>NC_064628.1:599734170-600984170 GCF_023864275.1 Schistocerca cancellata | reverse complement strand
GTGTGATAGACGCTCACTTCTTGTGCCACATTGATGCTTGCTTTGGGCCGCATGTGGACCGTGGAATGCACTTTGGATACCCCTGATATAAACTGTGAAATGGAGTCCTACTGCTCCCTGCAGAAAATACCAAACACTGTGTTCCACCATAGATTAACCAACGGCGTTAACCAAGAGGCAAGAGTCACTTGTGCCGAACGACATTATCAATGCAGCATCCTAGATGAATAATAATCAGATTGTTCGAGCGACTTGCAGACACGGTGCCGTTCTCATCAAGGGCTAGCGGTCGCAGTACACCTCGCAAAGTTCTCACGACGGATGTGCAGGAGCAAGTGTAGCGGAGAGTGAAATATGATCCTCAAAGAAGTGTGCAAGAACTGGAGGTGCTGAAGCCATCAACAGCGCTCTATCGTTGTCAAGGCTACGCAAGCTGAACTTTGCCCACATCAGTTAAAGCGCG
This sequence comes from Schistocerca cancellata, assembly GCF_023864275.1. NCBI lineage: Eukaryota > Metazoa > Arthropoda > Insecta > Orthoptera > Acrididae > Schistocerca > Schistocerca cancellata. The sequence continues at coordinate 600,983,707 of NC_064628.1, read as the reverse complement.
TGTAAGCTCTCTGCTTGCAAGAGATTACACAGGGAGGTCCATTGATCGTGACCGGGCCAAATATCTCACGAAATAAGCGTCAAACGAAAAAACTTCAAAGAACGAAACTTGTCTAGCTTGAAGGGGCAAAGCAGATGGCGCTGTGGTTGGCCCGCTAGATGGCGCTGCCTTAGGTCAAACGGATATCAACTGCATTTTTAAAAAAATAGGAACCCCCATTTTTTATTACATATTCGTGTAGTACGCAAAGAAATATGAATGTTGTAGTTGGACCACTTTTGTCGCTTTGTGATAGACGGCGCTGTAATAGTCACAAACATATGGCTCTCAATTTTAGACGAACAGTTGGTAACAGGTAGGTTTCTTAAATTAAAATACAGAACGTAGGTACGTTTGAACATTTTGTTTCGGTTGTTCCAATGTGATACATGTACCTTTGTGAACTTATCATTTCTGAGAACGCATGCTGTTACAGCGTGATTACCTGTAAATACCACATTAATGCGATAAATGCTCAAAATGATGTCCGTTAACCTCATTGCATTTGGCAACACGTGTAACGACCTTCCTCTCAACAGTTAGTAGTTCGCCTTCCGTAATGTTCGCACATACATTCACAAAGCGCTGACGCATGTTGTCAGGCGTTGTCGGTGGATCACGGTAGCAAATATCCTTCAACTTTCCCCACAGAAAGAAATCCGGGGACGTCAGATCCGGTGAACATGCGGGCGATGGTATGGTGCTTCGACGACCAATCCACCTGTCATGAAATATGCTATTCAATACCGCTTCAACCGCACGCGAGCTATGTGCCGGACATCCATCATGTTGGAAGTACATCGCCATTCTGTCATGCAGTGAAACATCTTGTAGTAACATCGATAGAACATTATGTAGGAAATCAGCATACATTGCACCATTTAGATTGCCACCGATAAAATGGGGACCAATTATCCTTCCTCCCATAATGCCGCACCATACATTAACCCGCCAAGGTCGCTGATGTTCCACCTGTCGCAGCCATCGTGGACTTTCCGTTGCCCAATAGTGGATACTATGCCGTTTTGCGTTACCGCTGTTGGTGAATGAGGCTTCGTCGCTAAATAGAACGCGTGCAAAAAATCTGTCATCGTCCCGTAATTTCTCTTGTGCCCAGTGGCAGAAATGTACACGACGTTCAAAGTCATCGCCATGCAATTCCTGGTGCATAGAAATATGGTACAGGTGCAATCGATGTTGATGTAGCATTCTCAACACCGACGTTTTTGAGATTCCCGATTCTCGCGCAATTTGTCTGCTACTGATGTGCGGATTAGCCGCGACAGTAGCTAAAACACCTACTTGGGCATCATCATTTGTTGCAGGTCGTGGTTGACGTTTCACATGTGGCTGAACTCTTCCTGTTTCCTTAAGTAAGTGGCTAACCGGCGAACGGTCCGGACACTTGGTTGATGTCGTCCAGGATACCGAGCAGCATAGATAGCATTTTGATCACAATAGCCATACATCAAGACGGTATCGACCTTTTCCGCAATTGGTAAGCGGTCCATTTTAACACGGGTAACGTATCACGAAGCACTGGCGGAATGTTACGTGATACCGCGTAGTTATACGTTTGTGACTATTACAGCGCCATCTATCACAAAGCGAAAAAAGTGGTCCAACTAAAACATTCATATTTCTTTACGTACTACACGAGTATGTAATAAAAAAATGGGGGTTCCTATTAAAAAAAAACGCAGTTGATACCTGTTTGACGAATGGGAGCGTTATCTAGCGGGCCAACCATAGCGCCATCTGGTTTCCCCCTTCAAGCTAGGCGAGTTTCGTTCTTTGCAGTTTTTTCGTTTGATGCTTATTTCGTGAGATATTTGGCCCGGTCACTATCAGTGGACCACCCTGTAGTCCTGTCAGTGGATCCATAGGGTTGCTGTATTTCCTTTTGGTTACTCTATCTGGGTACTAATATACTGCGGCGCGAGGATTTCGCTGTGTATTAGGACTGGAGACATGTACCTGGAAACAAAGTAAACATTAATTGCGTAACATTATTTATAGGTCGCTAATTAAAACTTGCATTATTACCTCTTGTATTATATGTTTGTTTTCTGACAGTAACATTACGAGAAGACTACGCGCTGTATACTTGGGACGTTCAATAAGTAATGCAACACATTTTTTCTGAAAGCAGGTTGGCTTTATTCAGGATTCCAATAGGCCATATTGTTTCCCACTCCTATGGTGCGATTCTACGGGTCGACGTCGGAACCGTCATCTTCCTGCATCATTAACCTCCCTATCATTCAGGTACTGCTCCCCGCAGAGTGCATCCTTCTTCGTCCAAACAGACGGAAGTCGGAAGGTGCGAGATCCGGGCTGAAGGCCGTATGAAGAAGAGCAGTCCACTGAAGTTTTGTGAGGCCCTTTCGGGTGCGCAGGGTCCTTTTGAGGCCTTGCGTTATCATGGAGAACGAGAAGATCGTTTGCGTTTTTCTGGCGATGGACACACTGCAGTCGTTTCATCAGTTTCCTGAGGGTAGCGCAGTACACTTCAGAGTTTATCGTTGCACCATGAGGGAGGATATCACAGTCCCAAAAGACCGTCGCCATGCCTTTACCGGCTGGCGAAGCGGCCTTGAACTTTTCCTTCGGAGGGAAGTTGGTGTTGCACTACCCCATGAATTGAAGTTTCGTTTCCGCTTCGAAGTGATGAACCCATGTTTTTATCGCGTGTGACGGTGTTTGACAAGAAATTGTCACTATCAGGGTCGTATTGCACAAGCAATTCGGCACAGATGGTCCTTCGTTTCTCTTTATGATCTTCTGTCACGCGGCGAGGAAACCAGCAGGCACAAACATTTGATAACCCCAACTTGTGGACGAGTGTGTAATCACTACCAACAGAGTCGTCAACTTGTGCAGCAAGGTGTTTCATTGTGATCTATCGATCATCTCTAACGAGTTTGCATGCTCTAATATTGCAGGAGCTTATAGCCGTGTGTGGCCGGTCGACACGCGGGAGATCGGACAGGTTGGCGAGATCTCGTTGCGATCAGGATAGTCGCCTCGCCCAACGGCGCATCGTGCTTTTGTCCACTGCCAGGTCGCCGCAGACATTTTGCGAGCGCCTATGAATTTCTACGATGCTCTGGTTTTCCACCAAAAGAAAATCGGAAACTCAATGAAAACTCTCTATTTGCAACGCATTTCCGTTACAGACGCCATTTTGAAGGCTACGTATAGCGCTGCCACCTATCGGAACTTCGTGGAACTATAGGGGCTATAGCGGGAGTGTTTCACAATGGCCTACAGCTAATTCCGCATTTTTCAACTGGAATTGATCGAGAAAAAAAAAATGCAGCATTACTTATTGAACGCTCCTCGTATATAAATTAATCAAAGAACTGGGGGCTTATTTCAGCGTCATATAGCTAAGGGTTTGCTGCCAGGCGACTAAATAACGTAGGCACAGAAGCACTGGGGTGAGACTATAGTCGCTGCAAACATCATTAGCGGTGTGGTGAAGAGCGGAAGCCGTCTGGAAATCTCCCAGGTAGCTAGGCTAAACTGTCTCATTACGTGGCCGTTGACAATTAGCATTATGGCGAGATTCTATTTTAAAATTAAGACTTCAGATATCCACCACAAAAGCAAAAACTCTTCCACGCAAGCTACTTAAATTCTGAAGACAGCGTTGAAATCGTTATGAAGAGACGAGTTCAATAAAATCAGTACCATATTTATGCACCAAATATTATAAGAGTGATAAGCATTTAGGTGTGGAATTGTTCATAAAAAAACAAAAGCTGAAAATATGGTGTGCGTACGGCTCACAGATGGAGAGATGATGATATGAGCCACGAGGAACTATGTTTACGTAATTGTTTAAAAAGCTTATAGACTGTTGGAATGTTCATGGACAGGAAATGGGGGAAAAGGTTGTTGTATTCTTCTTTATTGTGGTGACACCTTTACCCGTCGGAGCGACTTTAAGGGTAGAAGCAGGCGCTGCTGCTTGAAGCGGCACAGCTGGGCCGTGATATGGCTTTAGCCGATCGAAGTGTACCATTGTAGCGGAAACGGAAATGAGCGTTTGGCGTCATAGGCCGGGAGGCCCATTGCGGTGCAGGTCCGGCCGCCTTGGTGCAGGTCTTATTACATTCGACGCCACATTGGGTGGCCTGCTCGCCGGATGGGGATGAAATGATGATAAAGACAGCACAACACCCAGTCCCTGAGCGGAGAAAATCCCCGACCCAGCCGGGAATCGAACCGGGCCCATAGGAACTGTTGTAGTACGATCGGGTAACTGAATTTCTTCACTTGCCGGGGAAGTGATGTGTAATACAGGGAAGGGGCCCTCGTACAGAGGAGTAAATTCCTTAATTCGTCCCTTTTTTACCATGGGATTTCGCAGCAATTTCAGACACCAGTGTACGTGGGCAGGGAAAGGGGAGCGTTTCATGTTAACTTATGTCGGTGACAGATCATGGACCGCAGAGCAAGAGTCTCTGCCTGCCAAGAAAGACATCTGTACCAGTCGAGGTCTGGATGACAAGAGAGCGAGACAGCTTTGTTCTGCACATTCGTGATCTGTATCCCACGCACGCTAGTGGCTAAAACCGATGTCGTGAATTTGGTAGCAATTTCAGAAGGGGGCTCAAAGTGTCTCTTGGCAGCAGTTTGAACTGGACAGAACTGCCTCGGTTCTGAAAGGCAGGCAAGTCGTGTCACGTAGGTACAGCTGAATTTGGTCTGGGAGAAAACTTGTAAAGATTTCACTGGGGACTTTGAAATAAATTTTTTAAACCAGTTCTCTAATATATCCCTTGACTGGCTGCCACCTTTCACGGGAAATAAATTATTTAATGCGTAGAAATACGGTACCAAAACAAAGGGTTCTCCACAGATACCCAAAAGATTATCGCGAGCATGAACGAGTGTCCTATTATCTCAATTTTCCATGGACATTTAATAAAGTGTTTTGATAATATAATTTTGCAAGATGGTCGTTTGCGTAGAGTGGTTTCACAGCGCGATGATGAATAAATACATGAACTTGATAGCAGTTTACGTTTGCAGCGTACAGTATTTAACTAAAATATGATTTTAGCTACTTATAAATCTAAAAGAAAATATAGTATCAGTATGAAATGAATTGTAGAGATGTATCCTACATGTATAAAATGAATATATGTTAAAAATTTGAGAGTGTGTTCAAATGTTGGTCTAGAACTTAAAGGCTAACGCGTCTACAGTACTTGATAAATAGGTGAGGCCCGGGGTGTTTGATGTTCCAAGATGACTGGGTAAGATTGAGCGGCCAGAGTCCCACGTGTTGAGGTGTGCTCGGTCATAGGAATAATTCCGTGTGCATCTGTCCGTGACTTATTCATTTTTCCAGATTATGAGTTTGGGAGTTTGAGAAGATTTGAATAGTGAGAGCAATTACAGATAACAATGACTGAACTTTGATATGGTGAACTGGTTATTGCATATAGACTTCGACGAACCTTTTGAACATTGGAAATTTGATGAGTTTAGTGGTCTTCGGCGGTAACGGTAGTCACCGCCTGCTAATATTGAGCCTGGTCTTATAGGTCAGTTGTTTAATATTTCATTTATTTCACTGTGTATAATACAAGCCTTTGTAAGAACACCATTGAAAGTGACTTGCTTTTGATCTGAATAAATCAAGAGTGAAATGCAATCCTGTCGTTAGGCTATATTACTATATTTAAAAAAATAATTCCTTATTTCCTATATTTTAATATTCATTTACGTGATTTTTTCATGATATTTACTGACAATTCCTTAGGCTGGTCATTTAATTAATTGACACTTATTTAAGGATGCAGTGCAACAGTGCACATCCAGAACCCTTAGTTAGCAAACGAGCCGTAAACAGACGGACGTTTGTTCAGTCGTCCTCTGGTGATGTAAAATGTAAAATGAAGTGACCACTCAGCTACCGTTTATTTTCTTTTCTTTTTTTAAATCTCATTTTTGTTCGCTTTTGTTCGTTTCATCTGATCGAGGCGGACGTCATAAGACATCTGTTTAAGTTCGTTGTTGATCGATTAACTCAGTTTTTTTTAAAGCATAGGGCATCTAACCCTGCTACCGTGGGCGGACCGCTGGTGATAAGGTACCAGAAAATCGATTTCAGCTGACGATTGATCTCACAATAACTGTCTGTTACCCTTAACCTCGAGCTACGTTGCAATCGGTTGGCGTCCTCCGGAACTAATCAGCTGTAGTCAGTTCAGTTGCATGACTTTCTAAAAATTGTATTAGCGGACTTGTTGCTGTATACACTGAACATACAACAGAGTCATTATTTATAGAATAGCGAACGTCGTCATGCTATGCTGGCATACTAACGTACGAACTGAGTGCAGTGTGAGATGAAGTACCGCAGTGCAGCTGGTGGTTTTTTATCGTGAAGATGTTGAAGACAGTGGCGAAAAAACTCGGCATTTCATTTTCCTTAAAGTGCGTGACCGTCCGTGATTATTTCCAAATAAAGCTGCCGCCAACTACAACAAGGACATGGCGCGACCCTATGACGACAAGAAGCACTTAGGTGCCTGATTACGTAAATTTACAACGTTTTCGCGCTTGCCGGGGTACATAATTTTCGTGCTACTTGTGCTTTATTAAAAGAACTCTGCGTTTGTAACCACAACCGCGAAAGCGAGACAAATGTGTGGCTAATTCATGGATGTTACCTTCCAGGATACAAAGATTTTTAATTGGACCTGTCTGACTGCCTACTGGGAAGCCCAGTCGCCCACACAGTAACCGCGTCAAAACATTTAAATGATCGCAATAAAATCTTGTATTCGTGACAGACTGCCGGCCGCTGTGGCCGAGCGGTTCTAGGCGCTTCAGTCCGGAACCGCGCTGCTGCTACGGTCGCAGGTTCGAATCCTGCCTCGGGCATGGATGTGTGTGATGTCCTTAGGTTAGTTAGGTTTAAGTAGTTCTAAGTCTAGGAGACTGATGACCTAAGATGTTAAGTCCCATAGTGCTCAGAGCCATTTTGAACATTCGTGTCAGACTGGAAGGCTTCATTTCTCTCTGCGCTAGCATCAATTCTGCCAATATTGTAATGCTATACTTCTAACGGCTACGAGGTAAATTGATCCGTGTAGTTTCGGATTTACAGTAATGTTTACTCTGTCTGTATTCGTGTTCACTTGTTCCGTTGCTGATTAGGAGCCTACATGAGCAGTTACATCTCTGTTGCTGCCTCACTTTCATTTGTCATCAAAGATGGGAGAAGGGGACACTTGGAGGCAGTGTAAAAACTGAATATTTCTCTGTATTGTTTAGAAGTGAGACTAGAATGAAGTCTGACGCTGTACTGAGCAGTTAAGAAATTCTATATTAACAACATGAATAACTGGACGAAGCAAAAGAATGTAAGTTAAGAAATTTTTTTACCGATTCGCTTAAATTAATTCACGACAATATATAATATTTTACTCCAGTGTTACGAGGTCCAGATCCACAAACGCAGCAACACAGTTACACACTAAGGTAACGAAAGTCATAAGATAGCGATATGCTCATACACAGATGGCGGTAGTATGGCGTACACGAGGTAGAAAAGTGCTGCAAATTGGCGCAGCTGTCATTTGTATCCAGATGATTCATGCGGAAAGATTTACGACGGGATTATGGCCTCACGACAGGGATTAACAGACTCTGAACGCGGAATGGTGGTTGTAGCTAGACACATTGGACATTACATTTCGAAAATCGTTAGAGAATTCGATACTCTAAGATCCACGGTGTCAGCACTGTGCCGAGAATGCCAAAATTCAAGCATTATGTTTCACCGCGGACAAGGCATTCGCTCAACGACCGAGAGCAGCGGCATTTGGGTAGAGCATTCAATGATAACAGACAAGAAACGCTGCATGAAATAACTGCAGAAATCATTGTGGGAAAAACGACGAAGGTATCCGTTAGGACAATGCTGAGAAATTTGACGTTAATGGGCTATGGCAGCAACGACCGACGCTAGCGTCTTTGCTAACAGCACGATATCGCCTGCAGCGCCTCTCTTGAGCTTGTCACCGTATCGGCTGCGCGCTAGTCTATTGGAGAACCGTGGCCTGGTCAGATGAGTCCCGATTTCTGTTGGTGAGAGCTGGTGGTAGGGTTCGAGCGTGGCGCAGACCTCACGAAGCAATGGACGCCAGTTATCAACAAGGCACGGTGCAAGCTGGTGGTGGCTCCATACTGGTGTGGCCTGTGTTTACATGGACTCGACTGTGTACTCTGGTCAGACTGAACTGATCATTGACTGGAAATTGATCTGTTCGACTACTTGGAGGTCATCAGCAGCCATTCATGGACTTCATGTTCTCAAACAACGATGCCATGTCACTGGGCCACAGTTCTTCGCGAGTGGTTTGAAGAACATTCTGGACATTTAGAGCTATTGATTTGGCCATCCTGGGCGCCCGACGTTACCGTCGCACATTTGTGTGACATCGAGAATTCAGTTCGTCCACAACATCTTGCACTGGTAGAAATTTCTTAGTTATGGACGGCTGTGGAGGCAGCATGGCTCAATTTAACGCAGGGGACGTCCAACGACTCTTTGAGTCCATGCCACGTCGAGCTGCTGCACTACGCCGGGCACGAGGAGGTCCGACACAACCGTACAAGGTTGTTGTTGTGGTCTTCAGTCCAGAGACTGGTTGGATGCAGCTCTCAATGCTATATCCTGTGCAAGCTGCTTCATCTCCTAGTACGTACTGCAGCCTACATCCTTCTGAATCTGCTTAGTGTATTCATCTCTTGGTCTCCCTCTACGATTTTTACCCTCCACGCTGCCCTCCAATACTAAATTGGTGATCCCTCGATGCCTCAGAACATGTCCTATCAACCGATCCCTTCTTCTAGTCAAGTTGTGCCACAAAATCCTCTTCTCCCCAATTCTATTCAATACCTCCTCATTAGTTATGTGATCTACCCATCTAATCTTCAGCATTCTTCTGTAGCACCACATTTCGAAAGCTTCTATTCTCTTCTTGAAGGTATTCTCTTCTTGAAAGTATCCCATGACTTTTGTCACGTCAGTGTAATGTATGTTCCTAACGAAAGTAAACAAGTAATTTTCGGTAGAAAGTGCCACGGTACCCGAAGGAAAGAAGTATAATAAGACATAAAAGAAGGACGCCGTCGAACACAACGTCTGTGAAAAGACTGCTCTAATATCCCCAGCCGTTTACATATAATCCAACTTTGAGTTATAAAGGCTCCCGGTATTCGGCCTTCAAATAAAGAAGTAGTGGTGTTAACTAACGAAAGCGTGCGGCAGCACGTTCAGTAATTTCTGAGTTTACTTACTATTAACCATTAACCTTCGTAAAATTCTAATACTAGTCACAAATGAAGCTTCATTTTAAGCTACGCGCATTTTAAACACATGTAGCTGCACGTTTCGAACCTCACACAACTATCAGGTGATCTCACAGAGTAAACGCTACATCAACAATCTAGGCTTAACCTATACTTGAACTATTATATCAGACTTACGCTAAATTTTGTGACGTTATCGATGCGACATGTTGTCGACTTGAATGAGACAACCAGCCTCATTGTGAAGTCATTTTATGAAGTGCCAAGAAAATCAACTGAGTGCTGTTATTATAATCAAGACAATTTCATGGATGAGATTTTCACTCTGCAGCGGAGTGTGCGCTGATATGAAACTTCGTGGCAGATTAAAGCTGTGTGCCGGACCGAGACTCGAACTCGAGACCTTTGCCTTTCGCGGGCAAAGTTTGGAAGGTAGGAGACGAGGTACTGGCGGAATTAAAGCTGTGAGGACGGGGCGTGACTCGTGTTTGGATAGCTCAGTTGGTAGAGCACTTGCCCGCGAAAGGCAGAGGTCCCGAGTTCGAGTCTCGGTCCGGCACACTGTTTTAATCTGCCAGGAAGTTTCAAGACAATTTAATGTATGCACGAAAATTTAGCCCACCAACAACACCTTGAAGACCTGAGCATCACCGTGCAACAGCAAAAGCAGGTGATCAGACCGTAAAAAGAACCAGAAGAGGAACACAACACCCCAACAAGAATTTGCATCGATGGCATCACAAATTCAAGTTGAGCTTTGTATGATAATTTAAGACATAAATTTAAGCCTAGGATGCTAACGTAACACTTACTGCGAATGATCGCCTGATGATGAACTGAAGCACGAAACATTTAAAATGAAGATTTATTTACTTGCTATTACTGTCATTCTTCCAAGGAAAACATTTCAGATCAATCTGACGTATTTTTTTATTTGATTGCCTCAAGTTTCAGTTTCAAACACAGCTGAGACCCACACTGTATCTAAATATCCACAAAGTGTTAATCGCGCACTCTAACAAGACACTCGGATCGGGTGGCTGATTTGTGTAGCGGAGTCACTGGAAGTCGCAACACAGTGTATGACTTCGGACCGATATTCATTTGTTTCGGCTCGCTACCATACCGCGCCCAGCAAACAACTCAACGTACACTGGCAATTCTGTAACTATTCAGTGTTGTCTTCATTGCGGTGAGTTTGAGGGAGCATTCCCAGGTATAAACAAGCAATATTCATGAACCTTAGTGGGTATGTAGAGGAATCAAAACAATGCAATACACATATTTTCGTTTTTGCCCAATTTTACTTCCAAGGGGTAAAACAGATCCCGAAAGGTAATTTGTCATATAAGTTTACAGCGAAAATCTTCGAAACCATGGTGCATAAAACGTGTTTAACGTAAAAGATGAAATGTAATTAATGTTCTTGACGACTATATAATCAACTTTTGTGATAATTTGTTTGCAAAATACCCCAACACTATTAATTAATTTTGAAAAATTAAAACTTCTGTTACAAAGTAAATTAAAGACGCTTTCACGCCACATGCACCAATGTATAATAAAGCTGATTTCTAAAATAACATGGTAGGAAAATAAGCTGTACACAGTTTGCTGTCGGAGTATTTACAACGTACTTAATTAAAATAGTTAAACGTTCATTATTATTTTAATTATTTGTTTTTTATTTTTTCTTACACCATACACATAAAAAAACGCAATTTCTTCACATGTATACACGCAACATGCAACGCGATATAAAACAAAATTCAGCAGGAATGTCAAACTGTGGAGGGCATTCCTCTAAGAATCCCGGTTTGTATCAGGCATATATCAGTACACTGTAAAACTTTGGCGAAGACAAGTGATTATGTGCTAGTGACTGCACCCTGACACTGTTGCTTCTCAAATGGAGACTGGCATCAAAACCATTCATCAGAACTAGTTCTGCTTAATTCTCAAGAAGTTCTTCCAACATCCAGCGCCGTATACGTCCAACTGCTGTACCTGTCCCGTCGAACCTCTTGACATCACCAGATAGCCAAGTTCCTTGTCCTCAGGTCTGACGCACGAAACGGTTCTTTCACATTGACCATCCAAGAATCCAACATTTCTTTACAGATAATTGATGTTGTAATGGTTTTGTATTATAATAATGAGTTACTTTTTACTTTAAATTAAAGAATTCACAACTTCGCTAAGGACGCCACCACAGGACATCGTCCTCACTTCAAGCTTCCCCCACCCAGTCCCAGCTTTCGGGAGACGTGCTGTGAGAATACACTGATGTAGCGCGATCTTACTAATCGCAACAGCTAGCCAGTGCCTGTATCTTATAACCCCTAGCATGCAAACCTGTTTATATGAAGGTCAATTCAGAAATTGACATATCGAAGCACCGCTGAAAGACTCATAGCATTCCAAGTTACGTATAACAAATTTTTCAACTTGTGCATAGGGGACCCGGCAATGCTTTGCAATTGCTAAACATGTTCGTGAATTGTATAATCTTTTCGTCCCCCTCTCTCGTTCAATCACCTCATCTTCCCGCCTCTCTCTGTCCATCTTCTTCTCCTCCCCTCTCTCACAGTCCATCGTCCTCTCCCCTCTCCCCCTCCATCTCTTCCATCTCTTTCCAACTACTCCTCACCCCTTCTCTGGTCATCTCCACCTTTTCCCTCCCTTTGTCCATTTTCTCCCCTCTCCCTCTGATCTTGAGCCTTATTTATTGATATTCAAACGAAACCACGATTGGGAAAAGAAGTCACTTAAGAGGAATGGGTAAATCGGTTTGGATCATTGATATAGGGGGTACAGGAGAGACCTTCCCAATTGTTCGGTCTGTGAGGATAGTAACTTAAATGACAATATTTCTCATAGTTTTAATCTGTGAACGCGTCGTACTGCAAAGTTTTCGGATGATTTAGATTCCATTGAATTGTGGCATTAGAATAATAAGTCAAAAATTCATAAATACAACATTCCTCTTTCCTCTTAAAGTTGACTACAAAGAAGAAAACAAAACAGCACAATGCTGTGTATACACGTTTTGTTTAATACAAGAAGAAAGAAGATATGAGCGAAGAAAAAATTTATCTAATGGGTTAAATGCCCTGATATCTAAGCTGAAACATACTGTGAGGAACGAAACGAATCCGCACGTTTTCACAGGATAGCGATTTATTTCTCACAATTGGTTTTAAGAGAAAATCTGTAGATTTTTCTTTAAAAAAATGTACAGTCTATGTCCGTCAGAATGTCGGCAAGCTATCGTGTAACAATTTGAAGTAGAATGGTCAAGAACTTTTCGATATTTTTGTTAACGACGATTCTTCTTCATATGTTAAATATAGATTTATATATTACACATATCTAAAAATATACAGTCAGTGTCCGTCTGAACGTTTATTAGAATTTTGAAATAAACTGGCCAACAAGTTTTCTGGGTATTTGCTAACAGAATTTCCCCTTTTTGTATATATGTATATTAATTTACCATACATATTTAAAAAATATGTCGCCTATGTCCGTCTGAAAGTTTATTATTATTTATTAGCATGTCATGTAAAAATAGGAAACAAATCAGTGAAGACCTTTTCGAGATTTTTGCTAACAACATCTCCTCTTTATGTCTTACATGCTTTGTACTACATATATTTAAAATGTAGCCTACGTCCGTCCAAACGTGTAGTACAGTATCGCGTAAAAACCTGTAGTAAGCTGGTCAAGAAATTTTCGAAATCTTTGGCACCAACGTGGAACAACATCTCTATATAGTAGAATAAATAAATTATTTATTCCGTAGATTTCTGATGTTACCTCTTAAACTACGGACGCAACGGACTGAAAAAGTATGCATAAAAACTTTACAGAAATACAAAAGAAATATGATAGATGGAGATACTGTAGAAAGACACAGGGCCTGAATTCAAAATTACTAAAAATAACATAAAACAGGATTACGAAAACCGCACGAAGTGAGCTTGGCCGCCATTCACCACAACACAAACGTGTAGCTGTCAAACTTCAGAAGCATTCTGATTTCAGACTATACCTGTCGCAAGTTGTCAATAACGTCCAGAACACCATAGTCAAATCGAATATGTAAATAAAACTGTTGTGACAGTTTATAATACGTAAAATGCGGTGTAATGTAATAGAATCACAATAAATGTATTCTTCAAACGTTCGAAACTACACGTAATACTTTGTCTGTGATCTGTTATTTCCAAGGCTTCAAAAATACGACACAACCGTGTTGACACAGTCCTACACAGTTATTTTCAATTCAAAACTGTTGGCGTTTATAAACATTAAAAAGAAATAGAAGTGAGGTGCTGACCCCGCCGTTTTCCGGCGCCGATAGCATGTGCTACATGGGCAAACCGCCTCTGGATTTGAGCTATACATCGAACTTTCGACAGTTTGGTTGTTAGCATGCATTATATCGTTTTCCGTCCCGACTAACGTACAAGACGCACGCTTGTTTTGTTTTTATTTCCTGCGGCAGTTGTGCAGCCGCTGACTGTAACTGAAATACAAGTAGAGAGTAAGGATATGGTTCGTATGAAGGTTATAGCTATAGTTAGGGATTCCGGGGCCAGTTGATAGAGTTGGGCTCAGTCACCTTGCTGCACCCTGTACCTCCCCTATTCCTGTAGCACCCTGACGTCCCCTTTTGCCAACTCTACAAAACGGCGCCCACATCATCGTTTCTCACAGGTAGACATTTACTTCACTCTCGTATCTGGAAGCCGAAGTTTTCTGATCAAAATTGGGCTGCGTCTAATGCTCCCTTGCTTTCCTGCAACAATTCTTAGAGAGTACTGGGACATTTAGGACAGATCAGGAGGTGCTGCATATCCTGATATTCAACACAATCACATATGTCATTATAATCGACTATAAGGGTCCACATGAATAGGTTTGCCTTCACTGGCGCTACATGGATTCTGAAGCGGTTCAGGCTCCCCCAGATCTTCCATGTCAATTTCTCGCCTCTGTGTATTTACTGTAGCGTAGCATAGTCTTTTGGAGACTCGTCAATGTATTTGTTCAGGAGTCTCTTGCTGGGTTTAAGTCTTCAAGGACCACAAAAAGCTTCGAATAAGAAGTGACGTTCATCAAAGGTGTTCCTAAACTTCTCATTGTCATCGTGACTAGCTCATCTAGACCTGGGAGTCAGTAGATCCGAGTGACGTTCATCAGAGGTGTTCCTAAACTTCTCAGCGTCATCGTGACTAGCTCATCTGGACCTGGGAGTCAGTAGATCCAAGTGGCGTTCATCGAAGGTGTTCCTAAACTTTTCAGTGTCATCGTGACCAGCTCATCTGGAGTTGGGAGTCAGTAGATCCAAGTGGCGTTCATCAGAGGTGTTCCTAAACTTCTCAGTGTCATCGTGACTAGCTCATCATGGCCTGGGAGTCAGTAGATCCAAGTGGCGTTCATCAAAGGTGTTCCTAAACTTCTCAGTGTCCTCATGACTAGCTCATCTGGACCTGGGCGTCAGTAGATCCAAGTGGCGTTCATCGAAAGTGTTCCTAAACTTCTCAGTGTCCTCGTGACTAGCTCATCATGACCTGGGAGTCAGTATATCCAAGTGGCGTTCATCAATGGTGTTCCTAAACTTCTTAGTGTCCTCATGACTAGCTCATCTGGACCTGGGCGTCAGTGGATCCAATGGCATTCATCAAAGGTGTTCCTAAACTTCTCAGTGTCATCGTGACTAGCTCATCTGGAGTTGGGAGTCAGTAGATCCAAGTGGCGTTCATCAGAGGCGTTTCTAAACTTCTCAGTGTCATCGTGACTAGCTCATTTGGACCTGGGAGTCAGTAGATCCAAGTGGCGTTCATCAGTGGTGTTCCTAAGCTTCTCAGTGTCCTCGTGACTAGCTCATCTGGATCTAGGAGTCAGTAGGTCCGGCAGTTTTATGTAGTTCTTGGATCGGCATGCGTTTCATAAACCAGTTATTAGTCCGCTTGTTTCATTCAAGCTGAAGATGGCTTTCTAGGCATTACAGATCTGGACCACACCTGAGAAGTATATTATGCCGTGGAGAAGCACAGTTCCTACTCTGTGGTTCTGAGTACCCTTTGGTCTAGCTCCACATTTGCTCCTAGTCAGTTTAATGAGTATTTTATTTCTTACTACGATTTTGTGATGGCTCTTCTTGAATTATGTTTGTACGTCAATGACCAGTCTGGTACGACAGCCAAGTATCTCGCTTTAACTGTATATTCCAGAATGATGGCATTACACCTTACATTCAGCTGTTGATTTGTTTATTTTGGGCGAAGATATAAGGCGCTGATTTGGGCCTTTGAGGGATTTGGTTTGAGGTAAGTTTCCTAGTAATATTCTGATATCGTGCTTACAGTACGTTCCAGGTTTTGCTCTACCACCTTAAAACTTTTTCCTTAAGCATGATGATCAGATCGTCCGCTTACGGGTAAGGGGTAGCGTAATTTGGTGTCGGTTGCTCACTGGTATACGGGCTGAATAGGAGGGTGGACAGGACCCTTCCCTGGGCGTGTCCATTTCTTCTGTCGTTACCATCGACTCTTTCCACTCTCCAGCGTGGCACAGAAAATTTTATTTTACAGCAATGATTCTGTGATTTTTACATCTGGTATCTTTAAGTGTGTGATATAGTTCTGTCGTGTAAGGACTACGGTTCACTGTGTCATAATCACGGCTAGTCCTTTTATTTCTTTATTTTCATATCGTTCCTCTCTATGTTCTGTAAGGAACAAGTTTGGCCCCTCTACCATTTTTCAGGTCTGAAAGTGGAGTGTTGGGTGATGAGCTTTGAATCTGTGATGACTGCTACACGGTTGAGTATCAGTCAAAAAATGGTTCAAATGGTTCTGAGCACTATGGGACTTAACATCTGAGGTCAGCAGTCCCCTAGAACTTAGAACTACTTAAACCTAACTAACCTAAGGACATCACACACATCCATGCTCGAGGCAGGATTTGAACCTGCCACCGTAGCTGTCGCGCGGATCAAGAATGAAGCGCCTAGAACCCCTCGGCCACACTGGCCGGCCCGAGTATCAGTCGTTCATATAATTTGTAGAGGTGACCAAAGAGCAGTATTGGACGATAGTTTTACTGGGAACTTAGGTCATCCCCAGCTTTAATAGTGCTACTGCCTTCGCTTTTCTCTACAGCTTTGGGATATTTCATGTCTTGAGGGTGTAATTGATGAGGTTCATGATCCACTATTTCGCCCCAGAGCCAAAAAGTTTAATCTGTTCCACATAAATTTCGTCAACATGGCTGCTTTTCCATTTTGCTTTGCGTTTAGTCCTAGGTTGAGTTCTTTTACTGCAAATGGCCCAACGAAGATATTTGGTTCGTGCTGTGGGCATCTATTGATTTTGGACTTCCGACATATTCGATTTTCAATTTAGGACGAGTTGGTGAGAAGCTTGGTCATACGTTACTTTTGACGGTTCTTTGATTATCTTAGGGTCACAGCAGAGTTTTTCAAACTAAGTTTCAGGCCATTTTGTTGCTGTAGGTCAAGTCCTTTCCTACCAGCTTGTCATTCCCACTCCCTCCATCTTCTCTCTCACAGCATTTCTATTAGCGTAGTTCTGCATGAGGTAGTTTCTTCATTAAAATAGTCCTACTTGTATAATGCTTTGTATTTGTTCAGGAATTCCTTTGATTCATGTGTAAGCCTTGGGATAAAATAGAGCTTGCCACCTAGAAGAATATGTCTCTTGAAGGTATTTTGTATGATCTCCGACGAATGCTTTGTAGTTTTCTAGTAATCAGCTAAGATTTTTTAATTATGCGTCTAAATATTCAGCTACTGTATCCATACAGAATTTTTAAAATTGAGCATTCTGCTTGAATTGGCGAAGCTATAGTCAGAATTGT
Organism: Schistocerca cancellata; assembly: GCF_023864275.1. NCBI lineage: Eukaryota > Metazoa > Arthropoda > Insecta > Orthoptera > Acrididae > Schistocerca > Schistocerca cancellata. The sequence goes on along the minus strand of NC_064628.1, from coordinate 600,966,436 downwards.
AAACGGATTTCCAAATTTTGATATCAAAGGGGAAATGTGATTCCGGCTCATATGACAGTATAAGTTATTTGTTTCAAACCAAGAGTTATTTATTTCAGACCATTGGTCTAATGCAAGGCCATTGTCATCCATTTTTTTCTAGCTTTATGTGCTGCTGTGACAGTTAAAGACTCATGTTGCGAACTGTGTTTCCAGTTATATGTTTTACGATACTGTCAGGCTGAATTTATCAACAAGAAGAGTGTATTGAAGTCACGGCGAAGATGCTGCATTCGATTGTCAGTAGCCTGTTGTTGTTGCATATGCACCTGTTTGTCTTATATATATTTTTTGAAGATTACGCTGCCTTATTTGGGTTTGGGGTTTCTATTAATAAGCGCATTTCTGTTCTTACTTCTCCTTCATCTTCTTAGGGTTCTTGGATCCATAGCGCGTCCCATTTGTCTGTACGTCAAAGTACTGACAGTATTTGTTCTATATTTTTGATGATTCCCTTGACGTTTTGGCCTGCAGCGGACAAGGTAGACATTTCTCTTTCTTTTATCAGTTTGATTTTTTGTTGTGGCATGATTGGCCATTGCTTTGCATAGCGCCTTTTCAAGTGGACGCGGTCATTCCCTGTTTGGGGAATGCGTGCATGTAGGTTCTCTTCTTCGATCTTCCCCCCTTCCCACACTAGACAACCTCTTTCGACATGATTCAAAGAATAAAATAAGTAAGAAATAGTTTTAAAAAACCAATCTGTTTAATATTTAATACTATAGTAAGGCGAAATACAATCTTTTCTTTTCTCAACACATCAAGCAAATATTTCTCGCTACACAGCGTGTTTCAAAAATACATTTACAAACTTCGGAGAAAGTTCAAATATGTGTTAGAAAATCTTTCGTCTTCGTGTTATTAATGAAAGTTCAAGTTAATGAAGTTTAATGGCTTTTCCAGTCTCGACCAACAATTTGACTTGTCTATACATCCAACTAACTCACTGAACCTGAGGTGGCATTTTGTTGCCAGGGAGACTTGTTTACACTCATTGTTTGAGTCAAGCTGTCCATCCTCTACATGTACTATAGGTAGTGTGTTAACTGAAAGTGTTCTGTCCAAACACTGCAGGATATTGATTTCGTTAGTAGGCAGACACGATTTTTATGTAAGGCGGCGCGGATGGTAATGGACAAGAGGCTGCACGACTGTATTAGACGGTGCTTCTAGACCGAAGACAGCCGAGTCATCCAACCTCTGGTGCTGTGCACCATCGCATTGCCGAAGAAGGATCCGTAGCACCACGGACTATCATCCTAAGGCTGACCAGGAAATTGAGATTCTATGGGCTGTCGTAAGAAAGTCAGGTATCAGCGCAAGACAAGTGGCCCTGACATGTGGTACATCTCTAATTTTAGTATGGAGGGTACTTCACAAGTAACTCCTGTATCCATATCAGCTTAAACGTGTGCAGGGCCTTGCTCCAGACCATCACCCACCACAGGAGAATTTTTGTCGATGGTTTGTTTCACAATCTGCCAATCCGTTGTGTGTCTGTTCAGTTTGTTCACACACGAAGCAACGTTTGGAAGATTTGAAATAACAGATTTACACGACGAACCCATATGGGTCGATCGCAGTCCTAGTGCTATACAGTGCAAGTTAGACATCACCATCAGTTTCAGATTAATGTGTGGGCTGAAATTGTAGATGACTGGTACGACCACATATTTTCCCAGGTCTTACAGGTGCTGTCTACAGGGTCATTATTCAGAAGGTCCTCCAAAATCAATAAAAAGATGTGCCACTGCAAATAAGAAGAAACTTGTCGTTTATATATGATGGAGCTCCAGCGCATTTCAGTCTCAGTGTTCGTGATGTACTGGCTGGTATCTACCATAACCTTCAAATGTAAAAACTTAGAGATAAGTGTTGACATCTGTTGCTGGGTGAGGGAACTATCAAAATTGTTATTTGTTTCACCCATAAATGTCATATTTAGGGGTGTACCAATGTCAATTTTGATAGTTCTCCTACTCAGCAACAGATGGCAACACTTACCTTTAAGCTTTTGCATTTGAGGGTTAGCCCGTTTTTCCGCGCATGTCTTCAATTGGTCTATGCAGCAGACTACCCGGATGCAAAAACTCTTCATCTACGTGTGATGGGAGCCTGCAAAACCATTCTAAACCGTCAAGGAGTATTTGAAAGGGCGTGACAGTCCATGATTCGACGAGTGCATGCGTGTTTAGAAGTAAGAGGAGGCATTTATTATGAGTTCATACGTTGATGATCTCTATCACCTAAACTGTAAGCTTTCATTAATAACTCGAAAAAGAAAGATTTTAAACCATATGTTTGTATGTACTTTTTCCTTGTTTTGATGTAGGGAACCTGTCTCCAAAGTCTGTAAAAGTGTTTTAGAAACCACCTGAATAACTCAGCATAAGAAATACTGCTTACTACCAGAGGTAAATTTTAATTGGATGCAAAATCAACCTTTTCCTTACAGGAATCTGTATGTATGATATTCAAAATACAAACGTTAACAGCTGAATAATCAGGGCACAGAACAATCTCACGAAAATGAAAAAAATATCTTACATAGATTTTCAAGACGGAAGGGGAATGTCAGATAGTTTCAAAGAAGTACAGAGGTATCAGTACCCAGGTAAAAATTTAAAGTGCTAGTGGAACTTATATGCCTAGTGACTTAAGTTCTTGTCTTCCTTTTAGAGAAATAAATATTTCATGCTTTTTGATCTTATTCGGTTCTATCTATACATACATCTACATCCCAAAAATCACTGTAAAGTGAATGTCACAGAGAGGATGCCGTTTATTGAACCACACAGTCTGTTCTTATTTGATGCACAGATGGGGCGTGGGGAGAATGACTGACTGTACTCCTCTGTGAGGGATGTTGTTCGCTTAATTTTACCTGCGTGATCTCTACCGGATGGATCGGTAGACTACCGTATGAAGAACATAGTAACAGCCATCCTTTGAGTTTAAAGTCAGCTGAAAGAGCTGTAAACAAGTAAGCTATCAAGTCTAGATGAAATCCCAATTCGATTTTACAGACAGTAGTTTTCGGCATTGGTTCCTTACGTAGTTTGCATTCATTGCGAATATCTCGCCCAGTGCAAGGTCCCAAGAGACTACAGAAAAGTGCAGGTGACTCCTTTGTAATTTAAGGAGGACAAAATAAGTGACCGACAAAATTTTCAGTGTATCCTCTTGGAGTAAACAGCATATGGTGACGTGGAGCAGTTCGCAACAATAGAATGACGTCTGCAGCGGCCCACGCCGTTGCTGAGCATCAGTTTGAGACGAGACGATTACAAGCGACCTGAATGTGTCCGTCCCCGGTGAGCAAGGTCTAAAGGACTCCGTGAAACGCAGGAGAATCACGGAACAACGATAGCAATCAGAAGGTACGTCATCGACAAACACATGATTTCTGTTAATTCGTTGCACACACGAAACACAGGCGTTTAGTCGAGTACACATTTTCTGCGGACGCATAGCATAAATTCTCAGAGGCACATAAAAATAGCGGATATGGAAATTTCGAGACGGCAGTTACGTTCATCATAATTCGAATTTATAATCGAATTATCAGGACTGTATATCACTGCTTATATTAAGCAGCTTGTGTTGGAGAAGCTTGTATGTTATAATTTTACTATAACAGAAAATCAGAATATTATACATTATTCATTTTCCTATGAAGTTTCAGTACCAAGCGCTCGTTTCCATTCGATAGTACAGATAAAGTTCTCACAGGTTAACTCTATCGCCACGCTCTTGAAAACCGTTGAAGCAGCAGGCCTCGTCTATTTTCATTCCACGATATGTCTTTACGCAAACTAGTCGTATTTCTACATGCAAATTAGAGTCAGTTTGACAATCAGATTAACTGCATTTCGTTAAATCCAAAAATAAGGGAGACAGCATAAACACATGTATATTTCCAATTGCAACTGATTGCATAGGTGATTTCTTTCTTTTCATCCCACTTGTAGATACTCCGTGGCATGTGGTGGGTGTGGGCTAAGACGGTTTCTATGTCTTGCACCAGCTGCAGTTCAACGCAAGAAACGTCCCATCCCCCACTGGTTTAGCAGGCATGGAAAGTATCGGCCATAGGTGCTTGTAGGGAAGGATGGATGCTGGAGATATTCGGCCGACGTGCTCTGCTCGCTTCCTGGAGAGACATTGTAAGTAGGCTGTTTATGTTTTCTTTATGTAAGTAGGCTGTTTAGGTTCTTTATTTTTAAAGATATTTGAAGTAAAATGATACAAAGGTTTTCCGTAATACATTTCATTCCACTGCTGTAATCTGTAACACCTGAGGGTATAATTACAATAATCCTCAGGGGGGTACACGCTTACTTTGTGTATCATGTGTTTGGCAAGCACAAGGAGCCCTAGCTAATATGGTATTTGCTTATACAACTTTACACATTGGTACCATATTTCTCTAACACATAATTACACAGCTATCTGATCATTTAACTGAGAGAGACAAACTTTTTTACTACGGCAGTGACAGATGTTTACATAATTACACCGTTGGATAACTTCACACTTACGAAATTGTATTTTGTTTGTACTTTGTGAACTGTTCATATTTTTTCGGACCCATTGTGATACTATGATGTATTTGGTATGAGATCATGATTTTTAAAGTACGTTTGAGGTAGATGACACTACTGAAAAGAGCAGAGAATTTTCTTTAGGTTTTGAAACTATTGCAGAAAGCTACGACGTTTTTGAGATTTGAATGAGGTGTTATGATGTTATTTTTACGACGACGATGTGTATTATGCTGTTGAGGTATGTTTATGTCAATAAGATGATGCTACCATATATGAGGAATGTGATTACGTGTTTATATGTATATGAATAATGAATAGAAGTTAGGGACTCTTGACTTGTGAAAAAGGATGTTGGAAACCAAGAATCGTACTTTAAGAGTTATGAAATGTGTGTAAACCTTTACTCTTATTTCCATTCTGTTGTAAAGCCTGTACTACAAATGTTATCTGTATTGTTATGTTTTTAATGATGTATTTCGTATCTTTGTAATTGTATTCTTATGTTATATAATTGTAATTGACACCAGTTCATCATGTTATTAACTTGTAAGCATTCATTTCACTGCACACTTTTCTGTTGGTCATAGTATATAGACAATATGTGAGAAGTAGGGACTGTTAGTGTTTGCACGTGTGTTAATAATTCAGAAAGGGACTGGATAACAGCATTGCTGGTTCTAAGGACCATTCCCAAAAATTTTGTGAGTGCACAAGTGGTGGTTTATGGACTTGCTATCTTCTCTGCAAGACTCTTCAATGGTGATTGTGCACCAGCACAGTCACAACAGATGGCTGCTGGCCATCTCTACCAGGACTACAGGGGGGCTACGCCTTTGCTGACTCGCCAGTAGCATTATTTCTACAAGGACTGCAGTGGGTCTGCACCTCTGGTGGCCCATCAATATTATACTCTCTACCAGGACTACAGTGGTTCTGCTCTGTGATGACCTGCCTACCAATCTTCAAAACGTCGAATGACTCTGCTGTGGGTTTGCTCTGTTGTGGCCCATTACCTGTCTGCATGTCAAGAGTCAGTACTGTCTTTCCGTTGGAAGGACAACACTGCTTCTTCAAGACTGCATGGAAATCCACTACTTCTGTGTGCAATTTTTTTTACTAATGAGACTTTGTGAAAAAAACTGTAATTACTATTGTGATGAACAATCTGGACTGTCTTTATGGACTGTGAGAAAATTTTAGCTTTTGACCAACATTGTATTAATCAGTGTGTGCATTTGATATCTTTCTTACTGTAATTATGAAAAAATTTTTCAAATCTGTATTGGCCACTGGCCAAACAAATTTGTAAAATTTTTTTGTGGGGAGCATGGGGGCTATGTAAGTAGGCTGTTTATGTTTTCTTTGTGTAAGTAGGCTGTTTAGGTTCTTATATTGGTAACGCCGCCGCCACGTAGCGCTGTCTGTACGAAAATCACTGGCTGTGCTGTGGGCAGTCTGTGGCTAGTTTGCATTGTTGTCTGCCATTGTAGTGTTGGGCAGCTGGATGTGAACAACGCGTAGCGTTGGGCAGTTGGAGGTGAGCCGCCAGCAGTGGTGGATGTGGGGAGAGAGATGGCGGAGTTTTGTAATTTGTCATGAACTGATATATATATTATGACTATTAAGATAAATACATTGTTTGTTCTCTATTAATATCTTTCATTTGCTAACTATCCCTATCAGTAGTTAGTGCCTTCCGTAGTTTGAATCTTTTATTTAGCTGGCAGTAGTGGCGCTCGCTGTATTGCAGTAGTTCGAGTAATGAAGATTTTTGTGAGGTAAGTTATTTGTGAAAGGTATAGTTTAATGTTACTCAGGGCCATTCTTTTGCAGGGATCTTTGATAGTCAGATTGCGTTGCGCTAAATAATATTGTGTGTCAGGTTAAGCACAGTCCTGTACAATTGTTCTAAGGGGACGTTTCAACATTATCGACCAGGCGCACTCTGTAGCATTTTTCTGCTAAAGACATCTGCGACACTTTTCCCTGGTGGAAGGAGGGTTTTGTAAATAATACAGCCAGTTTTCGAGCCATTATTCAAAGAAAACTTTCTAGGTTAGATACCGATCTCGAAAGCTTTCTAAAAGACACGGTCAATCCCTGGAAACGACGGTCACATGCTTTGGTGACCTACTAGACATGTAGCTTATTATTGTTACCCTTTATTCTTTTTCTGTTTTATGTCACCTCGCTAGAAAACAACACAAAAAATCACCAAAAATAATTCATGTGGATTCGCTGTTTTGCGTCGTCTCGTTGTCACTGTTGGCGTATGCCATGGGAAGCAAGGCCAGTATTCTCTTTCTATGACACAACTGTCCGCATATATTAACAGGGTTCTTTATTAACCATAACAAGAAGTTACTTTGTCTTAAGCTAGTCTATGTGGTACAAGTTCTTCTGTAATAGCCCATGTTAGCCTCTGCTGGTGAAGTAAAACTCCCGCTATGTACACTACCCTGGTCGCTAGGTAATGACTGATTCTAAGTTAGGGGCTGAGCTAACTGCGACTGCGACTGCCATTGGGCTGCGACTGATGACTCGACTCGTTTACTCACTGGTTGACTGACTGACTGGGCCCTTCGGTCCGCGGCTGCGATCTAAATACCAGCGGCCGAGAGGGCGTTGCGGCGCGTTGCTTGCGAGTCTCTGGCCTCTCTCCTGCTAGGCGCGCTGCTTGCGCCTACTACTTGCAACCTCTTTGCCGGCCGGTGTGCTGGCGACAGCTTACGTCAGCACAGGCTGGAGTATCGTGGCATAAAATTTTTAGACGCAAGTCCCTGTAAAAGAGGTTGCAGTACATCTGATTGGACCAGGCCCAGTTTTCCGCATTCGGGAGGATGACGGTTCAATCCCGTCTCCGGCCATCCTGATTTAGGTTTTCCGTGATTTCCCGAAATCGCTCCAGGCAAATGTCGAGATGGTTCCTTTGAAAGGGCACGGCTGACTTCCTTCCCCGTCCTTCCCTAATCCGGTGAGACCAATGACCTCGCTGTCTGGTCTCCTCCCCCCAACAACCCAACCCAGTCTTCCACCGGTCGTGGGAGTACAGTGGCGTCTGCTTATTTTCGGTTCCGTACCACAATCGGTAAAAACGGAATCCTGATAAGACCACTTCGTTGTCGACCTGTCTATCTGCCTGCCTGTTTGACCGACTGTTTAAAACCCTTTTTTCTCAGGAACAAGTACATAATCAAGTGAAAATTTATGTTAAATACATAGGTCTATAGTCCTTCGTTGATGTAAAAAAATAAAGTCATTGCAGTCAAAAGATATGACCAATTATGTCACATATTTTGATACTTGCAAACTCACTCATTAAATTCTAAAGGGTACTCCCTGTCGATGTAGAATCGTGTAATTTGGCAAGAAGCAGTCTGACAGTACGAGTAAAGAAAAAATAAGAAAACTGTTAATTTTTAACTATAGCACACCAAAAACATGTCTTTTTTATAATTTGTTATTAGACTTCAAACGTGAAATTAAAACATTCTCGAAAGTCTAGTAATCCCTGGGACCGATATCTTGCCAGTATCAGTGTCGATAACAGGAAAAAATCGTCGAGATTCTCAATTACAGGAATGCACCAACTGTCCATATACGTACAGTAATTAACTTTGTACGGAATCCTCAGTGCGCGAGTCGTGCTCACACCTGATCGTTTGAGCACTTTTTCACTGGTTGGACACAACTGTTACTTTCTGATTGGCAGTTGCTGCTTGAGATGTGGGAAACGTCTGCTGAACTGATGCGCTCTGCACTTTGTCCACACCACGGATTCTGTTCTAAGTTGCATGACTTCAGGATCTGATTGCAGGGAAGATACTTTGCGTTTTGCACTCGGTAGAGACATTCTGGGTTCCGCACGCAGCTGGGACACTCTTCGGTCAGGACGCTCCAGGCAGAGACTTCTGGTTTAGACCTGGTCTGAGGACGATGCCGCAGCTGCGTACACACAGGCGCACGCAGCGAGCCATCGGCAACACTCCAACGTTGGTGAGGCTTACGAGCAGCACTAACAGTATAGGTTACGATGAATTTAATACTCCTCAATAATTTCATCGTTGGGTTCTACCTGCCCTCTGGCGCTGGCGTAGTGGCACAACAGTTTCACTTATATTCCAAGGATGGGTGGAATCATTGTTATCGAGTCACGGACTTGACTTGTGTCAGTTACAATTTAATACGTTTCACAGCTGAAGTCACCATCACGTGTTTCCATTCCTGTTGTCACTTCAATTTAATCTTTTTTATGTTTAATACTATTGTTATTACATCTGGAGTAACTTAGCGAATTACTTGTCAACGTATTTAATTAAAGCAGCTTGTGCTAATAAACTCAGGAATTTAGAATATCTTTCAGTTTTATTTCATAGCAGCCATCCCTTACATAATTAAATCAACTATGTGATTACTCTCAGTGATTGATCCATTACTGTGCCGAAAATTAGCATTTATTAACTCCTTTGCATACATTTTAACAGGTACGGTTCCAAGAGGGAGGGATCTGGATAGATAACTAACTACCATCATTTCTCATTCTGTTTAATAGCGAGGGTGGGTGCGGGAGGGGAGGGTGGGGGGGAGTTCGCAGTTTCTTTAAACATACGTTTCTCATACATGAATCATAACTAGTAATACATTCTAGAAACAATTATAACGAATTACAGAGGGTTTTCATACCTTTTTAACTAGAAAAATAATTCGACATTTAAATTAAAGGAACTTTGAAAGCTGTTAATAATAACGAAGTAAAATGTAATTTGAAACTGTTGTCTCTGCTGGGGTATAATTAAATAGGAATTTTATGATCTTGTGCCAATGCAGCTTGTATGCTTACCTTTACATCTACCTAACACTAATACTAAATCGGCGGAATTGCCTGAATTTCGAGCTACTAATATTTTGATTTCGGTCTCTGCCAACAATGACGGTCAAAAGATAATGTGCACAATAGGTCTGACTCTATAGCCTTCGTTGCTTAATGCTGTGTTTCCTTTCGATAATAAGTAGTTTATGGCAGTAAGCATCATTTGTACATCACCTACGAGCTCTTGTGTTCCCCTTGGTTTGGCACATCAAATATTCCCGTCGACGACGAGTTCTTTGGGTGCCCCTCACCCGAGTAATATTTCGTTGGCAACCTCGGCAACAATAATGCCTACAATAGGCCGCTCCTGTCGAACCCCGTCAGAGGCGAGCGATTTACCAAGTAATTCAATCAGTATTTCGAACATCTCTGTGTCAGGAAGTTCCTTTACGGAAAATAAACTTCTATGTTTAGCAGCCGTGTCAGTTGATCTACACATGTCGTGTAACACTCGGGGAAAAGCTTTTAAAACTTGCTTTGGAACCGTTTTCTTGGGAATAATAATCTGTCCATTAAGGAAATGTTCAGATCTAAGTTATCTGCTGTTTACCTAACAAAAAATTCATTGAGAGTGTCTACAATTTTGAGAATAGTTTTGATCAGTTCATTATTTACTTTTAAAGTATTTTCCCGATTTTCCTAATTCCTTCCCCTGTCTCATTTTTTTTGCTATATTACAAATAGTTCTTATCTTGTTGCTGGAAATAAATATTTTTATTGAAAATACATACAGTGGTAACAACACTCTGGACTTAAATTTGGGAAGACATTGATTTAAAATCCCGTTTGGCCATCCGGATTAGGTTTTTCATGATTTTCCTAAATCAATGTGTTCCGTTTCCACTTCAGTAGTTCCTTTTTCTACCTTTCCTCCTTTCTTTCACTGTAACGCCAAGGAACGCCTGTCATCGTGGGACCCTGTCCTATCCTAGGCCAGTAACACCTGCGCGTGGCATGCCTTAAAGCGACCTAACGTCGTCAGCTGCCGTCACTGCACTGAACTGCTTCTTATGACCCGTGCTCTGTGTGGCGGGTGGCCTGGGTAGCAGGCGCAGGCTGCTAAATGCACAACACATGCAACACAAAGAAACGAATGTTTTACTTCGTGGCTAAGGTTCACAACTGCTTTGCCTTCTGATATTATGAAGATATTCTAATGTGACCAATTTTTGTTATGTAGACACCTTATTTGCAGTATATATCTGATGCTGCATGGAAATCAGAGAAAAGAATTGAAGCAGGAACTTGGTTTCTTTGAAAGAAGGGTATTTATAAGAGAACAAGTTGCTCAGTGCAAACCGTAGATGTAGGTAAACAAGTAGATTCTGTCTCCCTAGATTTCCGTAAGGCGTGTCACACCGTAACAGGTTGTGGCCTGCTAACCAAGATACCACCATACTGAGTGTCTTTGAAAATGCGACTGGCTGGAGGAATATTTGTCTAATAGAATCCTAGTACGTTATACCGGACACCTACTGTTTGACAGAAACTAAATTACCATCGGGTGTGGAGTTCAAGGAAAAATAAAAGGTCCCCTATCAGATACCATCAGCAGCACAATATATACCGGTTGATCAAAAAGTCAGTATAAATTTGAAAACTGAATAAATCACGGAATAATGTAGATAGAGAGGTACAAATTGACACACATGCTTGGAATGGCATGGGGTTTTATTAGAACCAAAAAAATACAAAAGTTCAAAAAATGTCCGACAGATGGCGCTTCATCTGATCAGAATAGCAATAACTAGCATAACAAAGTAAGACAAAGGAAAGATGATGTTCTTTACAGGAAATGCTCAATATGTCCACCATCATTCCTCAACAATAGCTGTAGTCGAGGAGTAATGTTGTGAACAGCACTGTAAAGCATGTCCGGAGTTATGGTGAGGCATTGGCGTCGGATGTTGTCTTTCAGCATCCCTAGAGATGTCGGTCGATCACGATACACTTGCGACTTCAGGTACCCCCAAAGCCAATAATCGCACGGACTGAGGTCTGGGGACCTGGGAGGCCAAGCATGACGAAAGTGGCGGCTGAGCACACGATCATCACCAAACGACGCGCGCAAGTGATCTTCCACGCGTCTAGCAATATAGGGTGGAGCGCCTTCCTGCATAAACATCGTACGTTCCGGCAGGTGTTTATCAGCCAGGCTGGGGATGATGCGATTCTGTAACATATCGGCGTACCTCTCACCCGTCACGGTAGCAGTTAGAAAACCAGAATCACGCATTTCCTTGAAGGAAAAAGGCCCGATAACGGTAGATGTGGTAAATCCAACCCATACCGTGACTTTCTCGTCGTGCAATGGAGTTTCCACGACAGTTCTAGAATTTTTCATAGCCCAAATTCTGCAGTTGTGGGCGTTGACAGACCCTCGGAGCGTGAAATGAGCTTCGTCGGTCCACAACACGTTACTCAACCAATCGTCATCTTCCGCCATCTTTTGAAACGCTCACACCGGAAATGCCCTCCGCTTCACTAAATCGCCAGGTAACAGTTCATGATGCCGATGGATTTTGTACGGAGGGTACGCCTAAGTGCCAACCAAACAGTAGTGTATGGAATGCCGGTGCGACGTGCGACTGTACGAGCGCTGACTTCCACGTGCATAGACGAACCCGCTTACAGTCTCCATTTCTTCCTGAACTGTCTCAGCAGCATTACGCCTTGTGCTCGGTCGGCCACTACGGGGTCTATCGTCTAAACAACCCGTGGCTTCGAACTTCGAAATCATTCTCGCCACAGCCGCATTTGTCAACGGACCTTTATCCGTTCGAATCCCCTTCCTATGGCGATAGGATCGTAACGTTGAACTAGCACATTCCCCATTCTGATAATACAGCTTCACTAAAAGCGCCTTATCAGGTAACGTCAACATGCTGCGACTGCTGGCGCATCTGATTCTCTCTCTCATTACAGCTCCTTTTATACATGATTGTCATGCGCAGTCACTGACGTTTTGCTGTCCAGAGGCATCTGTCGGACATTTTGTGAACTTTGTTTTTTTTTTTCTTCTAATAAAACCCCATGTCATTCACAGCACATGTGTCAATTTTTACCTCTCTACCTACATTATTCCATGGTTTATTAAGTTTTCAAATTTACACTGACTTTTTGATCACCCGGTACATCTAAATCTACATCAGTATTCCGCAAGCCACCTGACGGTGAGTGGCGGAGGGCACTTCTGGTACCATTAACTCATCGTCCCTTCCCTGTTCCCACTAGCGAATGGCGCATGGGAAGAATGATTGTTGGTAAACCTCTGTATTGACTCTAATTTCTAGATTTTTCTCGCTGTGGTCATTTCGCGAGATGTCGATGGGAGGAAGTATTATGTTGAACGACTCTTCCCGGGGTTCTGGCGCTGCAGTCCGGAACCGCGGGACTGCTGCGGTCGCAGGTTCGAATCCTGCCTCGGGCATGGGTGTGTGTGATGTCCTTAGGTTAGTTAGGTTTAAGTAGTTCTAAGTTCTAGGGGACTTATGGCCTAAGATGTTGAGTCCCATAGTGCTCAGAGCCATTTGAACCATTTGACTCTTCCCGGAAAGTACGTTCTAGAAGTTGCAATAGCAAATCTGTCCGTGATCCACAGCGCCTGCCTCATAGCGTCCTCCACATGAATTTGCTGAGAAGCACTGTCACACTGTCGCGCTAGCTAAACCACCCCGTGACAAAACGCATTGCTGTGCGGGGCTTCTTCTCTTTGTCTTCTATTAGTTCTGTCTGGTAAGGGTCCCAGACTAACGAACAATACTTAATAACTGGCCGAGCGGTTCTAGGCGCTAGAGTCTGGAACCGCGAGACCGCTCCGGTCGCAGGTTCGAATCCTGCCTCGGTCATGGATGTGTGTGATGTCCTTAGATTAGTTAGGTTTAAGTAGTTCTAAGTTCTAGGGGACTGATAACCTTAGAAGTTAAGTCCCATAGTGCTCAGAGCCATTTTCACCATTTTTTGAACCATTTTTTCAACTGGTCGAGCATTCGCGTTGTAAGGCATTTCTTTGGTGCATAAGGTAGATTTACTTAGGGTTTTTCCTATGAGTCTCAGTCTGGTAACCGCTTTCCCCACTATTTGTTTTATGTAGTCTACTCATTTGAGGTCCCTTTGAACATTTACTCCTGTATTTGTCATCGTCAGTGCAATTTGTCATCAATAGTGTAGTTGTATAGTAGTGTATTTCTTTTCCTATATACGCACAGTATGTTACATTTATTTACGTTCATGATCAACTGGAAGAACCTGCACCATTCATCAACCCTCTGTAGGCCATTCTACAAATCAGTATTGTCTTCTGGCGTTGCTACTTTCTTATAGCCAACAGCAACATGTGCGAACATCCTTAAAGAGCATCTGACGCTTTCTAATAGTTAATTTATATTCATTGTAAACAGTAAAGATCCTGCCTGACTTTATTAAGGTACTCCGGAAGTTCTATCTTCAGGGACGTCTTGAATCCAGAGGCAAATCTGGTCCGAAATTCAGTATATTCATATTTTTTTCGTTAAATGGAAGAGTGGGAAGGTGTCAAATACCAACGTGAAATCGAGGAACACAGCATCAACCTGAGCGCCGTTGTCTACATCGCTATGGATCTCGTGGAGGAACAGAACGGGCTGAGATTCGCAAGATCTCTATTTCCGACATCCATGTCGATTTTTATACAGGAGATTTTCGTTCTCCAAAATCATCATAACAATAAGACTGTTCGCTGATGGTGCTACTGTTTACAAGAAAGGACTGCCGTTGGACGACTGTAAGCAAATACGGAGAGACACGGACGTACTTTCTATTTGGTGAATGAATGACAGCTCTGTTTAAATGTTGATTACTGTAACGTACTCTTTACAAAAAATAGTATTAATCCTATAAAATCTGATTACGAAGTTGTAGATGGACATTCGTTAGCAAAAGGGTGAATGGCCTTTTAGACCGTGATGCATAAATTTTAACACTAAAAGGCTTTCGTATTCAAACAAATGTCACATATAATTACAAACTATGCTGGAAAGTTAATCCAATAGCAATAGAGGTTTTCTTAAACCTCGTCAAGGAACAAGAGTGGCAGGATGTTTATAGTGCCGATAACATGGATGACAAATATAATGGTTTCCTTAACACATTTCTCATGCTCTTAGAGAGTTGCTTTCCATTAGAACGTTCTAAACAGGGTACTAGCATAAAAGGCAGCCCGGGTGGCTGACTAGTGGGATAAGGATGGCATGTAGAACAAAGCGGGAGTTAATATTAAAATTTTAGAAGTAGTCACAATCAAGCTAGTGTAGCCCATTACAAACAGTACTGTAAGGTGTTTCAAAATGTTATTAGGAAGGCAAAGAGTATGTGGCACGCAAATAGAATAGCTAATTCACAGGATAAAATTAAAACCATATGGTGAGTTGTGAAGGAAGTGTCTGGTCAATAGCACAAGGGCGACAATATAAAGATAGTTCGCAGTAAAAATACTTCTGTTACTGATAGATCAGATATATGTACAGTATTTAACAATCATTTTCTGAGCATTGCTGGTAAATTAAATAAAAATTTAGTTTTTACAGAAAATCATATAACTCTCTTGGCAAATGCCTTTCCGAGATTGATGCCTGAAATACACCTCTGTGGTATAGACAAGAGGAGATTAAGTCAATAATTAAATCACTGAAGACTAAGGACTCTCATGGATATAATGATGTGCCTAGCAGAATATTAATGTACTATGCTGCACATGTTAGCCCTGCATTTAGCCATATTTGCAATTTTTGCTTTAGGAATGGTCAGTTTCCTGAACGATTAAAGTACTCAGTAGTAAAGCTGCGTTTTCCCAAGAACAAGCAGCTTTCACTCAGTTAATACTCGGCAGAAGTCAATCCTGCGTTTGGATCGGACTTCCTTAACAATTGTGCAGAACGGTGTGCAGTATACTGTTGCATCCATTTTCAGTAAGCTACTACTAGAAGTCAAAAATCTTAGCAGTTATCCACGCGCTTTCAAATCTAAACTGAAGAGTTTCCTTTTGGTCACTTCTTCCATTCTCTCGAGGAGCTCCATGAAAAATTAAGCTGATTGTTGTTGTATTGGTAATTGCGTTTACTTAAACTTATGGCTTGACGTTTTTGGATTCATCAACATTTTATTTTTATTTGTTATTACTTTTATGTTGTAATTCCATGTACTGACACGTTCCATGATCTTGGAGATTTGCTCCTGAATTTGGTCCTTCGCAACTTGACGCGTAAATAAATAAAAAAGTCAATACAACGTTGGCTGAAATTAAAAGCAAGTGTAGTAAGATTAAGAGTGCGATGGGAATTCCACCGTTAAATGCAGAGGAGAGAGCGGATAAGTGGAAAAAGTACATTGAAGGCCTCTACGAGGGTAACGACTTCTCTGAGAATGTGGTAGGAGACGAAATTGAGGTCGATACGGAAGACGTAGGGGATCCAGTATTAGTCATTGTTTGAAAAAGCTCTGGAAGACTTCAAATCAAAGGAGAAGTGATAGAACATATTCCATCGGAATTTCTGAAATCATTGGGCGAAGTGACAACCAAACGACCATTGTAACTTGTGTGTAAAGTATGTGAGACTGATGAAGTACCGTCACATATTTAGAAAAATATCATCCACTCAACTCCGATGATAACAAGGAAAGATAAGTGTAGAGCTATTGGACAATCAGTTTCACAGGTCGTGTATCCAAGCTGCTGACAAGAATGTAAAATAATGGAAAAGAAAATTGAGGGTCTGTTAGATGGCGATCAGTTTGGCTTTAGTATAGGTAAAGGCACCAGAGAGGAAGATCTGACGTTCCTCTTGATAATGGAAGAAAGGCTAAAGAATAATCAAGATACACTAATAGAATTCGTCTAACTATAAAAAGCGTTCAATAATGTAAAATGATACAAGATGTTCGAAATTCTGGGAAAGAGAGGAGTAAACTATAGCAGGGAGGACATAAAAAGCAGAGTACCACAGGTAAAAAGGGCATCCCTGGCCAAGAGAAGTTTACTGGAATCAAACATAGGCCTTAATTTGAGGAAGAAATTTCCGAGAATGCACGTTTGGAACACAGAATTGTATGGTAGTGAATCATGGAGAGTGGGAAAACCGATATAAAAGAGAATCAAGCGTTTGAGATGCACTTCTACAGAAGAATATTGAAAATGAGGTGGACTGCTAAGGTAGAGAATGAGGAGGAGGTTCTCCTCAGAACCTGCGAGGAAAGGAATATTTGGAAAACATTGAAAAGGAGGAGGGAAAATATGATACGACTTGCGTTAATACGTCAGGGAATATTTTCCACGGTACTGGAGGAATGTATGGAGGATAAAATCTGTAGAGGGAGACGGATATTGGAATACATCCTCCGAATTACTAAGGACATAAGGTGCAAGTGTTACTCCGGGATGAAGAGGTTAGCGAAGGAGAGGAATTCGTGATGGGCCGCATCAAACCAATCAGAAGACGAGGGGGACGCAAAGCTAGTTAATTTGCATCAGGCTTTCATTTTGCACATCTGATTTTCACGTGCAGGTAGTTGCACCCATGAGCCCTTTAGTGAAAGTATTGGTGTTTGTTCTTTCTTTTCCGGGGATCTTTCTTCAAATCACTGACCTTTTTGGTAGACATTAGCCGTATCTGTAATATGGTTCCATATTGTGCTTTCATGTGTCCACCCACGTGTGCCAAGACCATAGTTCGTACTTGCAACCTCTTGCGCGCTTATTAAATGTTATATGCTTGATTCAGTTGGTAAGCCATTTTTTTATGTCGTATGGCAATGAACCAAATGTCATAGTGACCGCTGGTTTATCTTTGTAGGTTGTTGAGTCCCTTCATTAATATGTCCGTGTGAGATGTGATACCCATACTTTTTATGTTTAATTTGGCCGTCCTAGTAATTCTCATTTAATAACATTTTATCCATTGAGCAACACTGTTTGTCTTAAATTTGCATGATGTTATAGGAGGCATCCCTGTCCTGTATGTCACCAGGGATAGGATTCTTAGCATTCTAGAGGTCTGCTAAACAGCTCAACTGACACCTCACACTTGGCAGAGGGCTCACAGAACGACTTTGAGACTATTTCTCCAGTGTTCCACTCACGAATAGCTCGTGAGAAAAGTTAACACCTAAATCTTCCCCTGTGACCTCCGATTTCTCTTACTGCAACATGTTGGTCGTTTCTCCCCATGCAGGTGAGAGTCAGCATAATAATTTCGCATCCGAAGGAGAAAGCTAATGACAGAAATTTCTTGAAAAGATCTCGCCGGAGCCTTTGTTCTAATGAATTACTTTTGGCACCTCTGACACTCCCCTATGCTTCGAAGATCCAAAACGAGCTGCCACTCTTTGTCCTCCGTCATTCCTGTCTGGTGGGAATTCCACATCATGGAGCAATATTCCAGAAGAGGATGCACAAACTTTGTGCAGACAGTGTCTTTTGTGAGTCTGTTGCATCTTTGAAATCTTCTATAAGCAGAACACTGTCTTCCATTTGCCTTCCCCACAACATTTTCTACGTGATGATTCCTATTTAAGTTGTTCGTAACAGTAACCCATACGTATTTAGTTGACGTGATAACTTTTAAATTTGTGTGTTTTATCGAGTAACCAAGTTTAACGAGTAACAGAATATTTTTTTTTTATTGTTCATGGTCAATTATCACATTTGTTTACCATGCAGATACCTTGTGTAAATCATTTTGTAATTCGTATCGATCTTTTGAGAAATTTACTAGAAGGTAAACGCCAGTACCATCTAACAGAGCTGCTCAGATCGTCTCCTAAATCGTTTCCAGAGATTATAAACAGCAGAGGGTCTAGAACACTTCCTTAGAGAATCCTACATATTACTTTTTTCACTCCGTGACTCCCAGTCAATTACTACGATCTTAACCTTTCCGACAGGAAATCACTAATCCAGTCGCATAACCGAAATGATACTCCATAGGTAGCCAGTTTGATTGGAAGACACTTCTGAGTAACGGAGTCAAAAGCCTTCTGGAAATCTAGAAATATGGGATTTACTTGAGATCTGCTGTCGATAGCACTCATTACTTCGTGTGAAAAAAGAGTAAGTTGTATTTCACTAGAACGATATTTTCTGAATTCATTCTGAACGTATGTCAATAGACAGTTTCCTTCCAAGTATTTCGTAATGTTCGAATACAGTATACGAGGTTCCAAAATGTTAGTGCAAACTGATGTCAGTCATATGAGTCTATAATCCAGCGGATTGCGCCTACACAGTACACATTTCCATTGATATGACTTGTGCAACTTCCAAGGCCTTAGGTACGTATGTTTCGCCGAGTGAGCGGCCGTGAATGATTGCTAAAAATGGAACTGTTTCATAAGCATCCTGCGAATGAGCAACGCAAACACAAAAATGAAAATAAGACATATCATTGTTGAGACGATGCTGTCAAGCTGTGGAACAGAAATGTAAGTGCCTTATGGATTTGCCCGAGCGAATTTTTCAAGCGCCAATAGATGACAGGCATCTTATCCGCATGGCTGTAACGGATCGTGTAGCCACGTCTCGATCCCTGAGTCAACAGATGGGGACGTTTGCAAGACAACAACCATCTGCACGAACAGTTCGACGACGTTTGCAGCACCAAGGACTATCAGCTCGGATACCGGCTACGGTTACCCTTGACACTGCATCACAGACAGGAGCGCCTGCAATGGTGTACTCAACGACGAACCTGGGTGCACAAACACGAGTGGCAAAACGTCATTTCTTCGGATGGATCCAGGTTCTGTTTAAAGCATCATGATGGTCGCATCCGTGTTTGGCGACATCGCGGTGAACGCACGTTGGAAGCGTGTATTCGTCATCGCCATACTGGCGTATCACCAGGGGTGATGGTATGGGGTGCCACTAGTTACAAGTGTCACCTCTCGTTCGCATTGACGGCACTTTGAACAGTGGACGTTACAATTCAGATATGTTACTACCCGTGGCTCTACTCTTCATTCGATCCCTGCGAAAACCTACATTTCAACAGGAAAATGCACGGCCGCATGTTGCAGGTCCTGTACGGGCCTTTCTGGATACAGAAAATGTTCGACTGCTGCCCTGGCCAGCACATTCTCCAGATCTCTCACCAATTGAGAACGTCTGGTCAACGGTGGCCGAGCAACTGGCTCGTCACAATAGGCCAGTCACTACTCTTGATGAACTGTGGTATCGTGTTGAAGCTGCATGGGCAGCTGTACCTGTACACGCCATCCAAGCTCTGTTTGACTCAATGCCCAGGCGTATCAAGGCCGTTATTACGGCCAGAGGTGGTGGTTCTGGGTACTGATTTTTCAGGATCTATGCACCCAAATTGCATGAAAATGTAATCACATGTCAGTTCTAGCATAATATATTTGTCCAATGAATACCTGTTTATCATCTGCATTTCTTCTTGGTGTAGTAATTTTAATGGCCAGTAGTGTAATATTTCAATCAAATGTAGATTTTACAAATAAAAATTACTCATTTTTTAAAAGAGATTTATTTAAGAACGAATAATTTTGGCATTTCTGATGTGACTAATTGATATTTTGATTTTATTTCTCGGTTATTAGATTTTTTTAAAGAAAAAAGATGTCACCGATACCAAACCAATATCAAAAAAATACCGGTTATTCGGAACTAAAATACCGAAGTCAATTTCAACCGGTCTGTTTTCCCCATTCCTCTTCTGTAGAGGCTTTCAAGTTGATGTAGGTGCATTTCAAGCTCTGTGTAAGTGCATGGTAGAAACAGAGCTGCCAAAACTGTCAGTTGCAGTTCTTTGCTATTTCGAGAGACGCAACCAAGCTGATCAACTCCAGCTTTTACTTTGTTCTGTGTTTCACAATACCCTAGACCAGGGGTTCCCAACAAAATTTTCTCGAGGACCCCCTCATCGAGCGTGATTGGTACCTTGTCATATCAAGTAGCTAAAAAAACCAAATTAGGAGTCTTTTTATATGTTTTCTATTTTTGGTACTTAGAAAAAACATTGACATATTAATTATTGAAAGAATATTGAGTGGACAAACCAAAAAATTTGTTATCATACGAAATATATTTAATATATTTTTTTATTCTAGTAGTACCTTGCGGACCCATGTGGCATAGCTCGCGGAACACGTGTTGGGAGCCACTGCCCTAGACAATTTCCAGTAAGATTGGTTCAAATGGCTCTGAGCACTATGAGACTTAACATCTGAGGTCATCAGTCCCCTAGAACTTAGAACTACTTAAACTAACCTAAGGACATCACACACATCCATGCCCCAGGCAGGATTCGAACCTGCGACCGTAGTGGTCGCGCAGTTCCAGACTGTAGCGCCAAGAACAGGGGCGGGCAGGAATCCTGCACGTGTGCGGTGCACTTGCACGCGTGCAGTTAACAGGTGTTCTTCGTGCACACAGGGGCAAGCTGGTCACCCGCTTATCTCCCCTCCCCACCATACCCTCTGTCCGCTCCTTCGTCTGCAATGCGTTTTGTTTCCTAGCTTGCTTTATTGAATGTAGGAATAAGATTAGTAGTAGTAGTGCTTGAAAGATATCGTGGTTTGAAAGAGTACCTATTACCTAAGATACGTTTTATTTAATTATCACAGGTGGAGTGGAACAAAATAAGGTTAGTAGGAGTGCTTGAAAGATGTCGTGTTTTGAAAGAGTACCTATTACCTACGATACGTTTTATTTAATTATCACAGGTGGAGTGGAACAAAATTTCTACATACAGACAATCGCAAGCAGTTACTTAAATTTTCATCACTGATGTTTGCTCTTAACCGACACTTACTAATTCAGCAAATGGTTTTCCAGCTCTCGCTATATTAAGCTCGTACCGCTGGGCTATTATTGTTGTCGTCCTGAAAAATTGAAAACGGTGCTCCATAAAATGTTAAATCAGTTACATGAGAGACATGACGAAAGGAAGTCGCAGATCTCTCGTGACCACAGCAACTACGACAGATTCATCTAGTATCGTCAGATCGCTCTTCTTAAGCTCAATCAATTTCCCCAGCCGCTCAGAATCCGACAATAAATTGTACTCGTCCTTGTGAAATTTGTTATAATGGCCTTCAATACTAAACTTCCGCTGACCAGCGAGAATACTGCCACATATTAAACATTTTGAATTTTCACGTTTTTGCACAAAGAAAAAATGATTCTCCCATTACTTTTTAAAAGATAGCAAATCTCCACTTCTCCGTTTCCTTGTTTCACTCTGCATTTTCCGGTTCTTGAAATACAACGTTGACTACGTAGTGGTCGCTACGCATCAACGTCGACGATTGCACGCGAGCAGCACACGTGCAGCGCTGTGCGCTCATGAGCCGCGTGCAACGTTTGCCCAGAACCAGCTAGTTGCCAGGAATCGTACGGTGCGCTACACGGAGACCTCGGGGTGTCCCTCGGAGTGGCAGCAGCAGGGGGGGGGGGGGGGGGGGGCTGATTGCCGAGCCCGGTACGGAGTGCGGCAGCGTCGGTGCGGCGGCGGCGGCGGTGGTGTCCCGCGCTGCGTGGGAGGGGCCGCCGCGGTTATTTGTCCATTTGTTTGTTTTTTGGGAGTTTCCGTTTGGCCGCTTTGTTCGGCGTCCGCGGGGCGGAGTGCGATGCGGCCGCGTCGTGACCAATGGCGATCCCCGTGAATAATGGCGGCTGCTGCTGCTGCTGCGGCGCGGGCCCGCAAGAAGCGTGTGAACGCAGCGGCTGCATTCCGGAGCGCGGCCAGGAATGCCCGCAGCCCGCGTCTCCGTGCTCACGACGCGGGTCTGGCCTTCGGCGGCCAGCTGCCTCATTCAGCCGTCTGTGTGGTGTGACCTGGCCACATCGTACAGAGGAAGCAGGCGAGATAGTACAAATGTGATGAACAACTTTATAAGCACTGCAAATGTGCAATTGCGGCTTCCCTTGAAAGCGATTAGGGTAACCGCCAATCTGCAGGGTGATTATACCGGGTGATCAAAAAGTCATTATAAATTTGAAAACTGACTAAATCACGGAGCCGGCCGGAGTGGCCGAGCGGTTCTAGGCGCTACACTCTGGAACCGCGCGACCGCTACGGTCGCAGGTTCGAGTCCTGCCTCGGGCATGGATGTGTGTTATGTCCTTAGGTTAGTTAGGTTTAAGTAGTTCTAAGTTCTAGGGGACTGATGACCTCAGAAGTTAAGTTCCATAGTGCTCAGAGCCATTTGAACCATAAATTACGGAATAATGTAGATAGAGAGGTACAAATTAACACACATGCTTGGAATGACATGGGGTTTTATTAGAACCAAAAAAATACAAAAGTCCAAAAATTTTCTTACAGATGCCGCTTCATCTGATCAGAATAGCAATAACTAGCATAACAAAGTAAGACAAAGCACAGATGATGTTCTTTACAGGAAATGCTCAATATGTCTACCATCATTCCTCAACAATAGCTGTAGTCGAGAAATAATGTAACGATCAGCACTCTAAAGCATGTCCGGAGTTATGGTGAGGCATTAGGGTCGGATGTTGTCTTTCAGCATCCCTAGAAATGTCGGTCGATCACGATACACTTGCGACTTCAGGTAACCCCAAAGCCAATAATCGCACGGACTGAGGTCTGGGGACCTGGGAGGTCGAGCATGACGAAAGTGGCGGCAGAGCACACGATCATCACCAAACGACGAGCGCAAGAGATCTTTCACGCATCTAGTATTATGGCGTGGAGCGCCATCCCGCATAAGCATCGTACGTGCCAGCAGGTGTTTATCAGCCAGGCTGGGGATGATGCGATTCTGTAACATATCACCGTACCTCTCACCCGTCACGGTGGCAGTTATTTGCTGTCGGACATTTTGTGAACTTTTTTTTTTTTGGTTCTAATAAAACTCCATGTCATTCTAAGCATGTATGTCAATTTTTACCTCTCTATCTACATTATTCCGTGGTTTATTAAGTTTTCAAATTTATACTGACTTTTTGATCACCCAGTAGTTGAACTTTCAAAACGCTGTAGAAATAACACCACTCGTCAGAATGACGTCAAATTGCAGCGGAATATTATCGGATAAGGGGAAAACGTATGACAGAAGAAAAAATAGTGTGAAAATTGATCAATAGATGGCGCTGTATGTGTCAGACTACGTAAATGTGAACACCTGTCATGCGCACGACCCACTGAAGTTGGTGTAAACACGCCAGGTACACGGCTTTCCCTCCTTTCACGTCTGCGACGTTCGCCATGACTGTCTCAATGCAGGATCGCGCTCTGCTGTATTACAAGAATGATGACTGGACACACGTCGCTGTGCAGATGTTCCGGACACTGAAGGGTTTGAAAAAAGGCGTTGGTCCGATGATTTCCGTGGGTCTAGAGAAAATGGTTCGGAAATTCGAAGAGACGGGTTCGTTTGGTGTGCAATCTGGTAGTGGGAGGAAACGAATTGATGCGAAGTCAGCGGAAGCAGTGGCCACAGCAATACAGGAGGAGACGAGTAGTGGTGTGCAAACGTGTAGTGCACAGAGAATTGCCAGAACGTTGCAAATACACGTGAGACGGTCCCTAAAATCCTACGAAACATCCTTCTGTGCTATCCATTAAAAATTACCCATGTGCACGAGTTGCTTCCTGTTGACCTGCCAGCAAGACAGGCCTTTGCTTTAGAATTTCCTGCTCTCATGGAAGTGGACATTGATTGGTCGTGGAAGATTTTGTGGACAAACGAAGCCCACTTCCCTCTGACAGGGTATGTAAATACACAGAATTGTCGAATAAGGGCAACGGAAAATCCACATGCTAAATAAACCAGTACCACTTCATCCTGAAAAAGGCACTGTGTGGTGCGGATTTGTGGCATCATTTTTCACAGGGACATATTTTATCGAAGAGACAGGTGCTTCCAGTCCTGTTACCTGTACCATCAGTGGTAAACGCTACGGTCCTCTTTTCCGGAACCACGTCATTCCGGCTCTCCATCAGCGTAGGTATGTGGATGGCATCATTTTTGTGCAAGATGGCACACCTCCGCACATTGCAAATCCAGTTAAGCAGCTGCTGAAGCGCCATTTCGGAAATGCTAGAATTATCAGCGGCTGTGGGGCTATCTGAAAGATGCTGTGTTCAGTCTTTCGATTGCAAACTTAGCTGCACTGAAGGCACGTATTCCGCAGCTCTGAACGTGACCCCGAAAACTCTCGATCAGTTGTGCAACATGCTGTTTCTCGATTTCAACTTGTTGCAGAGAACAGTGGACAGCACATTGAACATGTTTTGCCCCTGTGACATGGAAATTAATAATCCGATTTGATTTTGATTGATGCTTTTTATGTGGTTTTTTGTCTCAGGACAATTAAAAATGATGTGAGTGATGCTGTTTAGAAGGTTTTTGGCCTCAATACAATTAAAAACCAATTTTTACCATCCGATGTGATATGATCGTGCCGTGTTGGGTGGGCTTATGTAACTAACAGTATCACACCTGTACACTCATGCACACTGAGTAGTACAGTTTGCTTAACGTCAAACTTATGCCTTAGGCATTGTTGAATGATTGATTTGTCATTTGTAATCGACCACTATTAAATTATGATGTTTACAGCGTCATGTAGTGCTACATTTTGTAACTGTTTATTTTTCTTCTACCGTACCTTTTTCCTCTTCTCCGATAACATTCTGCTGCAATCTGACGTCATTCTGACCAGTGGTGTTATATCTACAGCGTTTTGAAAGTTTAATTATAATCACCCTGTAGATCAGCATCAGTCGTAGGATAAGGTGCGAGCGTTTGGTCTCATAGATCGCAGCTCATTGGTCCAAGGGACCGATGGCCTCTGCAGTTTGGTCCCCTTAATCCTTAAACCAACCAACCAATCATTGGTTCAAAAATGGTTCAAATGACTCTGAGCACTATGGGACTTAACATCTGAGGTCATCAGTCTCCTAGTACTTAGACCAACTTAAAGCTAACTAGCCTAAGGACATCACACACATCTATGCCCAAGGCAGGATTCGAACCTGCGACCGTAGCAGTCGCGCGGTTCCAGACTGAAGCGCCTAGAACCGCTCGGCCACCGACCTCCGTAGCTCATTGGTGAGAAGAGTTCAACGAGGAGTGCTACTAAGACTAACGGGCACCTACTGCACTGCCCGTAAAGATACTTTGTAAGCGATTCTAGGAATATACCCATTGGACTTGAAAATTATGAAAAGGGGAGACTTTTACTGATTCAAGAAAGGCAACCAAATGGAAATAGAAATATGACGGGTGCTTGGAACTGAGGCCAGTTCGAAGAAGGTAATAAAAGACTCCACATTACAGCTGTGGCAAAATGAATGGGACACTTCAGGCACAGGCATTAGAAAATACGAATTTCTCCCTAAAATCAGCGAGAGATTAAAAATGAGGATTCATAACCCGTCGAGTGGGCTGATACATTACCTGACAGGTCATGGCCTGTATGCTACGTACCTATACAAAATCAAGAGACAGATGAATGACATCTGCGCCCGCGGCAGTGTGGGGACACCAGAACACACAACGTGTGACTGCGCGCCGTATGAAGGCGCGGCGGCTAAGGGACGTCGATATTAAGGATGTTTGATCTCAAAGCAGAGCTAAGGGGCGAGTCGACCTGGCGCATCTTGGACGGTACTGCGGCTGCCAAGGAAAACTTTACGAGGCATTCAGCCATAAGTTAGCATGCTGCCATCCAGGCTAAACAACATACTCTGCACATCGAGAAAAGATAATTGAGTTCGGCGACCATCAAATGAAATAGTTTTCCCAGAATCTACATTACGTTTGTACAAGCGATCATGGAAGCGTGGACTTTAAGACGTAACTGTGATGGATGAAATTGCTTGCTACAGTGGAAACGCTGCTGACGCCCAAAGAATCTAGCAGACAATGGCTAATGAGAGCGGCAGTATTAGGGCGGACCCAATAGGGGAAACAACCATCCACAAGTTAGATGCAACAAAATAAATGAACAAATTCTGTAGGGCTTATAGCAGTATTAGTACTTGGGTAAATGGTTAAGGGTTTTGTTGTAGTTTTGTAATAGTAGAGGTACTTGTAGTATTTAAAAAAGTATCAGAAATAAATAGCTGCTACATAACTATCCAAAGAAAAGTCATTTGTATGACCTAGTTTAGCTTTCAGATAATAGGCTGCAACTATGAAGAATAAACAAAAATAAAAGACCTAGGCAGGTCCAGCGTCTTTCAGGCGGTGTCCACCTATGAGGCGCTCACTGTTGGCGGCTTCACCTTCACACTACATAAACAGGATTTCCCGGTGCTCGTAACTCGGATGCTGTTGGTAATAAAAAGATAGTGCTTTAGATAGTCGTTGGTCTAGGAACCATTCGTGTAGCAAAGAGAAGGATCACCTTACTGTCGCTGTCCTACAATACACGGTCAGAGTATGCATATTTCCCACTTGTTCTTGCTTAGGCAAATGGAACAAATCGGTTGTTTCTTGTCGCATTTGATGTGATCTACGGTGGACTTGATGGGAATTATGGGGGCACCATTAGTTCCTCGGAAAAACCTGAGTAGAGTGTTTTTTACTTTATTTTTGTCGTCACCAGCGGAACAAAACACGGCTGAGAATTCCAAAACGGCTGTGCACAGCAAATGGTTGACAGGTTTTACGGTATATTCCTAAGAAGCCGATCTCGAATAACCTTCAAAATTTCCTTCATATCCATTTCCAAGATACAGAGGTTCAAAGTCGCCCTACTTCTACACGTAAAATCCGATATGAGCGAAATGTAAGCAATAAATAACCGCAGCAAATTGCTCAAATTTCGATGATTTATTCTCTAGGCATTTATCTAGAAGAGCCATCTTCTCGTTTTCAAAACTATTTATCCGTTATCGAGAAACAGCCCAAAAACTTGTTTTTTGGGTTCCAAAACCCAGCTGCAGATTCCGAGACTTCTATGCACAGTAAACAGCTGAAATTTTTAAGATGTATTTCTAAGGTTTCGATCTCGAATAACATTGAATATTTTGTTTGTATTTCTATCCGCTTCCGAGATAGGGACGGCCGAAGTTACCCTACTGGTAAACGTAAAATACCCACGTAAAATCCGGTAAGAGGCAAAATTTAAACAATAAAAAAACAGCAGAAAATTGTTAAAATTTTTACAGTATATTCTCTATCTATTTATCTAGAACTATCCGCGTTTTCAAAAATCTTTATCCGTTATCGAGAACACCCAAAAACTGTTTTTTTGGGTACCAATACCCAGCCGTGAATTCCAAAACGGTTTTGCACAGCAAGTAGCTGAAATTTTTACGATATATTCCAATGATCCCGATTTAAAAAAAATCTATTTACATCTTTACGCTTCCGAGATACAGTTGGTCGAAGTTACACTACTTGTACACGTAAAACACGCACGTAAAATCAGGTGTGAGGCGAAAACATTATTTATGAAGTGACATACCACGGAGAAATATGCTGTAAAGCATCTCCATTATCATTTGGAAACCCCATGCTGTATTACTGAAGCACATGCAATTTTTTTTTTGTTGCACGTAAAATCCAGTCTAAGCTGTAAAATTACTTTCGCGTTATTTCAGTAGCACATAAGTAAACTGTCTAAATTTTACTGACCAATACATTTCTTTTCAAGTGGTGACGAGCCCTGTTTCAGCAGGAAAAAGAAGGGAATCAGCGGAAAAATGCTCCTATCGCTGCACGAAACGTTCGAGTATACTCCTGTTTATTCAAAAAAACTCTAAAAAGTGGGGTGCCAGCTGTCCCATTCTACCTTCCTCAGCATCTTTAAAAATGTTCTCAAAAATTTTGGCTTCCGAACGTATTCGCACTTTTTATGCTGAGAGAGCAGAAGACAGTGGCAGTGGCAAAGAGACGGAGAAGTAATAAATACCGGAAGATAGTAGACAGTGGTTGTATAATAGAAAGAGCGAAGGAGACAATGGCAGTGTGAGAGAAAGAGATGGACACAGTAGCACTGGAACAAGATTGACAGTGACAGAACAGTGCTATGAAAAGAGTGAAAGAGACAGTGCCATGAATAATGAAAAAGAAAAAGTGGAAGTGGTTGGGATCCAGTGATAATGTGAGACAGTGTTTGTAACAACGACAACGAGGAAGAGAGAGATAGTGACAATGAGAAGAGACAGCAGCACTAGGAACGAAGGTACGAGATCTTAGCTGTAAGAGAGAGTAAGAGGGACTGTTCGACGACTTCTGCCGATGGCCGCACTGGTCGCAGACATGCCGTTGCGTTGGCTTCCGTTGAGGTGGAACGAGCATTGCTTCAGACTGCCATGGGCACTTCAACGCCATCACTGGCGTATTATACGACAAAATGTAGTATTTTCGACGAGTCCCTCTTCAAACTGTCGTACAATGATGGCCACGTACTTGTTTGACGCTACCATGGTGAACGCAACTGAGCAGACTGCATTGTTGAGCGGTATAGCTGACAAATGCCAAGTGCGACGGTTTACGGCACCATGGTTCGTAAGATGCGATCACACTTCCCACGTATTGAGGGAAATCTCAACAGCAACCGCTACATCAGGGAAGTTTTATAACTCAAGACACTGCCTCTCGTGAGGCAGCTCCACATGCCATATTTCAGCAGGACAGTTCCCGGGCCACATGTGGCGAAGAATGTGTTAGAATTCTTCGAAGAACGAAATGTGTCACAGCACCCCTGGGCGTCCGCCGCTCGTGGTCTCGCGGTAGCGTTCTCGCTTCCCGAGCACGGGGTCCCGGGTTCGATTCCCGGCGGGGTCAGGGATTTTCACCTGCCTCGAGATGACTGGGTGTTTGTGTTGTCCTCATCATTTCATCATCATCCAGGAAAGTGGCGAAATTGGACTGAGCAAAGATTGGGTAATTGTACGGGCGCTGATAACCACGCAGTTGAGCGCCCCACAAACCAAACATCATCATCACAGCACCCCTGGGCTGCACGTTAGCCTCACATGTCGCCCATTGAACATATTTGGGATGCGGTCGAATCTGCTACTTATTCATTCTGGCCCTTTTACAAGCACTGTCGATGCCTTGTGGACGCTCCTACAAACCCCATAGCAGTATTGTCTTTAGCAGATTATATAACCCCTCTTTGTTCCATGCCGCTACGTCTGGAGGCTTTGGTTGGAGCACGTTTCGGTTTCAAATCAGACTGATTTCTCACTGTAAGATTGCACGCAACTTTCTGTAATTCTAATCATTTGCGTATTGTGACGTGCCTAATCTGTGGAACAATTTTCATTATAATCCCATGTCTCCTTCTAGGGGCTGCAATTTCCAGAAACATTAGTCTGTCGTAGGAGTGATTAAAATGACAAAAATGAAGAATAGCAACACAAAAGGGGATAAGAGGGGGCGGAGTAGAATAAGGAAAAAGAAGAAATAGAAGAAGACAAAGGGGAATGGTTTGCAGGGCACTAAAGTGGGACGGTGCGAGGATGTACTATAGGAAACCATAAGCAGATTCTGGTCGTTCTGTGCTGAGCAATAGTTCCGTAAGGCCTACGTTTACACGGTATGGGAACGATTGTTCCTGGATTCCAGCTGTTAGGTGAAACCACTCTCGTTATGACAAGTCAGTTAAAGCAACGAAACTGTAGACAGTACATTTTTCGCTAGAGGTCTTTTGAATTTAGGATACAAGATATATACAAAACTAATAAGAAAGACTAAGATACTTTGGGAAACCGTTCTTACGTAAGAACAGGAAGGGTTTTGCATGGAAAGATCTTTATTAGCAGCGTTTTTCCAGTCTGCCAAATTATTGAAAAACAGAGAACACAGTTATCTCACATACACTGCTTTCATCGACTAGGAGAAAGCTGTTGATAAAGTTAACAGAGTTAAATTATGGGAAATTTTAGATAAGAATGGTACACCTCAGCATCTAATAAGTTTAATTCAGAGTATGTATATACACAACAAAATCAAAGTACAAAAAGGACGTCAGTTTGCGAGAACCATCTCTCAAGGAGTGAGACAAGGGTGTCCTTTATCACCTACATTATTTAATAGGTACATAGACGACTTCATAAAGACATGGCAGAATAAAGTAGTGCACAATTATAAGCTTAGTAAGAAGACATAAATACACTCCTGTTTGCAAATCATCAAATAATCTTAACGGACTCGGAAGATAAATTACAGAGAGTAATTTGGTCCTTGCACAAGATAGAAAATGATTATAGTATGACAATAGCTAAAGGTAAAACTTAACATAATGGCACTCCATCATAAGAAGCATTTTAGAGGCAAAATAATGACTGATGATAAATCGCTTGAGGAAATAAATTCTTTTAAGTACCGGGTGATCAAAAAGTCAGTATAAATTTGGTAACTTCATAAACCACGGAATAATGTAGATAGAGAGGTAAAAATTGACACACATGCTTGGAATGACAAGGGGTTTTATTAGAACAAAAAAAAATTG
This sequence comes from Schistocerca cancellata, assembly GCF_023864275.1. Taxonomy (NCBI): domain Eukaryota; kingdom Metazoa; phylum Arthropoda; class Insecta; order Orthoptera; family Acrididae; genus Schistocerca; species Schistocerca cancellata. Next base: position 600,935,547 of record NC_064628.1, on the reverse strand, counting down.
CTAGTTGCGTGAAAGATCTCTTGTGCGCGTCGTTTGGTGATGATCGTGTGCTCAACCGCCACTTCCGTCATGCTTAACCTCCCAGGTCCCCAGACCTCAGTCCGTGCGATTATTGGCTTTGGGGTTACCTGAAGTCGCAAGTCTATCGTGATCGACCGACATCTCTGAGGATGCTGAAAGACAACATCCGACGCCAATGCCTCATCATAACTCCGGACTGCTTTACAGTGCTGTTCACAACATTATTCCTCGACTACAGCTATTGTTGAGGAATGATGGTGGACATATTGAGCATTTCCTGTAAAGAACATCATCTTTGCTTTGTCTTACTTTGTTACGCTAATTATTGCTATTCTGATCAGATGAAGCGCCATCTGTCGGACATTTTGTGAACTTTTGTAATTTTTTGGTTCTAATAAAACCTCATGTCATTCCTAGCATTTGTGTCAATTTGTACCTCTCTATCTACATTATTCCGTGATTTATTGAGTTTTCAAATTTATACTGACTTTTTGATCTTCCGGTACTTTGAACATTAGATCTCATATATTGCGTCCAATGATCAAAAATCAAGTATACAAATTGCAGAAATTTCAACAGTACCATAATTCGTATTTTCCTTTTTCTAAAAAAAGGGACAGCACAAAAATTTTATAATGTAATGGCAGTACCAGCTTTAATATATGGGTCAGAAAACTGGAATCTAACAGTCAGTTAAAGGAGGAGGACTGAAGCTTCAGAGATGAGACCGTAAAACCACTAGCTGGTTACAAGCTGATTACAAGCTCATTTAGTGAAATATAAAATGACCTGGACGTCAAAAGCACATTTCAGAAAATAGAGCAATACAGAAAGAAATGGAATAAACGCATTCCGAGGATGTCAGATGAACGAAAACCTAAATTAATATAAAAATCCATACCTCAATTGAAATGGAAAAATCAATTGCAATCTCCTTGAATTGGATATGATGATGATGAAGATGATGATCTGTTTGTTGGAACCTTGCAATGATCAGCTATGAGATAATGAAAAGTAAATCGCGATATTGGTGCAGGCTATGCGACTTTGGACTGTGGTTTATTCCACGTTTAGAATGTATCACACCGAAAAGAATTATTGTTATTGAAAGTAGGCTATTAATAATGAATAACATTCTGATAGGATGAGCTAAATGAAAGTACATTAATAACGAATAACGTCTTGGTATGGTGAGCTTAATGAAAACTATCTTTTGCTATGTGGGGAGGAACTAAGTAAGTTGTAACTGTTTGTTACTACTATGATTCAACACAAGGGTCGCCATATACCTCAGCTTCAATGATTAATACAAAATAAAGAAACATATCCTGTGGCCTTTAGGCTGATCGGAAAGTTTTTTTATATAAAAGAAGATTTGCACCACGGAACTGTAGTGAGAAACAATATTCCACACGCATGACTACGGCTGATGGCTTTGGTTAATTTGTAGTGAAGTGACGTGGGGTTAATTAAGAACCGAAATGATATTAAGAAGACTTCGAGTACTACACAATTATTTTACAGATACCTCACGCATGGGAGAAACTATTCACGGTAAACGCCTTCGATCCCAGTTACAAGTAATACGCTTTTGGTGAGTCTGCAAGATACTGGGAAACACAGAACAAAAAAGACGTTACTTCCAAACATCGCAACTGAATCGACTTTGAATGATGTGGCAAGAAATAATGGAACACAGGAGAGGTTAGGCATGCATCAGAATTAATACGTTCGCAAGGCAAGTTAACGACCAAGTCATGGTAACTTAGTCCGCAGCTCGTGGTCTTGCGGTAGCGTTCTCGCTTCCCGCGCACGGGGTCCCGGGTTCGATTCCCGGCGGGGCCAGGGATTTTCTCTGCCTCGTGATGACTGGGTGTTGTGTGTCTTTCATCATAATTTCATCCCCATCGACACGCCAGTCGCCGAAGTGGCGTCAACTCGAAAGACTTGCACCAGGCGAACGGTCTACCCGACGGGAGGCCCTAGCCACACGGCATTTCCATTTCCATGGTAACTTAGGACTGACTGTAAAAACGATGAATCGCGAATGAACTGAAATAAAAAAAATTAAGAATTATGACTATGGCTGCGAAACGACTCCAGTTTGGTCGCCAAGTTCCTAAGCTTCATACAATGCTAATCCCAGTTAAATCCTAACGCCACGGCGAGAACACACCATTTTGGCTGCCGCCTTGGATTACGAACGAACGCCAATTGCTCTCCATCAATCTTCGAATACGAATGTTCCTTCCACTGCTCTCCGAAACCGAACGTTCTCCAAACGTTTCGTCTGTCTAACTCCGGTGTCTCACCGAAAATAATTCCGCCAAAAACCCGCGTCAGCCAACCAGCACTCGTGCTTATTTGTTTACCTATCGGGAGAGAGAAAATTTTCCATGTTATTCCCCTTCTCTCGTTTCATGAACCACAGAAATATCCGCGGCCCCGTATTACTGGTCAATGAGACCCCTTGCCTCTGTGTTAAGCCATTAGACATGAGCAAGTGATCTTATTTTCCCCTACCACTCGCATTATTTTCGAAAGCATCTCAACCAAACCACGAAAGTTCTCACGGTTCTTGTAAAGAACCTTCGCCGCTGCTGAGACTGGTGGGGGCGTAATTTCCTACTTAAACAGCGAACGGTCAACCCTCGACAGGCGCCGGTATGTCGCACGTAGTCGCAAACAATAGTTAGTTTCTCAGATGTCTGCTTGTCGCCGAAACCATCGAGTCTGCAGTTGACATAACTTAATTGTTAATCAGAAGGCTGTCTGCTACAGTACATTCCACTAGAGTCCTGGCGTGACGGATCCTTGAAGGGTTTGAAAAGTGACCGCCCAAGCACGATCGGATGAACAAGTTAAGTGAACACAACCAATAATTCGAGCAACATACACGTCCGGAGTCAGTAGCTTCTCACTAGAGTACCGTCAAAGAAACAGTCACTTGAACAGAGGAAAAGCATCTCAGTCCTATGAATACATTACGTGAAGGTTCTGCGTTGTCTGAGGGGCACAAAGAGGCGTGACTGGAGTAAGAATCCGTTTAGGCCAAGTTACACAAGATCAAAAATAGTGTTATTTGAATAAAATTTGACTCGCTTATTCCTTGCTGTGTTAAGAGGTGAATCGAAATATCTATCAATATTCTAATAAAAGAAACTAATTAGGAAGATGGCTGCAGTTACTTCTGCTCTGCTTAAGCTCGTACTGAAATTAATGGTGGAAATAATATTATCCGACTTTTAATCACAGCAGGCAATTGTCTCGGTCAAAGTGCATGTAGTGAACCACGACAGCATCTGCCTATGTTCGTTTTATTAATCCACCTCCTTGTCGTCCATTGCCAGAATGAATTTTAAATGATCTGGATTAGGTAAGGAGTAAGGACTGCAGTCCCAGATTATCACTTATCAAACATGAAAACCTAAGGAGTACAAAGGCACACTTCTTTCCGAGAGGTTGGTTATATTCGGAAACATTTAGAAAGCGGCAAAAGCCAATGTGCAGTTTAGAAAAGTGAAAAGATACGAGAGGGAGCTCACCGATCTCTCTCAATGTGTGTACATTTGACATCATTATGAAGTCGTGTTGATCTCGATAACGGAATAAACAGGCAAAGTTTCGGCGATGAGGATTAATAAAAAAAGGGGGGGGGATTATGTTGACTGGGGAGGAGATGGGGCGGTTGTCCTGGTTACCTCACCGATTCAGAGTCAACCAAAGGAAGACGGAACCATTACGGACTAGCAGCAATAGGATTGGTGACAAACATCATGTAAGTTGAGGAACATATAATTACCCGAAGTGCAAGAATTCTGCTACCTTGGAGGCAAAATAACGTGTATTGGGCGAAACAAGGAACATAAAAGAAGCAGAAAAGCAAAGGGAAAGAGAATAATTCCTAACCAAAATAAATCTATTAGTATCAAACGTAGCCCTTTGTCAGAGAAATAAGTTTCTGAAAATCTACGTCTGTAGAACAGCACTGTATGGAAGTGAATGACCGTCTGAGGAAAGTGAGGTAGAGAGAGAGACAGAACTGACGTTTAAGCATGCTAAAAATTAAATGAAGAGGTAAAATAAGAAATGAGATCTTACACTGAACGATGGAAGAAAAGAATATATGGAAAAGGGATAGGCTGCTGGGACGTGGTAAGACATCAGGGAATGACTTCCATAATACTGGTGGCAACTGTAGAAGGGAAAAGTGATAACAGAAGAGATTAAAAAATGTAGAACATATAAAAAAGCACGTTGTTTGTATCTCTTACTCTGAGATGAGCACTTTGTGAAAATAAAGTAAATCAAGACGACCCCACTAAACCATGAGAAGACTGTGCAGATGACTGTGACTGTGGTAAAGTGCATACAAAATAACTTGGTCTGCACCTTTGCAGACGCCGCAGCGGGGAAGGGTGGCTCAGTTATGGACGACCACTGACTTGTAGGGGAGAGGCTATTCGACAGCTGAAGCCTGTGCACAAATGTGTATCTCGCATAATTGAACACTATAGCTAGTGAGTCTGTGAACGAGCGCATTAACAGGTTGAGTCAACGCAACCAATAATTCGACGAAGATACATGTTTAGAGTCAACAGTTTCTCACTAGAGTACCGCAAAGGAAACAGTCGCATAAACAGAGAATCGACTAAAACAAATCAAGTCTGACCATGGGCTGCCAGAAGGACACCTCATAATACAAAAATGGGTAAAAAATTTAGTGTACCAGACAATGTCTCTTACGATATTGACAAAATAATGTGTCAGTCCTTCGACAACCTGTTCGGCGATATTACCTAGAAATAAAATTGTCTTCTCTTTTTTTCTCGTCTTTCCAAAGCAGTGAAGTTTTGGGAAGTGCTTATAGCTATAACAAATTTGTTTGCATGGCTTTAGCCGCAGCGTGTTTGTAGAAAATCGTTTTATAAATTTAAATGCCTTTTTCTTACTCCAGTCCAGATTATAGCAGGAAAAAAGCGTTTGAATTTGTAAAACCAATACTGGTAGCTACATTTTGCCTTTCCTTCTTTACTACCTTTACCGAGCCGCTCGAATTGCTTGCTGTTCCTGCATTCCTCCCAAGCACAGACATTAATGAGAACTTTGCTGCTTCTATTGCCTGTTCTAGCAAAGCTTTAATGGAACTGCGCTAACAACAGTTCATGAAGAACTCTCGCTGCACCTACGATGTGCGAAGATCGGAGTGTCATGCCATGAAGTGAAGAGATAGCAAGGCGAATGTGTGGAGTATGCTGGTCGGCTGGCGACAGCCAACTGTGGTAGCCACCCCTTCAGATCAGAGGGGTGGACTCGGCCAGCGCTCAGGAAAGGAATGTGTTTCTGGACGGGTGCCAATGTAATTTTGCGTGAGCTCTGATTCAGATGAATTTGTGTATAAATACCTCCTCAAGTAGCAAAATTGCTTTATTTAATCACGCTCGATGCCATTTCAGATCCTGCCGATTCATCTTCAGGTGCTTCTTTTGTTACTGCGTCTCCACCAGTCATAAAATATTGTAATGTAACATAATAACATCACAACACTTAAATAACGTTATCTATACTACGTAGACACTACATGTCAATAACTCAAAGATGAGCGATAAAACTGATCGCTGTATTTAGAGATATAACTTACGATACAGCTGCATATTAATGTGTATTCATTACTGTTAATTACACATATCTACTATATGGATATATCAATTTACTAATTTTGCTTTTTATCCCAAACGTTTAAGCATTTATCAGAAGTACATCTGCCAAGTTGCTGCAAACACGAGTTCTGATTCTGATGGCTACTAGTTGCTTAAATGAAGGTAAATTTCCAGGTCTTCTAATAAATCAAGCTTTTCGCTCAAGCTATGCTACGGAGCGATACCCAAGGTTTTGACATTTCATGTATTCTGTGATGTGTGTTCTATCCATAACACCGATATTTCTTAGTATGTGATTTTAGATTCTTTTTAAAAATGAACAGGTAAACTTTGTAAGAAAACAAGTGCCTTGATGTGGATACCCGCTATCCAAAATGGCACAGTTCGTGATTTAAACGAAATTATTTTGTACTGAAAGCTCATACTGATCCGCAAAGATGCGAAAAAAGGAGGAAAAATTATATTTTAGGTAATGTTGACGAATAGCACTTCAGTTGAGTACAGTGCACAGAATGTGAAACTGTCAGAAAAGTCCTCCTCTCAGATGTTCCTCAACATGTGCGTCACACTGGTTTGAATGGCGGATCTGTCGTCAAAGCGTTAACCCTTCACGGGAATTTCTGCACTTTCCATTTTGTGGTAGGTTGGTACTGAGCATTTCAGTCAAATCGCGGCAGGCGTCCAAGCGTCACTGTTTTCGTTTGGGAGTCAAGATGTCCGCGACAAACTTTGCTCACGCTTCTCTCTCACGGAAAACATGCTGCAGAATGTTCCGTATGCTTCATTTAGAGATGTTGCTGCAGCGCAGTTTGTGACAACAACGTTGACACACTACGGCTGCACGTCCGCTGTTTATCAGTGCCTGCTTACAGATGACTGGTCTCATTCACGTCTGTTGTTTACGGTTGTTAGTTCAGGCTGCCACAGTACTTAATGCGTTTTTTATAAGCCAGGAATAAAACCAGTCTCGGCACTTTTGGACGGACGGTTTATTTCGCTTGGACATCTTGGGAATTCAAAATATCTGTTCTTCAGCGATCGGAACTTGTAAATTAATTCGTGTTTCTTTGCTGAAGTGTCGGGAACATCCAGAACAACAACGTCTATCGGAGCGATCGATACATGCACAGCCGGCCGCGGTGGTCTAGCGGTTCTACGCGCTCAGTCCGGAACCGCGCGACTGCTACGGTCGCAGGTTCGAATCCTGCCTCGGGCATGGATGTGTGTGATGTCCTTAGGTTTAAGTAGTTCTAAGCTCTAGGGGACTGATGACCACAGATGTTAAGTCCCATAGTGCTCAGAGCCATTTGAACCATTTTTTTTTTTTTGATACATGCACAAAGTATTGCGTTTCCTACAGTATCTACAAATAATAAAAGATTCCACATGCCCAGATATTTACGATATATCTAAATTTCTACATATGCAAAAATGGACATGTCTGTATGTAACAGGAGGAGGAGGAGATTAGTGTTTAACGTCCCGTCGACAACGAGGTCATTAGAGACGGAGCGCAAGCTCGGGTGAGGGAAGGATGGGGAAGGAAATCGGCCGTGCCCTTTCAAAGGAACCATCCCGGCATTTGCCTGAAGCGATTTAGGGAAATCACGGAAAACCTAAATCAGGATGGCCGGAGACGGGATTGAACCGTCGTCCTCCCGAATGCGAGTCCAGTGTGTCTGTATGTAACACTCCGGAAATATTTAACTGTGTAGACAGAATTAGTGCTTCCTAGCATTTTGTAGAAGTCTCACTCTTACCTACGGGGTGGTTATAATTGAAGTTCCCGTTTTAAAACGCTATAGAAAATAGAGAACCTCTGTTCAAAATGACGTCAAATTCGAACGGAATATTATCAGAGGTACAAAAAGAGAAAACAAACTAACAAAAATTTTCCTACTAGTTGGCGCTGCAAGCGTCGTAACGTAAATTGGTTGCTTGGTTGATCTGGAGGAGGGGACCAAACAGCGAGGTCATAAGTCCCATCGGGTTAGGGAAGGATGGGGAAGGAAATCGGTCGTGCCCTTTCAAAGGAACCATGCCAACATTTGCTTGAAGCGATTTAGAGAAATCACGGAAAACCTAAATCAGGATGTCTGGACAGGTTTTGAAATGTCGTCCTCCCGAATGCGAGTCTAGTTTGCACCACCTCGCTCGGTATAACGTAAATGGTTCGGCTGCAAATGACAGATCAATCGCAATCCGATGACTGTATTGTAAGATGCACATTAAACCATCCGTAATGTCAATGTGCACGACTGCACAAGTCTGACATTCAAAAATGTGGTACTGTTACGTAAGTTCATCCACTACGGCAGGGTCTTACCGCATCGTATGGGCAAAATCTGTTTTTAATTGTCGTGAGACGAAAAATCACATAAAAAGCAATATCAGCTTTTAAATGTCGCGAGACTGGCGCAAGACATTTTGAATATGCTGTACACCGTTTTCTGCCATAAACTGAAATCGAGCATGGTAAACCGCAGATCGGAGTGTCTCAGGGGTCACGTTCAGATTGCATTGCACAATGTATGCCTTCAGTTCAGCTATACTTGTAATCGGATCACTGAACACAGGTTCTTTCAGGGAGCCCACAGTCAGAAGTCACATGGATGAATATCAGGTGATCTGGACAGCCAGACTGTAGGGATACGACGGCATTTCCGAAATGTCTCTGCAGTATCTGCTTCATAGGCTGCGCAATGTGCAAAGCTGATCCATCATACATAAAAATGGCCATACCCACATATACACGGTGCTGAAGGGCTCGAACGACGTTTGCGCGCAAGAGATTCGAAAAAGTCTCCTCGAAAAAATATCGCCCTGCGATAAACAATTCCATCGCCCCGCACATTACATTTAGTTTTGCAGAACGAAGCAATACCGGTTTATATGCGAGAGGTTTTTCCGTTGACCATATTCTGCCATTCTGTGTTTTGACACATCCTTGGAGCTGGAAATGGACTTCATCTATTCACAGAATGTTTCATGGCTACTCATTGCCCAGTTCCACGCCAGCAAGAAATTCGGAGAAAACGTTAGTCTTACGGGCTGGTCAGCATGAAGCAATACCTGAACGTACGTAGCACGAGCTCCACAGTTCCGGCAATTCAGACCACGGGTCGGCCCCTCCTGCAATGCTGTGGCCGCATCTTCTACTGACGTCGGATCAGTTGTTTTCATTCCTCTACCACATTGCATTTCAAAAGAACCCATCTTTTCGAATTTCGTAATCATTTTTTTTTCCAGATCCTTGGCAGACATAGGATCAACGTCTTTTTTCAGACCCTTGAGTGCCCGGAGCTTCTCCAAAGGTGCTACTGGCGCAGTCACCGTTCTTGCAAAAGAGCTTTACTAGCGCTGAGGGATCCTGCTTATGCAAAGCGTCTCAGGGGCAAACTCAACAGCCGTGTACACCGTTTCTTTCACTTTGCAAATCCTACCGCTAACAGCACCATCTAGCCACAAATTTTTCGACCTATTTTTTGTTTCCACAACGCTTCCCTATTTTTCGACAATATTCCGTTTAAATTTGATGTCATTATGAACAATGGTTCTTTTTTTGTAGCGTTTTGGAACTGTAACATTAATTAAATCACCCTGTACATAGGAAGTCAAGTGGTCTCGTTTACAGAGGCCGAGGAATAAAAAAGCACTCTCATTTGTAGGAGAGTCTGGCATATCACATACAGCGTTTGAAGGGGGTAGAAATGAGAGAATCTGACAATTATTTTCATGTAGATAACTCTTACTTTTTGAGAATTTTTATTTCTTTTGTTTTCTTGTAATTTCTGTCTGGTGCACGTATTCACGTATAATGTGAGACAGACACATAGTGATCAAAGAGAAGTGTATAAAGTCAGAATTTGTTACATATAGAAGTTAGTTTGTTTTGATCTCCATTAATATAAAATGATGACCGGTTTCGATTACTCAAGCAGTCATCGTCAGATGATTAAAATTTAGTTACGGTAACTCGCCACATGTAGTACAAACACTCACTGTGTCATTAAATATTGTAATGACACGGTATATTTTTGTGCTAGGGTTACGTCCATAAATCGCTTAAATAAATCACAGGTTGTGTAATTGCTGTTTACAAGACGAGGACACTACAAGGTCACTAAGAGACCGCACAGAGCGGCGCCAGTGTCACCTGATGGCAAACACACGATGAGTCCATAACAGATTCACTTCACTATACGCAGAACTGAAGCACTGAAACAAAGAAAAAAAAAGAAAGAAATTCATGATCCTATGTGGAGACCAACTGAGGAAACATGAGTAAGATCGACAGTTCCACTTCCCATCGATACTGAAGTGGTGAAAGACGTAGCCCTTGGTCTACTGAACAAGAATGAGGCAGCGAATAAGTCACTCATTTTTTTTTAAGGGAAAATTCTGATATTCATCGGAAATAACTTGGATATCGCTTTTCTCGAATATTAGTACAAGGCCGTAAGTACTGCACAGTGTCGCTAAGCAGAAAAAATGTATTAGAACTTGTAACGGCCATTTTAGAATGTAGCGGAAGTAGTGTAATTAACCTACGGTATAATGCACTGACCCTTGTTACAATTCCCATTCAATAATGGAACAAGTTAACTTCAAGGCCATTTTTATTTACTTATGTTTTAGTAAGATAATCAGCGCATATGATAATTCCTTGATGATACCACAACTGACTCTGTGGATCATACACGGGAGCTACTGAACTAGACTAGCGCAGAGGTCGTGCCATCTGTTGATCATCAGACGAATTAACAGAGACAACACTCCTGAGCCCTCGGAACATAGATTGATAAAGCATAAGGGCCTCACACACGAGCGACGGATCGCTGGCGACATAACCAGCGATATCGCCTGCGATTGGTCGCTTACTTCGACCCCGCCACACACCAGCTATTTGCCAAGCGATTTCAACAAGCACTAAGGACGGTACTGTGCAGAGAAGTTGTGCTATGCAAAATGAATTGCCGTGTAAGCAGCCGTCGCAGATAATCACCGTACGTCCACGTATACTTGCGAACAAATAAACAAAAAGTGGGAATTGAAATTTGTTGAAGTTCTGTTAAAAAGATGTTCTTGAGTTATTTTACACAATGCATTAACAACAAGTGCATTGTGCACATGTTTCCAGTGTGCCGATACAATTCATTTGGAATCATAAGTCCTCTATGCTTTTCTCATTCTCTAGTCTTGTAGTTTAACTGCAAGTATTTACACAAAAGTTCTGCGGTCTCGACTTGTCTGTAGAAATGTTGTCAATAGCAGCACTGCAGAATTTTATAAATCTTGCTATAAAATGTATGAGGAAGAGTTGTATTATTTGAAATAGCTACGGGATTTGGGTATAGCTGTAGAATAGGTTTGCCCTAAACATTTCAATTAAAATGTCACTTAATAAAAGTCATTCTATTTAGAAGAGAAAGCTTTAATTATGAGTATAGTTACTTCATAAATAACTCAAATTCTTCAAATGGAGTTCAGTTTGTCGCATGTATTGCTTTGAACTTTCTGTCAATTCTGCTTCTATAGCACAAGCTTCAAAATACTAATCACTGCAAAATCTGAGGGCGTCATTGTTTCTATATTTGTATTACATCTTAACATAAATTGCTACCGCAGCGTCAACTATACTTCCAAGAGTGGTTCATGCTCCTTAAGTAAATATTAATTCTAACGTGAAATTATTACTTAACGTGTGCAAAGCGGAGCGAAACGGAACTAATTCTGGATAACCACACTTAATACCTAGACAAAAGAATCGTATCCATGCAGCCATGTTGTCACACGGCGGATGCGATTCATCAGATTCCATGGGAACTCCGAGCAATGAACTATCGATCGCTGCGACCCGTCGCTTGAGTATGGAGCGCCTTAAGCTTATCGGCTTGCTATGAACTGAAGTGCTCTGTTATTGTAATAATAACGTATACTGTTGCGCGAAAACGACTCAATAAAAATTTTTAATTATTCCCGGTCTAGATGCTGGTCTGAATGAAAGCAGATATATGAGATATTACACACTTAGATGGTGTTTGTGTTTCCTACTTCAAGATTTGGATAGTGACAACCATATATAGAAAGTTTAAAGCCTTCACTTTGGTGGAGTAATTACGGCTAAAATACGAATGTAATGTGCTCAAAATGAGAATTGCACATATGCTAACGATAAATTTGAGGGATCATTCAAACGAAAGAACTATTACAACACATCCTTACGGAAAATTCAAAAGTTATATTAACACAAAATGTTTTTTTTTGGAGGTATGTATTTATACAGTAATACGTCTAATGTGGGTTTTAGAGAATGATAAATACAAAAAAAAAATCCAACTTATACATCTAGTCAGACTTGTACTAAACATCTGACATTCATTTGCATGGATTTAAGTCACAACATAAAAACCGAAATCAGATGATTAGTTTATTGTAAACTGAGCATGCTGTTGTTTATTGAGGAGTAAAGTCCCAGTATTTTAGGAAAAATTAGAGCAACCGATTATTAATACTATGCAACAAATGCAAATTAACATGATGAAACGGATTTTTGTTACAGCCACAGCTACAACGACAAAAATACTCTATATCAACATCTACAACTATACGATGTAAGAAAAATTGCGATGTGATGAGGAGGGTACTTTTGCTACCAGGATTTTCTCCCTTTCCCTGTTCCAGTCGCGAACGGCGCATGGAAAAATGACTCTCGGTAAAGTGCTGTATGAGCTGCGAGTTCTCTAATTTTCTTATCGTGGTCATTTCAAGATACGTATGAGGGAAGAAGTAATATGTTGCCCCACTCTTCCCGCAAAATACATTCTTCGAATTTCAACTATAAATCTCTTCGTGATGCACGAGGCCTCTTCTGAATGGTCGTGGTTTGATATGTCTGGTAAAAAAGCAACAAAAAATATTTGTTTCGTAAAAAAAAAAACAACTTACTTCTCGACATTGTCTCCTTTGAGGATATACACTTGGTCCAGCTAACCTCCAACATTTTCATTCCATCGGGAAAATAGATTACGCCAAACTCTGCAAAATCCTCGTTGACTAGAAGTACCGGTATCACTTCCACATTTGATGAGAGTTTCTTCAAATGGTTCAAATGGCTCTGAGCACTATGGGACTTAACTTCTGAGGTCATCAGTCCCCTAGAACTTAGAACTACTTAAACCTAACTAACCTAAGGACATCACGCACATCCATGCCCGAGGCAGGATTCGAACCTGCGACCGTAGCGGTGGCGCAGTTCCAAACTGTAGCGCCTAGAACCGCTCGGCCACCCCGGCCAGCAGAGTTTCTTCCCAGCAAGGCAAAGTTTCAAGTTGCTGAACAGAAAGAAGTAACTTGGAGCTAACTCTGGTGGACAGGGTGGATGAGGAACCAATTCAAAGCCCAATCCATGCACTTTCGCCTTTGTTATCGCAGATATGTGGGGTGGTGCATTATCCTGGTGAAAGAGATTGTTTTGATTTGTACGGCAGTCCAACCTTTCAGATGTAAATGTTTAATGGCAGCATGGTTGTATATTTTCAGGCACTGTCGATACACTAACCAGTTCAGACAACTGTCAGCAATGAATTGTAAGCTTTACATTGTTCAAAAGGTTCAAATGGCTTTGAGCACTATGGGACTTAACTTCTGAGGTCATCAGTCCCCTAGAACTTAGAACTACTTAAACCTAACTAACCTAAGGACATCACGCACATTCATGCCCGAGGCAGGATTCGAACCTGCGACCGTAGCGGTCGCGCGGTTGCAGACTGAAGCGCCTAGAACCCCTCGGCCACCCCGGCCGGCCTTTACATTGTTGAAATTCTTTATACGATCCTGGGAATAAACATGAAGACGCAACAAAAATGTTCCACTATTTCCTGGAAATACACCAGACCTGTCAAACCACCTTCATAAGTAGAATTTTACAATAAAACATAGCATACACTAACAATGTATTTTCTTTGTTTCTTACTTTATTTTTTTACAAAAGGGACTGAGGTTTGAGTCTGGCGTTGAGGTCACAAAGAATAAGAATCGCATCTTTAATTTTCAAACAAGTGGATCAGGAAAATCTTGACACACGGCAGTCATTTTGTAGGAGAATATAGCAAAGTTGAGAGTGGTCACAAGACTGATAGAAATCTCTCTTCATCCCCCTACATAAGAAATGGTCAATCGAGAACTGATCCAACTTCCGAATTATTGCTCTTCTGTCCCGCAGAAGCAAAATTCTGCTCTACTTCTTAAATCGTCGTTTGGAGCCTTAAATTCTACCTGACATATCGACAAAATAAGCGGATTTTGTTGAAGGAAAAGGAACTCGTGACCAGATTCTCAGCATACGACTAACAATCGAGAAATCGCGGGAGTTCTGTGTTTCTGTTTTTACCTGCTTCCTTGACAATAGTAAAGACTTTGACCGTGTCCTACATCTACATGGATACTCCGCAAATCACATTTAAGTGGCTGGCAGAAGGTTCATCGAACACACCTTCACAGTTCTCTATTACTGAAATCTCGTATAGCGCGCGGAAAGAACGAACACATATATCTTTCCATACGAGGCTTGATTTCCCTTATTTTATCGTGGTGATCGTTTCTCTCTATGTAGGTCGGCGTCAACAAAATATTATCGCATTCGGAGGAGAAAGATGGTGATTGGAATTTCGTGAGAAGATTCCGTCGCTTCGAAAAACGTCTTTGTTTTAATGATGTCCAGCCAAAATCCTGTATCATTCCAGTGACACCCTCTCCCATATTTCACAAAATGCACTCCACAACAGTATACGGAGATGCAAAATAATAAAAAAATAATGAAAAAGATGGTGTAGGCTGCCTGCTGTCCCTAAAGCACGAAGTCCAATACGTTAAAAATGACAACCACTTCATAGTACTATTGGCAGTACGAAGTGACACTGTAATCACTTTGTTGACCACAGCTAAATAAATGAATCGGTGGTATACATAGAAAAACGTTGAAATGCTGTAGCCTAAATACCTATAAAGGATTTTCTGCCTTGATGACAGCTCTGTGTATTATCCACACGCAGTGAAAGTGAAGAGTTTAGCTGAAATGTGCTCTCTAACGCCTAACTAACATCGAACATACTGTTGCACGCGGCACAGCGAGGTACACTTCCAGGGCGACACATAAGTAATAACATATTTCATTTCTTATATTATCAGTCTATTGTCACATTGTTGCATAAATAACAATAAATCGAAACTTTTGGCAACCAGATGCATAAAAATATATTTGATTTCGGGCACTTAGTGTCCTTCAGAAGGCTGTCGCATTATTTGCGAGTGTCAACACCATGATGCATATAGCAAAATGCCATGTTCACGTGATTCATAGCGTTTGTGCAAAGATGGTATAAAGAAGCGAAACAACAAGTGAAGACATCATGCCGCATGGGACCCCGACGCTTTGTTGTACGTATCTTGTTGTTGGCACTCGCAAATAATGCAACAGCTTTCTGAAGGACACTAAGTGCCCGAAATAGGTTAAGAAATTAAATTTCTTTTACGGAACTGGTTGCTGATTCTTTAGATTTATACAACTACAGTTGCTGAGGATAGATAAAATAGTAAATAACAATTAAAAAAAGGACAGCATGATTTTACCATCATCTTATTGGAATATTTAGCCAGTATTCGTGCGTACCTCGTCTGTCCAGTACCTCACTTTGTGTTTAACCATTGGTGACAATGATACAACAGTTCAAGCACTCGAAGACGCGATCTTCCTTGTATAGGGACTGGAAATTTCACCATGCAGTTAACAGACGTGTTTATTTTGCAAACTGATTCGAAAGCTTTGTAAATCGGTTGTAACGCATTACAAACGAATGTATGAGGACAAAAGAAGCAGACTAGCCTCGACAAGAAAAGTATTTCTGCTAAAAGTAGTCTACCAGTATCATACATAGTTCTTAATTTGAGAAATAAATTTTTGAGAATGTGTGTTGGAGCACAGCATTGTATGGTTTCCAACCACAACTGTAGGGCAACTGGAAAAGAAGAGAGTCATATGCGGTGGTGCAGTATGATACTGGAATTTAAGTGTATTGATAAGATATGGAATGAAAGCGATGTCGACAAAATCGCCGACGAAAGGAATATGTGAATGAAAAAAAGACAAGAAGGATTATGACACATGTTAAGACATTAGGGAATGACTTCCATAAGACAAGAAGTATGCGCAGAGGATAAACATCGTAGGGGAAGGCAGGTAGCTGAGGATGCTGAGTGTAAGCATTTGCTTGAGGTGAAGGGATTGGTACCAGAGGAAAAAATCGTGGCGGATCGCATCAACCCGTCACAAGAAGTCGCAAAAAAGAAAGTTAATATTTAAACGAAAAAAATTCTTTTGTGATTGTGCAAGGAACGTAAAGAAGCCAAGTCAGAGCAATGTCCTATCGATAAGCATGAAAACAATAGCGGCATCCTTTGCCTTTTTTCACTGGCGCTTTTGTTGTTTTCCTGCTCGTTGATGGGACATTGCACTGACATAGCGTCTTTAGACTACTTGTATAATCAAAAATGACTTTTTTTACGTTTAGAAATGTTTTGGAACCAGTTTCTAAATATGTATGTATAGTAACTGCGTGCTGGAATTTCTTCGTTACACAATCATCAGAAAAATTGACTTTCTTATCTTTAATTGAAATTTAATCTTGCTCAGAAGGGGTGAATAATGTTGACACCAAAACTTTTAATCACTTACATAATGACCTAAGCTGCGTGACAGATTACAAAGCTAATTTTGAAAATGAGTTAAAGAATATCCTTCAGCTAAAATTCTTCTGTTTGATGGCAGAATTTGTAGTTGGAACACTGTAAACCAACTCCATATTAACCAGTGCCATTAAATATTAATATTTTTTTCCTTTACGTGAAAGTATTTGTAAATGATCAAAGTACGACGCTATTAATACTAACTAGTAACCGGACATGAAAATTGGTTGGTTCCATAATATCGTAATTCACCATACATGTAACTCACGGAATCCACACATATTATAAAAAATAGATGTTTGTGAGTGTGTGTGTGTGTGTGTGTGTGTGTGTGTGTGTGTGAGACAGAGAGAGAGAGAGTTTACGTGTATATTCCACAGCTCCTCCTAAACTGCTGGACCGATTTCAACCAAACGTGGTACACATATCCTTCACTGTCAGGCAACAATCACTGTGGGAGTAAAAACCACCTACCTATCATAGTTCAGGAGATATATCATAAACAATGAGCTTCATGAAAAAATTCTGCCTCGCGTATGAAGTTTAAATGTATTACTTCTGTACTACTAACTAAATTCGCAATAAATTTCGCAGGCAGTATTCATGTGTGCCGCTAATATGAGAGGTACCACACGTAGTTAAAGAGATATGGTGTGATGAACACTGAGTTGCGTGAAGACTGTCAGATTGTGCATGACGTTTAAATTTGTTACTTCTTTATACTAATTCTATTCGCAATACTTTCGCAGATAGTATCCGCATACGCTGCTGAATATACCTGCAAAATTATATCTTAGTGTGATACACAGATCGGTAAATATGTCATAAACACTGAGATGCGTGAAAAACGGCCGCGTCATGCATGACGTTTAAATGTATTATTTCGTTGCCACTAATTCTATTCACAACGTATTTCGCTGACAGTATTCACATATGCCGCAGAATGTACCTACACAAATATATCACTGTAGTACGTCACATAGTTCACAAAAGATACGACGTCGTAAACACTGGGATAGGTGAAAAAAAGCCGCATCATGCATGAACTTTTAATACAATTTTTGTTGTTTACTACTAAAGACGCTCCTATAGTCGAGTCAACTTACGGAAATCCCTGACACCCGGTGACGCCTTTGACAACTTTGATATGCGAAGCACAAACGGCTGTTGGCGAAAAAATAGCCGTCTATAGAGCGAAGGAGATACGTTGCCATGGAGACGTTTACAAAATCGCGTTGTTGACACGCGAAGCAGCTGCGCCCAGCGTTCAGAAACTGTTCGGAATCACGTTTTTCAGTTTGGATATTGTATTTATACATTTGCAGATTATGCGTATTTCTTTTTGCGACTGTTTCATAATCTCAAACACGTTTTCACGAATGTATGGAAATGAAAATTTTCGATACCTCACTACAACCACAGTTCATTTTCTGGCAAAAATGCTGGGTTTGCCAGCATGTGCGGAAATAAGTAGCAAATTAATCACATTCACATTCCCAACACTGAGGTATTTAGACAAAATGAAAAAATAGACCCAGAAATTAAGTTTTTACTAACTGTAACGTTCCCTGGCAGCACACACACTATTATTAAAATGAAATGACATTTAATTGTTCTATGTACGCCGCTATGAAGCAATTCGTATGTACTCTAATTGTTTAGCAAAAAATATTATTTAATTTTGTATAAAGGACATTCGTTATTATTGTAATATTTTCTGTAATAATATTCTCGATGTATTTATGATTGTAATATTTCTATACTCATAATGTAATTACGAAATATGTTAATATCTGCGATAAAAAAATGTAAAATACAGCCACAGAGGAAAATAATGTTGTAAGATTACAAAGAGACATTCACAATCAGCACTAGTATAAATAGGAATACATAATGTGCGTTCTTTGTCGTCTTCTTCGAGAGCTGAGAGAGAGAGGAACCTGTTA
The DNA here is from genome assembly GCF_023864275.1 of Schistocerca cancellata. Lineage (NCBI taxonomy): Eukaryota > Metazoa > Arthropoda > Insecta > Orthoptera > Acrididae > Schistocerca > Schistocerca cancellata. Next base: position 600,917,177 of record NC_064628.1, on the reverse strand, counting down.
CGTAGCATTTTATGAATGAGTAGACTTCTTTTGTCTGTATCTATCTTTAGCCGCCATTAGAGGAGAAATTACGAAGTAATGTAAGTTTAATTATTGTTGTGGTCTAAATACATTATAATTTATCAAAATTGTGTATTACTAATGTAAATTAGCTTGCCCATGTCATCTATAATATTTCTTTAAAGAATTTTCAGCATTTTTAGCGATTATCGTTGGTGTTGCTGGGCTGTGCCGCGACCGAACGATTTGCAGCGGCGGCACATTTAAAAAATTGTTCCGCTATAAAATTAACCAAACCCGTAAATCGGGAGCAGATAAAATTAGCAGTGAATTACGAAATATTTTTCTTTTACAGCGATCCTGAGGCTGACGGAATTTATTACTGGTTTTAGATTTGTGCATTCATGAGCAGGAAATTAACGTTGCAGTTGTTAATCTGTTGGTTCTTTCAATTTCTATGCAAATAACTTAAACGTATAGTGAAGTGTGTTTTGTCAATGATAATTAAACGTTCAGGTCGGCTTGGCAATATTTAACCATTTTATGCTAACAGAGACAGTCTTGTGTTCCATAGCTAACGCCGGGAAACAATTCAGTAAATATTCAAAAAACCACTGCATTTAGAAAATGCGTACCAAGGCCGAAATACGTAAATAATTTAATTTATACAAATTTCAAATAAGTGTTATTAATCAGTTAGTATGAATTTATCAGCATGAGAGGGTTGCTAAGGTTCACGTAATTTTAAATGTGCTTAATTCTGTCTAAATGAATTTCTATTACCACACGTAAATAAGGGGTTCTGCAACAAAGTTCGTACTGAAAGAGTAAATAACAAAAATTTTTAAAGCCATTTAGTCCCCATTTTCAAATCCATTCATGCATTTTCTATTTACATAATAAATATATATATTTTTTATTTCATTAAATAACGAATATCTGTTACTGATCCGTCAAAATGTGTAGCTTTAAAAAAGTCAGTTGTTTTACATCTGCATCTACATGGATACTCTGCAAATCACATTTAAGTGCCTGGCAGAGGGTTCATCGACCCACTTTCAGAATAATGCTCTCTTATTCCAATCTCGTACAGCGCGTGGAAAAACTGAACACCATTATCTTTCCGTGCGAGCTCTGATTTCTTCAGTTTTGTTCTGATAATCGTTTCCCTCTTGTAGCTCGGCTTCAATAAAACGTTTTCGCATTCGGAGGAGAAAATTGGTGACTGAAATTTCGTGAGAAAATTCTGCCGCAACGGAAAACGCTTTTATTTTAATTATGTGTACCCCAAATGCTGTATCATTTCAATGACACTCTCTCCCGTATTACGCGATAATACAAAACGTACTGCCCTTCTTTGAAGTTTCTCGATGTACTCCGTCAGTCCTATCTGGTAAGGATCCCATACCATGCAGCGGTATTCTAAAAGAGGACTGACATGCGTAATCTAGGTAGTCTCTTTAGTACATCTGTTACATTTTCTAAGTGTCTTGCCAATAAAACGCAGTGTTTGGTTAGTCTTCCCCACAACGTTTTCTACGTGTTCCTTCAAATTTAAGTTGTTCGTAATTGTAATTCCTAGGTTGTTGAATTTACGGCCTTTAGATTTGACTGATTTTTTCCTTTTGCACCAAACAGGTATCTTTTCTAACTCGTTTTGCAATTTGTTTTGTTCTCCTGATGGCTTTACCAGTCGACAAACGACAGCATCATCTGCAAACAACCTAAGACGGCTGTTCACGTTATCTTCTAAGTCGTTTATACAGATAAGGAACCGCAAAGGGACTATAACACTACCTTGGGAAACGCCAGAAGTTACATCCGTTTCACTCGATGAATTTCAGTCATTACTACGTACTGTGACCTGTCTGACAGTAAATCTGCATCCGGAACAGTGTTGCTCGCATCACTCGATCCACAACGTCAGTTTGCCTTTGAAACGCCAAAAAGCCGTCACCCGTACTTTTTCTACTTGAGAGATTTTGGTTGCACGAAGCAGTTTGATTACCGAGTGCGCTCTGTGGATGTTTCGGCAGCTGGTCGCGACAAGGCAGTTAACAAAACGCGTCACGGCTGTAGGCTCTGGTGTCTGGCCTATAGTGATGGGCCGTGCGAGGAGCACGCCGTCTTGGCGGCTCACCTTTGAGCTTAGCGTGACTTTATAATTTGGACTCAGCTCAACAGCAAGCTTTGATGTTATTTCGGGAAGATAAATGGCTTCCGTTTAATTTTGACTCTTCTGCGTCAGCGCCGGGTGGTTAGTGCATGTAGTTCGGTCTGGAATCAGCAAATGAGACGATCAACAACAAAATCGAAACTCTATTTTGCAGCTTCAAAGGCTCAAGTGGCAAAACATTTGCACTGCGCAAATCCAGAGCTCTGGATTGGTACTTGTTGACAGCAGGTCTGCCTGTTCTACTCCGGACTATAACTAGGGTTTGCTCACTCAAAGGGTAGCACTCACATAAGATTATGCGAGAAAAAAATCAGAAAACGCATAATAATAATTTTAATGGCCTCTTGAGAGCTATGTGATCTTCTTAAACAGTTTACTTGATTAGTCACGTCTACTGACATTATTTTCGACTATACTGCTTCTATCCTTATTCTATAGTATTTTTCAGCTGCCTGATTTGCAGTAAACAAAGCTCTTTCCTTGAGTTGCTCACCCTTACCATCAGTTTTCATGACTATTCCGCCATTAGTTGCCAACTGTTTATGTTTGTGTGAGTGCAGAATATCGCTCTGATGTTTTATACGTTAAAACTATGCGGACTGTTATTTGATACGTAAAGGATCTTGTTATTTCCATGACTGTTGTTCAGTTAAAGATTGTTGAGTGAGACAGTATATTTACAATATCAACACTAGGTTAATCATATCTTCATTGTCATCATGATCAAACGTGTAAATACATTGCCAAAGTCCCTGGAAACTGTTTCTGCCCCTCTCTTGAAAGCAATTTAAAAAACTGAAGACATATTTCAGCCTTTAAGTAATAAGTTTGTTTGCGTGTGTATGAAGTCTCCTCTCTCTCTCTCTCTCTCAGACTTTTGGCACATAACACGCATGCTATATACTAAACAAGAAGTAGTTGAGCATTGTGCTTGTTACGAACTTTGTGATATCTTTGGTCGATGAATAATCATTGCTTGTAAAGAATCGTACTACTTATAAAGTAAATGTATGAAGCTGCGGCTGTGATGAAGAATATTATCAGTTATTCACGTGCCGCAGTCGATTTTACGGTCTACGCATGTTGCTTACATTCAAACATTTCGCGCTTCATCTCCGAATGAGGACAAAAGAGAAATAGGACATCGGTTATTATGTCTTCAGTAGCATGCACATTAGGGTAGTTTTATATATGAAAGTCTCGATACAGTACATTAATTGGGGGTAACTACCGAGAACGGAACGGCCAGTATCGTTACAGAACAAGGGTAGTCGCCTGAAAATGGCATATCGCCCCGAAATTGGCATGGCAAAGTAATAATTGTCTCACTCAACTATCTTTCAAATTATGAAGTGATTCCATTTCTGGTGCATTCATAAATTTACGTGAGAGAAATTATTATTGTCTCTCTTAAAAACTGCAGGAGTTATATGTTTCATCCAGTTTCTGATATTTTCCTTGGTGCTACACGCCCACCTTTTTCATTAATCGCCCTTCAAGTATATTGTGTTACAACCTTTGCAATGCGCAGACACTGTCAGTGAATTTCGCATAAAGATTCGTTTTACATTTGCAGGGTGCTGTGTTGTTTTAGGCTGTAGATAAAATGCAGTTTACCCGCGAATCATAATTACTATTATTAGTGTGACATTTCAATGCAGAATAATGTTAGACAATAGAGAAGATGTGGACTACTGATTTTCCGAAGAGTTATTTACTTCTCGCAGAGGAGTGAGAATTATTACCACCTGTTTTCAGTGGACTGTCTTTGAATTTCCAGTAGTACCACCAGTATAACTAGTTGACAGTTGCTGGGAAATACACTCCTGGAAATGGAAAAAAGAACACATTGACACCGGTGTGTCAGACCCACCATACTTGCTCCGGACACTGCGAGAGGGCTGTACAAGCAATGATCACACGCACGGCACAGCGGACACACCAGGAACCGCGGTGTTGGCCGTCGAATGGCGCTAGCTACGCAGCATTTGTGCACCGCCGCCGTCAGTGTCAGCCAGTTTGCCGTGGCATACGGAGCTCCATCGCAGTCTTGAACACTGGTAGCATGCCGCGACAGCGTGGATGTGAACCGTATGTGCAGTTGACGGACTTTGAGCGAGGGCGTATAGTGGGCATGCGGGAGGCCGGGTGGACGAACCGCCGAATTGCTCAACACGTGGGGCGTGAGGTCTCCACAGTACATCGATGTTGTCGCCAGTGGTCGGCGGAAGGTGCACGTGCCCGTCGACCTGGAACCGGACCGCAGCGACGCACGGATGCACGCCAAGACCGTAGGATCCTACGCAGTGCCGTAGGGGACCGCACCGCCACTTCCCAGCAAATTAGGGACACTGTTGCTCCTGGGGTATCGGCGAGGACCATTCGCAACCGTCTCCATGAAGCTGGGCTACGGTCCCGCACACCGTTAGGCCGTCTTCCGCTCACGCCCCAACATCGTGCAGCCCGCCTCCAGTGGTGTCGCGACAGGCGTGAATGGAGGGACGAATGGAAACGTGTCGTCTTCAGCGATGAGAGTCGCTTCTGCCTTTCTGCCTTGGTGCCAATGATGTTCGTATGCGTGTTTGGCGCCGTGCAGGTGAGCGCCACAATCAGGACTGCATACGACCGAGGCACACAGGGCCAACACCCGGCATCATGGTGTGGGGAGCGATCTCCTACACTGGCCGTACACCACTGGTGATGGTCGAGGGGACACTGAATAGTGCACGGTACATCCAAACCGTCATCGAACCCATCGTTCTACCATTCCTAGACCGGCAAGGGAACTTGCTGTTCCAACAGTACAATGCACGTCCGCATGTATCCCGTGCCACCCAACGTGCTCTAGAAGGTGTAAGTCAACTACCCTGGCCAGCAAGATCTCCGGATCTGTCCCCCATTGAGCATGTTTGGGACTGGATGAAGCGTCGTCTCACGCGGTCTGCACGGCCAGCACGAACGCTGGTCCAACTGAGGCGCCAGGTGGAAATGGCATGGCAAGCCGTTCCACAGGACTACATCCAGCATCTCTACGATCGTCTCCATGGGAGAATAGCAGCCTGCATTGCTGCGAAAGGTGGATATACACTGTACTAGTGGCGACATTGTGCATGCTCTGTTGCCTGTGTCTATGTGCCTGTGGTTCTGTCAGTGTGATCATGTGATGTATCTGACCCCAGGAATGTGTCAATAAAGTTTCCCCTTCCTGGGACAATGAATTCACGATGTTCTTATTTCAATTTCCAGGAGTGTATTTTTAGGACATTTATGCCCGAAGCGACTTTTGCAAGCAGTGATAAGCAATCTGCCCCTGCAGCACACTTAACATTGCTGAGACTGAAATACACACGGTGTAAATATTTTAGATGTTTGTAGAATAGACTAATTCGAATAAAACATTCCATACATGCGTTGAAGTTTTTGTTTTGTGTTCGGTTACAGAGATATACAGCTGGTTGCAGAGCATAGTTTACACGTCACGTGTTGGTACTCACGTTGCTATAGGTTTATTTATCGACTCTTATTGTGAGGCTTCCACACTTCAATTGGTAAAAATGGAAGCCTTACAGCATCACTTTGTTGTCCGGTCCGTCCGTCTGTCTGCATGTCTGTCCAACTGGTCAAGACCCATTTTCTCAAGAACGGGTTGGGGTATCAAACTGTAATTTATGTCACATATTAAGGCCTTCGGTTGGCGACATAGAAAAGTGAAGCTTCTAAGTTTGTGCAATCAAGAGATACGACCATTTGTGTCATATATTTTGATATTTTTGATCACACTCATAAAAATCTACGGGTTACTTCCCGTTAACCTAGAGTCATGAAATTTGCCAAGAAGCAAAATTTTGCACTAAAATCGAAGGAAAAAATCGGAAAATTGTTAATGTATAATTATATCACACGACAAAATTTTTTGTCATTTGTTATCAGACTGTCTTTCTGTCCGTCTGTCTGTTAAAAGCCCCTTTTCTCACGAATCAAGTTGATGTGCAAAGAGAGGTACACTAATGTAACGTGAGATGTAGTACGCCGTAACGTGTTACACGCTCATTATAGTGCTGCGCCGTATAGTATGTTAACAGAAACTAAGTGCAAGGATAAGATAACGTATATTGTAATCGAGACCACTGATTTCAGTAGTCTGTGGTTTTCGAAAGGATATAAGGTAACTTATTTATTTTAGTATTCTGACATGTTGTATCAGTAAAAGCATATTGAAATTATTTTTTAAAGTACGTTCTTTAAGGTTGAATTTGGTTGTTTTGGGGGCACTATAGGTTGAATTTCAAAGATGATGAGACTACGAATAATCCATATGAGGATCCCAAAGCAATATTAGCAGTCATTATAAAAAGGAACTACAAATTCGTTTAAATACACTCCTGGAAATGGAAAAAAGAACACATTGACACCGGTGTGTCAGACCCACCATACTTGCTCCGGACACTGCGAGAGGGCTGTACAAGCAATGATCACACGCACGGCACAGCGGACACACCAGGAACCGCGGTGTTGGCCGTCGAATGGCGCTAGCTGCGCAGCATTTGTGCACCGCCGCCGTCAGTGTCAGCCAGTTTGCCGTGGCATACGGAGCTCCATCGCAGTCTTTAACACTGGTAGCATGCCGCGACAGCGTGGACGTGAACCGTATGTGCAGTTGACGGACTTTGAGCGAGGGCGTATAGTGGGCATGCGGGAGGCCGGGTGGACGTACCGCCGAATTGCTCAACACGTGGGGCGTGAGGTCTCCACAGTACATCGATGTTGTCGCCAGTGGTCGGCGGAAGGTGCACGTGCCCGTCGACCTGGGACCGGACCGCAGCGACGCACGGATGCACGCCAAGACCGTAGGATCCTACGCAGTGCCGTAGGGGACCGCACCGCCACTTCCCAGCAAATTAGGGACACTGTTGCTCCTGGGGTATCGGCGAGGACCATTCGCAACCGTCTCCATGAAGCTGGGCTACGGTCCCGTACACCGTTAGGCCGTCTTCCGCTCACGCCCCAACATCGTGCAGCCCGCCTCCAGTGGTGTCGCGACAGGCGTGAATGGAGGGACGAATGGAGACGTGTCGTCTTCAGCGATGAGAGTCGCTTCTGCCTTGGTGCCAATGATGGTCGTATGCGTGTTTGGCGCCGTGCAGGTGAGCGCCACAATCAGGACTGAATACGACCGAGGCACACAGGGCCAACACCCGGCATCATGGTGTGGGGAGCATTCTCCTACACTGGCCGTACACCACTGGTGATCGTCGAGGGGACACTGAATAGTGCACGGTACATCCAAACTGTCATCGAACCCATCGTTCTACCATTCCTAGACCGGCAAGGGAACTTGCTGTTCCAACAGGACAATGCACGTCCGCATGTATCCCGTGCCACCCAACGTGCTCTAGAAGGTGTAAGTCAACTACCCTGGCCAGCAAGATCTCCGGATCTGTCCCCTATTGAGCATGTCTGGGACTGGATGAAGCGTCGTCTCACGCGGTCTGCACGTCCAGCACGAACGCTGGTCCAACTTAGGCGCCAGGTGGAAATGACATGGCAAGCCGTTCCACAGGACTACACCCAGCATCTCTACGATCGTCTCCATGGGAGAATAGCAGCCTGCATTGCTGCGAAAGGTGGATATACACTGTACTAGTGCCGACATTGTGCATGCTCTGTTGCCTGTGTCTATGTGCCTGTGGTTCTGTCAGTGTGATCATGTGATGTATCTGACCCCAGGAATGTGTCAATAAAGTTTCCCCTTCCTGGGACAATGAATTCACGGTGTTCTTATTTCAATTTCCAGGAGTGTATTTAAAGTTTTGAAAACTGTGTCCCTCTCCAAGTTTATTTTTATTTCCTCATTTGTTTATTTATTGATAAATTCTCATTCGATAAAGGAAGCAATGGGATATATTGAAATTAAGTCAAGCAGTCACTGATGTGAGGAGAAAAAAATGGGGTACTTCAGAGCTCAGAATTACAAAATATGCGTCATAAACTTTGAGACGACCAGTTACATCTAATTCGACTGTTAAAGATGCTGTGAGATAGAAATGAAGTGACTTCGCCTGAAGACGACGAGTAGGAAACTTGTGGAAACGTTGCCGCAGAAAAACGCTTGACTTGTCGAAACGTTACCGCAGAAGAACGCTTGACTCTGCTGATAACGTGAGAAGATTTCATCATCGAATTTCGCCGAGAAAGCCTGCATTGCCAAGTAGCTTAAGATACTTTCGAATTATTCTCCATGAACCTAGAAGAAACCCGCAACTACCTCATAGCATAGGACGCATGCCTTTACAAAAGATCGCGAAACGCCTTCTTCAGTAGGAAGGAAGAAAAGATGGGAAAAAACGTTTGTGACCCAGAAAGAACTTTCAGTGTATAAGAGACTGACATCCGTCGACTTTAGTCAAAAGTTCCTCAGAGTTTGGGTCGAAATGGAAGGAGCAATTGCTATCGACCAGTCCACCATAGAAGAGCAGCTCTCTTTGTTTTGATAACTTGTATGAGCGGAAGTGGGATTTTTCTGCCTCCCACTTTGTCATTTGCAAGGAAGAACATAAACTGCTAGTTGCTTAGATCAGCTCTTCTGTGAACTGCAGCTGCTTGTTATCCATGTGGGTGAAAGCAAACCAAAATATTCACAAAATGGCTCAGGCATTGTTTTAGTATTTTTCGAGACTACTCAATAGTCACCTCTTCTCGTGATTTAGAATGGTCATTACAGCCATTCAGGAAACCTATACATTCCGACGCTGGCAAGAGATGACAATGATACATTTGATTTCGGATGTGGTGGCACAAAAATTCAATTTCTTTAACTAATACACTCCAAAACAAAAAACAGGACGCTCCATGAACGAATTACTCGAATGTGGCGGAAATAAGTGGATGTGGCGTACATGCACAGGCAAACAAGTAATTAGGATTAAGCAAAAATGGATGGTATGTGCAAGAGAACGAGCTTCAGATATTAAGAAAGTCAACAAGGTGTTGGTCTCACCGCTTTTCACAGCTTCTCGAGTCACATATATGGAGCAGAAACACACTATATGGAGCAGAACTGTCATCAGTGATGGATCGCGCTCCGAACTGAGCCCCGACGACCAGCGAAGTCGTGTCTGGAGACGGCCTGGACAGCGGTGGGATACTGACCTGACTGTTGCCCACCATATGGCACGACAACTGGGAGTGATGGTCTGGGACGCCATTCTTTTCACAGTAGGACCACTTTGGTTGTCATCGGTGGCATCCTTACAGCAGAGTGGTACGTCGGCGATACTCAACGCCCCGTTTTGTTGTCCTTCATGCCGAACCATCCTGGGCTTACATTGCAACAAGACAATGTTCGTCAGCACACGGCAACAGTTTCTACTGCTTATCTTCGTGCTTCCCAAACGCTGGCTTAGCCAACAAAGTTACTGGATCTCTCCCCAACTGAGAACGTTTGGAGCATTATGAGCAGAGCCCTCCATTCATCCAGAGGCTTTGATGATCTAACGCGCCAGCTGGACAAAATTTGGCACGATATCCCTAAGGAGGACATGTAACCACTCTATCAAGCAATGACAGGCCGATTACTGTATGCATGATGATGGTTCATTGAAACCTCTGCCAGGCACGTTATTGTGAAAGGCAGAGTAATCACGTAGATGTAGATGTAGACGTAAGGACTAGAGACCGACCAACACTTTTTTGGCTTCCTCACTTTGTGAATCTCTTTCTCTTGAATAAATCACCTAATTTTTCCGATAATGTAATCATTTGTCTGTCTGTAAATGTGCATCACATCTAGCGCTTTTCATCCCATTTGGGTATTACCTTCGTGGTGCTTCGTTTGTTTTTTTCTTCTTCTCTTTCTCTTTCTTAGGTTTATTTCGACCATATGACTTTCGGCCGTGTTCGACGGTTGCCCATAGATCTGTTTTTTACACCTTTCATTTCCCGTTTGTGACAGCATGGTAAAGACTGGAGGACTTTGTCCTTTTCAGCCAAAAATTCCAACATACTGACGGCGTGGGAGAAGAAGTCTGAGTTAGGAATCTTTGGGAAACGATTCCCTGTTCCAGCTTTCACCTGATTCTCAAGTGAAACCTCCCGAAAACCTTCTGGGACTGGGTGGCTGGAACTATTTTAATTAATTTCTACGAGAATATTATCCACCGTCCTGGATAAAAATTAACATTTTGTGTATGTATGCGTTTGTGTAGCTATAGCACTCCCAGCCGTTCTTTTAAACCTGGCAACTGAGCATACAGCTACTGACACACGTGGACCATAGTTGATGGTTACCAGCGAATAACTCTGCATATACCGGAAAATGGCCGAAAGGTATACGGAAGAAATCAAGCCGAAAAAATGGAATTTCTGCGGCCATACGCTGGGGTTGATATGGATCAGTGAAAGCACCGCGGTAACATGAAGATGAATATCAAGAGACAACCGCGTTTCAATTCAGTATCTTTTGCTTCATGTATCATATGAATTGAAACCTACTGAGAGAAATTGGATGAGCCTACCAAATGCCAGGCAAAGCGAAGAAATTTGTCTTTGGATGCAACAAAATTCTCGTCCATCATTAATATTGACATTTGTGAACTCTTTGCAATGCTCACTTGTAATTTTAAACAAAATCAGTGGATTTAGAGTTACAGGAATTAATTTTATGAGCTGAACATTTTTGAAAATGAATTCATAGTAGCTGAAGTGTATTTAGCACTGAACTAAAGCACCAGAACCCACTAGGCTTGTTCTACAGAAGCGCTTACTTCATCGCCTGTAAGAATTACTTGGTAAATTCACTTAAAGTCTTTTTAGAAGGCTGAAAAATCTCCAAAGAAAAGACGTTTTTTCCTAAAAAAAAGAGTGTAAATAAAATACAGGAAAATTTCTGAAGATCAGTAACCTAAATAAATAAAAAAGTTGCAGACATGGAGATTTGTCAGAGTCTCAGGAAGAGAACGAATGGATGATCCATCTGAAGCCAACAGTGTCAACATCCAAGAACACAACTACTGTGATGCAGGTCACTTGATTTATGACGAACAGTTGTCAGACGATTTTTGTGTCGAGCATAGGGTTCAGGAACCTAAAAGGGGATCTTGCGTGTACGATTTCTACAAATAGCCTGCCAAATTTTGCATTGTTGTTATATTACTGTGAAAGTGTAGGAGAAACATTTCCGTAAAATAATACTTTGCCAAATTTTACTCTTAAAACAGACATACATACAGCGTAAAGTATTAAAGGAGGTATGTTAAATACTTTTACGGTTTGTTCTTGGTATACCACACAGACCCCGTTTGTTGAATTTAAACGAACTTTAACTAGTTGAAAACAGTTCCTAATAGTCTGTCAAAATACTCATTTAGACCCTACAACGATTCTTACCTTGCAGCCGATAACTTGATTCTACTCTGGCTGCACTGCAAAAATGATGAGCTGAAATAAATCTCTGCGCGGCGGTTTGCCTTCTTATTCTTACTTCTTTTAACTTGTTGTTTAGCAAATAAGTTTTTGATTCTCTTTACAGAATTATTCATTACCATTCACCCAAAAGTGCAATGCATGACAGTACAAATTTTACCAAACACATTTCTCTTTGAACAGTGGGGATAATCTTCGTGAAATTTTTATAAATGACAGACTGAAGTACTTTGAAATATATTCAGTTCTTTTAATGACACAAACGTAACCTCGGACTAATATGAATCAGCGTTGTCTTTCTCCGCATTGTCATACACCATAATTTATGCTTCTACAAAATATTTCTATTACAAAATTTATTTTCATGTATTCCAAATTGAATACTGAGCCGTGTATCGACTCGTGCTACACCTAGTGTTTAGATTGCGTTGGTTTTCCTTTTTTTCCCCTGACATGTTCGTTTGATATGTTGTCTGTCATTAAGTGGCTGCTTGGTTATCTTTTCCCTCTGCTATCGATATCCGCGTTTGCTTTGGGGAAACTGCTATGGAGGAAGTGAGGTCTTTGACCGGTTGTAACTTTGTGTGATGGCGCGGAAGTAGGGTGGTGCGCTCAGAGAGTGTGGTGGACACGGGAGGGCAGTGTGGCGTGCCAGCGCGGACCAGGCGTGGTCGGTTGTACCGAGTCGCCACGTGATGTATGTCGGTTGTGTGTAACGAGCGGGTCGAGTTGACGGAAGAGCTCCCCGCGGGTTGCTTGTATACAGAATCGCCCCACGAGTAGTTGTTGCTCATTTCACCTTGGTGGGACGTTAACAACCTTCTTTGAGTCCTCCGTTTCAACACTGGAGTTAAAAGGGAGACACCTAACATGAAAGAGCGGTCACTACCCGTCAACGTTGCAGAGAAGACGTGTGAACTCCGGTGACAGAGCGTGTTGTCGCGTGACCGTGGCGTGTTGGGTTCACTGGCGACGCGTGCGCGGTCGGATGTGTGAATCCTTGCCATCGGAGGTCGTGTGCTGCCTGTTCGAGCATAATTGCAAGTTAAGTTAGCGGAAGGTTTAATCATTAAGTAATAAGTTTGAGTAACCAGTGTCTCTTCTGCCTTGTGACCTCCGGCGATCGGGTCCCTCTCCCCGTCACCGGTGTAATTGAAGACAGTGATCTTTCCTTCTCCTCTCGTTAGTTCCCGATGGGAGGTGTAGTTTGGCAGTTTTGTTACGCTAGTCTGTCGTGTGTTATGGGTAAATTCGTGCTTCTTGTTGCTTGATCATGTTGTCGTTCATGCAGGACTGTGTGGTGTAATATTTCCTTGCACGAGGTTAGCTCTAATTCTGTCAGCAACTTAAGCCATCTTATTACAAGTTTCTGCTGGCTAGAAGTCTGTGCAGTGACCAGCCTGAGAATGGCAATTGTGTTTACGGGCGTATTTAAATTGGTCAGTATTCTGCCTAGCCTGAGCATCCCTGAGTGGGTGATTTGTGGCCGCCTTACAGGGGTCCGTCATATCTGTTATGTTCTAATGATATTCCAGGACACTTTTGTTAAAAAAAAACTTTTTAAATTCCTCTATTCCTTTATTGCCATTAATCGTGTGTTTGCTGAGACCTATGATTTTTTTTTTAATGGCGGTGTTGGTAGCTTCACTACCTCACCGTACTTTATTAACAAAGTTCTGTATTTACTTTAGTAGCCTGTTTACGAATGTTGTTTAAATTTTTTTAACTGTTGTATAGCTATAAATTACTTGATTACCTTTAGCGGCGTGTTTTGAAAGGCTGTTATTGCCGTACTGCTAGCTTCTGTGTGTGTGTGTGTTTTTTTTTTTTAATTTTAAACTGTTGTTTTGCTATAAATGACTTGATTGCTGATTTAAAAGAAATTTTTAAACTGTTGCATTGCTGTAAATTACTTGATTGCCGTTAGCGGCGTGTTTTGAAAGGTTGTTGATTGCCGTACTGCTAGCTTCTGTAAGATATGAATAAAACATTTGTGTGTGAAAATCTCAACTCGACAGTAAACTACTAGAAATTTTGGCCCCGTTTCCCAACTTGTGGTGTGGCTTGTAGTAACCGTAACCACTGTGTGTGTCAAATACTAATTAACTAATCTAAATGTAGGAAGGCTAATTAGAATATTGGACAAATGATTGATAGCCCTCCCTGATTACCAAGACGTAGATATACTTAGACGCAATGAAATTTTTGCCCAGTAATAATTACTGAACTCGCGCTTGCAGCTAACAAAATCGCGGTAAATTACTTTTTTCTGAAGTGCTCCTCTTTATACACTGGTCTTACGAATCATCCTTCATCCTCCGGTTACACACCATGGAAGGTCTCAAGTAGAAATCTGTGTGCGGCATATACACTATCCAAGCTGCTCATTCAGCCATGATGCAACACCCTGTCTTCACGACCCAACAACATCTACTGCTCAGGGCTGCGAGTCTACTCGACTCTTACCTACTTGCTTGCCAGCGCTCTACTCAGTAATGAAATAGCTTCGAATCACTGTGTATCGCTCATGTATTCAGCATGTGTAGACGTTTGAAATGGCAACAGTCCGAATAAACTGATCATTTTCATTGCATTTGCGTTCAAAGATCCACCAAATGGTAAAAAGCCAAAAAAACTGAGATTAACTGCCATTTCACTTAACGTACAGCGCGGGGCAAACAAAAGTGGCTTGGATGAGTGGAAACGACTGGATGTTAAAGTTTGCATACAATCACGCCCCGTGACCTACAGATACTTCCAAATTGATGGAGAAACTGCCCATACACCCGGCAGAACATTGGAGCACATTTACACAATCTTCATGCGTGACAAGAGTTCTTAGCAGACGTAGGTCTGTTCATGGCCCTAGCTGATCTGTCATTGTGTGATTCCTTTGTGTGGGGAGCGCTCAAGTCTTGGGTGTATCACAACAACCCTTGTAGTCTTCAAGAACTGCAGTAGAATATTTCGGATGGAACTGCAGCAATTCAAGTAGTCCAGTTTCGATCTGCCTCCAGCAGCCTGATGACCAGGGCTCAAAAGTGCCAAGAAATGAACGGTGGTCACTTTCAGCACCTGTTATGGTCAGGTTAAAGCTGCATTTCCTTCCCGCTGCTGTGTTTCTTTGTACCCTGGAACTCTATTCTCAAAAACCATTCAAAAGTCAAGAGCGAGCAAAATATTTTTTATTCAAGACAGCCGGTTTCAACGGTCTTGGGTGTCATCTTCAGGTCTTCAACATTTTTTTGTAGTAATGTAAGATTGTAACTTTAATTTTGTTATGCTGAGATCGGTGCTAATAGACAATAAAAGCTGGGTTAAAAGCCGTGATCTGTCTGGGGACGTTAACCGTGGATTACTGGGCAACTGTTTCATCAGATATTTAGTCTTGGTTTACCAACCAGACTAACATTAATGATAATCTTTTAATAGTCATACAAAATGGTAATATATATATATATATATAAAGGATAATTTAAATAAAAAGAAAGAAATCAGTTTATATTTGGAAATTTATTTTAAGATTGTTCATTGAAATTTCAGCGTATTATACGTGAGTTATAACTGAGCTGGTGCCTTATTTACGATTAAAAAAAAAATGTGAGATTGTAATTTTACGGAACACATAAAATATGGAGCCAAGATTGGGAGACTGTATACAACACTGCATTCATAAAATCACACACGAAGAACATTGAAACATAAGCAAGAAGAAATTAACCACAACCAACAGATTCAGTTTTTACCCAAAGAAATTACGTTCATACCACAATCCTGTCCGTCATGTAATTACCACACACTGGTATACTAAATTCATATTAACTCTTTGTGAAGTCTTCGCAAAAAGAATAGCTGAGGGCTACTTTGCTGATTACACCACATGCTTCACGTGGTCAACTTGGTTTACACAAAGCGTACAACTCCACAATAATTTTGATAATTAAAATACATTAGATCGAAAAGCAATTGACAAAAGAAAAACCTTGAACTGGTTACTAACGTCTTACTATTAACCTGATGGGTCAAACAGTTATATAAGCACGTGGTACTGGTCTCGCAAAGTACACCCCACGTGGGTTGAACATAAAGAAAAGCATAAAGAAAAGTTGCTATATTAAAAAATATTCTCAAGACGAGACGTTATAATCTCACGCACATTCGGATTTAAGATTGATGAACTTAGTTAGAGTTACTGATCAACACGTGGTTCCACTTTACTCACAAAGTAGTAACAAAGCAACTACCGAAAAATAATCTGAACTTCACACGATAATTACACTGCGCTGCAATTTAAGATAACATCGGATATTTTAGACCTAAACCCGAAATAAAAGTGATTAAATTTTCAGTTAGGCTGAACTTAAGAAATCCATTGTCCTACGGACTTAACAGCCACGCGCTTAGCCGGAGATCTTACCACTTCAGACACTCGCCACGGCCACACTGCAACTGCCCTACTGCCGAGCGTGCTTCCTGAGGGTGGCTCACAAAGACCAACGGAAGTGGCCAGAGGGGCAGCTTCCTATACCAACATGACAACGGACGGACAGGACCATACTAAGGATAGAAACCTCTTTGCTTTTAGGAAGCGTAGCTACCTGTTCCGACGTTGGTCCTACTGTTCTCTAGCAGACAGCCTTGTCTGCTACCCTCAAGCATGCAACTAGAAATACATATGCTCATTCATCCTCTCACACAAAAGGGAAGGGGGATGACAGTATCTTATCATATACAGTATATAAAAGAAAGCGGATGTAGGTTCCGTATGAGACTGTGTGACATGAATTACATATAAGAATTACATATAAACTGTGCTTTAAAGTGTAGTAGTGTGACAGATCGTTCTTGTTTATGTGTAAAAGTAACACGTTCCACTGCTCAGTCTCCTCCCAGATAGTCAGAAACGCCACAGTACATTTAGAAGAGGAATTTATGCCATAAATGGCAACAGATTTAAGAAATTAAACATGAAAGGAATCCAACAGAGACCTTTCAGTAAAACATGTTCATTTTACGCTGACCTCATGCACAAGATGTCAAGTGAATGAAACTCAACACATTATGAACGTTTGTCATCTACATATTCCTCTCAGATGCTTGTTACATGAAGGAAGGTTACATGGAAGGTACTAGTTACTACCCACCTTCCACACGGAGCACGTCCATATCTCACCACTGACTTCTAGTATCAGCCGCACGCAGTTGACGTCAACAATTGTATGGACCTGAAGATAACGTTGTTACAACGTTGAAACTAGTTGACAAAATGAAATCGATATCTTAAATACAGATGGAGGAAATTCTTCACCTTTACTATGAATTTATACGAGCTAACGTCCCACTGTCCTCCATTTCTACTATGGATGTACGAAGACAAAAAAAAAAATGTTTCTTCATATGTTACCCTATTGTCTGTCAGTCCGTCTGTTACGACCCCTTTTTATCACGAACGGGTAGACGTATCAAGTTCAAATTTATGTCACACGCTAAGCTCTATAGTCGCTTTTCGGTGTGAAATATTTGCGCTTCTAGTTCAGTGTAGTGGAAAGACACGGTCATTATTTTTTATAATCGCATGTAGTGACAAACTCACTCATCAAAGTCTATAGAATACTTTCTGTTGACCCATAATCACGAAATTAGGCAAGAAGCAAGGTTCGCAGTAGAAATAAGGGAAAAAGTCAGGAAATTTTTGATTTGTTATTACATCACACAAAAATAATATTTTTGTCCTACTGTCTGTTCACCTATTAAAACCCCTATTCCTCAGGAACAGGTGGGCGCATCATGTTGAAATTTAAGTCACATACTAAGATCCACGGTCCCTTAGCAGTGTAAAAACTTTAAGTATCCATGTCAATGTGATCAAAAGATATGGCCATTTATGTGAAATATTTTGACACACACACACATTGATGGCCGTCAGTGTCAACACGTTCATTGTGTCAGTGATGGTATTTGCAGTTAACTGTAAATAAACATCAAACCCTGAATCATGAAATTTGTCAGAAATCATGGTTTTACGGTACAAATAAAGGAAATAGTACAAAATTTGTTAATTTTTTATTATATCACACGAAGAAAACTTTTTTTGTCGTATTGTCCGACCGTCTCTGTGCATGTGTTAAGAGACGTGTTTCTCAGGAACGGGTAGCTGTATCGTGTTGAAATAAAGTAATAAAGTATACAGTTCCTTTAGTGGTGTAAGTAATTTAAGCTTCTATGTCAACGCAATCAAAAGATGCGACCATTTGTATGTTACTAGCATCTATACCTGTAACAGAAAAAAATCATGGAATTTCTCGATTATCGGAATGGATGAACTATCCATACTGGGTGTTTCCGTAAGAGCATGCAAAAATTTATCAGGACACAGAGGATGCTCCACTGAATAATTTGAGGTAGGGAACCTGGGGCCGGATAAGCCAGCTTAAGGAGGTAACAGGAATAAAATCACAATACTGTGTACTTTTTTATTTACATTATTTACAATTAACTGCAAATACCATCACTGACACAATGAACGTGTTGATACTGACGGCCATCAATATGAATGCAAGCATAACTTCGGCTAAAAAGATCCTGACGCACCCTGACAGATATCTCTGGTGTGTTTGGGTGATGATGATGATGATGATGATGATGGTTGGTTCGTGGGGCGCTCAACTACGCGGTTATCAGCGCCCCTATAAATTACCAACCTTTGCTCAGCCCAATCTCGCCACTTTAAGGAATGAGGATGAGAAGATGAGAACAGCACAAACACCCAGTCATCTCGAGGCAGGTGAAAATCCTAGACCCCGCCGGGAATCGAACCCGGGACCCCGTGCTCGGGAAGCGAGAACGCGACCGCGAGACCACCAGCTGCGGATAGGTGTGTTTCGAATCACATCACAGTGAGCTACAGTTCTGGCAACTAATCCACTGGGGTCACATACACAAGTAATTTTACACATCCCCATACGAAACAATCATGAAGATTCAGGTTACGTGACCTCGCAGGCCGTGGAATAGAACCTCCCCTTCCGATCCAGCGACCAGGAAATACAGCATTGAGATGGTTGCGGGCATCTACACTGAAATGAGGCGATGCACCGCCGTGTTGTATCCATATCCTTTCACGAACAGCCAAAGGTACGTTCTGCAACAACTGAGGTAGACCTGTTTGTCCGAATCTCAAGTACAGGTGGCCATTCAAACGACACCATGACTTCCTAGAATTCAAATTCGTCCTCCCTATTTCCTTGCAGGAAATAAAGAATGTACATGTAAATAAATAGCACAGCACGTGTAAACATGTGCGCATGTTAGTTGTAAATAAGCTGGAAAAAAAAGTAATGCTAGACAAAGTGTAGACAAGTTTACGTCCATATCTCCTTAAGCTGACAACTCCGACCCCAAATTCCCTCACTCAAATTGATCACTGGAGCATTCTCTATATCCTGTTACATTTTTTCACCCTCTTAAGGAAACACCCAGTATACTTAACTAAGTTGGTACGGAACCCTCGGTACGCAAGTCCTGGTTGCCCTTACCCGGATTTTTTTCGTGTATATCGATATGTTGCTGGCAGCTACAGCCGGTCCGTCCTCCGCTGCGGGGAGTGCGGGCAGCTGCGGCTGGCGGTGAGGAGCGGGTGTTAATTGGAGCGCCGGCCGTGGGGCCGGGTCGGTCGGTTCCGCGCGTCAGCCGCGACAGATTTGCCGGAAGCCATATGCCGCCAGCGCCGGGCCAGGGCCTCGTTATTAATGGGCCGGCAAGGCAGCCGCGCGTCACGCCCCCACCCGCAGCCCACACACTCCGCCTCAACCTTCCCCCGTACAGCCCCAGTCGTTCTGACACCACTCTTCTTTCCACTCCCTCCATACCTCATCCTATGCGCCTAGCTCCCTTTCACTTATAACCTCCTGACTTTACTTTGTGAAGATTGGGACTACGTAAAAGAGTTCCTTCCTATATGGAATACCATTCCATAGCAGAGGTGCCCCAAGGTAATATTATTGGACCATTACTTTTCACAATATACTCTACTGGCCATTAAAATTGCTACACAACTGATGACGTGCTACAGACGCGAAATTTAACCGACAGGAGAAAGATGATGTGATATGCAAATGATTAGCTTTCCAGAGCGTTCACACAAGGTTGGCGCCGGTGGCGACACTTAAACGTGCTGACATGAGGAATGTTTCCAACCGATTTCTCATACATAAACAGCAGTTGATCGGCGTTGCCTGGTGAAACGTTGTTGTGATGCCTCGTGGAAGGAGGAGAAATGCGTACCATCACGCTTCCGACTTTGATAAAGGTCGGATTGTAGCCTATCGCGATTGCGGTTTGTCGTAGCACGACATTGCTGCTCGCGTTGGTGGAGATCCAATGACTGTTACCAGAATATGGAATCGGTGGGTTCAGGAGGGTAATACGGAACGCCATGCTGGATCCCAACGGCCTCGTATCACTAGCAGTCGAGATGACAGGCATCTTATCCGCATGGCTGTAACGGATCGCGCAACCACGTCTCGATCCCTGAGTCAACAGATGGGGATGTTTGCAAGACAACAACCATCTGCACGAACAGTTCGACGATGTTTGCAGGAGCATGTACTATTTGGCCGGAGACAGTGGCTGCGGTTGCCCTTGACGCTGCATCACAGACAGGAGCGCCTGCGATGGTGTACTCGACGACGAACCTGGGTGCACGAATGGCAAAACGTTATTTTTTCCGATGAATCCAGGTTATGTTTACAGCATCATGATGGTCGCAGCCGTGTTTGGTGACATCGCGGTGAACGCACATTGGAAGAGTGTATTCGTCATCGCCATACTGGCGTATCAGCCGGCGTGATGGTATGGGGTGCCATTGGTTACACGTCTCGGTCACCTCTTGTTCGCATTAACGGCACTTTGAACAGTGGGCGCTACATTTCAGAAGTGTTACGACCCGTCGCTCTACCCTTCATTCGATCCCTGCGAAACCCTACATTTCAGCGGGATAATGCACGACCGCATGTTGCAGGTCCTGTACGGGCCTTTCTGGATACAGAAAATGTTCGACTGCTGCCCTGGCCAGCACAATCTCGAGATCTCTCACCAATTGAAAACGTCTGGTCGATGGTGGCCGAGCAACTGACTCGTTCCAATACTCCAGTCACTACTCTTGATGAACTGTGGTATCGTGTTGAAGCTGCATGGGCAGCTGTACCTGTACACGCCATCCAAGCTCTGTTTGACTCAATGCCCATTCGTATCAAGGCCGTTATTACGGCCAGAGGTGGTGGTTCTGGGTACTGATTTTTCAGGATCTATCCACCCAAATTGCATGAAAATGTAATCTTATGTCAGTTATAGCATAATATATTTGTCCAATAAATACCCGTTTATCATCTGCATTTCTTCTCGGTGTAGCAATTTTAATGGCCAGTAGCGTATACACTGCGGAAGGTAATAGTACAACTGGAAAGACGACGTCGATTTTTATCAAATGACGTTATATGCCACCTGGGGGATAGTAGATGTATCGAAAGTGGTTTCAACGTCGTTCGCCAACAGATAGCGTAGTGGCGTAGCTACGAACAGCCATCTGAGTCTACTCTTTAACAGGAAATTCTCACAGCCAGAAGACTCAGTGTGATACAAACGTAGGAAGAAAGGAGACGACCATGCCACAGAAACGTACTCGTGAGGCCTGCAGCCACCCGAGGGAGTCTGAAAGGGGTCGACTTGAGGCCTTCCGAATGGCGAGATGGTCCTTTAGGAGGATTGCCCCATAAGTTGAATGTGCTGCCTCAGATGTGCAGCGATGCTGGTATCAGAGGTCACGCAAGCATTCTCACACTCGTAGACGAGCTTACGGACATCCACGCAGCACAGACGCCCGCCAGGATCGGCGTATTTAAGAGCAGCTGTGGCAGATCGTACAGGTACCACAGCACAGATAAGAGGGCTTCTGAACCCGGAGTGTTATCGCAGACACCGTAAGGTGACTTGCGGAGTATAGATCTAGATGTAGACTTTCTTGAGACTTACCTACCTGTTTGTTTTTACGGGTCGTCTGTGCTGGTTGTCTCCACTAGCTGAAAAGCTCCCGAGTTAAGATTCCAGTGGCCTATTCTCCACCCTCTTCCGTCTGCTACACACGAACTGTGTGTATTGGTCTATGGAATGCACATGGCGTAACGTACAATACCTAATGCACTTATAATCTCGTCCTCTCGGCTATCGTGTGCAACGGATCCGGATTTCTCTCGCCATTCTACTCAGAGGGGTTTCCTTTTTCTGAATTCCTTCGGAATTTGAAACCATTTTTGTGAGGGAATGTAACATATCGTTGTTTCTGTCTATAATTCGCCGTAGGCTTTTTCTCTGGTACGCAAACAGCATCAAAAGAAAAAGTGTTGGAATATACATTACCCACCCAGTCACATTAATGTGACTGGCAGTCAAAACCCTGAACAACCACCTATTGCAGCGTGGACCGCTTCGAGACCTGCAGGAAGAGAGTCAGTCAGATTCTAGAAGATACCGACAGGGATGTGGAGCCATGTCGACTCCATTGCCGCGGACAACTGCGCTAGGTTTCTCAGTTGAGAATCAATCTACATCTACATCCATACTCTGCAAGCCCTCTGACGGTGTGTGGCGGAGGGTACCTTGAGTACCTCTATCGGTTCTCTCTTCTATTCCAGTCTCGTATTGTTCGTGGAAAGAAAGATTGTCGGTATGCCTCTGTGTAGGCTCTAATCTCTCTGATTTTATTCTCATGGTTTCTTGGCGAAATATACGTAGGAGGGAGCAATATTCTGCTTGACTCCTCGGTGAAGGTATGTTCTCGAAACTTCAACAAAAGCCTGTACCGAGCTACTGAGCGTCTCTCTTGCAGAGTCTTCCACTGGAGTTCATCTATCATCTCCGTAACGCTTTCGCGATTACTAAATGATTCTGTAACGAAGCGCGCTGCTCTCCGTTGTATCTTCTCTATCTCTTCTATCAACCCTATCTGGTAGGGATCCCACATCGGTAAGGAGTATTCAAATAGTAGGCGAACAAGTGTACTGTAACCTACTTCCTCTGTTTTCGGACTGCATTTCCTTAGGATTCTTCCAATGAATGCTTCCAACGATTGTTGCTGGGTATTTGCTTCCTGTCCAATCAAGTATAAAACGTGATTCAGCAACTGGATGCAGTTAATTCCATAAATTATCTGGGAGTAGGCATTAGGAGTGATTTAAAATGGAATGATCATATAAAGTTGACCGTCGGTAAAGCAGATGCCAGACTGAGATTCATTGGAAGAATCCTAAGGAAATGCAAAAAATGACTCTGAGCACTATGGGGCTTAACTTCTGCGCTCATCAGTACCCTACAACTTGGAACTACTAACCTAAGGAAATCACACACATCCATGCCCGAGGCAGGATTCGAACTTGCGACCGTAGCGGTCGCGCGGTTCCAGGCTGTAGCGCCTAGAACCGCTCACCCACTCCGGCCGGCAAGGAAATGCAATCCGAAAACAAAGGAAGTAGGTTACAGGACACTTGTTCGCCCACTGCTTGAATGTTGCTCACCAGTTTGGGATCCGTACCAGATAGGGTTGATAGAAGAGATAGAGAAGATCCAACAGAGAGCAGCGCGCTTCGTTACAGGATAATTTTGTAATCACGAAAGCGTTACGAAGATGATAGATAAACTCCAGCTGAAGACTCTGCAAGAGAGACGCTCAGTCGCTCGGTACGAGCTTTTGTTGAAGTTTCGAGAAGATACCTTCACCGAGGAGTCAAGCAGAATATTGCTCACTCCTACGTATATATCGCGAAGAGACCATGAGGATAAAAGCAGAGAGATTAAAGCCCACACAGAGGCATACCGACAATCTTTCTTTCCACGAACAATACGAGACTGAAATGGAAGGGAGAACCGATAGAGGTTCTCAAAGTACCCTCCGCCATACACCGTCAAGTGACTTGCGGAGTATGGATGTAGATGTAGATTCACCTGAAAAGGCCACCTGTCACCACTCAACGGAATTTCACTTGCAGTATTGGAGTGCGAATTCCATCGTTCGTCGCCGGTGGGTGTATGAGCCAGGCGCCTGTTGCAGAAGACCATACGTAGCGACGTTCGCTGAGCAGTCATTGAGGAGACACTATTGGTAGCCCCTTTGTTCAGCTGGGTGCACAATTACTCTATAGTTGCAAGTGTATTCGGCCGTACGCATCTCCGCAGCAGTCGTTCATCCCGGTCATCTAAGGCCCGCAGTGATCCCAGATGCCTCGACACCCTTTTGGATAGCGCCGTTTTGCTATGCACGGAATAATTTAACCACAGCTGCACGCGAACGTTTTACAAACTTAGCCGTTTCAGAAATGCTTCCACCCTTGCCAAAAAGACAATGATAATGGCGTTCTGGACGTAACATAAATCGCTCCGTTTCCGGATCGCCCCAACGCGCTTTAAATACCCTCTGCTGCTCGTGCTGTCACCTGCCATCTGAGAGTAGTTATTAGAAGTTAATGTCGAACACAGGCGCTATTCACGTTAATGTGATTGGGCCATGAAGAGAAATGGAAGCCTGTGCGCTCGGAGCTTGGAGTGGGGCGTTGAGTTAAGAGATTTATTTGTATGGTAAAAGGGAATGATTTAGTGGTGGGTGCACTAGTGTGCCGCGAGTGCCAACAAGACGTTCAGTCAAAAATTTAAGCCAATTTGTGCGTTTTATAAACTTATACTCCTTTACATTTGCCGCGCCGCGTTGACTGAACAAGGAATATCACGATAATATTGGTTCAAATGGCTCCTAGCACTATGGGACTTAACATCTGAGGTCCCCTAGACTTAGAACTACGTAAACTTAACTAACCTAAAGACATCACACCCATCCATGACCGAGGCAGGGTTCGAACCTGTGACCGTAGCAGTCGCGTTGTTCCGGACTGAAGCGCCTAGAACCGCTCGGTCATAGCGGCCGGTACGGTAATATTCACGAGAAAGCAAACAATAGACTTGAGTCGTTTGACTGTGAAATTGATGCAGTTTCATGTGTGAGAATACTATTATAAGTTCAAATAAAGCAATGTACACGCCAGTCACTCTTTTTATTTCATCCCATTACGCGTTTAGAGAATTTACACTCTCATCTCCAGGAGGAACAATGATATTATGTTACATTTTTGTTAGCTGGATATAGCCAGTTGTTTGTTGTGGTTAAATTTGGAAACTTGGTTCAAATGGCTCTGAGCACTATGGGACTCAACTTCTCAGGTCATTACTCCCCTAGAACATAGAACTAGTTAAACCTTACTAACCTAAGGACATCACACACATCCATGCCCGAGGCAGGATTCGAACCTGCGACCGTAGCGGTCTCGCGGTTCCAGACTGCAGCGCCTAGAACCGCACGGCCACTTCAGCCGGCAAATTTGGAATCTGTTACAACGCTTAGAATCCTGCGGTTCGTCATAAATATACATTTTTAACTTGAATTGTCTCATAGAACACGGACCGTTAACACGAACAATTGAAATATTTGGTTTTGGGCAGTGAAAGATTCAAAATGAAACTGCAACCAACAAATGGTTGCACCCAGAATCCAGAAAATGCGTTATTGTATGTAGTTTGAACGTGACTGTAATGTGGAGAGGCTTATTTTTCGAACTGAGCTTCCTTTATGACTCTAGTAATTGCCAACGCTTTTTTCCCGGTTCGCGTTTTGCACAGTTTTGAGATGGAGTGTCCCAAGTTGCCGATCTCATCTGAATTTCGCAGATAAAGGATACGGTCTCAAAAATATCCATACCACTCATGTGGGTGGATAAAACTATGTACGGATGACCAGCAGTAGTGCTTGGTAGGCCTGCTGGCGTCTTGTGTCTGTCTGTGTGTGTGTGTGTGTGTGTGTGTGTGTGTGTGTGTGTGTGTGTCTCTGTGTGTGTGTGTGTCTCTGTGTGTGTGTGTGTGTGTGTGTGTGTGTGTCTGTGTGTGTGTGTGTAGAATGAAAAGCAGAAGCAGTAAAGTACGTATGAGTAAGACTGTTGGACAAAAAATTGTTCAAATGGCTCTGAGAACTATGGGACTTAACGGCTGAGGTCATCAGTCCCCTAGAACTTAGAACTACTTAAACCTAACTAACCTAAAGACATCACACACATCCATGCCCGAGGCAGGATTCGAACCTGCGACCGTAGCGGTCTCGCGGTTCCAGACTGCAGCGCCTAGAACCGCACGGCCACTTCGGCCGGCAAATTTGGAATCTGTTACAACGCTTAGAATCCTGCGGTTCGTCATAAATATACATTTTTAACTTGAATTGTCTCATAGAACACGGACCGTTAACACGAACAATTGAAATATTTGGTTTTGGGCACTGGAAGATTCAAAATGAAACTGCAACCAACAAATGGTTGCACCCAGCTAGCAAAAATGTAACCTGATATCATTTTTCTACCTGAAGACGAGAATGTAAACTATCGAAACGTGTAGTGAGATAATATAAAAAGAGTGAATGACGTAGATAATTGTTTTATTTGAACTTTTACTGTCGTAATCAGTCGCAGTTTTTTACAAGTCTGCATGGGCGAGATAAGGTGAGAACAGTATCTGAAAAATGCAAACCTGAGAGAGAACAAATTTCAAAATAAAGCGACTTTACCAGAACTCTGTTAGCTTCATCCATATAATACCAGTCGCACCCTCTGTGTCAAACCCCATCATATGTTGAAATATTTGAGCATCGAGCATCGAGCATCTCTACAAACGACAGGTGCCATACTCGAAGGAGCACCGGGAGCTGGAGCTTCAAGTACATGGTGTAGGTGCCGGCCGTAAAAGAAAATTCCCTATCACCTACCAACATCATCCCAGCCGAGAAGCTTACGAACTGAGCTCTGATGATGTAGCTGTGACGTCAATTGTACTTCGACATAGTAAAAAACGCTACTGAGAAGATAGTAGACAGATATAATTGCTTACTCCTATGCACTATAGTCCACGTAAGGTCTCGGCCTCTCTGAAGATCGCAGACGAGTCTTGATGACCTTCTGCTCGTTTCCTTAAACTTCTTACTCCCATCTGTCTCAAGTCATTCTCCACATCACTCAGACATCACTTCCGAGGTCTCGCTTTGAACCTTCTGCACCCGGTATTTCCTTTTTAGACCTTCTTTACAGTTCTAACCTCGGGCAATCACTTTACATGGCCAGGCAATCTTAAGTCGTTGCATTTCATTTCCGAAACTAGGCAAGCAATTCCTTGTTTATCCGTACTCTCCACTGCCCGGTCCCACACTAATAAAAAAAACTGTCTTAATATTTTCTTCTCCCATCTTCTCAGGAACTCCTCTTCTGCCTCAGTCATTATCTAAGTTTCTCGGCCATACGTTATCATCCATCCTTCCTATAACTTTTCGATTGACAGTCTCTCACCCCTCGCTCCCCGCGAACCGTGGGCATTGCCGTTGGTAGGATGGCTTGCGTGTCTCAGCGATACAGATAGTCGTATTGTAGGAGCGGTCGGAACAGAGGGGTATCTGTTGAGAGCCCAGACAACCGCGTGGTTCCTAAAGAGGGGAAGCAGCGTTTTCAGTAGTTGTAGGGCTAACAGTCTGGATTATTGACTGATCTACCGTTGTAACATCAACCAACCATCTTACTGTGATGGTATTGCGAAAGGCTGAAAGTAAGGCGAAACAACAACTGTAACTTTCCTCAGGGCATTTAACTCTGCTGTATGATTAAATGAAGATGGCACCCCCGTGGGTAAAATATTCCAGAGGTAAAATAGTCACCGATTCGGGTATGTGGACGGAGACTACGCAGGAGGTTGTCGTCATGCGGAGAAATGAACTGGCGTTCTACACGTCGAAAAGTGGAATGTTAGATTCCTTAATTGAGCAGAGAGATTAGACAGTTTAGAAATGGAAATGGGTAGGCTGTAGTTTAATATTGTGGGAATTAGTGAAATTCGGTGGCAGGAGGAACAGGACTTCTAGTAAGGTGAATACAGGGTTATGAATATAAAATTAGATAGGGGTAATGCAGGAGTAGGTTTAACAATGAACAAGAAAGTAGGAATGAGGGTAAGCTACTATGAATAGCTTAGTGTACGTATTGTCGTAGCCAAGATATACCCGAAGCCCACATCGAGCACAGTAGCACAAGTTTATATACGAAGTAGCTCCGCAGATGAAAGCGACTGAAGAAATATATGATGCTAAGGAAGAAATTATGCATATAGTTAAGGGAGAGGAAACTTTAATTGTGATGGGAGACTGGAATTCGGCATTAGGAAAAGAAAGAGAAGGAGAAATAGTAGATGAATACGGACTGGTGGAAAGGCATGAAAGAGGAGCCAGTCTCGTAGAATTCTACACAGAGTGTAATTTAATAATACTTGGTGTAAGAATCATGAAAGAAGATTATATACGTGGAAGAGATCTGGAGACACTTGAAAGTTTCAGACTGATTATGTAACGGTAAGAGAGAGATTTCGGAATCAGATTTCAAATTGTGACACTGGAAGATTTCAGATAGCTTGTATACCCGTAAGACAGAGATATCGGAACCGTATTTTAAATTTTAAGACTTTTCCAGGGTTACATGTGGACTCTCAGCACAATTTATTGTTGATGAACTGAAAATTAAAACGGAAGAAATTACAAAATGAGGTGGGACCTGGGTAAGTTGATAGAACCAGAGGCTTCTGAGTGTTTCAGAGAGAACGTTAGGCAACAGTTGACTACAACACGCTAAAGGAATACATTGGGAGCCGAATGCGTAGCTTTGAGAGATGAAATAGTGAAGGTAGCATAGAATCAACTAGTAAAATGACAAAACCTAGTAGAAAACCTGGAATATCACAGGACATAATTAATTTAATTTATCAAAGGAGAAGAAAATGCAAAAATCTGCAGCAAATGATAGAGACGAAAGGGAATACAAATGCCAAAAAAGTGGGATTGTCAGGTAGCGCAAAACGGGTAAGCAAAGAAGGGAAAGATGAAAGATGCGAAAGATGCAAGGCAGAGGAGACATCAACTTGAAGGCAACATTACACAGAGGGTAGATGAGTATGCGATGTGTGACATGATACTACAAGAAGAATTTGACAGAGCACTGAAAGACCTACGATGAAGCAAGGCTGCCGGAGCTCAGTCAGGACTAGTGATAGACTTGGGAGAGCCAGCCATTACAAAACTATTCCATCGGCTGTGAAAGAAGTATGAGACAGGCAAAATCCCATCAGACGTCAAGAAAAATGTAATAATTCCGACTCCAAAGACAGCAGGTACTGATAGGTGTGAATATTACCGAACTATCGATTTAGTAAGTAACGGTTCCCAAATACTAGCAGCAATTATTTACAGAAGAATAGAAAACTTGGTAGACCTCAGGGAAGATCAGTGTGGGTCCGGGGAAAAGTAGGAACACCCGAGACAAAACTAACCTTACGACTTTTCTTAGAAGGTAGGTTAAAGAAAGGCAAACCTACGTTTATAGCATTTGTGAATTTAGAGAAAGATTTTGACAATGTTAAACGCAATATTCTCGTAGAAATTTTGAACGTGCAGGAGTAAAATACACAGAGCGAAAGGCTATTTTCAACTTGCACAGAAACCAGATGGCATGGGCATGAAAAGGAAGCATTGATGGAGAAGGGAATGAGAGAGGATTGTAGCGTATCCCGGAATTTATTTAGTTTGTACATTGAGCAAGCAGTAAAGGTAACCAAAGAAAATTTGGAGTAGGATTTAAAGTTCAGGGTTAAGAAATAAAAACTTTGAGATTTGCCGATGACGTTGTAATTCTGTCAGAGACAGCAAAGATCTTGGAAGAACAGTTGAACAGAATGGACAAAGTCTTGAAAGGAGGATATAAAATGAATGTCAACAAAACGAAGACAAGGATACTGTAATGTAGTCAGATTAAATCAATTAGATTAGGAAACGAGACTCTTAAAGTAGTGGATGAGTTTTTCTATTTATGCAGCAAAATAACTGATGATGGCCGAACTAGAGAGTATATAAAACGTAAACTGTCAGGGGCAAGAAAAGCGTTTCTGAAGAAAAGTTAGTTATCATCGAACATAGATTTAAGTATTAGAAAGTCTTTTCTGGAGGTATTTGTATGGAGCGTAACCATCTGTGGAAGTGAAACATGGAGGATAATCAGTTTAGACAAGAAGATAATAAAAGATTTTGAAATGTGGTGCTGCAGAAAAATGTTGAAAACTAGATGGATATACCGTTAACTAATGAGAAGGTACTGAATACCATAGGAGAGAAAATAAGTTTTTGCACATCTTGACTAAATGAGGGGATCGATTGATCGAACACATTCTGAGACATCCAGGGATCACCAATTTGGTACTGGAGGGAAGTGTGGGGGGTAAAAATCGTTGATGGAGGCCAATAGATGAATACAGTAAGCAGATTTTGAAGGATGCAGTAGTTATTCGGAGATTAAGAGCCTTACACAGGATAGAGTGGCATAGAGAGCTGCATCAAACTAGTCTTGGACTGAAGACCACAACAACAGTCACCTTCGATTTTCTGCTCATTCTACGTGTCTGAATAATGTCAACCACGGCCCAGTAAGCTCTATATCCAACGGGAATCGTTGCTTTTATTTCTTCACTTACACTATTATTATTAGTTAACAACGCTTCCAAGTATTGGAACTATTCACATATCTTATAGTTGGCTCCATTCAACATGATCCATTTCTCAGTAACAGCAGCGTTTCTCATGGATATGAAGAGAAACAAAGACGTTGTCTTCGGCGGAGCGGCTTGCGTGCTTCAGCGATACAGATAGCCGTACTGTAGATGCAACGATAACGTAGGGATATCTGTTGAGAGGCCAGACAAACGTGTGGTTCCTGAAGAGGGGCAGCAGCCATTTCAGTAGTTGCAGGACCCAACAGTCTGGATGATTGACTGAACTGGCCTTGTAACATTAACCAAAACGGCCTTGCTGTGCTCGTACTGAAAACGGCTGAAAGCAAGGGGAAACTACTGCCGTAATTTTTCCCGAAGGGATTTACCTTTACCGTATGGTTAAATGATGGCGTCCTCTAGGATAAAATATTCCGGAGGTAAAATAGTCCGCCATTCGATCTGCGAGCGGGGTCTACTCAGGAGGATGTCGTCAACAGGAGAAACAAAATTGGGATTCTACGGATCGGATCGTGGAATGTTAGATCCCTTAATGGGGCAGGTCGGGTAGAAAATTTAAAAAGGGAAATGGATAGGATGAAGTTAGATACGGTGGGAAATAGTGACGTTCGGTGGCAGGAGGAGCAGGACTTCTGGTCAGATGGATACAGGATTATAACTAGAAAGTCAAATAGGGGTAATGCAGGAGCGGGTTTAATAATGAATAAGAAATTATGAATGCGAGAAAGCTACTATGAACAGCACAGTGAATGCGTTATTGTAACCAAGATAAACACAAAGCCCACGCATAGCATAGCAGTACAAGTTTACATACCAACTAGCTCGGCAGGTGACAAACAGATTGAAAAAATGTCTGATGAGGTAAAAGAAATTATTCAGATTGTTAAAGGAGACGAAAATTTAATTGTGATGAGGGACTGGAATTCGATAGTAGGAAAGGGAAGAGAAGGAATAATAGTAGGTGAATATGGGCTCGGGGTAAGGAATGAAAGAGGGAGCCGGCTGGTAGAATTTTGCACAGAGCATATTTTAATCATCGCTAACACTTGGTTTACGAATCATGAAAGAAGGTTGTATACTTGAAAGTGACCTGGAGACAATGGAAGGTTCAGATTGATTATATAATGGCAAGACAGAGATTTCGGAACCAGGTTTTAAATTGCAGGACATTTCCAGGGTCAGATGTGAACTCTGACCACGATTAATTGGTTATGAGTTTTGGCTAAAACAGAAGAAACTCGAAAAAGGTAGGAAATTAAGGAGATGGGACCTGGTTAAGTTGAAAGAACCAGAGGTTGTTGAGACTTTCAGAAGCAGCATTAGGCAACCGCTGACTAGAACGGAGAAAGGAATACAGTAGAAGACGAATGGGCAGCTTTACGCTATGAAATAGTGAAGGCAGCACAGCATCAAATAGGAGAAAACACAAGGCCTAGCATAAATCCTAAGACAACACAGGTGATATTGAATTTAGCTGATGAAAGGAGAAAATTTAAAAATGCATCAAACGGAGCAGGTGAAAAGAAATACAAAAGTTAGAAAATAAGACTCACAGGAAGTGCAAAATGACTAAGCAGGAATGACTAGAGGATAAATCTAACGATTTAGAAGCACATTTCACTAGCAAAAACATATATACTGCCTAAAGGAAAATTAGAGGCCTTTGGGGAAAAGAGAAGCAGGTGTGTGAATATCAATAGCTCAGACGGAAAACCAGTCCTAAATAAAGAGGGGGAAGCTGAAAGGTGGAAGGACAATATAGAGGGTCTATACAAAGGAGATGAACTTGAGGGCAGTATTATATAAAGGGAAGTGGACGTAGATGAAGATGTGATGGGAGATGTGATACTGCGAGAAGAATTTGACTGAACTCCGAAAAATCTAAGTCAGAACAAGGCCGCAGGGAGAAGACAATATTCCGTGAGAACTACTGATAGCGTTGGGGGAGCCAGCCATGACAGAACTCTGCCATCTGCTGTGCAAGGTGTATGAGTCAGGCGAAATACACTCAGACTTCAAGAAAAGTGTAGAAATTTTAATTCCACCAAAGTAGCTGCTGGCACTTGTGAAGATCATCGAACTATCATTTTAATAAGTCACGGTTGCAAAATACTAACACTAGTTCTTTACAGAAGAATGGAGGAAGTGATGGAATACAACTTCGAGGAAGATCAGTTTGGATTCCGAAGAAATGTACAGACACGCGAGGCAATACTGATCCTACGACTTATCTTAGAAGCTAGGTTGATGAGAGACAAACATACGTTTATAACATTTGTAGACTTATAGAAAACGTTTGACAATGTTGACTAGAATACTCTCTTTGAAATTCTGAAGGCAGCAGGTATAAAATACAGGGAGCGAAAGGCTACTTACAATTTGTTCAGAAACCATAGGGCAGTCGTAAGAGTCGAGGAGCATGAAAGGGAAGCAGTGGTTGGGAAGGGAGTGAGACAAGGCTGCAGCGTATCCCTGATGTTAATTAATCAGTGCATTGAGCAAGTAGTAAAGGAAACAAAAGAAAAATTTGGAGCAGAAATTTAAATTCAGGGAAAAGAAATAAAAACTTTAAGGTTTGCCGATGACATTGGAAGTCTATCAGAAACAGCAAAGGACTTGGAAGATCAGTTAAACAGAATGGACAGTGTCTTGAAAGGAAAGTAAAGATGAACATCGAAAAAACCAAAACAGGGATAATGAAATGTAGCTGAATTAAATCAGGGGATGTTAAGAGAATTAGATTAGAAAACGAAACAATTAAAATAGTGGATGAGTTTTGTTGTTCGGGCAGCAAAATAAGTGATGATGGCCGAAGTAGTGGGAATATAAAATGTAGACTGGCAATGGCAATAGAAGCATTTCTGAAGAAGAGAAATTTGTTAACAATGAATAAAGTTTTAAGAGTTAGGAAGCCTTTTCTGAAGGTAATTTGTATGAAGTGTTGCTATGTATAGAAGTGGAACATCGACGATAAACAGTTTAGACCAAAATAAAATAGAAGTTTCCGAAATGTGATGCTAGGGGAAAATTCTGTATATTGAATCGGTCGATCATGTAACAAATGAGGAGGTACTGAGTAAAACTGGAGAGACAGGAAACTTGTGGCACAACTCAAGGGATCGGTCGATAGGGCACATTCTGAGACATCATGGTATCACCATTTTAGTATTGGAGGGAAGTGTGGTGGGTAAAAATATTGTATGAAGACAAAAAGATGTATACAGTAACTATATTCAGAAGGATGTAGATTGTATTAGCTATTCGGAGATGAAGAGCCTTGCACAGGATAGTCGCATGGAGAGCTGTAGCAAACCAGTTGTCGGACTGAAGACCACAACAGCAACTATGTGAAGAGATAATGTGTTCTGGTGCGATTTACTCGAAGCCCCAACTGCTCTCCCTCCTTTTCTAGTCTCTAAAACCCCTCTTCCAGCTCTTTCCAACTTCCAGGCAGTATACAAACATCATCGGGATAGGCTACATTTTGTAGCAAACGGTTAAACAGAGTACCACCTGGATTACTAATCTCCACCTTTCTCAGCACTCTGTCCAACACTACACTGAGAAGTAGTGTGGAAAACACAACCCCCGGCGTAACGCTAGGTTAACTTCAAATTCTTTTTTGACTTTTCATTCCATGTGACATATCGCGAGGTAATTTGTACCAGTCTTGTGAGTTTATTTTGTAATTACATCTCTATTAGGGTCTGATACAGCTTTTTCCCATTAACGCTATCATCAGCCTGTTTTCAAATACACGAAGAGCTGATGTAGATTCAGATCATATTCATAGCACTTTTCCACTATTTGCCTTATAGTGAAGTTATGATCAGTCGTTGATCAAAGTCACGTGATCAGCACAACAGTATCTCTTCTGCAAGTGGAGCGAGTCACATAGCAGTGACTTTGGCTAAGACTTCTACACAATATTGAGTAAAGCGATACTGCAGTGATTGTCACTGTTTGGTTTGTTCTTCTTGTTTCGGATCGGGAAAATAATGGCGAAATTCTTCTCTTTCCTATATTTCAATAATGAGCTGCTGGACAAGTCTTGTCAGACGTTCCCTGGAGTCTTATTATTCTTCAGGCTTTTGATTGTCTACATCATTTCCTCTATTAC
The DNA here is from genome assembly GCF_023864275.1 of Schistocerca cancellata. Classification (NCBI taxonomy): domain Eukaryota; kingdom Metazoa; phylum Arthropoda; class Insecta; order Orthoptera; family Acrididae; genus Schistocerca; species Schistocerca cancellata. Next base: position 600,882,792 of record NC_064628.1, on the reverse strand, counting down.
TGATGTGGGTACAGGAATTTCATTCTGCCCAAGAATGCACAATGGTTGTACGCTCTCCGTTTCATTTTCTTCCCATATTATTCTATTTCTGTAGTACTCTACCTATATTAACGTTCAACATTTCATCACCACAACAGTCTACAATGTTTATAAAATATCCTTTTTTATCTCTGCAGAATGTATTACGTAGCTGAAAGTTCTTCGTCAGTTCCTGAACTATTTTGTGGAAGTTCCTTATTTCTTGGTCGTCATGCATTCTTCAACTACCTCCGTCATCCATTTATTCTCTGATTTTCGTTCTTTTCTTGTACAGATTCTGTCTGCCTCTTGCCTTTTCTTCGTAAATCTGTAGTGTTACATCTTGCTGTCCTGTTTATTATTTCCTTTCTTGGCCCATTTTTCTCTGTCATTACCTTTTTACAATCTTCATTAAAACATTCTAGTCTTTCCACCCTTTCTTCAGTACCCAAAACTACTTGTGCAGTTTCTTGTAGAATATGTTTCATCATACTCTACTTCCCTTCGATGCTTTACAATGTTCAATTTTGTTTCGATTGGAACTTCTTCTGGAGTTCTGCTTCATATTTTTCGGATATTCCCTTCTCTTTTAATTTGTTGGAGTTTTCCTCTTCATTCCGGATCGAAAGATCACAATGCATTGTCTGAATTTCACTGTTACCAGATAGAGATCCAAGCCGCGGTCGGCTCCCCTACAGTATCAGTCTCAAGGATGTCAGATGCATGTCGCTGTCAGTTACTACAGGGTCGATTTGATTGAAAGTGGTACCATCTGGCGAACACCTTGTGACTTTCCTTTTCTAGAGTCATGTTCTCTTCACAACCATTGCATTGCCCGTGGCAAAGTCAGTGAGTTTTGTCCATTTTTATTCGACATATCATGCAGGCTTTCCTTTCCTTCTGTCTCTCTAAAGGCTTCTTCTTTCCCCCCTTTGCGTCCAAGTCCCCTAACTCTGTCTTCACATGCTGTTCTTGTAGACCATAAAATTCATCTTTCAGTTCGTGCTTATCATCTTCTGTTGGTGTATACGCACGTGCTAGGATCATGTTGAAGAAACAAGCCTTCATTTCATTTACTGGGTTACAATTCACTAGTGCTGCTTTTTCAGTGTCTACAAGAAATGCTTTATCACCTATTGTACCACTGTCCCCTCCACTATACAGAATTGTGCAGTTGCCACTTCTTGGGGTACTGTCTCCTTTCCATCTGATTTCCTGAATTCCTACCATTCCTTCCCTGTATTTTTCCATCTCTTGTTTAAGTCCAAGTAGAGAAGAGTCCATGTAGAGTGGTTTGTTCAACGTTCTCACAAAATAGGTAGCGAAGTATGTCATTTTTCCGTTTTCATCCCATCCTGGGAGGGAGACGGATACTAGCACAAAGCTCTGTGCTAAGGTAAGCAGTCCTCTGGGGCGCCACTAAACAGAAATATAGGAGGGTATAGGGACAGGCAGAAAGATCTGTATTACAGAGGGCCGATATTTCTTCACAATAACGTCATCACAAACCGTCGATATTTAATTTACCGACATATCGATTAACCAATATTTAATAATGAATACGAGTATAGAAAGTGATATTTTTACTGTCTGTCCTTTCTTCATTCATAGGCACTATAGTTCCCATCAGCAGATTTCTTGCCTATTACAATGACTACCAATTGCTTAAATTTAATTTCATATTAAGTACTGCAAATGAGCACCAGATTTGAACTTTAATCTATCTATACTGCATATTCATGAAAGCTTGTTACTTCTGTGTGTCATTGCTACCATTGCAAATGATAGGTAAAAGATGCAAAATGTATATATTTGGTGGCAGCACTGCATGAGAATTGTGGAAATTATCTTGCTCCCAACTAGGAAGCAGAATGTGCGGCTCTCTTAGCACCTGATTGCGTGGACCAGGGAACGATATACGCACTGTAAAAATGACGTAGACTCGGTACAAAAATTACACACATTACTGCAGTGCTATTAAATAGAAAGTCGACTCTGTTGTCAGCAATGTTTTAGGTAAGTTCAATGTATCATGCTCAGAAGACGTATCAGAAGTGTTTCACTCCCAAGAAACTGAGGGTTCTCTCTCGTCAGCCATTTCACTTCTGCTGAATGGTCATTTGTTGAGCACCATGTGGCACGAACAATATTCCTAAGAACGGCACAACTCAGTGTAGCATTTCGCATGGCGCATGCCACATACTGACGATACGGCGAAGCCATTCACGCAGTACCTAGAACACCAAGCGAAGAAATGACGTAACCAAGCGCCCTCTCACCAGCTGCATCTTTTGTTTCTTAGGTGCTCTGCTATTGTTAGCTGGTTATTGCAATGCGACAGCTCGCACCCGCGGCTTTTTCATCCGACAGCGTTAAAGCGTTACCTTCTTAGGGATGGGCAAACATTATATATATATATATATATATATTGATATTTAAAGCAAAGATCGATATTATTGAGACAGATATATCGATATTCAACTGAACTGAACACATCGTCAATTCATAGTGGGACATGGTATCCAAGCGGTTACATATACAGGGTGAGTCACCTAACATTACTGCTGGATATATTTCGTAAACCACATAAAGTACTGACGAATCGATTCCACAGACCGAATGTGTGGAGAGGGGCTAGTGTAATTGGTTAATACAAACCATACAAAAATGCACGGAAGTATGTTTTTTAACACAAACCTACGTTTTTTTTAGTGGAACCGCGTTAGTTTCGTAAGCACATCTGAACATATAAACAAATACTTAATCAGTGCCGTTTGTTGCATTGTAAAATGTTAATTACATCCGGAGATATTGTAACCTAAAGTTGACGCTTGAGTACCACTCCTCCGCTGTTCGATCATGTGTATCGGAGAGCACCGAATTACGTAGGGATCGAAAGGGAACGGTGATGGACCTTAGGTACAGAAGAGACTGGAACAGCACATTACGTCCATATGCTAACACCTTTTTATTGGTCTTTTTACCTGACGCACATGTACATTACCATGAGGGGTGAGGTACACGTGCACACGTGGTTTCCTTTTTAAATTACGGAGTTGAATAGAGTGTGTCCCGACATGTCAGGCCAATAGATGTTCAATGTGGGGTAAAGGAGAATGTGTACCGTGATGTGCCTACAACCGCAGAGGATATGAAACAACGTATTGTGGCAGTCTGCGGCGACATTACACCTGATGTACTGCGGCATGTACGACATTCATTTGCCAGAGTTTGCAATTGTGTGCAGCAGATGATGGCCACCACATTGAACATCTATTGGCCTGACATGTCGGGACACACTCTATTCCACTCCGTAATTGAAAACGGAAACCACGTGTGTACGTGTACCTCACCCCTCATGGTAATGTACATGTGCGTCATTGAAAAAGACCAATAAAAAGGTGTTAGCATGTGGACGTAATGTGCTGTTCCAGTCTCTTCTGTACCTAAGGTCCATCACCGTTCCCTTTGGATCCCTACGTAATTCGGTGCTCTCCGATACACACGATCGAACAGCGGAGGAGTGGTACTCAAGCGTCAACTTTAGGTTACAATATCTCCGGATGTAATTAACATTTTACAATGCACAAACGGCACTGATTACGTATTTGTTTATATGTTCAGATGTGCTTACGAAACTAACGCGGTTCCACTAAAAAAAACGTAGGTTTGTGTTAAAAAACATACTTCCGTGCATTTTTGTATGGTTTGTATTAACCAATTACACTAGCCCCTCTCCACACATTCGGTCTGTGGAATCGATTCGTCAGTACTTTATGTGGTTTACGAAATATATCCAGCGGCAACGTTAGGTGATGCACACTGTATGCCCTCGAATGTGTGTAAAAATTTTAACGTTTAAATAAGTGTTTGATTTGACTTCAAGCTGATTTGAGTTACCAAAACAACTATGTCTGCAGGGGAACACATTAAACAAAGAGTTCTGTTAACGTCTATCGCCGATGATTATTAGTTTCATTAATTCCATTAATTCGTTTTTTGTAAATAAGTAATTTTTATAGTACATTGTACGTCTTTTGTTGGTTAATGTTGGATATAATATAGTATCAGTCAATTTTTAAAAGTTTGTTTATGATTTCTGTGACTTACATCAATTTTTTTGAAATTACAGTAAGCATTCGACATATCGATAGTTATACAGAAATACCGTTTTTATTTAATCGACAATACCGATTATCGTTACATATATCGATACAATATACACATCAAAAAAGTTTTGTATCACCCCTGTTCCCAGAAATCCTAAAGATAGACGTTGACTGTGGACGTTGTATCACAGACACACTCCCTTTGACTGTTCAGAGACGTCACTAAATCCGCCCAAAGATGTAAACAACCATGGATGAGCACCGCCTATTAGAAGGAGGGGGTCCGACAGCCGGTCAGTTCCAGTCATTCCACCAGGAAGGAGGTACAAGGCTCATGTTGTCTGTAGGTCAACCATGCCTAGACGTCAATACCGCGGTTCGATCGCGTCCGCATTGTTACTTTGTGCCAGGAAGGACTCCCAACAAGGGAAGTGTCTCGGAGTGAACCAAAGCGATGTTGTTCGGACACGGAAGAGATACAAAAAGTGGAAATGATCGTATCGTATTGTTGGGCGGGAGGCCCCTATTCGGGCAAGTTCGGCCAGCAAGTGCACGTGTTATTACGTTCCACTACAGACTGGGCGTCCTGAACGCCGGTCATGAGGATAAAATGATGATGAGGATAACACAACACCCAGTCCCCGAGCGGAGAAAATCTCCTACCCGACCGGGAATTGAAACCGGGCCCGCTTGCTTATGAGGTAAACATGTTACACGCAGCTAAGCATGCGGACGGAGGCGTTGCAAAGACGGGAACTGTCAATGACATGCCTCGCTCAGGCTGTCCAAGGGCTACTACTGCAGTGGATGACCGCTACCTATAGGCTGTGGCTCGGAGGAAGCTTGACAGCAACGCCATCATTTTAAATAATGCTTTTCGTGTAGCCACAGCACATCGTGTTACGACTCAAACTGTGCGCAATAGGCTGCATAAAGTGCAAAGTCACTACCGACGCCCATGGCTAGGCCCATCTTTGCAACCACGACACCATGCAGCGCGGTACAGATGGGCTCAACAACATGGCGAATGGACCGCTCAGGGTTGGCATCACGTTCTCTTCACCGATGAGTGTCGCACACTGTCCAGCGAGGGCAGCAAGGCGCAAGATCCCTGCTCTTTTGGGATGGCATTATGTGAGGCCGATGTACGCTGCTGGTGGTCATAGAAGGCGCCGTAACGGCTGTATGATACGTAAGTGGCATCCTCCGACCGATAGTGCAACCATATCGGTAGCATATTGGCGAGGCATTCGTCTTCATGGACGACAATTCGCATCCCCATCGTGCATATATTGTGAAATTGTGGCCAGTATGTTCTCCGGTCACGAACCCTATCGAACATGCCTGGGATTGATTGAAAAGCGCTGTTTATGGACGACGTGACCCACCAACCACTCTGAGTGATCTACGCCGAATCGCCGTTGAGTGGGACAAACTGGACAAACAGTGCCTTGATGAACTTGTGGATAGTATGCCACGACGAATGCAGGCATTCATCAGTGTAAGAGGACGTGCCACTGGGTATCAGAGGTACCGGTGTGTACAGCAGTCTTCACCACAACCTCTGAAGGTCTGCTGTGTTGTGGTACAACATGCAATGTGTGGTTTTCATGAGCAGTAAAAGGGGCGGAAATGATGTTTATGTAGATCTTTATTCCAATTTTCTGTACAGGTTCCGGAACTCTCGGAACCGAGGTGATGCAAAACTGTTTTTGATGTGTGTGTGTGTATCTAAAGTTTAAAAAATTGGCCTGTCCCTAGGAAAGAACGACTTTACACTGTCGGATGAAACAGCTACGGGTGTCAGAGGGGGGCGTCTTGCCCTTGCGGGGGAGGCGCGTCGCGTGTCGCTTGTCGCACGCACCCCGGCAGCGCGCACCCGCGGCATCAGTCGGTGCGTCGGCAGCCGGCAGCGCCCATTGGTTCTGCTGCTTTTTCCGGACGCGGGAGCCAGAGACTGGCCCGATTCCGCGCCAACCACTTGCGCAGCGCGCCGGCGGTAGTTTCATGAGTCGTGACCGACAAATCACGGGTCCCGTCTGCGCCGCACATCATGTGATCCTGTTTTTGTGCGGCAAGTTTTAAGGAAATTAAAGTGGAGGCCGTAAATAACAAATCAGAGACGGTGAACTTTCACGGAAGAAACGGTACATTGAGACCTCTCGCCACGAATGCTGCAGCTTGTAGGAATGGGTGCGGGGTACCGTTGGCGCAGTGAAGAGTACAGATGTTGGATAATTACCTATATATACAAACTGTTGACACTGAGTTTCAAGAAGGATGTTTCAGTATAGATATCTTATTCATTGAAACACAGTAACATCGATATTAAAGGCAAAATATCGGTCGTAATTGTAATAAAAAATAAAAAATTATCTTTCCGAACATCGTTCATAACGACTCTAGTGAAAGTACGGGGGGGGGGGGGGGGAAGTTAGCTAAGCGTGGGCTAAAGTCTTTCATTGTTCATTCAATTCATGCTTCGTCGTGCAAAGTAGTGTCTACCCTTATTATTTGTAACGTTTCTTTTACATCTACATCTACACCTACATGGATACTCTGCAAATCACATTTAGTGCCTGGTAGAGGGTTCATCGAACCACCTTTACAGTTCTCTATTATTCCAATCTCGTATAGCGCGCGGAAAGAATGAACACCTATATCTTTCCGTACGAGCTCTGACTTCCCTTATTTTATCGTGGTGATCGTTGTCAGCAAAATATTTTCGAATTCGGAGGGGAAGTTGGTGACTGGAATTTCGTGAGAAGTTTCCGTCGCAACGAAAAACGCCTTTCTTTTAATGATTTCCAGCCCAAATCCTATATCATTTCTGTGACATTCTCTCCCATATTTCACCATTATACAGTTTAATTTCTATAACGATATTAAGCATTACAAAAATACACTACTGGCCAGTAAAATTGCTACACCACGAAGATGAGGTGCTACAGACGCGAAATTCAACCGACAGGAAGAAGATGCTTTGATATGCAAATGATTAGCTTTTCAGGCATTGACACAAGGTTCGCGCCGGTGGCGACACCTACAACGTGCTGACATGAACAAAGCTTCCAACCGATTTCTCATACACAAACAGCAGTTGAACGGAGTTGCCTGGTGAAATGTTGTTGCCGGCCGCTGTGGCCGTGCGGTTCTAGGCGCTTTAGTCCGGAACTGCGTGACTGCTACGGTCGCAGGTTCGAATCCTGCCTCGGGCATGGATGTGTGTGATGTCCTTAGGTTAGTTAGGTTTAAGTAGTTCTAAGTTCTAGGGGACTGATGACCTAAGATGTTAAGTCCCATAGTGCTCAGAGCCATTTGAATCATTTTGAAATGTTGTTGTGATGCCTCCTGTAAGAAGGAGAAATGCGTACCATCACGTTTCCGACTTTGATAGAGGTCGGATTGTAGCCTATCGCGATTGCGATTTATCGTATCGCGACATTGCTGCTCGCGTTGGTCGAGATCCAATGACTGTTAGCAGAATATGGAATCGGTGGGCTCAGGAGGGTAATACGGAACGCCGTGCTGGATCCCAACGGCCTCATCCAAGCTCTGTTTGGCTCAATGCCCAGGCTTATCAAGGCCGTTGTTACGGCCAGAGGTGGTTGTTCTGGGTACTGATTTCTCAGGATCTATGCACCCAAATTACGTGAAAATGTAATCACATGTCAGTTCTAGTATAATATATTTGTCCAATGAATACGCGTTTATCATCTGCATTTTTTCTTGATGTAGCAATTTTAATGGCCAGTAGTGTACTTTTTCCATTTATAATACGTCGGATTACATTTCATCCACGTACGTATAAATTCACACACAGTATAAAAATGGACGTATGTAAGTGTGTATATGTTGCACACCTCACCCTAAACCACTGGAGCGTTTTCAACCAAAATTAGATACACATATCCCTCACTGTCATGCAACAATCGCTGTCAGGGTAAGAAATACCTACCTGTCGTAGTTCAGGACATACAACATCATAAACACTGAGTTGTGCGAAAAGCTGCAGCGCTGCGCATGACGCTTGAGTACATTACTTCTCTGCTACTAACTCTTGTAACGTTCTTTTATAAAAATAAACTTTTTATGATTACGTTGAATGAATGTCTGATCTGTGGAATGAGTACTGAACTCGAATTGTCTTGTTGCGTGTTGTAGGTGCAAGTGGTCTGCTTCCTTTGTGGTATTGTTAGGAAAACGTTACACAAATTGATTGGGTAATGCAACTCCCAAAACTGATAAAGAAATAGTCACTGCATAATGCATTCAGCCCCTTAGGCACTGAATCATCTGGCCCTGTTCAAAACTGATAACTTTGGTCCCTGTGCACATAACAAATAAATTAAATTGTCTTACCTCTAAAGCAGCAACGGTGGAACTTGATATATTCTGGCCTCTCATAAAATACAATATGAATGCTAGTTGCAGACTCAGCAGTTTGTAATGCTGGCCATAATACTTGAAATGCGCATTAAATTCTTTTTGCTGATAAAAGAGAACGTGTAACAAAATACAACGTCTTTGAAAAACGTATGACGCGGACAGGGAGGCGGTATTGATTATGGTGATTACCAACACTGAGATTTTTTTTAGCAAAATTATATTGCAAGTTAAACATCTGACAACTGAAGTTACATTACTCCCAATTGATTCAGAAACAATGTGATTTAAACAGCAAGTATTATCTAACTTCACTAATCCAACATAAATGCAGATCATCAAATTACATATAGTTCGGTTAACAAATCTTAGAAGCATTAGAAAAGTAAAATATCTAACGAGGCATTTTATCAAAATAGTTTACGTATATTCTGGGACTGCTCAACAAACACAAATTATCAGCCAACTCATCTATACTAACGCGCTGGCAAAAACGAAACTCTTAATTATTTAACATCTTTACCTTGCTTGTGAGAAGACTTCTGCTTATATGTTCAACAATATTGACATACCTAAATTAATCTAACACTTTGTGGCTTCATACAGCACACCACAAAAAACTGCCTACTCCATCGTCTTTCGCTCACAGACAGCTACCTACAACCGAATTCCAAGTGCTCTCTTACTGCAACACTACCATCATAGACCAGAAAGAGTATCTTTGGCTCTGCGGTCGCGCACGGTCAGAGATCCGCATTATCGAGCATATCAGAGACGTTCATTGTTTATAGTATACTAGCTCCTTTTTAATTTAGTAATATTATTATCTTATTCTGGTGCCACATACAAGAGAAGAGTGCCCCAGTACACCCCTTTCACTCTATTCACGACACATTTTGCCGAACAGTATCCGCATATAAAACTTCCTGGCAGACTGAAACTGTGTGCCGGACCGAGACTCGAAATAGGGGCCTTTGCCTTTCGCGGGCAAGTGCTCTACCGACTGAGCTACCCAAGCCCGACTCACGCCCCGTTCTCACTGCTTATTTCAGGCAGGGCCTCGTCTCACGAGGCACTTGTGGAAATAAGCTGTGAGAAGGGGTTCTGAGTCGTGCTTGGGTAGCTCAGTCGGTAGAGCACTTGCCTGCGAAAGGCAAAGGTCTCTAGTTCGAGTCTCAGTCCAGCACACAGTTTCAATCTGCCAAGGAGCTTCATATCAGCGCACTACCAGTTGCAGAGTGAAAATTTCATTCTTGAGTAACAGTATATGCCTCTGAATGTACCTACAAAATTGCAAAAAAATGGTTCAAATGACTCGAGCACTATAGGACTCAACATATTAGGTCAGAAGTCCCCTAGAACTTAGAACTACTTAAACCTAACTAACCTAAGGACAACACACACACCCATGCCCGAGGCAGGATTCGAACCTGCGATCGTAGCAGTCCCGCGGTTCCGGACTGCAGCGCCAGAACCGCAAGGCCACCGCGGCCGGCTACAAAATTGCATCATCGTCTGACACATAGATCAGGAGATACGACGACATGAACACCGAGATGCTTGAAAAACTACAGCAGCAAGCGCGATGTTTAAATTTATTACTGCTTTTCTCTTAACTCCATTCACAACATATTTCCCTGACAGCTTACCCAAGTATGTCACTGAATGTACCTTCACAAATACATCATTGTATAGCACATGGTTCATAAACACTCAGTTGCGTGAAAAATGCCGCATTATGCACGAAGTTATAATACATTTATTCTTTAGTACTAAGGAGCTCCTACAGTCGAGTCAACCTAAGGAAATCCCTAACACCTGGCAGGGTTTTGACAGCTTTTAACTGACAAGCGCGAGCGACGTCTATAGAATAGTGTAGAAGCGTTCCCATAGAGACATTCATGAAGTCACGTTGTAGACATGCGGAGCAACTGCGTCCAGCTATAGAAAATGTCCGGGATACATTTGTTCATTACGCATATTTCTTTGCACGACCTTTTCACATTTTCAAAGGAATTTTCACGAATACGTGGAAACAAAATTTTTTCTCTGCTTCACTTTATTGATTGTCTAATCTCTGAAGAGGTTTCAATAAGCAAATGCAGAAAGGTTAGTGAGTACCGCTGAAGTCCTATTCCCACTCTTGTGTCTATTTATTCGTACTCACACGATGTCTGAGATCCATAGACAATGGTGTTCTTGCAACGTTCGCAGCACCAAGGGTCTTACCGAACTTAACGTCCTCTTCTGACGGACGGACCGTCATTACAAGTACCACATGGCCTCTTTCCATCAGGCACTGCAGCGAGATGAGTCATTTTCTTAGGAAACATGGGCCATAACATGTTCTTCTCCCCGACTGAACACTACTGACGTACATATCGGCCGCCATCCGCATTCGACTGGCTATCTGTAGGTCGATCCTGACGACCTCGCCTACGGTGGCGAATTACTTGCAGTGAAATGCAACAAATTAGAGACAGGTGAAGTAATAATCAGTAGTGTATCTGTAATAAATATTGTTAAGTTCACGTTAATATCTGGCTGCAGATGACTCCTTCAGAATATACGAGTATGAAACCGTAAGAAAGCTGGCAGTAGCTAAGATTTGTTAACAAATAATGGAAGAAAATGCAGGATTATTACTTTAAAAAAATAGTTCTAAAACGAATTACGGTCTTTTTTGTGGTAACTGACGAAAATTTCTCAAGATTAGATCGCTAAAAGGCATTTTATTCGACGATCGGCTTCAACAGAGCTATACAGTCATCGTCGGATCTCATGCTTTTAAACTTTTACAGCATATTATTCAACAGGGTTACAAGTCGCTTCACATTGTGTTGTAACGGAAGAAGGCTTCACAAGTCAAGATCGCTACAAAAGCATTTTATTGGATGAGCGGTTTCGATACTGATAGACGATATGGTATAAAAGTTCAGAAGCATAAGATCCGATGAAGACAGCACAGCTCTGTCGACAGCGGTCATCCAATATAATCCTTTCTAAAAGGTCTTGGGTTGCGAAATTTTCTTCAGTTGCCATGTATTGTTACAGCGTCCCCAGACTGACCATGTCAGAAATATATAACTGATCCTTGGTTTTATTTTCGAAATTAATTCGATATATACGGCAGCGTAACAGGAAAGTGGAATGTTTCCTATTGCAAACCAAACGCTGCATTTCTATTCAGTTTTGTTTGTTTTTCATATATATGTATGTACATCGCTTTTAATTTCTTTATCTTTCGTTCTTTGCTACTACTTTCGAGGACGTAGCCCTTTTTCTTTGAATCAGGAGGCAGAATTAGTTCCGTTTGCAGATGATACAAGCATTTTCTGGAAGCTGAGAAAAGAAACATCAACAGGTAAAATAGTAAATGAAGAGTTTGTGAAAGTTACTGAATCGTTTTACACAAATGGGCTAGCTTTAAGCTCTGGAAAACCGCAGATCATTCAGTTCTGTACTACTAAAAATATTCCACCTCCAATCAACACAGTATACCAACAAGAAATAACCAACAGTGTAGAAAATTGTAAGTCTTTAGGCGTGCATATTGCGAGAACTTATACTGGAAGATCCATCTGCTACACCTGATAAAACGTTTAGGGTCTGCTACTTTTGCCATAAGAATAGTTGCCAACTGTGGGCATTCAGATGTCAGTAAGTTACCATATTTAGCATATTTTCATTCATTTATACCTTATGGGTTAGGCGGAAAGTATTCATTGAAAAAAAATGAAATAATTGGAATTATGTGTGGACTTCACAAGCGTACATCTAACAGGTATCTCTTTAAGCAGCTGGGAATACTAATCACAGCCTCACAGTATATTTATTCACATACAGAATTTATCAACGTTCCCTGTAAGTTTGAGAGTAACAGAGATATTCACATGAACAACAGTAGAAGGAAAAATGATCTGCGCTACCGTGTAATGAATCTAGCTATGCCACAGAAAGAGGATAAAATATGCTGTTATAAAACTCTTTGACAGTCTATCCATAAATATAAAATGTCTAACGGAGGCAGATATGTTTGCAAATGTAGATCAAAGAACTTTCTCCTTAACAACTTCTATTCCATGGAGATATTTTTGGGTAGATATAATCAGTAACCTAAAAGAACAAACCTGTTAATAGCCAGCATGCAGCCGTAGAAATATAATATTATTTTTTATTTTTTATTTTTTGTTTATTTTTTAGTGTTCTATGTTTGTTTTGTTGGCAAGCTACACATCATCATGTATATCATTAATCTGATCTGGGAAACCTGCCTAACTAACTATCTAACCAATTGACCAACTAGCTTACTTACTAACTTTTCAAGCAGTCGTTCCTGCCGGAATCACCACCGGATCCCAGCCTAACGGCTTGACCGATCGCAGGAATGACTGTTTGAAGCGCCGGCCGGTGTGGCCGAGCGGTTCTAGGCGCTTCCATCTGGAACCGCAGGTTCGAATCCTGCCTCGGGCATGGATGTGTGTGATGTGCTTAGGTTAGTTAGGTTTAGGTAGTTCTAAGTTTTAGGGGACTGATGACCTCAGATGTTAAGTCCCATAGTGCTCAGAGCCATTAGAACGATTTTTTTTTACTGTTTGAAAATGGGGATATGTCCTCAAAACTAGAAAGAGCGAAAGATAAATAAAATAAAATAGAAGGAATGTAGATTTGGAAAGCCGATTTCGAAAACAAATACTTTATCGTCTACGAATCCGCCAACAAAATGCTCTTTGGAAAGCAATGATGAAGATCCTGATGTTTTTGATTTGTTTTGTTCTTTATGATAAAAAATTATATCAAATACAATGCTGCAACCGTCACTGTGGCTATATAAAAGGTACAAACTTAGCGAAATTTTATTTTTAAAGTGATATTTCTGGTTTTCAAGCTTATAAAAATTACCTCATACTCACTGTTACCGTTTGAATATACGTAATGCGTATAAGATAAATTGTATTTCATGAGATATAATTACATTTAGTTATTTTTTCCACTTGTTAGATGCATGCAGGTATCGAAATATGCACCAAGTATTCCCGTTTTGTAAATTTCAAGTGTTCTGAAATTTCGGATCTGAGATGTGTCGCTGTAACAGCGCTGTATTGTTTACGTTACAATACGCACAATATTGAGTACTGCTGAGTACCTGAGGCTCATTTATTACACATATATACCAAATGACCAGAGTTGTAGAGGATAAATATGAGTCACATTTTAATCAACAGTACGATAAATATCGTCACATTGATTCAGCGTGGGTCGAGAAGGAAGGAAAAAATTGTAAAAATTGTAAATTTGTGGTAAGATCTTATGGGACCAAACTGCTTAGGTCATCGGTCCCTAAGCTTACGCACTACTTAATCTACCTTAAACTAACTTACGCTAAGGACAACACACACACCCATGCCCGAGGGAGAACTCGAACCTCCAACCGGGGGGAACCGCGCGGACCGTGGCACGACACCTCAGACTGCGCGGCGGAAAAATTGGCCATGTGTGTGTAAGACTAGCGCTCTGAGGTTAACGTACAAACATAATTAAGTATATAGACAGTTCATCCATTCCGGGAATCTAGAATCTCGACGATAATTTTCCTGTTATCGACTTCGATACTGGCAATATCGGTCCCAGGGATTCCAAGACTTTCTAGAATGTTGTGATTCCAAGTTTGACGTTGGATTCGTAAGATATAATTACATATTAACTATTTTCTGATTTTCTTCCTTTTCTTGTATCGTGAAACGTTGCTTCTTGCTAAATTTCATGATTCTACGGCAACGGGACGTATCCTACTCATTTTAACGATTGAGTTTGGGAGAATCAAAAAATGTGACATAAGCAGGCGTATCTTTTGATTGTATTAACTTAGAAGCTTAAATGTTTTACAACGCAAAGAGACGATAGACCTTAGTATGTGCCATAAACTTCAACTCGATACATCGACCTGCTCCTGAGGGAAAATTGTGTTAACAAAAAGACGGGCAGACGGCCTGATACCGAACGACAAGAAAATTTTTTTTCGTGTTACATAATTACAAATTAACAGCTTTCGGATTTTTTGTTTTACTTATACAGTGAAATATTGCTTGTTGTCAAATTTCATGATTCTAGGTTAACAGGAAGTAGCTAATAGGTTCTGATGAGTGAGTTTGCCAGTGTTCAAATATGTAACATAAACGGTCGTATCTTTTGTCTGCAGTCAGAAGCTAGCGTTTATTATACCGCCAAGGAACTATAGACCTTAGTAAGTGGCATACATTTCAACTTGATATCTCCACCTGTTCCTGACAGAAAGGATATTAAACAATCGGACAGACATACAGACAGACAGAAAGACAGATTGGCAGCGAAGTGATCCTGTAAGGGTTCCGCTTTTACCGATTGAGGTCCGGGTCCCTAAAGCATTCTGAAAGCAAGATTAAGGACAGAAGTATAGCAATTGTGACTAATGGGAGAAGATACTACAAAATATTTATATTGTTTCGATGTTAGATATTTACAAATTTCAGAATCGATACGGAAGTCTTTCAACATCGTAACATCGATGATGAAAACAAAATGTCGACGTTAGGTGCTGGAAAAGAAACCACGCTACTTGTTACAAATCTCAATAATTTCTCGTCATTTAAACGAATATTTTCCTGTACGTGCCTCACAATGACACCAGTGCAGTGATTAAAGGAGTAGAAATGTAAGAAAAAGTTCAAATCACGTTTGGCCCACATGCTCAATTTGGCAGTGAAGAAAAAAATGTTGGAGAGGCTGACAAACTGCCTGAGTTGATCACTGCTGTGAAAATGATTGCAATGTGATTTAAAAGAAGTATAGTAGAAACTGATGAGCTAAGAAAAAACTTAAACTTCGAACTAATTCAAGACGCATCCACTGCAGCGCAATGAGCGTTTTATATGACTGAAAGGTTTTTGCAGCTTGGTTCAGTTATTAATAATATCACTAACTGACATGGTAGTGACCCATCCATTCTGATAGCCGCAAATATTCTAGATCTGGAAGATGATTTTGACGCTTTGTGGCCTACAAAAGTGGCTACTCGTGAAATTTTTGCCGAAAAGTACGTTGCAGGTAGTAAACAACTTAAACCTAACTAACCTAAGGACATCACACACATCCACGCCCGAGGCAAGATTTGAACCTGCGACCGTAGCGGTCGCACGGTTCAAGACTGAAGCGCCTAGAACCGCTCGGCCATACCGACCGGCTACATCATAACAGAATTAAAAAATTATTAGTACCTACTGAACACATTAACATATATCGAAGTGACTCGATTCGAGATTCAAGAACAATACTTTCAAGATGCTTTAGCAACTTCGAAGGCAATCAAAACGGTCAAGAACCTGCTAGTTGCTATTTAAATGACTGTTATTGAGGCAGGTAAGACGTTGACACACTTCAGGAAAACAGAAAAAACAAGATGAACGTTATAAAGTAGCAGAAGAAAAGAATAATTCGCCAACTAGAAAAGGAAAATGCCTACTATCACAGTTCTGTTATCACCTGAAAGATTGACTTTTAGATGTTAAACAAGTCATGTTACAAGCACGGAGTGACGCCAGCAGTACTAGCTATCCAAAGATACAAAAACTGCACTCAAATATTTGAGTTGTATAGCCAAATAGTTAGCTTCTGAAAGACTACTCTCAACAGCAAAATATTCTCTCCGTCAGCAACGCTAGAAACTGAAGCAGAAACTTCTCATAAATGTTATTTTTATAGTTCGCAGGCAAAAAGTTGTGGAACGCATAATGTTAACTAATTCTGTGTTCATTTATTAATAAATATTTTTAGGAGTATCTGTTTTTTGCTTTTTATACTATTCTATAAATGCAGCATTTAATTGTTTAAAACTCTTAAGTTCAAGAAAGTAGAGGTACAAGAGCCGCTATTTCTAACGGCCAACATGTAATCGCTAGAGAAGCAAAGTTGTCGCCTAGCAAGCAAAGTAATACAGAACAAAAATTATTTGCATGTCCGAAGACGAGCGTTGTGCGCAAGTTGAAAATGGAAGAAAATGGTGCAGTGATACTAAGGTTACATGTTTCAAACAATTTGGGTGTTGGGAGATGTTGCAAAACTAGACCAACGGTAATAAAGATTGTAACGCAAACAGTATTAACGCTTTCATCAACGGTGGCATTCCACAAGGCAAAAAGCTAGATACGATATGTGAAAAGAATGGAACTAGTTATGATCTGCACCGACTACTACAAGTGTGGAAAGACCAGCTGGCGATTAACTGAATAGAAAAGATTGTTTGCTTCTTTTAATCTGAAATAATAGGTAACATAATCATCTTACTCTTACTTTCACAGAAACTCCTGTGGCGCAAAGGACCTCTCCGCGTGTCTCACGTAGTGAGGTAATATGGCACTTTTGATGATGGTCCGTCCATTGGATGCGGACGTTAAGTTCGACAGTTCCCTTGATGCTACGAGGTGGCCATGTACTATCACAGGGTTTCTCCCTCTCCTTTCTTTTATCGTCATAACCAACACAAATACGACGCTACACTTGCACATGTAATCACTAGAACTAATATTCTCCTAACGAAGCACAAAAAAGGTAAATATGCCCTGGACAGAGTCAGGGATATAAAAGAACGGAAATAGCCTTTCGACTTATCTTGCAGCTTCAGAGACGTTTAAATCAAAACAACTTGACAATCGCTCTTTTTTACTTGTTAGTATTAGTACCCATGTCATATAATATAATGCATCATGTCAAGTAAAGCAACTTGCTACATGAGGTCATGCTACATAACACGGCAGATGCCATCATGTCATCCATCGTGGAATTTGTCATGGTTCAAATGGTTCAAATGGCTCTGAGCACTATGGGACTCAACTGCTGAGGTCATTAGTCCCCTAGAACTTAGAACTAGTTAAACCTAATTAACCTAAGGACATCACAAACATCCATGCCCGAGGCAGGATTCGAACCTGCGACCGTAGCGGTCTTGCGGTTCCAGACTGCAGCGCCTTGAACCGCACGGCCACTTCGGCCGGCGAATTTGTCATGTCCTGCAGTAAGACACAACCTGTCATAAAAGTTTAGGATGCATGCATCTCCACTCTGCCTATTACAGATGCACCCCACTCTCGGTTACTTCCTGTTATAGATGCATCCCACTCTCTAGAAGCATATAAATTTGTGTCTTTTTGTTCTTACACTCCTCATCGTACATGTAACAGGGGGCGGATTTAATAGAGCTCACTGCGCTGTGGAAATAGAGTTAACTCGCGAAGAGTTTTTATTTTGATGTCTTTGAAACTGCAGGATAAGTCTGAAAGCTACTTTGCTACTTTTTCATCCCAAACGCTGCCCAGTATATATTTGCTATATTTTGTGCATGTCACATAAGTGGTGTTAACAGATGGTCATATCGCAGACTGTGAGTCTCGTCAATATCATCATATTCATCATCATCATCATCATCACCATATTCATATATCACTGTTGAATCATATCACGAATTTTGAGTGACAATCGCTGTCGCACAGCAGCATCGATAAATAAGTACTTTAGTTTATCGTATTTTTGTTCGATTTTTTACGACGAAGTCCTTGTTTGTAGTTGACGCTATTATCAACGAAGTAACTAATTTGTTTCTATTGTGTGTTTTTATTTTGTTTTCTCCATAAGAAAGCGTAGTAAATTTATCTACTACACATCCTTTGACACCTCTCACGCCAGATGCTTTCCTGTACACATGTTTCGTCTGCAGAAAACGCTGTCGTTCTCTTGTAGTGAAACAGTTTGATCCGTTTCCTTACCTACAGATGCGCAACGAATAATTCTCTATTTCCTGCTTTCTGAAAACTGAAGGCAACAACGCAAAATGCTGTGTAACAATTGACTCAGTTGTAAATGGTTTCGTATCTGTTTGAATTTACGTGAGCTCTAGTCTGTGTGCGTTATAGTGAAATAAACCACATTAACAGTACTATGTGGCGTTTACGGTATTTACGTAACTGAGGTTTTTAGTACCAATAAAAGGTATTGTATTTGACTTACGCCGTGTCGGAGTTCTTAGATTCTGTTGGATTAAACACAAATGAACGGCTTGTTTCCGTTTTGCTGCCTTCCAGTGTCACATTTGTCATTTAGTAACTCTAGGTCGTCTTCGTTATTCTCTTCTTCCCTTTATTAATATATTATTGTATTGTTTATCAATGTGTCGCTCATTTTTATCTGTTTCCAACATTGTTAGTTTTGGGAGATTAAAGTGTTCGAAGAAACTATTTTTACGTTCATATTGAAAATTTCGTTGAGTTATTTTCTCATCTGTTCATCTCTAAACTAGCCACTTATTCTCTCTTTATTTCTTAAAAAATCTTTGAGCCCCGGGAAAAGCGACGTTTATGTCGGAGTGAAAGCCAATCCGTACTTGTCAAAATTCTTTTCATTTATATCGCTCATTCACTGACACAATCACAATCACGAAGTGTAACTCATCAGAACACAGAGAAATAGGGCATTTATTGTAAGTTGACGTTGTGGTTGCGTCAATATTTACGTGAGTGAGCTACTGCTGTTTAATTTGTACAGCCCATTAAAGACCTTTAAATGCGAGCATTTTAGCCTCAGCTTAACCAATACCGTCGTGAATGTCGATTTAATATACGATATACTTTAAGCAGGCACATTTACTATTCTCGGTACTATACGGCGTGAACGATTTCCGTGTACGTCTTTTGGATAACCTGGGGCAATGTCTTTCAGTGCTCACGGTCAAGTCGTATTTACCTAGTATAAAACTCCTATATACTGAAACATGCAGCTACTTCTCCGTCTGTAATGACCTCGAAGTCGACGGAACGTTGAATTTTGCATCCCCAAGTCTTTTGCGTACAGCCCTATGTGATGTGTGTTTTGTTCCTCGTAGGTATCGGATGGCTGGTAACTGTTGCTTGGCAATTACTTGACAAGATATACACTACCAATAAAACGTTTTGGGGTTCAATTCCGAAGTGATTCTAGAAATTTTCATCCGCTTACCCTTACTTCCAGCTCTGGTATTACATTCTGTGTATGCGAAAAACAATTTCACTTCCTCTTGGAACTAGTCGGGGCAGCTAATTTACATGCCGAAGAAAAAACGGAATATATAACATGTAAAAGGATATTGCCTACTAAAGCATTTTAATGTTCAACGCATCCTTTTGGGTAGTAGATACTTTACCTTATCTATAATAGATATGCGTAGAGGGAAATGATTGTGTTTACAACGCAAACAGTATTTGCTACTGCTATTCACTAGCCTTAATTATTTCATTGATATTTTGCATGCGTGTGTCTTACTGAGTTATATTAGCTTAAGCATGCTGCTTGCTTTGTATGATTTACTGCATCTTTCTAGGGAAAAAAAATCGCCGATTTCACTATGCAGCGTTCGGACTGTATAGCTGATCCTTTCTCTTTCACCCAAGAAGTTTTTACGACCTTCTACTTCTCTTTTAGTTTGTGAAGGGATCGAGAGAGGAAATGAATGATGCATTTCTCTTTTTTTGTAGACTACCACACCGAGGATTAATTACAGGAAATGAACGATTAATTCAGGTTATGACACGGAGATTACTTCTGCAAGGACACGGCGGAAGGGAAGATGGATGGTCACGAATGGGGGAGGAGAAGTCCGACTAACAAGGATCCTCAAACACGGGGAGAATGGCGGATTAGTAATTGTTAGGCACCTCACACATGTCTACCGGGCGATAGATTACACCATTTGCTTATCACGCAAATGGCTATTGCCTGTAGGGATATCTTGCCGTTTGTCTTTGTTATACTGAATCAAAGGAAAAATGTAAAGTGTATTTCTAACACACTGCAGCAGCCAGCCATAATTTGGTTTTGGTTCACTTTATTTAAATGCACAGTTACGCGTTTCGAAGTGACGAAATTCATCCTGAGACAGTTTACAAGCTTTTATATTCAAAACACACAGTGCATTGATCTATGGGTGTGTTGCCGTCATATGAGCGCCTCGCGGAGCATCAGGATGAAAATTATTTAAACCGACAATCTCTGGGAGATTGCATGGGACACCGAAACAAATGCTTTTCTCTAAAGTCGTATTTTCCTCTGAGCATTTTTCATACCGGTAGAGGGAGTTTCCTCTGGACTAAAATTAAACCAACAAACTCTGGGAGGTTGCTTGGGACATTGAAAACTCTTTTTCTAATATGTTTGACTGTGAGGCACCATTTCACGAGGACATCAGATCTTACTTACAGTAGACAAAACGTAACACAAACAATATTTAATTCTTTATTACCAACAGACAGCAAAATTACTTCAGTTACAGTAGATATTCAAAAACGGCTCCATTGACTTGTAAACAAAGATTACACCGGTGGGTGATGTTTTGTCTAACACGATCGAAGTCTGCACAAGTCTCCTTAATTACTCCTGTTGCTGCCAGTGTCCGGGCAATCAGATCGTCTTCTGATGTAACAGGGCTTTTGTAAATAGGCTTGCTCGTCTCTTCCCCACAAAAAAGTCCAGAGGGGTGAATTCACGAGCCCGAGTAGGTCACGATACGGGACCATCACTGTCAATCCACTTTTCTGGAAGATGTCGGTTCCAGAATCGGCGCACAGGACGACTGAAATGTGCCAGCGCCCCGTCCTGCTGGAACCATATGCGCATTCTTGCAGCGAGCCACACGTCATCCAGCAGTTCTGGCAATGCTCTGGAGAGCAAATTGCAATAATTCTCGCTATTAAACTTTCACCAACAAGACATGCATACACATCCACGAAGAACCGCCCTTGATGAGCGCGAGAAAATTGGCGTGTGAATTAAATTCACTGTAAACATGCGGACTGTTGCTTCTTCTGCAAACAGCACAGAGGATGGAACTGTAGGATGCGTTTGACACTTTTCTGCGTACCGATGCGAAAACTATGACCTGAGTAGGTAACTGTCTGGTTCCAGGTTGTGCACACGCTGTAAGTGAAATGAATTTAATAATTGCCCGTAAGAGAGTTTTCTTATATTTATCTGATTTGTCCCCGTGCTACGCTCAGCTGCACGAGTGCTGATGTCGTGATCTTGTCCCACATACTGCAAGACAGCCTCCTCAAATATCTGAGTTCGTACTGTCCGACATCCTCCCTGTCCAGAAGACCTGCTAAATGACCTGGTCTCACGCAGGCGACGATACACAGTAGTAAACGTTAATTATGTAGGGTACGGAGACTGGGATGTAGTTGTTGATGAACCCGCTGTGTTGCTCGTCCATTGTGGTTTGCTATGTAGTGAGCGGCAACCATATTAGTGTACTCACTCCAGATGCAGCACACAACTGGGAAACAGGTACTGTGCTGGATCAGGACGTACGTAAGTGTGAAACAGTTATTTCACCTGAAGAGGTAAGTGTGCCCTCTACCAGTACAACAGGAACCGTTAGAACAACGAATCAGTCATTGCAACCGAAGAGCGAATAGTCCCTCTACCAGATTGAAAAATGCTCACAGGAAAATATGACACCAGAGGAAAATATTTGGTTTGGTGTCCCGTGCATTCTCCCAGAGTCTGTCGGCTTAAATAAAAACTGTATACTCGTAAATTGACGCACCTTGCATTTTGAACATATATTTATGAAAGACGAGGTTTGTTCATTTAAAACCAGTAACGGAGCTTTTCATGAGAAAGTGAACGAAAAACAAATGTCGACTATGTAAGTAATGATACCCAAAGCTTCCATCTGACATTGTCACTCGCCTACTTTTGCAAAAAAAGTCAGACATTGGCGGCTATCGGATGGCATAGGCGGTAGACAACACCTCGCAAAAAGCTATCAAGGTTTGAATACCAACGCGTCACGTTCTATTAAGCATTTAACTGAGAGGTTCAATCAGAGCGGATACCCTGTTCTGCGTTTACATACATTTTATGTATGTAAACGCAATTTTGCAGCATATGACTTCCGCATCATGCCCGTCGCCTAGTGTTACTCCTTATAGTGAACGCCAGCACCGGTTTCGTTGTTTCCAGGGGAGGAGGCTATTCTCCAGCCTGAGATGAGAGATTGTTCTTCCCTTAATGCGTCTAGATGTGTGGTGGTCTGAACCGATCATGCTGTTTTCAAAGGCCAGTGACTTCTACAGGATGATCGGAGTTTCCTAACGCCCTTTGAAAACAAAATAAAACCTCTCGGAGGGTCGGCGGGAAGCGGTAACTCACAAAAAGTACTGTGGGCGTTAGCAGGAAATGACCGATTGAAACTCTCTCGAGGCTGGTTGGTCGAAAGATCCGCATATTAAAATAATTTCTCGGAGCGGTTATTCGATATAAGGTCGCCTGTTTCTTCATGTGAGCAAACGTCTTTCAGCACCTCTGCGCCATCATCAGTGGGCTTTCTTTATTCAAATCGGTGAAATGTGAACGTGTTTTAAAGTATGATCAATGTACAAAAATTAGGCATAAATATAGTTTTTGTTTGTTTTGGTATCACCTTAATTTTACACTATACGATCAATGATAAAATTCACTATGGGTTGTAACAACTATATATTTCTAAAAAGGAGAGCACTGCCCGGTTTCAGGATATGTCTCCATCTTCAGATTGTAACCTCTCCACAAAAATTATGGAATGAATATTGACCATAAACCAACAATAATATTAATTAAATAATGAACCATGAACGAAATGTAACCTCCTAACAGAAATAATAATATCTGGTAAATTTTATAAGGACAGCAGCGCTGACCTTCGGCCCTGTATTCTGAATAACAAAAGCAAAAAATTCTTACCTCAATAAAAACTGCAACTACACTCCTGGAAATCGAAATAAGAACACCGTGAATTCATTGTCCTAGGAAGGGGAAACTTTATTGACACATTCCTGGGGTCAGATACATCACATGATCACACTGACAGAACCACAGGCACATAGACACAGGCAACAGAGCATGCACAATGTCGGCACTAGTACAGTGTATATCCACCTTTCACAGCAATGCAGGCTGCTATCCTCCCATGGAGACGATCGTAGAGATGCTGGATGTAGTCCTGTGGAACGGCTTGCCACGCCATTTCCACCTGGCCTCTCAGTTGGACCAGCGTTCGTGCTGGACGTGCAGACCGCGTGAGACGACGCTTCATCCAGTCCCAAACATGCTCAATGGGGGACAGATCCGGAGACCTTGCTGGCCAGGGTAGTTGACTTACACCTTCTAGAGCACGTTGGGCGGCACGGGATACATGCGGACGTGCATTGTCCTGTTGGAACAGCAAGTTCCCTTCCCGGTCTTGGAATGGTAGAACGATGGGTTCGATGACGGTTTGGATGTACCGTGCACTATTCAGTGTCCCCTCGACGATCACCAGTGGTGTACGGCCAGTGTAGGAGATCGCTCCCCACACCATGATGCCAGGTGTTGGCCCTGTGTGCCTCGGTCGTATGCAGTCCTGATTGTGGCGCTCACCTGCACGGCGCCAAACACGCATACGACCATCATTGGCACCAAGGCAGAAGCGACTCTCACCGCTGAAGACGACACGTCTCCATTCGTCCCTCCATTCACGCCTGTCGCGACACCACTGGAGGCGGGCTGCACGATGTTGGGGCGTGAGCGGAAGATGGCCTAACGGTGTGCGGGACCGTAGCCCAGCTTCATGGAGACGGTTGCGAATGGTCCTCGCCCATACCCCAGGAGCAACAGTGTCCCTAATTTGCTGGGAAGTGGCGGTGCGGTCCCCTACGGCACTGCGTAGGATCCTACGGTCTTGGCGTGCATCCGTGCGTCGCTGCGGTCCGGTCCCATGTCGACGGGCACGTGCACCTTCCGCCGACCACTGGCGACAACATCGATGTACTGTGGAGACCTCAAGCCCCACGTGTTGAGCAATTCGGCGGTACGTCCACCCGGCCTCCCGCATGCCCACTATACGCCCTCGCTCAAAGTCCGTCAACTGCACATACGGTTCACGTCCACGCTGTCGCGGCATGCTACCAGTGTTAAAGACTGCGATGGAGCTCCGTATGCCACGGCAAACTGGCTGACACTGACGGCGGCGGTGCACAAATGCTGCGCAGCTAGCGCCATTCGACGGCCAACACCGCGGTTCCTGGTGTGTCCGCTGTGCCGTGCGTGTGATCATTGCTTGTACAGCCCTCTCGCAGTGTCCGGAGCAAGTATGGTGGGTCTGACACACCGGTGTCAATGTGTTCTTTTTTCCATTTCCAGGAGTGTATTTCTGCTCTTATTTATCGACACAGCTTCGTGCAATGCTGGCATATATTGTTTTTGATTCTTGGAAGCAATGATAATGCATTGGAAAAATTCTTTAAATTGAAATGAATACTTTTCTTAAAAAACGGAAGGCCTATCTATATATATATATTGGATTCTTGAAAGGAGTGACGATCCATTGAAAATGTTCTTTAAATTGAAATGAATTTTTTTCTTTAAAAGAGTTACTTTATAAATAAATTATTATTGGGGCATTTTTTTAACAAATTAAATTACAATTAAAATACATTATTAAATATGCCCAAGGCTGCTTCTTTACCTTCTACAACAATACTCATCGTCCAGAATCCTGACCAGAGTCGCGACCAGAGCACACAGCCGACGCATGCCGACTCCCGCCGACTAGCACCGACTAGCACGGACTGATGACTACTAACGACTCGCTACTACAACTGTCGACCCACGCGGTCAAGCGCAGACTAGCAACAGCTAACGACAAACTACTCTCCGGTCAGAGATTCTGTCATGCCTCGCCCATCGCTGGCAATGTATACGTCTTTCAAGGTGCGTATTAAAATGTGAGTCCACAAAGGATGCATAACTGAGATTAAAATATTTTACAATAATGCATCCTTGGTATATGGCATGCATCGAATAACTTCTTCAATGCTAGGTTCGCCACAAAGCCTTTCGCAGAGGGAAAAAAAAAAGAAATGGGTTGTGCTTCATAGGGGTCTGATGGGTGTGCATGCAGCACTCTGTTCAAAAGACACCTTCTGTATTCATATGAATCCATGAATCCATGTTTGGTGCGCCCCTAGGCCGAACCGTTGTCCTCTGCGAGAGGCTTTCTGGCGGGCCTAGGATTCAAGAGAGTATCCTATACATGCCATGTGGAAGGAATGCTCTATTTTAACATATTTAAACCTCAGTTCTGCATTCTTTGTGGACTCACTTTTTAATATGCACCTGAATATGGGATACATTCCTGAAACCAGGTTGCCTCTCCTTTTTAGAAATAAATAATTTTTACAACTGTAGCGGCTTTTATTATTACTGTTGAATAACAGCTGTGATGGTGCCATCATCCTGTACTGATACCTTGTCACTCGCAACCAAACGAAGTTAATGTGGATTTAGTTGGCGAGTTACCACCAGTTTATGTTTAAATGGGAAATGAAATGGGCGTACGGCATCGTTGGCCGGGAGGCCCCATCCGGGGAAGTTCGACCGCCAAGTGCAAGTCTTATTTTAGTTGACGCCACATTGGGCGACTTGCACGCCGGTGATGAGTATGAAATGATGATGAGAACAACACCCAGTTCCCGAGCGGAGAAAATCTCCAACCGGTCAGGAATTGAACCTGGGCCCGCTTGCATGGGAGGCGAGCACGTTACCACCCAGCTAAGCAGGCGGTCGTTTAAATGTAATTTTGTTGTGTCCCGATATTTCGCCCATGTATTTGCTATTACGTTTTGTTGGGGCATATCCCTTTTCTTTTGTTTTCTAATGAGTTAATGAGAATATAAGTGCGGATAGGGTAGGCCTATGTACAAATGATTTTGCAAAACCATATAATGTAAAATTAAGGTAATAATAAAATCAAACAAAGACTATCTGTAGGCCTAATGTTCGTAGATTTGTTATCACTTAAAATATGTTAACATTTCACAAATGTGAATAAAGAAAACCCACTGATGGTGGCACAGAGCTGCTGAAAATATTTTGGGCTACGTGAAGAAATAGGTGGACCTCACATCCAATAATTTTAACTGCAAACACGGCAAAGCCAGGAGCTGTAAGAATGACGAATACTTCATGGAGCAGTTCTGGTAGCTGGAGAAATCACCAGACTGCCAGCATATCTCCTGAAGGTGGGATAGGAGTTGTGGCCCATGTGGGAAGGAGCGGAGTTTTTAAAAGTGTTGGTGTATGAAGTCGGGAGTGAGTGATCCTCAGAGATCAATATAGGTGTTTTGCTACTCGTAATTTTGTGAGAAAGGGAGCGGCTTAATGAGCGAGTATTTGTTAGGGAGCAGAGGTGTCACATTAGAACGTGGAAATATCAGGCAACTAGAGGCAGTGTGTGATTACAAGAGGCGTACTTGGCGAGATCTTATAGAAGACAGTAAATTCCGTTAGTTCCTGTGGAAACTTGTGGTGGTATTTCTGTGTGCGTGTTCGCCTCTGTTTCAACTTTAGACTTCTGGTATGATTTTTTTTTCTAGTAATTTAATTGAAAGCTTTGTTGCTTTGGTAAAAATAAAATTGGTTCTTTTTGTCGTGACAGAATAAATTACTATTAATCACACCAGATTTGTCGGAGAACAGCAGCAACATGTGTAATTGATCCAGCTTTAAGAAATTCTATTACCTTTTAGCGGAAAATTCGTGCAGTACTCTCCGACGTTAGAAAAGCCGTGGTGTTCCGTTCGGAGCAGGAGGCGGCTGTCTTTTCTCATTCGCGATATCGAAAATTACTAAAAAATGAACAGAAATTTTTGTTTTGGAGGAAGATCGCGCGGAGAAAACAGACGGAAGTTACATGAAAGAAACCTAAGGGACCAACTAATTGGATTTGTACGAACATATAAACGGAACTGAAAGAACTTGGAATAAATACTATAACGATGTCGTCACGACAGCCTCCTGTTCCGACAGAACACACGCTGGATCATAAGCTGCATAAATCTTTTAAACAGAAAAGATTATCACAAGTATAATTAATGAAAATAAGGTTGAGAGATTTTCTATGAAATTAAATAAACTTCAAGGCTTTAAGTATTATATTATGAAACAGAAACTTACATTAACATGGCCACCCATTGTGGCGGTGGAGCGAATTTTCGTGATACACATTCTCGCTTGTTTGTGGCTACATATATTTTTAATCACTTAAACTCTTAAATTTACAAAAAAAATGATTATATCAGTATGGAGCACAATACTTTTGCGTCCGACTCGCAACACACTCACAGAAGAACAGCAAGAGAGCGTCGCGGCTCCCTGCAGAAGTAAAAATTGTCAATTGTTATTTTTTGAAACATAGGTGCATCGTTTTTTTTACTGATCGATAGCAGCGTATAACAGTTTACAGCTATCGTGATATTCTGCGCTTTTCAGGAGCGCGGCAAAGATATCTGGTTACAACATTCATTGATATATGTTAAAAGTTCGCACATACTGACGCGAATACAGAAAAAAAAAAACTTTTACAGTGATAAAGGCTGTAATGTCACAATGCCTCCCATGTGAGGCATGATGATTCCGGAGGATCATCAGGACTCACATGTAGTTTCAAGACATTACTGTGTTTTATCATCTGTTTACCTTCGTTCTAACATAAAAATGGGAATGAGTTTGTCATCTAGTTATTTTATGCTTCCAGTACAGTTATGAAAACAAATAAAGTCTTTCAGTGTCTTTTGTGCACTTTGGCACTTCTCTCAGTTCATTGTAAGGTGTCCTTGCACTGTTATCTTAATTGCTGTTACTGTGAAACAAAATATGACAAAAACAATCTTAAGTCTAACACACACAAAGATAAATGAATAATACTCTATATAGAAAACAAAACATGTCGGTAGACAAACATACACAGATACATTGAAATAATTACTTAAACAGTCCTCTAAAATTGTCCGTGACCTGTTTGGTCTCGTAATGTTTTTTATCCGTTTCATTAGATTCTTTTAGAATGTCGTTGTTAATCAGGACGTTGCACTTGACACTACACTGTACACTTTTGTCACGCGCTCACTTAACCGGAGTCTGGAACGTCTATTCTCGTTCGGTGAGCGGCGTCGTCCGAGAGGTCACGACCCTGGGTAGCGTCTTTTTTGTGTTCGCTCGTGTTGCCTCTCTAGTGTCTCGCATCAAGCGTCAGGTCGTTTACATGCAAATAAACAAAAAGAAACCTGTGTTAGGTTCGTGCTATAATGTAGACTTACAGGTAAAGGTTTTATAGGATTCTGGACAGGATTGATAACCTTCCCTTCCAGTTAACGTTTCAGTGCTCAGTAATGCCTTGTCTTTATTTAATTATCTATCGCAAAATATCCGACGTGACTGATTAAATGGAAATTAATTTGAAGCTAAGACTTCTCTTTTTGCAGAATAAATAAAGTTCATAATTAAGTTTCACTGTGATAGCTTTAGCAATGTCTCTTGCTTAGTTGTGAGACGGAAAACATTCTAAGGTCAATGACACGCCTCCACAGCGCGCGCGTCGGTTGTGTTTCAAATGTTAATTGTTGAGTCCAACTGCAAGCAGCTCCGCGCTGTTGCCGGTTACTAGTTCAGTGCAACACGCGCTCGTGTATGCTCGTAGGAAGTTTAACGTGTGTCACTCTTTCACCAACAAGACATGCATACACATCCACGAAGAACCGCCCTTGATGAGCGCGAGAAAATTGGCGTGTGAATTAAATTCACTGTAAACATGCGGACTGTTGCTTCTTCTGCAAACAGCACAGAGGATGGAACTGTAGGATGCGTTTGACACTTTTCTGCGTACCGATGCGAAAACTATGACCTGAGTAGGTAACTGTCTGGTTCCAGGTTGTGCACACGCTGTAAGTGAAATGAATTTAATAATTGCCCGTAAGAGAGTTTTCTTATATTTATCTGATTTGTCCCCGTGCTACGCTCAGCTGCACGAGTGCTGATGTCGTGATCTTGTCCCACATACTGCAAGACAGCCTCCTCAAATATCTGAGTTCGTACTGTCCGACATCCTCCCTGTCCAGAAGACCTGCTAAATGACCTGGTCTCACGCAGGCGACGATACACAGTAGTAAACGTTAATTATGTAGGGTACGGAGACTGGGATGTAGTTGTTGATGAACCCGCTGTGTTGCTCGTCCATTGTGGTTTGCTATGTAGTGAGCGGCAACCATATTAGTGTACTCACTCCAGATGCAGCACACAACTGGGAAACAGGTACTGTGCTGGATCAGGACGTACGTAAGTGTGAAACAGTTATTTCACCTGAAGAGGTAAGTGTGCCCTCTACCAGTACAACAGGAACCGTTAGAACAACGAATCAGTCATTGCAACCGAAGAGCGAATAGTCCCTCTACCAGATTGAAAAATGCTCACAGGAAAATATGACACCAGAGGAAAATATTTGGTTTGGTGTCCCGTGCATTCTCCCAGAGTCTGTCGGCTTAAATAAAAACTGTATACTCGTAAATTGACGCACCTTGCATTTTGAACATATATTTATGAAAGACGAGGTTTGTTCATTTAAAACCAGTAACGGAGCTTTTCATGAGAAAGTGAACGAAAAACAAATGTCGACTATGTAAGTAATGATACCCAAAGCTTCCATCTGACATTGTCACTCGCCTACTTTTGCAAAAAAAGTCAGACATTGGCGGCTATCGGATGGCATAGGCGGTAGACAACACCTCGCAAAAAGCTATCAAGGTTTGAATACCAACGCGTCACGTTCTATTAAGCATTTAACTGAGAGGTTCAATCAGAGCGGATACCCTGTTCTGCGTTTACATACATTTTATGTATGTAAACGCAATTTTGCAGCATATGACTTCCGCATCATGCCCGTCGCCTAGTGTTACTCCTTATAGTGAACGCCAGCACCGGTTTCGTTGTTTCCAGGGGAGGAGGCTATTCTCCAGCCTGAGATGAGAGATTGTTCTTCCCTTAATGCGTCTAGATGTGTGGTGGTCTGAACCGATCATGCTGTTTTCAAAGGCCAGTGACTTCTACAGGATGATCGGAGTTTCCTAACGCCCTTTGAAAACAAAATAAAACCTCTCGGAGGGTCGGCGGGAAGCGGTAACTCACAAAAAGTACTGTGGGCGTTAGCAGGAAATGACCGATTGAAACTCTCTCGAGGCTGGTTGGTCGAAAGATCCGCATATTAAAATAATTTCTCGGAGCGGTTATTCGATATAAGGTCGCCTGTTTCTTCATGTGAGCAAACGTCTTTCAGCACCTCTGCGCCATCATCAGTGGGCTTTCTTTATTCAAATCGGTGAAATGTGAACGTGTTTTAAAGTATGATCAATGTACAAAAATTAGGCATAAATATAGTTTTTGTTTGTTTTGGTATCACCTTAATTTTACACTATACGATCAATGATAAAATTCACTATGGGTTGTAACAACTATATATTTCTAAAAAGGAGAGCACTGCCCGGTTTCAGGATATGTCTCCATCTTCAGATTGTAACCTCTCCACAAAAATTATGGAATGAATATTGACCATAAACCAACAATAATATTAATTAAATAATGAACCATGAACGAAATGTAACCTCCTAACAGAAATAATAATATCTGGTAAATTTTATAAGGACAGCAGCGCTGACCTTCGGCCCTGTATTCTGAATAACAAAAGCAAAAAATTCTTACCTCAATAAAAACTGCAACTACACTCCTGGAAATCGAAATAAGAACACCGTGAATTCATTGTCCTAGGAAGGGGAAACTTTATTGACACATTCCTGGGGTCAGATACATCACATGATCACACTGACAGAACCACAGGCACATAGACACAGGCAACAGAGCATGCACAATGTCGGCACTAGTACAGTGTATATCCACCTTTCACAGCAATGCAGGCTGCTATCCTCCCATGGAGACGATCGTAGAGATGCTGGATGTAGTCCTGTGGAACGGCTTGCCACGCCATTTCCACCTGGCCTCTCAGTTGGACCAGCGTTCGTGCTGGACGTGCAGACCGCGTGAGACGACGCTTCATCCAGTCCCAAACATGCTCAATGGGGGACAGATCCGGAGACCTTGCTGGCCAGGGTAGTTGACTTACACCTTCTAGAGCACGTTGGGCGGCACGGGATACATGCGGACGTGCATTGTCCTGTTGGAACAGCAAGTTCCCTTCCCGGTCTTGGAATGGTAGAACGATGGGTTCGATGACGGTTTGGATGTACCGTGCACTATTCAGTGTCCCCTCGACGATCACCAGTGGTGTACGGCCAGTGTAGGAGATCGCTCCCCACACCATGATGCCAGGTGTTGGCCCTGTGTGCCTCGGTCGTATGCAGTCCTGATTGTGGCGCTCACCTGCACGGCGCCAAACACGCATACGACCATCATTGGCACCAAGGCAGAAGCGACTCTCACCGCTGAAGACGACACGTCTCCATTCGTCCCTCCATTCACGCCTGTCGCGACACCACTGGAGGCGGGCTGCACGATGTTGGGGCGTGAGCGGAAGATGGCCTAACGGTGTGCGGGACCGTAGCCCAGCTTCATGGAGACGGTTGCGAATGGTCCTCGCCCATACCCCAGGAGCAACAGTGTCCCTAATTTGCTGGGAAGTGGCGGTGCGGTCCCCTACGGCACTGCGTAGGATCCTACGGTCTTGGCGTGCATCCGTGCGTCGCTGCGGTCCGGTCCCATGTCGACGGGCACGTGCACCTTCCGCCGACCACTGGCGACAACATCGATGTACTGTGGAGACCTCAAGCCCCACGTGTTGAGCAATTCGGCGGTACGTCCACCCGGCCTCCCGCATGCCCACTATACGCCCTCGCTCAAAGTCCGTCAACTGCACATACGGTTCACGTCCACGCTGTCGCGGCATGCTACCAGTGTTAAAGACTGCGATGGAGCTCCGTATGCCACGGCAAACTGGCTGACACTGACGGCGGCGGTGCACAAATGCTGCGCAGCTAGCGCCATTCGACGGCCAACACCGCGGTTCCTGGTGTGTCCGCTGTGCCGTGCGTGTGATCATTGCTTGTACAGCCCTCTCGCAGTGTCCGGAGCAAGTATGGTGGGTCTGACACACCGGTGTCAATGTGTTCTTTTTTCCATTTCCAGGAGTGTATTTCTGCTCTTATTTATCGACACAGCTTCGTGCAATGCTGGCATATATTGTTTTTGATTCTTGGAAGCAATGATAATGCATTGGAAAAATTCTTTAAATTGAAATGAATACTTTTCTTAAAAAACGGAAGGCCTATCTATATATATATATTGGATTCTTGAAAGGAGTGACGATCCATTGAAAATGTTCTTTAAATTGAAATGAATTTTTTTCTTTAAAAGAGTTACTTTATAAATAAATTATTATTGGGGCATTTTTTTAACAAATTAAATTACAATTAAAATACATTATTAAATATGCCCAAGGCTGCTTCTTTACCTTCTACAACAATACTCATCGTCCAGAATCCTGACCAGAGTCGCGACCAGAGCACACAGCCGACGCATGCCGACTCCCGCCGACTAGCACCGACTAGCACGGACTGATGACTACTAACGACTCGCTACTACAACTGTCGACCCACGCGGTCAAGCGCAGACTAGCAACAGCTAACGACAAACTACTCTCCGGTCAGAGATTCTGTCATGCCTCGCCCATCGCTGGCAATGTATACGTCTTTCAAGGTGCGTATTAAAATGTGAGTCCACAAAGGATGCATAACTGAGATTAAAATATTTTACAATAATGCATCCTTGGTATATGGCATGCATCGAATAACTTCTTCAATGCTAGGTTCGCCACAAAGCCTTTCGCAGAGGGAAAAAAAAAAGAAATGGGTTGTGCTTCATAGGGGTCTGATGGGTGTGCATGCAGCACTCTGTTCAAAAGACACCTTCTGTATTCATATGAATCCATGAATCCATGTTTGGTGCGCCCCTAGGCCGAACCGTTGTCCTCTGCGAGAGGCTTTCTGGCGGGCCTAGGATTCAAGAGAGTATCCTATACATGCCATGTGGAAGGAATGCTCTATTTTAACATATTTAAACCTCAGTTCTGCATTCTTTGTGGACTCACTTTTTAATATGCACCTGAATATGGGATACATTCCTGAAACCAGGTTGCCTCTCCTTTTTAGAAATAAATAATTTTTACAACTGTAGCGGCTTTTATTATTACTGTTGAATAACAGCTGTGATGGTGCCATCATCCTGTACTGATACCTTGTCACTCGCAACCAAACGAAGTTAATGTGGATTTAGTTGGCGAGTTACCACCAGTTTATGTTTAAATGGGAAATGAAATGGGCGTACGGCATCGTTGGCCGGGAGGCCCCATCCGAGGAAGTTCGACCGCCAAGTGCAAGTCTTATTTTAGTTGACGCCACATTGGGCGACTTGCACGCCGGTGATGAGTATGAAATGATGATGAGAACAACACCCAGTTCCCGAGCGGAGAAAATCTCCAACCGGTCAGGAATTGAACCTGGGCCCGCTTGCATGGGAGGCGAGCACGTTACCACCCAGCTAAGCAGGCGGTCGTTTAAATGTAATTTTGTTGTGTCCCGATATTTCGCCCATGTATTTGCTATTACGTTTTGTTGGGGCATATCCCTTTTCTTTTGTTTTCTAATGAGTTAATGAGAATATAAGTGCGGATAGGGTAGGCCTATGTACAAATGATTTTGCAAAACCATATAATGTAAAATTAAGGTAATAATAAAATCAAACAAAGACTATCTGTAGGCCTAATGTTCGTAGATTTGTTATCACTTAAAATATGTTAACATTTCACAAATGTGAATAAAGAAAACCCACTGATGGTGGCACAGAGCTGCTGAAAATATTTTGGGCTACGTGAAGAAATAGGTGGACCTCACATCCAATAATTTTAACTGCAAACACGGCAAAGCCAGGAGCTGTAAGAATGACGAATACTTCATGGAGCAGTTCTGGTAGCTGGAGAAATCACCAGACTGCCAGCATATCTCCTGAAGGTGGGATAGGAGTTGTGGCCCATGTGGGAAGGAGCGGAGTTTTTAAAAGTGTTGGTGTATGAAGTCGGGAGTGAGTGATCCTCAGAGATCAATATAGGTGTTTTGCTACTCGTAATTTTGTGAGAAAGGGAGCGGCTTAATGAGCGAGTATTTGTTAGGGAGCAGAGGTGTCACATTAGAACGTGGAAATATCAGGCAACTAGAGGCAGTGTGTGATTACAAGAGGCGTACTTGGCGAGATCTTATAGAAGACAGTAAATTCCGTTAGTTCCTGTGGAAACTTGTGGTGGTATTTCTGTGTGCGTGTTCGCCTCTGTTTCAACTTTAGACTTCTGGTATGATTTTTTTTTCTAGTAATTTAATTGAAAGCTTTGTTGCTTTGGTAAAAATAAAATTGGTTCTTTTTGTCGTGACAGAATAAATTACTATTAATCACACCAGATTTGTCGGAGAACAGCAGCAACATGTGTAATTGATCCAGCTTTAAGAAATTCTATTACCTTTTAGCGGAAAATTCGTGCAGTACTCTCCGACGTTAGAAAAGCCGTGGTGTTCCGTTCGGAGCAGGAGGCGGCTGTCTTTTCTCATTCGCAATATCGAAAATTACTAAAAAATGAACAGAAATTTTTGTTTTGGAGGAAGATCGCGCGGAGAAAACAGACGGAAGTTACATGAAAGAAACCTAAGGGACCAACTAATTGGATTTGTACGAACATATAAACGGAACTGAAAGAACTTGGAATAAATACTATAACGATGTCGTCACGACAGCCTCCTGTTCCGACAGAACACACGCTGGATCATAAGCTGCATAAATCTTTTAAACAGAAAAGATTATCACAAGTATAATTAATGAAAATAAGGTTGAGAGATTTTCTATGAAATTAAATAAACTTCAAGGCTTTAAGTATTATATTATGAAACAGAAACTTACATTAACATGGCCACCCATTGTGGCGGTGGAGCGAATTTTCGTGATACACATTCTCGCTTGTTTGTGGCTACATATATTTTTAATCACTTAAACTCTTAAATTTACAAAAAAAATGATTATATCAGTATGGAGCACAATACTTTTGCGTCCGACTCGCAACACACTCACAGAAGAACAGCAAGAGAGCGTCGCGGCTCCCTGCAGAAGTAAAAATTGTCAATTGTTATTTTTTGAAACATAGGTGCATCGTTTTTTTTACTGATCGATAGCAGCGTATAACAGTTTACAGCTATCGTGATATTCTGCGCTTTTCAGGAGCGCGGCAAAGATATCTGGTTACAACATTCATTGACATATGTTAAAAGTTCGCACATACTGACGCGAATACAGAAAAAAAAAACTTTTACAGTGATAAAGGCTGTAATGTCACAATGCCTCCCATGTGAGGCATGATGATTCCGGAGGATCATCAGGACTCACATGTAGTTTCAAGACATTACTGTGTTTTATCATCTGTTTACCTTCGTTCTAACATAAAAATGGGAATGAGTTTGTCATCTAGTTATTTTATGCTTCCAGTACAGTTATGAAAACAAATAAAGTCTTTCAGTGTCTTTTGTGCACTTTGGCACTTCTCTCAGTTCATTGTAAGGTGTCCTTGCACTGTTATCTTAATTGCTGTTACTGTGAAACAAAATATGACAAAAACAATCTTAAGTCTAACACACACAAAGATAAATGAATAATACTCTATATAGAAAACAAAACATGTCGGTAGACAAACATACACAGATACATTGAAATAATTACTTAAACAGTCCTCTAAAATTGTCCGTGACCTGTTTGGTCTCGTAATGTTTTTTATCCGTTTCATTAGATTCTTTTAGAATGTCGTTGTTAATCAGGACGTTGCACTTGACACTACACTGTACACTTTTGTCACGCGCTCACTTAACCGGAGTCTGGAACGTCTATTCTCGTTCGGTGAGCGGCGTCGTCCGAGAGGTCACGACCCTGGGTAGCGTCTTTTTTGTGTTCGCTCGTGTTGCCTCTCTAGTGTCTCGCATCAAGCGTCAGGTCGTTTACATGCAAATAAACAAAAAGAAACCTGTGTTAGGTTCGTGCTATAATGTAGACTTACAGGTAAAGGTTTTATAGGATTCTGGACAGGATTGATAACCTTCCCTTCCAGTTAACGTTTCAGTGCTCAGTAATGCCTTGTCTTTATTTAATTATCTATCACAAAATATCCGACGTGACTGATTAAATGGAAATTAATTTGAAGCTAAGACTTCTCTTTTTGCAGAATAAATAAAGTTCATAATTAAGTTTCACTGTGATAGCTTTAGCAATGTCTCTTGCTTAGTTGTGAGACGGAAAACATTCTAAGGTCAATGACACGCCTCCACAGCGCGCGCGTCGGTTGTGTTTCAAATGTTAATTGTTGAGTCCAACTGCAAGCAGCTCCGCGCTGTTGCCGGTTACTAGTTCAGTGCAACACGCGCTCGTGTATGCTCGTAGGAAGTTTAACGTGTGTCACTCGCGCTCTGCTAAAATGAGAACACGCGGAAAACACACGTCTAGTGTCCTTTCTCCATCGTCGATCGGCGTATCGAAAACTTGGGTAGAAAATACCACCGTCTGTTTCGAGGATTTCACACGACAGTCCCTCCGACCTGCCATGCTGCTTCCACACAGGTAAGTGAAACCAACGTTTTACATATAGTTTGCAAAATGCTTTGCTGTGATCGCTGTCACTACCTGCACTTGCGTGTACACATGTCACTGCACACGTATTTTGTACACTTTACCATTCGCATTTTGTTCAGAACGTCTTAAAGTGTCTGCAAATTCACATCTCCCATCTCACATTGCGATTTCAAAGTTCACAGTTCAAGTTACTCACAGGTAAATACATTACAAGATTAACAATGTCTATAAATTACATACATACATACATTTCTTAAGTTTGCTTACAGTCACAAAATTCTGTTAACCTTTTCAGTCACGCCACGCCGGATTAGCGTATTGAATACCACTACTTGTGCATCAAGGCACGATTATTTCGTTTATTCTCTCTCCCTTTTACAAAGGTAAAATTTTTCTTAAAACAAATCTTTTAAGTAGCTTGTTATTTCGTTTCTCTTCAAAATTTAGTGTCACTGTTTATGTAGAGCACAGATTGAACAAATTCTGTCTCTACTGGTCGAGCATACTCATGCATTTCTCTCCGGAAGATTCATGCTTCATAAAGTTACTGGCTGCAAGTACTACTCGCGGAATGTATTATAATCTCTCAGCATTGCTACTCGCGATACGCGATTAGAACAAAACTTTCGCTAACGGATCTCTCCCACAAATTTCGTTTCCACTTCAACCGTCTAAAGAGCACTCAGATGAGCCTGTCAAATTCTAATCCTCACTTTTTTTTTTTTTAATGGGATAGGATGGGGAAGTGGAAGAGGAGAGGATCAAATATGAACATAAATACACTATATACATATACAAATTCTAGCACAACTACACCAGGATATTTTTTTTTTTTTGTGACTTTAGATGCATGACATGCGTCACGTGTGCCTTCAAGTGGCTATTCTTTAATCTAATATCAGATCTTAGTTTTATTATTATAATGTGAGTCATATCTGGTGACAGCTTTCTAGTTTCTCAAGCTTCCTTCTGGGCGATTGTCGGGCTTGGCTGTGAAATAGCTAATTACTTTAGTGCATCTTACATGTTTAAAGAAGAAACGTTTACCATCAGGAATACTTCAGACTTGTCAGTACGACGTATATGTTTCCATGTAGTGGCACTCTCGACTACATGACCTAACAGCTGTTGTAAAACAGAATAAAGGAAATGCATTGTTGCTTAGCTATTAAATCTTATGAGGCTTACTGTTCGTAGATGGTACTTTGAATCTGAGATTGAATCTCCTGAAAACTATCAAATACTACGTGATACTCTCTCTCTCTCTGTTATTTACAGCTTTTGACAGTTCAAAACACTTGGCTACACAAATCTGTTTAATTCTAAAGATCGCGTTAACAAAAGGTATAGTTCATGGCGGTGTTACAATAACGCACAGTTTACACGACTAACATTCCATCTTGAGGGCTGAAAAAGAAATTGCTTAACCTAATATTTCACATATATATTCATTGGAGTTGGAAGGTGGCAATCTGCTACTTCCTTCCGTATCTCCTTTCACCAATAACGGCATTCCTCAATGCCAACAGCCAACTTGGACTGCTTACACCTATGACTAACTTAAAACTAACTGAGAATCTGTCCTCTCAAATGGAATGTGCTTTCTTTTTCGTACGCCATAATAAATCAAATCTTCAATTACCTCCATAGTTTTTTCGCCAAAGCGTGAGTACTCGTATTGGTGTGTTTGAATACCGAAGTGTTTCACAGGTTAAACCTTAGGCTAATGTTCCTTTGCTTGTTACTTTGCCTCGTTATACTTCTTGAGATCCTGGTGGTGATACAATCCTTTAATTCTGCCAGATGCTGGATCCGCTATTAGATAACATCCTGTATGTGGTTTTCTAATTACTACAAATGGTCCGTCGTACAATAGCCTCCATTTCCGATTTCTTTTCAGCAACTTCGATGGCTTAAAATGTGTCCGTAAAAGTACCTTTTCATTAATATCATATGTAAGAGCCTTAGATACCTTCTTGTCGTAAGACTTCTTGCGTAGATTCGCCTGTACAGCTAAGGATACCAATGCTTGCCTAAGTTTTGCATCTAAATCTAATTCTGGTTCTACAATTTTAGGTATGGGATCTAACCATTCATTTCTTTCCCGATGACTCGTCATTAATTCCGCAGGTGTAAATCCAGTTGAGAAGTGTGGAAGATTGTTGACAATCTGCTCGAAT
Organism: Schistocerca cancellata; assembly: GCF_023864275.1. Taxonomy (NCBI): domain Eukaryota; kingdom Metazoa; phylum Arthropoda; class Insecta; order Orthoptera; family Acrididae; genus Schistocerca; species Schistocerca cancellata. The sequence continues at coordinate 600,843,533 of NC_064628.1, read as the reverse complement.
GAAGATACAAAGTCAATCCAACGGGTTTGTCGATTAGGTATGTAGGTTCGAATGAATCTATTGAACTCTTTGAAGATACGTTCGGTGGGATTAGATTGCGGTCTGAAACGAGATATAAGTATTTGTTTGATGCCATGTCTGGCAAGAAAATTGCGCCATTGTCTGCCAGTGAAATTCGATGCATTATCTGATAGAATGGCCTCCGGCTTGCCAAATCGAGGAAAATAGTCTTGTTCGATTCGACGGATGATCGGAAGTGCACTGGATGATTTCGCTGCATAAAGTCTCACATGTTTTGTGAAAAGATCCAACAATGCGACTAGGTATTTCACCCCTCCCCTCCCTTGCGGCAGGGGGCCGGCGAGATCAAGGGCCAGAACTTGATTTGGTCTCTCAGTAATAATTGGATTCAGAGGAATTAGGTTCGAATGGTTGAAGGGTTTTGCCTTCTGGCAGATAAGACATGTACTTAACAATTTGTGGATTCGATGGTGCAAGTTTGGTACATAGCAATACGCAGAAATCTTTCGTTTGCATTTTTCAGGTCCATAATGACCCCAGGAAAGATGTGTGTACCAGATAAGGTGTTCAACGTATGCGTGTGGTATACACACACACCATCTACCAGAGAGGAGAGAAGTTCGATGGAATAAAACATCGTTGTGTAGTTTATAAAATTTGGACAAGTGGTGATCGGGTTTTGTTAGAAGAAGTTGTTTGACCTTACGCCATTTGGGATCTGTTTCTTGGAGTATACGCATCTGCTTGCAGAGCTGAAGGAAATACTTTCTATGTAGTGGGTCTTTCATTAGAAGAATTCGGTAGTTAGACATCTGCTCGATAAGTTCACTGGACTCGGGAAGTCCTTGCGGCATGCGTGACAAAGCATCCGCGATAATGTTGTTTTTACCCTTGATGTATACTATTTCGAAATCATACTCTTGCAAGAAGAGACTCCATCGTGTAAGACGAGGATGAAGAAGTTTACACGAGAGCAAGAAACTAAGAGCTTGGTGATCAGAAAAGACCTTAATTTTCCGACCATGGATGTAGTAATTGAACCTTTTAAAGGACCATACAACGGCCAGAGCCTCCAACTCTGTCACCGAGTATGACCTCTCGCATTCTGTGAGAACCCTACTTGCAAAGCTGATAACTCTTATCTCTTCTTTTCCATCAATTACTTCTATTTGAAACAAACAAGAACCAAGCCCCTGAAATGAAGCATCTGACGAAATACAGAATTCTTTATCCATGTCTGGATGGAACAAAATATTGCTGTTAAGAAGTGCTTGTTTAATGCGATCAAAATCTGCCTGACACTCTGGCGTCCAATGCCAGTGAGTATTTTTCTTTAGAAGATCATGCAATGCTTGACTGTTCATCGACTGGTCTGAAATAAACTTTCTGAAAAAGGAAGTCATTCCGAGTAAGCCTCTCAACTGGCGTTTAGAAGAGGGCACAGGAAAGTTTTTAATAGCTGCTAGTTTGTCTGGATCTGGGGTAATTCCCTGTGTTGATACAAGATGTCCTAAAAATTTAATCTCGCTTTTACCAAATTTAGACTTATGTAGATTAGCTGTGACTCCATAGTCAACAAACCTCTGGAAAACATTTTACGTATTTCACTTTTCACAGCCTCGCGCCTTGCATACGGGACAGAGTACGTTGTCTTGCAAAAAGTAGAATGGGGAGCGACCTTCATGTCATATTCGTAATCACGTATTACTCCAGGTTTCGAAGAAAAGACATGAAGATACCTCATAAGTAAGTGCAGTAAATCTTGCCTTTGTATGTAATCAAGTTCACTTGATTCGCTTACTTTATTCAAAATCTCTTCTCTAGTCGGAAGTCCGTCATCAGTATCAAAATCCGTCCAACTGTTACCCTGTCTTGTCATGTGTGCTTGGTTCAAAAACATTCGCTGTATCAGTCTGCGTACCTTAACTTTGTGCTCAGTGTTGACTCTTTTGACCTTGCCGCGCAACAATTGCAGCGTTACCTCCTGTTCACCTACTCGGATTGTACAGATACCCTTTTCTATATCAATCACTGCCTTATTCTTCCTTAGGAACTCCATTCCTAATAAGCATGACACTGACAAATTCTTAACTACTAGAAATACACACATGAAAGAAGTAGAATTAATCCTTATCGGTACCTGAGCTTGCAAATTGACTCGCTGTGATAAAGATCCTACCGCTCCTGTTACTGAACAACCTTGTACTGGTAACGTTAAAATTTTCATGCCTGCAGAAACTTTCTCAAACATACATAGTGATAAAGCATTTACGTTTGCACCAGTATCAATAATAGCATCTATTGGTGTTTTGGCTATGTAAATTTTAGTCATTGCTTGTACTTCGTCTTCCCATACGTCATTCAAGTCTGTCTCAATATTTTCCTGCAACAAATCGTCTCTCAAGTCAGTGTTGCGATCATAACGTATTACGTTAAGTCGTTCAAGGTCGAGTTTGCCCCCATTATGTCCCGCAGCATCCCCAAGGAGGCGAAAAGGTGCTGCCTTTAGTTTTCCGCTTTCTTGTGATGCGACTGATTTGATTCTTCTGTCACATCACTTGACCATACTCGCTGGTTTTTTACCCATTGTGTGTGTTGATTTGTATCAAACCCTTGTTGGTACTGCACTTGGTTACCAGGCTGAAAAATCGGTACATTACTTGCCTGCGTAAAATATACCGGTGGATTGTATTGTTTTCTTGGTTTATTGTTATTGTATCTAAAGTCCTGTTGTGGTGGCGTGTACTGTTGTTGTTGCATGAATGGTTGTTGCTGAGGCGTGTATTGCTGTTGTTGCTGATGTTGTGGCTGCCCATAGGGTTGTGGTGGAGGTAGCTGACCTCCGCAATTTTGATTGTTGCAACGTTTACCCTTGTGTTTGTTCCCATTCTGGTAGAAGTTACTACCGTTATTGTTTGGTTGGTATGGGGCATTCCCGTAATACTGTTGTTGCGTGTTGTATATTGGATTGTACCGTTGGTTGCCGTAATGCTTGTTTTTGTGTTTACCATTACGGTAACCATTGTTTCGGCCTCTATTGCGGTTATTGTACTGTTTGTTTCCGTATTGTGTTTCGTGTGAACCATTTCCATTACTACCGTTTCCATTCGAATACGTGCCTGCGTTGTTGTTCTTACGGTTAGCATTTGCACGCGCGTCTTCGTGTATAAGATCGAGCGAATCAAGGACGGATAAAAATGCGTCCTGATCTTCCTCTGACACGTTCACTAATTTTTCGCGTATGGAAATGGGTAGTTTTGACTTAAGAATCATAATAACATCTTTTGTTGTTATGGGAGTGTCCCAATATTGTATCTTTCTCAAGTACTTTTCAAAGTACCGGCGAAGTCCGCCACTGTTCGAATGGAAAGGTTCGGCGTTGTAGACCTCTTTGCGTAGGCGTTGCTGAACACCTGCGCTCCAAAATTTGCTTAAAAAGTTCTTCTCAAACTCGCTAAATGTTTTGCACTTATCAACCATCTCGGTTCCCCATATAGCACTTTCTCCTTGTATGTATCCGGTAATGAATTGTATTCTCTGTTTGTCATTCCAGGCAGCTGGAAAGACTCCTGAAAAGTTCTTTAGGAAAACGACTGGATGAATATTTCGCTTTTCCGGTTGGAATGGTTGAAAAACTCTGTGTTTCAATACACTCTCCTCTTTCATGAGGGTTGTGAGTGTCAATTGTTCAGTGTTGTTGTTGCGTGAATCGTTAAATTCATTTTTCGGTCGCGGAATGTACTGTGGTGTGTTGTGTTGTTGTGTTGTCTGGTATTGATGTTCATCTGGCTCAGAAGGTAGTGAGTGTTTCCCGTCACTCTGGTTATCATACTGTAGTGTTTGAATTTGCTGTTTCAGGTCGGATATCTCATCTGTTACTTGCTTCCGCCATTCCGGCAAATCCCGGGTAAACACTCGTCTAATTTGGCCTAGTTCAGTACAAACAGTGTCTCCTGAACTGCCGGGTGCAGATAATATGTCTAAGGTTGCGGATTTAACAACATCTTTCAAGTCACGTGTAACCTTCTCCTCAACAAGCTTCTCTTGTACATCAATCCATTCTTTGTAATGTTCGGAAAGTGCTTTAGTGTGCGAAGCAACACTACTGTTAACTCTTTCCTCAATAGTTCGGTCCGAAATGTCATCCGCCATTGCACTTACTTTTGATTCTACAGTGGCTACCGCTGTCGCTAACTCGTCTACCTGTCGTGCAACTGTTTTATACGCAAGTTTTACCGAATCGGTTTCTTTGCGACACGCTTCGATTTGAGTTGTGAGATTCTGACCAATGTTATCAATTTTGTTATTCAGAGTGCTTATCTGTGTTGTCAAAGTGGTTACTTGCGCCGTGACGTCACCCTTAACCGAATCTATCTGTGCTGCGAGAGAGCCTACTTGCGTAGTGAGGGTACCTACTTTCGCATCAATGGTGGTATTTACGTCATTCCTAACTGAGTGAATGGTGGTATTTACGTCATTCCTAACTGAGTCAATGGTGGTATTTACGTCATTCCTAACTGAGTCAATCTGTGTTGTCATATCCGTTTTCAACTCTGATAAAAACTTGTCTCTGTCTTTCTCACGTTGTTCCCTCTCCTGTCTGTCTAGTATCAATTCCTGTAACATTTTGACTATGTCAATTGATACCGCTATCGGGGAGGTGGGTGTTTCCTGCTGAGTGTCGTCCACGTTAGCTACCTCTTGTCTGTCGTCTGTCCTGGCCGTCGTTCCGCGTGAGCGAAGTAGGTAATGTTTGTTAACAGTGCCGTCGCTTTCGTCTGCAGAGTTCGCGCTCGATTGTCCGTCCGCCATAATGAAATTCAACTATTGCCAACTTAAAATGGTTACTGCCAACTGAAATTCTGATTGTCAATTATTCTTGCCGCGCAAGTTAAAGTCGTGGCGCGTTCGTCAAATGTCTAATGTTACGTGGGTAATAACTGACACACGTCTGTAGCAAAAAGACAAGATGGAGTCAACGCCGTTGAAACAATTGATTGCCAACGCTGTTACACAGAAAAGACTGAAATGGCATCCATCTTGAACTTACACGAGAATACTAGCTACAGTATAAAACAAATAATCCAAGCAAAAGGTTACAGAAAATTTTCGAATATTTACGTAGAAAAAAAAGGTGTTTTTTTTTTACGTTAAGCTACAGAAAGGATAGAGTGAGGTCGAATTTGAAGGTCAAATGAGCTACTCTTTAGACAGAACTATGGCAAACGAAAATTTGGTACTCACTCGGCGTTGTCTTCAAAGCTGCAAATTTGCGTCTTATTAAATCCCAAGATATTTGTGTAAATACCGCGTCCTTCAATACTGCGTATATTTATTGCTCATCCGTAATTTTATGCAGCATTGGGTTCCAAAGAGCGATACATGAAATAAGACAATCATATATTAGTACCGTGACACTTTCAATATTTTAGTCAAGTCCCTGTTCGGGCGCCAGATCTGGTATGATTTTTTTTTCTAGTAATTTAATTGAAAGCTTTGTTGCTTTGGTAAAAATAAAATTGGTTCTTTTTGTCGTGACAGAATAAATTACTATTAATCACACCAGATTTGTCGGAGAACAGCAGCAACATGTGTAATTGATCCAGCTTTAAGAAATTCTATTACCTTTTAGCGGAAAATTCGTGCAGTACTCTCCGACGTTAGAAAAGCCGTGGTGTTCCGTTCGGAGCAGGAGGCGGCTGTCTTTTCTCATTCGCGATATCGAAAATTACTAAAAAATGAACAGAAATTTTTGTTTTGGAGGAAGATCGCGCGGAGAAAACAGACGGAAGTTACATGAAAGAAACCTAAGGGACCAACTAATTGGATTTGTACGAACATATAAACGGAACTGAAAGAACTTGGAATAAATACTATAACGATGTCGTCACGACAGCCTCCTGTTCCGACAGAACACACGCTGGATCATAAGCTGCATAAATCTTTTAAACAGAAAAGATTATCACAAGTATAATTAATGAAAATAAGGTTGAGAGATTTTCTATGAAATTAAATAAACTTCAAGGCTTTAAGTATTATATTATGAAACAGAAACTTACATTAACATGGCCACCCATTGTGGCGGTGGAGCGAATTTTCGTGATACACATTCTCGCTTGTTTGTGGCTACATATATTTTTAATCACTTAAACTCTTAAATTTACAAAAAAAATGATTATATCAGTATGGAGCACAATACTTTTGCGTCCGACTCGCAACACACTCACAGAAGAACAGCAAGAGAGCGTCGCGGCTCCCTGCAGAAGTAAAAATTGTCAATTGTTATTTTTTGAAACATAGGTGCATCGTTTTTTTTACTGATCGATAGCAGCGTATAACAGTTTACAGCTATCGTGATATTCTGCGCTTTTCAGGAGCGCGGCAAAGATATCTGGTTACAACATTCATTGATATATGTTAAAAGTTCGCACATACTGACGCGAATACAGAAAAAAAAAACTTTTACAGTGATAAAGGCTGTAATGTCACAGACTGTTGTCAAGTTTTGTCTATGGAGGAGATACCATAATAAACATTTGAGACGAAGTCTACAGTGCGATGCGTTGCGAAATTTGTCTCGCGAGCAGCGCGGCGCTGAAGCCGTCCTCACACAGGGTGGGTTAGCTAACATTGGGACGTCAGTTCCTATTATTTCTCTTTGAAGAGCCGTTGCGCACAAAATAAGTTATGCGATGTTTCAGTGAAGTACTGCGAAAACTTGAAGAAGGAAGAGACAAGAACGCTCTATACGTCACAAGCAGAACTTGTAGACGCCATATTGTATTTTTCGTTTTCAGATGAAGCCCTTATTTGGTGGGTTTTATATTACAACTTACACTCTATGAATATATGGTGTTTCTAAGCATCAGCACTTGAGTATATCTCAGAGACGTGTCGTTATTAATACGATTTGTTGAAATAAAGTGATGGAAAACGTCATATTGGTGGTTAAAGATTTTTCGCACATATTTATTTTCAGGTTATAACTCACGTTTCACGGCACAGTCACATTTAAGTTAAAAAACAAGAAACAAAAAAAAAACGCGTCGTTCTTCGTAAGATTTGTTGTACTTAAATGCTATTTTATAACTTATCGGTGATTAAAGCCTTCAGAAGATCGTAACATACAACAGAAGGTCGATTGTTGTAGAAGTTCATCATGGCGTAGTTAGTAGAGGCGCTGATTTATAAAACTGTGTAACGCGTTCACGTCTTGCTGCGTCCTATTTTTTTCACTTTCGTATTTTCTAAACGGCTCAGACTTTTTTTTTATTAAATTAATAGTAATGTTTTCAGTAACGTTCGATATTGTGTAAACATAAAAAGAAAATATAAGGGAAGTATTCGTCCGATTTGGTGAAGTTTTATAAGCTAACGTCCTTACACACTGGACATAGATGGTGCTTTTCTTTTTATAACATGTTCGTGCATGTTGGAGTTTTCATGTGTGTATACTACAGACAGAACAACACCACTAGCAGATGGACAAAAGAGACAATATGAGTGTTAATAGAGCTAACTTAAGCAGTCGAGACGCAGATCGTGCTTTTGAACGTCAAAGCTGACCGTGCCGCGTTCAACGGGCTGCTGAAGGCTCAGAAACGATGCGACATGGGCATACGGTACGTGTGCCTCAACGTGGTATAAGCGATCGCAGCGGGCTCCAGCGGCAGTTGTCGGTTGTAACTGGCTCGCAAATCACACTGTTTACGAAATGGACAGGGCTAAAATTGATATTTCAGCTCTATTATAACTCACATTTCCTCCCCTATCATATGCTGGTCATGTTGTTCGGTCTACAGTAACTATACATAAAAACCTCAATATTCGTGAATATGCTACAAGGCAAAAAGGAAAGCACAGTAGTATGTCCAGTCAATAATGGTATCGACTTAATAAAGTTCCATTATAAATGATGCAATACAAGTTTACAGTAGTTCTCCACAAATGATAAATATTATTTCATTATTCTCACTTTTTAGTAAAACGCTAAAGTCATTCTTGCTTGGTCACTGTTTTTATTTGGTAGCAGGATCTTTACAACAAATGAAATATAAAACTTAAAACCAGAAAGTAGAAAATATCTTACTGCAAGTAGTGCAAGCTGTCTTGTAGATTAAGCCAATCGAAGAAACTCACTCATCAAAATGAAAGCGCTTTTATTTACATAAACCAATAACACACCAACAGTTAAAAAAATGGTTCAAATGGGTCTAAGCACTATGGGAATTAACATCTGAGGTCATCAGTCCCCACGACTTAGAACTACTTAAACCTAACTAACCTAAGGACATTACACACACCCATGCCCGAGCCAGGATTAGAACCTGTGACCGTGGCAGGAGCGTGGTTCCGGACTGAAGCGCCTAGAACCTCTCGGCCACATCGACCGCCCCCCAACTGTTACCTTACTATTCTATGGCTCTGAGCACTATGGGACTCAACTGCTGTGGTCATAAGTCCCCTATAACTTAGAACTACTTAAACCTAACTAACCTAAGGACAGCACACAACACCCAGCCATCACGAGGCAGAGAAAATCCCTGACCCCGCCGGGAATCGAACCCGGGAACCCGGGCGTGGGAAGCGAGAACGCTACCGCACGACCACGAGATGCGGGCAACTATTCTATGACAATACTAATTGCACTACATCAACCATGAACGATTAATGTCCTACGTTACACTTTAATATCCCCTGAAAGCTTTAATCTTAAGTATATTACTAACTGGCGTTTAATTATAACTAATTGTACCAAGAATAATGCGTTTTTGATGCATACTCAACGTTCCATTGTCCTGAAACGGCATACCCTCATAATACTCAAGTTACAATAATTCTGTAACCACGAATATGGCTTTTCCTCTGTATATAATTAATTATCTATCGTATAATTAACGATGGTTTTTCCAGAGATCCTCAATTGACTGGTGCTCAGAAACGGCATATATACTTACGGATTTCAACTGAAAGCCAATGTGGCGCATTGCGGTTCTGTTCTGAAAAGAGATGGCGTGCATGTGACATAGGTGGCGTTCTTCCATCTCACTGGTCTACGTTCAAACGCACGTTCAGACTATCCCACGTGGTAGGTATTGCTCCCCAACGTGCTGTTCCAGTCTTTGATGTCAGAAACTCACGTTGGAAAGCACGGTCCGTTTACCAGTGGCTTTCGGAATTTTACGCGCTTCCATTTTCCTAAACAAACTGTGTGGTTTACGAGCCAGATACAGCCGATAATTGCCACTGGAGATCGCTGTAGTCGCAAATCGCGCTAACCAGCACGGCCAATCCGACGTGGGCGGCTGTGTGTCGTGAGGTTGGATTTTCCTCTGCGACAACGTTAGCTACGTCTTCCCGTGTCCGCGGTCGCTAGGGCCTCTTCGCCAGACGCTACGGAAGCTCCGAAACGACAGGTGAAACGGAACATTCAAAAATGGTTCAAACGGCTCTGAGCACTATGGGACTTAACATCTGAGGTCATCAGTCCCCTAGAACTTAGAACTACTTAAACCTAACCAACCTAAAGACATTACACACATCCATGCCCGAGGCAGGATTCGAACCTGCGACCGTAGCGGTCGCGCGGTTCCAGACTGTAGCGCCTAGAACCGCTCGGACGGAACATTCCAATCTATTTTCATAATATACTTTAGCATTTGCATTCTGAAACGTCCCCTTAGAAAAATTATAAATTAGTGTGCTGGTAAACTTCTACGTAATTTGATACAGACACCTGAGTAAAACCGAACGTACTCAGACATTTCTCTCTTTACACTTATTCTGATCATCAATAAACTGGCACACAATATTTTTAGCGCAACGCAATCTGACTTTCAATAATCCCTACCATATGTAAGTAGCTCTCTGTATGAAAATCACTGACAGTGCTGTGTGCAGTCTGTGGCTGGTTGGCATCGCTGGAATATTCGCTATTGTAGTGTTGGGCAGTTGGATGGGAACACCACTTAGCGTTGTGCAGTTGGCGGTGAGCCGCCAGCAGTGGTGGATGTGGGGACAGAGATGCCAGAGTTTTGAGAGCGGACGATATGGACTTGTGTCTTTCAGAAAGAGGAAATTTGTAAGGCTGGATATCATGAACTGATATATATATATATATATATATATATATATATATATATATATATATATGATGACTTTTGAACATTATTAAGGTAAATAAATTGTTTGTTCTCTATCGAAATCTTTCATTTGCTAACTATGCCTATCAGAAGTTAGTGCCTTCCGTAGTTAGAATGTTTTATTTAGCTGGCAGTATTAGCGCTCGCTGTATTGCAGTAGTGCGAGTAACGAAGATTTTTGTGAGGTAAGTGATTTATGAAAAGTATAGGTTATTGTTAGTCAGGGCCATCTTTTGTAGGGATTGTTGAAGGTAAGATTGGGTTGCGCTAAAAATATTGTGTGTCAGTTTACTGATGATCAGAATAAGTAAACAGAGAAATGTCTGAGTACGTTCAGTTTTACTCAGCTGTCTCTGTATCAAATAACGTAGAGGTTTACCAGCACAGTAATTTATAATTTTTGTAAGGGGACGTTTCAATCCTTCTATCTCAGTTGCCCTCAATACAGACACCGGAAGTGCCTATCAGTTTCCGCCTTCCTGACGTCCTACACCCGAGTGCTACCGGCATTTAGAAACGAAAATATGTTCATATTCACCGAGTTCGTTTCTCCACAGGTGGATTTTAGGCAGTGTCTCGGAAAAAACCTCTACGAAGTTACAAATTGCAGGAGGAACACGCTGGCAAATTGAAATCGCAAACACTTAGTTTGTGACGTTTACGAATTTGTGCACTTAATCGTATCTGCAATAACTGTGACTATGTTCATAACGCTGCGTAAGAAAACATACAGATCTAATTTATTTAGTGAGCAAGATGCAAAATAAAAAGGTAGTGTAGTTTTTTTCGTTTTGTGACAGGAACGATATCATCAGTTGTGGCCTGTAAAGTCTTCGATCCCGGCGACCATTACTCGTGCAAATCAATCCTTCACGCAGCCGCTGTCAATGGACTGAAGGTCCTTTTGTTACGACATAATTCGCCGCACTCTGATAGCCGTGTCTGACCCGTGGCCGTATCTGCGGCCACGGCGGGGCCCGTGAAGCAGGTGCTCCATTGAGACGCATAAATAACGGATCGGGGACACAGTCGACCACTGTGTCATTCGTAAGCAGCAGAGCTCTGTTTACAAAGCGGCTAAACGGCTGTGTCACGGCAGGCAGGAGCAGTTCGCGACCTCGTGCCGGCAGCGCTGGGGCTGCTCTCCGCTGCGTTAGCACGCGTCTGTTCCACCGAGGTCCCGTGACCGCCGGCCGTTAATGATCTCACGAGTCAATACGGCGAGAACCCGCAATTTGCCCGCGTATGGTTCTCTCGTGAAGTGAAACGGAGAGGCGCGACCGCCACGGACGCCCTGTCTAAACAGTCTCCTAAGTGGTGTCCCATTAACACTAGGTACACACGTGGGCGGCATAACTGCTCCTGTATCAAGCAAACACTCTCAAGAGTCAATAAACGATCCTGATGAAACTTGACGGGTATGTAGAGGTGACAAAATAGTACAATACGTAGTGTTTTGTTTGTACCCAATTTTACTTAAGGGGCGTTGGACGTCAAACGGGCCGACTTGGAGCAGGAGAGGCATCACAGGACATTTTAAGTTCCAGTGTCTACACTTTTACAAATAAATTCATAAAACTTTGTCAGCATGATCAGGAAGGGTTCAGGATTCACACTCATTGCAGTGGAAGTTCGAAAACATAACAAAATAAATTTTCTACGTGTGAAATTTCATCATTTTTTCACTTACAATTGGCTGCATTTGTTGCTATAGGTACACTTTTCTTCATAAGTTACAGAGATTCTTAGATGAATTTTGCACAGCATACATACCATACTTACAGGTGTATGAAACTATAAAATTTATTTAATTTATGAAAACACATGATGTGTATTATTTAAAACTTCATGTTTAGAAAAAACACAAATTTTGTGGTTAATTACCTCAATTTTTACCACAGTTTTTAATAGATTTGGAAAATTCTAGAGTTCATACACCTCTAAGTATGGTTTGTATGCTGTGCAAAATTCATCGAACCATCTCTCTTACTTTTGAAGAAAAGTGTACCTATAGCAACAAATGCTGCCAATAGTAAGTGAAAAAAATGATAAAATTTCACATGTAGAAAAAATTACTTCGTTATGTTTTCGAACTTCCACTGCTATGAGTGTGAATTCTGAATCCTTCCTGATCATGCTGACATAGTTTTATGAATTTATTTGTAAAAGTACAGACAGTGGAAATAAAATGTCCTGTGGTGCCTCTCCTGCTCCAAGTCGGCCCGTTTGACGTCCTACCCCCTTTAAAAATTGGGTCAAACACGCCCCAAAAGGTAATTTGGCACATTAGATTTGGAGGAAACATCTTAGAAACGATGATACATTAAAAAAAATGTTTCTCAGATGAAGGTTGATATGTAATTAACATTCTTGAACCAGTTTAATCAACTTCTGTATTAATCTGAAATTTTACGAAATATTCCGCCATTAATTAATTCTGAAAAATGAAAACTTTTGTTACAACATAAATTAAAGAACCTGTTATTACACCCATGTGCAATAAAGCTGGTTTTAAATATACGCTGAACACAATCTGCTGTCAAAGAATTTTCGACATACAATATTACAATATCCAAACATTCATTATTCGTTTAATTATTAATTTACTTACATTTCTTTCATATTTTACGATTTGCATTTTTGTCTTTTAGTTTACCATTTCAAATACACGTACTTTCTTAATTGAAAATAATAAATAATTCATTATTATGATCATTACAATAACTATAATCTGTAGAGAAATGCTTAAAACTTAAGGTTCTTTTACACCTTACACACAAAATGAACGAAATTTTCAACTTTTGTAGTCCTGTCTCTCTCTCACTTCCGTGTAATATTACGGTATACTGATAATTTTTATTTTATGGACCGTCTGACAGCAACCGAACCAAAACATTGCATCGAAACAAGTGACAAGTTCATAGTGCTGTGAAATGTGGGGAAGAAAACCGCAAATTGGCATTTATAAGCAGAACAACAACACCAAAAATGCGACAGGAGCGTAATATGTAGGAAATCGTCCACGCGACCTGTAAGTACACTTCAAAATATTACTACTTAATATGAAATACCAACCACCAGAACTGTTTATAACCTACAGGTACAGTGATCAAAATGTAACTTAAATAGCAAACGTATGTACATATTCTGGGCCACTGAAGATGCCTTACAGAAGGCGAAACGCGTATGACACTAAAACTGTTTCACTCAGTTGCTGCCAGACGGTCCATAAAGTAAAAATTATCTATATACCGTAATGAACGAAATTTCTTCACATAACACATACGACGGAGAACATAAAATGAAACAAAATTCAGCAGACTTTCAAATTGTCGTGGCTAGCCCTATGAACATGATTATTTGTATCAGGCTTATTTCTGCACTTGTCAGCCTTTGGCGAAAGAACTGATTACATACTGGTCATTGCAGCTTGATTATATTGCTTCTCAAGTGGATATTGATATCATAATCATTCGGCAGAACTAGATCTGAAATCTTCTCACTAAGTTCTTCCAACTTCTTAAGCTGTATACATCTAACCAGTGTATCTGTGCCACAGCCCTTTGGCATCACCAGATGAAGAAGTTCATTGTCCTCACGTACGATGCTCTAAACGATTCTTTCTCACTGACGACTGCAAGAATCTAAAAATAATACAGTGTTTTCTTCCTCACTGGGAAAGAAAATATCTTTCAGATATCTTACGACCTGATCGGACGTCGGTTTACCAGATTTCGATGCTGTCACAAGGATACTTGGGACTTCACAAAGAGATTCTCGAATTCTCGCTCCAAACCCACCATTAGTTTCTTTTAAAATTACTAAAAGGCATAGGGACCGTGTGAAAAAAAATACATTTTGAGCGTCGCACCAGAGGACAAACTTCTGGTGATCCCAAAAGCTTGACGGCACAGGTATAGCCGTGGGACGTAAACGGCTTTCGATGGTGGAAGAACTTTGTGAGAAAATGTTCAGATCTAGTTCCATTAAATAATTATGATGTCAACCACCACTTGAGAAACAATATGATACAGCTGCAGTATCTAGTTCATAATCAGTCTTTTTGCGAAGGCTTACCGATATACTGAAATGTAACCGTTACAAATCAGGATATTTAGAGTATCACCCATGACAGTTTTAAAACCTGCTGAATTCTGTTTTATATTGGCTTCTCCGTCGTGTACATTACGTGAAGCAATTTCGTTCGTTTATTGGTTCAAAATGGCTCTGAGCATTATGGGACTCAACTTCCGAGGTCATCAGTCCCCTAGAACTTATAACTACTTAAACCTAACTAACCTAAGGACATCGCACACATCCATACCCGAGGCAGGAATCGAACCTGCGACCAGAGCGGTCGCGAAGTTCCAGACTGTAGCACCTAGAACTGTTCGGCCACCGCGGCCGGAGTTCGTTTAATGTGCATGTTGTAAACAACATGTATGTTTCAATCATTTCTCTACGGATTATCATTATTGTAGTCTTTTGTATCATTATGATGATTACTTTTTGTTTTAAATTAACAAAATACACACACGTGAAACGGCAAACTAAAAAATAAATAAAGATAAATGTGAAAGTAAAATAACAACTTAAAACATAAAACAAAAGTAAGTAAAATAAACAGTTACAATAATAATGAATGTTTAAATATTTTAATTAGGTATGTTGAAAACACTACGACACAGAATTCCGTACAACTTATTGTACAAAAATGATATTTAAGAAACCATCTTTATTACACACGGAAGTATGTGGCTTGAAAGCTTCTATAATTTGTGTTGTAACAAAAGATTTAATTTTTCAAAATTAATTAATATTGGTGGGGATAGCTTGCAAAATTTGAAATTATCACAAAAGTTGGTTATAAAGGTATCAAGAACTTTAACATATCATCCTTTATGTGAAAAACCTTTTTATGTATTATTGTTTCGAAGATGTTTTTTGTAAATCTAGTATGTCAAAGCACCTTTCAGGGTGTGTTTTACCCCTTAAACGTAAAACTGGGGCCATACAGAAAGTACATATAGCATTTTTCCCCCTCTATACACTAACCAAGTTACAACAAGATCATTTATTGACAGTCGGGAATGTTCCCTTATAAGTCAAGACTCCTAGAGCGGCGTACTGGGCAATTCACGTAACGAGAACACATCTAATGTATCATGTTCACGTGAAGACGTCGAAACGAGGGTTTCCGCAAGTGCGAGTACGTTAAGGAGCGAATATTTTTCTGCATCTCTTAATGCTGGTCATTTTTGTTATCCGTCGAGTTCCTGAAGAAAGCGCGACTTTTTTCATGGAACTGTGTGCTTTCAATAACGGTAATCAACAGCTAAGGGAAAGAAGAGAACAATGACACAGAGCTCACTAATATATACGGTTAAACGCTAGTATACTATAGCGTAATGCGGGGAGATTTGCAGGGGTTCGACAATCGGTGAACGTCTGGTGCTTGAACAACTGAGTAAATAAATGTAGCGCCTTGCACGTAAATAGGTGGAGACGTCAGTTACAGTTCGATTACGCTGTTGGTGACAAGTCAGAATGGAAACAAAAAATTGGAAATGGCATCAATCATAAAATACCAAGGATCAACCATACAGAGCGACCTAAGTAGAATACCCTGAACACGAGCTGTGGGAAAAACAGCCTGAGATTTTCTGGACGACTCTTACAGAAATGTAATTAATACAGGGAATAAATGGTGTAAAAAGCACTCGTTCGTCCGATTTTTAGGTATGCCCTTTATCAGGAATGGTTAATAAAGGAGACATAGAAGGTTCAAAGGAGAACGGCGGGTTTCGGGACAGAATGGTTTGGTGTTCCAAATATGTTTATCGAATTCCAGTGGCAGTAGACGCTACAAGGGAGGCGTTGTTCGTCAGAAAGACGTCTACTGCTAAACTTCCGGGAGCATACGTTACAAAAAGAATCGGGGAATATATTAATTCCTTGCACATACGCCTAGCGAAATGAGCACGACGAGAAATTCAGAGGAATTCGCACTCCCATGCAGGATTATCAACAATCATTCTTCTCAATCGCGACTTACGAACGTAACATGTATGGGGAGGGAGTGTAAACAGTTGTACCAACAATACCCTCTGCCACACACTGTAGGTATCTTTTCAAGTAAAGGTGTAGATGCGGGTGTAAATGAGTTTCAACTTATTAGTGACTCATCTGCATCCTCTAAAATCCAGCAGATAGTCTCGCAGCACGTTGCTGTGGGACTCTCATCTCCGTGAGAATGTGTGTAGCTGAGTCTTAAGGGAATTGCATCTTAGGAACGAAGATAGTTGCTGTGACAATCACATGATTACGACTTCAGTTATTAATTAAACATGTTACCCATTTTAGGGAAGACTTCGCCGTTCAGAATCACTGAATATTTTCGAGTTGGTATTACGTTGCAATGAATCACAATAACAGACCGAGGATGTAATATTTCAAACGTTGCCTTGGCATTTACCTGTCAAGGATAATGATTCTCACCCATTTCGTGACGTCATGTTTGAGGCGCCAGGCCTCAGATGTTTTATGCAAACGAGCAGAACAGTATACTTGAAGCAGTCGACCTCTTTGTGCAACTACTGTTTGCTTTCCAAATTACGTTTATTTCGTCTGAAATTTAGGCTATGCTTAGCAATATCAGTGGTCAACGGTTTGTATTTTTTCATTTCATCATCATTTATAGATCCCTTGAGGTGTTCTCCCTTTGCTTTTAACTGAATACAAATCTCCTTACCACTTCAGAGATTTGGCTACGATAATTCCGTTGTTGCTGCACTGCACGCTGAATTTTATTGGAACTTGTTTGCGACGATGAATAGCATTCGAAAAATAGTGTAGGCGAACCTATTTCTTTTACTTAAATAACCTTTTATTAAAATTAGAAAATCACTCGTAGAATATTAACCAAATGAATGAGAGTGCTCGCAATGGCATGTTAATCAGACCAAGTATAGAATATAACAGATGTTTCATACATCATTCTTCTGTATTTTTACTCATCTTGAATGGAAATTGAAGCCCAAATGGCACCAAAGATATAAGCGTTCAAATGATCTATTAACCGATTACAGAAACATGCAAGGACGAACAAAAAAAAGCACTGCCGTGGATCGGGTTGGGTCGAAACCTGGGAAGTTGTAATAGACAGTTTCTCTAACTTAGAATCATGGTGTAGCAAATAGGCTCTTCAGTCTCCAAGAAAACGAATACTGGAACTGTACCGGTCTCTGTAAATATGCGATTTTATCTGTGATCTGGGATTACACGAGAAGGCCTGAGTAATGTTTCAGTTAATATGAAGAATATCACTCTGAAAATCGGATATGAGTGAAAACTGTTTGTGGCAGAATATACGGGTTTCCTAAAGCACTTAAAAGCACTTACTAAGATTTCAGAGAAACAAATGATTAAGAATATATTCTATCTTATTGGAAAACGCTTGCTTATTGGTGAAAAGGGGACGAGGTTACCAATTAGTTGTACTCATCGCATGGAATAAATCTTCAGGTCATATGACCGTCAAGTAGTCATACATTGATACGGCTCAATAGACCGTCTTGACTACTTTGTTTCATGTTGGTACGAAAGAAAGCAAGGACTTAGCCCTCCGTCAACATAAATATTATCGCAGAATTATTATTAGATCAGCTTAACAGTGATGGGAACAGCTATGGTTCGTGGTCTTTTAAGGAACCATTTTGGTTGATTTCATCGGAAGTCATAAGGGAAATCACAGAACCTCATTTCTCCAATGTCGAGTGTAGTTGTCATGTTCATAAGTCCCTTTTGGCGCTATTACACGCGCAGGAACAGAAAACAGGGCATTAAAATGGTTACCGGCAAATCTGTTACTCTGTATCGTTTTAAATTAAAGGGCATAAAACTGTTGCTAGTCTGTAAGGGTACACTCTGTTCTCAACGAATGTTATCAGCGTACGTTTTATTCACTTAAAGGATGATGCTACACATTTGGGTACAGAAAACCGATTTTCCAAATTTTTTATTTCAACTTATAGTATTCATTCTATGTTTTGTATAAATTTTGTCTTGATATCAGCATTAGAAATTCCGTTAAAATAATTAAACTGTTGAACTCTCCACTCGCAGCCACTCCCACCTTTTTAGATATTTGGAAAATGGTGATGGAAATTCTTCCTCTTTAAAAGCTGTAATAGATAATGCACCATACAATACGCCAATAGAAAAGTCGGAATATGTTGGGCACATCCAAACGAGGCTTGGTGCTAGGCTTCGTCGTTTGCTAAAGGAGAAGAAATGCGAAGCACTTGAGTGTGGAAAACAACTAAGAGAAAAAGGCAGGCTTACTCTTAAATAAATTGATTCTCTTCAGTTATATTATGGGGGAGGTATTGGGAAAAATACAAACGCTTTAGAGGCAATGAGGCGTGCTGAGTGAGTGGACAGTTTACTTTGACAAGTTAGCCACTGGCCTCAGACCAACGCATAATTCGTATCTGAAAGATAACTGGCGTACGTATAACAAAACAAATTAAACCTATTAACACAAGTGCTCTCCACCAGAAACTGTTATGAATGCAATTAAGCCCATATTTGGGTGTCAAGCGAATCTTGACTCATTGAGGAAGTGTGTTCATGGGTAAGCACAACCTGTGAATGAAAGCCTAATTAAATTAATTTGTGTTAGATATTCAAAAATGGACATTCTGTGGACTAGGTGTTTTGCAGATAGGTGCCCATGATGCAGCTGTATCTTTCTATGACGGAAATAATGTCACATTTGACGTGCTGAAGAGAGTTAGCGTAAATACAGATGCGTTTACTGCCAAAGCATTTTACACTATCGATCAGCGCATCGTCAGCAAAGCTGACAGAGCATTGTCTAATTTACAAATTCAGGCCAGACAGTTTAGAAATGGAGAGAACGGAAGCCAGAAGGATGCGGAATATCAATATGCAGCAGAGCATTTTAAAATGCAGGTAAACCTATTGGATGTTGAAATATATGAACTCAACATTTAAACTGCTTTTCCTCAGTTCTACATTTTTCACATAATTAGAAACCTATACTGAAAAAATATATGAAGTAAAGCTATGAAATTTTTAGGAGCTATCCAAAACATGTTGCTGTCCCGTTGTAACAGAGGAAGTATAATACCTTCAATTAAATTCTGATTTATGTTACCAAAAAATAATTAGTTTTGATTGTACAAAATTCTAAACTTTATAAATAATAAAATTTCAAACGCAAATTAATGAATGGAGTTCAGTGGTCTTGTGATCTCTTCGCATCTTACAATGAAATTTTCAGACTGATTGTATGATTAGTCTGCCAGTTAGTTCTTTTTAAAATACGACAAATAATTTAAAAAAAAATTATATTTATGGAAAAACACGAATCGTGGATCTTTTACAATATTTCTATATTAAAATACAGTTCTTAAGCTTCGCACATGTAAACTTTCGGATCTCTACCTTTCTACCTGTGACTGTAAAGATTTTTTAAAGAAATGTTTACATTTTCCTTAGCATCCCCCCCCCCCCACCCCCTTACATAAAGGAATGTGGCCCGAAATACGATAAGCAATATTCAACCCACACTGAAACTTCACTATTTGGTAATACGGTTTAAAATAATTGAGATTTATAATCAATTCCGATCTTTATGCAAAAATATCTCGTCTATAAATGAAAAATAGTCGTGACATTTTGGTAAGATGGATTGGATTATGCCGCTTCGTATTAATTTATACCTCGTTGCACACTTTAATTATGATTATTCAGCAATGATGCCAGTCTTTATCATGAACTTTATCTATCATAAATTCACTAATAATTTTTCTTATGTAATAACAAACACAAAAACACCACTATAGAGACACACCACAGTAAAGTACGCTATTATGGACGCATGCTACTAAACAACAGATACTCAGCAACAAGAAATTAATTATATTTTTCGAAAGATCATGAAACGAAAATATACTTCGCAAACTGTATTAATGACGTCTATAGAAGCTTCGAATTGAAATTCATATGTTAGACAATGTAGCGATGCAATATCGATAGCGCTGTGGTTAGCACACTGGACTCGCATTCGGGAGGACGACGGTTCAAACCCGTCTCCGGCCATCCTGATTTAGGTTTTCTGTGATTTCCCTAAATCGTTCCAGGTAAATGCCGGGATGGTTCCTTTGAAAGGGCACGGCCGATTTCCTTCCCCATCCTTCCCTAATCCGAGCTTGTGCTCCGTCTCTAATGGACTCGTTGTCGACGGGCCGTTAAACGCTAATCTCCTCCTCCTCCTCCTCCAATATCGATGCTTTATAAACCAGATGCAATATTCTAATGAATGGATAGTGGACTTAGGTAAATAAGCGTCCTAGAATTCACTTTTGAACATATATAACTACAATTAATGCTTTCATTGGTCCATGTTCGCATAAAATTGCACTGGAAGCGTATCACGATGATATTTTTTCTTATGTAATAACAAACACGAAAACACCACTGCAGAGACACACCACAGTATATGTCTCAATATTCCCGGTGCTACTGAATCCATTGTGCCATTTCTGTCCCGATTACAAACGCAACCAGCCCTTCGTTGGACTTCATTGTAAGTCTTGCTGAGGGCAGAGTTTTCGCTTATAGGCTACAGGGTCTGCCACCAGTCTCTACTATTGCATGGTCCAGCTCAGTGACCAAGGGAAAGTGCACAAAGTGAATTGAATGAATATTTTTGGCATCATATTCCTGTTATTCAGAAAATTATCTTTAGTCTGATACGCATCTCCAGTTGATAAAAATGTTATTTCAAAAGTCGTCATAATTAATCTTTAATTATTCGCTGTAATACTAAATATCCCCGACGGTTTGAGATCACCTCCGGCTTGCCTAACCAGCGGACTAAGCGCTCGTGGGGACAGGGGAATGTTTTTAGATCCTAATTCGATTAATTCTGCAGTAATTGAAGATGGCGAATACTGGCAGAGGCTAGTGAGCTGTTAGTTTCCAATTCAGGCCACGTCTACTTGAGACGAATTGGCACGAGAGAACCCACCGTTTTCGCTGAAGTTGCCGCCTCTTCAGCAGTCCCAACCCATGGGCCGTGGCTTCTTACCGTTGCACAGGGGAGCTAACGGTAAGCGCAGCGCTGGTTAGGTTGGCTATGCGGCCCTCTTCTTGTCGGCGATAGCTTACTGTGTCGAGGGTTTTTGACCCGTGTAGTGTACCGTCAGATTTTGCCATCCTGATTCTCAGTAAATTGCACTATGATTCGAACTCTTCACACGCATTCTGACAATTCTATGTTCAAATAATGTGAAGGAATGAGTTTTTGCCTAGTCATCACGGCAGTGGTTCTGTTTCTGAACTGATTAACTTCTGTCACATCGTTATTTATAAGCTAGTGCCCGAGTAAGTTAACAACTCCATAAGTTAAGTTCTGGTTGTGATCAATATAAATGTGTTCAAGTTTCCAGAAGGACCATTTACATGCATTTAGACTGGTGCTTAACTTGTTTAAGTCTTTGATGCGTGGCTTATTTATCTTGATATGGTACTGTTCGCCACCTCAGGTATTGGTCACACTGATGCAGTTTCAGAGCTTTAGTATGTTAAAATTAAATCTCGTTGTGATGTTAAATTAGTTCCATTCAATTTATCTATTAAGTATTGCTCTTGTCTTTGGTGTGTTGCAGGCAAGTTTGTTACATTGTACATTATAATAGCTAAAATTAAAAGTGGTTGCACGAAGGCTGTTGCTTTTAAAAGTTGCTGCATGTAAGCAGTTGGCTGTTTCTGCATTCACATCTGGCCTTCACGTTTTGAAATCTGACTTGGCTAAGAGACTGGAGTTTTAATATGAGTTACTTGTAACTGTTGTAATTTATTTTGCCGATTTGGAGGCGGTTATTTTGTTATATGTTCTGTTAATTCATCTACGTTCGTTTTCTGTGTTCTAAAGTTTTTGTATACCTGAACTCAAATTTTAGGAGAATTTTAAAAGTTTCTCTTTAAATCTAACATTCAACTTTCAATGATTTCTAATCAAAATTTTAAGTCACTTTATTCGTTATTTGCGGAGGTTCTGTTAAAGCCACTAAACGGACTTTCATGTTATTGTTTACTTATGGTAAATAAACTGATGTTGAAGGTACATTTCTATTTAAATTATGTCCAGCATCTTACAATTCCACCACCTACCGTAATAGAAACATTATTGTCATTGTTATTAGTAATAGAGTTAAGAAATATAGAATAAATTGTTTTTATCTTTAAGAAGCACAAAACATTTTTAATTATTTTGTCTGTTAAAATGTCACAAAGAAAGCAGTTATGTCTATTCGAGAAATTTAAATACGTTGACGTGATTCATTTTTCTATCAGCTGAATACTAATTTCTGAAGTCGTAAGATAGACACTTCACTGAGAGAGGTACTACTGTTTGAGATACTATGCACTACAGAGTTGTTCCTTCCTCTTCATATCATTTCCTTTTTCTGTTTTTCAAAGTATCTCATAATACTCTCCTCTATGCTTCCCTATTTTTATTAATTTTATTTTATTAATTAGCCAGATATTAAGGAGTCTGAAAAGAGTATTTTGTAAGTTATACATATCTCTCTTCTACCATCAGTTTTTATCTCGTGTGGTATGGAATTTCTCCATTATATTGTAAGCAATTGACTGCTACTCGAAAAATTTAAGGACTACTGGTGTGAGATGCGGCGCTGTATGTGAACAATTTCCAGTCTAAAAATGGGAAGGGTATCAAGCATCTGTAGTTATGTGAGGGGATTTTCGTGGTAGCAGCTGAAGAAAAAAAAATGGAGCACGAGTTTCCATATCGAGCCTACAACAGGTTGTTGGAAATAAGTGGTACTAGTCGATTATTTGCCTGGGTATTTCTTCTTTTAAAACATATTCATTTTATTTGTGTGAACATTAATTAAACGTTGGTTACCTTTCGTTGTTTTAAATACAGTGCTGCTCATTTTTATTTCGTTAACCTGACTTAATTTAGTGGCTAAAATTTGTTGTTGATATTGGCTGCCTTCTATTTTCGTTCCAAGGTAATGATCCGAGAAAATTTGGTAACCACTGTTTTACACCTCACCTGCCTTCAAATACCGTATTAAACGTTTCAATACGTAGACAACTGCCGGGAGATGGTGTTGAAGAAACTAAACTGCTGGCCAATAAAATGCAACATAAGAAAATGTAGCACATTACAAAATTTTACTTATTGCATTAAACAAATATAATAGGAGGAATACAACATGAAATATTGAAGGGATTTGAGAATAAACAGGCTTTGAAGTTTAGGCCACAGAGACGCCACATTTGGCATCAAAAATAGATGTTACCTGGTAGGGTACCAAGTCGAACTGGACTTGGATTACAAACTGGAATATGACTCCGCCACTGCGAAAAGATGTCTCTGCTCTCCTGCGCTAGTCGCATGGGGACACAGAAATTCCATGAAATCTATATTCGCAAGACAGTTGTGGGATCATGAACAAATTGAGTAGCAGTACTGCGGAACGATAAACCACATTCTTGATAGGCCACGATGTTGCCATTTTCGAATGCTGATTCCATGCTGATTGAGCTCTATCAGAGTTCATCTCCAGTGGTAGCTAGTGACTGGGGATGAGCAACTCTGTCAGCAATCCATGACCAGATGTTTTTAGTGGGTGAGACATCTGGACAGGGCTGCAGTCGAACAGCCTTTGCATCGAGGTGGGTCAGAACAGCACGGGCAGTTTGATATATTGCATTATGCTGTTGGAAGATAACATCATGGAGACAACGAAGATGGGATGTAGCCAATAGCCTTAGCACTTCAGATATGGTACGCTTACTGTCCAAATTATCGGCTGTGTACTCAATGACACCCCACTCTGTCACGCCAAGTGCTGGCCCTGTATGAGATGACAAGTTCAATGTTGCAATGTCCGTTCTCCTCAGAGCCTCTGCAGATGGATATGACTATCGAATTGCTGTACACGGAACCAGGACTGGTGTGATAGGATGATGTGGTGCGGCTGCTGTGTCTAGTGTTGTCTTTGAGCTGCACTCCTCACTCTGCTACCGCATCAAGTGAAGCAGCAACAACAGGGGCTTTACTGACAGTCCGCGGTGCTCCAGACATCGTCGCTCTGTCCCTGCGTGTACGTCGCTCGCTGAAAGCAAGTCCATTACCTGACTCGTAGTTGAAGATGCTATAGAATTTTGCACGGACACGCGAATACTATATGTGTCCTCTCGTGCGCTAGTCGCGTGGAGCGGTATAAATACTGCATTGCGTTGCTATATCCCCTAGATAATCGTGGGATCACGAACACCAAAAGTAGCAGTATCGCTGAACGATAAACCCCATTCTTGATAGGTCACGTTGCAACCACTGTCGAATTCCGACTCATGCTGAGACGTTTCTCGTTCGTACATAAGTTATAACATAATCTGCTCACAAACAAGCAGCATTAAAATGTACGTGAGGACAATATTATGGAAATGGAAGAGGATGTAGATGAAGACGAAATGGGAGATAAGATACTGCGTGAAGAGTTTGACAGAGCACTGAAAGACCTGAGTCGAAACAAGGCCCCGGGAGTAGACAACATTCCATTTGAACTACTGATGGCCTCGGGAGAGCCAGTCATGACAAAACTCTACCATCTGGTGAGCACGATGTATGAGACAGGCGAAATACCCTCAGACTTCAAGAAGAATATAATAATTCCAATCCCAAAGAAAGCAGGTGTTGACAGATGTGAAAATTACCGAACTATCAGTTTAATAAGTCACAGCTGCAAAATACTAACGCGAATTCTTTACAGACGAATGGAAAAACTGGTAGAAGCCGACCTCGGGGAAGATCAGTTTGGATTCCGTAGAAATGTTGGAACACGTGAGGCAATACTGACCTTACGACTTATCTTAGAAGAAAGATTAAGAAAAGGCAAACCTACGTTTCTAGCATTTGTAGACTTAGAGAAAGCTTTTGACAATGTTAACTGGAATACTCTCTTTCAAATTCTGAAGGTGGCAGGGGTAAAATACAGGGAGCGAAAGGCTATTTACAGTTTGTACAGAAACCAGATGGCAGTTATAAGAGTCGAGGGGCATGAAAGGGAAGCAGTGGTTGGGAAAGGAGTAAGACAGGGTTGTAGCCTCTCCCCGATGTTATTCAATCTGTATATTGAGCAAGCAGTAAAGGAAACAAAAGAAAAATTCGGAGTAGGTATTAAAATTCATGGAGAAGAAGTAAAAACTTTGAGGTTCGCCGATGACATTGTAATTCTGTCAGAGACAGCAAAGGACTTGGAAGAGCAGTTGAACGGAATGGACAGTGTCTTGAAAGGAGGATATAAGATGAACATCAACAAAAGCAAAACGAGGATAATGGAATGTAGTCAAATTAAGTCGGGTGATGCTGAGGGAATTAGATTAGGAAATGAGACACTTAAAGTAGTAAAGGAGTTTTGCTATTTGGGGAGTAAAATAACCGATGATAGTCGAAGTAGAGAGGATATAAAATGTAGACTGGCAATGGCAAGGAAAGCGTTCCTCAAGAAGAGGAATTTGTTAACATCGAGTATAGATTTAAGTGTCAGGAAGTCGTTTCTGAAAGTATTTGTATGGAGTGTAGCCATGTATGGAAGTGAAACATGGACGATAACTAGTTTGGACAAGAAGAGAATAGAAGCTTTCGAAATGTGGTGCTACAGAAGAATGCTGAAGATAAGGTGGGTAGATCACGTAACTAATGAGGAGGTATTGAATAGGATTGGGGAGAAGAGAAGTTTGTGGCACAACTTGACTAGAAGAAGGGATCGGTTGGTAGGACATGTTTTGAGGCATCAAGGGATCACAAATTTAGCATTGGAGGGCAGTGTGGAGGGTAAAAATCGTAGAGGGAGACCAAGAGATGAATACACTAAGCAGACTCAGAAGGATGTAGGTTGCAGTAAGTACTGGGAGATGAAGAAGCTTGCACAGGATAGAGTAGCATGGAGAGCTGCATCAAACCAGTCTCAGGACTGAAGACCACAACAACAACAACAACAATGTAATCTTTCCTTATACAGGGTGAACATTAATAAAACCGACAAACTGCAAGGACAGATTTCTGACTGGAAATGGTGGAAAAACGGTCCGATGAACATATGTGAGGAAATGGACGGTGTGCGTACAACGACAAGAAATCGTCCTGGAACATAGTACAGAGCTGCGTCGCACCCACGTCACAAGATGTTCAAAGCGGCCTCCACTGGCTTGCAGATGATAGGGATGGAAGCGGTTGTCATGCAGGGTACACATAATCGTACTTTGGCGTACGCCATGTTGGTGGGCCACTTGCTGGAGCTTGTACTAGGGTTCGTCTCAATATCCTGTAGAGCCCCGTCCTCCAAATCTGGTACACGCACGGTCCGCCACCTCCCTGCATTTTAGTCTGTCTGAAAGGATCCATGGTCACATTAACTCCCAAAAAGGGCTCGAAATGTTGTGTAATGTGGTTGGTGTCTGTCAGGGTACTTGTTTTAGTATAGCTGTGCTGCCTCTCGACCGTTTCCATTTGGTTGGCCGAACACAGACACCATCTCGGCTTGTTCCCGACATGAGTACCGGATCATTCGGCTCCTTACAATAGGCTACTCTGTAGGAGTCAGCATGGGTTTCGAAAAACACGATCGTGTGAAACCCAGCTCGCGCTATTCGTCCACGAGACTCAGAGGGCCATAGGCACTGGTTCCCAGGTAGATGCCGAGTTTCTTCACTTCCGCAAGGCGTTTGATACAGTTCCCCACAGTCGTTTAATGAACAAAGTAAGAGCATATGGACTATCAGACCAATTGTGTGATTGGATTGAAGAGTTCCTAGATAACAGAATGCAGCATGTCATTCTCAATCGAGAGAAGTCTTCCGAAGTAAGAGTGATTTCAGGTGTGCCGCAGGGGAGTGTCGTAGGACCGTTGCTATTCACGATATACATAAATGATCTTGTGGATAACATCGGAAGTTCACTGAGGCTTTTTGTGGATGAATCTGTAGTATATCGGGAGGTTGTAACAATGGAAAATTGTACTGAAATGCAGGAGGATCTGCAAAGAATTGAACCATGGTGCAGGGATTGGCAATTGAATCTCAATGTAGACAAGTGTAATTGTAAGTAGGTTGTTTGCTATGTAAGTAACCTGTTTAGTTTTTTATGTTGGTAACGCCACGTATGAAAATCACTGATTATGTTGTGTGCAGTCTGTGACTAGTTTGCATTGTTGGAATATTTGCTATTGTAGTGTTGGGCAGTTGGATGTGAACAGCGTGTAGCGTTGCGCAGTTGGAGGTGAGTCGCCAGCAGTGGTGGATGTGAGGAGAGAGATAGTAGAATTTTGAGGGCGGACGACCTGGACGTGTGTCCATCGGAAAGAGTAACTTTGTAATAATGAATATCATGAACCGATGTATATATGATGACCTTTGAACATTATTAAGGCAAATACATTGTTTTTTCTCTATCAAAATCTTTCATTTGCTAGCTATGCCTATCAGTAGTTACTGCCTTCAGTAGTTAGAATCTTTTACTTAGTTGGCAGTATTGGCGCTCGCTGTATTGCAGTAGTTTGAGTAACGAAGATTTTTGTGAGGTAAGTGATTCATGAAAGATATAGGTTACTGTTCGTCAGGGCCACTATTTTGTAGGGATTATTGAAAGCCAGATTGCGTTGCGCTAAAAATATTGTGTGTCACTTTAGTGATGATCAGAATAAGTAAAGAGAGAAATTTCTGAGTACGTTCAGTTTCGCTCATCTGTTTGAAAATCAAATCATGTGTCAGCACAGTCATTCATAAATTTTTCTAAGATGATGTTTCATAATGTGCTACGAATACGTAGAAACAAAGATCCTTTATCATTTAGCTACTATTTAGCAGGTCAGCAACTGGCAGCAGTTAATTCCATAAATTATGTGGGAGTAGGCATTAGGAGTAATTTAAAATGGAATGACCGTATAAAAGTAATCGTCGGTAAAGCAGATGCCAGACTGAGAGTCATTGGAAGAATCCTAAGGAAATGCAATCCGAAAAGAAAGGAAGTAGGTTACAGTACACTTGTTCGCCCACTGCTTGAATACTCCTCACCGGTGTGGGATCCGTACAAGATAGGACTGATAGAAGAGATACAGAAGATCCAACGGAGAGCAGCGCGCTTCGTTACAGGATCATTTAGTAATCGCGAAAGCGTTACGGAGATGATAGATAAATCCCAGTGGAAGACTCTGCAAGAGAGACGCTCAGTAGCTCGGTACGGGCTTTTGTTGAAGTTTCGAGTACATACTTTCACCGAGGAGTCAAGCAGTATATTGCTCGCTCCTACGTATATCTCGCGAAGAGACCATGAGGATAAAATCAGAGAGATTAGAGCCCACACACAGGCACACCGACAATCTTTCTTTCCACGAACAATGTGAGACTGGAATAGAAGGGAGAACCGATAGAGGTACTCAAGGTACCCTTCGCCACACACCGTCAGGTGGCTTGCGGAGTATGAATGTAGATGTAGATGTAGATGTAGATACGGCACTTACACAGCCTACAGCACACAGGGAACACACGGCACGTGGTCAGAGGAACAGTCATTCGCCAGCGCCATCTACCGTGGCAACGATGCGTTTCAGAACACTTGTTCATAGGACCTGTTTTCCCTACATTTCCAGGCAGGAATCCGTCCCTGTACGTTGTCGGTTTTATGTAAATGTTCATCCTGTGTAATAAATGTAGATAGCGTTACTCCTAAATACTTTAAGATGGTTGGGGTGTAATGCTAATAATTGCATTTTATACTGTCTCCCTAAATAAAGAGACTTAGTCCTGTCACGGTCACTTTAAAATATTAAAATAATGGAATAGATGATAATAAAATGTTAAAATGCGTGGCTTTTTAAAATGTATTGAATTAATGAGATTAATTTATCGGCATGAATGACAAGCACAATAAGCTGAGCTATGCCTGGAAATAAGTTCGTATTAGTTCATATTATTTTGCAGGGCGAAGTAGTTTCTTTCTCCGCTGTAGATTTGTGCTTACCATTCTTTATAATGCTACGTTTGGCCGCCGTGTTCACCTTTGAAGTCTTGACCGTGTTCCCATTAAGCTTATCGGATCTTCGTCATTTTCCAATGTACACAGGTGGGCTTCAGTTCTTGTAGTTATCGTACTGTTTGAAATAACAACTCACACGACCTTTCTGTTAATAAAACAATACTGTATTTTTCTAAACGGTGCACATATTAAATAGATACTCCTCGCTTATTCATAGCGACCCCAAAATGGCGGTCTACAATTGTTTTTGTTGTGGTCTTCAGTCCTGAGACTGGTTTGACGCAGCTCTCCATGCTACTATATCCTGTGCAAGCTGCTTCATCTCCCAGTACCTACTACTGCAACCTACATCCTTCTGAATCTGCTTAGTGTATTCATCTCTTGGTCTCCCTCTACGATTTTTACCCTCCATGCTGCCCTCCAATACTAAATTGGTGATCCCTTGATGCCTCAAACATGTCCTACCAACCGATCCCTTCTTCTGGTCAAGTTGTGCCAAAAAACTTCTCTTCTCCCCAATCCTATTCAATACTTCCTCATTAGTTGTGTGATCTACCCATCTAATCTTCAGCATTCTTCTGTAGCACCACATTTCGAAAGCTTCTATTCTCTTCTTGTCCAAACTATTTATCGTCCATGTTTCACTTCCATACATGGCTACACTCCATACAAATACTTTCAACAATTACTTTCTACAATTACTCGCTTAAAATGGCGTGCTTCTCACTCGTTCACTAGCTGAGCGCGAATCCATCCTTCCTCCTGCTGGTACAAGAAAAACTCCTCTTTTTTGACAACTGAAAATCAAAAATACCTGACGGTAGGCATAGGTTCTATGATGGGCTACCGCTCCATCTTTTTCTCTTTGCCTTTAAAGAAGACGAAAACATAAAAGAAATGCAAGAGGTTTATCACAATTTCCAAGCAAATGCCAGTCTCAGGCTTGTTGCGTGCCGTATGTGTGGTCTTGCAATGCTTGTGGCCAGCAGAGTAGTTTTGTCGCGACAGCAGCAGAGCTGGTGAGCTATGGAGTGAGGACGGCCCCGCGCCCCGGCGCTATTCTGTGCCGAGGCGTGGCATCGGCAGCGCGGCACGGCGCGGCGCGTCCAGGCGTGCAATCGCATTCGGCTCGCCGGCTCATTAGAGTGCTCTAATTGCGACGAGGCGCGTGTGTCTGGCCGAGGGCGCGTAATCGCCCTGTCACACATCTGCCCGCCGCCCCTCCTCCTCACTCTACACACGTAATCGCTCCACTGCTCTCGCCAGACCTGCTTAGCCAGGAAGTACGGAATAAGCTCCAAACGTAGGCACTGTGTGGTCCACACTTCTTACCAATCCTCTGGCGACTGATGCTTCAGTTAGCTTAATGTGGAACCCCTTTACATGTTAAGGATTAAAACACGTTGTAAGTAGGCTGTTTAAGTTTTTATGTTGGTAACGCCACGTAGCGCTCTGTATGAAAAATCACTGACTGTGCTGTGGGCAGTCTGTGGCTGGTTGGCATTGTTGGAATATTCGCTGTTGTAGTGTTGGGCTGTTGGATGTGAACAGCGCGTAGCCTTGCGCAGTTGGAGGTGAGCCGCCAGCAGTGGTGGATGTGGAGAGAGGGATGCCAGAGTTTTGAGAAGTTACTAGAAGCGGACGACCTGGACGTGTGTCCGCCAGAAAAAGGGAATTTGTAAAGATGGAGGTCATGAACCAAAAAGGTACGGCCAAACTTTCAGGAAACATTCCTCACACACAAATAAAGAAAAGATATTATGTGGACATGTGTCCGGAAACGCTTAATTTCCATGTTAGATCTCATTTTAGTTTCGTCAGTATGTACTGTACTTCCTCGATTCACCGCCAGTTAGCCCAATTGAAGGAAGGTAATGTTGACTTCGGTGCTTGTGTTGACATACGACTCAAGCACATCAGTACGTAGCATCAACAGGTTAGTGTTCATCACGAACGAGGTTTTGCAGTCAGTGCAATGTTTACAAATGCGGAGTTGACAGATGCCCATCTGATGTATGGATTAGCACGGGGCAATAGCCGTGGCGCGGTACGTTTGTATCGAGACAGATTTCCAGAACGAAGGTGTCCCGACAGGAAGACGTTCGAAGCAATTGATCGGCGTCTTAGGGAGCATGGAACATTCCAGCATATGACTCGCGACTGGGGAAGACGTAGAACGATGAGGACACCCGCAATGGACGAGGCAATTCTTCATGCAGTTGACATTAACCCTAATGTCAGCGTCAGAGAAGTTGCTGCTGTACAAGGTAAGGTTGACCACGTCACTGTAT
This sequence comes from Schistocerca cancellata, assembly GCF_023864275.1. Taxonomy (NCBI): domain Eukaryota; kingdom Metazoa; phylum Arthropoda; class Insecta; order Orthoptera; family Acrididae; genus Schistocerca; species Schistocerca cancellata. The sequence goes on along the minus strand of NC_064628.1, from coordinate 600,811,974 downwards.
GGAGAGTGCTACGGGAGAACCAGTTGTTTCCGTACCATGTACAGCGTGTGCAGGCATTATCAGCAGCTGATTGGCCTCCACGGGTACACTTCTGCGAATGGTTCATCCAACAATGTGTCAATCCACATTTCAGTGCAAATGTTCTCTTTACGCATGAGGCTTCATTCCAACGTGATCAAATTGTAAATTTTCACAATCAACATGTGTGGACTGACGAGAATCCGCACGCAATTGTGCAATCACGTCACCAACACAGATTTTCTATGAACGTTGGGGCGTTCATTGTTGGTGGTCTTGATTGGGCCCCATGTTCTTCCACCTACGCTCAACGGAGCACGTTATCATGATTTCACACGGAATACTCTAGCTGTGCTGCTAGAACATGTGCCTTTACAAGTACGACACAACATGTGGTTCATGCACGATGGCGCTCCTGCACATTTCAGTCGAAGTGTTCGTAAGCTTCTCAACAACAGATTCGATGACCGATGGATTGGTAGAGGCGGACCAATTCCATGGCCTTCACGCTCTGCTGACCTCAACCCTCTTGACTTTTATTTATGGGGGCATTTGAAAGCTCTTGTCTACGCAATCCCGGTACCAAATGTAGAGACTCTTCGTGCTCGTATTGTTGACGGTTGTGATACAATACGCCATTCTCCAGGGCTGCATCAGCGGATCAGGGATTCCATGCGACGGAGGATGGATGCATGCATCCTCGCTAACGGAGGACATTTTGAACATTTGCTGTAACAAAGAGTTTGATGTCACGTTTGTACGTTCTGTTGCTGTGTGTTTACATTCCATGATTAATGTGATTTGAAGATAAGTAATAAAATGAGCTCTAACATGGAAAGTAAGCGTTTCCGGACACATACCCACATAACATATTTTCTTTCTTTCTTTGTCTGTGATGAATGTTTCCTGAAAGTTTGGCCGTACCTTTTTGTAACACCCTATATATATATATATATATATATATATATATATATGTGACTTTTGAACATTGTTAAGGTAAATACATTGTTTGTTCTCTATCAAAATCTTTCATTTGCTAACTATCAGTAGTTAGTGCCTTCAGTAGATAGAATCTTTTATTTATCTGGCAGTATTGGCGCTCGCTGTATTGCAGTATTTCGAGTAACGTAGATTTTTGTGAGGTTAAGTGATTCATGAAAGGTATAGGTTATTGTTCGTCAGGGCCAATCTTTTGTGGCGATTATTGAACGTCAGATTGCGTTGCGCTAAAAATATTGTGTGTCAGTTTAGTGATGATCAGAATAACTAAAGAGATAAATGTCTGAGTACGTTCAGTTTTGCTCAGCTGTTTGAAAATCAAATGACGTACAAGTTTACCAGCACAGTCATTTATAATTTTTCAAAGGGGACGTTTCAACGTCATCGTGGAACCACTAAAAGCGGTTGTAATATACGCAGACGTGCCAAAGAAAATGGTATAGGCATGCGTATTCAAATACAGAGACATGTGAACAGGCAGAAACGGCGCTGCTGTCGGCAGCGCCTATATAAGACAGCAAGTGTCTGACGCAGTTGTTAGATCGATTACTGCCGCTACAATGGCACGTTATCAAGATTTAAGTGAGTTTGAACGTGGTGTTATAATTGACGCACGAGCGTTGGGACACAGCGATGAAGTGGGGATTTTTCACATACGACCATTTCACGAGTGATTTGTGAATGTCAAGAATCTGGTAAAACATCAGATCTCCGACATCGCTCCGGCTGGAAGAAGATCATGCAACGACGGGACCAACAACGACTGGAGATGATCGTTCAACGTGACAACCCTTCCGCAAATTACTGTAGATTTCGATGCTGTGCTATCAACAAGTGTCAGCGTGCAAACCATTCACCGAAACATCATCGATATGGGCTTTCGTGCCGGACGATGTGGCCGAGTGGTTCTAGGCTCTTCAGTCTGGAACCGCGCGACCGCTACGGTTGCAGGTTCGAATCCTTCCTCGGGCATGGATGTGTGTGATGTCTTTAGGTTAGTTAGGTTTAAGTAGTTCTAAGTTCTAGGGGACTGATGACCTCAGCAGTTAAGTCCCATAGTGCTCAGAGCCATTTGAACTATTTTTTGTCCAACAGTCTTACTCATACGTACTTTACTGCTTCTGCTTTTCATTCTACACACACACACACACACACACACACACACACACACACACACACAACAAGACGCCAGCAGGCCTACAAAGCACTACTGCTGGTCATCCGTACATAGTTTTATCCACCCACATGAGTGGTATGGATATTTTTGAGACCGTATCCTTTATCTGCGAAATTCAGATGAGATCGGCAACTTGGGACACTCCATCTCAGAACTGTGCAAAACGCGAACCGGGAAAAAAGCGTTGGCAATTACTAGAGCCATAAAGGAAGCTCAGTTCGAATAATAAGCCTCTCCACATTACAGTCACGTTCAAACTACATACAATAACGCATTTTCTGGATTCTGGCTAGCTGCAGAACGTGGAAATTATCGATCCTCAATTTCCTCACAGCCTCTTCCTGGTGCTCCACTCCAACCGCAACAGCTTTACACCACGGTCAAAGCACGTTTACTATCCCGGCTAGGTAAGCTTTGCTCGAAATCTACTTCCAGACCGAAATAGCACTGCTACATCTCCTGCTGCAGCAAGTTATGTTAATGGGCCAGATGCATCAGACGTGCTATGTAAATTTTAAGAAGAAAGAATTGTAAACAAAGAAGAAAGGTTTCCGATTCCTTGTCTAAAACATTTCTAGATTGAATTTCAGTTTATAGTAACGTTCTTTTCAAATAACAACTGAAATGCACTTCTATGTATACTTTACAGCTACAACTAAAACTGTAAATATCATTGGAGACAACAAATAATTAGCTACCGAGTACACAAGTGACGAAAAACTTTTCCTCTGGTGAGATTACAATCCTTAAAACAGTACCCTGTTCCGTCAGTTCATCTTGGGAGATTTGCAGTACCCCGTCGAATGAATGAGATGACATTCTCACGATACTGGAAAATTTAGCTCTTTAATTTCTTGTTGTTGTTGTGGTTTTCAGTTCAGAGACTGGTTTGATGCAGCTATCCATGCTACTCTATCCTGTCCAAGCTTCTTCATCTCCCAGTACCTACTGCAACCTACATCCTTCTGAATCTGTTTACTGTATTCATCTCTTGGTCTCCCTCTACCATTTTTACCCTCCACGCTGCCCTCCAGTACTAAATTGGTGATCCCTTGATGCATCAGAATATGAGCTAAAAACCGATCCCTTCCTCTAGTCAAGTTGTGCCACAAACTTCTCTTCTCCCCAATCCTATTCAATACCTCCTCATTAGTTATGTGATCTACCCATCTAATCTTCAGCATTCTTCTATAGCACCACATTTAGGAAGCTTCTATTCTCTTCTTGTTTAAACTATTTATCGTCCACGTTTCACTTCCATACTTGGCTATACTCAATACAAATACTTTCAGACACGACTTCCTGACACATAAATCTATACTCAATGTTAACAAATTTCTCTTCTTCAGAAACGCTTTCGTTGCCATTGCCAGTCTGCATTTTATATCCTCTCTACTTCGACCATCATCAGTTATTTTGCTCCCCAAATAGCAAAACTCTTTTACTGCTTTTTAAGTGTCTCATTTCCTAATCTAATTCCCTCAGCATCACCCGACTGAATTCGACTACGTTCCATTATCCTCGTTTTGCTTATGTTGATGTTCATCTTATATCCTCCTTTCACGACACTGTCCGTTCCGTTCAGCTGCTCTTCAAGGTCCTTTGTTGTCCCTGACAGAATTACAATGTCATCGACGAACCTCAAAGTTTTTATTTATTCTCCCTGGATTTTAATTCCTACTCCGAATTTTTCTTTTGTTTCCTTTACTGCTTGCTCAATATACAGATTGAATAACATAGGGGATTGGCTACAACTCTGTCTCACTCCCTTCCCAACCACTGTTTCCCTTTAATGCCCCTCGACTCTTATAACTGCCATCTGGTTTCTGTACAAATTGTAAATAGCCTTTCGCTCCCTGTATTTTACCCATTCCAACTTCAGAATTTGAAAGAGAGTATTCCAGTCAACATTGTCAAAAGCTTTCTCAAAGTCTACAAATGCTAGAAACGTAGGTTTGCCTTTCCTTAATATTTTTGCTAAGATAAGTCGTAGGGTCAGTATTGCCTCAGGTGTTCCAACATTTCTGCGGAATCCAAACTGATCTTCGCCGAGGTTGGCTACTAGCAGTTTTTCCATTCGTCTGTAAAGAATTCGCAATAGTATTTTGCAGCCGTGGCTTATTAAACTGATAGTTCGGTAATTTTCACATCTGTCAACGCCTGCTTTCTTTGGGATTGGAATTATTATATTCTTCTTGAAGTCTGAGGGTATTTCGCCTGTCTCATACATCTTGCTCACTAGGTGGTACAGTTTTGTTAGGCCTGGCTCTCCCAAGGCTGTCAATATTGTAGTGGAATGTCGTTTACTCCCGGGGCCTTGTTTCGACTTAGGTCTTTCAGTGCTCTTTCAAACTCTTCACGCAGTATCAAATCTCCTATTTCATCTTCATGTACATTCTCTTCCTTTTCTATAATATTGTCTTCAAGAACAACGCCCTTGTATAGACCCTCTGTATACTCCTTCCATCTTTCTGCTTTCCCTTCCTTGCTTAGAACTGGGTTTCCATCTGAGCTCTTGATATTCATTGAAGTGGTTCTCTTTTCTCCAAAGGCCTCTTTAATTTTCCTGTAGACAGTATCTATCTTACCCCTAGTGAGATAAGCCTCCACATCCTTACATTTGTCCTCTAGCCATCCCTGCTTAGCCATTTTGCACTTCCTGTCGTCTCATTTTTGAGATGTTTGTATTCCTTTTTGCCTGCTTCATTTACTGCATTTTTATATTTTCTCCTTTCATCAATTACATTCAATATATCTTCTGTTACCCTAGGATTTCTATTAGCTCTCGTCTTTATACCTACTTGATCCTCTTCTACCTTCAGTATTTCACCTCTCAAAGCTATCCATTCTTCTTACACTGTATTTCTTTCCCCATTCTTGTCAATCGTTCCCTAATGCTCTCCCCTTAAATCATCATAAAAGCTTTCAAATAAACCTTGAATGTCACTATCAGCAATGAAAGGACGTGTTCAGAATTTCTTTTTCGGCCTTCCCCGTTTTTTTGTACTTGCACACAGAGCTTATAGCTGCTCTACCGAGCGGAGACTGAAGGCATTCTTCTGGTGTCTCTGCTGTCGTCTCGTACTGCCAGATCTGAGCGTTGCCAGCAGAGCGGCCAGCATACCTGTCGTAGCGTCCCTTGCGTTTTAGGCCCTTAGTGACGTGATAGTGAAGTGGAAACGCGAAGGAGCAACGACACCCAAACCAAGCCTAGTCAGACATCATGTAATGACGGACAGGGTCCTACGAACATTGTGGGGACTGGTTGTAACAAATGGGTATGAGCACTATGAGACTTAACATCTGAGGTCATCAGTCCCCTAGGACTTAGAACTACTTAAACCTAACTAATCTAAGGACATCACACACGTCCATGCCCGAGGCAGGATTCGAAACTGCAACCATAGCAGTCGCGCGGTTCCGGACTGAAGCGCCTAGAACCGCTCGGCCACACCGGCCGGCTTGGTTGTAACAAATCTCATGAAATCAGCGACGGAAATCTCCCGTGAGCTGCAGAGTGCTACCAGGAGTCCAGCTAGCACAATGACTGGGCGTAGGGAGTTGTAAATACTGGGGTGCAATGGTCGAGCCATAACTCGCAATCCACTCTAAGGCTAATGCTAAGCAGAACTCGAGACGGTGTGAAGAGCAACACCTCTGGAGAGTCGATACTGGAAAATAGTGATTTGGAGCGATTTACCTGTGGCAGTCCGATGGAAGGTTTTGGCTTTGTCGAATGCCTGTAGAACTTCACCTGCCGCCATGTGTCGTGCCAACAGTAAAGCACAGAGTAGATGGTGCTATGATAAGAGGGGTGTTTTCGTGGTTAGGATGTGGTAGCCTTACTGCGCTTAAATACGAAATCATATTAACACATTTTGCATTATTCTGTACTGGATACAGTAGAGGAACAGTTCGTGGATGATGGTTGATTGTTTCAGCATGACAGTGCACCCCATGATGAAGCAGCATTTTTGAGGGAGTGGTTTATGGCAATAACATTCCTGAAATGGACTGACCTGCCAATTGTCTCAACCTGAACCAAAATGAACGTCTTTAGGATGAGGTAAAGCGTCGACTTCGATCCAGACCATAGCGACCTCCTATGGTTTCTGTTCTTGAGAAAGACTGGGCTGCTACTCCTTCACAGACATTTAGACACCACACTGAACGCGTCTCCATCATAATTCAAGCCGTCACAAAGGTGAAGGGTGGATACACCCCATTTTAATTCCCACTAATATGTGTCCGAGTACAGATAGAATACATGTATTTTGAAACTATGTATTTGCTCACGATGAAGCCTGACGTAATGTTATTGTGATGTTCGGGAGTCAACGTGTCCGGGACAAACTTATCACACACATTCCAGTTCTTCAAAACTTTGAAATTTGTGACAGAGGCACAATGACACATTACGCCTGCACTGCCACTACTTAACAGTATCTGCTCGCAACTGACTGGTCGTCGGGTTCAAGCTGCCATCGAAGTTACTTCGCCTTCTTCGCTTATTCGCCAGGAGTAAAATCAGTCTCGGAACTTTTTGGACGGGCAGTGTATATACGTGTTCTGTTACACCATGCTGTAATAATAACAAACCGTCCTTCAACCATTTTCCAAGGATGCTCGCAACAGCACCCCGCAAACAGGCGCTTACGTCAGTGGATTTCCCCACTTGCGGTCCATATCGTCGCTACAATGATTCCCCATTTGTCTCTGTTCTTCTAATAAATTTTCATTATTGCGTCACGTGCGGTCAATGCCACCAGGTGATATTCTAAAGAACGGTAGGTTGTGGTCCTAGTGTTGTGGCTCATATCAGTATATTGCGAACTGGAGATGAGCTGGCGCCTAAAACCGAATGTCGTGATGTAACTGCTCCCTATATTTTTCGTTTCATTTCAGAAGAAGTAGTTAACTTTTAAGGTAACAAATATTTTGATGATGACTTGTTGAGTATGAAGCGGGACTCTACTCATATGAAACCAAATGTCCACACAGTGTACATGATGAATATCATGTACAGACAAAGCGTACAGAGCTTGTCAGTAGCCTGCGCACAATTCTCTATCATTTTCATCACTAGAAAATAGAATTCAAACTAGCGAGAACAAACATGTATGTCACTCTGGTTGCAAAATTCATGCCACGATGCACTATTTTAATTAGAAGATACTATCTTGGTATTCATCCACAATAACAGAGCAAAACAGGTTTCAGTAATTAATTAACGTCTATGTAAGTGTGTACGACTAACCGTCTATGAGGTTTTGGGTTAGGACTTTATTATGCACGAATCTCACTCTCCCAAATAATACGAACATACTAGTTAGGTATAAAACTGTTTTGAAAGGAGGATGTAACGGGATATCCTCTTCCAGCATTACTTTTCCTCGACAGTAGTTCTCGATACCAGTATTATTTTTCGAATTTTGGAGAGGTCAATATTATCTCAGCTGCTTTCCTGAAAACATTCATCTAATTTTATACACAATATGTTATATTTCAAGATAAAATTTATGAAAAGGAATTACTTTATTTTCGATGTTACAATCGATAAGTAGTAGATCTGAATGTACAGTTAAAATTATTTTTTAGAAACATTTGAAATTTCGAATTATTTGCCAGACATGAAAGTATTATTATTAATTACGCAATCTAGGACTGTTTACTATGTTTATTTCTGGATTTATTTATGAAATGATAATCGAAATTAATAGAAATTCATTTGTTAAGAAAAACTGTAAGCCCTTCGGAATATGGTTATTACCACAGAGTGAGGTAGTAGTCTTGATGTGATTGGACGTATTTTTGTATTTTGTGCGAAAAATGTAATTTCGGCTTAGTTAATGTGAAAAATCAAAAGACTGTATGATATACTAAAATTTGACCAAATATATAAACGTAACAACAAATTCTGCAACAACAAGCTTCAAATTTATTTAGATCAGTTCAACCAGGAGGACCTAAAATGCGAAAATTTCAGCTTCAAGAATCAGCCCCTAGACAAGAAGAATTGGAGCCAACTCCACATGACAAGATAAGTAAACTAGAATGTCTGTTATAATCTTCGCTCCTCTCAAATTTTTCATAAAAGACGTTGATTGTTGCGGACAATAGCAGCAAGTAGAAAGGAGGGGGAAGGTTAAAGGACAAAGGATGAACATCAACAAAAGCAGAACAATGATAACTGAATGTAGTTAGCTTAAACCACGTGATTCTGAGAGAATTACATTAGGGAAAGTAGGACTTAAAATAGTAGATGAGTTTTGCTATTTGGACAACACAATAACTGATGATGGTCAATGTAGAGAGGTTATAAAATGTAGACTGGCAATGGCAAGAAAATCATTTCTGAAGAAGAGAAATTTCGTAACATCGAATATAGATGTTACGAAGTCTTTTCTGAAAGTAATTGAAGGTGTATAGCCACAAATGGAAGTGGAACATGGACGATAAATAGTTTAGACAAGAATAGAATACAAGCTTTCGAAATGTGGTCTACAGAAGAATGCTGAGGATTAGATGGGTATATCACGTAACTAATGAGAAAGTACTGAGTAGTATTGGTGAGAAAAGTAATGTGTGGCACGACTTGACTAGAAGAAGGGATTGGTTGATCGAGCAAATTCTGAGACATCAAGGGGTCACCAATTTAGTATGGGAGGGAAGCGTGGGGAGTAAAATTCGCAGACTGAGACCGAGAGATAAATACAATAAACAGATTCAGAAGAATGTAAGTTGTGGTAGTTACCCGGCGATGAAGAGGACTACACAGGATAGAGCAGCATGGAGAGCGGCATCAGTTCGGACTTCGGATTGAAAACCACAATATCAACAACAACTTGTTAGGTATCTACATTTCTGTAGAATGGCCTTTTTAGTGTTTGTCACTCAGTTCAAGCTGTTGAATTACCAATCACATACCCATTGCACTCTCGGTTTTGTCTGCGTTTATGCTCTTAAAGTCACACTCAGAACGTTTGTGAGAATGTGCTGTTTTCTTTTCTTTCGTGTACGCGGCGTTCCCTTTACATTTAAACCGAAATGTTTTATTGTCGTTGCTCAAATCGTAAAGTTCTTTGAACAACATCCTGAATGAAATTTTGGCACTACATTGCTCCAGCTTTCTCTTAATATGGCCTGAACCAGAGTATGAAATTCTGCTACATTGTGGTATTCCTCGTGCGCATCATTGAACTCCATTTTCGATTACAGTTTTAACTACTTAACCTTTTATGCACCCGACCCACAAATGGAACGTGATTCTTAAAAATTACTCGATGAGGCTGTGGGTATTCTTAGAACTATTTTAAATGATGTTCTACTCTTAGAATGTTTATGATCGTTGCCGAAGAGAACTATTGATGTGCCAATTCATTTTTCATAAGATTGGAGACCAGTAGAAGAAGAAACTAGGTGCATTTGGAATTTAGTGCTGTCAAATAATGTCAACAATTAAGATGAAGCGGGGAATGAAGAAAAAAAAGTGTCGACAGGTCTAACGAGGACCGTTACTAGAAGAAGGGACAGGTCTGTGGAGCTCTGTTACGGCCGCCTGGAATGGTTAACTGGCAGCTGAAGTAAAGGAACCAAATGATACAGACAGACGGAGACTGCAATATTAAAAGCCGGTTATAGTAGGTGTTGGGTATAACAGTTACTTAGATGTGAAAACAATACAAAATAGCAAAAGTCGCAGCAAGTATCGAACGAGTTCAAAGACTGATGACTGATCGATGTGTATACAACACTGCAAAATACATTACAGATGAAAAGGTGCAAAGACAAAGTAACTGTTGCCTTTGGCGCTGTAATTGTACGTAATTTGAAATGTTAAACAGTAAATAAATATAAAAGGAACATGCCAGAAAAATATTAACACGTTAACACTAACCACCGAAAAAACAATATGTAACAAAACACAGGTCAGTGCTTCCCTTCTAAACTTCTCTTAATTCTCACATTCCTTCTATTGTTCCGACACTGTCTCGTTCATTTTGTCATTGCCTATATATTCTGTATATTCTGCAGTTTTATTATATGTGCTTGTTCCTTGCAGTAAGAGAATTATTCATACCACTGATATACGCGGGTGATTTAGTTTTTGTGCTCCCTGTTACAATTGTCAATTCTATAATTTACTGTGTTTCTGCATCACTTTCCATATGTAATACATCTTCCAAATATTTTTCATTACTCTTGTCTTGCATTAATTTTATTTTATTATGACTATTAAATTCATTTAAATTGTTAAATACGCTATTAGATTCCTTTTCTGGATTTACATTTGCTCCACTGTTGATCATCTCTCTCTCTACACACACACACACACACACACACACACACACACACACACACACACACACAGTTTTTTATGTTTAGTGTTAATAATTCTGATTGTTCCCTTCATACACTGTCAAATCATATTAATGTGACGTCCATTGAAAAGTCTGAATAATCACCTTTTGAAGTGCAGAACACTGCACGACTTGCATGAAGAGAGTCAATGAGGTTCTGAAATGTACAGAAATGGATATGGGGGCTTGCCAACACTACTGCTGCAGCCAGCTGCGCCATGTTTCTTGGCTGAGGATCCAGGGCGCATACAGCCCGATCGAGGTGGTTCCTTAGATTCTCGATTGGATTTAAATTCGGTGAGCTGGATGGCCAGGATAGTACGGCAATTCATCTTCGTGCTACCGAGTGAGGTGGCGCAATGGTTAGCACACTGTACTCACATTCGGGAGGAAGATGGTTCAATCCCACGTCCGGCCATCCTGATTTAGGTTTTCCGCGATTTCCCTAAATCGCTCCAGGGAAATGCCGGGATGGTTCCTATGAAAGGTCACGGCCGACTTCCTTCCCCGTCCTTCCCTAAACTGATGAGACCATTGACCTCGCTGTTTGATCTCTTCCCACCAAACAAGCCAACTCAACCCAACCCATCTTCGTGCTCTTCCAACCACGCACGTACCAATCAAGCAGTGTGACACGTTGCATTGTACTGCTTGTGGATGCCAAAGTGCCGAGGTACAACGGACTGCCTGTAGGGATGGGCATGGTCCCCAGGGCTAGATGCATACTTGTGTTGATCCATTGTGCCTTCCAGAATGACGACATCACCCAGGGAATGCCCTGCAGATGGACCCTTCCAACGATTGTTGCAGCATGTTTCCTTCCAGGCGTTCCACCCTGTAATCGGCAACGTGCCTCTATCTGACGGACTACAAAATGTTATTCATCTGAAAAGACCACCTGTCACCAATCAATGGAAGTCCAGCAGCGGCACTGGCGTGCAAATTCCAGCCTTCGTTGTCGATGAACAGCTGTGAGCATGGGCGCATGAACGGGCGCCTGCTGCAAAGGTTCATCGTACGAGGCAAAGTTCGCTGGATAGACACTGCTGGTAGCCCCTCGGTTCACCTTAGCGATCAGTTGTTCAACAGCTGCACTTCTATTCGCCTGTACACATCGCTGCAGCCGTCCTTCAGCCCTGTCATCTATGAGCCATGGAGCGCCACAGTTGCCGCGGCACCGGTTTTGATTACCGCCGTTTTGCCATACAAAATATACTTTAACCACGTAGGCACCCAGTTTGCAGACTTAGCCGTTTCGGAAATGCTTCCACCCTTGCCCAAAAAAACTAATGATCATGCCCTTTTAGACGTCAGATTAATCGTTCCATTTCCACATTACGACAAGGACTGCACTGTGGCCGCGCGGTCTAAGGCGCTGCAGTCATGGACTGTGCGGCTGGTCCCAACGGAGGTTCGAGTCATCCCTTGGGCATGGGTGTGTGTGTTGGTTCAAATGGTTCAAATGGCTCTGAGCACTATCGGACTTAACATCTCAGGTCATCAGTCCCCTAGAACTTAGAACTACTTAAACCTAACTAACCTAAGGACATCACACACATCCATTCCCGAGGCAGGATTCGAACCTGCAACCGTAGCGGTCGCGCGGTTCCAGACTGAAGCTGCTAGAACCGCTCGACCACCAGCGGCCGGCGTGTGTGTTGGTCCTTAGGATAATTTAGGTTAAGTAGTGGGCAAGCTTAGGGGCTGATGACCTTAGCAGTTAAGTCCCATAAGGTTTCACACACATGTGCACATTTTTTTGATTGCACTGTTTTCCGCAGTCATATACTTTCCAATAACACTGCTGCCACCAAGTGTCTGTGAGTGGTTATTGCACGCTGACGTCAAACATAAGTGGCGGTTAAAATAATGTGACTGGTAAGTACATGTAATTACTGTTTAACATTGAAATTTTGAATTACTTTACCATCACACTGTCGAGTATGGCACTTTCTTTGTTTGCATCTCTCTATGTGTAATATATTTTGCATTATTCTTCATCAACACTTTTCCTTTAGGAGTGGTCGGTTTCCTGACCGATTAAAGTACTCGGTAGTGAAGACACTTTATAAAAAGCGAGACATTGATAATGTTGACAATTTTAGACCTATTTCTATGCCATCGGTGTTTGCTAAAGTTATCGAGAAGGTTGTATATACAAGGTTACTGGAGCATTTAAATTCACATAATTTGCTGTCAAATGTTCAGTTTGGTTTTAGAAATGGTTTAACAACTGAAAATGCTATATTCTCTTTTCTCTGTGAGGTTTTGGACGGATTAAATAAAAGGTTGCGAACGCTAGGTGTTTTCTTTGATTTAACGAAGGCTTTTGACTGTGTTGACCACAAAATATTACTGCAGAAGCTGGACCATTATGGGGTAAGGGGAGTAGCTTACAATTGGTTCGCCTCTTACTTTAAGAACAGAAAGCAGAAGGTAATTCTCCGCAATATTGAGAGTGGTAGTGATGTTCAGTCTCAATGGGGCACTGTTAAGTGGGGCGTTCCCCAAGGGTCGGTGCTGGGGCCACTGCTGTTTATTTATATAAATGATATGCCTTCTAGTATTACAGGTGATTCAAAAATATTTCTGTTTGCTGATGACACCAACTTGGTAGTGAAGGATCAAGTGTGTAATATTGAAACAGTATCAAATAATGTAGTTCATGAAATAAGTTCGTGGCTTGTGGAAAATAATTTAATGCTAAATCACAGTGAGACTCAGTTTTTACAGTTTCTAACTCACAATTCAACAAGAATCGATATTTTGATCAGACAGGATGGGCATATTATAAGCGAGACGGAACAGTTCAAGTTCCTAGGCGTTCGGATGGATAGTAAGCTGTTGTGGAAAGCCCATGTCCAGGATCTTGTTTAGAAACTAAATGCTGCTTTATTTACCATTAGAACAGTATCTGAAATAAGTGACACTTCAACATGAAACGTAGTCTACTCCGCATATTTTCATACGCTTATGTCGTATGGTATTATTTTATGTGGAAATTCTTCTGATTCAAAAAGGGTATTTTTGGCTCAAAAACGGGCTGTTCGAGCTATATGTGGTGTAAGTTCGAGAGCCTCTTGTCGACCCCTATTCAATAGTCTGGGAATTCTGACATTGACCTCACAGTATATATTTTCTTTAATGTCGTTTGTTGTTAGCAATATTAGCTTATTTCCAATAGTTAGCAACTTTCACCCAGTCAATACTAGGCAGAAATCCAATCTGCATGTGGAATGCACTTCCTTGACTCTTGTGCAAAAAGGAGTGCAGTATTCTGCTGCATCCATTTTCAATAAGCTACCACAAGAACTCAAAAATCTTAGCAGTAGCCCAAACTCTTTTAAGTCTAAACTGAAGAGTTTCCTCATGGCTCACTCCTTCTATTCTGTCGAGGAGCTCCAAGAAGAGCTAATAAATTAAGCAAATTCCAGTGTTAAATTGTTGATTTTCTTTATTTAAACTTACGACTTGTCACCTGAATATGTTTTTTTATATTTCATTTTATCTGTTTCTAATATCGTGTCATAATTTCATGTATTGACTCGTTCCATGACCATGGATACTTCTCCTTAATTTGGTCCCACGGAACAATAAATAAATAAATAAATAAATCACTATTGTATCCTCTTTAATGATGATAGTTGAAGCCTAATGGTGGCCTTGAAAGCCTAAACCGTTTAATGACTTGATTTAATATTGTAGAACATCCACAGTTCTGTGGTTTTCGTTTGAAACGTATTGAAGGGCACATCGTTTGTATTTTGTTTGACAAATGTGAAATTGACTAAACAATCTTCGACGGAAGAGTACCCTAACATAAAATTAAAACGAAATCTTATGCAATCTTAGCCTGCAATTAAGTCGACAGATCTGTAGAACGGATGAATACGGAAGGCATTACAGGCATGAAATCATAGTTAGACGCGTTTCACAAGGATTTGCTTGCTGAAAGACATAGAGAGTGCACTCTTCCACGGAGAAACAACGACGCTTCTTTTTATATTTGAAACAGTATTCACAAAGCGTGTGAGGGAACTGTGGGAAAGCAGCAGTGAACCACATCGTCATTTGCGGACTATACAGAGAAAAACAAACGGGAAGGCATCTTAAATAACCGCTATTTTTCTATAAGACTACACAAAGAGGTACCTCAAGTTTGCGTCAATATATAAGGCTGTCAGAACGTAATTATGGAAGTTTTTTAAGTTTAACGTACTTGTGAACACGTTGCAACGCTGTCTTTGCGAGTTTCAGTACATCATGCCTTTGCTAAATGGAGGACCTCAATTCAGTGTAGCCAGGATTTTATGCAGGTCTGTGAAAACAAAATTTCGTAAAGACAAGGGAAGAATAAAGACTTACATAGCTGAGAAGCCATAGTTTTAATTTGTGCATCGATTTGTACAGTAAATTAATGAGTGTTCTCTATTGACACAGGTAAAGTGTAAATCATGGTTAACTTTGTATATAGAATTACTATACAGCATAAACGACAGCTGTATCTTCGTGTTGGGAATCATTTTAATGTACTAAATTTGTCACATTGTAGACTTTTTTTTTTTTTTTTTTTTTTTTTTTGCTGAAATCCAAACCTCTCTTAAAATCAATTCATGACATATTTGGGCCAGGTTATTATCGTCGAATTATCGTTTTGAAGTCGTGTGTATAGTAGAAAATAGATATGTTTTTGACACACTACAGTGCCGGTAAATGAATTTCAGAGCAGTAGGCCTAATTAATGGCAGCAAAAAAAGCTGAAAGACTTGCGGCAAATAACCCTCTTAAACTTCTAAGTGACAACTACGTGCTCTCTTTCCATTGCTGCATACGTAACCTGGAGTGATGGATTTATCCACTACTTCCATTTTTAACTGTCTTTCGTCTGTAGCTTCATTCTCGTTGCATTCTACTGCTGATCCCATTCCATCCCATCTCGACCGCCTAGTCTGGCAGCACCAATCACCGACGTGAGGTTTACTTTTTGCTTCTGTATTTCCAAAAATGTTCGTTAGTAATTTAATTTCCTACCAAAGAGCGAAAAAACTGAAACTAATTGTGTTACTTTAGAAACATAACAGTACTCTATCCTGGAGCAGTTGCATTATACTTTAGGTGTCGTTCTGAGATATTTCGCCCTCAAGGTCACAGTTTCAAATATATTTTTTTTCTGCGCTGCCAAACGGAGTAGATTCAGCTGACTATCCCGTCCCTCCCTCCTTCCACCCCCCCCCCCCCCCGCCCACTCTCTCCCGCATTGTCATTAGAATTAACGTCTATCAATCAGAAAATGTCACCGAAACTTAGAATTTAATACCACAAAAGATTTTAACGTGTAAGAAACCATTACGATTTAAATTAACACTTACTTTTCACGATGTGCAGAAGTACCAAGCTTGTTTGAACTCTCGTGTGTTGCTGGGCTTTGGTATATCAATGCCATCCGCAAACAAATGCTTCTTGTTACTATTCAGGGAAACTATAACAGATACAGAAAGCATAATATGCAGTTACATACAATAAAATTTCAGCTACATACTGTAATTTTTCCACCTGGTCAACGCCATTCGTATTCATTATTGCCAAAGAAGAAAAAGATTCTGCATGCCACGATTGTAAAAACCTGAATCATCCGAGGCTAGAAACTCTTACAGCTTTGACGACAACGTATGAGTCTAGAAAATTTTGGTCACGTAGTCTACCTCCCATAGACCCAAGGATACGAAAATCTGAGGGATCTGAATGTGGACTGCATGGCGGATGTCGTAGAACAGCCCAGAGAGATCTGGCAATTTTCACTCTCGCTAAACTATTGGAGAGGGGATTTTGGGTTATCGTGTTGGAAATGGAGGTTTGTCTTATCCTCTGGCGTCACTCTGGAAACTGGAGGTTTCAGGCTAGTCAGTGTCGTCTGTGGGCTACTGACAGTTGCTTTAGGTCTCAAGACGTTCGAAACGAGACCCTACGTATATCACTAGACTGTACGTATAATTTTGCCTGCAAATAACTATGTCCTGATCTACTTTTCTGTTGGAGAATTCTGAAGTCACCATTCCATGGACTGCTTTGAGGGTTCCGGTTTGTGGTGGTAATACCACGTCTCATCTCCGGCGTTGCTGTTGTTCAGAAAATTTACATCGTCCAGCAGGTCCCGACAAATGTCCATTCAATGGTTTTTCTGGTCTTGTGTGTCTCACACACGCTTTGCGGCATCGAAAGCTGCATCACATCTTCTACAAAACATTACAGCCGACGGTTAACTGTACACACAATTCATTTTTCGTAATCCGCCGATCTTCTCGGATGAATTGATCGTCACGCTGTCCACTATGAAGCATGACGGTTTCGACGGTGGCTTTCTTGTCGTGCACATTCTTCGTACCACTAATCAAGTATGGTATCCATCCCAAGTGAAGATTTCAGTGACGCTTCTATTTTGCACGCATCTGGATGTGAGAGATCTGCTGTGTTCTCTGAAGATTGGAATGAAGCCATGTATACGGTATCATAGGAGAAATGTTCAATATTCAAGGATGACAGGAAGGATCGTTGCAGCGATAAAAAAAAGTCTGGTACACATGTGTTCTAAAATCCATACCTTTAGAGCTACGAGTACGTCTTCATCTACGATGCTGTGAAAGACATCTCTTCTGCTGCAAACTCTTTGGTTTCCATATTTCTGGAGGAGATCGGACCAAAACAAGAAAACAAAAGTCCAGTAAACATGGGCTTTAAGAGGTACCTTAAGAGGTATCAGCATCTGTTCACCTCCATGCATTTTGGATGCCATGTTTACCAGTATTTTTTTTTTATTTTGGTCCATACTGCCTCCTCCCAAAATATGGAAAGCAGAGAGCTTGTAGCACAAGACGTTTGTTTCACAGTATTGAAGACGAATAAGTGCTCATAGCTGTTAAGATACGAATTTTAGAGATCATGTTTATTAGGCATTCTGCTTCGAATGATCGTTTCTGTCATATCCCAAAATACTGATCATTCTTCTGAGACACCCTGTACAGTAGAGGGCGAGCTTCTCGCAACTCAAGCAGCACTGAGCTAAGGCTAGCGTTCACAGAGCACTCCACACGGCAAGTTCTATTTTATGCTTCCACCGTATGTGTCTCAAATTATCCCCAACTGAACGTCAACACATTCAACCCCACACACGACTCCAGTCAGTCAAAATTAATCACAGTATAAGCTTCAGTAACAACAGAGCCTCAAGACAACACCAGGATCGTGTGTATAGTCACCAGGAAGAAGAGCCAATCTGGACATTCTAAAAGTAATCGCAGTTAGAGTTCACTGAGTTCAAGACTAGACCAGAGTTAAAGTTGGATCAGTGCATGTGTGCTTTAAACGATTCCCACACACTATCTTCATACTAAAGTTAATAAGTTTAATATTACTATCAATAAATTGTTGTATACTGTTGCTAATCTGTGTTGCCACCTATTTTTGCCATAGCTGTTCCATAGGCCTATTTGGTCCTATGACAAAGCTATATAGTTTCTCCGTGTAAGCAGGCCAAATCATAACAGGAAACTGAGCGAGGTGGCGCAGTGGTTGGCACACTGGACTCACTTTCGGGAGGACGACGGTTCAGACCGGTGTCCAGCCATCCAGATTTAGGTTTCCCGTGATTCCTCTAAATAGCTCCAGGAAAATGCAGGGATGGTTCGTTTGAAACGGCACAGCTGATTTTCTTCCCTATCTTTGACACCATCAGAGCTTATGCTCCGTCTATAATGACCTCGATGACGATGGGATGTTAAACCTAATCTTCCTTCCATATTTTTATAACAGCAACGACTTCCCTATTTTATGCTTCCGCTGTGTGTCACTCAGCTTGTCCCCAACTGGACATCAACACACTCAAGCCCACACACGACTCCACTCATTCAATATTAACCATAGTATCAGCTTCAGTAACAACAGTATCAACAGTGCCTCAAGACAACACCAGGATCGTGTGTACAATTGCCAGGAAGAAGAGCCAAGTGATTGCATTTAGGGGTCACTGAATTCAAGAGTAGATCAGAGTTAAAGTCGGATCAGTGTATGTGAACTTTAAACTATTCCCACGCACTATTTTCATACTAACGTCAATAACTTCAATATTTCCATCAATAAATTATAGTATACTGTTGCTAATGTGTGTTGCCAAATATGTTTGCCATCGCTGTTCCATAGCCCTATTTGGTACTATAGCAAAGCTGTATAGTTTTTGCGTGCAAGCAGGCCATCTCATAACAGCAATCTGAAGGAGGTAGGGCAGTGGTTGGTATATTGGACTTACATTCGGGAAGACGATGTTTCAAACCCGTGTTTCCGCGATTCCCCTAAATCGCTCCAGGAAAATGCCGGGATGGTTCCTTTGAAAGGGCACGGCCGATTTTCTTCCCCATCTTTGATACCATCCGAGCTTATGCTAATGACCTCGATGTCGACGGGATATTAAATCCTATCTCGTTTTCTTTTCTTCATAACAGGGGTCCTCTCCCTGACACATTTATGTTGACACCAAGAGCATTCGGCGAAAACAAGAAAACCAATTTGAAACGCTTCCCTGTCACTTCTCTACGTCGCAGGTAAACAAAAATATGTTACCACACCAACATAATCCAGCTCTAACACTCAGAGACACCACACGAAAAATATGGGCCATTAGTTTTGGTTCAAATGGCTCTGAGCACTATGGGACTTAACATCTGGAGTCATCAGTCCCCTAGAACTTAAAACTATACTACCGGCCATTAAAATTGATACACGACGAAGATGAAGTCCTACAGACGCGAAATTTAACCGACAGGAAGAAGATGCTGTGATATGCAAATGATTAGCTTTTCAGAGCATTCACACAAGGTTGGCGCCGGTGGCGACACCTACAACGTGCTGACATGAGGAAAGTTTCCAACCGATTTCTTATACACAAACAGCAGTTGACCGGCGTTGCCTGGTGAAACGTTCTTGTGATGCATCGTGTAAGGAGGAGAAATGCGTGCCATCACGTTTCCGGCTTTGATAAAGGTAGGATTGTAGCCAATCGCGATTGCGGTTTAACGCATCGCAACATTGCTGCTCGCGTTGGTCGAGATCCAATGACTGTTAGCAGAATATGGAATCGGTGGGTTCAGGAGGCTAATACGGAACGCCGTGCTGGATCCCAACGGCCTCGTATCACTAGCAGTCGAGAAGACAGGCATCTTATCCGCATGGCTGTAACTGATCGTGCACCCACGTCTCGATACCTGAGTCAACAGATGGGGACGTTTGTAAGACAACAACCATCTGCACGAACAGTTAGACGAGTTTTTCAGCAGCATGGACTATCAGCTCGGAGACCATGGCTGCGATTACGCTTGATGCTGCATCACAGACAGGAGCGCCTACGATGGTGTACTCAACGACGAACCTGGGTACACGAATGGCAAAACGTCAGTTTTTCGGATGAATCCAGGTTCTCTTTACAGCACCGTGATGGTCGCATCTGTGTTTGGTGACATCGTGGTGAACGCACATTGGAAGCATGCATTCGTCATCGCCATACTTGCGTATCACACGGTGTGATGGTATGGGATGCCATTGGTTACACGTCTCGGTCACCTCTTGTTCGAATTGACGGCACTTTGAACACTGGACGTTACATTTCAGATGTGTTACGACCCGTGGCTCTACCCTTCATTCGATCGCTGCGAAACCCTACATTTCAGCAGGATAATGCATGACCGCATGTTGCAGGTGATGTACGGGCCTTTCTGGATACAGGAAATGTTCGACTGCTTCCCGGGCCAGCACATTCTCCAGATCTCTCACCAATTGAAAACGTCTGGTCAATGGTGGCCGAGCAACTGGCTCGTCACAATACGCCAGTCACTACTCTTGATGAACTGTAGCATCGTGTTGAAGCTGCATGGGCAGCTGTACCTGTACACACCATCGAAGCTCTGTTTGACTCAATGCCCAGGCGTATCAAGGCCATTATTACGGCCAGAGGTGGTTGTTCTGGGTACTGATTTCTCAGGATCTATGCACCCAAGTTGGGTGAAAATGTAATCACATGTCAGTTCTAGTATATTTGTCCAATGAATACCCGTTTATCATCTGCATTTCTTCTTGGTGTAGCAATTTTAATGGCCAGTAGTGTACTTAGACCTAACTAACTTAAGGACATTACACACATGAGTTTTGGACCGACCCTCTTACACCCCTGTAGTGTGGCAAGGCGCAGGGCGTGCAACACCTTTCACCCACCGCTGCCAGTCCTACCGCAATCACAATTTCACCCCGGAAGTCTCGTGAAAGTTACCATTTGGCGGCGCGTTTCACAGTGCTTAGCCACAGTCACAACGATTTTCTGTAAATTTCACCCTCTGAGGCGCATTTATAATCGATATTTCCGCCTATCCCGCTGATATCGGCGCACCGCGCTCGCCGGGAAATCTGTTGACACTTTCCTCGCGGGCGGCTCGCACCTGAGGCGGCGAAAAACGTGGCCGCCGCGGGATGAGCCCCGCCGACGCCAATCTGCCTAACGCGGCGTGGCGTGCCCTGCGGCTACGGCTGCGGCTGCGGCGCCGAGCCAGCCAGAAGAAGACGGCGGGCCGCCTCCCTCATTCACGGTGACACCGCCGCGGCTGCTCGCTGCTAGCTTCTCTTCTGCGCCCATTACGCCCCGACCGTGCCCAATGCGCGCTAAACGCGTTCCACTTTCAGACCGATTGGCCTGGCATATTTTCTTAAGAAAACAGTTGTTGTCCTCAGATTGGCATTTAAGGCGCCTTCAATGGCAAGTGCGTTGGACTCAAAGTTTTGCCTCACTTCTTACCGGATCAGTACTTTAATGGTTAGTGCCCATGGCTACTGCAGGTCTACATCTACATCTACATACTTCCCAAGCCGCGGTGATACTCTGTATCACTACTAGACTCTTTCTTTCCTGTTTCACTCGCAGGTGGAGCGAGGGAAAGGCGACTGTTTACGTGCCTCCGTATAACCCCTAATTTCTCGTACCTTACCTTTGTGGCCCTAACACGAAATTTGCATTGGCGGAAGTAGAATCGTTCTGCAGTCAGCTTGAAATACCGATTTCCTAAATGTTCTCAATAGTGTTCCTCGAAAAGAAAATCGCCTTCCCTGCAGGGATTCCCATTTGAGTTCCCGAACCATCTCCCTAAAACTTACGTGTTATTCAAAAAAGTTTTCAAATGTGTGTGAAATCTTATGGGACTTAATCTCTAAGGTCATGAGCCCCTAAGCTTATACACTACTTAACCTAAATCATCCTAAGGACAAACACACACAACCATGCCCGAAGGAGGACACGAACCTCCGCCGGGATCAGCCGCTTAGTCCATAAATACAGCGCCCTAGACTGCTCGGCTAATCCCGCGCGGCCACGTGTTATTCGAACCTACCGGTAGCAAACGTGGCAGCCCGCCTTTGAACTGATTCGATGTCCTGCTTCAATCCGACCTGATTGTGATGCCAAACACTCGAGCAGTATTCAGGAACAGATCGCACCAGCGTTCCATAAGTCGTCTCCTTTACAGATAAGCCACACTTCCTCAGAATTATCCCAATAAAGTCGACCATCCGCCTTCCGTACCACAATCCTCACAGGCTTGTTCCATTTCAGATCGTTTTGCAACGTTACGCGCAGATATTTAAACGGCGTGTGTGTGCAAATCACTGTACTAGTAATACTGTATACAGACATTACGTGTTTGTTTTTCCTGCTCATCCACATTAAGGGGCTCCGGAAAGGCTCAAAATCATGAAAAGTTCAATTTTTACTTTTTTGCGTTTTCTGAATCTGCAGACTATTACCTTTTAATAGATATATAATTTATTCAATTCCGAAGACTACAACTATTTTTAAATTTTTTTGAAATGTGTTCTACATGGGCGTGACCCACTGTGGCGCTGTTAAACTGCTGTCAAATGGTGTTATTATTAACGTCCGTGTTCATCAGGTACATTTTAGTGATGTGAGATAAAGTATGTGTTGTGGCTAACCTGTGATGGTTCAATATATATCGCTGGTGTGATTGTCGATTGTTTCATGTTTATTTACTCTGTCGTTATCTCGAAAATATTCGTAATTAATTCTGTTTCTGAGTCTCTGTTTTGTTGAAGTATAATAATGAGTAAAAGTTATTAGAAATCCTCTGAAGGCTTTTAAGAAAAGGAGAAATGTTGGAAAGCCAAAGGTATGTGTTATTACTGTAAATAATAACATTCTAACATGGTACGAGCGATGCTTGCTTTAGACAAGGAACGCCTTCGGGCTGCAGACAGGGCTGTAAAGAGACTAGAAATACAAGCAAGAGTAAACAGGGGGAGCAACAAGAGGAAGCTGGAGGAGGAGTTTGCAGAGGATGAAGATAATCCATCCTATGGACCTGGAATACACTAAAAAGTTAATCCAATCTTTGTCGCTCGATTCCCAAAACTTTTATTTTCCCATACTAATTACATGTTTTCTAAGGATCTTCCAAACATATTTGTTTCAAACTTTCAGTAAATGTTACACAGTTCCTTCTGCATAATTTAACACAGCCTTTTTCCAAAAAACTGTATATTTTTGAATATATAAATAAAAAATTGCAAAGAAATGTTGTGAATTTTCATTACAATTGAAAAAAAATCATCTTTAATAACTGAACTAAAATTTTGTAAAATCCCTGTGTTAAGTTGTAGCCCATATTCCAATAAATAATCTGTAAAAAGTTCAACTTCCTACCTCAAATACTTTGTGAGGAAAGATGTAATTTATAAGCGTTTTTTAACATTGCAAGTATAGGGCGTTCCGGAGCCCCTTAACTTACATTTTTATACATCTAGAACTAGCTGCCAGTCATCACACCAACTATAAATTTTGTCTAAGTCATCTTTTATCATGCTACAATCACTCATCTTCGACACCATTCCGTACACCACAGTAACATCAGCAAACTAGCGCAGATTGCTGTTCAATCTATCTGTCACGTCATTTATGTATATAGAAAGTAATACAGTCCTATCACACTTCCCTGCCGCGCTCCTGACAATATTCGCCGTTAAGGACAAGGCACTGTGTTTTATTACTTAAGAACTCTTACAGCCATTCAAATATCTGAGAACCTATTCCTGATGCTCCTACCTTCGTTAAGTCTGCAGTGGCGTAATGGGTCCCAGATTAGGTTCCTAATAAGCAACTTAGGTTCTTCTTGGATGGACAGATGTGAAACATGATACAGTTGGACTAGTGAAGCCATATGAACAGCAAATTCGTGATCCCGAAACGGTCTCTGTTGCATTAACCATTGCAATTCAAAAAGGCCACATTCAGGGCTTTACTATACAGGATACATACGGTCCCGTTATCTCAAGAAGGCAGGGATCGGGAATTTAAAGTAATACAGTTTATCGCCTTTTCGAATGGATACGTCGTGGATTTTGTTGGAAAGATTAACAGGGGTGTATTACGGAAGATAATCATGAAACATAACACTGCTTGCACCCCACTCACACCCGGAACATTCACTTCCCTACAACCAGCAAAAAGTGGTTTAGCTATTGGGCGTAAATTCCACAGGAAATCTTTCTATGGTAACATTTCAAGCAGAATCGCAAATGCTTAAGTTCTAAGGGAATAAATCCGGCTTTTTATATTCGTAAAACCAATGGACAGCAGTTCAGGCACAAGGAGGCTGCAACATGGAATAGTGTCAAGTCGTCGGGGGCATATAGTATCGCCTGTGATGACTGTGATGCGGAGTACATAGACCAGACAGGAAGAAGTTTTGAGACCCTCTTTAAGGAGCACATCAGCGACCCAGGCTCAAAATCGGCAGTAGGTGCGCATTGTGGGAAACGGGTCACCATATGACCGGTTTCCAGAACAATATGCGGGTGTTACACTTGCAAAGTAAGGGCAACACCCTTAATGTTTTGGAAGATGTTGAAATCTTCAGAGTTCTGAAGAAATCCCCTCGCTCCTTACTTAATGCCCAGGCACAAGGTTCTTTTAGAAAATTTTGATTACTTAAACAGGTGGCCCTACCCCTATAGCTTACTTGTTAGTAGGTGCTGTCCAATATATTTTTATGCGTACTCCGGCCCTTAAGCATTCAGAACCACTACATTTATTATTCTTATGGTTTTAAATAACTACCCATTTTTTATATTAGCCGCCTAGTATGGTATTAGACTGTTTTTAAAAAAATAAACGTATAGAATTGTTTTCAAATGTTCAGCGCCCCCCACTCTTCACACCTTGCACACGTCATCCGGTCTCTGGCGATTCTCGCGCCACTGCGTGAGCGCCTTCCGGGCTCCGGCCAGTCAGTCAGACCGTGTCCGCTGCCGCGCGGCTCCTCTCAACTTGCACGGCGTGTTCTGATACGTTTACATGGCCCTAATTCCGCTGTTTGTTCGAGCTAATGCTCCGCTCTTCGTCGTTCGCGTTTAGGGGAGTTTCATCAGCATCGTATTTTATTTTTATTTTCCAGGTCATTGCCACTTCCATCATTTAAAAATTTTTTAAAAAAGATTTTTAAATCTACCGCTTTCACCATATGGCGACATATTGGACGGGTGGGGAGTGGCTACAAGGCAATGTTCAACGTTACTATGTTATAAATAGCGTACGTGAGTATTTTCTTGTTTCATTAAAAAAAACTGGCTATTTAAAAGTTTAATTTACACCTCATAATTGGGGGATCGAATAGTTTATACGAGTTCTTATTATATTATTTCTTTTATACAGATTGCCTGAGGATACACCGATAGTGCGGAATTTTCTTTAAAAAATTAACCAAACAAGTTTGGTATCCAACATAAAAGTAGCAGTAGGCAAACCCGTTGCTTACACACAACTGCCTTATCAAAGCGCAAAATGAGACTTCAGCAAAAATAATGTTGCGAACAAAGTTAGTACAACTAACAATAACTTGTTAAAATCGTATGTTCATAAAAATACAAACTTTCATGTTGACGATGCTGTGACAGCGTGACGCTTTCTGAACATTGGTCTGGATCTAACTCAGTGAACGATGATAGATTAATCTAATAGCAGTTCCAGCCTGAAGTTCCAGTCAGTGAGTATTTAAGTAACGGCTCTCTTAATAACGTACTTTGCAACACTCGGCGTTTTTTTTGTGTCACTGTGCGATGACTACTGCAGAGCGCCAATTGTTCGTAGACTGCAGGTGCGATGAGAACGGCGAGAAGTGAAGGCAAGATGTGCGTCCGCTTAAATCCGCGGTCGTCGGATGAACGTTCGTGTAAAAGTGAATGTACACATAATCCAGCCATTAGGCCTTAGGCCTGTTCGACTGGTTGACTGCTGTCCACAAGCCAGCACGAGGAGCGATCTGTGGTCATAGGACATTTGATCAGCATGACGCAAGTAAACGATCCCCGATGCTGCCGCTGCTTCTTTATCCAACAAGCTCCTTCTTTGGCCTCGGAGGGCCGAGTAGTCATCGAACCAGACGTCCCTACTCCAGAAAAAATTGAGGACGTACTGGGAATCAAAACAGACATTAACCTTTTTTAAAAAAATTCTTTTTGTCTATTTGTTTCTTCGTCATCTTGTCTTCATCAGTTCTGAGCAGTTTTCGCATGAAAATTCTCAAATTTTACCGATGACAATTTCACTCAGTATTTTTTTTTTTTTTATGTAAGAGTTTGGTGGCCAGTCACTGACCGAATACATTGACCTACCGTGCGAGCATCCATCCGCCTATGAAGCGCTACCCAAAAGCCGGCCGGTGTGGCCGAGCGGTTCTAGGCGCTTCAGTCTGGAACCGCGCGACTGCTACGGTCGCAGGTTCGGATCCTGCCTCGGGCATGAATGTGTGTGATGTCCTTAGGTTAGTTAGGTTTAAGTAGTTCAAAGTTCTAGGGGACTGATGACCTCAGATGTTAAGTCCCATAGTTCAAATCGCTCTGAGCACTATGCGACTTAACTTCTGAGGTCATCAGTCGCCTAGAACTTAGAACTAATTAAACCTAACTAACCTAGGGACTTCACACACAGCCATGCCCGAGGCAGGATTCGAACCTGCGACCGTACCGGTCGTTCGGCTCCAGACTGTAGCGCCTAGAACCGCACGGCCACTACGGTCGCAGGTTCGAATCCTGCCTCGGGCATGGGTGTGTGTGATGTCCTTAGGTTAGTTAGGTTTAAGTAGTTCTACGTTCTAGGGGACTGATGACCACATCAGTTGAGTCCCATAGTGCTCAGAGCCATTTGAACCATTTGAACGCAGGGCCACTCCGGCCGGCTAAGTCCCACAGTGATCAGAGCCATTTGAACCATTTGAATAACCCCGAAACCATTGCTGAGCTGAAAACAGCCTTTCAGGACATTGACAGCATCGATGTTCCGCTACTTCAGCGGGTCATGCAAAATTTTCGCTATTCGTGTGCGGCACTTCATCGCCAATTATGGCAGGCATATCGAACATGTCATGACCTAACTCCGAATATCTGTAGGGACGTTTGCATGTTGAAATGTTGAATAAAGTGTGTGCATGCCATAGTTTGCGTCTAATTTACGTTTTTTCATATAGTTCAATAATTGTCACCCTATATATATATATATATATATATATGTGTGTGTGTGTGTGTGTGTGTGTGTGTGTGTGTGTGGACAATTATTGCACTGTATGGAAGAAAACGTAGTCACAAACTATGGCTTGCACAAACTTTATTCAACTTTTCAAAATTTAATCGTCGCTACAGATATTTGGATTTGTGTTATGACATATTCGATCTGCCTGCCATAATTGGCGATGAAGTGCCGCACACGAATAGTAAAAATTCTGCGTGACCCGCTTGAGTTCGTAATATCCATGCGGTCGATGTCCTCCTGAAAGGCTGTTTACAGTTCAGTAATAGTTTTGGGGTTATTGCTGTACACCGTGTCTTTAATACAGCCCAAAAAAAAAAAAAAGAGTCGCACATGTTCAGATCTGGAGAATATGGCGGCCAATCGAGGCCCATATCAGTAACCTCTGGATCCGCAAAGTGCACCACCATGACGTCAAACACTTTCCTGATTCTATGGGATCGAGCTACTTCTTGCATGAACCACATCTTGTCGAAATCAGGGTCACTTTGGCTAACTGGTATGGTTCAAATGGCTCTGAGCACTATGGGACTTAAATCTACGGTCATAAGTCCCCTAGAACATAGAACTACTTAAACCTAACTAACCTAAGGACATCACACAACACCCAGTCATCACGAGGCAGAGAAAATAACGGGTATGAAATCATCTTCCGAAACGTTCACGTACCGTTCGGCAATCACTGTGCCATCAAGGAATATTGCACCTATTATTCCATGACTGGACATCGCATACCACAGTCACCCGTTGATGGTTAAGAGACTTCTCGATCACCAAATGCAGATTCTCTGTCCCCAAAATGCGACAATTTTGCTTATTGGTGAACCCATCCACATGAAAGTGGGCACAACAACAAGGCGCGTGCGCAAATGCACACTAATCCCCATCATGCCACGTGGCCAACCGTGCAGTTTGAACGTCCGAAGCAAGCCTTTCAGAAGTTACGAGGATTTTACTTCATATAGTTCAATAACTGTCACACTATATAATGGTAGGTGTGCCAAGAGTTCAATAATTGCCACCACATACACTGAAGAGCCAAAGAACTGCTAGGTCTGCCTAATATCATGTAGGGCCCCACCGAGCATTCAGAAGTGCCGCAAAACGACGTGGCATGGACTCGACTACTGTCTGAAGTAGTGATGGAGGGAACTGACGCCATGAATCCTGCAGGGCTGGCCATAAACCCGTAAGAGTACGAGGGGGTGGAGATCTCTTCTGAACAGCACGTTGCAAGGCATCCCAAATATGCTCAATAATATTCATGTCTGAGTAGTTTGGTGGCCAGCGGATGTGTTTAAACTCAGAAGAGTGTTCCTGCAGCCGCTCTGTAGCAGTTCTGGACGTTTGGGGTTCCGCATTGTCTTGTCAGAATTGCCCAAGTCCGTCGGAATGCACTATGGACATGAACGGATGCAGGTGATCTGATAGGATGCTTACGTATGTAAGCTTGTCAGAGTCGTATCTAGAGGCATCAGGATCCCATATCGCTCCAGATGCTCATACTCCACACCATTTCAGAGCCTCCACCAACTCGAACAGTCCAATACTGACATGCAGGGTCCATAGATCCATGAGGTTGTCTCCGTACCCGTACATGTCCATCCGCTCGATACAATTTGAAACGAGACTCTTCCGACCAGGAAACATGTTTCCAGTCATCAACAGTCCAATGTTGGTATTGAGACTTAAAACGTAGTGTCTTGCAGTCAACAAGGGTACACGACAGGGCCTTCGGCTCCGAAAGAGCAAGTCGATGATGTTTCGTAGAATGGTTCACACGCTGACACTTGTTACACTTGTTGGTGGCCCAGCATTGAATTCTGCAGCAGTTTGCGGAAGGGCTGCAGTTCTGTGGCGTTGAACGATTCTCTTTGTTGGTCCCGTTCTTACGGGAGATTTTTCCGGCCGCAGTGATGTCGGAGATTTGATGTTTTACCGGATTCCTGATATTCACGGTACACTCGTGAAATGTCGTACAGGAAAATCCCCACTTTATCGCTACCTCGAAGGTGCTGTGTCCCACTGCTCGTGCACCGACTATAACACCACGATCAAACTCACATAAATCTTGATAACCTGCCACTGTAGCAGCAGTAACCGATCTAACAACTGCTCGAGACACTTGTCTTATAGAGGCGGCGCTTGATGGCTGCGCCGTATTCTGCCTGTTCACATATCTCTGTATTTGATTGCGCATGCCTATACGAGTTTCTTTGGCGCTTCAGTGTAGCTGTGTACCGCACCTGAGGGTGAAACCACCAGTCACATCTGAAAAGACTCACGCCATACTTGCATCAAGTTTCCACTGGGCTTAAAACTGTACGACTTGTAGCTTTCCTCGTCAACTTCGTTAATTGGTTGTTTATTCATCAACAGATAATTATCGGCCGTGGTGGCCAAGCGGTTAAAGGCGCTACAGTCCGGAACCGCGCGATCGCTACGGTCGCAGGTTCGAATCCTGCCTCGGGCATGGATGTGTGTGATGTCCTTAGGTTAGTTAGGTTTAAGTAGTTCTAAGTTCTAGGGGACTGATGACCTTAGAAGTTAAGTCCCATAGTGCTCAGAGCCAACTGAACCATTTGAACAGATAATTGTGCAGTGATACTGAAGATGTCAGCCAAATAGAACAATGAAACATAACTGATAATTAATAGACAGGGAGGAATATACGAAGGGTCTCAAGACAAAAGTTGTACATGTCGTCCGATGCTAAGACGGTTGCACAACGAGAGCAGCGCATTCTTAGAAGAGAGTACATGATATGGGTTTCCTGAATACACATCTCTGTTGGCTACGGATAATAGGTGCGTCACAGTGTAGTGCGGCAACTAGAAACGTGCTCTAAAGCTGAAGTACGAAGTTACATACAGATGTAATGTGAAATTCTGGTGACATATATACCCAATGCAATGTCTCATCCGGCCGTAGTGAAATGGTGCCAACAATCTGAGCAAGGCCGCACTGTGTTCGATGACGTTGATCGCGATGGAAGGCCTCGACATCGATCACAATATCCAGGCAAAGGAGGAACTAGAATGAAATTTTCACTCTACAGCGGAGTGTGCGCTGATATGAAACTTCCTGGCAGATTAAAACTGTGTGCCGGAACGAGACTCGAACTCGGGACCTTTGCCTTTCGCGGAGACGAGGTACTGGCGGAATTAAAGCTGTGAGGACGGGGCGTGAGTCGTGCTTGGGTAGCTCAGTCGGTAGAGCACTTGACCGCGAAAGGCAAAGGTCCCGAGTTCGAGTCTTGGTCCGGCACACAGTTTTAATCTGCCAGGAAGTTTCAAAAGAGGAACTGATTCGCACCAGTCAGAGATCTTCCACCGATGAGGACGGTCACGCAGTGTTTCTCGAATGGCTCTGTAACACAGGTGCGGATTTCTAACGTCGATGAATCAAAGATTCGTAGAACTTTCCAATCGTTATTTACGGAGACTTGGTGGCTACGTTGAGAAATGGTATCACGCATCTATGGCACTTTGCAGAGTGGTTCAAAAAGTCGGTTTATGGTCGAAGCGCCACAAGTGACCGCTTGGTGCGCAGAACTGAGACGGTCGCCAGAGGCGTCCTAGTGAAAAAAATATATAAAATACAGTGTGTTTCAAAGTTAGTGTCGTGGATGAAAGTATATGACAGTAGAAGCAGAAACGTTCCAGCAAACATAGAGCGGCAAATAAGGCGGTATCTGCGAATATGTTGATACGAACCACCAGCAGCTTTAATGTAAAATACGAGTATTGTCCTAGTTAGTAAAAATGTATTCAAAACGTAAGATTTTAGGTTAAATCTCCATGTAATTGGACTCAAATTTCACCAAACGACAAAGTTTTCATCTTAGCGTCAATCTTGCGTGTTAGAAGTTCTGTACAAAGCTCATTATCTTACAAAAAGAAACTAAATTGTTATTTTTTCCCCAATAATATGGTAAGCTTATGAATCCTCCCGACTTTGGTCATATCTGTAAATAGGGCTGAAAAGAGTTTTCCGAAACTAAAGTTCATAAAGACATGCCGTAAGTCAACACTTTCTCAATTATGATAATTGGACTATCAACTGTGGTCAGTAGTTTTAGATTCTATTGAAAGATTTTGCTCGGTTGAAAGATAGAAAATTTTCAATAGAATGTTTACATCGAAGGAATATTTGTTAGCGCACAGCTATTGGTCTTACACATGATTTTATTAATAGAATATTTTTCTTGCGAATCAAATACACACATTTTTGTTTTCCTGTTTGCTGAATACATAGAAATTTTCACCATGTTTATCTGTTTTCAAGTACTTCTATCGCAAATTTTCTAAAATTTAACTACTTACTTACTGGTGAGTTTTCTTCACACATAATATACAACTTACCCAGTTAGTGTCTTAGGTTTAACACGTCAGTGTATTATTAGATGTCTTCATGGGATCGGCATGTTAATCTGCATTTGAAAATGTCGTTGGTGTAGGGTGGCTCATGTCTCCATCCCTCCCATCCCCACTCTCACCCCCGGGACGCAGTTTGTGTACCCCATTTGTGTCGGTCTATTATCATTCCACCTGAAAGTGTGAGGAAGTTTTCCAAATGTTTGAGAATCAGGTAACTGAGGCTTGACTTGGGTCCCAGCCGGATATGGAATTAACTGCATGTGGCAAACCACCTAAAAACCACATACAGCTCGCCAACACACCGACCCTCGCTGTTAATCCGCGGAAATATTCGTTCCGGGAGGCGCACTTCCTCGACACCTGGAAGAAGGGTGCTGACGCGCACTGCTGTACGGGCGGGTCTCTAAAATTAGACGATATTTTGTGAATTTCTGTCCATCTTTTCCGACGGAAAGTGAAATAATTAGTAAATTATAGAATTACAAAATTCGATTACTGAACTAAAAAAATAACAGAAATTTTATATTTACATTCTAACCACCCAATTTAACAGGTAGCAAATTTTTATTAAAGGTAGAACAATACTGAAAGTTTTTAAGACCTGTGTAATTAATGTAAATTGAAATGAATTGTTTCCTCTTTTTTAATAGTCAGCACTGTAAATAAGATTTATATATTTATTAATGTTACAGAGGAACGCCAATGTATCACATATTTTAAAAGAAAAATAAAGCTAGTTCGACGATCACTAGATTTAGATCTATGGTCTTATAAAAGACAAAGACCAAGGGGGGGGGGGAGGGAAAGGGGGAAGAGAGGGGAAGGGGTGCCAAATGATTTTACGCTTATGTGGAAAAATGTTCTAGAACCGGCCCTGGTAATGTAGTAGTCGATAGGAGTTACCTGGCCTGTGTTACTGACTTTCTGAAGTACCCGAATCGTTACTGGTAAGGTCTAGTTACTTCTATAACTATTATAACTCTACTTATTCGCATCTCATAAGCAGTGATTGCGTACATGGCACACACTACATTCATACAACCTTCCTTCGGAAATTAAGACTATAATTACACCCCTACCTCTCCTTTATATTTTTCGTACAATCGACCCATTTGTCTTTCTGGAAAAAGAAAAAAATAGTCAGCAACATTCCAGAATAAATATGATGTATTCCGGACGATAATCGGAGGATAGCCGAGGAGTTGCACTCACTTTTCTCTTATTGCTCGATCACTGCTGTGACACTTTGAGGTAGAACAGGCGAACCCATGACGAACTGTGCAGTCTTTCTCCCAGTCTGATCTGTCCCTGCCTAAATTCAGCACGATAACAGTTTCTGTGTCAGGCTGTAATCGCCGCGCCACAGTACCGTAGCACGCTGCTAGAGATATAAAAACCAAAATGGTACAGCCCATCTCCACTCCATCAACTGGTTGCGCCTTTGTCTGGTCCCCACCTTGCGACGTGCTACGGTAATTCACAGTGCAGCAGCACTATAGACATATACCTACAAACAAACCAAACATTCAAGTAAATTAATTTTCTCCAGATGATAAATGGTGACTACATTTAAATGGCAATAACTAAACCTCACCTCGTTTAGAGTGTCCTGATAATGTGGTGTCAGTGAACATGAGGCAGGTGTAGCAACAATAATTACCAAACTGTTTACGTGGTGAGGGAAAGACTTGCACAGTATAGGAAGTGAAGCTGGTCAAGAACACTGTCAACTGATTAATGGATAAAAAAATTATTGGCAAGAATACTGATATCAGTTACAATGTAGATAACAACAGAGATTCTGTGAAAGAATATTTGTTTTGGATCACGAATGCTAACCACGAGAAAATCGCGTGTGTGTATTAATTTTTTTCACCCTGATTCCGATCGGAAACTGGCAGAATGACGTATTGCGCCGAATAGATGTTGTCATTCCGCTTTTCTGGACCCACAGAAAAAAGCGAGAGACAGTGTTAGCGCACCTGGTGCCTGAACAGCGAGCGCTTATAAATAAATCAGCGCAGTATCTTTGGCGAGCTCTGCCTCCTCTTCCACGTGGAGTCGCTGGCGCCAGTCTGAGTCTGGCACGTCTTCGTAGATACTCATCTCGCTTAACGGCGAGGCACTGCCAGGCCCCCACAACCGCACGAGTGAGTGGTCGACTGTGAAGAGCGGACAAATTGAATAGCTGGGCGGCGGCCATTAGAGTGGTAAACTGACGCGCGGAGTTCGAATGTTTATACATCGCTTTTGGTTATAAAATGCTTTCCCTTGAGTTAGGTCACAAACATAATGCCTCATTTAAATACGTTACTACAATATACTTTTTAATTTATGAACCAACAGCAAATAGTCACTGTTTATGAATTTATCTTACGTACTACATGGAATCCGCCGTAGCTTAAAGTTATGTACTGGACCCCTAGCATTTTTCGTAGTTCATTTACGATAGATGTACGCAAAATGCTTCAAAATACTCGAAGATCTGCCCACTATGTTAACAGATATTTTCTGACTCTACCTTGCTTTAGATTTTATGACGAGAAGTGCGTTATACAGGGTGAGTCACCTAACGTTACCGCTGTATATATTTCGTAAACCACATCAAATACTGACGAATAGATTCCACAGACCGAACGTGAGGAGAGGGGCTAGTGTAATTGGTTAATACAAACCATAAAAAAATGCACGGAAGTAAGTTTTTAACACAGACCTACGTTTTTTAAATGGAACCCCGTTAGTTTTCTTAGCACATCTGAACATATAAACAAATAAATAATCAGTGCCGTTTGTTGCATTGTAAAATGTTAATTAGATCCGGAGATATTGTAACCTAAAGTTGACGCTTGAGTACCACTCCTCCGCTGTTCGATCGTGTGTATCGGAGAGCACCGAATTACGTAGGGATCCAAAGGGAACGGTGATGGACCTTAGGTACAGAAGAGACTGGAACAGCACATTACGTCCACATGCTAATACCTTTTTATTGGTCTTTATCACTGACGCACATGTACATTACCATGAGGGGCGAGGTACACGTACACACGTGGTTTCCGTTTTCAATTACGGAGTGGAATAGAGTGTGTCCCGACATGTCAGGCCAATAGATGTTCAATGTGGTGGCCATCATTTGCTGCACACAATTGCAATCTCTGGCGTAATGAATGTCGTACACGCTGCAGTACATCTGGTGTAATGTCACCGCAGGCTGCCACAATACGTTGTTTCATATCCTCTGCGGTTGTAGGCACATCACGGTACTCGTTCTTCTTTAACGTACCCCACAGAAAGAAGTTCAGAGGTGTAAGATCAGGAGAACGGGCTGGCCAATTTATGCGTCCTCCACGTCCTATGAAACGCCCGTCGAACGTGTACCTCACCCCTCATGGTAATGTACATGTGCGTCAGTGAAAAAGACCAATAAAAAGGTGTTAGCATGTGGACGTAATGTGCTGTTCCAGTCTCCTCTGTACCTAAGGTCCATCACCGTTCCCTTTAGATCCCTACGTTGTTCGGTGCTCTCCGATACACACGATCGAACAGCGGAGGAGTGGTACTCAAGCGTCAACTTTAGGTTACAATGTCTCCGGATGTAATTAACATTTTACAATGCAACAAACGGCACTGATTACGTATTTGTTCATATGTTGAGATGTGCTAACAAAACTAACGGGGTTCCATTTAAAAAAACGTAGGTTTGTGTTAAAAAACATACTCCCGTACATTTTTTATGGTTTGTATTAACCAATTACACTAGCCCCTCTCCTCACGTTCGGTCTGTGGAATCGATTCGTCAGTATTTGATGTGGTTTACGAAATATATCCAGCGGTAATGTTAGGTGACTCACCCTGTATATGGCATAGTGCTTTGGCAACTCACGACCAAATTATCAAGTTTCAGCCTAACCTAAAGCATGAAAACACTACCGATCAGCCAGCTACAACAAACAAATCTTCAGGCAGGCATCCAGTATCGCACTAGTCACAATCTTTACTTTCGAAGATGTACGCTTCAGTTTATATGTGTGGTTTTTTCATCAGTTTCTGAGCAACTTCATAGTTCCACAGAATGAAACATGTGAAATAAACAATCATTTGCCCAAGTACTGTCAAAAATAACAGTTACTGTTCAAAAATGTAAAGGCAGTAACGTTCCATCGAGATAAGTTGTGAACTCAGATTATAATTGCATTTTATAACGATAAAAAGCCTGCTAACTCAAATTTCGTGTTGCTTGCAACTCAACCTCTTTAAAACTTTTATAGTTAAAATAAAATATGGTTCACAAAGAAAAATTTACCTTCTGCTGTATACGTTCTGGAAAACTAAAGATGGATGGAACAGCATCATCTTTCAGTTTTCTGCGATTTAAGTAATTTGCAAGGAAACAACTCTCTTCAAAATGATCGGAACATATAAAATGGTACTCTGTCGGTCGGAAATCTTGCCTCCTGAGAGCGAGTAACCATTTTTGTAACAGCTGTGGTTTTGAGAAAGGACGCCTGCAAATAGATGTACAGACATTATGCTAATACCGTGTTACAAAGACATTTATTAAGCAAGTGCACTGACATACAGAACAACTTAAAATATCCACATACCTGTGAAATGTAATATTCGTTCCTTTCTCGAATTTATTTGTACAATTAACCTCTGCACAACTCTTCACCATTGTACTTCTTTTGTTTGGAACGTACAGACAGTAGAATTATGAGTAACAAATACTGTATGTACGCTGCAACAAATATACAACGTTGAATCAGGGTCTTCATAAACAACAATACTGCACAACACATCAGACTACAACCAATATAATGGCGTCCAGCTGAAGGTTCAAATTATCCCGCGACTGCAGCGCCATCAGTGAGTCTATTTTTTACAAGGTCTTTGGGCACTGCCACCGCTTGGCAGAAAGGAAGTAATTTTTAAACAAAGTCACTTTTATATAAGCCCACGAGCTATTATAATCAGATTTTTATTTTCTGCAAGTCTCAATGTATTTTACATTCGTCAAGCAATATTAACGTTGCTATTGTACCCTATGTAGCATTATTATTCCTGTGGCATCAACTAACAAAAACTGCATTATAACAAACCTCGATGCGTCATTGTCGTCAAAACGGTGAAAGAACGTTTATATACTCATACGATCTAACTACACTGATGTCAAAAATTAAAGCAACAAACCCTTATTTCCCCGTCCTGTGTCTAATTCACGATATAATCGTACAAACTGTCAACAGATGTCCATACGATCCTATTACGCACGGAAAATTGCATTTCCGTCAACGAACAACCACGCCAACGATGATGTCAGGGCTCCTATCAAACGGGGTAGTGTTTTCCAGGTAGTCTCACATCCATAATATCTGTGTACACAGTCACAGTCGGTGCCGTGTGGCACAAAGAAGACACCTACCAGACTCTCTGCATGTAGGGACGTAGGAAGAATGGAAGCAGCACAGTCGCAAATTGATGTGGCCCCGTGGCTTAACGTGAATTGTTCTGTTGTTTTACGGATGTGGTGACAATCCATAGAGACCGGAAGTGCACCCTACAGACCAGAGCAGGGTCGATCACGTGTGATATCAGAAAGAGAGGACCGTTATTCGGCTGTAAGGAGACGGCGGTACCGCCTTAATACTGTTCCCCAACTGCCATCTGACTTCGCAGCATCCACTGTACGTGTTGTATCGAGGCAAAAGATGTACAGAAGGCTTCTGCAGAGTGGCCTTTACTGTCGGAGACCTGCTGAATGCGTACTTCTGACGCGTCTTCACAGAATAAAACGTCTAGAGTGGAAATGTCAACATGCGACCTGGGCGATCGAACAGTGGGCCAATGTTCTTTTCACGGATGAGCTCCGATTTGGTTTGGAGAGTGATTCTCGACGGATTCGTATCTGGATGGAATCTGAAACACGATTTCGGTACCTAAACTGTTATGTACGAGGCGGAACTATGGGCCTCATGGAAAAAGGGTGACCCGGCTGAGTCACACAATTTGACTCTTAGTCTGATCACGAGGTGTGGCCATTGCACGCGTTGATCATGTAGGCTGACGTGAGGATCAATGAACTACACTTGACGGGATGTATCTGGAACATCTTAGGTGATTAGAAGTTAGTGGACAGGAATACCATTAAATACGTAGCTTTAATTCAGCATCGGCGGTGAATATTGACTCTGTACAATAATCTTTACAAGTGCAGTTATAGACTGAACTGCGAATACTTCTTTACAATACTGACTGCATCACACATATAGATCAATTGTCAATTCACAAACTGTATGTGGCGCATGGCAAGGTCGTAGCTACTGACTTAGCTGAAGGCTATGCTAACCAGCGTCTCTGCAAATGAGATCTCTGGAGCTATAACGAGTGGACCATTCCGATTAAAGTCGCCTGTAGAACTGGCCAGTGCGCTAGCTTGTCTCGTAAGACCAGCCGAGTGGCGGCGCTCGGTCTGCTAGCGTGGACAGTGGCGACTCGCGGATCCGATGTGTACTGACGGACCGCGGCCGATTTGAATCCTACAACCTAGCCAGTGTGGTGCCTTGCGCTGACACCACACGAACATTGTGGAAAGAGACCAATATCGAGGAGGGATTGTGTTCACCATTCGAACAGCTCTTCATGAAATTGTACTGTTTAATCGGTAAGGTTTAACTGCTGTCAGGTATCGTGGCGAGATCTTGGGACCTCATGTGGCGTTGTTGCGAGGTGCTGAGGGCCCAGACTTCGTACTGATTGGCGATAACGCTCGACCACATAGAGCACGGG
Organism: Schistocerca cancellata; assembly: GCF_023864275.1. Classification (NCBI taxonomy): domain Eukaryota; kingdom Metazoa; phylum Arthropoda; class Insecta; order Orthoptera; family Acrididae; genus Schistocerca; species Schistocerca cancellata. The sequence continues at coordinate 600,773,637 of NC_064628.1, read as the reverse complement.
AGGTTTTTTTTATTACAAACGGAAGAATTTATACTCAACGCTTTGCCTGCTCGGTCTCCCGATTTGGCCGGCCGCGGTGGTATAGCGGTTCTAGGCGCTCAGTCCGGAACTGCGCGACTGCTACGGTCGCAGGTTCGAATCCTGCCTCGGGCATGGATGTGTGTGTTGTCCTTAGGTTAGTTAGAACTAAAACCTAAGTTCTAGGGGACTGATGACCACAGATGTTAAGTCCCATAGTGCTCAGAGCCATTTGAATCTCCCGATTTGAATCCCATAGAGCAAGTCTAGGATGCACTAGGTACACGGCTAACATTCCGTTAGCATTCGCCAAGGACTCTCCAAAACTTGCGAGAAGCTTTGCAGGACGAATGGGGGTTATTGTTTCAACATGAGATTGATGTCATCATTTTGAGCATTCCCCATCGTTATCACGGCTGTTATGCTGGCAGAGGTAGTCACACTATATAGTGAGCACATTAACCAGTTTTCGGAATGTGTGTCTAAATCCGTTAAGTTTGAAAAAAAAAACGAAGAACGTTTTTTTTTACCGTTATGCATGTTGCAGTTGCGTATGTTCTGTACTAATTATATTCTTTTACTTTACTATCACCTATTTATACTGTTTTGTGGCAAAATAAACGCAGCGGTTCTAGGCACTTCAGTCTCGAATCTGAGCTCTTGATATTCATACAAGTGGTTCTCTTTTCTCCAAAGGTTTCTTTAATTTTCCTGTAGGCAGTATCTATCTTACCCCTAGTGAGATAAGCCTCTACATCCTTACATTTGTCCTCTAGCCATCGTTTAGCCATTCTGCACTTCCTGTCGATCTCATTTTTGATACGTTTGTATTCCTTTTTGCCTGCTTCATTTACTGCATTTTTATATTTTCTCCTTTCATCAATTAAATTCAGTATTTCATCTGTCACCCACAGATTTCTACTAGCCCTCGTCTTTTTACCTACTTGATCCTCTGCTGCCTTCACTACTTCATCCCTCAAAGCTACCCATTCTTCTTCTACTGTATTTCCTTCCCCAATTCCTTTCAATTGTTCCTTTATGCTCTTCCTGAAACTCTGTACAACCTCTGGTTTCGTCAGTTTATCCAGGTCCCATCTCCTTAAATTCCCACCTTTTTGCAGTTTCTTCAGTTTTAATCTATCACTGAATCCTATGCCCTTAAAATCTTCAATCATCATCTCCTGAATGGTCAGTTTTGAAGGAACGACAAAGGCCTAAACAATGACATGCTTCCATTCTAAAGGAACGATAACTTTTGACGCTTACTTTCTTTTCTCGGTCATTGCGAAGTTCACCGGCCTGGGTGGCCAAACGGTTCTAGGCGCTACAGTCTGGAACCGCGCGACTGCTACGGTCGCAGGTTCGAATCCTGCCTCGGGCATGGATGTGTGTGATGTCCTTAGGTTAGTTAGGTTTAAGTAGTTCTAAGTTCTAGGGGACTGATGACCTCAGATTTTAAGTCCCATAGTGCTCAGAGCCATTTGAACCATTTTAAAATAAACGCAACTTTGCTAAATTTCCGGTTCTTCCTTTCATTTTGGACACCAGTGTATATTGTCGAGTTTCATCTTAGCCTCTACACTGTGGACTGTACTCTGTATTCTTGGCTATTTCAGTTTGCGGTATCGTGGTATCTGAAGGAGCTCTTTCCCTGTCGGTGTTAATGCTGTATAACGGCGCATTATAATTCTACTTCTATATTTGAGAGCCCACCAGTAATGATGTCTTGCAGACTGCAGTAACGGTTATGTGTTCAAGTTTGTTCACTTTTCCAACCAGGAGCTACGCGATCTGTTGTATATTTTTTATCTGTATTATGGATTGAAAACCAACGAAGTTAAGATCGTTCATGACAATGTCAAAAAACTTGATAAGCGGCAGGAGAATTTAAACAACTACGTAAGACCTGAAGCAGGTTACATTTTTAGTTGAAACTAGTAATACCTTCAAATAAAGAAGATTTCTTGTGCGATTTTGACCTCATGGGATTTCAATCCCTAACATAAATTATTGTGTTGCTTGATGATGATCAGGTAGACTGAAAGTGGTAACAATTATTTTTTCATTATCATATCACTTTGTTGTATAAAAATGACTCCCTTCAAATATTTACGAGCTTGTAGAGCCCACCTGCATAAAATATAACGAGTGGCAGAAATTTCTTTGTAGCAAACAAGAGCTGCATTGTGCATGAAATGCAGCCTATGTTTCGTCACACTGGTAAAGGCATGTCTGCTAGCACATAGGTAGAGTATTCCGTAATAAAGCATAGTACGTTTCTCCGCTGGTCGTGGGTGTAACTACGAAGGACTGAGGGAAATAATGAGTTCTGACACGGGAATGAAGCCTTTATGGATCCATGTCCACACAAAAAGTTTCGAGCCTCAATTAATAAATACAGAGAAAATTTAAGATCGTGGTTTTACTTGCTTCAGGTGTTCTATTTAGTCTGTATCCACTTGTGCACAACTCACAGAACGTATTTAGAACCGTGTCAAACTGTGAAAAGTTCGTCTTTGGGATGTTGTTCAGCTCGCACGTCACGCTGATCTGAATGTCGGTTTTGTCGTCAAAGCGTTGACCCTTCATGTGAATTTCGCACTTTGGCGTTTAGTGATAGCTTCACATTGATAACAGCAGGTCTCATCACCCATGCTGATATTTTTGAGAAAATAATGTTCCGTGTTTTACATTTCAGTAAAGTCTCGGCAGGCTTCCACGTTTCGTTGTTTTCGTTATTGAACCACGGCGTGCAGGACAGACTTTGCTTGCACTTTTCTCTTCTTCAACACGTTCTGCAGAACGTCTTGAATTATTGATTTAGAGATGTTGCTCCAATGTGATTTTTGACACAACGCCGTCGACAAACTACGGATGCACATCAGCTACTTAACACAGACTGCCCGCAATTGACTGTTCGAGCGTATATATGTTGTGTACGCTTGATAGTTCAGACTGCCACGTCGTTAAAATCGTCAGTCTCATGTCGAGTACACAGGTGCGAATATGACATAGTGGCGGTGCGATATGTCCAACATGAATCGGGGGCGGAAGGGATTGGGGCGCCACTTCCTCAATCAGTGTACCGTGGAGGATCTTCTCGTCCGAAGCACGTAGGTGATGCATCGTCCGCAGAAAGAGAGCGAGTGTCCTATTTTTGCACATTTATCATTCCATTGCCGCTTGCGCATGTGGAAAGCGTCAGTGTCTCATAACAATCCTGAACACACTAACATCGCTGACGAAATGACCAAAGGCCGCCTGGTGCTTATCAACTGTAGCGGGCAGTGGGAGAACGTCACTGTAATGATTAAGTTACGGGGCGAGATAGACGTTTACAAAACGTACCCACATGATCAAATCAAGCGTCCGAAAGGTATGGAGACGATTTATTTGGGCGCGGATCATATTATGTAGTCTGCGATACGTAGCTTCTGCTGTATGCCGCACTTTCCCATGGAAGGTCACTCCCAAACATTTCATTGCTGGGGCCTTGGTAAGGGGCACCAATGTACTGGCAGTGAGTCCTCTGCCCGCATGCGTGTAGTGCGACTTCCACAGGTTGATACGGCTACCGGTCACCTCGCCTTAGCGCGATCATCGTTCGTTCATCTTCTGCCGATCTCGCCAAGAAAACAACATTGTCCGCGTAGACACAACATTTAAAATGCACATTTCGTAGACGAATGCCTCCAAAAGCCGATGTAGACCATGAAATGCAGGCTTGAGGGCGCCGCGAAGAGAAAGCCTGACTAACGGCAGCCTTGTCGAATCCAGTGATCAGTACTGAATGGTGGCGAGCAGTAGCCGTTGACCAGAACAGTGGAAGGGGTCCCGTGGTCATAAATGACCATCGCTGGACAGCCACCAACGGTCACGTACAACGGGACATGTTTGCGCAGTTCAGCTCGCACGTGACAAACTCCGTTCAGAACAAAAAAAATTTTGTAAATTTCTAGTAAGATCTTATGGGACCAAACTGCTTAGGTCATCGATCCCTAGGCTTAAACACTGTTTAATCCAACTTAAATTAACTTACGCTATGGACAATACACACACCCATGACGGAGGGAGGACTCGAACCTCCGACGGAGGTGGAGCAGCACGAACCGTGACAAGACGTCCCAGACCGCGCGCGTTCAGAACAGGATACGTTGTCTCGAACGTATGCCATTTTTCTTGTAGATGACTTAGTACCTCCCCGTAAGGCCGCAGCGCGTCCACAAGCTTGGTCGGAACTTCAAATGGCAGCTTGAAGATTCGTATGGTTCGAACCCCGAGTCCTGCATGGACGACCGTCGCTGTGCCAACATTGCCCTTCGACTGATACAAAAGATAGCAATCGGTGGAACAGCGAATAAGCCGTTAGCACGCTGCTTTGTCGAAAAATTTCACCTAAGCCGTGCTGTAGACGATGGAGAAATTTATTCCGAGGTGTTCCTGTGGATCGACATGAATTACCTCACTCAGAAATCGCTCTGTTTCGTATGCCTTAGGTCGTGCGTACTGGGCATGGAACGCTAATTTTATTGTGGCCTTTCTGTACGAAAGCGCAATTGTCGTTCGACGCTCAACAATACCACTACTCGCGCGAGTAAACAACGGCGCATTCGCGGAGCGCCGCGCAGAGCCCCTCGCACGTCTGCTTCCCAACACGGCTGAGAGCCGATGCCGCTAGAGCTGCCCAAGCACGACCCACGACCCGTTCTCACAGCTTTACTTCCGCCAGTACCTCGTCTCCTATCTTCCAAACTTCTGCAAGGAAGTTTCATATCAGCGCACACTCCGCTGCAGATTGAAAATTTCGTTTTGGAAAAATCCCCAGACTGTGGCTAAGCCATGTCTCCCTAATATCCCTTACTCCAAGAGTGCTAGTCTTGTAAGTTTCGTACGAGAACTTCTGTAAAGTGTGGAAGGTAGGAGATAAGTTGCTAGCTGAAGTAAAGCTCTGAGGACGGGACGTGAGTCGTGCTTGGGCAGCTCAATTGGTAGAGCACTTGCCAGTTAAAATCAAATTCCCGATTTCGTGTCTCGGTCTGGCAAACAGTTTTAATCTGCCAGGAAGTTTCATAGGAGCACACGCTCCGCTGCAGAGTAAAAACCTTATTCCAGAGAATCAATTACTAATCTACCCTGAATAAAATAAATTTTTCATTAATCGGTACAAGTTGATATACTTTGCTTTGTAAAATACATCCCGCTACTGACTGGATTATATTTTATACATTTTATTACGAGTCATATTCATAAAGTAATTACCGATACGTTTTTTTATAACGAATAATGTTGTTCCTCAAGATTTATTTTATTTTCATTAAATTGTGCTCAACCGTCACCAACAACGATAATCGCTAGATCGATGACACTCTCCTCCTTAAAACACCGTGAAACGTCCCCTTACAAAAATTAAGAATGACAGTGCTGGTAAACTTCTACGCTATTTGATACACAAACAGCTGAGCCAAACTGAACGTACTCAGACATTTCTCTCTTTACTTATTCTGATCATCACTAAACTGACACACAATATTTTAGCGCAATGCAGTCTGACTTCCAATAATCCCTACAAATGAATGGCACTGACTAACAATAACCTATACCTTTCATGAATCATTTACCTCACAAAAATCTTCGTTACTCCAACTACTGCAATACAGGGAGCGCCAATACTGCCAGCTAAATAAAAGATTATAACAGCTGAAGGCACTAACTACTGATAGACATAGTTAGCAAATGAAAGTTTTTGATAGAGAACAAAAAATGTATTTACCTTAATAATATTCGAAAGTCATCATATACATGTATCTATCAATTCATGACAACCATCTTCACAAATTTCCTTTTTCTGGCGGACGCACGTCCAGAGCGTCCGCTTATAGTAACCTCTCAAAACTTTGGAATCTCTCTCTCCACATCCACCACTGCTGGCGGCTCACCTCCAACTGCCCAACACTACGCGCTGTTCACATCCAACAGTCCAACAATAGACGAGCGAATATTCCAACAATGAGTGCAACCAGCCAGAGACTGCACACAGCGCAGTCAGCGATTTTCATAGACAGCACTACATGGCGTTACCAACATAAAAACCTAAACAGCCTACTTACAACGGACTATAAACAAAGCTCTGTCAAGCGAAGGTTGAAATGGTTCAAATGGCTCTGAACATTGTGGGACTTAATTTCTGAGGTCATCAGTCTCCTAGGACTTAGAACTACTTAAATCTAACTAACCTAAGGACATCACACGCATCCATGCCCGAGGCAGAATTCGAACCTGCGACCGTAGCTGTCGCGCAGTTCGACTGTAGCGTCTAGAACCGCTCGGCTACCCCGGCCGGTGTCAAGCGGAGGAAGAAGTGAAAGTAATTAGGTGCCACAGCAAGTCAGTAGAAAGGACGAGAGTATTTTCTCAGTTCTTTTTGTATATAAGAGCCGAACTTCGTTTTCTCGACCTCATTAACTTAAACGCAGTAAATTCTGTTAATTTTTTGCTGACCACTTCCATACGTTTCATACTGTTCGGGAATTATTTATGCAATTTATCACGTTACCTAGGTAGGAAGTGGCTGAATAAAGAGAAATGGATGATGGGAGCGAGCATCGTCGGCAGCCGTAATCAGTACTTGCAATACAGCGGTGAAAAATGTTAAATATACCCAAGCCCTTCGCCACTTAACGAAGATTTGTTGTAATTGTTTGCACTCAGTCACAATAGATATTCTTTAGACAACCTGTTTTAGTATATTTAACACGTTTAATTATCGATTTACAAGTGTAGTTTATTGCTTCTCGGTTCCCATGATCTGCTTCTTTTTATTCACCTATTTCCTGTCTCACAGGTAGTTTCCTTCATGGTACGTGTCCTCTCCCCCATCTTTCATTGGGAATCCATTTACATGTATGTTTCGACCGCCTGACATCATGCAACCATTTAAGATAGCCGTGTCACAATAGCAGCTACGTTTCTATTACTGCCTTAATAATTACTTTATTACGCTTATTGTATAATTCTTTTAATGATCTGTCTTCGAAATACCACAGGTTCAAAAAAATGGCTCTGAGCACTATGGGACTTAACATCTACGGTCATCAGTCCCCTAGAACTTAGAACTACTTAAACCTAACTAACCTAAGGACATCACACAAAACCCAGTCATCACGAGGCAGAGAAAATCCCTGCCCCGCCGGGAATCGAACCCGGGAACCCGGGCGCGGGAAGCGAGAACGCTACCGCACGACCACTAGCTGCGGACGCACAGGTTCATATCCATAAGTGAAGTTCAAGTACCAGTAGCTTCTCCGTTTGTCTCTTAACTCCCACGCCTCTGCACCACAGACAGCAATGCTTTAAATATTTACGCACTATTGGTTTATTTTACTTCCAGAGAATTGAGTTCTCATATTGCACATCTGACTTGGTGTACTTTGTTTTTTTCCCCTCATTTGCGTATCTGCGACTGGATGACAGCAGTGTTCCCAATTATGGAAAAGCTACAGATCGTTTGACTTGTGTCAGTTCTTTGACTGTTTTAACTACATTTCATCCTCCTATTGTCGAATATTCAATATTCTGTACATTAATCATCAGTATCCACGCCCTCTGTCCTGTCCATCAACTTTCGCAGCATGTAGTTTGGTTAGTCCTTATCTCCAGCTACTATAATCTGACTATTAGTGCGGCTGGACACGGCGGCGGTTCGAGTCCTCCCTCGGGCATGCGTGTGTGTGTCTGTCCTTAGGATGATTTAGGTCAAGTAGTGTGTAAGCTTAGGGACTGATGACCTTAGCAGTAAGGTCCCATAAGATTTCACACACATTTGAACATTATTTCTGCCTATTAATTATGAGAAGGGTAATTAAGGGTTAACATCTCGTCGACGTCGACGTCTTTAGAGACTGAGTATACATTAGTAATGGAAGACGATGGTGGCAGGAAATCGTCTGTGTCCTTTTCTGAAGAACCATACTAGCATTCACTTCAAGCAATTTGGGGAAATCACGGGAAACCTAACTTTTGGTTGCCGCACTAGGATTTGAACCGCCGTCCTTCTGTAAGCGAGTCTACGGTTTTGTCGCTGCGTCACCTAGCTTGGATCATCAGTGAAGAAAAGGATATAAAAAAGTTTTATCTTCTATAGGTGATCTTATTCCGCGGTACGTTTCTTTCTCTCCCTCTCTTAGGGGGTTCCTCTAATTAATTTCAAATAAGGGATGGGTCGTTGACCACCATTGTCGCAGACCTTAGAAGACTGTGTATGCTTAACATGTTTTCAAATAATTAGCAGTGTATGGCATGAATTAGTAGTAAGTCGTTGTTATAGCGGAACGATGGCTAGCGTGTGCCACTTAACCCAAAGATGGTATAAAACATTTGCTGTTATTTTGAAAGAAGGTGTAACTGCATAAAACTTTTACTTGAACATTAGCTTTGGTGTAAATGACGAAAAAATAGCAAGAAACGATATTCTAAGACTTCCAATACGAGCTGTTAAGAAAAGTATCGGGTAGTACCAGCCACACAAAAAATGATGGTTTTTAAATGAAAAACGTTGTTGTAGTTCACAGACAAACTAATATTTATAGGATATTAAAACAAAACTTTGACTGAAAAACCTTTCAACTCATCGTCGTTTGCACCTCAATCAGCGCACTGAACCTGTAGAGAGAAATTTCCTAGAAGACAGTTCTGAATGCTGCTTCATTAAGTTCTGATAGAATTTTTTTCCTCTGTTAAACGCTGGAGGCAGTTTTATATTTTCTGCCAAATCGTAAGGCAACTATAGAAGCTTAATCTCAACTGGCGGCATTAATGTGGAATCTGAATCTTTCATGTATGCTATAAGCGTTTCTCGAAATTTATTCAAATGTTGGTTTGAAAAACCCCATGTGAGGTGTCATAGATGTAAGCTATTTCCCTTCATTGATTTTAGCCTCATTTTCATTTTTTTTCTAGGAATATTAAAACGATCGGCAGCAGCCTTTCTGTCATTTTGCCTTCGAATACACTTGAAACCGCTTACTTCATTGCAACCTCAAACCACTGCTCTCGGTTCTCGTTGGTACACTTCTTGTTCAACCTTAAGGCATGCATTAAAAACGAAACAAATAATTATTTATAGGGTCCATACCACCTGACTTTGGTACAGCCTTTACAACCCGACTGGCATTGCACATTAAGACACTGTGGAAACAAAAGCTGTCTTGAGCGAAGGGAATTTTATTATTACGAGAACTACTCGGAAAGTAAGTTCTGAACAGTCGCGAAATGGAAACAACAGCGAAAATCAAAAGATTTTTATTTGCAACAGTTTGCCACGCCTTCCAGCTACATCTCAACCGCTCTGACATAATTCGTCGTAGTGTTGTACCAACTTTCCAATACTCTCGTCACAGAAGGCATCTGCCTGTGCTTTAAATGGTGCAAATGGCTCTGCGCACTATGGGACTTAACGTCTGAGGTCATCTGTCCCCTAGAACTTAGAACTACATAAACGTAACTAACCTAAGGACATCTCACACATCCATGCCCGAGGCAGGATTCGAACCTGCTACCGTAGCGGTCGCACGGTTCCAGACTGTAGCGCCTAGAACCGCTCGCTCACCCCGGCGGGCAGCCTGTGCCTTACGCCGTTTCTCTACACTGGTATGCAGCTCAATGTCGGTGCCAAACTGTCGTCTTCACAGCCAGCGGCTCATGTGAGCAGAAAAGAACGTCAGAGGGAGCGAAGTCCGGTTTGTATGGTGGATGATCAAACACTTCCTAACGGAAACGCTGCAGCGGCGTCCACATTGGCCCTGAAGTGTGCGGCCAGGAGTTGTCACGAAGAAGGAAAATGCATGACACGTATGCTATGTGGTGTTGCATGAAATCAGGCGTAACCTCTTAGTTGGCACCCGTGCTTGGTGGGAGACACTGTTGTTCTAGGCATTTTTATGTGCTCACTGTGTACTCAGAGCTGAAAAGAGCCATGTGACACAATCGACACATAGTAGATGCACTGTCAGACCTTACTGAATAGTCCTTATATATTACGGTCTACATTACGCTACTCAAATATTAATCATGGTATTATAACTTTTGCCGGCCGGGGTAGCCGAGCGGTTCTAGGCGCTCCAGTCTGGAACCGCGTGACCACTACGTTCGCAGGTTCGAATCCTGCCTCGGGCATGGATGTGTTTGATGTCCTTAAGTTAGTTAGGTTTAATTAGTTCTAAGTTCTTGGGGACTGATGACCTCAGAAGTTAAGTCCCAAAATGCTCAGAGCCATTTTTATTATAACTTTACTCTTCCTCTTTAAAAATACAAACCGCTGCAAATTATGCTGTGCACGAACTTTGTCTCTCAAAAACAGACAAAATTTGTTAGTGACACCAACTCAACAGCTTCATCACTGAAATTATAACAAATGGCAGAGTGATATGTGCACTTTATTCCAAGCATTACATGCGTCCACTGTTATGCGACAAACACAGTGTCCCATACTAACTGCCGGCCGATAGTAGCCACCGTGCCATTCCCCTAATTATTGCTTTACTGAATTCATAAAGTGTCACAGAAATCTAGGTATTCTTTGTGCATAGTACAACATTAATCATGTAAGTCTCCTATTCTTAACCAGTTATAATTTCTCTTTGGAATTTAAAGATTAAGGAAAAGCTTTTGAAAATGTTGGTTGCAATACAGTCTTTGAAATTATGAAGTAGTCAGAGTTGACAACACGGACCGAATGGTTATCTACAGCTTGTTCAATAGCCAGACAATAGTGGAACAACATCAAAGGAGAGCATTAATTGAGAAGCGACAAAGGCAGCGTTGTCGTTTACACCACATGTTGTTCTATCTGTACTTTGAGCAAGCAGTAAAAGAAAATATGGAGGAATATAGAAAGGAATTAAAGCTCATGGAGAAGAAATTAATGCTATAACATTTACTGGCGACACTGTAATTCTGTGAGAGACGACAAAGAGCTTGAAAGTTCGCTAGAACGGACTGGAAAGTGTCTTGAAAACTGGATGTAAGGTGAACAATAAAAGTAAAACAAGAGTGATGGGGTGCAGCTGAAAGTACATCAGGCGATATGAGAACAAAGTCTCTCGCGACGGTATTCTTACGTGAAACATTTTCGGTTTTGTTGCAGTATCAGTTCTCGCTAAAACCTCAAGTTTCTGACGATCGCCTCCGTCGGGTACATCAGGAGCAACTGGTTGCCACGGCTGCTGATATGGTGGGCTATTACAGACCATAGAGGGCTTGTCATTGGTCGGCGTACGTCATCATAGATTGCCATAGATTTTGCCAGTGTCTGCGCTGGTGACCCCATTGCTTTCGAATATTCTCCGTGTCGAAAGCTCGCTTCAACGTACCAATAAGTTACAGCCGCTATCCCAGTTGAAGCTGTTCTCGCACATTCTAATTTCTACTGCCTCTTTAACAACAGAACCCAAATATGTTGAATCGTGGGACAAGATTTTAGTTTCGTTAAGCATTATTCTATGGTTATTTGTGAGGATGTGCTCACATACTGCTACTTTGCCAAGTTCCTACTTTTTTAATATGGCTTTGGAATTCTAAAGAGCGGTTGTAAATGGTACAGATGGCTCAAACAATGCAGCTGCTAGTGCACTCGCAAGAATCCCAGGCACCCTGTGGCCGAGACATTAATCGGGAGCAGGATCTCCTTTATTTTTTTATGTGATCGGAAAACAGATCGTATGCCTTGAAAAGTGGGTGTTATAATTTGCCGTCTTGTATATACTCGGTTTATTACGTTTGGTGGGAGTATTTTGCTGCTCTTTAATCTGTGTCCGTTCATCGACTACCGCATATTCACTGATGCATCGGCTACATTTCTTTCTCTCGGAAAACAAAGCGTTCTGCTTCACATTTGTTCTGTTCGGGCCGCTCTGCAGTAAAAGTGTGTGTTGCTATCGTGGAATATGGTGCGCATTTCAACGAGGCTGCATCAGATTACACTGAGAAAGTTGGAGAGCGACAACGAAAAGCAACTTCTAGTTTGTACTCTTGCAGTGGTACTGGAACTGATATTTCCCATACGGCGACTCCAGAATATAAGGTAATGTGTTTCAGTATTTTACGAGCTGGTGAGTTACTGGAACAGTGTGGTTGCTTTGGAAATGTTATCGAACGAGTATCAGAGTGGCATACGCGGTTACAATCACTGTGGGAAAGATCCTCTTCTCTTTACGTGTTGTTCCTGATTCGTTACCTGGTTTAGCAAGCCGGTATTTCACTTCCGCCCCCAAACGTTTAGCATGTTTCATGTTTCTCGAATCTACGTTAGAGAGCAGGTCTTCATTCGAATGCGCTGAGGGCACAACGCCCATCATACAACCCAAATCTGACTGTTCTGTTTGAAATATTTATATTCTTGGCATCCTATAGTAATTTATGAATTAACAGAAGATCGCAGATCTCAATTTATGTTTTGTTTGTCCATCAATTAAATGAAGTTGACTTTTTAAGAAAGTAGTATTGAGTAACCATGAGGGATTGCACTAATACTTGACGTAAGAATTACTAGGGAAACGATTTTAGGCCTTCAGCACACTAATTAGGTCGATGATAGTTCTTATTCACGGTGTACTAGTGGTAAGGCACATCAAAGAATTGTTTTAGCTTAGAAACTATTTCACGATACGGAAGGCAAGTTTACCCCGAGAGTTTCAGGCAACAGTTGTTTCGTCACCTCATTACTATGTTCTATGACAACGTTACACTACTCGGTCACAACCCTGTAGACAAGAAAAAGAAGGGATCTGGCACTATAGACTTATTCTGTACGTTGTTTTGAAGCCGGAGTGGGCAGGGCATGCCGCCATCTCAAACAGCCGAATACATCAGCAGACTACTGTTTAAAATTGCTTCTTGTTCATTATTTCTGTAGTGTGCACGCAGCAAAGGTTTTAAATAGTAAAAAATACTGTGCTTACATGAGTAACATAGTGTCAGGAAGGCAGTTTCGATCGTTTTACTTTTCCTAAATACGTATTTGCTCTAGCAATATGACACATTTGGCCTTGTTAATGTAACTTATTTTTTGTTGACGTATTATGAATAATAAAGAAGTGTTGGAAGTGACGGAAAAGCATGCTTTCGTAATTCATTCAATTCCACTTTTACTGTATTTGTATCGATAGCAAATGAAGCGGGAACTCCGAAACCAATGTTTCTTTGTTTACTGCTACTGCATTTTGTTCGTTACATTTTCAGCTTTCAACTCGTCCGCACAAAACTTTTTGATGTTCACATTAGTAAAAAAACTTACCTACGTGTTCTTTGCTAGCCCATAAACGTGTACAATGAGGGAAGACGTAAGGCATGCTATGGTATCTTGTACATGTCAACAAAACTAACGATTGTGGGAATCCTAAAGAAAAGTAACAGCATAGAGGTGTACGTCCATGCAGAATAGAGTGTGCTTGGTTATTGGATTGTCAGTGAATTAGTTTCACTGTAATTTATACATCTTCTTACTTTGAAACCTCCTCTATGATGCGTCATTCATTATTTGACAAATAATAGCAGTTTTAAGGGTAACAAAACATATAATTTTTAAGCATATTCTAGCATTGTGCAATACTATAAATGTGACTAAGGGAATGGTCTCAATCGCTTAGACCCCGTAAAATGGATATTTTGCTTTAACATGAACGTAAGTCATTTTTTAGTAGTGATAGTTTAACCTGTCCCCCCCATGAACCATGGACCTTGCCGTTGGTGGGGAGGCTTGCGTGCCTCAGCGATACAGATGGCCGTACCGTAGGTGCAACCACAACGGAGGGGTATCTGTTGAGAGGCCAGACAAACATGTGGTTCCTGAAGAGGGGCAGCAGCCTTTTCAGTAGTTGCAGGGGCAACAGTCTGGATGATTGACTGATCTGGCCTTGTAACATTAACCAAAACGGCCTTGCTGTGCTGGTACTGCGAACGGCTGAAACCAAGGGGAAACTACAGCCGTAATTTTTCCCGAGGACATGCAGCTCTACTGTATGATTAAATGATGATGGCGTCCTCTTGGGTAAAATATTCCGGAGGTAAAATAGTCCCCCATTCGGATCTCCGGGCGGGGACTACTCAAGAGGACGTCGTTATCAGGAGAAAGAAAACTGGCGTTCTACGGATCGGAGCGTGGAATGTCAGATCACTTAATCGGGCAGGTAGGTTAGAAAATTTAAAAAGGGAGATGGATAGGTTAAAGTTAGATATAGTGGGAATTAGTGAAGTTCGGTGGCAGGAGGAACAAGACTTTTGGTCAGGTGATTACAGGGTTATAAATACAAAATCAAATAGGGGTAATGCAGGAGTAGGTTTAATATTGAATAAAAAAATAGGAGTGCGGGTTAGCTACTACAAACAGCATAGTGAACGCATTATTGTGGCCAAGATAGACACAAAGCCCATGCCTACTACAGTAGTACAAGTTTATATGCCAACTACCTCTGCAGATGATGAAGAAATAGATGAAATGTATGACGAGATAAAAGAAATTATTCAGGTAGTGAAGGGAGACGAAAATTTAATAGTCATGGGTGACTGGAATTCGTCAGTAGGAAAAGGGAGAGAAGGAAACATAGTAGGTGAATATGGATTGGGGGGAAGGAATGAAAGAGGAAGCCGCCTTGTAGAATTTTGCACAGAGCATAACTTAATCATAGCTAACACTTGGTTCAAGAATCATGAAAGGAGGCTGTATACATGGAAGAAGCCTGGAGATACTGACAGGTTTCAGATAGATTATATAATGGTAAGGCAGAGATTTAGGAACCAGGTTTTAAATTGTAAGACATTTCCTGGGGCAGATGTAGATTCTGACCACAATTTATTGGTTATGAACTGCAGATTGAAACTGAAGAAACTGCAAAAAGGTGGGAATTTAAGGAGATGGGACCTGGATAAACTGAAAGAACCAGAGGTTGTAGAGAGTTTCAGGGAGAGCATTAGGGAACAATTGACAGGAATGGGGGAAAGAAATACAGTAGAAGAAGAATGGGTAGCTCTGAGGGATGAAGTGGTGAAGGCAGCAGACGATCAAGTAGGTAAAAAGACGCGGGCTAATAGAAATCCTTGGGTAACAGAACAAATATTGAATTTAATTGATGAAAGGAGAAAATATAAAAATGCAGTAAATGAAGCAGGCAAAAAGGAATACAAACGTCTCAAAAATGAAATCGACAGGAAGTGCAAAATGGCTAAGCAGGGATGGCTAGAGGACAAATGTAAGGATGTAGAGGCTTGTCTCACTAGGGGTAAGATAGATACTGCCTACAGGAAAATTAAAGAGACCTTTGGAGAGAAGAGAACCACTTGTATGAATATCAAGAGCTCAGATGGCAACCCAGTTCTAAGCAAAGAAGGGAAAGCAGAAAGGTGGAAAGAGTATATAGAGGGTTTATACAAGGGCGATGTACTTGAGGAGAATATTATGGAAATGGAAGAGGATGTAGATGAAGATGAAATGGGAGATAAGATACTGCGTGAAGAGTTTGACAGAGCACTGAAAGACCTGAGTCGAAACAAGGCCCCGGGAGTAGACAACATTCCATTAGAACTACTGATGGCCTCGGGAGAGCCAGTCATGACAAAACTCTACCATCTGGTGAGCACGATGTATGAGACAGGCGAAATACCCTCAGACTTTAAGAAGAATATAATAATTCCAATCCCAAAGAAATCAGGTGTTGACAGATGTGAAAGTTACCGAACTATCAGTTTAATAAGTCACAGCTGCAAAATACTAACGCGAATTCTTTACAGACGAATGGAAAAACTGGTAGAAGCCGACCTTGGGGAAGATCAGTTTGGATTCCGTAGAAATGTTGGAACACGTGAGGCAATACTGACCTTACGACTTATCTTGGAAGAAAGATTAAGAAAAGGCAAACCTACGTTTCTAGCATTTGTAGACTTAGAGAAAGCTTTTGACAATGTTGACTGGAATACTCTCTTTCAAATTCTGAAGGTGGCAGGGGTAAAATACAGGGAGCGAAAGGCTATTTACAATTTGTACAGAAACCAGATGGCAGTTATAAGAGTCGAGGGGCATGAAAGGGAAGCAGTGGTTGGGAAAGGAGTGAGACAGGGTTGTAGCCTCTCCCCGATGTTATTCAATCTGTATATTGAGCAAGCAGTAAAGGAAACAAAAGAAAAATTCGGAGTAGGTATTAAAATTCATGGAGAAGAAGTAAAAACTTTGAGGTTCGCCGATGACATTGTAATTCTGTCAGAGACAGCAAAGGACTTGGAAGAGCAGTTGAACGGAATGGACAGTGTCTTGAAAGGAGGATATAAGATGAACATCAACAAAAGCAAAACGAGGATAATGGAATGTAGTCGAATTAAGTCGGGTGATGCTGAGGGAATTAGATTAGGAAATGAGACACTTAAAGTAGTAAAGGAGTTTTGCTATTTAGGGAGTAAAATAACCGATGATGGTCGAAGTAGAGAGGATATAAAATGTAGACTGGCAATGGCAAGGAAAGCGTTTCTGAAGAAGAGAAATTTGTTAACATCGAATATAGATTTAGGTGTCAGGAAGTCGTTTCTGAAAGTATTTGTATGGAGTGTAGCCATGTATGGAAGTGAGACATGGACGATAACTAGTTTGGACAAGAAGAGAATAGAAGCTTTCGAAATGTGGTGCTACAGAAGAATGCTGAAGATAAGGTGGGTAGATCGCGTAACTAATGAGGAGGTGTTAAATAGGATTGGGGAGAAGAGAAGTTTGTGGCACAACTTGACTAGAAGAAGGGATCGGTTGGTAGGACATGTTCTGAGGCATCGAGGGATCACAAATTTAGCATTGGAGGGCAGCGTGGAGGGTAAAAATCGTAGAGGGAGACCAAGAGATCAATACACTAAGCAGATTCAGAAGGATGTAGGTTGCAGTAGGTACTGGGAGATGAAGAAGCTTGCACAGGATAGAGTAGCATGGAGAGCTGCATCAAACCAGTCTCAGGACTGAAGACCACAACAACAACAGTTTAACCTGTATAACATATAGGTCTACCTTTCCAACAGTACCCTAAACACATATTTTCTCGAAATATTTCTTTCCAGTAACTCTGTCAGTTTTTCAGGACTAACCAAACGTATCACAAATGGAATGTGCGCCTACTTTGATCATCTACTTTAGTTTACTTTTGAATTTCGCTTTGAGATTTCCAAAATATATAAGTCTGCACCATTCTTTGTGATATACCATTAGAAAGTTAGTTTCGTGTTCCATGTATGAGTTGCATGATAAATGATAACGATGGGAACGAATCATTTTATATTCACATAATATTTTTTTTTAAATGCCTCCATGCTGTGGATTTGTTAGATTATATTTTTTTACTAAAGAAAGACAAACAGATGTTAGTTAGTCATTCCTACCCATCATGATTTACGCATTACAATTATAGACAGTCTTCTGTGAAACAGGAGGAGTTGTCAAAGAGAAACGCTTTCAGTTTAGTTTAAAATTTTACTTTTCTGTCTGTCAGGCATTTTATATCTCTAGATAAGTGATTAAAACTTTTAGTTGCATAAGTGATCAAAACTTTTGGTGGTAGTATTGTGAACCCGTGTTTGTTGTAAGGCCACCTTCGCGTGGCGTAATGAATGCCATTTGGTTTCTTCTGGTATTGTAATTACGTACATCATTGTTCCTGTTGAAGTGCAATGGATTATTTAAAGCAAACTTCATGTGGGAAAGTGGGCAGATAGCTACTCACACGATGAGCAGCAGGCAAGCACGATGAAAAATGTGTTCACTAAAGTTTTCGGCCAAAGTCTTCTACGGAAAGGAAACAGAGCACACACACATTCTTATAATCATAGACACAAAACTCACACACACATGACTTCTGTCGGCGGCTGTTCTAGCCTGAATCTTTTTTGAAGAGGAAGGATATCTGAACAATGAGTAATTATCGGCGGGAGATGCTGCACCAACAATAAGGGTGTGTTATGCGAGGCCGAGACCGTAGATAAAATGTGGCTTGAAGATCGAAGTGTTTACGATCTGGAAGGTAATGAAAAACGCAGGAAAGAATAAAAGTGAACAGCGGAACCATAATTCATGTATACACAACAAAATACCGCTACAACGACTCCACTTACGAATGAAATTTGACTCCTTTAAGCTTTATATTACGATCGCTTCGATTAGTACACCCATAAACAAAGCCAGCTGTCGTTTTTGATGGAACAGCTACGTCTCCGCACAATCAAAGCACCAGATGTCATTAGGAATAAGACCACAAAAGTCGATAGACATTCCCAACAGTCATAATTGGGCACGGGCAGGTAAGAGTGTCACCACGGGGAAGTACCACCGTGGTGAACTATGGAAGTATAAATACGGTGAACTTAATACTTGGACCACATAAGATGTGGAATATCGGCTTCTAGTTTGTGACGTAATGACAACTCCAATCTTTTTTTTTTTTACCGCCATGGTCAGAACAATCAATAACAGATAATTTCAGATCCCAAAACAATTCCCGTTGCGTTACGTATGCGTGTCTGTGACAAATCATTCCCGAGGGAAGAAATATCATGTAGTAACATTACTACCTCTTGGCTATATTTCCTTTGCATAGAGGGAATCTTTAATCAGGGCAATTTCAAGTGGAGCTGTAATGTCTACTGTGACTAGCGAAGTCACATCCAATTTTCCAGACAACGTGCATCCTCTTGTCCCGCTACCGCCTCGGTCCGTACACCGTCGTATACTTACGGTGTACTCAACGAATGTAAGATTTTACCACTTTACTGATATTTACGCCCGGCAAGAGCGTGAATAGAGCACTTATTTGGCGGGACGGACACAAGAAAAAAAATCATGATTATATGTGGGATCTGAATCTATACTTTCGTAAAATAATTCTCGGAACTCTGATTATTCAAGAGCACGTGATTCACCGCCTTGTTAAAATAGGATTGCGTGAGCCGCTTTTAGGATTTGTTAAAACTGAGGTCTACGTGGAGCGTTCATACGGACAAAAAAAACTTAAAACTAACCTCAGGGATTGTATTCCGTGTTATCACATTAAAATATTGCTGCAAAATATCTTTACTGTTGTGAAATTTAATTAATAGAAACCTTGTACTGAAGGAAAGTATTTCCCTTTTTCTTAACGTAATAATCTCCATCTTGCCGAGAAGCGCCCAATATCTTAACTTCATGGAATGTTCTTAGTTTTTACTTTCACACAACATAAAATAGTATATTCACTTTCTTTTTCTGAATAATTATGATGCAAGTCTTTTAAAGCGTCCGTTGATTTAATGTCTTGCCTTGCCTTGCCTTGTCGTTTATCCAGCCTACTGAAAACCTTACAAATAATATTTTTATTTCTGCATGAAGGTCACTAGGCATATGAAGGAAAAAATACACAATCAGCATAAATTTAATTATTTAAAATTATTTAAAATTTACAACTTAAAAAGCGTAATGGCCGCCTTAGCGTGTGTTAACTTCAAGTGAGTAATAACGCTGGTCTTTTTCGTTTCTTTCGTCAGCGAGTAAAAGAATAATTAATACTGAGATCCTATAGAGTTATCTTACGGACTCTGTTTGTACCATTATTATTTCATTTTATTATAAATCACCATTATGAGAGCTAACTGCACTCTCATTTCAGCGTTTTTTACTATTTTCATTTTAATTTGTTTTGTGTCTGACTTTTCTTCACATGTTTTAATACTTTGTACCGTATATCGGTACACTCTTCTTCTCAGGATCCTACCTATTTTGATAGATGTTGCAACGCAGATACGGAGCAGCAAAACACGTAGATAATTGCGTGGTTATTCAACATTTTCACGTTTACCTTTCTTCAAGAACACCAACTTTATATTTTGAATTCTGTAGTAGTTCTTATGGAACAGATACTACGAATGTTTTATTTAAATCCAAATGGTCATTGTCAGAGACATTTGCAACTCTGTATATGAACGTATTTGAAACGGATCTCTCCTGGGTCGGATGCTGAAAATACTCCTTTCAAAGGGCACTGCCGATTTCCTTCCGCATCCTTGACACAATTTGAGCTTCTGCTCCATCTCAAATGATCTCGATGTCGACGGGACGTTAAACCAAATCTTCTTTCCTTACTTCCTGAAAACATTGCGCGTCTTGCGATGTACAGAGCGACTGAGTTTCCTATCCGATTTCCGTTCTTCCACAACATCTCCAAACTGGTAACTTCCCATCTCTCTCTTTCTCGACACTGATCAGGGTGCATACTGTCATGTTATCGAGAAACTGCTCAAGAGCTTTGGTACCATGAAGGCAGACCATAAACGGGTCGTCTTAAATGTTGTTAAAATAAAGATTGCGAATTGTTGCCAAATTTAGTGCATGTTCCCCGAAATGCTCCACAAAGAAGTTGACAGTTTCTAGAGACAACGCTGAGCTCGTGACCATTCCGTCGGTCATTTACCGCCATATAACGTTGTCGTCAAATCATGACGGAACAGCTTTGTAGTTTCTGGAGAAAAGTGATCTGTCAACAGTTTCAACGCTTTCTCCATTAGTGCTTTTATAAACTTGGCGCTTTAGTAAACAGGGAGACTACATTCTGAGTGACCAAAAATATTGTTTGCTCCAACGCTGATTAGCTCAGTTTTATCAATGAAGATCTGAAAGTCTTTAATGTGTCGGTGGCAGCGACCAACTACGGGTCACTGGAGGGATTAGATTAGAAAATGAGGCGCGAAACGTAATACACGACTTTGGTTACTTGGGCAGGAGAGAAACTGACAGCAGTAAAGAGTATATAAAAACGAAACGGTTATTGTTGTTGTTGTTACGGTCTTCAGTCCAGGGACTGGTTTGATGCAGCTCTCCATGCTACTCTATCCTGTGCAAGCCTCATCATCTCCGAGGTACTACTGCAACTTACATCCTTCTGAATCTACTTGTGTACTCATCTCTTAGTCTCCCTCTACGACTTTTACCCTCCACGCTTCCCTCCAATACTAAATTTGTGATCCTTTGATGTCTCAGAACGTGTCCTACCAACCGACCACTTCATTTAGTCAGCCTCTTCTCCCCTGTTCTATTCAGTACCTCCTAGTGATCTACCCATCTAATCTTGAGCATTCTTCTGTAGCACCACATTTCGAAAACTTATATGCTCTGTTTGTCTAAAATGTTTGTCTATGTTTCACTTCTGTAGATGGCTATATTCCATACAAATACTTTCAGAAAAGACTTCCTGACACTTAAATCTATAGTCGATGTTAACAAATTTCTCTTCTTCAGAAACGCTTTCCAGTCTACATTTCATGTCCTCTCTACTTCGGCCATCATCAGCTATTTTGCTTCCCAAATAGCAAAACTCATATACTACTTAAAGTGTCTCATTTCCTAATCTAATTCCCTCAGTATCAACTGATTTAATTCGACTACATTCCATTATCCTCACTTTGCTTTTGTTGATGTTAATTTTATAACCTCCTTTCAAGACACTGTCCATTCCGTTCAGCTGCTCTCCTAGGTCCTTTGCTATCTCTGACAGAATTACAATGTCATTCGTAAAAACCTCAAAGTTTTTATTTCTTCTCCATGGATTTTAGTTTCTACTCCAAATTTTTCTTTTATTTCCTTCATTGCTTGCTCAACATTCAGATTGAATAACATGGGTGATAGGCTACAACCCTGTCTTTCTCCCTTCTTCGTCACTACTTCCCTTCCTTGCCCCTCGACTCTTATAACAGCCATCTGGTTTCTGTATAAATTATAAATAGCCTTTCGCTCTCTGCATTTTACCAATGCCACCTTCAGAATTTGAAAGAGGGTATTCCAGTCAGCATTGTCAAAAGCTTTCTCTATGTCTACACACGCTAGTAACGTAGGTTTGCCTTTCCTTAATCTATCTTCTAAGATGAGTCGTAGGGTCAGTATTGCCTCTCGTGTTCCAACATTTCTGCGGAATCCAAGCTGATATCCGAGGTCGGCTTCTACCAGTTTTTCCATTCGTCTGTAAAGAATTCGTGTTAGTATTTTGCAGCATTACTTATCATACTGATAGTTCGGTAATTATCGCACCTGTTGACAATTGCTTTTTGGGATTGGAATTATTATATTCTTCTTGAAGCCTGAGGGAATTTCGCCTGTCTCATACACCCTGCTCACCAGATGGTAGAAATTTGTCGGGACTGGCTCTCCCAAAGTTGTCAGTAGTTCTAATGGAATGGTGTCTACTCCTGGAGCCTTGTTTCGACTTAGGTCTTTCAATGCTCTGTCAAATTCTTCAAGCAGTATCATATATCCCATCCCATCTTCATCTGCGTCCTCTTCCATCTGCATAATACTGCCCTCAAGTACATTGCCCTTGCATAGACCGTCTATATACTTCTTCCACCTT
This sequence comes from Schistocerca cancellata, assembly GCF_023864275.1. Lineage (NCBI taxonomy): Eukaryota > Metazoa > Arthropoda > Insecta > Orthoptera > Acrididae > Schistocerca > Schistocerca cancellata. The sequence goes on along the minus strand of NC_064628.1, from coordinate 600,751,237 downwards.
TTTGCCTTCCCTTCTTTGCTTGGAACTAGTTTTCCATCTGCGCTCTTGGTATGCATACAGGTGGCTCTCTTTTCTCCAACGGTCTCTTTAATTTTCCTGTAGGCAGTATCTATCTTATCCATAGTGATATATGCCTCTACATCCTTACGTTTGTGCTCTAGCCATCCCTGCTTAGCCATTTTGCACTTCCAGTCGATCTCATTTTTGAGACGTTTGTAATCCTTTTCGCCTTCTTCAATTACTGCATTTTCATATTTTCTCCTTTCATCAATTAAAGGAAATGGTAAAAGCAGTAAAGTCTTTTCCTAAAAAGAGAAATGTGTCTGCATGTAGAATGAATCTAAGAGGTAGTGTAACGTTGTTGGTTTAATTTGCTATGTAAGCTGAATTGATAGACAATAAAAGCGGGTTAAAGGCTGTGAGCTGTCTGGGGAAGTTAATCTTGCATTACTGAGCAACTGTTTCACCAGGTATCCTGTCTAGCTTACCAAATTCCCAACCAGACGAACATTAATTATAATCTTTTAATAGTCATACGACAACTGGTTATATATATATATATATATATATATATATATATATATATATATATATATATATATATATAGCCCCCCCCATGAACCATGGACCTTGCCGCTGGTGGGGAGGCTTGCGTGCCTCAGCGATACAGATGGCCGTCCCGTAGGTGCAACCACAACGGAGGGGTATCTGTTGAGAGGCCAGACAAACATGTGGTTCCTGAAGAGGGGCAGCAGCCTTTTCAGTAGTTGCAGGGGCAACAGTCTGGATGATTGACTGATCTGGCCTTGTAACATTAACCAAAACGGCCTTGCTGTGCTGGTACTGCGAACGGCTGAAAGCAAGGGGAAACTACAGCCGTAATTTTTCCCGAGGACATGCAGCTCTACTGTATGATTAAATGATGATGGCGTCCTCTTGGGTAAAATATTCCGGAGGTAAAATAGTCCCCCATTCGGATCTCCGGGCGGGGACTACTCAGGAGGATGTCGTTATCAGGAGAAAGAAAACTGGCGTTCTACGGATCGGAGCGTGGAATGTCAGATCCCTTAATCGGGCAGGTAGGTTAGAAAATTTAAAAAGGGAAATGGATAGGTTAAAGTTAGATATAGTGGGAATTAGTGAAGTTCGGTGGCAGGAGGAACAAGACTTTTGGTCAGGTGATTACAGGGTTATAAATACAAAATCAAATAGGGGTAATGCAGGAGTAGGTTTAATAATGAATAAAAAAATAGGAGTGCGGGTTAGCTACTACAAACAGCATAGTGAACGCATTATTGTCGCCAAGATAGACACAAAGCCCATGCCTACTACAGTAGTACAAGTTTATATGCCAACTACCTCTGCAGATGATGAAGAAATAGATGAAATGTATGATGGGATAAAGGAAATTTTTCAGATAGTGAAGGGAGACGAAAATTTAATAGTCATGGGTGACTGGAATTCGTCAGTAGGAAAAGGGAGAGAAGGAAACATAGTAGGTGAATATGGATTGGGGGGAAGGAATGAAAGAGGAAGCCGCCTTGTAGAATTTTGCACAGAGCATAACTTAATCATAGCCAACACTTGGGTCAAGAATCATAAAAGAAGGTTGTATACCTGGAAGAATCCTGGAGATACTAGTAGGTATCAGATAGGTTATATAATGGTAAGACAGAGATTTAGGAACCAGGTTTTAAATTGTAAGACATTTCCTGGGGCAGATGTGGATTCTGATCACAATCTATTGGTTATGAACTGCAGATTGAAACTGAAGAAACTGCAAAAAGGTGGGAATTTAAGGAGATGGGACCTGGATAAACTGAAAGAACCAGAGGTTGTACAGAGTTTCAGGGAGAGCATAAGGGAACAATTGACAGGAATGGGGGAAAGAAATACAGTAGAAGAAGAATGGGTAGCTCTGAGGGATGAAGTAGTGAAGGCAGCAGAGGATCAAGTAGGTAAAAAGACGAGGGCTAATAGAAATCCTTGGGTAACAGAAGAAATATTGAATTTAATTGATGAAAGGAGAAAATACAAAAATGCAGTAAATGAAGCAGGCGAAAAGGAATACAAACGTCTCAAAAATGATATCGACAGGAAGTGCAAAATGGCTAAGCAGGGATGGCTAGAGGACAAATGTAAGGATGTAGAGGCTTGTCTCACTAGGGGTAAGATAGATACTGCCTACAGGAAAATTAAAGAGACCTTTGGAGAGAAGAGAACCACTTGTATGAATATCAAGAGCTCAGATGGCAACCCAGTTCTAAGCAAAGAAGGGAAGGCAGAAAGGTGGAAGGAGTATATAGAGGGTTTATACAAGGGCGATGTACTTGAGGAGAATATTATGGAAATGGAAGAGGATGTAGATGAAGATGAAATGGGAGATAAGATACTGCGTGAAGAGTTTGACAGAGCACTGAAAGACCTGAGTCGAAACAAGGCCCCAGGAGTAGACAACATTCCATTTGAACTACTGATGGCCTCGGGAGAGCCAGTCATGACAAAACTCTACCATCTGGTGAGCACGATGTATGAGACAGGCGAAATACCCTCAGACTTCAGGAAGAATATAATAATTCCAATCCCAAAGAAAGCAGGTGTTGACAGATGTGAAAATTACCGAACTATCAGTTTAATAAGTCACAGCTGCAAAATACTAACGCGAATTCTTTACAGACGAATGGAAAATCTGGTAGAAGCCGACCTCGGGGAAGATCAGTTTGGATTCCGTAGAAATGTTGGAACACGTGAGGCAATACTGACCTTACGACTTATCTTAGAAGAAAGATTAAGAAAAGGCAATCCTACGTTTCTTGCATTTGTAGACTTAGAGAAAGCTTTTGACAATGTTAACTGGAATACTCTCTTTCAAATTCTGAAGGTGGCAAGTGTAAAATACAGGGAGCGAAAGGCTATTTACAGTTTGTACAGAAACCAGATGGCAGTTATAAGAGTCGAGGGGCATGAAAGGGAAGCAGTGGTTGGGAAAGGAGTAAGACAGGGTTGTAGCCTCTCCCCAATGTTATTCAATCTGTATATTGAGCAAGCAATAAAGGAAACAAAAGAAAAATTCGGAGTAGGTATTAAAATTCATGGAGAAGAAGTAAAAACTTTGAGATTCGCCGATGACATTGTAATTCTGTCAGAGACAGCAAAGGACTTGGAAGAGCATTTGAACGGAATGGACAGTGTCTTGAAAGGAGGATATAAGATGAACATCAACAAAAGCAAAACGAGGATAATGGAATGTAGTCAAATTAAGTCGGGTGATGCTGAGGGAATTAGATTAGGAAATGAGACACTTAAAGTAGTAAAGGAGTTTTGCTATTTAGGGAGTAAAATAACCGATGATGGTCGAAGAAGAGAGGATATAAAATGTAGACTGGCAATGGCAAGGAAAGCGTTTCTCAAGAAGAGGAATTTGTTAACATCGAGTATAGATTTAAGTGTCAGGAAGTCGTTTCTGAAAGTATTTGTATGGAATGTAGCCATGTATGGAAGTGAAACATGGACGATAACTAGTTTGGACAAGAAGAGAATAGAAGCTTTCGAAATGTGGTGCTACAGAAGAATGCTGAAGATAAGGTGGGTAGATCACGTAACTAATGAGGAGGTATTGAATAGGATTGGGGAGAAGAGAAGTTTGTGGCACAACTTGACTAGAAGAAGGGATCGGTTGGTAGGACATGTTTTGAGGCATCAAGGGATCACAAATTTAGCATTGGAGGGCAGTGTGGAGGGTAAAAATCGTAGAGGGAGACCAAGAGATGAATACACTAAGCAGATTCAGAAGGATGTAGGTTGCAGTAGATACTGGGAGATGAAGAAGCTTGCACAGGATAGAGTAGCATGGAGAGCTGCATCAAACCAGTCTCAGGACTGAAGACCACAACAATATATATATATATATATATATATATATATATATATATATATATATATATATATATATATATATATATAAGAGAAATTTAATAAAAAGAAATAAATCAGTTTATATTTGGAAATTTATTTTAACATTGATCATTGAGATTTCAGCATATTAAACGTGAGTCATAACTAAGCTGGTGCCTTATTTAGGACTGTGAAAATGTGAGTTTGTAATCTTACAGAACACATCAAATATGGAGCCAAGATTGGAGACTGCATACAACACTGCATTCATAAAATAACACACGAAGGACGTTGAAACATATGCAAGAGGAAATTAACCACAACCAACCGATTCAATTTTCACCCAAAGAAGTTACGTTCGTAGCACAATCCTGTCCGTCATGTAATTACCACACACTGGTATACTAAATTCATACTAACTCTCTGTGAAATCTTCCCGAAAAGAATAGCTGAGGGCCACTTTGATGCTTACACCACATGCTTCATGTGGTCAACTTGGTTTACACAAAGAATGTAACTCCACAATAATTTTGGTAATAAAAATAAATTACATCGAAAAGCAATTTACCAAAGAAAAACCACGAACTGGTTTTTAACGTCTTACTATTAACCTGATGGGTCAAACAATAGTATAAGCACGAGGTACTGGTCTCACAAAGTACATCCCACGTGGGTTGAACATAAAGAAAAGTTGCTGTATTGAAAAATATTGTCAAGACGAGATGTTATAATCTCACGCACATTCGCATTTAAGATTGATGATCTTAGTTTGAGTTACTGATCAACACGTGGTTCCACTTTACTCACAAAGTAGTGACAAAGCAACTACCGGAAAATAATCTGAACTTCACACGCGAATTACGCTGCATTGCAATTTAAGATAACATTAGATATTTTAGAGCTAAACCTGAAATAAAGGTGATTAAATTTTCAGTTAGGCTGAACTTAAGAAATCCATTGTCCTACGGACTTAGCAGACACGCGCTTAGCTGGAGATCTTACCACTTCAGACGCTCGCCACGGACAGACTGACTGGTCCCTTCTTGAGGGTGGCTCACAAATACAAACGGAAGTGGCCAGAGGGGCAGCTTCCTATACCAACATGACAAGAGACGGACAGGACCATACTAAGGATAGAAACCTCTTTGCTTTTAGAAAGCGTAGCTACCTGTTCCGACGTTGGTCCTACTGTTCTCTAGCAGACAGGCTTGTCTGCTACTCTCAAGCATGCAACTAGAAATACATTTGCTCATTCATCCTCTCACACAGAAGGGAAGAGGGATGACAGTATCTTATCATATACAGTATATAAAAGAAAGCGGATGTAGGTTCCGTATGAAACTGTGTGACATGAATTACATATAAACTGTGTTTTAAAGTGTAGTAGAGTCACAGATCGTTCTTGTTTGTGTGTAAAAGTAACACGTTCCACTACTCAGTCTCCTCCCAGATAGTCAGAAACGCCACAGAAATTTAGAAGAGGAATTTATGCCGTAAATGACAACAGATTTAAGAAATTAACATGAAAGGAATCCAACAGAGACCTTTCATAACCCCAACGCTCCGGGAAAAGACTGTGCAGGAAATTTTCTGGTCATGCTAGAACATTCCCAAGCAGGCTTCTAACACCCAACTTAAACCAAAAATGTAAAGAAAAGGCAAAAGGTCACCAGCTACTTGCTAAAACACAATAATTTCAACACATCTTTAGAATCTACCAATTTCAAGGAGGCAAAAAAAAAAAACAATCTGTGACACCTATTTAAAAGATATTGTAGACCTAATTCGGTCAGGAGGTAAAAACAATGGTTCCTGTGTCATTAATATGAAAACAATTTCGGGTTGTTACCCTTTCGATGATCTCTGGTCGCTAAGGGTGGCACAAAGAAGAGCCATTAAGTGTCATCCTTGCCCAGGAATATCAAACCGGCGAGCCATTTGAGGATAACTCAAGAATGTAACGACACAAGGGGCGTGGAGCCTTTTGACACGCACTGTCCAGAGAAATTGACAGACTTCAACGACGCCTATCAACATTTCCTGACGGATGCCCACTGTCAAGGGCCAGTAAATCATGGTTCGATGTTCTCTGGTCGCTAAGGGTGGCACAAAGAAGAGCCATTAAGTGTCATCCTTGCCCAGGAATATCAAACAGGCAAGCCATTTGAGAATAACTCAAGAATTTAACGACACAAGGGGCATGGAGCCTTTTGACACGCACTGTCCAGAGAAACTGGCAGACTTCAACGACGCCTATCAACATTTCCTGGCGGATGCCCACTGTCAAGCGACAGTAAATCATAGTTCGATGTTCTCTGGTAGCTAAGGGTGGCACAAAGAAGAGCCATTAAGTGTCATCCTTGCCCAGGAATATCAACCTGGCGTGTCAATCGAGGTTACCGCACGAATTTGACAACACAAACATGGAACCAAATCGAGATGTACGTGACACGGGCCACCAAGAGAAACTTCATGAGAGGGCAGAGACGGCGGGATTGCACGCAACAGATGGACAAAAATCCCTACTGACAGCTGCGGCGACGAACCCCCCCCCCTACCCCTTATTTGTGCCTCGGAACAGTGGAACTACTGAGTGTGTCAGTGAACAGTGATTATACGGTTCTTAGTTCAATGCATATACGTGTGTTTCTGTCAGAGAAACTTTGACTCGTGTGTTTTGCAGGGGTTCGATTTATTGATGTTTATTAGACTGACTCTTGTATTTTGCAGGTGTTCTATTTATTGTTTTATTTTTTAACCCTTTGACACTTGTATTTTGCAGGTGTTTTATTTATTGGTGTTTTTTTTAGACGTTGACCATTGTACTTTCAGAGCTGTTTTATTTATCAGTGTTTGTTTTTGTGTAACGTTGTTGGTTTAATTTGCTATGTTAGTTGAACCGATAGATAATAAAAGCGGGTTAAAAGCTGTGAGCTGTCTGGGGAAGTTAATCTTGCATTACTGAGCAACTGTTTCACCAGGTATCCTGTCTAGCTTACCAAATTCCCAACCAGACGAACATTAATTATAATCTTTTAATAGTCATACGATAACCGGTGATATATATATATATATATATATATATATATATATATATATATATATATATATATATAATTCTCTTTTATATATATACACTCCTGGAAATGGAAAAAAGAACACATTGACACCGGTGTGTCAGACCCACCATACTTGCTCATGACACTGCGAGAGGGCTGTACAAGCAATGATCACACGCACGGCACAGCGGACACACCGGGAACCGCGGTGTTGGCCGTCGAATGGCGCTAGCTGCGCAGCATTTGTGCACCGCCGCCGTCAGTGTCAGCCAGTTTGCCGTGGCATACGGAGCTCCATCGCAGTCTTTAACACTGGTAGCATGCCGCGACAGCGCGGACGTGAACCGTATGTGCAGTTGACGGACTTTGAGCGAGGGCGTATAGTGGGCATGTGGGAGGCCGGGTGGACGTACCGCCGAATTGCTCAACACGTGGGGCGTGAGGTCTCCACAGTACATCGATGTTGTCGCCAGTGGTCGGCGGAAGGTGCACGTGCCCGTCGACCTGGGACCGGACCGCAGCGACGCACGGATGCACGCCAAGACCGTAGGATCCTACGCAGTGCCGTAGGGGACCGCACCGCCACTTTCCAGCAAATCAGGGACACTGTTGCTCCTGGGGTATCGGCGAGGACCATTCGCAACCGTCTCCATGAAGCTGGGCTACGGTCCCGCACACCGTTAGGCCGTCTTCCGCTCACGCCCCAACATCGTGCAGCCCGCCTCTAGTGGTGTCGCGACAGGCGTGAATGGAGGGACGAATGGAGACGTGTCGTCTTCAGCGATGAGAGTCGCTTCTGCCTTGGTGCCAATGATGGTCGTATGCGTGTTTGGCGCCGTGCAGGTGAGCGCCACAATCAGGACTGCATACGACCGAGGCACACAGGGCCAACACCCGGCATCATGGTGTGGGGAGCGATCTCCTACACTGGCCGTACACCACTGGTGATCGTCGAGGGGACACTGAATAGTGCACGGTACATCCAAACCGTCATCGAACCCATCGTTCTACCATTCCTAGACCGGCAAGGGAACTTGCTGTTCCAACAGGACAATGCACGTCCGCATGTATCCCGTGCCACCCAACGTGCTCTAGAATGTGTAAGTCAACTACCCTGGCCAGCAAGATCTCCGGATCTGTCCCCCATTGAGCATGTTTGGGACTGGATGAAGCGTCGTCTCACGCGGTCTGCACGTCCAGCACGAACGCTGGTCCAACTGAGGCGCCAGGTGGAAATGGCATGGCAAGCCGTTCCACAGGACTACATCCAGCATCTCTACGATCGTCTCCATGGGAGAATAGCAGCCTGCATTGCTGCGAAAGGTGGATATACACTGTACTAGTGCCGACATTGTGCATGCTCTGTTGCCTGTGTCTATGTGCCTGTGGTTCTGTCAGTGTGATCATGTGATGTATCTGACCCCAGGAATGTGTCAATAAAGTTTCCCCTTCCTGGGACAATGAATTCACGGTGTTCTTATTTCAATTTCCAGGAGTGTAATTATATATATATATATATATATATATATATATATATATATATATATATATAAAAGAGAATTTAAATAAAAAGAAATAAATCAGTTTATATTTGGAAATTTATTTTAACATTGATCATTGAGACTTCAGCGTATTTAAACGTGAGTCATAACTAAGCTGGTGCCTTATTTAGGACTGTGAAAATGTGAGTTTGTAATCTTACGGAACACATCAAATATGGAGCCAAGATTGGGAGACTGCATACAACACTGCATTCATAAAATAACACACGAAGGACGTTGAAACATATGCAAAAGGAAATTAACCACAACCAACCGATTCAATTTTCACCCAAAGAAGTTAAGTTCGTAGCACAATTCTGTCCGTCATGTAATTACCACACACTGGTATACTAAATTTATACTAACTCTCTGTGAAATCTTCCCGAAAGGAATAGCTGAGCGCTACTTTGATGATTACACCACATGCTTCACGTGGTCAACTTGGCTTACACAAAGAATGTAACTCCACAATAATTTTGGTAATTAAAATAAATTACATCGAAAAGCAATTTACCAAAGAAAAACCGCGAACTGGTTACTAACGTCTTACTATTAACCTGATGGGTCAAACAATTGTATAAGCACGAGGTACTGGTCTCACAAAGTACATCCCACGTGGGTTGAACATAAAGAAATGTTGCTATATTGAAAAATATTGTCAAGACGGGACGTTATAATCTCACGCACATTCGCATTTAAGACTGATGATCTTAGCTTGAGTTACTGATCAACATGTGGTTCCACTTTACTCACAAAGTAGTGACAAAGCAACTACCGGAAAATAATCTGAACTTCACATGCGAATTACACTGCGTTGCAATTTAAGATAACATTAGATATTTTAGAGCTAAACCTGAAATAAAGGTGATTAAATTTTCAGTTAGGCTGAACTTAAGAAATCCATTGTCCTATGGACTTAGCAGACACGCGCTTAGCCGGAGATCTTACCACTTCAGACGCTCGCCACGGACAGACTGATTGGTCCATCCTTGAGGGTGGCTCACAAATACAAACGGATGTGGCCAGAGGGGCAGCTTCCTATACCAACATGACAAGAGACGGACAGGACCATACTAAGGATAGAAACCTCTTTGCTTTTAGAAAGCGTAGCTACCTGTTCCGACGTTGGTCCTACTGTTCTCTAGCAGACAGGCTTGTCTGCTACCCTCAAGCATGCAACTAGAAATACATTTGCTCATTCATCCTCTCACACAGAAGGGAAGAGGGATGACAGTATCTTATCATATACAGTATATAAAAGAAAGCGGATGTAGGTTCCGTATGAGACTGTGTGACATGAATTACATATAAACTGTGTTTTAAAGTGTAGTCGTGTGACAGATCGTTCTTGTTTGTGTGTAAAAGTAACACGTTCCACTACTCAGTCTCCTCCCAGATAGTCAGAAACGCCACAGTAAATTTAGAAGAGGAATTTATGCCGTAAATGACAACAGATTTAAGAAATTAACATGAAAGGAATCCAACAGAGACCTTTCAGTAGGAAGTCTCTCTGCGCGTTTGTTTGTCGAGTGAAGCTACATATGAAAGTGAAGAAAGAAGAATCTTTTGTTACGTCATGCTACAAAAACCGTCCTACCAAAAAGTTCCGATTTTATTGCTAGAATATAAGTAACTAGGTTGGCAGTTTGAACCAACAACTGCAAACAACAGATGCTCATTCGACCAGTCAGACGTAAGCAGGCAGTATTAAGTAGTGGACGTGCAAATGCAATGTGTCAACGTTATTGTGTCGCAAATCTCGATGCAGTTCCGTCTCGGTAGAATGCCCGGAACAGGGCGTCTGGATCGGAGCTGTCCTTGAAGTGACCGATTTATAACAGTTTGTTGTGTCACTGTGGTGCCACCTGCTCCTCAGATTGCCGCTGCAGCAGCAGCAGCAGCAGCGGCAGTAGTAGTAGTAGCAGTAGCAGTACGATGCACCAGAGCCATACGCCGAACACGATGGTCCTGTCTCTCGGTAGTGGCGCGTGGCTGTCCAGAGCCCGGTCTTCTTGCGACCGTCATGCACGGTGGCTACATTCCTGCCAAGTCTTTCTGCAGTATCGCCGAAGGAACGTGGCACCCTATTACATGACCTCTTTCAAACTCAGTGAGGTGTTGATAATAGCATTTTGTCCTCTTGGAGGCATTCTTGATTAACATCAACTCACCCAGTCCAATCTCAAAGGTAACTAAAGGTCACTACCGTTACAGCTTGCATTTAAAGCAAACCTGATTTCCATCCTCATAGTGGTGCTACTAGCACCACTTTCATGCGACTGGCGCAAAATTTGAACAGATATCATGTTCCAGATGTAGAAACGGGCTTGTCACCTTTCGTTTATGTCGCACAACTCTTTCTTGGTATTCCGATTTTTTTCCGGCAGTGTATTATTTTTTATTTATTTCTTCTCTGAACTGTTCGTCACCTACGTTTCACTTTCACTTGTAGCTATACTCGATACAAAAACGTCCAGAATGTTTTGAAGAAGAAAAAAATGCGTGGAAAGATTGTCTCGCATACTTTGACTACCGAATAAAAACAACGACGCTTATGGGTCTGTGGCGTCAGAAGAGCATAATGTGGACAATTATTTTCTGGAAAAAATTACCACCGATGAGGGGACTTGGTATTATCAATGCGCTACCACAAAACGAAAAAGTGCAGAAATTCATTTGAAGGGTCAGTAGTATCACGCGAGGAACATTTCAAACCAATGTAACGCGCTAGCTGTGCAATACTGGAAAGCAGGACTTTTCGGATGGTTATATTTAAAGTAAAGCCACTCACTGGGGTCGAGTGTGGGCTGTAATTACGAATGGCAGCGAAACTTGGTAGATATGCGGAACCCACTTACGCTGCAAAAAAATTTTGACGCCAGGTGCACGTTTGGCTCTGTACAGGATGTCGTGGACGTCTATCGTGCTCGTACGAACTAACTGTGTAAGCGGCAGTGAAAAATAAAATCAACATTATGCCTTCCTCGCTTCTTTGACTTTTTCTGCCCACGTTAAGTTCTCAGTCCACTAGATATGGAAATATTTCTATCCGTGTTTCTTGCATTCAAAATGGTTCAAATGGCTCTAAGCACTATGGGACTTAACATCCGAAGTCATCAGTCCCCTAGACTTAGAACGACTTAGCCGGCCGGTGTGGCCGTGCAGTTCTAGGCGCTTCAGTCTGGAACCGCGTGACCGCTACGGTCCCAGGTTCGAATCATGCCTCGGGCATGGATGTGTGTGATGTCCTTAGGTTCGTTAGGTTTAAGTAGTTCTAAGTTCTAGGGAACTGATGACCATAGATGTTAAGTCCCATAGTGCTCAGAGCCATTTGAACCATTTTGAACTTAGAACGACTTAAACCTAACTAACCTAAGGACATCACACACACCCATGCCCGCGGCAGGATTCGAACCTGCGACCGGAGCAGCAGCGCTGTTCCGAACCGAAACGCATAGAAACGTTCGGCCTCAGCGGCCGTCTCTTGCATTTAAAGCGCCATATTTGCACCTGGTGGCCAAAAGTGGAATATATTTTTTTCCAGCGTGCATCGGTTCTGCGTTAAGGGGGAGGGGGATATGTAAGAAAAACCAGAGAATACGTTTGTATGTACAAGCTATTGTAAGTTTTATATTTTACAAATTATCATCGCTACGTTATTGGTTATGATCTGGATTTTTTCAGTCTTTTTGGTCAAATAATTTGATCAGGACGTTGCTGGATACTGTTAACCACTTAGTGTCACACGAGGAACATTTTCTCAAGGGTTACTTAACTTATCACTTTCAAAAAGTGGTAGAGTATTCTTATTAATTAGATAAAAAGTTAATGTACCAGTTTTTTAATGTCAGTATTAGAACTCGCGCGACAATTTTTTAAATTCGTGTGCATGGTGCATAGCAATATTTATTTCATATAAATTTAAATGACGGTGACAGCAATGATCTTTGAAAAATTTTGTACCACAAAAAGTTGTGTTATAGTGATTACAAAGTCTGTACCAAATTCATCTGTTTCTGTAATAGTTCATCGGAAAATGTTCCTTGTACAGTGAAAAATGAAAATTGCGGGAAATACTCAAAAAAGATTTTATTAGCATTTATGTTAGATACAATTACCTTATTGATGGCCATTACCATACGTTTGGTCTTTTTGGTCTTCATGTAGTTCTTTTCTTCTAAAGATTTTGCTTCATTGGGGATCCACAGCCTCAGGTGTTTAATAAAAGGATACATTGTCCGTTGCAGGCTGTACTGTGGTATATTAAAATCGTGTTATTAGCAAATTTCGGCCGTGAGCCATTTTTAAACACATTTGCTATGTCTTCTATGACATATATTCTAGTCTGATCCTTTTAGTATTCCATTTTGGCAATATCCTTCAGTGATACTTCAGAACTAGCAATATCCATAGCATCAATCTTCCTCAGCAAGAGCCGGCCGGGGTGGCCGTGCGGTTCTAGGCGCTACAGTCTAGAACCGCAAGACCGCTACGGTCGCAGGTTCGAATCCTGCCTCGGGCGTGGATGTGTGTGATGTCCTTAGGTTAGTTAGATTTAAGTAGTTCTAAGTTCTAGGGGACTGATGACCTCATATGTTAAGTCCCATAGTGCTCAGAGCCATTTGAACCAGATGTCAATTATTTATACAATACCAGTTCCTCGCTAACAGTTTATTACACTCCCAAGGCAACGGACTGATGACGTACTTGCTGTTTTCTGCGAAGAGAACAACGACAACTGAATACAGCATGTTGGTCAAATTATTCAGAACTTACGCATTCCACTCAGAGCGGTGGAAGCAACTAGGTCCCTCGCGTGTACTGCAGTCTTAGTACAAACGAGATCAGTGACACATCATCTATGGTAGCACAGAGGAGGTATGAAGGAAATTTTCGAGCGAAAGGATTTATCATACGCATACAAATCTCTCACGTTTTTTATCCCTACCTCTCTTTCACTTGCCGTAGTTGTTACATAAACTGACAGGTAAATATTACAAACGATTGTGAAAGTATTTCTGTAGCTGCACACACACACACACACACACACACACACACACACACACATATATATATATATAAATATAAATATAAATATATATATATAAATTTAACTGCACAAATGATAACTCTCTATTCAAAGAAATGGCTGTTCCCAAACTACAGAGATTGATTTTTACAAAGTTATGATTTATTTACACTTGAAGTAATCGATACCCGCGGGTATAGGAGATTTCATATTATGTATTCGATTTGATTACATCACTGTGAGCACCTGTCGAGGACGTCACCGGCTTCATTCCAGTAGTTGTTTGAACCTAAGCGTCCTTCTTCTTGTTCTCTAGTTTAGGATTTTCCCCCTGTTGAGTGGCAAGCTTTCTCATTTTTGTGTGTGTGTGTGCAGACATTAAGCAAAGAGCCCACACTGAACTAATGAAAAGGAGCGGTGTGGACAGACAAATGGAGGAAAGAAGGTAGCTCCGAGCAAAATCAGCCGGAGGTGGAAGTGCCTGAGCGAGAAATCTTGACCGGCCGGGAAATCAAATTAACTCTCCGCTACCTGTTACTCTAATGGTGGAGAAGCAGCGGTCCCATTTACCCTGGATGTAAGCACATTTTGCAAAGCGCAGGCCGCTGCAGCAACTCCCCCCTAATTTCCGTAAGCGCTACTGCGGTCGCCGGCGGGGCGCACCAGGTAACCCTTCCAGTCACGATCGGCGCCACAGTTGGGGAAACGGCGGCCTTAATGGCACCACCCAAAAACAGTGCCCTCCGCAGCTTAAGAGGGCCGTAATTAATTTTGCCACGGGCTCCTCGGATGGCCGCGGGGCCGGCCGATTTTTCCGCGGTGCCTGCGGAGCCCCGGGGCAGCGCTTTGCTGGCGGGCTGCGTCGGCCGCAGACGCAGACGCAGACGGCCACCTGCCGCTAACCGCCGTTAAGCGTAATTGCCGAGCGCGGGCGGTGGGCGTGGCCGGCGGCGGCGGCGGCGCCGCAAAAAGCAAACTTCCGCGACAGCCACCTGGCCGCCCCGCGCCGCGCCGCGACGCCTCACGGCGGCGTCTTTAATTTCCTGCATCGCGGCGCCGGGTCAGCGACTCGCCGCTGCCGGGATTTTTACGCTAACCAGGATGCGGCGCTCGTCTTATATAATCTGCAGCGGGGGAGAGGGCAGCGCGCGCACAATAATTTTCCGCTCTTTCGTGTTGTAATAATTCAGAGAAAAGCAATCGGCGCGCGGTTATTTCTGGAGGCTCGGCATTACGCCCGTAATACCCCACTTTGGCCATTAATTTATTTCGATTTCCTTAACCGACAATCTCGGCGGCCGCTGTCCCTTTTTGCTGGCCGCTTAATTGCTGGTGCGGCCTCTTGGCGCAACGCCTGCCTCGCAGGACACTTCTTGCCCTCCCTCGGCCTCTGTCGGCGACGCTGCTCGCTCTCTGCCTCGCAGCACGGTGTCTGAGAGGCACAGATGGAGTGAGAAGAAGAAAGAACACAGAATTTCCGAAGGAAACTATACTCCTGGAAATTGAAATAAGAACACCGTGAATTCATTGTCCCAGGAAGGGGAAACTTTATTGACACATTCCTGGGGTCAGATACATCACATGATCACACTGACAGAATCACAGGCACATAGACACAGGCAACAGAGCATGCACAATGTCGGCACTAGTACAGTGTATATCCACCTTTCGCAGCAATGCAGGCTGCTATTCTCCCATGGAGACGATCGTAGAGATGCTGGATGTAGTCCTGTGGAACGGCTTGCCATGCCATTTCCACCTGGCGCCTCAGTTGGACCAGCGTTCGTGCTGGACGTGCAGACCGCGTGAGACGACGCTTCATCCAGTCCCAAACATGCTCAATGGGGGACAGATCCGGAGATCTTGCTGGCCAGGGTAGTCGACTTACACCTTCTAGAGCACGTTGGGTGGCACGGGATACATGCGGACGTGCATTGTCCTGTTGGAACAGCAAGTTCCCTTGCCGGTCTAGGAATGGTAGAACGATGGGTTCGATGACGGTTTGGATGTACCGTGCACTATTCAGTGTCCCCTCGACGATCACCAGTGGTGTACGGCCAGTGTAGGAGATCGCTCCCCACACCATGATGCCGGGTGTTGGCCCTGTGTGCCTCGGTCGTATGCAGTCCTGATTGTGGCGCTCACCTGCACGGCGCCAAACACGCATACGACCATCATTGGCACCAAGGCAGAAGCGACTCTCATCGCTGAAGACGACACGTCTCCATTCGTCCCTCCATTCACGCCTGTCGCGACACCACTGGAGGCGGGCTGCACGACGTTAGGGCGTGAGCGGAAGACGGCCTAACGGTGTGCGGGACCGTAGCCCAGCTTCATGGAGACGGTTGCGAATGGTCCTCGCCGATACCCCAGGAGCAACAGTGTCCCTAATTTGCTGGGAAGTGGCTTTGCGGTCCCCTACGGCACTGCGTAGGATCCTACGGTCTTGGCGTACATCCGTGCGTCGCTGCGGTCCGGTCCCAGGTCGACGGGCACGTGCACCTTCCGCCGACCACTCGCGACAACATCGATGTACTGTGGAGACCTCACGCCCCACGTGTTGAGCAATTCGGCGGTACGTCCACCCGGCCTCCCGCATGCCCACTATACGCCCTCGCTCAAAGTCCGTCAACTGCACATACGGTTCACGTCCACGCTGTCGCGGCATGCTACCAGTGTTAAAGACTGCGATGGAGCTCCATATGCCACGGCAAACTGGCTGACACTGACGGCGGCGGTGCACAAATGCTGCGCAGCTAGCGCCATTCGACGGCCAACACCGCGGTTCCTGGTGTGTCCGCTGTGCCGTGCGTGTGATCATTGCTTGTACAGCCCTCTCGCAGTGTCCGGAGCAAGTATGGTGGGTCTGACACACCGGTGTCAATGTGTTCTTTTTCCCATTTCCAGGAGTGTATAACAAGTTAACAATTCTATTTAGATATTTATGGAAAGCCAATGACTTCTGTTTCTCGAACGCCATGCACTCCACCTAAACTTTCGGATCCGCTTACCCTCCGACTCCCGTTTCCTGTAACGATCAGTAAAATTTCTCAGCCTGCTCTTCCATTTCGAACACCTTCGAATATTCTACGTTACCTGTAAACTCGGCACTGCGCATCCGCTATTTCGCCACTGCTTACTAGTTCCGCTGCTCTGCCGCGTTTCTACCACCACGTTCCATCATGCTCTTCACATCCTCTCCCAACGATACTTTAATCGCCTTCCCTTACCCGACGATGAACGCCGCCTTGATAAACATATAAGTCCTACCAGATGCAGCAGATCCCTACCACTTACCCCTTGTCAGGAGTTTCTTCGCCTTCAGTCCTATCCACTCACTTCCTAAATTTTGGTTCGGAACTGCATCCCTCTACACTCTTCCCTCATCTCTCCTCCGAATATCCACCCACGCAAACCCTCTTCTACCCACTACCTTGAAATTCTACCTTCTCCCTCACGGTTTACACCCACTCGTCTTCAGTCATCTACACCGATGAACCAAAACATTGTGACTACCTGTTTAATAGCGTGTTGCTCCAATTTTTAAAACCAGTACAATAGAGATTCTACCTGACATGAATTCTGCACACCCTTGACAGGATTCGAGAAGTATGTAGCACCAGATGACTACGTACGTGTCAAGTAATTCCCACAAATTACGGGATGGTGGTTTACGGACGCGCAGCTGGCGCCTGGTATGTGTTCCAGTGGGTACAGATAGGCCACAGTTGCTGGCCAAGACATCAGTGTGCGTTCACTATAACGCACCTCAAACAACTGTAGCACGATTCTGACCTCGTAAAAAGACAGTTTTCCTGCTGGAAGATGTCATCACCATACGGGGAGCCTTCAAGCATGAAGCGAAGCAGCCGGTCTGCAATAATGTTCACATAGTTCACTACTGTCACGATGCTTTCGCTTACCACCACAGATCCCATGGAAGCCCAACTCAGTGTACCCCAGAGCATAATTCTGTTCTCACCGGCCTGCATCCGTGGTGCGGTGCATATTTCGCGTAGCCATTCGTCTGGATGATGGCGTGCAAGGAGCCAACTATCGACCCGATCTAACAAGAAATGCGATTCCCTCGACAGGCGACACGTTTCCATTTATTCTACTGATCCCCAGTGGTACTGCACCACTGCAGTCGTAACTTACGATGTCGTTGTGTCAACACAGTATCACTTAGAGGTCGTGTGATGTGGAGCTCCATGTTCAGCAGTGGCCTTTGAACGGTGGGCTCCGGAACTCTTGTGCCGGCACCAGCATTGTACTCTGTCGTCGACCTGCCACAAATCGCTGCCCATCCTGGATTACACAGTGGGGGTCCTCCAACCTCTATGTCTTCTGATGAGGCGTGGTCGTCACTCGTTATTTCACCATCCTTCAATCAGTTTCCATAGGCGCTCACGACAGTAGTACGCCAACAGGCGACCAGCTTCGCCGTTTCAGTGAGTCTCGTTTCCGGTCGCAGCGCCACAGCAACGTACCCTTTGTCGAAACCGCTTACACCAGTGAATTTCCGCTTTTGCAGTGTGTATTTTCGCTATAATGACAGACCATTCGTTTCTCTTCCACTTACATTCTTTCCTTACCGCGTCAGGTGCCCGCAACACCACCAGGAGATATTCAACTTCTCAGTGGCCAATAGTCATAATGTTTTGCCACATCAAATTTAATCAGTCTCATATCGACCATTCCGTTCAACTTTATGCAACTATCTGTCTATTTTTATATCTTCGTGTGCGACACTCGTTTGCCATTTATATGTGTCTATATTTTAACAATAACCGAATCAATCTTTCATACTCTAACTTACACAACTGAAGTTCTGTCTTTTTGTTGTGCAAAACGCTCCTTTTGCCAACCGCATGTCCAAATTTCATATTACGATTTTTAAACTTTTCCTCTCATGTGGCTGACGAGCGGCAAATTGCATCCGTTGACAGCCCACATCCTGTCAATATGGGACGTTGAGGAGGAGAGGATGAAATAACAAAGAAGAAAAAAAGACCTGGTTACAAGGACCAAATCCAATCACCCGATACAAAACGTATAAGAGAGCGGCATTTAGAGAACTTCTGCACAGGCTGCATAGTGTCTGGTTATCTACCGAGGCTTTCGAACGAGAGTCTCACGCAATACAATTTATAGCAGCATCAAATGGTTACAACAACGTTTAAGTAACATTCACAGGGTTACAGTACGAAGGCTAAATATGAATCATGATGTGGCACAATTTTCATCCGAACCAAAGACCGTCAGCTCTCTTATCACAGTAGACAACATAGCTGCAACTAGAAAAATGTACCATAGGATTCATTTGTTCCGAGATATTTTTGACAGAACAAACAAATGCCTGGTTTCAAAAAACGTAACCTGGAATAATTATGTTTCTAAGAGCAACGGTCAAAAATTTAGACGTAAGAAAAGTATGCTTCGCGATAGGTTTAAGTTATTAGTTGTCTACTGAATCTGTTGTTAGCAATATGACCGAAATATATAGGCCAAACTGGCAGAAGTTTCTCAACTCGGATTAAAGAGCGTACTAATAGCGCGGCACAGGACATCAGATCACTGATATACAAGCAGTACGCACATCATATATGTGGAAAATAAGGATAACCTTAGTATTTTAGAAGAGATGGAGATTTTCCGAGCCTTACATAAATCCCTTGAGCTCACCTTAAACACCCAGACAAAACTGAGATATATTAATATTTTAGGAAATTATGACTGAATATTCAGATAGCCCATTGTCCTTCTTTTTAAACAACTTATTTTGCTGCAGGTAAAAAAGTACAGTTTATGAATTCTCCATTGGTTGTTAAGTAGCGTGAAATAATTTCCATTATAAACATTAGTAGTTTGCATCATACGGGATTTACCGTATTATTCATCCACGCATCTTACATGTTTGCACCACTTGCTCATTTAATCTGTAATTTATTTTTATGTACAGCACCTTCCCCCTCTTTCACGCTTCGCATTTCGGTGCTCTAGCCCCACTTTCTCTAGCGCCATGTCACTGGGTTTTGGGATATCAGGGCCAATGCAGCTTTCCTCATGACTGCTTGCGTAGGGCTCCAACTAGTTCCATGTTCCGTATGGCTGTGCACATAACGCCTCCAACTGATAATATGGTATGTTTTTATTGGTGTTTATATACATTTTCACTCGCTTTGAAGGTCTTATTTTGTTCTCTCTGCACCAAATAATGGTTTTATTTTGTTTTAGAGACACCACCTTTTTATCGAGTTGACAAACGCTTCTACCTGGTTCTAATTTATCAGTGACGTGAAGGACGGGAAAGGCTTCAGGACAACGTAAAATAATCTTGAAGATACAATTTATGTAAGTAAGTAATACACAGGACTATTCCACTCCATGTAACATGTAACAATATTCACTAAGCCAGTGCAAGCCGGCCGTTGTGGCCCTGCGGTTCTAGGCGCTTCAGTCTGGAACCGCGTGACTGCTACGGCCGCAGGTTCGAATCCTGCCTCGGGCATGGACGTGTGTGATGTCCTTAGGTTAGTTAGGATTGAGTAGTTCTAAGTTCTAGGGGACTGATGACCACAGATGTTAAGTCCCATAGTGTTCAGAGCCAAGCCAGTACAACAACAAAAATATAAAATACTGCCTTTCTAATGCCTATTTAGATCACCTGAGCATGTTTCTAAATTTGCATGAAACCGGTCGTGGTTTTAATAAGAATCTTTCCACAGCTCAGAGCAGCTGTTTTTGCCTTTTTATAAAAATATTGTCTCCTCCGAAGATTAACGTTGTTGCACCTGACCCCCACCCTGTTCTATCCTCTCTAAATCTCTTCATTTAGTGGATATATCTACAGCTATTTGAAACAGAATGTTGTGTTCAAGTCTTGGTTTCACTCTACAATTGTTATCTTCCCCCTCCCCCGATCTTTACCCACGCCCTGCTCCATTACCAACTTAATTATTGCTTGCTGCCTCCACAGTGTGCCCTATCAACGATTCCACTGCTTTACTCGTTCCATAATTCCCTTTTTTCCTCGTTTCGATTGAGTACTTCTTCTTTACTTATGTGACCTACCCGCCTAGTCTTCAGCGCTCTTTCCCCGACAGTCCATGACACTCAGTTAACGCAAACAGAGAAACTTTAAGACCGTAGCTTTAATGCTGTTCTACATACTTTTCCGCCAATTGTGTATAACACACGGAACATTTATTCCGGTTGGTTATAATTAAAGTATAGCTACTCACAGAGATCGAGTGTGGGCTGTAATTATCGTATGGGAGAGAAATTTGGTAGATATTCTAATGCATTAAGGGGTGATGTTTGTAAAATTGGTCAAAATGTTGAAATTTTACCAACAGATAGCTTTGTAGCATTTTAGAAACATTCTCTCTAATTTTCAGAGTTTTATTCGTGCCAAAAATAATATGAAAGCCATTTTGTTTCAACCAATGCGCAGTGCCACGCCCCATTTCCCATAGAGCTATGGTATGACAGCCGAAGCACAATCCAAGGTGCTTCACCTGCGTTTTCGTTTAGCAATTGCTTGTTATTCTGTTGGTAATCAACACTTTGAAATAATGGAATGACAGCCTGCTATTGGGAGATGCTTTTATATGAAATCTAAGTAAATTCACGGTCTAGTTTTTCTAAAAAAATGTGGAACGCTTCACGATTTTGCGTGTCATCCTTGCGCAGGGGCCATACTAATCTTCTCTGTATCGTTCCAATTTTAGTATATGTACCGCCGAATGTGGCAGGGGTAAAATACAGGGAGCGAAAGGCTATTTACAATTTGTATAGAAACCAGATGGCAGTTATAAGAATCGAGGGGCATGAAAGGGAAGCAGCGTTAGGGAAGGGAGTGAAACAGGGTTGTAGCCTGTCCCCGATGTTATTCAAACTGTATATTGAGCAAGCAGTAAAGGAAACAAAAGAAAAATTCGGAGTAGGTATTAAAGTCCATGGAGAAGAAATAAAAACATTGAGGTTCGCCGATGACATTGTAATTCTGTCAGAGACAGCAAAGGACTTGGAAGAGCAGTTGAACGGAATGGACAGTGTCTTGAAAGGAGGATATAAGATGAACATCAACAAAAGCAAAACGAGGATAATGGAATGTAGTCGAATTAAGTCGGCTGCTGCTGAGGGAATTAGATTAGGAAATGAGACACTTAAAATAGTAAAGAAGTTTTGCTATTTGGGGAACAAAATAACTGATGATGGTCGAAGTAGAGAGGATATAAAATGTAGACTGGCAATGGCTAGGAAAGCGTTTCTGAAGAAGAGAAATTTGTTAACATCGAGTATAGATTTGTCAGGAAGTCGTTTCTGAAAGTATTTGTATGGAGTGTAGCCATGTATGGAAGTGAAACATGGACGATAAATAGTTTGGACAAGAAGAGAATAGAAGCTTTCGAAATGTGGTGCTACAGAAGAATGCTGCCATCGAACTTGATGGGTAGATCACATAGCTAATGAGGAGGTATTGAATAGAATTGGGGAGAAGAGGGGTTTGTGGCACAACTTGACAAGAAGAAGGGATCGGTTGGTAGGACATGTTCTGAGGCACCAAAGGATCAAATTTAGCATTGGAGGGCAGCGTGGAGGGCAAAAATCGTAGAGGGAGACCAAGAGATGAATACACTTAGCAGATTCAGAAGGATGTAGGTTGCAGTAAGTATTGGGAGACGAAGAAGCTTGCACAGGATAGAGTAGCATGGAGAGCTGCATCAAACCAGTCTCAGGACTGAAGACAACAACAACAACAACAACAACAACAGTTTTTCTAATATTAATAACACAAGTTTATCATTTTGGCGTGCTACTTTCGAACACAGCAGCCAATCGCGGAGAAAGACCGCAATTTACGCTGTCTTTCTCACGATACACCTGCCGAATAGACCATCTGTTACCGACACCTCACATGACATTACGCCATCTCTCCACTGCTGTCTTCTCGACTGCTCTAAGAAGAGATTCTTGGAGCTGAACATGATGGCTATGAATCCAGAAATATTACACAATATTCTGTTTAATATCTGCGTAAATAGTTGAAATTTTATGGTCACGCTATATTATTTCCATCCTCCTTGATCGAACTTGACGGGAAGAGTAGTTGTAGGGAAGAGCCTTTTGAAATTTCCTGGAGCAGACAGACGTGTTATGTGCAGACGTAAGAAACAGTTAGAACTTTTTATGTCCCGTGTGACCACATAAAATAATATACGGGGCAGACAAATGGAAACGAGACAGTTGAAAAAAAAAGTAAATACACTGCTTCTTATTTCGAAAGTAATCGCCATAATCGTTAATACATCTATTCCACTGTGAGGCATTACGGTCAATGCCTTCGTTGGAAAACGTCTGCGGCTGAATACAGAATGATGACTGAACCCAGCCTTGCACCGTGGCAACTTGACGGCCGGGAAGTCTTTCTGCAAGGGTCCAAATATAGAGAAATCGCATGGAGAGAGATTGGGACTGTATGGAGGATGTGCAACGGCTTTCCAGCGAAACTTTTGCACGTTAGTCGGAGCAACCGTGGCGATTTGTGGATTGGCCCACGAAGAGGTGCGCAGCTGGGTACAATCGTTATTCCGTATTCCACCGGAAACATTTTTCGTGAAGCCATTGACCGTCTCGTCTGACACTGGGATAAATGTGTTAACAGTTATGGCGTTTACTTTTAAAATAATTAACAGTTTACTTATTTTTTTCCATCTCTCTCGTTTTCATTTGACTGCCCCTCATATTAATGTGGAACTTGTATTAATATTGTGCTCAGTCGTCTTAGTGACCAAGAATATTGAATATTAAATGAAGAGACTGGGACACTGTCTTGCCTCTCAGAGACGACGAAGCCGACAACGCGAAGATAATTAAAGTATAATCACAGTAGTGTAATACTGGATGCACGTCTTTTCCGTTTCGTCCATAAATGACGAATATCCACATAATGGATCAGTTATTGTATAACAGTTACTTAAAGAGGCATGTTACAGCTCCCTGAAACCCGCGTGTTTTTCTTCAGATGTGTGGATGATACTTTTGTTGTTTGGTCTCATGGAAGTCAGAATTTTAGAATATCTCGATTCAGTCCATCCGAATATTCACTTCACGATGCAGCTGTAAAAGGATGACTGGCTTCTCTTCTTTAATGTGTTGGTCGAGAGGAAGGTTGATAGTTCGTTGGAACGTCCATTTTGTGGGAAGACAACTCACACGGATTTGTATATTGCGCCTGGCAGGTGTTACAATCCGGCTCAGCTTGTACTATTACTTTGTACTCTGGTTCACAGGCCCCGTGTTACAGTGGGAGATTAGGGGACCGTTGCGCTGTCGATCAAGCCTGAATCTGGTGAGTGTTGAAAGCCTTTCCGCCTTACGCCTTCCAACAGGACTGATCCTCCTCTACGGAAAAATGATGTGTTTTTTAAGCACCATCAAAGACTAGGCCCCTTTTAGGGTCACGCACGCTATAAACAGCCTAGCAAATCTGCTATTGCAGGACACTGCCTTGACAGCGGTTTTCCTATGGAATACACCAACAAGGGCATTCTGCCACGCACTTCCAGCTATTGGGATGGTATTATTAAGGAAAGAGTAGAGATTACATTAGCGAGTGCCTTTACAAATAGAGATGGAGGTCTCTGCTTACATTCTGTTTGGAGTCGTGTTCTCTCCCTGGCCAAACAACAGAGGGACAGTTAATGCTATCTCACCTGCTGGTAATCAGTATTCACTATCAATGACTAGTCTCTGCCTCCGTAGCTGGGTAGTCAGAATGTGTAACTGTCATGTGGAGGATCCGGATTCAATTCCCGGTAATACCAGGAATTTTTCCTCCGTCGGATGGCAGGAACGGAGTCCATTATCCCTCGTGATACCAGTCGAGGAACTGCTTGAGTGAGAAATAACCGCTCCAAGCTCTGCAAAGCCGAGAGGGATGTGTCAGTTCCAGGCCTCTCCATATCGCATCCAAATGACGGCATTGGTAGAGGATGACACGGCGGTCGGTCGGTCCCGATTGATAACTTCTGACGTTAGTCATCTTTAGTTGTATGGTGATGCTAATGGTTAGTGTGAGCGTGAAACTTATGCCTTCCAACAAGATTGGTCGTATTGTACGGAAAATCGAAGTGGAAGTGTTTTTTACGCACCATCTAAGATTAGGCCCTTTTTAGGTTTTATAAAAGATGATCTTGGTTTGCGTAGGGCAGATGTATTTCGTATCACTT
This sequence comes from Schistocerca cancellata, assembly GCF_023864275.1. NCBI lineage: Eukaryota > Metazoa > Arthropoda > Insecta > Orthoptera > Acrididae > Schistocerca > Schistocerca cancellata. The sequence continues at coordinate 600,726,477 of NC_064628.1, read as the reverse complement.
GCAGATGTGTGTGTGTGTGTTGTACTTCGGTATATGCCTCACATGTCAGCTGCTTAAATTTCTTTGTACAGCGCTCTCTCGTTGCATTTTTGCCTTTAAAACGGCAGGGCGTGCAACTGTCGGTGACTGCACTCGACTCTATTCCTGTAAGTTGTTTGGACATTTTATACGCCAGGAGAAAGTGAAGTTTCACAGTAATATTAAGTTTTAAGGTTCCGTCGACGGCGAGGTAATTAGAGAGGAAACAAAAACTCCGATTCGGAAAGGATTGCGAAGACGACGACCGTGTCTTTTCACAAAATGTCATACTGGCATTTACCTTTATAGATTTAGGAAAGCCACAAAACCAAATGTCGATGGCTGTATGCGAATTTGAACCCTGGTCGTGCCAATGCGAGGCTTTAAGACTGCGCTCAGAAGAACTCAACACGCTTCGACCATGGGGCCAATACTGAAATCCTCGAAATAGAAAGAATAAAACAACAGAAAACAATGAAGAGCTCCCTAACAAATCTGGTAACTGTAGTGTACCTGTCTCTATGCACTCGTATGGGTTGAAGCTGAACATGGAGCTGACACAAATCTGGATCGAATACGCGCGGTGGATTTACAACTCTTGGCCTGGTCACCAAGTCTGAGTGTAGTTTATATGCGACTTTTCAGTTTCGTTTGGGCAAATGATGGGCTGGTTCGATTCACGAACTTACAATGTACGAATAGAGTTTGGCATTGGCTAGAATGAAATGAAGGAAGTTTGCTAACCTGCGAAAAAGTCCAAGATTTTTAAATATTCCGTGTTATCTATCCCAGCATTTAGTTAGTGTATCAGATTCACTGTAAATTATTTAAACTACTTGGTTGTAAGACTTTTTAAATTTTTTTTTAAATATGTACCTATTTGTTTGTTTACAACTGTTAATTAATAAAGTAGCCGCAAAGAACCTTGCATGAATACGCGCGGTGGATTTACAACTCTTGGCCTGGTCACCAAGTCTGAGTGTAGTTTATATGCGACTTTTCAGTTTCGTTTGGGCAAATGATGGGCTGGTTCGATTCACGAACTTACAATGTACGAATAGAGTTTGGCATTGGCTAGAATGAAATGAAGGAAGTTTGCTAACCTGCGAAAAAGTCCAAGATTTTTAAATATTCCGTGTTATCTATCCCAGCATTTAGTTAGTGTATCAGATTCACTGTAAATTATTTAAACTACTTGGTTGTAAGACTTTTTAAATTTTTTTTTAAATATGTACCTATTTGTTTGTTTACAACTGTTAATTAATAAAGTAGCCGCAAAGAACCTTGCATGAACATTTAGTACCATCTATAAGACTTTCCCAACCAACCATCATTCAGTTGCACAGGTAGTTCTTATCCTTGACAATGTAGTTGTTTTGGTCACTGTCTGCCTGCCTGGAGCTCAGAAAAGCGCCTGTAAGGGTTAATCGTTTGCACGAAACTGGTAACACCCACGACTCAGTCAAGGTCCTGTGGTCGCTTTCCCGTCTCCTCGATAGGAGAAGTACTTAGAATGCACGGAACGAAATCACATCGTTACAGCTAGTTTTCCCACGAATGTAACCGCAGAATTCGCTCTACTTCATGCTGGTTTAAAGTAGACGGCGAAAGTATTTCAGAGTGTAACGGGTTTGAAGACAGCACCAACGAGGCGGCAGCTGGGAACGGGAGTTTTTTTCTCTGGTATTGTATCTAACTAGAAGTTACTCCACGCTGTCATTAGATGGTTTGAGTACATTCTTGTGTAGCTTGGTGTGATTGTAATAGACATTGACTCATACTTTTCCTTAAGAAAGATAGGTTTAGCGTATGAGGGATAGTAACAAGACTTGTCTTATCGCCTCGACAAAAATGAAGTTTAGGAGTTCAGTTTCTGTCTGTCCGCATATATATGCCTTCACTAGTGGTACACAGTGAAACACCGGCGCCACAGTGCCCTAGCACGCCTCTAGAGGAGACAAAACTAAGTGGTCCAGTGGACTATTGTGGAGTAATTTAAGGAGCGGAGATGGAAAACATTCTGAGTGCTGAATATGACCGGCGTATCAACCAAAAAACAACGTCTCTCAGTCAGTACATGACTGATTTGTGTTAAAGGAATCAAGAAGGTATTCCGATACCACTGAATTATGCTGCTCGCAGCATCACCGCAAAATAATGAAACAAATTGGGAAATTAATAGTTTGTTAAGAACGTTGTGTCGTAGCAGAAAACTGACTGGTTGTAAGTGCCAATAAGGAAGTTTATACAAGATGATTATTGCAGAGAAGAAAACAGCAACTAGCCATTGTTAATAATGCTATTTATTTTCCAGAAAAACTTTGTTAGTGGTTTCGAACCGATAGGTTCATCTTCAAGAGATTGTTTGCGTTTAGATTGCATTTGTTGTTCTTTACATTAACTGCTGGCTGTTTTTAAGAATTAATGCAAATAGAAACAAACGCAATATAAACGTGAATAGCTGTTTGAAGAGAAAGCTGGCGGTTCGTAACCGGCAACGGCGCCATTTGTGTAAATAAACAGCGTTATTGACAGTAGCCGGTTGCTGTTTTCGTCTTTGCGAGAATCAAATCGTATTTTATACACAGACATGGTGACAAAAAGGTCCGTTTTCGGCAAAACAGCAGGAAGGAAGTTGTTCCAAGTGGTGTTAACACTGAGGCATTGCTTTTTGTTTGTGATAATACATGTACAGAAATAGAGCATAGGTTTATAACTAATAGAACGGTAGTAAAAAAAAAAAAAAACCTCTCATAATGAGATTTTCACTCTGCAGCGGAGTGTGCGCTGGTATGAAATTTCCTGGCAGATTAAAACTGTGTGCCGGACCGAGACTCGAACTCGGGACCTTTGCCTTTCGCGGGCAAGTGCTCTACCAACTTTTTTAAAAATTTTTTAAAAATTTTTTGCATTCCTGCGCACTAACCACTCTTTTTAGACCGCTTTTTTATTTTTTAAAGTGCTCTACCAACTTTTTGTTTTTTGAGTTTTGTTTTTTTATTTATGTTTTTGTTTTGTTTAATTTTTTTAATTGTGAATTATTTTCTCTGCCAACCTTTTTTTTGTATATGGAAAAAGGCGTCTTTCAGTTACAACAAACAAAATTAGAATGTACATCCGTAGCAACAACAGAACAAGAGTTCCTTCTAAACTATGAAATAGAATTTGAAACTAATAGTGTGATGATAGATAATAAAGAAAGAAAAATGTAACCAAATCCCGCACGCCATTTCATGTGCATGGCCCATATGCGTATAGATTCCATGTTCCAACGCAGCGTGTGGAGCCCCATGAAGGCGGTCAACCTCTGTCCGGTACTCCCCAACTGTGACGGGGGTTATCGAAGACACTGCGCAAATAGTTCGCAAATAGTTGTCGATATCGAGGTGTACACTCAAGTGTGCTATGACTGTCCTGGAGAAATTGCCAGTAATCAAGAACCATCTTCTCATCATCTCGAAAGAGGTAGTATATGGACATGCCTTTAAACCATGTGAGAGCGTGAGTCTTCGTAGGTGGGAAATAAGTATCCTCTGGACAAAGGAGGAGCCGTGGCTCAACTGTACGAGGCGCGATACGTAGGTAGCAGGTGAGGATCTTCTGCTGCACTAGCAGCCATACCTCTAACGTCGATCCACATGTTAAAAGCTGTTTGTCAGTATCCACGAGGTGGCAACGTGGGCAAAGGGGGTAATCCGTCATCCCAATAGCGTGCAGCCTTTGTCGTGTTACAACCTTCCCGTTTACCACCTGGTACCACGCGGCTCGTACCCGCGTGGGGAGGAACGACTTCTGGACGTCTCTCCACACTGCCGGCCATAGGGTCGTCGGGCTCTTCATCTCAATCGCATTGCGAGGGATGGATCTTAGCAGCAGTCTGTAAACGTCTCTCGCCTTGGGAGTGCGAGTGTTGGGAAGGTCGGGGTGGACGTAACTATACTCAAGAATAAATGCCGAGAGGTGCGAGAGTGAGGGTGTAATGTGCGCAACCGTGACAGGTGGCAGAAGAGACGCCGGCAGCAATTCCTCTAACAGACGTCCCGTAAGGGAAGCATCTTTTTGGGTCCACAATTTCATCATTGTGCACAAGTATAACGCTGTAGCTCTCGCTCGTACATTTATAAGTCCCAGTCCGCCATCACGCGGAGGAAAGATGAGTGTTTCGTAGCGGACTTTGAATAGGTGACCGGCGGTAAGGTAATATCCAAACGCTGCTTGCAGTCTGTGTGCCATCGCTGTCGATATCGGTAGGACCTGGGCCATGTGGATCATCTTAGTCGCCACGTGAAGGTTGAGGTATTCCACACGCTGTATGAGGTCCATCCGTCGAAGTAAGTTCCGGCGAATTGCCTGTGCGTATTGCCTGTAGTAATCGTGCATAGTTCATGGCAGCCGTGCGACGCACATCCTGTGTAAATGTTATGCCCAAGAAACGGATCTTTTTAACTAGTAAGAGTGGGGCTAAAGCGTCCTCCTGTAGACCTTTCCCAATGGGCATCGCTGCCGACTTGGCCACATTCATGAGGCTGCCCGCTGCCAATCCATAGCGATTGATCCATTGTATCACCGAGCGTACCTCGTCACCAGATCGGACAAGTAATAGGTCATCAGCATATATCCTGCAATGAAAGGTGTGATCCCTCAATGACATGCCCGAGAGCCTGTTTTTCAACTCTCCAACAAGTGGTTCGAGTGCGATCGCGTAAAGGATCATAGAGAGTGGGCATCGTTGGCGAACTGACCGTCGGATCGGAAAGGGACCCGCAATCCGTACATTCACCAGTACATGGGATGCAGCTCCACGGAAAAGGCGCTGAAAGATGTCGAGAAAGTCAGGCGGGAAGCCCATTCGGGCCATAACGGACAGAAGGAACTTGTGGTGAACTCTGTCGAAGGCGTGGTCGAAATCAATGGAGATCAGAGCAGCTAGAAGGCGACAGGATGTGGCGATGGCTATTACATCCCTGCATTCGCTGGTTGCCGTTTGCATGTTGGTCACTCCGCCCTGTGTCGTTTGCTCCATTGAGAGGAGTAGGGGCAGAACCTTCTTTATGCGACTGGCGAATAGTTGGGCGAAGATTTTATAGTCCGAGTTGAGCATTGTAATGGGCCTGTAGTCCTCGACCGTCCGACCTCTGAAAGACTTGTGTGTCGGTATAAGGAGACCTTCCACGAATGCAGGTGGCACGTGGGAACCGGGGCTCATCAGTTCTTGGTACATGATGATCACTCGGGGCATCATTAGATCGCGGAAAGTCCGATAAAACTCGAGCGGCAGTCCGTCTGGCCCGGGAGATTTGTTGAGTGCTCCCTTGTTAAGCGCGTCCTCGATATCGTCCCGTGTAATTCCACGTAACAGCGTCGCCGCTGCTGCATTGTCGAGGGTGTGCGACACGTGCTGCAGTATGTCGTGATCGTCCGCTTCCTCGTCCTCTGTATTCACCTCGTCGTAAAACCGGCGATAGTGATCTGCAAAGGCCTCTGTAACCGCCGCCTGAGTCATTACGACCCTACCACCTGGCAATACGAGGTCCGTGATCAGCTGCTGTCGGCGTCGGCGGCTGTCGAGCACGATGTGATGCATAGACGGATTTTCTCCTTCCGCTCGGTCTTGACGTCGCGATCGCACTACGACCCCTCCAAACGTTTCCTCGTAAGAGACAATATTTTACCTTTAATTGGGCGGCTTTCCATTTGTCGGTTTGGAGATTGTGGTTGGCTCTCGAGTTCGCGAAGCATCGTGTAATAAAAGTCCAATGTGTGACGATGCCAAGCTGCGATATCTTTTCCGAATTGTGTTAGCACACCACGAAGCGCTGGTTTTGCACAGTCCACCCACCATGCTAGAGTCGAAGGGTATCGGGGAAGACGACGTTCGCAATCCAGCCATGTGTTGGCGATAATCTGACGGCATTCCGGGGCTTGAAGATGTGCCACATTCAGCTTCCAGGGTCCTCGGCTGCGCCATATCCGCTGCTGTTGTAGAGTGAGTGTGCATATGAAAGCGCTATGATCGGAGAAGGCAAGCGGCCAACGTTCGGCGTCCAATACTCCCGGCGCTAGAGCGCGTGAGGCATAAATGCGGTCCAGGCGACTGGCTGAGTGACTAATAAGGTATGTCGGCCCGGGACGGTCACCGTGCACTGTCTCCCACGTGTCGGCGAGAAACAGATCTCGAACCAGGAGCCGAAGTTCTTGACAAGTCGAGAAATGTGGGACTTGAGTCTTTAAGGTGGAGCACACAGTTAAAGTCGACGCCGAAGATATATTGATCGGAGCGGCTGATAAAGAGGGGGGCGATATCCTCCGAGTAGAACAGCGATCGTTCGCGGCGTTGGTCAGTTCCTGATGGAGCGTAAATGTTAATGATGCGCGTGCCCAGTGCTGTGATCGCCAGCCCCCTTCCTGACGGAAGGTAAGTCACTTCTTCGATGGCAATTCCGTCGCGCACTAGTATTGCCGTACCGCAGCCATTCCGGTCCGCCGGTGACACATATGTCACATAAACGTAGAAAACGGGGAGGGCCGCTATATACACTTCTTACAACAGGGCAATGTCAACATCCGAAGAACGAAGCATCTCACGCAGCAACTGAATCTTCACTGTCGTTCGTATCGTGTTGAGGTTAAGCGTGGCGATACGATAAGCTTGTTGCCGAACCGCATGTGTTAAGTTATCCATTAAGACTGGAATTACCTATGACGCTTCTGACTGTATTGACACCTCCGCATCCCCCCGAACCTCACCTGCAGTCCTTTCTAGAGAGCCGGCGCCAATGGCGTGGGCCCTGTTGGCGTAACTTGCATGGTTCCGTCGTCGTCGTGGTCATCCGCCCACGTCGGGGAACTCAAAGCCAGATCGGCTTCCCTAGCTTCCTCAGGACACGGCATGGGTGCTTGCACTCCAGTAGGTGGTGGGCAGCATCTGTTCTGCATATCGGCATCCGATTTTGCCACTGTAGATATATGTGGTTTGTCCTCAGTTCCGTTCGGTGGTGCCACACTGCAGCAAATGGCGGCTGCCTCTATGGTAGCGTCGTCATTGAAGATGGAGTCGTCATCCTCTGGAGACTGTGTCGCATCCCGTTCGGAAGTTGCTCTACGCCTCCGTTTCCGTCGCTTCGGAGAGCGTTGCTTCCTGGTGTGTCCTTCTGTGTCAGACGATGGCAAAGATTCACGACATCCGGCACAAAGGCAGCCGTAGGCACAATAAGCGAGTCTACGGCCATGCTATCGTCATGTACGTTGTTATCCGTCGACGGGGGCGGTGGCATCGGAATTGAATCCGTAGCTTGTGTAACTGGTGTGTCGTCACCGCCCTGTATTGGAGGATGGAGCCGTGACCCAACAGTGGATGTCGGCTGTCGTGGTAGCTGTCGTGAGGGCTGCTGCATAAATCACGGGAAGCAGCGTCGGCTGCGACGGCGGGTCCGCGTCAGCCGGCGGCAGTTGAGTGATTCGACGTTGGATACATTCTGATCTGAGGTGTCCTTCCTTCCCACAACCAGAGCAGGTCTTCGGTTGCCCATCGTAGATGACGATGGCACGGCAGCCACCGATACTCAGATATGAAGGTACATGTCTTTTAAGTTCTATTCGGACCTGGCGGACTCCGTTCAGCACAGGATATGTCTGGAATTGCGTCCATTTTTCCGCAATATGATCATGGACCGTGCCGTAGGGGCGCAGCGCTGTCACGACGTCCTCCGCCGGTAGTTCGGAAGGAAGTTCGAAAATTCTGATCGTGCGAAGACCCATGCCAGAATAATCGACGTACACAGTCCCCACATTGCCATCAGCATGGCAGAAACGGAGGCCCTGTTTCGTGTCCCGAAGGATCCGTTCGCATGTTGCGTCGTTGATGATCTTGACATATACGATACTGTTCACAATGGACAAGTGAATGCCGAGAATGTCGGTCGCCGGGATTTTAACTTCTTCTCTTAGAAATCGTTCGACTTCGAGTGCTTTGGGCCGTGCAAATTCGTTATGGAACGTAAATTTGAGCGTCGATTTTCTGTATTGGTGCGCCATAGTGATCTATATGCTAAGTACGGCACGCGCGAAACGGCCGAGTACGACGTAAACAACACGAGCGCTCGCTCCGCGGCAGGAACACAAACAGCGCGTCCTCACCGCAGCACAGCCAAAGGCCAACTGCCAACCGAGCTACCCAAGCACGAATCACGCCGCGTCCCAAAATGGTTCAAATGGCTCTGAGCACTATGGGACTTAACTTCTAAGGTCATCAGTCCCCTAGAACTTAGAATTACTTAAACCTAACTAACCTAAGGACATCACACACATCCATGCCCGAGGCAGGATTCGAACCTGCGACCGTAGCGGCCGCGCGGTTCCAGACTGTAGCGCCTTTAACCGCTTGGCCACCACGGCCGGCAACTCCGCGTCCCCACAGCCGCACTTCTGCTAGTACCTCGTCTCCTACCTTCCAAACTTAACAGAAGCTCTCCTTCGAAACCTCTCATACATTTTAAAATTTGAAACTCGGAAGGGAAACACACCACGGCTCAAAGACCATGCGCCCCTACTAATGCATGTTTGAAAGACTGTCTCAACGGTTTGGTACCAGGATCAAGTTTAGGGACATGCAACAGAGTACCGAGTACACAACACCACTGAAAACGCGTTTTGCGAAAAAATGGTTGTTGTTGTTGTTGCCGCTGCTACTGCTGCTTTTTTGTGGCGATCAACACCGTGGTTATGAGCGCCTTCGCAATTACTGCATGGCACGAGTGGAGTTAAGACACATAAGATAAAGAAGAGCTAAAGAGTGACGAAAGTTCATATTCGCTACCTTGCACTCTTCCTCACAATAGCACGCACAGTCCCTGTGAACGGTACAAAGGAGAGAAGCAATACAAGACAGACTATTAAAATATTGACACCAGACCTGAAAACCACGAAGATACAATTCCAGCAGAGGTGACTGGCCGACAGCTGGTATAATAACTGGATAAGCCAACCATCCTCTGTACACCCTAAAAGCTTCTGCCTAATAGCTCAGTAAAAGAGCAGACAAAACAAAAACTCGTGAAACACGTGGCAGTTTCAGCTCATCATCGTCTAAATCTGAGGGGAGGCCTGCCAATAAACTGGCTTGCACACTCTCGTCAATATATACCACGATCAGTTAAAATGTTGCGAACTGTAATCGGCATGCAACATCCATCACAAACGGGCGGTTATTCACTTCTGAGAAGGAAGCAATGGGTCGGGGGTCTCTCCAATTCGAAGACTTGCACGCAAACTTCTTCACTTTTAAATGGCCAAAAAGAAGTGCGCCACGGCCTTACAGTCTTTATTGACACCAGAGTCAGCTTGTTACCTATCGCATCCAGCCACTATTCCCACCAAAGACGTATTACATACCTTCTCAGCAATGTCGGCACAGTACCCAGAGGTATAGGCCAGTGGGCTACGTTCGAATGGTATATTTCTCCTTGGGAGCAGTGTCGGCTATCTCATTCCCACGAATCCCCACACATTATGGTACCCAACAGAATGATACCTTCTTCCCCGTCATTGCAGCTGGAGGACAGCGTCTTGAATGTTCTGGACGGTTCAATCTGGTGGCTACCCATGCTGGATGGTCTGCACTGCTCTAAATGAATCAGAGCAGATCATGAATTAGAAACCACGATCACGGTTCATATGATCCGGCGTCAAAGATAGCATACTCACTCGGGAAACGGAACCTGATGACACAGGTGGGCGAAATGACGGAAGAACCAGTAATGCACCGTGTTTAGAACCATCAGTGTACATGGTGCTTCAAAAATAGTTTTACGAGCCATGTGGACAGGTTTCTTACGTCCATGTAAGCATATGTCCGAAAAATCGAGTTATTAATGAAAGCTGGCGATCTACAGCTTTCGAGTCACAACCCAACAACTTCACTTATATACCCGTTTGACTCATTGTATGTATGGCGTTACCAAACAATCACCTACAATTACAGTCCGCACATTAATTTCAAACTGATGCTGGCGTCTAGCCTGTACTGTAGCACGATGATTTCGATCGTGTCATAGGTGTTCGATGTGGACATTTGTTATTCCATGTGTTCCAAACGTAGCCTCATCTGTGAACAAAGCTGAAGAAACGAACAACGGATTGGCAGCTAGCGCAGCAAACGATCGGCGAAAGTTCTCTTCTGGTGCGTGACCGACAGCCATAAAGGCCGGCACTCGTAAAAGATGATGCCGATACATGAGTTGCTCTTGAGGTATCTGGCATGCTGAACTTGGAGAAACACCACATGCCGAGGCACTTCTCTTGCGCCGATACCTGTCTCTCCTTCGACAGCCTGTAGTACGTGCTTTTCCTAGGCAGGCGTACCGGCAACACGTGGTCTCCCTCGATCTACGGGTCCCTCTCGGCAACGTGACAGTACACAACACCAAAGGTTGGATGATTCGGCAGTCTTCGGCCTGGAAACGCCGTCTGATTCAGTCGTACAGTCTCACGCCGATTACCGTGCCGTTGTGTTGCCAGGGAGACTTGTTTGATTTCGTCATTCGTCTGCCTGCAACGTGTCCATTGTGTATTACATGTACTGAGTCCACTGAAAGTGGTCCTTTCAAACGTGGCAGAGTGTTCATTTCGTGAATTGGTAGGCATGACTTTTTATGTACAGCCGCGCGAATGATAATGGACGTGAAACTGTACGACTGAATCAGACGGCGTTTCCAGGCCGAAGACAGTCGAATCATCCAACCTTTGGTGTTGTGTACTGTCACGTTGCCGAGACGGAAAGTCCCAATTTTTGTACAGTCCATTTTCTTTTTCACAATCCAGTTTAGTCACTCTCACAAATCATGAGGACAACACAAACACCTAGTCCCAGGGCAGAAAAAATCCCCAACTCAGCCGGGAATCGAACCCGGGACCCCGTGATCCAGAGGCAACAACGCTAGCACCTTTTTTTTTTTTTTTTTTAAAATCTCATTTTGTTCGGTTTCGTTCGTTGCATCTGCTCAGGGCGGACGTCGTAAGACATCCTAGACCACGAGCTGCGAACTGTAGCCAAATGAATAAGGAATAACATGATGTGTGGGAATCCCGAGTAAAGCCAACGTGCTTTCAGAAAAAAAAGGTTGCATTACTTATTCAACATCCCTGGTACATATCCATGGCCTCTGCGATCTCGATTGGCGTGCCTTTCAGGCCTCCATTGTCGCCTAAGGCACTAATGATCGGGACATCCTTTTTCCAGATATGTGCCTTACTGATCCCCATATTGCAGTGGCGGAAGCTGACCGATTAACAGATTTCAAAAACTGGTGCCATGATCGCTTCTTGCTCTCCTACTTTGCCTACCGGGCTTAAGCTCTTGCTAGCTGAAAGGCTCCAAGGTACTCTGCCGATGGACTATGGTTGGATCTGATCAGCGTTGTCCACGTGTCCCATATACCACAACAACACTCATCGTTTCAACAAGGAACGGGTTCCCTCCTGTGATGACCTGGCGATGTTGCAGATGCGTCAGAAGTAGAATGGATCACACCTGTAATGTGATCCACCCAATCTTGGACACTCTCGTGGTGCTCAAGTAGCCAGCTTTCTACACTCCTGGAAATGGAAAAAAGAACTCATTGACACCGGTGTGTCAGACCCACCATACTTGCTCCGGACACTGCGAGAGGGCTGTACAAGCAATGATCACACGCACGGCACAGCGGACACACCAGGAACCGCGGTGTTGGCCGTCGAATGGCGCTAGCTGCGCAGCATTTGTGCACCGCCGCCGTCAGTGTCAGCCAGTTTGCCGCGGCATACGGAGCTCCATCTCAGTCTTTAACACTGGTAGCATGCCGCGACAGCGTGGACGTGAACCGTATGTGCAGTTGACGGACTTTGAGCGAGGGCGTATAGTGGGCATGCGGGAGGCCGGGTGGACGTACCGCCGAATTGCTCAACACGTGGGGCGTGAGGTCTCCACAGTACATCGATGTTGTCGCCAGTGGTCGGCGGAAGGTGCATGTGCCCGTCGACCTGGGACGGGACCGCAGCGACGCACGGATGCACGCCAAGACCGTAGGATCATACGCAGTGCCGTAGGGGACTGCACCGCCACTTCCCAGCAAATTAGGGACACTGTTGCTCCTGGGGTATCGGCGAGGACCATTCGCAACCGTCTCCATGAAGCTGGGCTACGGTCCCGCACACCGTTAGGCCGTCTTCCGCTCACGCCCCAACATCGTGCAGCCCGCCTCCAGTGGTGTCGCGACAGGCGTGAATGGAGGGACGAATGGAGACGTGTCGTCTTCAGCGATGAGAGTCGCTTCTGCCTTGGTGCCAATGATGGTCGTATGCGTGTTTGGCGCCGTGCAGGTGAGCGCCACAATCAGGACTGCATACGACCGAGGCACACAGGGCCAACACCCGGCATCATGGTGTGGGGAGCGATCTCCTACACTGGCCGTACACCACTGGTGATCGTCGAGGGGACACTGAATAGTGCACAGTACATCCAAACCGTCATCGAACCCATCGTTCTACCATTCCTAGACCGGCAAGGGAACTTGCTGTTCCAACAGGACAATGCACGTCCGCATGTATCCCGTGCCACCCAACGTGCTCTAGAAGGTGTAAGTCAACTACCCTGGCTAGCAAGATCTCCGGATCTGTCCCCCATTGAGCATGTTTGGGACTGGATGAAGCGTCGTCTCACGCGGTCTGCACGTCCAGCACGAACGCTGGTCCAACTGAGGCGCCAGGTGGAAATGGCATGGCAAGCCGTTCCACAGGACTACATCCAGCATCTCTACGATCGTCTCCATGGGAGAATAGCAGCCTGCATTGCTGCGAAAGGTGGATATACACTTTACTAGTGCCGACATTGTGCATGCTCTGTTGCCTGTGTCTATGTGCCTGTGGTTCTGTCAGTGTGATCATGTGATGTATCTGACCCCAGGAATGTGTCAATAAAGTTTCCTCTTCCTGGGACAATGAGTTCACGGTGTTCTTATTTCAATTTCCAGGAGTGTATAAAGCGTCCACTTTGCCTTGAAGAGAATCCACTTATCATTTTCTCTCAGGTTCCGTTCTTCGTAAAAGGCGGAGAAAAATATGGAAGCTGGTGTAGAGGTCGTCCGCTACTTCCCATCGGACAGAATGTGCGCGAGAATGTCAAATAAATGGCGGAGAAAAACCCGTTGCCGTTCAAAAACGTGTTTTTGTATCCGTTGTCGGGAGGCATCTAGGTCAAGATCTTAATATAGTTTCAGCCACTCGACCTCTCGGGGAGGTGGACTGACAGCACTGAAATGTGCTAAAAGAGAGTACGGTGGGAGAAGTTGGTTGATCAGCTCAAAGAGTGACTCGTCACCCAGTGGTTCGTGTGGCGGAAGATAAGTAGATTACAGTTGTAACTGAAATGACACAAAATGCACAGACGGGAACTGCTTATGGTGGGGTGGTTTAGGGAGACAGATGGGGAGTAAAGTGTGTCAGTGACGAACAGTGCCACTCCTCCCATAGCACTTCTGCTACTTAGATTATCCTTCCTATATAGAGGATAGCCCCTTAGCACAGGAATCTAAGAGCCCTTGAAATGTGTTTCCGAAAGCATAGACACGGTGATGTAGCTTGTTAAGAGTTTTAGTTAGTCCAGTGTTTTCTGAAGCCGTTTAAATTCCAAAATATGCTACCATTTTCTGTTAGTGATGTTTGCCCTCCCTTTCTCTTTGCACATTGGTGGGGAGCCAAAGCTCGCAGGAGGTGGTCTAGCGGGACTTTGTGGGTTCTGTGAAAGGGGGCCACTTCCATTGCCAAATTTTCAGCAGCACTGGTGGCTGCTGATTCGTCGCTGTTGCTTTATGAACATGAAAATGGGATCCTATCTTTTAAATTGATGCATTAGAGACCATAGAAGAGGTACAGAGGAACACACCTACGGTATAGCAAGACTATTCTTCAGAAACTTGTACCACCACTCTGCGATTGAATAGCTGAATGTTGTATCATCAAGCTGTGATGGGTAGCCTTTGGTCACAGACAACTGGTAAACAATCGCTATGATTTAACTTATTCAGCAGCAGCAGGAGGATGGGGTGTTTCTGAGAGAATTGGGGACGGATGCTGTGCAGGTATACTGCAGCCTCGTCAATTTTTACTCTAAAGAGGCACTGGAAACTGCGCGCGAGCATGTTGGAGCGATCCTTTGCTGGAGCTTGATAAAGAGTGTGAGAGAACAGGACAGGACAGAAAATGATTTGGGGATCCTGTTTTGGCAAAATTCTATTAATAATCACATCTGCCTTGAATGGAGGACAACGCTGAAATCACCACCTTACCAAAGATTTCCAGCCAAGAGCCTTTGTGAAATGTTTGTGTCCCATATTCCATGAGTGGGCAACTGTTCCGACCTCATCTTGCCTCCCTCTGTACCGCTTGTGCCTCGGTCCTTTTAACAATCACGGGAACACATCGATATATTTGTGCCCTATTACTGTAACTATTCCTAAAATCATAAGGTGCATACTCATGAGAGATACCCAGACGGCTTCTCTTGTTGGGATGGGTGAAGGTGCTCACCAGAAGTCCATTGGGAACGGTTTTTGAAGAACTAATAGGCTCTATAGATGTCCCACGAGCAGATAGTGTAACAGATGTCCACTCAGAGCCCCGCTGGTCTAGGTATGCCTTGTTTAACTCTGGTGCGACCGGTTCCCTAGAGGTTATCCACTAAGAACAGTATGCGCATAGCATACCTTAAGACTCAGTTTTTTTATAGGTTTGTACGGTCCTTGTTACCAGGGAGTTAAACCATGGTCTTAACTATAGATACACTTTCACGGTTTCAATTTTGCCTGAAGGCATACCTCTTGTGCTTGACAAATCTCGCAGAAAGAAAGACTCGTCTGGCATTGTTGGTTAGATGATCCCAAGCAGATTTTTAGTCATATAATAGGAGAGGATTCTCTTCTTCTCCACTAGGCATGACGGCCCGTTTACATGCAGTGTATGAAAAGTGTTTATAAAATGGATTTGTTGGGTGTAGGTGACTTTAGTGATTGTGTTTATAGCGTGCTGTCATGTCCGCATTGAACGATGACGATTATCAGAGAAGGCTGACGATTAAACCCTATGCCGGCACATAGCTTACTTCTCATGAGTAGGATTAAGGGGGGCGCTGGGTTTAACGTCCACATCCGAAGTACGGATCAGCATCACCAGTGTCACACGCACTTACTACACGAGACACTGTGGAGAGCTTCTGAAGTTAATCCGTTCAAAAACTTCACGCGAGCAAATCTCCTCACCTTGCGTAGGGAACACTGATGGTAAAAATTCCATCCACCTCAAGGAGTCACAATTGGACACGTAGTTTTACACGTCAGGAAGTTTTAAGACAGGAGATGCTTCACTGCAGAGAGAAAGTTTGATTCTTGATTATTAGATATGTTTCCACAGTCGCCCCAGCGTACTGCTCTGAATGAAACGGGGTTAATTCGATCTTGCATCGATTATGGATGTCTGACACATAACAGTGCCCATATGGGGTACCTCACCTCTTAAGAAAACTTCCGTAACGCAGTCTTTCTTCGGAGCTAAAACATATTAAATAAGACAATTCCTGTGCAGACAAGAGGTCCAATCCGTTCTCTGACCACCTAAAAGAATTAAAGAAAAGTTACGCCCAGTAAAAGACAGCTTTGGTCTCAGTGTTCATGGAATTTATTAAAAATTCCTTGTGAATGCTGAAGCAGTTACATTGGTCATAATATACGAGTACTTGAGATTCCAGACCACTGCACAGAGTATCGTCACGTTAAATATCACAGTTTTTAAAAATCCGCTGTTGCCAAATACATCCTCTCAAACAGACATAAGATTGTGTTTGACGAACCGCATACCTGATCTCACGCATTTACCTACTGGGATTCTGGCCTTAAAGAAGCCTTTGAGATAATAATTTGAAAACGAAAGCTCTAGCCGGAACAATGGCTTTATTCTGGTGCACGGGAACGAATGCTCGATGCTGGGAGGCTACCGAGAAATAAACTGATCGCCGGATATAACATCCGCCTCTTATATACACGAACGCTTTTTCATTTAAATCCAAACACGTATCCACACCTCTGTGCTATCGTCAACGAGTATTCTTTACTAAACTCTATAAAACGTGAACTAGTTTCGAGTCATAAATATTCTACGAAAATTAGGCCTAAAACAGTTATTCTTTGTTGTTAGTAGTTTAATTTTTTTTATACAATTGGCTTGTGTAGCACTCAGTCTACATTATCAGAAACTGACAGCTTGTTATCTACTACTCAATTATGTTAATTTGAGTCTTGGTTGACAAGTTAGCACGTCACTTTAAATCTAAACGTGGTTTTGTGGGCGAAAATATTTCACGGCTATATTTCCGATCACCCACTCTTAGTTTTCGAAAATCCTTTTTCACCTGCTTTCGCATGAGCTGTTGAGATACGTGTACTCAAAAACAGTACAAAATATTTTGTGGAAATTTGTTCGTAAGCAACGATTTCAACTTTAGCAAAACACAGTGTTAACTTTTATGTTGTATCAAGGTTCAGTTGGTGTTTACTGTACTTCATAATGCAAAAAATAATGAAATGACAACAAGAAACGTAAACCTTCTTTATGCGTGACTTTTTTAAAAATAATTATCACTCAAAACGTGTTCACGTTTTACAGATTTGAGTAACAATAAATACAAGAACACCTTAATAAAACATCAGAAGATAGTCCTGCATACACAGTTCAATAAACCCCGACTAGCTCATAAAGTAAACAAACAGACACCCATACAGTCACAAATCTAGAATTGGCCAATGAAACATTTTCATTTTAGATTCATTCTACATGATTCTGGAAGAAATTGTAATTAATCGCACATGGAACAGAAATGCATTTCTTACTTACTAAGGGAAATCTGTAAGAAATCAATGGTAGTACATGAAAATGATGTACACGAACACTTAATCAAGCTTGTAAATGAAATTTTAGAACCAGTTACAAATAGTTTTAGAAACTTCTTATGGGGAGAATTTTAATTAACATTAGAAATCATTTACTTTGCACTTCACATATTAAGCAGAAAGTAATGATCACTGCGACCAAGTCCACAGGTTCTACACATATATCATATACTCCATGGAATTGACACATTATTTCATTAAATCCAATTTTCTTCTGTTGTGGTTGGAACAGAGCCATGCGGTGAACTGACATTTGCAGTTGGCTGACATGCATGTACGCTCTCAAAACATATGTCAGGGATCGATGTTTATTGTCCCTTGACATCGTGTAACCTACTCTGGTTTTGATTCATCGCCACGAGACCTCATCTAGGTCTCGAGTTATAGATTCCACCTTCGCCGTTAATTCATTTTTTATTTGACAAAGCCGAAACCTGAATTATCCTTCGCCTCGTGCATAGCTTGTTTTAACTGTGTATCTACAGAGGAATGAACTGAAGGCAAAGTTTCTATCGCTCCTTGAACATTTTCGTTTACGTTTTGGTGAAACGGGTCTTACTTAGATCTGAACCAAGCAACCAAATCTGACTGAACCTGAGTGTGATGTTCAGCAAACAGCTGTAAAGTAAAACTCTCTTTATCTGTCGTGATACTACTTACCCTTTGTGACAAATTTTCTACTTTACTATCCACATCTCCTTGTTTCTATTTCAGTCCTGATACTTCGGTAGAAAGAGTCGATTACTTTACGGAAGTTTGCTCTTGTGCTCTTGTCATCTCGAGAATCTCATTCGCTATTCCTGTTATTTCAGTTGTGAGAGCACCTTCTTGGGTAGGTAAAGTGCTACTAAGTTCTATTCTGTTGACATAGCTTCGATTCTTTGAAATGACCATCTCAATCTGTTGGGTAGTCAGCTGGTTCTATTCTAAAACTAAATTTCCTATATTAGCAGCCACCTCATTCTGCTTAGTGGTCATTAGCCTTACGCGCTGTAAGATTTCATGTGCTGTGAAGACTGATTTCGTGATGTACGTATATCTTGACCTGCCGGTTTGGTAGGTCCTATAGTCCGTAAGATACCGAAGTAACAGGGCAGCTCCGGCGCTGATCTGGAAGGCTGTTGGTGCACCTATGAACTAACCATCAGTGGCAGCTTAGGTCCTAGACTCTGGCGTCAGTTACTGTGGTTATGGAAAACCATCCATTATCCCAGGCAGCGGGAGTATGATCGGCACAGTCTGGCACTACTGGAACAATGTTACACAAGATACTAGAATACAGTAATAAGAACATGGAGTGTGAACGACATGGACGTCATCGATCCTACTAATCGACTGCCTCTAAGCTGACGGATCAGGGTATTTATATTGAACTGAGGAGAGACTTTGGTGTACGACGCCATTCGTAATGACCGAATCAGTCCAGTTTATTACAAGTGGTTATCGGCCTCTGACTCTCTTGTTTGACGAGTTTGTTTCAGTACCATAACTGCTCCTTCAGGTCTCAGATAGGCGTTACTGCTCCACGTCTAGAGCAGTGATCCTTTAATTCTGTTGCGCAGTGTAGGTTCTACTAACAGTTAGTCTAGTACAGATAAATACGTGTATTAGTGTCTGTTTTTCTATTAAAGTTTTCACTTTTCTTTACGTATTACACCGGAAAATCTGAAGACGTATTTTTGTTTAAATTTTCGAGTCCAAAAATGTAGTCTTGGTGTTAATTCAAAAATGTCCTGCCAAAACATAGGAGCTGGGGATACTTCTTTCCCAATATTTTTCATAAATAACATATCTCTTTTCCAGATCACAGCTCAGTTAATGGAATGAATGCTATAAATAAGACTAACGTTCACAAAGATTTAATGTCACTTAATTTGACGCAGAAAAGTGTTAAGTATTCAGAAACACACATTTTCAATAACGATACAGCAGTCATAAACAGCTATATTACTAATGAAGTCCTGTTTAAGAGGAGCCTAGGGGATTTATTGGTCGCCAACGTCCTATATTACACTGACGAATTCTTTAGTAGAGCCAAGTGATGTGTATATATTATTAATACTTTCAAATAATAAGAATATTAGGTAAAATCCGACTTCTGTACATCTTCAGTGCAGCAATGTAATCTCTGTAAACAAGTATTGTAAACTGTTTTTCTCTTTGATGATGCGTCATTATAGTAGCCCAAGAATTACCATATGAACCTCAGTGTATTAACATTTATATGTTTTGTGACAAATTTGTAGGTGCCTTTTAAATGAAAATATGTGTAACATTTTTTGATATATTCCACATCCTAGATAACCATTTCACTTGCGTCCGCATCTCGTGGTCGTGCGGTAGCGTTCTCGCTTCCCACGCCCGGGTTCCCGGGTTCGATTCCCGGCGGGGTCGGGGATTTTCTCTGCCTCGTGATGGCTGGGTGTTGTGTGATGTCCTTAGGTTAGTTAGGTTTAAGTAGTTCTAAGTTCTAGGGGACTGATGACCATAGATGTTAAGTCCCATAGTGCTCAGAGCCATTTTGAACCATTTCACTTGCGATCTGTAAAACAGACATTAGCATAGCGTTTTTCTTTGTAAATATGTCTTGCGTATTTTTGTTTTGTGACATGTTCTACATCCTTGAGGGTCTCCTCACTATGGATTCACTGGATCGAAAAGTACATCTAATCTAACCTAACGTCATGGCGCTATTCTTGGATATAAGATTTTCGGTTTCCTTGCCGCGTCGGATTTGTTTGTTTCCTCAAACGCTCAACAACTTCCTCTGTCATCACCGCCAGGAGCTAAATGTTGTACGCTACTAAATGGCCGTGTGGTACCTGCATATGTAACTGGCCAAGTTATGTCACGGAGACGTCACGAAGCCACGAACCTAACACATGCTAAGATTAGGTCGATATCTGTGATGGGGGAACAGTAGTATTCTGAAACTTCCTGGCAGATTAAAACTGTGTGCCGGACCAAGACCTGAACTCGGGACCTTTGCCTTTCGTGGTCAAGTGCTCTACAACTGAGCTACCCAAGCACGACTCACGCCCCGTCCTCACAGCTTTACTTCTGCCAGTACCTCGTCTCCTACCTTCCAAACTTTACAGAAGCTCTCCTGCGAACCTTGCAGAACCTTTGCAGGAGAGCTTCTGTAAAGTTTGGAAGGTAGGAGACGAGGTACTGGCAGAAGTAAAGCTGTGAGGACGGGGCGTGAGTCGTGCTTGGGTAGCTCAGTTGTAGAGCACTTGCCCGCGAAAGGCAAAGGTCCCGAGTTCGAGTCTCGGTCCGGAACACAGTTTTAATCTGCCAGGAAGTTTCATATCAGCGCACACTCCGCTGCAGAGTGAAAATCTCATTCTGGAAACATCCCCCAGACTGTGGCTAAGCCATGTCTTCGCAATATCCTTTCTTTCAGGAATGCTGTTCTGCAAGGTTCGCAGGACAGTTTCTGCAAAGTTTGGAAGGTAGGAGACGAGGTACTGGCCGAAGTAAAGCTGTGAGGACGGGGCGTGAGTCGTGCTTGGGTAGCTGAGTTGGTAGAGCACTTGCCCGCGAAAGGCAAAGGTCCCGAGTTCGAGTCTCGGTCCGGCACACAGTTTTCATCTGCCAGGAAGTCTCATATCAGCGCACACTCCGCTGCAGAGTGAAAATCTCATTCAGTAGTATTCTGGT
This sequence comes from Schistocerca cancellata, assembly GCF_023864275.1. Classification (NCBI taxonomy): domain Eukaryota; kingdom Metazoa; phylum Arthropoda; class Insecta; order Orthoptera; family Acrididae; genus Schistocerca; species Schistocerca cancellata. The sequence goes on along the minus strand of NC_064628.1, from coordinate 600,705,826 downwards.
TCCATTATATGGCAGATAACTCATCTTTTTCATCATTTGGTTTTATTGGTCTAGCAGTGGCCGTATTTTAAAATAAAATTACTGGATATAAGCTCCGCCTGTTGTCTAAACAACCGTTGTTACAGTTCTGTAAAATCGGAATCATTATAGGATCACTTTGTTTTCCCTCCTTCTGACTGTTGGTCTGTCTGTTGAAAACTCATTTTTTCAGGAACGGTAGACGTATAAAGTGGAAATTTGTGTACCATACTTAGGTCTTTGCTCCTTTTCTGGTGTAAAAAAGTTGAGGGTCCAAGCAAATGCAATCAAAAGATACGGCCATTTATGTCACACATTTTTATTCTTGCAATGTCACTCATCAGAATCTGTAGGGTACTTCCCGTTCACCTAGAATCATGAAATTGGGCAAGAAGCAAAGTTTCATAGTACAAACCAAGGAAGAAATCCGAAAATTGTTAATTTGTAATTATATCACTCGAAATAACTTTTTTGTCATTTGTTATCATATCGTTTGTCTGTCCATCCATCTGTTAAGGCCATTTTTTAGAAACAAGCAGACGTATTAAGCTGAAATTTATATGACTTATTAAGGGCTATGGTCCCTTGGCGGTAAAATAAACGTTAGCTTCTAAGTAAATGCGACCAAAAGATACGGCCATTTATGTCACGTTTTTACGTTCGCAAATTCACTCATGAAAACCTATACGGTGATTACTATCGGTCTAGAAACATAATCATGAAATCTGGCAAGAAGAAAGGTTTCACAGTACAAGTAAAGGTGAAACTCTGAAATTGTTAATTTCGAATTATATCACACGAGAAAAATATTTCTTTTGTCATTTGTTATCTGATTTCAAACATGAAATTAAAACATTCTCGAAAGTCTTAAGAGTCCTTGGGGCCAATTTCTTGCACGTATCAATATCTATAACAGACAGAAGTCGTCGATATTTTCGATTCCTGGAATGTATGGACTGTCTGTACACACAATTAAGTCTGCACGGAACCTTCAGTGTGCGGTCCCATTCGCACCTGGCCAATTTTTTTCATTTAAACCCAACAATGCTCTAGCACTCCTGCGCCATCGTCAGTGTGTACTCTTTACCCAAATCCGTAAAATGTGAACTTGTTTCGTTGATAATTATTCTACGAAAATTGTCAGATAACAGAAAAATAGCATCATCAGATACTGGTAGCTTGTCTTCTGCTACTAAATGATGTTAATGTGAGTATTGGTTGGCGTATTAACACATCACCTGCTTGCAAAAATATTTCGCGACTTACTTACGATGACTTATCTTTGATTCTTGAAAATCCTTTTTCACTGCACTACCATGCGTTAAGAAGCACAAACAAACACTACATATATTTTGTGAAACTTTCTTCGTAAATAACGCTTACAGATTAACCAAAACGCAATGCTAATTGTGCTGTTGTGTGTCAAGTCCCAGTTGGCATTCAGTTGTTCGTAAGCTGGTTTAGCTACAAATTTGAATAGTTTTTACTTAATCCCTCCGTGTGTGTGTGTGTGTCTTTTTTTCTGTTAAGTTCATTAAATGTGTTCAGTAATGTGCCATAACACGATGTAGCGTTCTCGTTTATAATTTGTTTTTCTACTGCTACTACCTTCTTTGTATGGACGTTTTCTTCTGTTCTACATTTATGGTATAGTTTGTCGCTGGGCTTTAGTACTTTTAAATCTATTTCTATTTTAATTGCGTGATGACTGTGAGTGATTAGGTGGTCAGCAAATGTGCTATGGAAACTGTTACTTCTTAGAGCTCTGAGGCGTTCTGTTTTAAAGTTCTTGGATGTCTGTGCTACGTAAGCTGATTAACAGTAATTGCATGTAAATTCATATATACCTGATCCGCTGAATTTATCTTTCGCTGTTTCCAATATTCCGAGCTTTTTGTGTATTGTATTGTCTGTTCTGCGTCCTACTTGCAGTGCATTTTTCTTTAAAATGTTGCGTATTTTGTGAACTACTTTATCATTGTGGGTGGTCAGTATGTGCCACTTTGTTTTGTTAAGTCTTGTGTTTAGTCAATGTCTGTCTGTTGTGGTCTGCTGTGTTGTGATGCAAGGCCTTGTGCACATTTGGCCTGTTAGTTCCTTTTTTGTTTCAATACTTTTTGGTTTAGTTTTTCTTTGATAGAGGAAACATAACCATATCCACTGCTTTTTGTTTTGTTGTGCCTGGGTCTTGTGCATGCTTCAGTTTGGTTATAAGTGTTCTGTTTAATCTGTGAAACATGACTTCACCGAGCAGTCTAAGGCGCTACAGTCATGGATTGTGCGGCTGGTCCCGGCGGAGGTTCGAGTCCTCCCTCGGGCATGGGTGTGTGTGTTTGTCATTAGGATAATTTAGGTTAAGTTGTGTTTAAGCTTAGGGACTGATGACCTTAGCAGTTAAGTCCCATAAGATTTCACACAAAGAACATGACTTCAAAACTTGCTTGTTTGTGTATCAGTGGGTGGTTTGATTGGTTGTAAATGATGGTACTGATGGTCGTCAGTGTCCTGAAAATTGCGAAGTCATGAATACCGTTTGTTTTTGTATGGTCAGATAGAGAAAAATTAATGTGATTTTTGTTTCTGTTGCTAATGTGAAATTAATTTTGGGTATAAAAATTTTTTTGTTTCTTTGTGTAGCTGTTTTATACTAGAAGGTATCAGATAGATTATATAATGGTAAGACAGAGATTTAGGAACCAGGTTTCAAATTGTAAGACATTTCCAGGGGCAGATGACCACAATCTATTGGTTATGAACTGTAGATTAAAACTGAAGAAACTGCAAAAAGGTGGGAATATAACGAGATGGGACCTGGAAAAAGGGACAATATTATGGAAATGGAAGAGGATGTAGATGGAGATGAAATGGGAGATACGATACTGCGTGAAGAGTTGGACAGGGCACTGAAAGACCTGAGTCGAAACAAGGCACCGGGAGTAGACAACATTCCATTAGAACTACTGACGGCCTTGGGAGAGCCAGTCCTGACAAAACTCCACCATCTGGTTAGCAAGATGTATGAGACAGGCGAAATACCCCCAGACTTCAAGAAGAATATAATAATTCCAATCCCAAAGAAAGCAGGTGTTGACAGATGTGAAAATTACCGAACTATCAGTTTAATAAGTCACAGCTGCAAAATACTAACGCGAATTCTTTGCAGACGAATGGAATAACTGGTAGAGGCCAACCTCGAGGAAGATCAGTTTGGATTCCGTAGAAATGTTGGAACACGTGAGGCAATACTGACCTTACGACTTATCTTAGAAGAAAGATTAAGGAAAGGAAAACCTACGTTTCTAGCATTTGTAGACTTAGAGAAGGCTTTTGACAATGTTGACTGGAATACTCTCTTTGAAATTCTAAAGGTGGCAAGGGTAAAATACAGGGAGCGAAAGGCTATTTACAATTTGTACAGACGCCAGATGGCAGTTACTGGGGTCGAGGGACATGAAAGGGAAGCAGTGGTTGGGAAGGGAGTGAGACAGGGTTGTAGCCTCTCCCCGATGTTATTCAATCTGTATACTGAGCATGCAGTAAAGGAAACAAAACAAAAATTCGGAGTACGTATTAAAATCCATGGAGAAGAAATAAAAACTTTGAGGTTCGCCGATGACATTGAAATTCTGTCACAGACAGCAAAGAACTTGGAAGAGCAGTTGAACGGAATGGATAGTGTCTTGAAAGGAGGATATAAGATGAACATCAACAAAAGTAAAACGAGGGTAATGGAATGTAGTCAAATTAAATCGGGTGATGCTGAGGGAATTACATTAGGAAATGAGACACTTAAAGCAGTAAAGGAGTTTTACTATTTGGGAAGCAAAATAACTGATGATGGTCGAAGTAGAGAGGATATAAAATGTAGACTGGCAATGGCAAGGAAAGAGTTTCTGAAGAAGAGAAATTTGTTAACATCGAGTATAGATTTAAGTGTCGGAAAGTCGTTTCTGAAAGTATTTGTATGGAGTGTAGCCATGTATGGAAGTGAAACATGGACGATAAATAGTTTGGACAAGAAGAGAATAGAAGTTTTCGAAATGTGGTGCTACAGAAGAATGCTGAAGATTAGATGGGTAGATCACATAACTAATCAGGAGGTATTGAATAGAATTGGGGAGAAGAGGGGTTTGTGGCACAACTTGAGAAGAAGAAGTGACCGGTTGGTAGTACATGTTCTGAGGCATCAAGGTATCACAAATTTAGTATTGGAGGGCAGCGTGGAGGGTAAAAATCGTAGAGGGAGACCAAGAGATGAAAACACTAAGCAGATTCAGAAGGATGTAGGTTGCAGTAAGTACTGGGAGATGACGAAGCTTGCACTGGATAGAGCAGAATGGAGAGCTGCATCAAACCAGTCTTAAGACTGAAGACCACAACAACAACAACAGCTGTTTTATGTTCATTGATCAGACATATTATGTTATCAACATAACGGTATCAGTACATAATCCTGTAATACTTTATTTTATTAAATTTCTGAAGATATTGTTCTCTAAGTTGATCATGAATATGTTGGCTAGGATGTCATTAATCAGTGATCCCATTAGTAGTCCTTTGTGTCTGGAATAAAATTATTCGTTGAACACAGAGTAAGTTTCTGCTCTTGTGCTTCCGATTTTGCTAGTTTTGAAGTTATTTCCATAATAGGCTTGATTACAAGTTTTCACATTAGATATTCAGGAAGTAAAGTCAGAAATACTGTTTCTTATAGTATGGCTCACAGGGAATCAAGTCCGTTGAAAGAGTTCTACGGTGTTTTTCATGATGAATGAGAAACCAAATACTGTTTTATTGAAAGCGAGGAGCTGAGACCCTTATGTTTACTTTGCTTTACTACAATAACTGTTGCAAAAATATATGTACGCAAACAGTAATGACTGTAATTACTTTCTAACTAGCTCTTGCAGATGGAGGTCTTTAGGTCCATATATATGACTCGATTATGATAACTGATTGTCGTAGAAGCACCATGTAAACGTGAATTACATTGTAATAAAAATTCTATGTGTGGACAGAGAATTAAGAAACTAATGAAAGCAATTTCAGGGATCTGTACTTAAAATACTGAAGAACATATTATTTTTTATTAAAAGGTGTGTGTCTATGTTAATTAATGACATTCGGTAACCTTGAACAATTCAAAGTGACATACATTAAGATCACGAGCATCAAGGGATACAGCGGGTCATAGGTAGAACCTACAGCCTTTTATCAATTCCGTTTGGAAAGATAATTCTTTCATCCAGATTCTTCTTTTCACAACAGTATACCAAGTACCGACAGCTATCGTCCACCTTCCACTGAATATTGTACATGCACCATACATACTGTAAGTAGGCTGTTTATATTTTCTTATTGGCAACGTTACGTAGCGCTCTGTATGAAAATCACTGGCTGTGCTGTGTGCAGCCTGTGGCTAGTTTGCATTGTTGTCTGCCATTGTAGTGTTAGGCAGCGGCAGCTGGATGTCAACAGCGCGTAGCGTTGCACAGTTAGAGGTGAGCCGCCAGCAGTGGTGGATGTGAGGAGAGAGATGGCGGAGTTTTGAAATTACATATATTATGACTTGTGATGATATTAAGGTAAATACATTGTTTGTTCTTATTAATATCTTTCATTTGCTAACTATCTCTATCAGTAGTTAGTGCCTTCCGTAGTTTGAATCTTTTATTTAGCTGGTAGTAGTGGCGCTCGCTGTATTGCAGTAGTTCGAGTAACGAAGATTTTTGTGAGGTAAGTGATTTCTGAAAGGTATAGTTTAATGTTACTCAGGGCCATTCTTTTGCAGGGATCTTTGATAGTCAGATTGCGTTGCGCTAAAAATATTGTGTGTCAGGTTAAGCACAGTCGGGTATAAATTGTTCTAAGGGGACGTTTCAATACATTATGTGATCGAAAGTATCCGGACACCTCAAAAAACACAAGTTTTTCATATTAGGTGCATTGTGCTGCCACCTACTGCCAGGTACTCCATATCAGCCACCTCAGTAGTCATTAGACGTCGTGAGAGAGCAGAATGGGGCGCTCATCGGAACTCGCGGTCTTCGAACGTGGTCAGGTGATTGGGTATCACTCGTGTCATAAGTATCTACGTGAGATTTCCACACTCCTAAACATCCCTACGTTCACTGTTTCCGATACGATAGTGATTGGGAAACGTGAAGGGACACTTACAGCACAAAAGCGTACAGGTCGACCTCGTCTGTTGACTGACAGAGACCGCTCACAGTTGAAGAGGGTCGTAAAAAGTGATAGACAGACATCTATCCAGACGATCACACAGGAATTCCAAACTGCATCAGGATCCAGTGCAAGTACTATGACCATTAGGTGGGAGGTAAGAAAACTTGGATTTCATGGCCGAACGACTGCTCATAAGCCACACATCACGCCGGTAAACGCCAAACGACGCCTCGTTTTGTGTAAGGAGCGTAAAGATTGGACGATTGAGCAGTGGAAAAACGTGTGGAGTGACGAGTCACGGTACACAAACAAGGGTTAGTAAGTTGGTGATCGTCATTCCGGTTACTACACGTACATGCTATTGACCGACGAAGTTATTATCCACTAATAAAATCAAGTGTTGAAACCGTTCTTAACTCTAGAACGTGCATACCGAATATCGGTTGACCATCTGTGTGGATGTTCAAGGTGTTCAATACGCCAAATATTAACCATTTATGCTGGTACCCTATATAATAATGAAATATGAATTAGGGAACTGAATATTCCTATATAACTAATAGACAACTTACTACCCCATTACAGAATATAAGTGCTACCACATAATCCTTCAATATGACCGATTGTGGTCAATACTATGAGTATACGACAGCAGTGATGCCATCACCTAGTCATACACAACTTTTTATTGCCTCAGTTAATGGCAGTCATATCCATATAAGTATCTTGAGAGGGTAACGTCACCTTGCCGAAATCTACTGGATACGAAGTTTTAATTCAGGCTAGCCGAACCAGTTTGAATTGATCTTATTCAACGACGTTTAAAGGTGTCCTTGGAGCGTTGCTCGCCAAATCATATCATAATTTAATCACTGCCCGTCATCCTCCCATAATTTAGACTAGTTCTTTAAGTAAATATTGACCTATGTCGGTCAATTATTTTAAGTGTGTTGACTGGAGCGATCTTCGCCAAGTCACACTTTAGCTTTAAACATAATTCCGCTGTCATTGCCTAAGTTCAGTGGCAGTGGTCACCAGGCCCGAATTATGATGGCAGTGGTCCACACACAGTTTCTACAGTATGTGTGTGGATCACCTCCATGAAGGCAAATTGAGTACCCCATTGCCGCCACATTATCCCCTACTATAGTGTTTTCTGCAAGTCATGACCATAACTTCGCCAAGAAGCTCTATCAGGCACGTGCATTAGCTTTTGACTTGATTCTAGACCATTTCAGGTCAAATATACTAATCTCGAATAATGACCATCTGTTTTATATGGCCCGTATTGCCAGATGTTACAGATTAGATATAGACTTGTTCGTAAGTCCAATCATGACAATTTATGTGCTAAGTCAATAGGATGTTCATGCGTTGTAACCATAGTTAAGCAAGTGCTTAACAATTACGTCTTAAAGATTTCTAGACCTAGTCATAATAATGACGATGTCGGCTTTATGTTATCCTTCCCATTCCTAAGTTCTTTTTAGGTGATTAAACTTCGTGCTTAAGCTCAAAAATTATCCTCGATAGGCCATACCTTGTGAGCACATGATGTCTTCCTCATATCATGATCAATGAGTACCTCATAAATGTTAAGACAGTCGATCTAAGTACGTTCTGCACAGGATAACATATACGCCCTTTTCCTCAGCTATGCCTTTTATTTCAATTTACTAGTAAGTTCCAGGTCAGGAGTTTAGTTCGAGTCTCATCCCAACAAGTAACTATCATACAGTTTACGCGCAGGCGCAAGGTATTGTGTCCGCCTAGGCGGGCCTCATGACGCTACGGTCAGTTCCAGTACAGCACTCGTGGCTGCCGCATCGCGGTGGCGAAGTGGGACCGAGGCAGTTTCAGGTAAGTTTTTACAGTCTGACGATAATTTATGGATTTGTAGTTTTATCTTGACGATGTCCACTATGGACAAACGGTAGTTACTGTTATTCTGAAGAAGGTTGGGTTATCCCGGCTGAAACCTAGGTAAGTTCTAGGTAAACGGTGCAACTGAGGCTGTTGATTATTAGAATTAAAATAGTAGTCTGTCTAATGGGAAGTGGCCAGAGAGGGACAGAACACTCGTAGGGTGGTGTGTGACTCAGTCAAACACGCCCCACGGTCATGCCTCCTTCGCAGCGGATCTGTCACGTGGGAAGCAGCTATCAGCGGCAGCTCGCCAGACCACGAGCCGCTTGCCTGTGTTATAGACAGGCGCTGCATCCTCCGGGCAGCCTTGAGTCTCCCACTGATGACAGCAGAGACATACAACTTAGCATCTGGCCGTCGCTGAGGCCACAGCTACGAAACGTATATTGAACTATAATTTGAGTAATAACTAATACTGTTTTATTGGCGTCAAACGACCCCTCACAGGTCCTGGAGCGGCATAAGCTGACGAAACAGTAGGAGTTTCCAGCCTAGGGAGTGAGCGACTACTTCAAATTTTAAATTTGGTTCTTAGCTGGTTTTATGGTGGTTTCGTTGTCTTCTTCAGACTATGACTGTTGTTTCGAGTTTTCCTTGTAGAAATTTTCCAAAATCGTAATAGTTCCGTCAGTGAATTTATCCACTAAATAATAAAAGTTCATTTGGTTTTGGTTTTGTAATCTTTAAACAGTAAAAAAAAAACTGGTTCAAAATAATCATTCAACTTCCATAGTAATGCAATTTCTATCTGCTCAAGTGATCTACAAAATTCCTACTACCCCCTACGAATGCACAGACAGGTCCCTCTCTTACAATCGACATCATAGGAGTCGCTTCTTCAACAAGCCTTCTCGCCAAGCGCAAGAGATTAGAGATTAAAACTGTAGGTAAGGAATGCAATAATTTACTTTGGTGGTAACGAAAGTATTTAAATAGGCTTTACACATTTTTAGACAAATATTAAAAAATTGTGAACACATTCTTGGGAATAACTTTATAAAATTTACATAGTTGTAGCCAATTATTATTGCTTTTTCCGCTTTAAGCTTACTGACAGTAATTAACAGGTATGTTTCACTAGACCCGTTTGGCATTTATTTGTGAAGCATCTTCTGTTGTCATTGGTGTTTTTGACTCATGTTTACATATTCTACGCACTACTCCTTCGTTGCTTGCGGACGAAGAACCAGTGGTGCTCATAATGTAAACGAGAGGAAAAAACAACAATGACAACACGAGATGCTTTCCAAATGAACGCGAAACGAGTCTGGTGAAATAATACGCTTTAATTATTTCCATTTCCAGTAAGCTAACACAAAACAAAAAATATTAATTGATTATAAGAGCTAAAGCGGAAGATGACGATGCAAACGAACAATTTAGACAATTGTGTTTCTTGTCAACTTCAAAATTACTCTATTCATGTCGAATGAGAGCCGCATTTCACAAGGTACACTGACGGAGAAAAATCTCAACACAAAAAAAAAAAATGATGTAGTGTAATGAAATTTCGTGAATAGATTTGTCTAGGTAATAAATTTAAGTGATTGACTTTGCAAGATCACAGGTTAAAGCAAGCGCGATATAAGCCATTGTAAATGTGAAATGTTGATACATTAATAACCGGTGAAACCACCAGAATGTTGAATGCAAGCATGGAAACGTGCATGCATTGAGTTTTACAGGTGCCACATGTCAGTTTACGGGATGGATTCCATGCCTCTTGCACTTAGTCGGTTAATGGAGGCGCGGTTAATACTGTTTGTGCATGACGCTGGAGTTGTCGTTCGATGATGTCCCATATGTGCTCGATTGGAAACAGATCTGGTGATTGAGCAGGCCAATGCAACATGTCGACACTCTGTAGAGCACGCCGGCTTACAACAGCGGTCTATGGGCGAGCGTTATCCTGTCGGAAAACAGACCATGGAATGTTGTTAATGCATGGCAGTACAACGGATCGAGTCACCAGACTGACGCATAAATTTGCAATCAGGATGCGTGGATTAACGCCGGGAGTGCCCCTGCTGTCATACGAAATCCCAACCTATACCATAACTCAAAGTGTAGATCCAATGTGTGTACCACGCAGAGTTGCAGGTCGTCAACTTGCCTCCTTCCCATCAACATACAGCCATCACTGCCACCCAGCCGGTACCAGTCTCCATCAGAAAGCACAGCAGGCCGCTGCCATGCCCTCCAATGAGCTCTCTTGACACCAATGAAGTCGCAAATGGCGGTGGTTTGGGATCACTGGAATGTACGCTGCAGGACTTCTGGCTCGGAGTTGTCCTTGAAGTAAATGTTTGTAACAGGCCGTTGCAGAATTGCAGATGCAGTAACTATGCGACAGAGCCATACACCGAAAACAGTAGCCTTACCTCATCTCGGTTGTGGCAACTGGCCATCCGGAGCTGGATCTTCTTGTGACAATACATTCTCGTGACTACTGCTACCAACAATCATTTACAGTGGCTACATTCCTGCCAAATCCTTCTGCAATATCGCAGAAGAAACACCCAGATTCTCGTGGTCCTATTACAAGACATGTTCAAATTCAGTGAGGCGTTGATCATGGAGTCTTTGTCACACTATCGGCATTCTTGACTAACATCAACTCACCACCTCCGAACTCAAAGGTAACTACTAACTATCACGACCGCTGCAGAGTGCGTTTTTAGCAAACCTAATTTGCATCATCATAGTGGATCTACTAGCGCCACTCTCATGCGACTGGCGAGAAACTTGAATAGATATCATTTTTGGATGTAAAAACATGCCTACCAGTTTTGGTTTATGTCGCACAAAGCCTTCTTGGCGTTGCGATTTTTTTTCCGTCAGTGTATGTCACTTACATAGGTGTCAATTTAATAAAGTTATCACTTTTTTAAAGAAGCGATCGTTACGTACTGGTGTCGAAGAGTATCTCATATGTATTTGGCCCATTGCATCACACTATGCAGCCAATTATTTGTATACGTCAGCAAGCACTACGTACCTAGCATAAAATGTAAGTTGCTGAGAATTTTGTTGCCTGTGGCACATATAATACCATTTCTGGTACTTTGCACATACTATATATATATAAGCTTCAGGAAGGGATGTTTTAATTACAGGACCTGCAAGATGATATTACTTGCATTCGGCCTCTCTTTTCCGAGAGCAGGGTGAGGGAGAGTGACAGGAGCGAGATGTGTGGGCGGGGCCACTGCTTTGAGCGCACGTGTACCGCACGGAGACAGCCAGAGCACACGTGGCCGCCGCCGCGTCCTCGTGTGTGGGCCCGCACCGCGGCTGACAAATTGTGGTCACGGCTTGTTTCCTGGCGCGGTTTCGCGACCGCAACCCGCTCGCCGCACTAATTGGCTGGGCGGCCCACCACATGGCGCGTGGGAAGGCGGCCGCCCCCTGCAGCAGCATCGGCACACACCCAGCGCGCGGCGCAGCACTCTTGTGTGACGGGGCGGTCAGGGGAGAGCTACGTGCACACGTAAGAGTTCCGTAATCACTGTTCTGTTTACACGAGGGACGATTTTTTTCGTAGATAGTTACTTTCTTTCTTTCTTTCACTGGTGCCATGTCCTGCACTGATCCAGGGTCGGCCGTCACCCCGTACCCCCTCCGCCCCCCCCCCCTCCCGGGACGGAATTAGTGTACCCCCGCTGTCGGCGTCGATTGTAATTCATGGAATAGTGCGAGTGTGTTCAGATGTTTGCGACTTGTGTAACTGAGGCGGAACGTGGGGACCAGCCCGGTATTCACCTAGCGGGATGTGGAAAACCGCCTAGAAACCACATCGAGGCTGGCCGGCACACCGACCGACGACGGTAATCTGCCTGGCCGGATTCGATCCGGGGCCGGTGAGCCTAACCGAGTCCAGGAAGCAGCGCATAGCGCTCTCGGCTAACCTGGCGGGTCCTTTCGTAGATAGTTACTAATATGAGGGCAGTTAGTGGAAGTATCTGAACCAATAGTGAAATCAAAGCTGATAGTTGTCTCTCGACGAGACACTTTGTAAGCCTCTCGCTTCTCCCTGAAATTCGAATTACATGCAACCATAGATCCTGAAATATGCCCTGATTAAAGACCTTCTTCTATACAATGGCACCTCAAGGAATTGCCACACTTACCATTATATGTACATTACAAACAAATAAAGACGATGACATGACACTATTACATTTATTTAAATGTACAGTAGTAAACTTAAGGTTCTTCTAATATAACTGGTTTCTCACAAAAAAAAAATTAGTTAAAAAAAAACAGTTGCTCCACACATCAAAAAAATATTGGCATACCTGCACAAAAACGAAGTTAGTCTCTGTAATTCACGTAACTCAATTCTAGTAGCTAGTGTGCATACCGTTGGCATTGATGGGAGGTGTAGGCGTCTTGGCATGTAGTGAATCAAGTTATGAGTAATATCTGATGAGATATTCGACCTCTCCTCCAACAACACCGTCAGAAATTCCTACTTCCTGGAGAACGACGTTTTCGAACCTTTGTATCCAAGTACCGGTACCCCAAAGATACTCTATCGGGTTAAGCTCGGGGCTCTGTGGTGGAGTGAAAACCCTCCTTGGAGCATTATGTAATAACCACTTCCGACTTTTCAGAGCTGTATGTTCAGGGTCGTTGTCTTATTGAAAGTAAAAAACACCACCAAGACTCAGTTTCTGTGCACTCCTACGTAAATGCCCTCGCAACGCTTCGATATATTTACGATGGTCCATGACACCTTCAATGATTGCCAAGTCACCAACACCAGAAGCTGCCGTGCATCCTCAAACCATTACGTTTCCTTCCCTATGTTTTATTGCAGATGACTGGAGCTCCGTATTTGGTTTCCGCCACACTTTTCCCTTTCTGTCAGATCCAAAAAAGTTAAACTATCATTCGTCAGAAAATAGCATAATATTCCGAAATTCAATCTATTTATTGCCATAATCTTTGGCAACCTGCAAGCGTTTTCGTCGATTTACTTCCGAAATAAATTGCTTCTTTCTGGGAGAACTAGCATGAATATCTACATTCGTAATATTTCTCCACTTACCTGTTTATTAGACATTGACTAGATGTCCAATACAAACGCCCCTGCACTTTTAAAGAGCTCTTTTTGTGCAAGATGAACTCTCCTTTGTCGCTCCCTATACGTAAGAACTCTTGGACAGCCGGATCTCCGTTTATTCTCTGTTGTACCAGTTTCTTGATACATTTTGTTGATTACCCGCACTGTTGTAAAATAAACAGAAAGTTCTTTACCAACTTCACGGTAACTTTTACCTACGAATGCAATAAAACCGCCTCGTTGCGGAAGGACAGGGAATGCACCTTCCCATTCGGACTCATCGTGTCAAGTGAATGCTCCGTATACTGGCCATCAGGCAAGCGACTGAACTTTTTGTCAATTCCGACTGCGCAAATCTGGTACAAGCGGCGCTGTCTGACAAGTACAATAAGAAACGCCTTGAGTGTGCCAATACTTTTTTGAGCACGAGAAACCTCTCATTTAATTGATTAAATATGTTTCTCTTGTCTTACGAAAATGTTTTAAAATACAAATTGAGTCAGAGCTAATGGTATACGTATTATGTTCCTACTATTTGCACATTCTGTATCAGATGCGAATCAATGCTACTTAGAAATTCGGCTTTATTGATTTCCAATGATGGAACAACTCTCTATTAAGCAGGTGGTCATAATGTTTTGGCACATCAGTAGGTGGTGGAGAAGATCATCTGGCAGTTTGCGTGTTTCGTACGGCGCCTTGCATCTTATGAACAAGTATGATTATGAATCCATTATCGACGAAATAATAACCGTAATCATACTTGTTCATAAGATGCAAGGTGCCGTACGAAACACGCAAACTAGACTGATAATTACAGACAATTAAAACCATTTTATGTGGCAGTCATTTATTACATCACTACGCATTTCAGTGCTTTCTTACACAGCCTTCACTTGGAGAACTATGTAGTTACATTCTTGACCCCTTTTCACAGCAGGAGGCCATTGGAAAACAGGTTTCTGGTAATAAAAAAATATTTTTTTACATTAACAACACTGCTGCTACGATATGGCGTCTCTCCTCTTTGTTAACACAAAGAAAAATAATCACATGTTTGTCCACTTGTGACATTCGTGTAAACCACTGAAATGCAGGGAGGTATAATACAAGGTGCAGGTATTTCTATATGTGGTACTTTAATACGTATATAATCCGCATGTTGACTGTTTTTTCTCTTTTTTTGACATTTGTGTGTAGATTGTAAGAGGCTTTCAATAAACCGTTTGACTTTCGGAAAAATATCATCCACACTATTCCGAAGACTGTAAGAGCCGCCAAGTGCAAGAATTATGGCACAATCAGCTTAAACGCTCATGCATCCCAATTGCTGACAAGAATACTATAAAAAAGAATGGAAAAAATAGAGGCTGTGTTAGATGACGATCAGTTTGGCTTTAGGAAACGTAAAGGCTGCAGAGAGGCATTCTGACGTTGTGGTTGATAATGGAAGCAAAACTGAAGAAACACCAAGACACGTTCATAGTATTTGTCGACCTATAAAAAGTGTTCGACAATGTAAAATAGTGCAAGATGTTCGAAATTCTGAAAAAACCAGGGGTACGTTATAGGGAAACACGAGTAATGTACAATATGTACGAGAACCAAGAGGGAATAATAAGAGTGGATGATCAAGAATGAACTCCTTGGTTTAAAAAGGGTGTATACGCCCCAACTGTTCAATCTGTACATCGAAGAAGCAATGATGGGAATAAAAGAAAGATTCTGGAATTAAAATTCAGGGTGAAAGTATATCAATGATACTATTCGCAGATGACATTGCTATCCTGAGTGAAACTGAAGAAGGATTACATGATCTGCTGAATGCAGTGGACAGTCTAATGAGTACAGAGTATGGACTGGGAGTAAACTGAAGAAAGACGAAAGTAATAAGAAGTATCAGAAATGAGAATAGCGAGAAACTTAAGATCAGAATTGATGGTCATGTAGTAGATGAGATTAAGGAATTCTGCTACCTACGTAGCGAAATAAGCAATGACGAGCAAGGAGGACATCAAAAGCAGATAAGCAGTGGCATAAACGGCATTCCTGGCCAAGAGAGGTCTACTGGTATCAAACATTGGCCTTAATTTGAGGAAGAAATTTCTGAGAATATACGAGGTGCATTCAAGTTCTGAGGCCTCCGATTTTTTTTCTAATTAACTACTCACCCGAAATCGATGAAACCGGCGTTACTTCTCGACGTAATCGCCCTGCAGACGTACACATTTTTCACAACGCTGACGCCATGATTCCATGGCAGCGGCGAAGGCTTCTTTAGGAGTCTGTTTTGACCACTGGAAAATCGCTGAAGCAATAGCAGCACGGCTGGTGAATGTGCGGCCACGGAGAGTGTCTTTCATTGTTGGAAAAAGCCAAAAGTCACTAGGAGCCAGGTCAGGTGAGTAGGGAGCATGAGGAATCACTTCAAAGTTGTTATCACGAAGAAACTGTTGCGTAAAGTTAGCTCGATGTGCGGGTGAGTTGTCTTGGTGAAACAGCACACGCGCAGCCCTTCCCGGACGTTTTTGTTGCAGTGCAGGAAGGAATTTGTTCTTCAAAACATTTTCGTAGGATGCACCTGTCACCGTAGTGCCCTTCGGAACGCAATGGGTAAGGATTACGCCCTCGCTGTCCCAGAACATGGACACCATCATTTTTTCAGCACTGGCGGTTACCCGAAATTTTTTTGGTGGCGGTGAATCTGTGTGCTTCCATTGAGCTGACTGGCGCTTTGTTTCTGGATTGAAAAGTGGCATCCACGTCTCATCCATTGTCACAACCGACGAAAAGAAAGTCACATTCATGCTGTCGTTGCGCGTCAACATTGCTTGGCAACATGCCACACGGGCAGCCATGTGGTCGTCCGTCAGCATTCGTGGCACCCACCTGGATGACACTTTTTGCATTTTCAGGTCGTCATGCAGGATTGTGTGCACAGAACCCACAGAAATGCCAACTCTGGAGGCGATCTGTTCAACAGTCATTCAGCGATCCTCCAAAACAATTCTCTTCACTTTTTCGATCATGTCGTCAGACTGGCTTGTGCGAGCGCGAGGCTGTTTCGGTTTGTTGTCACATGATGTTCTGCCTTCATTAAACTGTCGCACCCACGAATGCACTTTCGACACATCCATAACTCCATCACCACATGTCTCCTTCAACTGTCGATGAATTTCAATTGGTTTCACACCACGCAAATTCAGAAAACGAATGATTGCACGCTGTTCAAGTAAGGAAAACGTCGCCATTTTAAGTATTTAAAACAGTTCTCATTCTCGCCACTGGCGGTAAAATTCCACCTGCCGTACGGTGCTGCCATCTCTGGGACGTATTGACAATGAACGCGGCCTCATTTTAAAACAATGCGCATGTTTCTATCTCTTTCCAGTCCGGAGAAAAAAGTCGGAGGCCTTAGAACTTGAAGGCACCTCGTATGTTTGGAGCACAGCATTTTTTGGTCGTGATACATGGAGTATAGATAAACGGGAACAGAAGAGAATCGAAGCATTTGAGATGTGATGCCACAGAAGAATGTTGAGAATTAGATCAACTGATAAGGTAAGAAATGAGGAGGTTCTATGCAGACTAGAGGAGGAAAGGAATATTTGGGCTGGCCGCTGGTGGCCGAGTGGTTCTAGGCGCTTCAGTCTGAAACCGCACGACCGCTGTGGTCGCAGGTTCGAATCCTGCCTTGGGCATGGATGTGTGTGATGTCCTTAGGTTAGTTAGGTTTAAGTAGTTCTAAGTTCTAGGGAACTGATGACCTGAGATATTAAGTCCCATAGTGCTCAGAGCCATTTGAACCATTTTTTTGGAATATGTGGAAAACACTGACAAGGAGAAGGGACAGGATCACAGGACGTCTGTTAAAACTTCAGGGAATGAGTTCCATGGTACTAGAGGGAGCTGTAGAATGCACACCTGTACAGGAAGACAGAGATTGGAGTACATCCACCAAATAATTGAGGACGTGGGTTGCAAGTGCTTCTTGAGATGAACAGATTGGCGCAGGAGAGGAGTTCGTGGTGGGCCACGTCAAAATCAGTCAGCAGATTGATGACTCAAAAAAAATGCTCGGAAATCAGTCTGTATTAATAAAATGCTGTTTCCTACCCTACTGTTCCACATACGTAAGTAGCAGCAATGTTTTGTGTACCCCAGTTGCATTCCTAAGAATAAAGCATTGACTTTTACATCATCACAGGTTTTCCATTTATGTTCCTGATAACTGACTGAATCCTAGAGGGATGTCATATTTGCATATGTCTCCTTCATGTGAACTGCATAACCAAAAGGAATAAAAGGAAGACTGTTGCCATTCTGAAGAACATAGCTTTGAAACAAAGCCTGAAGGAGTCTACTAACAGCCTCCATTGAGTTGGATCAATGTTCAAATTCAAGGATATCATCAAGTCATTAATGTTGCAACAAAGAACAAGAGTTTTTTTCTTCTCCAAAAAGGGAAGCAGTTCCATGTGACGTTTCCCGTACTGTGAGACTGACATAACTTTCGAGAAGATTTTATTGCTGCAGTCGAAACCCAGGAATTTCTGCCTTCTTCTTTGACAGGTCAAGGCCTGTAACGAGATCGCTCCATTCCGCTTGACTCAGTCTGTGCGGTTTATAATCTTTTTCCTCAAAATCAGAGTCACTGGATGTGGAAGGATTGTCTGGTTTTTCTACTTCTTCTTGTTCCGCATTGACTGCATTTTCTACTTCAAAGACGCAACTTTCGGTGGAGTAGGATCTGGTAAAGTATTTGAATGAGGAATCGGTCGATTACCAGATCGAATATTCGGATACTGAACTGTTCTTCTTTTCTTCTCAGAGAATCCTGCCTTTATAGGTTGAGTCAAGCAGAAATAGTCATCGGTATGATTTGTGGGCTTCCGCCAAACCATGGGCACAGCAAAAGCCATTGATTGCTTCTTATTTTTCAGTCATTCTCGCAGTGTAACTGAATACGAACAGCGTAAGAGTATTTGTGTTTTGTTATTGAACAGATGCTCCAACTCCAAAATAAACTTTCCCCCAAACTGAAAATGTTGACCATAAAAATGAAATGTGACTTTAATTGCAAAGCAAGAGCTAATCTACCGTTTTTATACTGCTTTTTTTTAATGCGTGTAATGTCCCCATAGAAAATACCCTCTACCACGCACCAGTTAATTAGTGCCAATCAAACCATCCACATTCAGTCACTTTGGAAAAGTATCTGATCTGATTTTCTAGTAATATATGCGCCGACAGCTCGTCGACGCCAAAGTATTTTCTAGTACGTTTATTCTTTGGAATAACAGAGATACATGTATGTATTCTCCGTGGTTGTTAGACTGGTAACTAGGACAGCTTCGGAAGTATCTGTTGAAAGATTGACGGGTTTCTAAAAGAGACATATTTGCTTTTCTTCTCGCTAAAGCGAGCTATTAACATTTGTGCCACTAGCGGGTTGTTTGAAGAGAAAGAAACTGTTGTTGTTGTTGTTGTGGTCTTCAGTCCTGCGACTGGTTTGATGCAGCTCTCCATGCTACTCTATCCTGTGCAAGCTTCTTCATCTCCCAGTATCTACTGCAACCTACATCCTTCTGAATCTGCTTAGTGTATTCATCTCTTGGTCTCCCTCTACGATTTTTACCCTCCACACTGCCCTCCAATGCTAAATTTGTGATCCCTTGCAAAGAAACTGTAACGGAAAATAATTAAGACTTGGAACCAACAGAGATCTGGACATGTAATGGAGATGGATTGAATATACAATTTCCTTCATAAATAAGGTTTGTGACCCCTTTAATTCTGGAGGGAATGAACGAATGAGTTCTTTGTCTGAATCATTGATGATCGCGTTGGCCCTATAATTAGTGGGGAAGTTTCAGCTGTGTCGAAGAGAGCCTGCAATCACCGAGTCTTTGTTAAACCGTCCAAAAAGGCTTCGTACACATCTGGAATTCGAAATCTTTCGTAAAAGGAACGAATTGTTCAAACGATTGATTTTCCCAACTGAATGCAGCGCATAACAATAATAATAAATGTAAAGATCTCTTACAGCAAGCCAGCCGCTGAATACTAAGACGAAGGGCTCCACCAGAGATTCTATTTGGCTGATTTCACGTAATGAAATATTATATCAAAAACTGTACATAGATAAAGGAGAGAGAGAGAGAGAGCGAATGAAAATTAGAGAAAATACTAATAATCCTCCATTAGTCTAATTTTTCGCCTGTCTTATCACGGATCAGCCTAAAGACAAAACGGGAGGCCCTTACTTTACTGTATAGATTTATGTGTGAAAGTGAAGGGATCTTAAAGGCAACAGATACACGTCTATACAGACAAGACATTGCACAAAGTTAGCGGCAAGCTGCATGCATTCATCATTCAGCGTCTATTCTCCTTACATTAATACATTATATGCGGCAAATGGAAATACGTAAGAATGAACTATTTTTGAGCCCAAAACATTTTCATTGTCGGACAGTGTTCTCTGATTGAAAGTATCCGCCAACTTTATTAGTGGGCATTAATAAGAGGCTTGGACACTTTCAGTGAGGTATCTGAACGTCTGTAGACGAATGGCAGCTCATTCTTCCTCTAGAGCCGAAATCAGATAAGATAGTGCGGCTAGACGCTGGGGTCATGAGCGAAGTAGACTTTGTAACTCATTCCGAAGCTATTCCATTGGGTTCAGGCCGGGACTCTAGGTAGGTCAGTCCATTTCAGAACAGCTGTTGTCCATATTGCGTTGCCTCATAGATGCTGCTTCATGATGGGTTGCATTTTCGTGCTGATACAATCGTTCATCGTCTCCGAACTGTTCCTGTACTGCGCACAGTAGACATTGTTGTAAAACATGTGCGTATACTTCCGGATATAGGGTTTCCTTAAGCGCAATAAGGGCATCGCACCCTAACCGCGGAAGACAGCCCCATGCTGCAACACAACCTTCTCCATACGTCACTCGGTGTGTGCGTGTGTTTTTTTTTTTTTTTTTCAAGTCCCCCATGACCATTTAAGTTTAGTTTCTCTTTACATGCTGAGCAACCCATCAGTGTCCTCTGATACACCTCGTCTTCATTTTCTGCCGGTGACGTCGGCATGTATACCTGGACTATTATTGCTGGTGTTGGTTTGCTTCCGATTATGATGAGAGAAACCTGATCACTGAACTGGTCAGAATAATCCACATTCTGCCGTATCCTCACATTCCTACACCCAAAATACCGTTTTCTGTTACTGTTCATATTGCAGTATATTCGTGTATCCAGAAATCTTAGTCTTCTTTCCGTTTCACTTCACTAGCTCCTACTATATCTTCATTGCTTGTCTGCATTTCCATTTTAAAATTTTCTCTAACATAAAAAATTCTGACATCTCACTCCTAAAATGTCACCCATCCGTTGGCTTTCCTGTCCTTCTCTGACGGTGAGCTTTACCTCGGCTGATCCCCTCCTTGAGATCTAGGAAACTAAAGTGGAATCTTTGGCGAACAGAGTGAGCATCATGAAACTATTTTCAATTAAAGGTCATCTTTCTTGAGGATACACATTATGTGACTACAATTCAGTGATTTTGCATTTCCTTCTGCATCGCAATGACGTTAAACATTCCTAAGTTTTACCGTCCTTTGGGCAGTTTCCCACACGAATAGCAAGATGGTGCCCAGAAATTTTAACAATTCCTCCACCCTCTTTGACGAACCCGTTTGCAGAGTGGGTGATTTCTTATGCCGAAAGACTTTGGGCATCCTTGCTAATGATTTCTACTCAAAATCCAGGTAATGTCTGGGTTTGTCAGTACCTCTGAGAACGAGGGCGTGAGTCGTTCTTGCGTAGCTCAGATGGTAGAGTACTTGCCCGGGAAAGGCACAGGTCCCGAGTTCGAGTCTCGGTCCGACACACAGTTTTAATCTGCCAGGAAGTTTCACCTCTATTTTTGCGCAACTGAAAAATACACTGAAGGAAAAAAAATCGCTAAACCGAGAAGGAGCTGTGCGATATAAACGAAAGTTGGTACGCCTGTTTCTACATCTGAAAGATATTTATTCAAATTTCGCGCCGATGAAAATCAGACTTGCTCTAAATACACGCTTTGAGGGTCCTAAGCGTTAGTTACCTATGAGATTGGCCGTGGTAAGTTTATGTTAGCCATTATCAGCTACTAAATGAGTTTGAAAGAGGTCGTGTAACAGGGCTACGAGAAGCTGGATGTTCCTTCTGCGATACTGCAGAGAGACTTGGCAGGATTGTAGCAACAGTACGCGATTGCTGGCAGTGGCGGTCACGAGAATGTACGGTCACAAGAAGACCGGGCTCCAGACGGTCACTTGCCACAGTGAGAGGGACGACCATTGCGTTCGACATGGAGATCTGGCGCATCATACTGCGTCTGCAGAAGCAAATTGACAGCAGCTCGCACCACAGGGACACAATGAACTGCAAGGGCAGCTCCCAGCCAGACTCCCTGATCACCGCCATTTGGGGCTTCAGTAGCGTACAGTAGTTGTCAATTGAGAGCTCATTGGGGCGCAAGGCGGAGCGGAGGTATGTTGTGTATTCAGATGAAAGTTGGTTCTTCCTTGGTTCTAGTGATGGCTGTGTGCTGGTTTGAAGGACGGCAGTTGAGGGCTCGCAACCAGCCTGCCTACATGCTAGGCACAGGAGACCTACACCTGAAGTTATGGTCTGAGGTGCGATTTCGCATGACAACAGGTGCACTCACGTGGTTATCCCACTCTGACTGCAGATTTGTACGTCAATCTGGTGATTCGACCTGTTACATTGCCATTCATGAACAGCATTCCAGGGGGTGTTTTCCAACAAAATATCGCTCGCCCACATACCACTGTTGTAAGCCAACATGTTCTACAGAGCGTCGATATGTTGCCTTGACCTGATCGATCACCATATCTGTCTCCCGAAGACATATGAGATATCACCGGACAACCACTCCACGTCATCCACAACCAGCATTAACCGTCCGAGTACCGACTGACGAAGTACGACAGGCATGGAACTCTGTCGCACAAACTGACATCCGGCACCTTTATACAACATTCTGGCGGTTAGACTTGTTATTAATGTACCAGTATTTCATATTTGCGATGGCTTATTTCGTGCGTACATTAATCTGTAATCTTTCAATATTAATCACTTGAATATGTTACCTAGACAAATGTATTCCCTAAATATCGTTTCTCTTCATTAATTATGTTTTGGTTATGCGATTTTTTCCGTAATTTTATGAAAATCCTTTCGTGGGTTGTCAGAGCAGCTGCCGTTGACAAGGATAGTGTGGCGCGGTCGCGTGAGTGTGGGTGGATACCCCACACGGGACGGACAGGAATTCAGCGCACACGCCAGCGGGGAATGTTAACTAAGACGCGACGCCACGTGTGGCCCGTAATTGGCTGTTGTGCTGACCCCGACACGTGGGCGGCTCGTCACACCCCTCTCACGGGCGGCATTTAACGCTCGTGTCCGCGCCCGCGTCACTTTGTCTCGTCGCCGGCAGAGTTCAGACAGGGCTCCGCGAAGAAAACGCCATCATTGCACCCTAGCCAATTTCTTGTACCTTGCCGTTATAAGGTGGGCTGTGTTTACTTCATTCACAAAACCTGTTTGCACTTTTATAATTGGAATTATTAAATTGTTCGTGACGTCTAATGGTTTGTCGTCTGTCTCATATATATTTGACATCAGATGGAATACATAGCTAAACAACTCTAATGGAATGCGAAATACTTCAGGTGTCTTATATCGACTTAGTACTCTGTCAGATTCTTCTCACAGTATTTTAACTCCCATCGGACGTTCAGTTAGTTCCTCTTTCCTTTACAAACTATTGTCTTCAAGTTCATTGTCCTCATACAACCCTTCTACATATTGCTTTCCACTTCAGCTTTCCCCGTCTTTGATTAGTATTATCCTGACATATGAGCTCTTGATATTCATACAGCTGCTTCTCTTTACTTCAAAACTCTCTCTTTTTTCTCCTTTAGATGTCACTTATCTTTCCCCTGGTCATGCATGCTTCAATAGCCTTGCATTTGTTCTGTAGCGATTCGTGGCTAGCCACTTAGCACTTTCTGTCAGTATAATTTTTCACATCTCTATTCACTTTTGCCTTCTTGATTTGATGAATTTTTTTATATTTTCTCCTTTCCTAAAGTAAATTCAGTGCCTTTTGTGTTATCCAAGAATTCCTATTGGGGCTTGTCTTTTTGCCTATTTGATCCTCTGCTGCCTTCACTATTCCATCTCTCGGAGGTACCCATTCGTCCTCTATTGTATTCCATACCCAGTTTTAGTCAATCGTTGTCAAGTGCTCTCTTTGAAACCCTCAGCAATTGTAGATTCCTCTCATTTATCCAGCTAAATTTTTCTCCCTCATTTCCTTAAGTCATGGGACCAAAAACAACCACCATCATCCTCATCATCGTCATCACATTCTTCATCACATCATCACCTTCACTATCATCCTTCCACATATATCTCGCGAAATGAACAGGGATTTGAGTTCTACTAGAGACATACAGTCATGGGAACAGGGATTTGACTTCTACTAGAGACATACAGTCATTCTTCCCGTGCATCATTTGCAAATGCTGCTGAAAGTGGTATTAGTACACGACTTACCCTCCATCACAAGCGTGCGATGATGTGTCTAGAAACCATGGAGAAAAAAGAAACATCAGTAGCGTGATAATACAATGCAGCCAATTTTGATGCATGATCAACAGCTAAAGAATAGTTCACACTAAACACCAACGGGACTTCTCTGAACGGAAGGAAACGTCGCCATCAGACGGTGGTATCTTCGCACCAGATGGAACGTCAACATGACGTCTTGTTGTTTAGCCCAGTACTGAACGGTAATTGTCAGATTAGAAGATACCAGCCATTTTACCGTGCCACTGAGGACTTGAAGAATATGTAAAGTGTCAGGTTTGTTCCACATTCCATGGATCATTTGTACGATTAATTGTATGGATGTGGAACGAATACCTTACATTCATGTTCATACGTAAATATGGCTACATGCTGACCATTTACAAGTTATTTTTTATTTCAATTTTAATTTTTTTATTGAAGCAGATGTGAGTTAGTAATTTCCAACCACCATTTATAGATTACAAAAATGCAAATTATTCTACAGAATGGAACGAGTTATGAAGGAGAAACGTTTTTA
This sequence comes from Schistocerca cancellata, assembly GCF_023864275.1. NCBI lineage: Eukaryota > Metazoa > Arthropoda > Insecta > Orthoptera > Acrididae > Schistocerca > Schistocerca cancellata. The sequence continues at coordinate 600,681,441 of NC_064628.1, read as the reverse complement.
GTTTGTTTTCAAATATAACTTTTCTGCCTATTAAATATTTTATATCATTGGTTAAGAGATCAGAAATTTTGGTGACAGCATTGTGCACCCCTTTCTGTTCTAAAGACGATCTTAATGTGGAGTAATGAACGTAATTTTTCTTTACTGATGTGAGTGCATTTCAAGCACGACATACGCTTTCTCGGCTCCTGACGCCATTTTGTCTCACTGCGCTCTCGAGCGCTCTGACGGCAGAAACCTTAAGTGCCGCTTCAGCCGAACAAAACTTTATGAGTTTTTCTACGTATCTGTAGTGTGTCGTGACCATATGTCAATGAATGGACCTACAGTGAATTTATGAAATCGCTTCAATCATTTGTAATAGCCCTGTACTTTGAAGAACATTATTTACCTTTCCTTCCATTGCTGTATATGTGTTTGGATTGCTTACAATAGTAGTGCCACCCACAGAAAGAACTAATTCCCTTGTTGTATATTAGACTGAAAGTCGTTTACATGTATAATAAACAATAGTGGATCTAAGATTGAGCCTTGTGGAACCACCTAAGTATTTTCTCTCCAGTCAGATAAGTCTCCTCTGCTTTCATTGGTTGCATTACTAAGTATGAATACAGCTTTATGCATTTTTTTCGTGTTGACCAAACATTTCCAAGATTAGCATTAATTTGCTCTAGAAATTTTATGCACAGAAACATATCAAACAATATGCAGGAGGCCATATATACCCTCTCTTTAGTTTAACCTGTGTTTCCCATATTCTTTCTGAATATATACTCCTGGAAATTGAAATAAGAACACCGTGAATTCATTGTCCCAGGAAGGGGAAACTTTATTGACACATTCCTGGGGTCAGATACATCACATGATCACACTGACAGAACCACAGGCACATAGACACAGGCAACAGAGCATGCACAATGTCGGCACTAGTACAGTGTATATCCACCTTTCGCAGCAATGCAGGCTGCTATTCTCCCATGGAGACGATCGTAGAGATGCTGGATGTAGTCCTGTGGAACGGCTTGCCATGCCATTTCCACCTGGCGCCTCAGTTGGACCAGCGTTCGTGCTGGACGTGCAGACCGCGTGAGACGACGCTTCATCCAGTCCCAAACATGCTCAATGGGGGACAGATCCGGAGATCTTGCTGGCCAGGGTAGTTGACTTACACCTTCTAGAGCACGTTGGGTGGCACGGGATACATGCGGACGTGCTTTGTCCTGTTGGAACAGCAAGTTCCCTTGCCGGTCTAGGAATGGTAGAACGATGGGTTCGATGACGGTTTGGATGTACCGTGCACTATTCAGTGTCCCCTCGACGATCACCAGTGGTGTACGGCCAGTGTAGGAGATCGCTCCCCACACCATGATGCCGGGTGTTGGCCCTGTGTGCCTCGGTCGTATGCAGTCCTGATTGTGGTGCTCACCTGCACGGCCCCAAACACGCATACGACCATCATTGGCACCAAGGCAGAAGCGACTCTCATCGCTGAAGACGACACGTCTCCATTCGTCCCTCCATTCACGCCTGTCGCGACACCTCTGGAGGCGGGCTGCACGATGTTGGGGCGTGAGCGGAAGACGGCCTAACGGTGTGCGGGACCGTAGCCCAGCTTCATGGAGACGGTTGCGAATGGTCCTCGCCGATACCCCGGGAGCAACAGTGTCCCTAATTTGCTGGGAAGTGGCGGTGCGGTCCCCTACGGCACTGCGTAGGATCCTACGGTCTTGTCGTGCATCCGTGCGTCGCTGCGGTCCGGTCCCAGGTCGACGGGCACGTGCACCTTCCGCCGACCACTGGCGACAACATCGATGTACTGTGGAGACCTCACGCCCCACGTGTTGAGCAATTCGGCGGTACGTCCACCCGGCCTCCCGCATGCCCACTATACGCCCTCGCTCAAAGTCTGTCAACTGCACCTACGGTTCACGTCCACGCTGTCGCGGCATGCTACCAGTGTTAAAGACTGCGATGGAGCTCCGTATGCCACGGCAAACTGGCTGACACTGACGGCGGCGGTGCACAAATGCTGCGCAGCTAGCGCCATTCGACGGCCAACACCGCGGTTCCTGGTGTGTCCGCTGTGCCGTGCGTGTGATCATTGCTTGTACAGCCCTCTCGCAGTGTCCGGAGCAAGTATGGTGGGTCTGACACACCGGTGTCAATGTGTTCTTTTTTCCATTTCCAGAAGTGTACATAGAAGAAAAACAAAACAAAAAATATTTTCCCCTTCAAGAGAGGTGACTTTTGTACTGTCAAAAACGTTTTTTAAATGAAAATTGATTGATCTGCTTGTTTTCATATGTACTTCTCATGTATTTATCGAAACGCTGATGATTTATTCGTTCAGGTATCGTAACACCTAAATAATTTGACACTTTCAGTCTCCTTTCATCAGAGAGCACTCTTATGAAAGTTTCACAATGTATCACGTAATAAAATAAAGATTTAGAATATGAGAAAGTATGAAATCCATTTGTAACAACGAGTGAGCGTGGCGAGAGATTAACGTTCGATGTCAACTGACGATACTACCATATCCCTGTCAACTTCAACGTCAAAATTTTCTTTACAAAAAACCTTGACTGTGACGTTCCGTTACGTTAACGGACTGGGAGAATGCCTCATTCTAAGTGAAGCATGAAATGGAGACCAAGAAGCAGACGAAGTTCTACTACCTAGGCAGCAAAATAACTCATGATGGGCGTAAGAAGCAGACTAGCACTGGCAAAAAGGGCGTTCTTGGCCAAGAGAAGTCAACTAGTATCATACATAGGACTTCGTTTGAGGAAGACAGTTCTGAAAACGCACATTTGGAGCATGGCATTATATGACAGTGAAACATGGACTGTGGGAAAACGGGAACAGAAGAGGAGCGAAGCATTTGAGATGCGGTGCTACAGACGAATGTTGAAAGTTAGGTGAACTGATAAGGAAAGGAATAATCAGGTTCTTCGCAGAATCGGCGAGGAAGGTGATGTGTGGAAAACTCTGCAAGAAGAAAGGACAGGTTAACAGGAAATGTGTTAAGACATTAGGGAATAACTTCCGCGGTACTAGATTGAGTTGTAGAGTATGAAAACTGTAGAGGAAGAGAGAGAGACGAATACATCTAGAAAAAAAATTAACATTCTACTACATTCCATAACGCCATGACGTTCATTAGCGATCGACCTTAACTGTATGGAGGCTGTCGATTGTGTTGGCCCTCACGTTAAGCGCATTCCCCTCCAATTTCAACTAGAAGTCTCACAGACAACCTTAAGATGAGCCATTTCATCACATTTTACATTACGATGGCTCTGGAATTCCCTTATAAAAAAAAATTACAAGGTGTGAGTAACAGTCGCGGTCTGATAGTTCGTGTCAGCTCATTTACATATATAAATAGTTTATTCTTGCCAGGAATAGAGGTTCTCTACGATTTTTGCCTATTATCGAAATTGATGCTGGAAAAATATACTGGTGTCTAAAATTAAAGCAAAAAACGTCTATTTTCTCGTCCTGTGTCGAGTTTACGGTATAATTACATAAAATGTCAACCAGATGTCCGTACGATCATGTTCATCAAAAAAGACGGCATTGCGGTCAACGGACAACCATGTCAACGATGTCGTCAGGAGATCTATGAAACGAGTATGTTTGCCGGTTAGCTCCACTTCTACATTCACTGCGTGCACTATCACAGACAGTGTACTATGCTACACAGAAGATGTCTGCTAGACTCTCCGCGGTGGACGGCCAGAGAAAGAAACGAAGCAGAACAGTCGCAGACTGATATGGCCCAATGGCATAGAGTGAATCGATCTGTTGTTTCTCTGATGTGGCGACAGTGTATATAGATCGGAACTGTGTCCCGAAGACCAGGGGAGGACAGACCAAGTGTGGCTTCAGAAGAGAGGCCCGTTATTTGGTTGAAAGGGCACGACAGTACCGCCTTAGTCTGCACGGAAACTGGCATGTGAGCTCTCAGCATCCACTGGACGAGTTGTATCGAGGCAAACAGTACGCAGAAGGCTTCGGCAGAGTGGCCTGCTGTATGTCTACCTCTGGCGCGTCTTCACAGAAGGGAACGTCTGGAGTGGAGTCATCAACACGCCATCTGGGCGGTCGAAAAGCGGGCCAATGTTGTTTTCACAGATAAGTCCCGATTTAGTCGGCAGAGTGATTCTCGATGGATTCGCATCTGGAGGGAACGTGGAACACTGTTTCGGGACCCAAACATTGTGGAAAGAGACCGATATCGAGGGGGATCCCTAATGGTGTGGGCAAGGATTATGTTTATTACTCGAATACCTCTTCATGAAATTGTACTGTCAAATCGGCAAGGTTTAACTGCTGTCAGGTATCGTGACGAGGTCTTGGGACCTCATCTGCTTTTGCGAGGTGCTGTGGGCCCAGACTCGGTATTGGTGGACGATAACGCTCGATCTACCAGAGCACGGGTGGTTGAGGTTTTCTTGGAAACGGAAGACAATGCACACATGGCGTGGCCTGCACTCTCTCCCGATTTGAATACCGTAGACCGTGTCTGGGATGCACTAGGTACACGGCTTGCATCATGCCAGTATCCACCAACCGCTCTCCAAGACTGCGAGCTGTTCTGCATGAACATGAGACTGCTGACATCATTCACAGCATGCCCTGTCGTTGTCAGGCCTGTAATGCTGCCAGAGGTGGTCACAGCCCATACTGAGCATATTAAACAGTTGTCGGGATATGTGTGCAAATCCGTTAAGTTGGAAATGTCGAATAACATTTTTGTCTATCGTTATGCATGTTGCAGTTGTTTACGTTCTGTATTCTTTACATTGTTTCTACGTTACTATCACCTGTTTATACAGTTTAGTGGCAAAATAAACGCAGCCTTGCAAAATTTCCGTTTGTTGCTTTCATTTTGGGCATGATAACATTTCGTCGTTGTTATATAATAACAAATTAACAATTTTCGGGATTTTTCCTTTCGTTGTGCTATTAAGCCTTGCTTATTGCCAAATTTCATGATTCTAGGTCAACGGAAGTACTCTATAAGCTTTGATAAGTGAGTTTGCGAGTACCAAATGTATGACATAAATGGCCGTATAATTTAATTACATTGCCTTAGAACCTTCAATTTCTTAACACCGCCAAGACGACCACAAACCTTAGTATATGAAAGAGAAAGAGAAAGGGTTTTTAACGGTCGGACGAAGAAAGAGACAGACAAACAGACGGGCAGCAAAGCCATGTTATAAGTGTTCCGTTTTTACCTAAAACACATCTGTCATTTTATGTAAGGGAGCAGTATTATGCCACTGGAGATTGTGATATCGATAATATATTCTGTAGTCTGATATTGGATTTAAAGAGTACTAGGGAAGAGATATAGACTCAGATCACAACTAAGTAATGACGAATGTTAGGCTCAAGTTTAAGAGATTAGCCAGGAAGACTCAATCACAAAGAAGTGGGCTACGGAAGTACTACAAAATGACGAGATACGCTTGAAGTTGTCTGAGACTGTAAATATAAAGGCTATAAATATAACGGCTATAAATGTAGCAACAAGGAAAAGTTCAGTATACAGTACAGTCGAAGAGGAATGGTCATCCTTAAAAGGGCAGTGACACAAGTTGGAAAGAAAATCATAGGTGCAAAGAGGATAACTGCGAAGAAACCTTCAGCTAATCGATGAAAGAAGAAGGTACAAAAGTATTCAGGCAAATTCAGGAATACAGAAATACCAGTCGCTGAGGAATGAAATAAATAGGAAGTGCAGGGAAGCTAAGAGTAAACGGCTGCAGGAAAAATGTGAAGAAATCGAAAAAGTACTGATTGTTGGATGGACTAACTCAGTTTAAAGGATATTAAAAGCAAGGATGGTAACATTAAGAGTGCAGCGGGAATTGCAGAGAAGAGAGAGAATAGGCAGAAAGGGTACATTGAAGGCCTCTGTCAGGTGTAACTTTCTCTGATGTGACAGAAGAAGAAACATGAGTCTATTTGGAAGAGATAGTGGATCCAGTACTAGAATCAGAATTTAAGAAACCTTTGGAGGACTTAAGATCAAATAAGGGATACTCAACATTCCATCAGAATTTCTACAGTCATTGGTAGAAGTGGCAACAAAACAACTATTCACGTTGGTATGTAGAATGTATGAGTCTGGCGACATACCATTTGACTTTCGGAAAAATATAATCACACAATTTCGAAGACTGCAAGAGCTGACAACTGCGAGAAATATCGCACAATCAGCTTAGCAGCATATGCATCGAAGCTGCTAACACGGATAATATACAGAAGAATGGAAAAGAAAATTGAGGGTTTGTTACATGACGATCAGTTTGACTTCAGGAAAGTTAAAGGCACCAGAGAGGCAATTCTGATGTTTAGTATGATAATGGAGGCAAGACTAAAGAAAAATCAAAACATGTTCATAAAATTTGTTGACGTGGAAAAAGCGTTCGACAGTGTAAAACGGTGCAAGATGTTCGAAATTTTGGAGAAAAATAGGGATAAGATATCAGTTGAGAGGGTAATATACAATATGTAGAAGAGCCAGTGGGGAATAACGTGAGTGGACGACCAAGAGCGAAGTACTCGGATAAAATGGGTGTAGGACAAGGATGTAGTCTTTCGCCCCTAGTGTTCAGTCTGCACATCGAAGAAGCAGTAATGGTAATAACAGAAGGTTCAGGAGTGAAACTAAACTTTAAGATGAAGGGATATAAATGATACTCTTCGCAGATGATATTGCTATCCTGAGTGAAACTGATGAAGAATTACATTATATGCTGAATGGAATGACCAGTTTAATGACTACAGAATAAGGACTGATAGTAAATTGAAGAAAGACGAAAGGAAAGAGAGGTAGCAGCAAGGAGAACAGTGGGAAACTTAACATCAGGATCGATGGTCACGAAGTAGATGAAGTTAAGGAATTCTACTATTTAGGCAGCAAAATAACCAATGACGTAGCAAGAAGGGCATCAAAAGCAGACTAGCACTTGCAAGAAGAGCATCCCTGGCCAAGAGAAGTCTACTAGGAACAAACATAGGCTTAAATTTGAGGAAGAAACTTCTGAGAATGTAGTACCACTGTATGGTAGTGAAACGTGGACTGTTGGAAAACCGGAAAGAAGAGAATCGAAGCATTTGAGATGTGGTGCTACAGACGAAAGTTCAAAATTAGGTGGACTGATAAGAGAAGGAATGAGGAATTCAGGGCAGAATCGGAGAGGAAAGGAATGTGTGGAAAACACTGACAAGGAGAAGGGACAGGATGATAGGAATGGTTCAAATGTCCCTGAGCACTATGGGACTTAACATCTGAGGTCATCAGTCCCCTAGAACTTAGAACTACTTAAACCTAACTAACGTAAGGACATCATACACATCCATGCCCGGGCAGGATTCGAACCTGCGACCGTAGCGGTGGCGCAGTTCCAGACTGTAGCGCCTAGAACCGCTCGGCCACTCCTGCCGGCTGATGATAGGACATCTGTTAAGACATCAGGGAATGACTTCCATGGTACCAGACCGAGCTGTAAAAGACAAAAACTGTAGAAGAAGACATAGATCGGAAAGCATCCAGCACATAACTGAGAGCGTAAGTTGCAAGTGCTTCTCTGAGATGAACAATTTGGCACAGGGGAGGAATCTCTGGTGTGGCGGGGCGCATGAATCAGGCAGATGACTGATGACTAAAAAAGAAAGAAAAAAACCTGATGTTGTGGAGTGGTAAAAGTAGCCTATACAGAACTGTACAAACTGTGCTGAAGACAGATGAATTGGTTAGATTAATTAAGAGAATTTGAGGGAAGTGCAGTGCCACCAGAAAGAAGAGACTGTACTACACCCCCTGAGACATATTTTAAAACAGTGTTTGAGTGGTCACGACTTTACGAGGACGGGTACAGGAGGAAACTGAGAAGGGATCTTGTGTGTCCATAAAAACAAAACAAAAAAAACATTTTGGAAATGTTATGAGGCATGTTTAAAGAACAAGTATTGAAAGCTAACTGCAAAACGATACGTCACGGAGAAAGCGTAAGAAGAAAATAAAGAGGTTGACGCCTGACTCTTCCCACTGGCAATTAGCGCAGTACGTTACCCAAGTGGGTTCATCCATGAGTTCTGTTTGAAACATAGTTTCTGTTTTACTTCTTTAAAACCAGTCCACATAAAGGGCCTTCACTGACCGAATTCTTGAGATTCGCGCCATGAAACGCTGCAGAGTATCCGTCTCGATGCTTTCCACTTCCTGAGTCTATGCACTCTTAGACAAACCCGTTTTAGCGTAGTTACGGATGTTAACCGCAAACCGCTGTAGTTTTTAGGAACAGAGTCCTCCCGAGATTATGACTTTCACGTTATTGAAGCCTCTTTCTCCCCCCACAGTACACGAGCTTTCATCTAGGCGAAATTGCAGCTCGCGGTGTAATAGAAAAGCGCAGCTGCCGTTAATAGTCGCATTGTCCGGGATCTGAGCAGCAGACCGCTGCCACCGCCGTAATGACTTGTTGCCTCAGCGCAAATACGTGTTTCCTGCCAGATCTCTCTCTGCGAAACTCATTTTCGCTCACGATAGTGCACCTCCGGCCAGCTAAGAAGTTCGCGTAGTTTATTTCTGTAACCCTTTTTCTCCAGCTGTGAGGGACACCTAGATTTGCCTTTTGCAATAAGGGCATTGTTGGAAACCTGTTTGTGTAATTTGTGAGCAAGAGAGAAGAGTTAGAGGTTAGCGTCCCGTCGATAGTGTGGTTATTAGGCTAGATAGCGTACACCCACTTACTTTGATAAAGTTAGGATATAAGTCATCCGCGTACTGTTAACAGGACTGTTTCATTATTCTTGAGAAGTGATTTATGGAAGTTGAAGGAAAACTTCGGTATGAATTGCCGAAGCCCACACTCTTGCATCTACATCCGAACTTAGCAAAGCACTTAAATGCTTGTACCATGTTTTAATTAGGGTTTCTTGCCGTTAGATCCGTGTATGAGAGCGGAAAAAATGACTGCTTAATTGACCCTGTGCATCTGTAATTAGTGTAACCTAGCCTTCTGGGTCCCTGCGAGAGCGATATGTAGGGGGCTGTAGTGTAACCCTAGATTCCTGAAACTTTGGCTTTCGCAGGACATCTGACCTTTGTCTTCAGGCGTCTGTCAGTACAGATTCCGCAGCATTTCCGTGGTACTCTTCCGTGGGTCTAACAAAAATATGACCGTTTGTACTTGTGTTGCTTGATTTGCTCAATATCCCATGTTAAGCCTATGTGACCTGGCTTCGCCTCACTTTAGTAATATTCCAAGATGGATCACACGATCCCATTGAGAGAAATCTCTTTTGTAGACTGCATTTTCGCAGTGTTATACCAACAAACAGGAGCCTGCAACATGCTTTACCTATGTGATAACTGTGCACGGTTCAGTCACAATAATGTGACCACCTCCTATGTTCGACGTCAGCGTGCAATAACCATTCACAGACGCCACGTGGTAGCACTAGCAGTGGAGGGTATGTAAAGCATTTCGGTGAGGACACGGACAACAGTGCAGTCGTTATCATACTGCGGAAATGAACCTATGTACCTGACTTTAAAAATGACGTGATCATTGGCTTTCGGGCAAAGGGCGGAAGCATTTCAGAAACGGTCAAGTGTGTAAACTGTTCGCGCGCCGCCGTGGCTAAGGTATACTGTGCGCGGCAAAATGGCTGTATCCAAAACTGGAGCCGAGGCTATTATGGTGCACCACGGGCCATAGATGACAGGAGTCAACGACTGCCGTAGAGCTATATTTGTACGGGCGAATAGACGTGCTTATTTTGAGCAACTGACTACTCAGATGAACCAAGAAGTTGCCGACTCTGTTTTCTCAAAGACGTTCAGCGAACGTTGATGCATGTGGGCCTCCACAGCAGGTGCCTGTTACATGGACCCATGCTGACTGCTGTTCAACGGCGACGGAGGATGGTATCTGAACGTCTATACCGCAACTTCACGTCTACAAAGCGGCGACGGGTGAACTTTTCAGATGAATCACGTTTTATCTTCCATCGCACGGGCGGCAGTTGGAGAATACGGCGTGAAACGTCTGAAAGCGAACAAAGAGGGAGCGTTATGGCCTGGGGAACATTTTCGTGGCATATTCTGTTTGATGTCGTCATTCTGGAAGTCACAATGGATCAACAAAAGAACGGATCTATCCTTGGAAATCATGCCCACCTCTACATCTACATTTATACTCCGCAAGCCACCCAATGGTGTGTGGCGGAGGGCATTTTACGTGCCACTGTCATCACCTCCCTTTCCTGTTCCAGTGGCGTATGGTTCGCGGGAAGAACGACTGCCGGAATGCCTCCGTGCGCGTTCGAATCTCTCTAATTTTACATTCGTGATCTCCTCGGGCGGTATAAGTAGGGGGAAGCAATATATTCGATACCTCATCCAGAAACGCACCCTCTCGAAACCTGGACAGCTAGCTACACCGCGATGGAGAGCGCCTCTCTTGCAGAGTCTTCCACTTGAGTTTGCTAAACATCTCCGTAACGCTATCACGCTTACCAAATAACCCTGTGACGAAACGCACCGCTCTTCTTTGGATTTTCTCTATCTCCTCTGTCAACCCCACCTGGTACGGATCCCACACTGATGAGCAATACTCAAGTATAGGTCGAACGAGTGTTTTGTGAGCCACCTCTTTTGTTGATGGACTCTCCCAATGAATCTCAACCTGGCACCCGCCTTACCAACAATTAATTTTATATGATCATTCAACTTCAAATCGCTCCGTACGCATACTCCCAGATATTTTACAGAAGCCACTGCTACCAGTGTTTGTTCCACTATCATATAATCATACAATAAAGGATCCTCCTTTCTGTGTATTCGCAATACATTACATTTGTCTATGTTAAGGGTCAGTTGCCACTCCCTGCACCAAATGCCTATCCGCTGCAGATCTTCCTGCATTTCTCTGCAATTTTCTGATGCGGCAACTTCTCTGTATACTACAGCATCATCCGCAAAAATCCGTATGGAACTTCAGGCACTATCTACTAGGTCATTTATATATATATATTGTGAAAACCAATGGTCCCATAACACTCCCCTGTGGCACGCCAGAGGTTACTTCAACGTCTGTAGACGTCTCTCCATTGAGAACAACATGCTGTGTTCTGTTTGCTAAAAACTCTTCAATCCAGCCATACAGCTGGTCTGATATTCCGTAGGCTCTTACTTTGTTTATCAGGCGACAGTACGCACCTGTATTGAACGCCTTCCGGAAGTCAAGGAAAATGGCATCTACCTGGGAGCCTGAATCTAATATTTTCTGGGTCTCATGAACAAATAAAGCGAGTTGGGTCTCACACCATCGCTGTTTCCGGAATCCATGCTGATTCCTACAGAGTGGATTCTGGATTTCCAGAAATGACATGATACACGAGCAAAAAACATTGTCTAAAATGCTACAACAGATCGATGTCGGAGATACAGGCTTATAGTTTTGCGCATCGGCTCGACGACCCTTCTTGAAGACTGGGACTACCTGTGTTCTTTTCAATCATTTGGAACCTTCCGTTCCTCTAGAGACTTGCGGTACACGGCTGTTAGAAGGGGGGCAAGTTCTTTCGCGTACTCTGTGTAGAATCGAATTGGTATCCCGTCAGGTCCAGTGGACTTTCCACTGTTGAGTGATTTCAGTTGCTTTTCTATTCCTTGGACACTTATTTCGATCTCAGCCATTTTCTCGTTTGTGCGAGGATTTAGAGAAAGAACTGCAGAGCGGTGTTCCTCTGTGAAACAGCTTTGGAAAAAGGTGTTTAGCATTTCAGCTTTACGCGTGTCATCCTCTGTTCCAATGCCATCATCATCCCAGAGTGTCTGGATATGCTGTTTCGATCCACTTACTGATTTAACGTAAGACCAGAACTTCCTAGGATTTTCTGACAAGTCGGTGCTTAGAATTTTACTTTCGACTTCACTGAACGCTTCACGCATAGCCCACCTTACGCTAACTTTGACATCGTTCAGCTTCTGTTTGTCTGAGAGGTTTTGGCTGCGTTTAAACTTGCAGTGAAGCTCTCTTTGCTTTCGCAGTAGTTTCCTAACTTTGTTGTTGAACCACGGTGGGTTTCTCCCGTCCCTCACAGTTTTACTCGGCACGTACCTGTCTAAAACGCATTTTATGATTGCCTTGAACTTTTTCCATAAACACTCAACATTCTCACTGTCGGAACAGAAATTTCCGTTTTGATCTGTTAGGTAGTCTGAAATCTGCCTCTTATTACTCTTGCTAAACAGATAAACCTTCCTCCCTTTTTTTATATACCTATTTACTTCCATATTCAGGGATGCTGCGACGGCCTTATGATCACTGATTCCCTGTTCTGCGCTTACAGAGTCGAAAAGTTCGGGTCTGTTTGTTATCAGCAGGTCCAAGATGTTATCTCCACGAGTCGGTTCTCTGTTTAATTGCTCGAGGTAATTTTCGGATAGAGCACTCAGTATAATGTCACTCGATGCTCTGTCCCTACCACCCATCCTAAACATCTGAGTGTCCCAGTTTATATCTGGTAAATTGAAATCTCCACCTAAGACTATAACATGCTGAGTAAATTTATGTGAAATGTATTCCAGATTTTCTCTCAGTTGTTCTGCCACTGATGCTGCTGAGTCGGGAGGTCGGTAAACAACCTAGCTCGGTTGTCGATTATAACCTCCACCCATAATAATTCACAGGAACTATCCACTTCTATTTCACTACAGGATAAACTACTACTAATAGCGACGAACACGCCACTACCGGTTGCATGCAATCTATCCTTTCTTAACACCGTCTGTGCCTTTGTAAAAATTTCGGCAGAATTTATCTCTGGCTTCAGCCAGCTTTCCGTACCTATAACAATTTCAGCTTCGGTGCTTTCTATCAGCGCTTGAAGTTCCGGTACTTTACCAACGCAGCTTCGACAGTTTACAATTACAATACCGATTGCTGCTTGGTCCCAGCATGGCCTGACTTTGCCCCGCACCCTTTGAGACTGTTGCCCTTTCTGCACTTGCCCGAGGCCATCTAACTTAAAAAACCACCCAGCCCAGGCCACACAAACCTTGCTACCCGTGTAGCCGCCTGCTGTGTGTAGTGGACTCCTGACCTATCCAGCGGAACCCGAAGCCCCACCACCCTATGGCGCAAGTCGAGGAAACAAGTGCATTTAATACTCATCCCAGTTCATCTTCAACATTTTTTAGAGTGTCATCTATCGTCTAAACAATAGGTTGCTACAATTCGAGTGAATATTTAAGATATCTCCATCAGCTCAAAAAGTTTTGAGAGCTGTATCTGCCTTAATAAAATCGAAATGACACGGAATTGCATTTTGTGCGGGAATTGTCTATGAATAATATGTCATTAATATAACAATCAACCAGTTTGTAGTACTGAGAGAGAATCAATTCAGTGCAATAAATACATTCATGCTTGTCATACACTTCAAAAGCAATAAAGTAATAAAGTGTTCACAATCTGTATATAATACTACCACTGTTGGACCATATCTCCTAATCACGAATGTTATCATAATAATCCTCTTATTTTGCTTCTTGTTTCTGCTTCCTCATTGTGATCATCATCATCATCATCATCATCAAAGTACTCGTCCTGTTCTTCACCTTCAGCTTCCATAAATACACTGGCGTTAATTTCTTCATCTTAGTCTTCTTCTTTCAAAATAATTGTCCCAGTCTCTAAGAAACATCTCAGACTGGTAGTTAGGCACACACTTCTTGAATTAAATCTTCTCCTCATCTGACAAAACTGGGCGTGATTTTTTGCATCCAACACTAAACTCAGCTGGATTAGGGTCTGAGAAAAAGTGAGAATAATATAATACTTCCATTAAGTGATGTTAAGAGACTATACAAAAATTGTATGTAACATTGGTTCACTATGTTTTCTGGGGATAACTGGAAATTTAGTCACATTAAGAACTGCGCTCAATTTCTTTATTTAAAATATTAGTACCAGCAAAGTAAGTTTTCAGTTTCTGACAGAGATGTAGTGTCATGAAATTTGTTGCATATATGTTAGTAGTTTTCCTGACTGAAGAACTAATCATTGCTTATGTTGCTGCTTTGCTATATGTTTGTTTTGGCGCTGTGCATCTGTTTTCACTCTTTTTGTAATTGTAGAGTTTGCCTTCACAATGAAAGTACTGTCGTTCTACAACAACAAACAACAAATCGCAAAAATCGTAATGACCCATTCATCATCATTTTATACTCATCAAAATGTAACATCCTTGGAGACTGGATCAAGACACATATGAAGATGTCAGCAAGTCTGTATTATGATGTTGAATAATCAAGTTGAGTTGAGATTGCTCATGTTAAGATTTGGGGAAAACGGTATTTCCTCTGAAGTATTTGTTATAATGTTGTTGCACTATAGTGTAAGCATGACAGGGAAATACAGATAATTTGCTGAGGTGTATAGAGCAGAGTGAGATGTTTACGAGGCAGATATTGAAACACTCTATGCAGGAGTACTCGCCAGCTGAGTCAGCAAGGGTTTCAGAGGAGGGGATTCCCCCGTAACTTCTTATCTCATATAGAAAGTCCTATACTTCGTTATTGTGAAACGTGGTGCATTACACGTTTGCTTCTCTCTGGCTGTAAACATTCCAAGGGGATCAGGTGTTTATCCAAACAGATAATGTTATCTGATTAAACTATCGTCTTAATATAAGAATGATCTGGCCTGATAATTGAATTACTTCATTTCATAGGGCGAAAATTAATGATATTAATTTCTTAGTTCCCTTATGCTCTCCCTGAAACTCTGTACAACCTCTGGTTTAGTCAGTTTATCCAGGTCCCATCTCCTTAAATTCCCACCTTTTTGAAGTTTCTTCAGTTTTAATCTACAGTTCATAACGAATAGATTGTGGTCAGAGTCCACATCTGCCCCTGGAAATGTCTTACAATTTAAAACCAGGTTCCTAAATCTCTGTCTGACCATTGTATAATCTATCTGAAACCTGTCAGTATCTCCAGGCTTCTTCCATGTATACAACCTTCTTTTATGATTCTTGAACCAAGCGTTATCTATGATTAAGTTGTGCACTGTGCAAAATTCAACCAGGCGGCTTCCTCTTTCATTTCTTAGCCCCAATCCATATTCACCTACTAAGTTTCCTTCTCTCCCTTTTCCTACTACCGAATTTCAGTCGCCCATTACTATTAAATTTTCGTCACCCTTCACTATCTGAATATTTTCTTTTATTTCATCATACATTTCTTCAGTTTCTTCGTCATCTGCAGAGCTAGTTGGTATATAAACTCGTACTACTGTAGTAGGTGTGGGCTTCGTGTCTATCCTGGCCACAATAATGCGTTCACTATGCTGTTTGTAGTAGCTTACCCGCACTCCTATGTTTTTATTCATTATTAAACCGACTCCTGCATTACCCCTATTTGATTTTGTATTCATAATCCTGTATTCACCTGACCAAAAGTCTTGTTCCTCCTGCTACCGAACTTCACTAATTCCCACTATATCTAACTTTAACCTATCCATTTCTCTTTTTAAATTTTCTAACGTACCTGCTCGATTAAGGGATCTGACTTTCCACGCTCCGATCCGAGGAATGCCAGTTATCTTTCTCCTGATAACGACGTCCTCCTGAGTAGTCCCCGCCCGGAGATCCGAATGGGGGACTATTTTACCTCCGGAATATTTTACCCAAGAGGACGCCATCATCATTTAACCATACAGTAAAGCTGCACGCCCTCGGGGAAAATTACGGCTGTAGTTTCCCCTTGCTTTCAGCCGTTCGCAGTACCATCACAGCAAGGCCATTTTGGTAAGTGTTACAATGCCAGATCACTCAATCATCCAGCAAGCAGTGAAGGAAACAAAAGAAAAATTCGGAGTAGGTATTAAAATACATGGAGAAGAAATAAAAACTTTGAGGTTCGCCGATGACATTGTAATTCTGTCAGAGACAGCAAAGGACTTGGAAGAGCAGTTGAATGGAAGGGATAGTGTCTTGAAAGGAGGATATAAGATGAACAACAACAAAAGCAAAACGAGGATAATGGAATGTAGTCAAATTCAGTCGGGTGATGCTGAAGGAATTAAATTAGGAAATGAGACACTTAAAGTAGTAAAGGAGTTTTGATATTTGGGGAGCAAAATAACTGATGGTGGTCGAAGTACAGAGGATATAAAATTTAGACTTGCAATGGCAAGGAAAGCGTTTCTGAAGAAGAGAAATTTGTTAACATCGAGTATAGATTTAAGTGTCAGGAAGTCGTTTCTGAAAGTATTTATATGGAGTGTAGCCATGTATGGAAGTGGAACGTGGACGATAACTAGTTTGGACAAGAGGAGAATAGAAGCCTTCGAAATGTGGTGCTACAGAAGAATGCTGAAGATTATATGGGTAGATCATATAACTAATGAGGAGGTATTGAATAGGATTGGGGGGGGGGGGGGGGGGGAGAGAAGTTTGTGGCACAACTTGACTAGAAGAAGGGATCGGTTGGTAGGACATGTTCTGAGGCATCAAGGGATCACCAATTTAGTATTGGAAGGCAGCGTTACGGGAAAAAATCGTAGAGGGAGACCAAGAGATGAGTACACTAAACAGATACAAAAGGATGTAGGTTGCAGTAGGTACTGGGAGAAGAAGAAGCTTGCACAGGATAGAGTAGCATGGAGAGCTGCATCAAACCAGTCTCAGGACTGAAGACACCAAGAACAATAACAATTTCTTAGCACAATGTTTTATACTAACAAGCGTTAACAGCACAAGAGATAACGCAAGCGGATCATAGCAATCAGTGAAGGGAACATTTCGTAAGCAACTCTATGTTTTCCAGTACAGTTCATTCCCAATTCTATTTAGTACTTTGCAAGTCTTCAGTCTCTATATTATAAGGGTATGGTCTTTCAGGAGGAGAATGATTTGGCAGCGTCCATCAATGGCTTAAGTGACGAGAAAACATTTGCACGACCAACAGGGTTTCTATTCATTTGTAATCGACATTTGTTTTCTTAGGGCCAAGGATTTAACAGGAACAATTTGTAGCATGTAAGCACATTCATTATGCAAACAGGTGAGAAAAAATATTGTACTCACTGGGTAGTGTGTGACACACACGTGTCAAGGGCACACCTACTTCGCCAGGATCTCAAAAACTCCAGAAAGTGCTCATAAAAATGTAATGCAGATGGCATCTAGTTAATTTCTATACACAGACATTATTGCACTACGGAATGAAAGAAACTGTCGCTTGCTAGCCATTAATCCACAGGCAAGTGGAAAGGAAGTGTTCGAAGGTAGCCACGCTGCTCGAATAAAAACCTCAATAAATAAGCTCAAATCCTGCCGAAACTTCTCTCTGACGTTTATTGATGTATTGGTACCATAAACGGACTGCCTGTGTGCGGGTAAAGCCCGTGGTAAATGCGCATTATCAATAATGATAAGCTCAATTAATTAAGGAAACGGTATAGACGATGGTTAGTAATTCACACAGGATATAGCTACTAGGTGTACATAGCGTTTGATATGGAACAAAATGGAGAATACTATAGTTTGCTAGCAGTGAGTCCAAGCGCACATGGGGAGGTGGTAAACAAAAGTGGACAGGCTAATTGCAAAGAAACAATAACTAAAATAATCTACACGCTTATACGGAATTTAGTACATTACATCACACAAAAGACCATAGGTCGTCTACTGCGGGCCTATGAACATGAGACAGGTGGTGGGCAAACTAGTCACTAAGAAACAGTATCTATAATTGGAGACAATTCACTCTGATTCGTACGTGAACCATCTATAACCAAATATTAACAAGACGTTACAAGATCTCTCTCTGTGTGTGTGTGTGTGTGTGTGTGTGTGTGTGTACGCCCTCGCGCTTGTGTGAGCTAGCTTCCGCGCACGCGTGCTTTTTGTATTCCATAGATAATTTTATCAAACAGTTTACTTTCGAGATTTTGTCTCTGTCTTCATGCACAATTTTCTTTGGATATGTAGCAACTGTGTCATCATCTTATGGTATGATATGTGTCTAAACATAAGAGAAATTATCTTTGAACAATAAGAAAATTATGCAGTTAAACTGTTACAGAGAATAAAATCGCCAAAACACCTAATTCTTTACCGTCTTCCTAATATGGTGTTTGCTCAGTTTGTTTGCCATTTAGCTATTTAGTATGTGTGAGTCTGTACTTTCACACTGCGCATCTTTATTAGACGTTGATGTTATTTAATAGTTCTCTACAGTCAATACAACCTATAAACATTTAGAGAAATGTTGCACCATAGTCCAATTTGTAAGTATTGCAGCCTTTGTCAAAAATCGCAGGCCTGAGTCATTTGTAATAAAAGCAATAACTGCCAGTTAATATAATATCAATATTTCTCTAGTGTGTAACATGATACATTACCTTTGTCCTCCATAAATGGTGCCTGAGAATAATTTAGATGCGAAAATATTTAATATGAGCATGTATTGCGAGTTACATGAAATGTAGGTTCAATTAATTACATTAATCCAGTAAATAAGACTGCCTACTCCTTACTGCCTACTCCTTTGTTTGCTTACCTACTTAGTTAAGTATTTTACCTATGATGGATTTTCTGCAGTTACAAGCCTGGTTAGGTTAGTTTTATAACATCGATCTTCTAGGCCTAGCCTCTCATGTCAATTGTTAGTTTACCATGTTAGTTGCAACTATTTAGGCATGGAAACAGCATTAGAGTATATACTTTAGAGTTCAGAAACATGCTTTACGTTCTAATTTGGCCGATATTTGTGTACGTGGAAAGAAAAATTGAAAAAGCTACATAAACATTGTATTTTGGCGTTTCTGACGTATTCTTGCTGACATTTCTTAGATGGGAAAATCCCTGCGAGACTTGTCAAGCATCATAGATGCGGAAGCATTTAATCTGAGGCTTGGTTGTGCGTCAAAGTAAGCGTTATATTCAAATATAACTACAAATGTCGTCACCTTTTGATGATGACAAGAAACGTGAGTTTAAACAAGTAGTTCATTTAATTTAGCATTTTTCGAAGTTAACTACACTGCATAAGCAGACCTCGGCTTTTAACTGTTTATAGAGAGTATGCTTTATAATTGCTCTCATATTACACTGTATAACCAAACGCTGGTTTTAACTGTTTATTGAGAGTACCTATTATGCAAGTTTGCATATTCCTTAAGAAGTTTACTTTCCTGTTTAGTAGGCCACATGTGTTAAGGCATGAAAATGGCACCGAGGTACTCACTTTATAGTTAAGACATATTTTTGCCTCCAGCTTGACTAAAGATTACACATTTTTGGGTTGCTAAAACTTATTTGCAAAGAATATTGTGACTTTTAAAAGCATCATAGATGCAGTAAGTGATTAATTTGAGGTTCTGACGCATCTTTCACTATTCTAGGCCTGGTGAACTTTGAACGTTTTGTCATTGCACCCATCTGTTGATGAAGACAAACAACAGGAGTATAAGAGCAGCAGTCGAATTTGTATATCAAGTAAAACTCATGTTTGATAATTATCTATTATTAGTTCATTAATTACATAATTTATTCATTCTATTGAATGATATGTAAATTTCAGTGAAATTTACCAATGCGACTGATGATCGACTCCACAAACGATTTTTTGAAGTCAGTAAGCAAAGCATACTTGACAACATTTTACGCAGTTCAGACGCATTTTTTAAGTGTGTGGTGGTGTTTTTGATAAATAATTCAGGTCGTTCAGATACTTCTGAGCACAGCGCAGATGGAGCTGGACTGTAGCTGGCTCTTTCATTTCAATGGTGCCTAAAATACTGTGCTCTGATCGGAAGACAGCGGAGGGAAGCGGTATGTTATATAGTCTGTGTGTGTGTGTGTGTGTGTGTGTGTGTGTGTGTGTGTGTGTGTGTGCATGTGTCTCTGAGTGTATCTGAGTGCATATGTTGTTTTCTGGATAAATACTTCCGAATATAGCGCAAAAAAATGAAATCTTTTAAATTCCCACCAGTTTTCAAATATGTGTGGTGTGTGTGCCTGTCTTTACCATGTAACATAAACTTGTTATTTTTACGAGTCGTTTTAACATCCGCAACTGAGCTTCATTATAGAATCTGATGAAAACCACTTCACTTCTAAGTAGGTTTATGGTTCCGTCACGACCGGCGCCGGTCAATTATAAGCCCTTGTTCAGATTACAAGAAATCTTCAGGTGTACAAGAAACGTGAGGCGTGAGGCCGCCACAGCCTGGTGTTCAGTGTGGGGCGATCACGCGCCACACTTTTCCTGTACACCTGAAGATGGACTTATAATCACTCGTAACCGGCCGCAGTTGAACCATTAAAACTATTTCCAAGTGAAGCTGTTTATTAGCTGATTCTGCTACGAATTATTTTAAAACCACTCTGTGGTTGGCTGGATAGGAGTACGGAAATGGAGAGAAGGGGAGAAGTGGCACAAGGTAAAACTGGGATATTTCCGTAATTTAGACTTTTATAAAATTTATTTTAAATTATTTGAAATTGTGCATTTTTAAATACCCCCCCCCCCCAGTGCCACGTTCAATTTTGAAATTTCTTACCAATTTTTAAGACTTTATTTTGGATTTTTGAATTTCCGAAGCGACTGCGGCCCCAACTAGAAATGGAAATTTGATCTGCGCTCGAGGTAGTACTACTTTTGCTTATTTTTATTTGTGTTACTGTCTCGTATGTTTCCCTGAAAAAATGAGTTGTGTGTAATTAAGTCTCGACAGAGAAGTACATTTTAGTGGATAAAAAGGAAAGCAAACAACATAAAATTTCATTACTTAGTATCTCAACGAATATTACACAGAAGTTGCTGATTTCCACTTAATTGTTAAATTTTTTTTTACTGAATTCGGTACTTCAATCTATAACAAGTACTTTGTAAATTGTTTGTGGGACAAATATGACGAGAAAATAATTTTTTTACTGATCTCCGTTCCTTGATGAAGATTTATTTAATATTCTGCAGATTCACGTCGATGCATATCCTGAGGCACATACTGATTCTGTTTCTTGCAAGTCCTCTGTGAGCTTGACGCCTCTTTCTGCCGGATAATTTACGACTTTCAATTTATTAACTAGGAGTAAAGCGTTGACGAAATCTTCGATTTCCAACTTAAACCTTTTTAATATTTTCATTTAATGTTTCGACCTCATGATTTAATGCATTTGTCATTTCCATTTTTGTATCAGAAGACAGCGTAGTCTCAAACAGTACAAAGGCGGCATATCAGGGGACAGGTACCATAAACGACTTTTTAGATTTTGTAAAGCAACATGAGGGATATCACAATCTGCAACTTGATATTCACAAAGCGTTGAAATAATGCTCGAAAACATATAATGCTCTTCGGTTGCTCTGTACGAATTACGCAACCTTTTACTCGTATCTACAAAGCCCTGAAATAATACTCGAAAACACGTACTGTGCTTTGGCTGCATATGGGGCAGACAACCATGCTTAGATTTACACACTGACAAGGAAAATATGGATATCACAAACTGAATTCTCTTCTTGTAGAGATTATTCAAATTCATTAAGGAATGCAAATGCTTTAAAGCAATAAGTTGTTTTCGGCATCCACCTCGCATGATGAAGACCCCTTGAGCATGGAAAAACACTATCTGAGACGGTGCTTTGTCAAGAAAGAACGCAGTTAACTCTAAAAATTCATTGTAATCCTTTCTAAGATAATTTTCTCTCGATTCATATCGAAAAAAATGGAATATTCGAAAAATATTGAATTGATCAAAGTGTTCCTTGACTTGCCCGTAATGAATTCATTAACACAGATTCCAGGGCAGGCGTTTCGAAATATTTTAAATAATCGTACCTGTGCTGCTGTTGTTCGAAAACACTTTTGAGAGTGATTTTATATACGTGATGCTTGTAAGGTAAATACATATGATGTTCGAGCAGAGCACAAGACTACACAAATTACTTAATGGATTTTCGTAGCGAAACAAACAGTGGCAAGTGGTAAAATGGGGAATCAAATTTACCAGCGTGAAATATTGTTCTGCAAGAAATGTTTAGTTGTTTGTAAATAATAAGGATAATTAAGAAAAGAATTCCCATTCCAAAGAAAATTGAAATGTTTCAAGAGAGTGCTATTGAAATTAAGTGTCAAAAAATTCATCTCTTCAAGCAACAGTTATTTTTCGTTTAAGAAATTTCATTGCTGTAGAAATTATGGAACTTCGTCTTTCATGTTGAAAAAATAAAATAAATATCAAATTTTTCTGTTGATCTACGGGCTAGTCCAAAATCCCATTAAACATTTGAAAATCGATACTTCACTGAATAATGTAGGTAGAGAGCTACAACTTGACTCACTTGCTTGAAATGATACGGGGTTTCAGTGAAACCAAAAAAGTGCACAAAATCGCCAATATATGGCACTTCATATGATATAAAAGGAATAGTTAGCATAAACACTTATTTTTTTGTAGAGACCATGCTATTTAAGGCAAATATTCAAATTTCTGGTGTTATTCATCAACAATACCTGTTGTCGAGTGACAGTGCTGTGAATAGCACTGTAAAGCATATCAGTAGGTATGGTGGGAGACTGCCGTCTGATGTTGTCTTTCAGCATCCCTAATGAGGTCGTGTTAGACTTGAGATTCCAGGTAACACCACAACTAATAACCACACAAATTGAGGTCTGAGGACCTGAGAGGCCAAACAGGACAGAAGTGGCGACTCAGCACGCGATCATCACTAGACGATGTACGCAAGAGACCTTCCATACGTATAGTGATATGGCAAGGAGCGCCATGCTGTATAAAAGTCGTATCTTACATGGGGTGTTTGTTAGCCAGGCTCGGTATGATGCGATTCTGTAACATACCGTCACACTGTCAGTTTGAAAAGCAGCACCTCGCATTTCCTCGAAGAAAAAGGATCCGATTACGATTGATGTGGTAAATCCACACCACAGCGTGACCTTCTTGTCATGCAATGGGGTTTCTATAACAGTTCTAGGACTTTCGGTAAACCAAATTTTTGTATTGTGGATTTTGGCAGACCCTCTGAGTGTGAAAAGGGCTTCTTCGGTCCAGCGCCATCTGTTGCCTGATTTTTGCTGTAGTTTTTGGTTTCAGTAAAACTCCATATCACTTCAGGTCAAACGTTTTTCATAACAGTAAGAAATACGATACTTTAGAAAAACATCTGATTTTGGTCGTCTTTCATAGATGCGTCAAATGTTTCTCTAATCTGTTTCATTTCTTACTTTTACAGAATACATTGCACAAAACATTTGACAGTTACTTAGCAGATTGAAATTTCTTATTCTTAATATGTTTGTCTGCATGGCCATCTTTCGATCAGCTGTTATAATCTGTTATTATTGGTTTTTCCATCTTAAGGTTACTACAATTACAGGCCAGTTGCGTTTAACTTTTATTTGTAATAGTGTTTTCCACTTTCATCGGGATTTTTGCCTCTTGCATTTTTCTTAGATCTTAAACTCTCATAACAACAAAGGAAAAGCAGTGGCTTGCAGGATATATAAACAAGATGCAAAAACACCAATGACCTATAGAAAACGCTGTAAAAATAAAAGCGAAAGGCATCCGGCGAAGAAAATTGTTTAAGGCAGTAAACTTAAGATGGTAAAACCAATAATACTTTCTTAAACTGGATCTTTATCCCAGCAGCCTCTTCCTCGCGGAGTTTCTCTTGGTATCTGTGAACAGGACTTTCGTTTAATACGTACTCGTCGATATTTAGTCCTTGCGCTTTCACATTAGTAATCGGGATGTGAACTACTGCCCTGCCACTGACACACCTTTTATCAAAGCCGGCAGGAAGCTTGAGTATTGTCACAGCTTGACATGCTCTTCTATTTCTTACTTGTGGCTGTGAAATTTCTGGGACACTCTTATCAGCCGATGTTCCCAGAGCTTGCTGGAAATCAAGTAACCCTGGTTCAACAGTACTTGAATTTGTCGGATCATTCCTAGCAAGTAGGTCGAAGAACAGAGTGCAAAAAAGCACCTTGAACGACAGAAAGATAAACGACCAAAGTTTTCACTTTATTTTCAAATCTATGTACGTGTAAAATGTATGTGGTACGATTTCATAAGTATATGACATGCTGAATTGTCCAATTTCATATTCGCTTCGTTCCCACTTCTTTCCAGCTGCCTCTGCTTGTTCAGATCCTCTTCCCTCTTTCTCGCGTTGTTGGTAATCGGTTCTATAGATGAACCCTGACTGTTCTTTCTTTCTTCCATATAATTAGCGGGACTAATAGCGGAGTAAATAAATCTTTCCCCGTAGACGAAAACATTGTCTCTGCTACGTCTGCAGCCTCACTTTAGTTCTGAGACTTCTGGACTGATCAGGTTGAGTCATAATACGGATCGGCTCTGCTCGCTCTGCTCTCTTTGGGTCACCGACCTGTGACTTCATTCAACATGCCACACAAAAATGCATTCAGTTAATACGACTGAGGTAAAAGAAACACTATCTACATTGGGTAATGAAAGAGTGGTTTAACTGAGGTAGCTCCTTTGTGTTTGCATTGAAACTTCGCCTTTGTATGTAAAGAATGACAGTGCTGGAAAAACTCTTACGTTATTTGATTTTCAAACAGCTGAGCAAAACTGAACGTACTCAGACATTTATCTCTTTACTTATTCTGATCAACACTAAACTGACACACAATATTTTTAGCGCAACGCAATCTGACTTTCAATAATCCCTACAAAAGAATGGCCCTGAGTGACAATAACCCATACCTTTCATGAATCACTTACCTCACAAAAATCGTCGTTACTCGAACTACTGCAATACGGCAAGCGACAATACTGCCAACTAAATAAAAATTCTAACTACTGAAGGCACTAACTACTGATAGGCACAATTAGCAAATGAAAGATTTTGATAGAGAACAAACAATGTATTTACCCCAATTGTGTTCGAAAGTCATAATATATGTATCAGTTCATGACATCCAGTCGTACAAATTTCCTTTTTCTGACGGACACACGTCCAGATCGTCCGCTCATAGTAACCTCTCAAAACTCTGACATCTCTCCCCCACATCCACCATTGCTGGCGGCTCACCTCTAACTGTCCAACGCTACCCGCTGTTTACATCCAACTGCCCAACGCTACACTAGCGAATATTCCAACAATGAGTCCAACCAGCCACAGACTGGACACAGCGCAGTCATCGATTTTCATACAGAGCACTACGTGACGTTACCAACAAAAAAATCACAATCAAATTTCACGTTAGAAGACATTGAGCTCTCCCGACATACCCATTCTGCTCTTACTTGTTGTCTACCGGCTACTCTCCAGCAACTTTTATACTGTTGGGTCCTCATTCTGTGACACGAAGTGGTCAACTCTGCATTACGCAGGAGTATCCGTATACTTTTGACCAGATAGTGTACTACGAAGAGCGTTCAATAGGTAATGCACCACATTATTTTTCTGAAAGCACGTTGGTTTTATGTAGGATTCAAATACACTGTATTATTCCCCACTCATTTGGCTACAAAATCGTATTTTTCGACATAATCTCCGTTGAATGCGACGGTCTTCCACCATCTTACCAGGACGGCCTCTCGGATCGCATGGTACCACCCTACTGATCGAATGGAAGCCGACGTCTTGCTGCATTAATAACCTCCTCATCATCCACAATAGCTTCCCCACCTCCAACGTACTGCTTCTCATGGTGAGCATCGTTCTTTGGGCCAAATGTATGGAAGTCGGAAGGTGCGAGATCCGAGCTGTAGAATGGATGAGGAAGTTTTGTGAGCTCCTCTCGGGCTCTCGCACTTGCGTTTTCATGGAGAAGGAGAAGTTCGGTTGCATTTTTATGACGACAAACTCGCTGAAGTACAAAATGGTTCAAATGGGTCTGAGCACTATGGGACTTAACATCTGAGGTCATCGGTCCCCTAGCCTTAAACCTAACTACTTAAACCTAAGGATGTCACACACATCCATGCCCGAGGCAGGATTCGAACCTGCGATCGTAGCGGTCGCGCGGTTCCAGACTGAAGCGCTCGGCCACACCGGCCGGTCTCGCTAAAGCGGTTTCTTCAATTTCCTGACTTGAGAGTTGATCGTTGCACCATGAGGGAGGTTATTAAAAAGAATAATCCCTTGAGAAGACGGTCGTCATGACGTTCCCAGGCAAGGGTACGGCTTCGAAATTTTCCTTTGGAGCAGAGGTGGTATGGCGCCACTCCATGGACTGCCGTTTTGTTTCTCGATCGAAGTGATTGACCCATGTTTCACCGCCTGCGACGATGATCGAGAAAAGATTGTCATAATCAGCTTCGCAATACTCAAGTAACTCCGCATAGATGGTTCCTCGCTGCTCTTTATAGTCTTCTGTTATGTGGTGAGCAACCCAGCGGGCAAACACCTTTGAGTACCACAACTGGTGGACGAGTGTGTCAGCACTACCAACAGTGATGTCCAGCTGTGCAGCGAGCTGTTCGATTGTGACGCGTCGATCACCTCGAATGAGAGTGTCCGCACGTTCGAACTCTGCAGGAGTCACAGCTGTGTGCTGCTCGCAGGCACTTGGGAGTACCGACAGGTTTGCGCGATCTTGTTGCGATTACGGCATACGCATCACATAACAATTCATCGTGCTTTTATTCACTGCCAGGTAGGCATTCTGAAAGCGCGTATAAGTACACTACTGGCCATTAAAATTGCTACCCCAAGAAGAAATGCAGATGATAAACGGGTATTCATTGGACAAATATATTATACTAGAACTGACATGTGATTGATTACATTCTCACGCAATTTGGGTGCATAGATCCTGAGAAATCAGTACCCAGAACAACCACCTCTGGGCGTAATAACGGCCTTGATACGCCTGGGCATTGAATCAAACAGAGATTGGATGGCGTCTACAGGTACAGCTGCCCATGCAGCTTCAACACGATACCACGGTTCATCAAGAGTAGTGACTGGCGTATTGTGACGGCCACCATTTACCAGACGTTTTCAATTGGTGAGAAATCTGGAGAATATGCTGGCCAGGGCAGCAGTCGAACATTTTTTGTATCCAGAAAGGCCCGTACAGGACCTGAAACATGCGGTCGTGCATTATCCTGCTGAAATGTAGGGTTTTGCAGGGATTGAATGAAGGGTACAGCCATGGGTCGTAACACGTCTGAAATGTAACCTCCACTGTCCAAAGTGCCGTCAATGCGAACAAGAGGTGACCGAGACGTGTAATCAATGCCACCCCATACCATCACGCCAGTATGTCGATGACGAATACACGCTTCCAATGTGCGTTCACCGCGATGTCGCCAGACATGGATGCGACCATCATGATGCTGTAAACAGAACCTGGATTCATCCAAAAAAGTGACGTTTTGCCATTCGTGCACCCAGGTTCGTCGTTGAGTACACCACCGCAGGCGCTCCTGTCTGTGATGCAGCGTCAAGGGTAACCGCAGCCATGGTCTCCGAGCTGATAGTCCATGCTGCTGCAAACTTCGTCGAATTGTTCGCGCAGATGGTTGTTCTCTTGCAAACGTCCCCATCTGTTGACTCAGGGATCGAGACGTGGCTGCACGATCCGTTACAGCCATGCGGATAAGATGCCTGTCGTCTCGACTGCTAGTGATACGAGGCCGTTGGGACCCAGCACGGCGTTCCGTATTACCCTCCTGAACCCACCGATTCCATATTCTGCTAACAGTCATCGGATCTCGACCAACGCGAGCAGCAGTGTCGCGATGCGATAAACCGCAATCGCCATAGGCTACAATCCGACCTTTACCAAAGTCGGAAACGTGATGGTACGTATTTCTCCTCCTTACACGAGGGATCACAACAACGTTTCACCAGGCAACACCGGTCAACTGCGGATTGTGTATCAGATATAGGTTGGAAACTTTCCTCATGTCAGCACGTTGTAGGTGTCACCGCCGGCGCCAACGTTGTGTGAATGCTCTGAAAAGCTAATCATTTGCATATCACAGCATCTTCTTCCTGTCGGTTAAATTTCGCGTCTGTAGCACGTCATCTTCGTGGTGTAGCAATTTTAATGGCCAGTAGTGTATCTTCGAGACTCTGGTTTTGCGGCAAGAGAAACTCAGTGACAGCTCTCTGCTTGGAACGCACCTCCGTTACAGACACCACTTTGAAGGCTACGTATAGTGCTACCTCCAAACGGAACTTTATGAATTTATAGAGGCTGAAAAGGAAATATTCCACAATGTTCCACAACAGATTCCGTATTTCAAATGTTCAAATGTGTGTGAATTCCTAAGGGCCAAACTGCTTAGGTCATGGGTCACTAGACTTACACAGTACTTAAACTAACTTAAAGTAGCTTATGCTAAGAACAACACACACACCCACGCCCGAGGGAGGACTCGAACCTCCCGCGGGAGGGGCCGCGCAGTCCGTTCATGACGCTGCAAACCGCGCGGCCACTCCGCGCGGCATTTCGTATTTTTTTCAACCGCAACTGGCTGAGGAAGAAAACAAAAAGTTTTGCATTACTTATTGAACGCACCTCGTACTAGATTGTACAAACAGTCACAGCATTGCCATATTCCGCTCGAGGTGCTCCAGTCCGTGGGACTCCCTCTTATGTATCTTGCTTAGTGTCGCAATTTCAATGGTCAGCAGTGTACACTGCCGTCGATGACAGAGCACCGACGCCTTCCACTGTGTTACGCGCGCTCCGCGGGTGTCAATGTAGGTGTCATTAGCGGCAGGCGGCAACAGGTGGCCCGCCGCCCGGCAAACTAATTAAGCCGCCCACCCCCCTCTCCCGCTGCCCCCCACAGCTCCCCACCCACAACCGCCCACGCGCACTCTCGCACCTCGGCTCTCGCGCCGACACCCACAGTGCGCGCTAGGCTAATGACGCTCCCCGACTTCAGGTAGCCGCGTCCGTCACTCTCAACAACACCGTCGCCTCTATTTATATTTTTTCTGCAGCCGGCACTAAGACAAAAAAGAGCGTGTTGTAGGAGCGGCGTGTGGACGGGCGGGTGTGTTATGAACGGCAGCCTTTCTCCTCCGCCCTTCCTTTTTGTGCGCCGCCGGTGCTCCAGTTGGGAGAGATAGTGTGGTTTTTTGTAACTGGGGGGAGACTCCAAATTGCCAGGAATTCCCGCGCGAGCCTCGCCGCGCCGGCGGGGAAATCACATCACAGGCGCTTCCTGCGGCTCGGCTTGGCACAAATATTTTGTTAAATTAAGAGCGCCATTGAGGGCGCGGCCGCCCGCGGCTGCGGCCGCCAGACCGCGGGGGGCCTCCCAGGCACCGCCATCGCCGCTGCCATTGTGCCCTCACCCCACCCCGGCTCTCCTCTCTGCCGCTGCTGTCGCGTTCACGTCCTTCTCACTCGTAGCGCAAAAGACGAAAAAAAACTGTTCCTATTCAAACGTGAGTCATTTGTATATATACTAGCCGACTTTGCTTAGTTACTTAGTTTAATACCAGCTCATTTCCACACTCGACCCACCGATAGGGGTGAAATGGTATCAGGACTGTCGCCAATCAGCCAGTGATTCAAAAGGCTTTTCGATATGACACTAATATCATTTTCGATTGCTTCCCGTCTCACTCAACCCTGCCCCCACCCCAAGGAAAAGGTCCTTACTCATCTGTACTTTCCTGGCTGTACGAGGGGGCCGGCCGTTGTGGCCGAGCGGTTCTAGGAGCTACAGTCTGGAACCGCGAGACCGCTGCGGTCGCAGGTTCGAATCCTGCCTCGGGCATGGATGTGTGTGATGTCCATAGGTTAGTTCGGTTTAAGTAGTTCTAAGCTCTACGGGACTGATGACGTCAGAAGTTGAGTTCCATAGTGCTCAGAGCCATTTGAACCATTTGTACGAGGGGCGTCCAATTAGCAATGCAACACATTTGAAAAGTGTTGGACACACGTCCAGATCGTCCGCCAGCGCTGGCATCTCTCTCTCTCCTCTCTCCGCATCCAACACTGCTGGCGGCTCACCTCCAACTGCCCAACGCTACACGCTGTTCACATCCAACAGCGCAACAACGAGTTCCAAGCAGGGGACTGTCACGAACTTTGAAAGCATTGCAGATATTCAAAGGCGCCTGCAGAATATCTACGAAGACCTATCAGTGAACAAAAGCACGGCGAGTCGTTGGGCGAAGCGTCTGTCCTTATTGCAACAAGTTCGCGCAGATGTCCGAACTGCCCCGTTCTGGCCGGCCGCACAGGTCTGTGACTCCCGCAGTTTCAGAACGTGTGGACACATTTGTTCGACATGATCGACGGATCACATTCAAACACTTCGCTGCTCAACAAGACATCTCTCTTGGTAGTATTCAAACGCTTGTCCATCGGTTTTGGTACTTAAAAGATGTGTGTCCGCTTCGTTCCTCGCCGTCTAACAGAAGACCGTAAAGAGCAACGAAGGACCATCTGAGCGGAATTATTTGCGCGTACGAGGCTGTTCCTGACCATTTTTAGTCGAACGTGATCACAGGCTATGAAACATGAGTTTAATTCGAACTTGGAACAAAACGGCAATCGACGGAGTAGCGCTACACAATCTCTCCTCCGAACCTTCAACCGGTAGGTCATGGCGACAGTCTTCTGGCAATCTGAACGGCTTATTTTGTATGATGTTTTCCCCCATGTTGCAACGATCAACCCTGAAATGTATTACTTTTACCCTCAGGAATACGAAGAAACGACTGAAGTGTATTCGTCGTCACAAAAATGCAGACGAACTTGCCCTTCTCTATGACAACAACGCAATGTCTCACACAAGTCTACGCACACGAGAGCAACTCACAAATCGTCACTGGACTACTCTTCCTCATGCACCCTACAGCCCCTATCTCGCACAGTCCGACTTGCATCTGTGTGGCTAAGAAGGCTGCACTCCGCTGGAAGCAGTACGTGGATGATGCGGAGATTATTGACGCAAGACGTTGGGTCCGATGTCGACCGCGAGAATGGATCATCCGGGCATACAGGCCTTCCCAGTAAGGTGGCGTAAGACTGGATCATCCGGGCATACAGGCCTTCCCAGTAAGGTGGCGTAAGACCGTCGCCTTGATTGGAGATTATGTTGAAAAATAATGATTTGTACCCAAAAGAATGGGGAATAATGTGGTGTACTCGAATCCTAAATAAAACCAAACTACTTTCAGAAAAAAATGCCTTGCATTACTTATTGAACGCCCCTCGTTAGTAATATGTGTCGCAAGTATCGTGCAAACTATTCGATAAATTATATGCAAATCCCTTCCCACCCACAGCCTTACACCCACATCCTCATCCACAACCACCTCTAATGGTCAATTGTCATCAAGACTGTTACCGCTCAGCCTTTCAATCCTGGACATAGGGATATGGCGCTAACATTCGTCCCAATTTTCAACACCTTCCCCATCCCCATCCCCATTCTCATCTCCATCAAATGTTCTCTCAATTTTCACCAGTCAGGCCAGCAACAACGAAAACTACAAATTAGTATGCGTGGCTTCCGACTATTTGGACATGTCGTGTTGTTCCCACGACAGCCGCACTTCTAGCCGTGCTACGAGTGCCTTATGATCTCCTCCCCTTCAGTATTATATCCACATGGCAACAACCAATCGTACAAATTTTGGCGAAATTGCTCCAGCTGTCGCAGTTGTTCCAGTTTAATAAGTAATGTTCTTAGTGATTTATGCAAGACATCATTAGCACATGGAATTTTTACAGTCAGATTAAAAATTGCAATTAATGAATCACTTCATAAGAAAAGTGACAGAACAGACTTAAACAGTTACGGCATCGTCCAATTTCCTTACCGACATCTTTTTCCAAAATATTCGAATAAAGTAGTGTACTCAAGAACAGACTCAAACTTCAGTGGAAACAATTTATTCAGCATATCACACGCTTGATTCTAGCAGGTTTCCTCGAGTGAGAATGCTATTTATACATTCACTCATCAGTTAATACAAATCTTAAATAATATTTTATAGCCAGTTGTTTTTTTTCTTTTAGATCTTTCTAAGGCGTTTTATGATGTAGATAATGATACTGTCTTAAAATTAAGTTTTATGGAACTGATGGATTTATGTACAGCTAGTTTGAATCATACTTAACAAACGAAATGCAAAAGGCTGTGCTGAACGATTCAGACAATGTCGAAAAGGCAGAAAATTTTAGTGACTGGAAAAAAAGCACAGAGGGAGTAGGGAGTCCTAGAGTCCCACACGGTTCAATTCTGGGTCCACTCCTATTTCTTATATATGTGAATGACGTTCCACTTAACACTCACAAGCAAAATTGGTACTTCTTGCTGATGATACTAGTGTCAAAATAAATCTCATTAGACCGAAAGCAACAGACGAGATGGTAAATGATGTTGTCTAAAGAATTATTAAGTGGTTCTCTGAAAATGGACTCTCCTTAAATTTTGAAAAAAAAAAGACCACACACAGTACATTCAGTTTTGTACAACAAATAGAGTCATACCAACAACTGATGCAGCACATGATCAGAAGTCAGTGAATAGGGTAGAATGCGGTAAAGTTTTGAGTGTACATTTTGATGAATACTTGAAGTGGAGGAAGCATATTACTGACCTTCTCAATCAGTTAAGTTCACCTGCTTTTATTTTCTGTATAATTGCTAATCTTGGAAACAAATGTATCAGACTTGTGACATATTTCGCATATTTCCACTCAATAATGTCTTACGGAATAACTTCCTGAGGTAACTCATCAATTAGAAAGAAAGTACTGATTGCACAAAAGACAGCAGAAAGAATAATATATATGGTGTTCTCCCACGGACCTCATGTAAGCACCTATTCAACGAGCTGCGCATTTTAACTGCGCCGTCACAATACATACATTCGCTAAAGAAATTTAAGAACAGTGCTGTTCATACCTACAACACTTGAGGGAAAAATGACCTATACTACCCATTGCTAAAGCTGTCAGTGGCTCAGAAAGGCGATCAATATGCAGCAACAAAAATTTTTGATCATTTGCACAAGTACATAAAACTTCTGACAGGTAGCGAAGCAAGTTTTAAATTTAATTTAAAATCATGTCTGTTGGACAACTGCTTCTATTCCACTGACGAATTTCTATTTAAAAACTGTAAAAAGAAAAAAAAGAAAAACATTAATGGTAGCTGTATGATTATGGCTGAAAATAATAGTTTGGTCATTAATGTTAACACTAATCATGTATACATATCATGTAAACTGAGTCGTTCCATGTCATTCCGATAAAGGAATCTTTCAAATGACCTATGAAATGTGCAGCTAACTAACTAACCGTTAAGCTAAGCATACGTGAGTGCGATATCGCAAGGTCAATCTGTAGTAACTCTCATTTGATACTGTTGTGTTAGCAGTTGTGACAGGAAAAATATTAGCTGCTAATGACTCACCACATGCATCTGGAGGGCGACAAAAAATAAGTGTCCGGGACGTGCTGAGGTTAACCTTCTATGGAATGAACGTATAACACTTCACGAAATGGACATCGTCGACATTCCACAAATGTTCGAAATAAACCATTAACTTGCACCATGAACACGGAATGAGAAATGGCGCGCCACAGTGATTACAAAGATTCCGGTCATCAAGATCGATGGCGAACTCTTTCGGAGTTCCAAACCGTGCAGGGCCTTTAGCCGGGTATCCACTCCTAAAGAATGCATATCGAATCATATTGGAATAACCAATTGATGACAACTGATGGAATGAGGTGGCGTGCAACCGAATGCGAAACAGTTTGTTGTGGAGCTTATCGTGAAACTGGCTATCCTTTAAGGCGTAACTGCACATAGTACGATAAAATGTTTTAAAACGCACACGAGAAAGAATCGCAGGGGGCGAAGCACCTCCAACTTCTCGCAGCACAATAAATAACTTTCAGGCCAACTTACCATCCAGATTAACAGTCGGCATAATTGTGTAGGAATGCGCTAAGGCATTGACGTTAGTTAATCTTGATACAACCCTCTTGGTATCTCTGATTTCCAGGATTCCTTTGAAATGCATTTCCTCTTCAAGTCCCGGTTGGACGAAGTTGAAAACAAATTCCTTACTGAACGATGGGATCCGTTTGTTTATCTCATCCACAAATTTTCGGGCCGAATCCGCAATTTGCTGTGCATCACCAACCTAACGCTTTGTTTGAAATTTCGTTATTCCAATTCGCTAGCACTGTTTGAAGTTGCGCAACCGTCCACGGATTCCATTGAAATCATTGTAATCTAGGTCGCACACAGTTTGATGTGCATAAGGTAGTAGGTTTCTATCATGCACATCCTTGACGTGCAAACATCTGTTCTTGTAACAAGTACGCCTTGTCCTCCCTTCAATTTATCCGCACTAGACAGTCACATTTCTGAGGATTTACTCGAAATCTGTTCACATATATATTTTTTCTTTTATACTAGGCTGCGGATGATCTTCCACGTACGTAATTATGTTCAGTACCCTCTCCTTAGACGTTTGTCCATGAGCGCGTTTCACTGGAGACGGGATTTGTGGCTCCCTGTCCGACAAGGATGGTAGACTGCAAGGCTCGACACCTGTTCCAGTATCATGTTCACGTGTTAAGCACGCATCGTCACCATTGTACTCCTCATGTACACTGTGCACACAGTCGAGCGTATACGACACCACACATTCCACTGACTCATCTTGTAGAAACGCTAATATTTCATCTGCCACTTCTTTCTCACTTCACAAAATTCCTTGAGTTCCTTCCTGACGGAATGTCAACTTCAGCAACTGTGATGTAGATAAAATGCAATGTTCGTTTTGCTTATCGTCGTCATTGCTCCGCTTCGTACCAACACCACTAGCACAGGAACGCTGCCGTGGGTCATTCGTCGACTAAGCAGTTCAACTACGCTCTGTAGCCTCATGCTGTGTTCACCATTGGATATCCCCAGTCCTGCCCCCTTTTACCAAGAGCATCTAATATTATGATTGCATGGTAGACAATATGTGGGGCGTAGAATGCCGTAAATATCGTTGGCCTTTTGAGACCTCCCTCTCAGTGGTTCCTTGTTAACTACTCTATGTGTGTAGCAAGTGAGTACGATATTTCTCTCGACATTCAACGACTATTATAGACACACACACACACACACACACACACACACACACACACACACACACACACACACACGCACTATCGGAAAAATGCCAACAACAAAAAATAATTTATATAGAGTAATGAAATTTCGGGATCGTTTGTGTAGATAATATATTTAAGTAAATAACGTTTCAAGATCACTGGTTAATTTAAGCTCGAGATAAGCCATTGCAAATGTGAAATGCTGGTACATTAATACCCGTTGTAACCTCCAGAATGTTAAAAGCAATAATTCCAGCGTTCATGCATTGTGTTGTAGATGTGTCGGGTGTCAGTTTGTGCGATGGAGTTTCATGCTTCCTACACTTAGTCGGTCAATGCAGGGATGGTTAATTCTGTTTGTGGGTGAAGCCGGAGTTGTGCTACGATGTCTCGTATGTCATCGACTGGAGACGGATATGGTGATGGAGCAGGCAACATGTCGAGACTCTCTGGAGCATGTTGGGTAACAACAGCGGTATGTGGGCGGCGTTATCCTGTTTGGAAACAGCACCTGAAATGATGTTCAAGAATGGCAGCAAACATGTCGAACCAGCAGACTGACGTACAGATCTACTTTCAAGATGTCTGGGATAACCGCGAGAATACGCCTGCTGTGAAACGAAATCGCATCCCAGATCATAACTCCAGGTGTAGTACCAACGTGTCTAGCATGCAGACAGGTTGGCTGCACGCCCTCAACTGGCCTCCTTCGAACCAACACACGGCCATCCCTGGCACCGAGGCAGAACCAGCAGTCATGTACAGTGGCCACTTTCCTGCCAAGTGTTTCTGCAGTATTACAGAATGAACATGCATCTTCTCATAGCCCTATTATACGACCTCGTTAAAACTCTGTGACGTTTTAACATTTTTAAATGTTCTGATAATAAGTTGCCGTCTCTTTAATCTAAGAATAGATGATGAATGCAGCTAGCCGCTATCTCTGTGTAATGTCTTGTCCGTATAGACGTGTATCTGTTGTCTTTAAGATCCCTTCACCTTCACACATAAGTCTCTACAGTAAAGTAAGGCCCTCCCAGTTCTTGGCTGACACGTGATAATACAGGCGAAAAATTAGACTAGTGGAGGATTATTAGTATTATCTCTGCTTTCATTCGCTCTCTCTCTTTCTCTCCTTTATCTATGTATAGTTTTTAATATAAGATTTCATTACGTGTATAGAGGTGAAAAAATCAGCCAAATAGAATCTTTGGTGGAGCCCTTCGTCTTGGTAATCAGCGGCTGGCTTGCTGTAAGAGATCTTTACATTTATTATTATTGTTAAACACTGCAGTCAGTCGGGAGAATCAATCGTTTGGACAATTTGTTCCTTTTACGAAAGATTGCGAATTCCAGATGTGTACGAAGCCTTTTTGGACGATTTAACACAGACTCAGTGATTGCAGGCTCTCTTCGACACAGCTGAAACTTCCCCACTAATTACAGGGCCAACGTGATCAACAAATTATTCAGAAAAAACTCATTCGTTCATTCACTCCAGAACAAAAAAGTCACAAACCTTATTTATGGAGGAAATCGTGTATTAAATCCATCTCCATTACATGTCCAGATCTCAGGTGATTCCACGCCTTAATTATTTTCCTTTTACAATCTCTTTCTCTTCAAAACAAACCGCTAGTGGCACAAATGTTAATTGGCTCGCTTTAGTGAGAAGAAAAGCAGAATATTTATCTCTCAGAAACACGTCAATCCCTCAACAGTTACTCCAGAAGATGTCCTAGTTACCACTTTAACAACCATGGAGAATGCATGTTATTTCAAAGAATAAACGCACTAGAAAGTACTTTGGCGTCGACGAGCTGTCGCCGCATATATTACGAGGAAATCAGATCAGATAACTTTTCCAAAGTGAATGAATGTGGATAGTTTGATTGAAAATCATTAATTGGTGCGTGGTAGAGGGTATTTGCTGTGGGGACATTACAATGCCCCTCACAGCGAGCGAAGTTTGTGAGCCTAATTTTGATTTACCGAACACACTTCGCGAGCTATCTATTAGTGTAGGTAACCCGGAAGTGATGAGTGTCAGTCCTCCGACTGAAAAAAAAAATTATGTTTAAGACAGACGCAGAAAAGAAACATTGAAAACAGAAGAGATGAAGAGACAGGTACCACGGCTGTATTGCTTTTACGTGCAATAAGGTGTTATTTCTGCTGCGCACAACCAAGGAAGATGATCTTTCATGAAACTATTATCAGGTGCTACCCATTCGGGAACTTTCTTAAGCAGGGAAACCTTGGAAAACCTCTTAAGCCTAGACCCCCAGCCTACGGACATAGAAGATAGGAAAGCCTACAGAAGAGAAAAAAGAATTTTGAAATTGATCTCTAAAGGAAAGATAGGGATAGATTTATATAACGATTTGGAGAAGAGTGATTTGTGCCTCTAGCTAAAAAAATTTTACAATCAGTAACTCGAGTTTCATTTTTTTTTTTTTACAATCTTTTTCCCAAGACAATATCTTGCGGTGCTCAAACTTCCCCGGATCTTGCATGTCACCGACGTCCACATTTGTAGTCGGTCTTCTACGTGGCCCACAATGGGAAGAGAAGAAGGGATAGGGATACCAGATTTTACATGCAACATTCATTCCAAAAGAATTAGCAATGACCGAAAGGGAAACTCTTCCTGTAAAAGAGCTGGTTAAGTTGCACCGTCCTAGATTCTCCTTTTTGAAAACAAAATCCTTCAGGCTTCATGCATCCTTTTTCTTACGATGTACTGCAAGGAATTTAGCCATTGACTTAAGGTTTCCATTTATCCATTGACTAATGCTGTTGCCGAAAAACATCATAATATTTACTCTAGTTTGAATTTTCTTTTGGACTTCGCACCACCACTTGTGCTTATAAGTCCAAAAATTTTGATACATTTTCTGTCAATGATTTACTCTTCGTAATTTAAAGGATTCATGCAACTTGCAGTAGATTTTGGATTCAAATCATCGAATAATGGAAAGTGTGGCTCATTTTATACAAAGACATAATCCATCATTTCCTTGAAAAGTCATATCATTTATCTATACTCATAAAAATTTTATCCTAAATACATATATTTCTCCGCTTGATTGCTGTAATGTAAAAGTTTCTCTGATTCATCCAGCATTCATACATGCACATATATGGAAATGGATTTTCAAACAAAATTCCAAAGTGAACAAGACCCATTAAATAACTACTAAGTCTGTGAATAATAACTTCTTTTGACATTCAACAATAAATGAAGAACTCTTAACCTCTAATTATGACTTTTTTTTTGAAGTTCAACATCAATCAGTTTCCCCTCGCGTTTGATGTGAGTCTCTTACAAAGCATATCTGTGTCGTCTATATCGATTCTAACTCTCGCGCCGACGTCAATTGTTTTGCGCGGGAAATGATCTTTGCGGCGTTAACCGTCCCTCATGATTTACTACTTAGCCGCAAAACTTCACTTCACACGTTTACACATTTAAACGTGCACTTGAAATTATATATGAACATTCACTGGGAACCTCTTTTGATTATGCAGCGTCATTTTCGGAAAATATTTCTTTCTTCTTGAAGGTCATTCAAATCCTTTATTTTCTTGATGACATTAGCAGTGCTAAAGTCCTATGTTTACCCAAACACAGGTGAAGCCTATCTCCACTATCTTCTTTACAGCACTCGATAGTTATAGTTATTCACTACTTCTTCAATCTGTGTCACTGATTAGTTATTTCAGTTTAAAGTTTCCTAACACTAAACACACACAGTTTATTGTTATGTTTTTACGAGCGTCCATCTCTGTCACTCGCAACACCATTCATCCCTATCTTCTAATCTTCATTAAATTTTTTCAAGTCGTTATGGGAAAATAACCCTTTAATTTTGTTAGATCCCGGATATGCTAACAGATAAGCCCCAGGGTTCTGAATTTGTAGAATGATGTATGGGGCAGTATAAAATAACTCCCATTTCTCTATACTCTTCTTTATTAAGGATGATTTGGTATGTCTTTTGACTAGTACCTTCTCTCCGACGTGGTACGCCTGTACCCTCTTGATTAATTTGTCATATTGTTGTTTTCTCTGATCAGCCTTTTGCGTCATGTTTATGATGGCTTGTCTTATTTTTTCTTCCCAAGGCATCTCAGTTTCCTGAGTTTTGGGCATATGTTCAGTCCAGAAGTTTTCTTCTTTTGCCTCGAACATCAATTCATGCGGTGTATAATCAGTGGAGGAGTGGGGCATGTTGCATATCTGCTCAAATTCTTCCACATAATTTGCCCACGCCGTCTGCTTATTATGGCAACAGGTCCTCATAAAGCGACTGAACTCTAAAAATTCTCTCAACCTAGTTGCCTTGAGGTGGTAAAACGATGTTAGTATGTGTTTCACACCGACTTGAGACAAAGCCTGTTTCCATCGGAGTCCCGTGAATATCTTAGCATTGTCTGTTATTATCGCCTTAGGTATACCAACATGTGGAAGATAATCCCTTGTCAATCTTATTACAATTACTTTGGCTGTAGCCGCCTTTATCGGGTATAGCTTTACGTATTTCGTACACACATCAAGAAATGCCAACACATATCTAACACCTCCTCTTGAAGTAGGTAACGGTCCACACAGATCGCACGAAATTAATTCTTTTGTTTCTCGGACTAATATAGAGCATAATGGGTGCTTACTCCCTTTTGAATCCGCCTTTGCTTTTTGACAGATTATGCATTTCTTCAAGACCTCATGCACTCTGCGCTTTACGTTGGGAAAATAACGGTACAGACTTATCTTGTCTGCACATTTTGTCGCACCGAAATGTCCCCAGGTTAAATGGGTGAACCATACGAGTTTCTCTATTTGCGCCTCAGGTATACAAACACACCAACGTACTTTGTTTGGCCTTCCACAGCGGAAAAATAATACGCCATTTACCAGCTTGTAATAATTTGCCATCTGATCCGAAGGTTGCTGTTGTAACCTTCGAATGACACTTCCCCATTGAGCATCTCTTTTCTGTAACTGTGCCATATGCGCACACAAATTGACGTAGTACGTCTTATATGGATTTTCCTGCAGCAGCAATACAGGGAATTCTGAGTTATTATTTACTTCAATCTCTTTGGTCAAACCCTGTGGTGACCTTGATAGAGCGTCAGTAATAATGTTTTGCTGTCCTGAGACATGCACGATCTTAAATTGGTATTGTTGCAGAGCGAGAGTCCATCCCGCCAGTCTGGGGTGTAACAGTTTACACGTTTGTAAAAACGTTAATGATTGATGATCGCAATATACGATAGTCTTTGACCCATATAGATAATAATGAAATTTTTTAAATCCCCAGATGACCGCAAGAGCCACTAATTCTGTCGTCGTGTAAGTTCGTTCACAGTTGGACAAAACACGAGTAGCAAAAGCAATAGGACAGAAGGTGAGTTGTCCATTTATCTTGCGTACTTGGAAAAGGCACGCTCCAATACCCACATTCGAAGAATCTGTTGACAAGTAAAATTCTTCTTGCATGTCCGGTTGGTACAAAAGCGGTGCATTTACTAATTGCTTCTTTATCTCTTCGAATGCTTCTTGACACTCTAATGTCCAGAGCCAGGGCACATCCTTCTTCAACAGACTATTTAGAGCTGCTGCGTTCATCACCTGATTTGTTATGAATCTTCTAAAAAATGAGGCAAGGCCCATAAATCCTTTTAATTGCCTCCAATTCCTGGGTGTTGGAAACTTACTAATCGCAATTAGCTTCTCCTTGGTTGGTAAAATTCCCTTTGCGTCAATTGTATGCTCCAGGAACTTGATTCTGTTTACTGCAAAATGGGATTTCTGTAGGGTAGCAGTTATTCCCGTGGTTTTGAACACGTCCAACACTTGGTTCAGTAAGGTAATATGCTCCTACCAAGTTTTCGATGCAATAAGCAAATCATCAACAAACACTGTTATCCTGCTTCTGAGTTCTGGGCCTAGTGCATAATCTAGAGCTGCTATAAAGATTCCAGCACTAATGTTGAGTCCTAAAGGAACTATGGTGAATTGGTAACTTCTTCCGGAATAAATGAAAGCCTTATACTTCCTTGATGACTCATCCAGCTTGACTTGCCAATAAGAGCGTCGCAAATCAATGCTCGTCAAATATTTGACATCCTGGAACCGTTGTATAAGTTCGTCTACGTTTTCCGGATGTGCTCTCACTGAAATTATGATTTTATTTATTTCTCTGGCGTCGAGTACCAGTCTAACAGTCCCATTTGCTTTTGGCACGACTAACAATGGGGAGCAGTATGGACTTGTAGAGGGTTCGATCAAACCCCATTTCAACATGCGATCTATTTCCTTTTGAACTTGAGCCTTTAACCTCCAAGGAACAGGATAGAAAGTTCTACAATACGTTTCGTGCGGCTTAACGTAGAGATGGCATATGTATCCCTTAATAACTCCTGGCCTTTCATCAAAAACGTTTTCATACGTTAATAATAATTCATTGAGCTGCTTCTTCTGATCTTCGATAAAGCAGTCGGATTCATTTAACTATTCAAACACTAATTGACCGAAATCTTCTTTGACTTGGCAATCATTAATTACGTGCTGTTTAGAATTTTGGGCCGTCCTGATTACTTGCACACTGATCCCACACTTATATTTTCTCGTAAGGCTTTTTTTTTCAACAACTCCAACTCAATTTCTTGTTTATTAACATTCAACCAAATTTTTCATGTTTTCAAATCTATTCTGCATTCGTATTGACGTAGGCTGTCGACTCCGATAATTCAATCTACCACCAAATTTTTCACAACAAGGAATGTGCTTAATATTGCTACATTTCCGAATTCCACACCAAGTAGTGACTGCACCTTTACATTAGCCGATCGAGCCCCAACGGCGCCTATTATTCTGCAATTTTGAACTGGAAAAACTGGTACTCGACTTATATTTCTGATCCTGTTGAACAGTGCCTCCGAAATAACATTTGTGGTTGCAGCTGTGTCTAAAACCGCCACTATAGGTACGGTCTCCATAATGACATGCACTTCGGCTACTGCCACCTGCTCCTTATCCTCATCTTGTGGTTCTAAGTCCTCGGTCAGTTCATCTGCCAGTAATCGTCCATCATTATACGTTAGCATGGGTACACATATCCTGTTGCCCCTCAACCATTTGTTGACCTCCTCCGGGGCACGAGTGGGTCCTCAGGAGTTTGTTGGATTTTGATTTGTCTGCTGGTTGACATCATCCGTCACTTCGGTAATTACTGGTTGATTCGAAGATGTCCGTCCCCACTGATGTTCGCTATTTGAATTCATTCCTCCCGCTTGATTCCAATTTCTATTATTGTTATTATTCCAGGCTTGGGGTCTGAAATTTCTTTCGTTCCCCCACACGGGGTTGTATCTTTTCCCGTTCCTGATGTTCCTTGAACAGCCCCTCGCAAGACCATTGCCGGGATTACTATTGAGATTTTGAGGGGTTCCTGCATTATTTAACGATCTCTGTTCATTCCTTCTAAGTGTCGATTGATCGCCATTGGTATAACCCATACTTCCACGTTGCCTACCGTTTGGCGGAGGTTCTATCGCCCTATATTGGAATCTGTTATTACGGGCTTTCTGGTTGTTCTCTTCGATAATATCTATATGGTCTAACGTCCTGAGGAACGACTCCAAGTCTTTGTCGTTGCCGTAAATCAGTTGATTCCGGATGCTAGTTGGTAGTCTTGCCTTAAGTATGTTTATTAAGTCTGGCAAGAGCATAGGTTTGTCCCAGTATCTCGTTTTATTTATATATTTTTCGACATACCTTCTAAGGCTTCCTTTCGAAAAGGAGAAAGGCTCTGGGTAGAGCACCTCCTGCCTTGGGCGTTCCTGTAACCCTTCTGACCAGAACTATGCTAAAAACGCCTTCTCAAAATCGTCATATGTCGGGCAAACAGAAGTCATGTCCGAGGCCCAGATCGCCCCCCAACCTTGTATATATCCTGTAACAAAACTGATCTTCTGCCACTCCGACCAATTTCTGGGTAGCACTCCTCTGAAACTTCGAATAAAAACAATTGGATGGACCCCCTTTTGTCAGGGTTAAAAATCTGGAATTGCCGATGCTTTATCAATTTTTTCTTCGGCATAGCAAAGGCTTTCGTAATCTCCGTTAGATAAGAATTCACGCGAACAACCAGCTTGTGGCAATTTAATGTTTGAATTACTGGCACAAATCGGTATTGTGTGCGAATGGGCAGTAACTGACTCTATAGTCGTTGCCAACTTCTGCTGCTGCCCTGCATTCATTTGTTCTAAGCTTTGTTGTGAAGCGCATATCGACTCTTCTATCGTTTGTTTCCAATGTTCAAAATCAGCACCTAACTGCTGTCGCACCTCGTCAAGTCCTTTCGCAAACAAATTCTCTTCCTGTTTGCCACATAAATTCTGGAATGCTGCCTTAACATTTTGCTCAACGTTTTCACACATTAGCCTTTTGTTTTCTAATGTGATTTCGGATAATTTACCCGTTAATACGTTAATTTGGTGATCTTGACGCTCTGTCAGATGTTCAACGCTTTCCTTTAGGTTAGTCTGTGTACGTACCAATTCAGAAAGTTGCGCAATTGCACATGCCATGGCTTTGCACATTGCTTTTGTACTAATTGCGGAACCATTTCCACTTGTTCCCGTACGGTATCTATCTTAATAGCCACATACTCCTTCATTTCGACACGTACGCCGTGAGTAGATTCCTCACATTGTGCTTTCACCAATTCTATTTGTGCAGTTAATTTTCGTTCCGTCTCTTCGGCCTGATCTTTGAGTTTCTTGGTCTTCGCCTCTATCCGCTGCTCTAATTCGGAAAAACTGTCTTGTAACTGCTGCTTAATCTCAGTCTGGTGTAATTTCATCTCTTCTTGAGTTTGAGTGACTGTCACTAATTGTGCTTTAATATCGTTTTTCAGATTTTCCTGCCCTTCAGTAACTGAGGCTCATTTCGTATTCAAATCATTTTGCCCTCCAGTACCTGAGGCTAATTTCGCATTAATGTCGGTTTTCAAAGTACTCAAGCTCTCGGTTATCATCTGCATCTGTCTCCTGATAATTACCAATGGATCTAATCCCTGCTGCGTACTCGCTGTTACACCCGCAGCCGTGTCTACAGGGCGTTCTGTTGCGCTATCTCTAGCCATCGGTCCTACAATACTTCTTACTGCTTCATTATTATCAGTGCTAACAGCTGAAGGCTGATGCGTGCTGCTTTGCTCTGCTTGACTCACCCTAAACATTGCCCTACTTAAAACCATATAAATGTTCTACTATCACTATATGTA
Organism: Schistocerca cancellata; assembly: GCF_023864275.1. NCBI lineage: Eukaryota > Metazoa > Arthropoda > Insecta > Orthoptera > Acrididae > Schistocerca > Schistocerca cancellata. Next base: position 600,636,984 of record NC_064628.1, on the reverse strand, counting down.
ACTCCCTTCACACAAGAGTACTTCCGTGTCTAAATTCTTAACGTACATATACAGATAAATGCAACTGGGACAGGTCAATCAAAACACTTCCTATACGTAACATGAACACAATTAATCAACACCAAACAGAAAAGCGTATACTTCAACTGCACTAGAAAGCTTTAATAATAAAGATTAACATATGGCCATTTCCCTGTGCGCAGTGTTCTGTCTTTCGGCTTTACTTGTGGATCCAAGTATATCACCTGCGAGTCTTTCCTCTCTTTTCCAAGCATCAGTTAGCTTAGCTCGTCGTAGTTGGCATGAAACAGAGAACAAAATTATTTTAGCAACGTCCAAAAACGTGTCCTGTCACGGATTGGCCATTGAACATTTTTAAATGTTCGGATAATAAGTTGCCGTCTCTTTAATCTAAGAATAGATGATGAATGCAGCTAGCCGCTATCTCTGTGTAATGTCTTGTCCGTATAGACGTGTATCTGTTGTCTTTAAGATCCCTTCACCTTCACACATAAGTCTCTACAGTAAAGTAAGGCCCTCCCAGTTCTTGGCTTATCCGTGATAAGACAGGCGAAAAATTAGACTAATGGAAGATTATTAGTATTATCTCTACTTTCATTCGCTCTCTCTCTTTCTCTCCTTTATCTATGTATAGTTTTTAATATAAGATTTCATTACGTGTATAGAGGTGAAAAAATCAGCCAAATAGAATCTTTGGTGGAGCCCTTCGTCTTGGTAATCAGCGGCTGGCTTGCTGTAAGAGATCTTTACATTTATTATTATTGTTAAACACTGCAGTCAGTCGGGAGAATCAATCGTTTGGACAATTTGTTCCTTTTACGAAAGATTGCGAATTCCAGATGTGTACGAAGCCTTTTTGGACGATTTAACACAGACTCAGTGATTGCAGGCTCTCTTCGACACAGCTGAAACTTCCCCACTAATTACAGGGCCAACGTGATCAACAAATGATTCAGAAAAAACTCATTCGTTCATTCACTCCAGAACAAAAAAGTCACAAACCTTATTTATGGAGGAAATCGTGTATTAAATCCATCTCCATTACATGTCCAGATCTCCGGTGATTCCACGCCTTATTTATTTTCCTTTTACAATCTCTTTCTCTTCAAAACAAACCGCTAGCGGCACAAATGTTAATTGGCTCGCTTTAGTGAGAAGAAAAGCAGAATATGTATCTCTCAGAAACACGTCAATCCCTCAACAGATACTCCAGAAGATGTCCTAGTTACCACTCTAACAACCATGGAGAATGCATATATGCACCTCTGTTATTTCAAAGAATAAACGCACTAGAAAGTACTTTGGCGTCGACGAGCTGTCGCCGCATATACACTCCTGGAAATTGAAATAAGAACACCGTGAATTCATTGTCCCAGGAAGGGGAAACTTTATTGACACATTCCTGGGGTCAGATACATCACATGATCACACTGACAGAACCACAGGCACATAGACACAGGCAACAGAGCATGCACAATGTCGGCACTAGTACAGTGTATATCCACCTTTCGCAGCAATGCAGGCTGCTATTCTCCCATGAAGACGATCGTAGAGATGCTGGATGTAGTCATGTGGAACGGCTTGCCATGCCATTTCCACCTGGCGCCTCAGTTGGACCAGCGTTCGTGCTGGACGTGCAGACCGCGTGAGACGACGCTTCATCCAGTCCCAAACATGCTCAATGGGGGACAGATCCGGAGATCTTGCTGGCCAGGGTAGTTGACTTACACCTTCTAGAGCACGTTGGGTGGCACGGGATACATGCGGACGTGCATTGTCCTGTTGGAACAGCAAGTTCCCTTGCCGGTCTAGGAATGGTAGAACGATGGGTCAGATGACGGTTTGGATGTACCGTGCACTATTCAGTGTCCCCTCGAGGATCACCAGTGGTGTACGGCCAGTGTAGGAGATCGCTCCCCACACCATGATGCCGGGTGTTGGCCCTGTGTGCCTCGGTCGTATGCAGTCCTGATTGTGGCGCTCACCTGCACAGCGCCAAACACGCATACGACCATCATTGGCACCAAGGCAGAAGCGACTCTCATCGCTGAAGACGACACGTCTCCATTCGTCCCTCCATTCACGCCTGTCGCGACATCACTGGAGGCGGGCTGCACGATGTTGGGGCATGAGCGGAAGACGGCCTAACGGTGTGCGGGACCGTAGCCCAGCTTCATGGAGACGGTTGCGAATGGTCCTCGCCGATACCCCAGGAGCAACAGTGTCCCTAATTTGCTGGGAAGTGGCGGTGCGGTCCCCTACGGCACTGCGTAGGATCCTACGGTCTTGGCGTGCATCCGTGCGTCGCTGCGGTCCGGTCCCAGGTCGACGGGCACGTGCACCTTCCGCCGACCACTGGCGACAACATCGATGTACTGTGGAGACCTCACGCCCCACGTGTTGAGCAATTCGGCGGTACGTCCACCCGGCCTCCCGCATGCCCACTATACGCCCTCGCTCAAAGTCCGTCAACTGCACATACGGTTCACGTCCACGCTGTCGCGGCATGCTACCAGTGTTAAAGACTGCGATGGAGCTCCGTATGCCACGGCAAACTGGCTGACACTGACGGCGGCGGTGCACAAATTCTGCGCAGCTAGCGCCATTCGACGGCCAACACCGCGGTTCCTGGTGTGTCCGCTGTGCCGTGAGTGTGATCATTGCTTGTACAGCCCTCTCGCAGTGTCCGGAGCAAGTATGGTGGGTCTGACACACCGGTGTCAATGTGTTCTTTTTTCCATTTCCAGGAGTGTATTACGAGAAAATCAGATCAGATAACTTTTCCAAAGTGAATGAATGTGGATAGTTTGATTGAAAATCATTAATTGGTGCGTGGTAGAGGGTATTTGCTGTGGGTCCGCAGCTCGTGGTCATGTGGTAGCGTTCTCGATTCTCACGCCCGGGTTCCCGGGTTCGATTCCCTGCGGGGTCAGGGATTTTCTCTGTCTCGTGATGACTGGGTGTTGTGTGCTGTCCTTAGGTTAGTTAGGTTTAAGTAGTTCTAAGTTCTAGGGGACTGATGACCATAGATGTTAAGTCCCATAGTGCTCAGAGCCATTCGAACCATTTGAGCCATTTGCTGTGGGGACATTACAACGTGTTGATAATGTCTTTTTTGCCTTAAAAGCATTCTTGACTGATACCAACTCACTATGTCCAATCTCAAAGGTAACTAACAATCACGACCGTTATATCGTGTATTTAAAGGAAACCTGATGTATATCTTTCTCGTGTAGAAACATGCCTATCAACTTTCGTTGGCGTCGCACAGATCCTTCTCGGTACTGCGATTTTTTTCCCCTTCAGTGTGTTTAGGGGTATAGACAACGAGCAGTAGGAGAAAATTTTTCGGCATTTCAAATGATACCTGTGACATGGATTAAATATTGGTTTTATACAGTGGGACGTAGATCCGCTCGGGTGGCAACACACGTTAGCACGCCGCTCCCGGGATTCGGCGAGGCGCGTCTGTCTTAAATCGAATCCTCCCGTCGTGTTAACGACTATGACTGGGGTGCCGGCCAGGTCGGATGTGGTTCTTAGTCAGTTTCCCACATCCGACTACGTGAATTTCGACTGCTTCCTATGTCTCGACTAAGTTACACAATTAGTAACCATTTCGAAAAGGGATAATACTAAATGTAGACAGACAGGTGGGACACACACACACACACACACACACACACACACACACACACACACACACACACACATGTACACCATAGGTATTTGAGACTCTGGAACCGTATAGTTTTCTGCGTCTGGGTTTCAGGCATGATCTCCCTCCCCTCCCCCCCCCCCTTTCGTTCGACGCTGAGGAGTTATTCCAATACAGTTGGAGAGCCTCTAGTATGCTGCTCGAGTTTAGGGGGAATGCCATGTCGGCTGAGGTGTGAATGGGAATTGATATTGTCGAAGAAGGCGTATTTGTGTAGTCTGTGCAGTTGTACAAAGACACTGTGCCAAGGTGGCGTAGTGGTTAATGCATCTGCCTAGTGAGTAGGACACCTGGGTTAGAATCCCAGACTTGGAACAATTGTTCATTCGTTACTTCTGTCTGCATATAAACAAAGTGAACGCTTCCAGCCAGTCTTTACCACTAATATTGTCAAACTCACATTAAACATGCCGAACTCGTGAAGATACAGGATAAGGCCAGGAAAAAGAGGGTTATATCGTGAACTACATATTAGTGACGAAAGTCAAATGTTCACTCTATCTGCGGAACAGGATAAGAAAAAGAGCCTTATCGCAGTAAGCCCTATCGCTAAACCATGACTTGTTACGTTATATGGATGGTGTCTTGAAGGGAGGATATAAGATGAACATCAACAAAAACAAAACGAGAATAATGGAATGTAGTCGAATTAAGTCGGGGGATGTTGAGGGTATTAGATTAGGAAATGAGACACTTAAAGTAGTAAAGGAGTTTTGCTATTTGGGGAGCAAAATAACTGATGATGGTCGAAGTAGAGAGGATATAAAATGTAGACTGGCAATGGCAAGGAAAGCGTTTCTGAAGAAGAGAAATTTGTTAACATCGAGTGTAGATTTAAGTGTCAGGAAGTCATTTCTGAAAGTATTTGTATGGAGTGTAGCCATGTATGGAAGTGAAACATGGACGGTAAATAGTTTGGACAAGAAGAGAATAGAAGCTTTCGAAATGTGGTGCTACAGAAGAATGCTGAAGATTAGATGGGTAGATCACACAACTAATGAGGAAGTATTGAATAGGATTGGGGAGAAGAGAAGTTTGTGGCACAACTTGACCAGAAGAAGGGATCGGTTGGTAGGACATGTTCTGAGGCATCAAGGGATCACCAATTTAGTACTGGAGGGCAGCGTGGAGAGTAAAAATCGTAGGGGGAGACCAAGAGATGAATACACTAAGCAGATTCAGAAGGATGTAGGTTGCAGTAGGTACTGGGAGATGAAGAAGCTTGCACAGGATAGAGTAGCATGGAGAGCTGCATCAAACCAGTCTCAGGACTGAAGACCACAACAACAACAACAGAGCTCTTTGTGATAAGAAATAGTGGAAGTACTGTGCAACATCTGAAAGAGGTATCTAGTGATCAGTGCTTACAGTTAGTATGCTCGAGCAATCTGCAGGACTTCCCCCACAGTCATCACCCGTAAAGCCTCTTTACTCAGATTCGCTGACGACACCGCCTTCCTAGAATTATACTGCATCTTCCAGAAACGCCAACGGTCCCTTCAATTCCATCTCAACCAGCTACCATCTGGTGCAGGCAGTGGCTCCTTAGAATCATCCCTCCAAAGACACAGCCAACTATTACAGATCGAACCACCAGCAGCTTCTTCTTTCATGTCTTCTGCTTCACTATTTACGACTGTGTGATCCAGTTAACTGACACACTAAATTACTTCTGACTAATCCTCAATCCTAAACTAAGATGATAATGGCAGCTACTATCCATAAAACAAGAAAGCCACTATAAATAAAATGCTAACCGAACTAAAATGGGATTGCATACCTTCAACATACTCCACACCCACCACGATGTACGTTCCACCAAAACTTCTACCACTCACTCCAGATCTTCGAACACTGTGCACTTGGCCTTGTCTTCCAAATCCGTCAGCCCTCCTCCCTTCGAATCCTCGTACGCTGGCACACTTGTATCACGACGTCCCCATCCTCAACAGCCTCCATCAGTCTCACACCTACCCACTCCGCTTCCTAATCCAATTAACTTTTAAATATCTTCTCCTATCTGACCGCGAGGTCCAACCAGAGATGTACCTATATTTGAGCTTCAGCTGTACAGTGCCTTTTCTCTCCATGGCAGCTATCCTCTTGCCCCTCTCTCTTTCCTCCCTCCATTTCTATAAGCTTGATTTCGGATTCTCCTTCCTGCCTCTTCCACGGCCTTTTAAAAATACTCTCCCAAAAACAACCCTTCTCACCTATTGCTCGTTTCATGCAATTACGGCTGTAAAGTGGTGTTTCGTTTAATTACAGAGATTGCTGTCAAGTTTTTGGTATTCTGATAGAATCACTCTGTTACTTAACATCTTCAACGTACAACCATCCATTTTGATAATTCTGAAAACATGTACGTGAATTATAATGCTTTTAAACTACGCTTAGTCATTTTGTGTAAGCTCTTGGCTCAAGAACCTTAGTAGACCGCTGCCAGCCCACCCTCGGGCTGACGGGTGAGGCAATGATTATAACAGTAAAGGGGAAAAGAATCAGTCAGAAGTCCCTATTTCTCAATATCATTATGCTACCAGTTTCATTACCTGGTATACAGCTTCGTTTTCGTTGTAACGCGCACTTTACACGCAGATGTGGCAATTATTTTATCGCGATTTCAATCCGGAGAATATTTTTCATCTTCACCTACAATACACTCTGCAATTCACACTTAAGTGTTTTGCAGAGAGTGTGAAGAATCACTTTCAGACTACTTCTCAACTGCTCTGCTTTCGAACAGCACATGGCCAAAAGGAACACTTACACCTTTGCGCGCGAAATCTCATGCCTCTTATTTTACTACGGTGCCCATTTCTCCCTATGTAAGCAAGAGTTAATTATGTATTTTAGCATTCGGAGGAGAAAGTGGTATCATACTTCCTAAGAGGATCTTACATCAACGAAAAATGGCTTTGTTTCTATGACTGCCACCCGCTTATGGTATCTGTGACATTGTCTAACCGATTTCGCGATAATTCAAACGAATTGTCTGCCTTTTAATTTTTGCTATTTTCTCTGTAAATTGTAAGCTGTAACGATTTCCTGCCGCGAAGCAATACTCCAGTAGAGAGCGGACAACCACTTGCGTAGGAAGTCTGTTCGGCAGATTTGTTGCATCTTCTAAGTGTTCTGCCAGTATACTATCTTCTTTGGTCAGTCTTCCCCACAGCATGTTGTACGTAAAGATTCCGATTAAAGTTACTCCTAACTGCAGTCTCTATGTACTCTGGCGATAACTTCTCAGGAGAATGTCGTAATCGAGGAACACAAAAATGACACACTAAGGGATGAAGCGTATAATGTTAGATGCCTTGATTGGGTAGGTAAATCAGAGAAATGAGAAAGAGAAATGAATTCGTAGAAGTTAGACACAGTAGGAATTGAAGATAGATACAGTGGGAATTAGCGAAGAGCGAAGAAACGAATAAGAGGACTTCTGGTCAAGTGAATGCAGACTTTTATACACAAAATCAAACAGGAGTAATGCAGCATTGTGTCTAATAATGAATAAGACAATGACGATATGGATAAGTTCTATGAATAGCTGAGTGAACGCATTATCGTAGCCAAGACAGAAACGAAGCCAAAGCCCACAACAGTAGTACTAGTTCATATCTCTATTAGTTCCATCGATAATTAAGAGATTAACTCAATGTATAATGATTTTTAAAAAGATTGAGATAGTTACGGGAGATGAAAATTTAATTGTGAGGGGAGTACTGAAGTCGAGAGTACGAAAAGAAAGAGAAGGAAAAATAGGAGAACATGGACTGGAAGAAAGTGTTCAGGAGAAAGTAGACCAATAAAATTTTGGATGAACCACAATTTAATCGCTGCAAAAATATGGTCTAAACGTCGTGAAAGGAGGTTGCATACTGAACGAGACGTCAAGAGACTGAAAGGATTCAGATATATTATGTAATGGTAAGACAGTGATTTCGAAATTATGTATAAAACAGCAATATATTCGAATGGTTAGATGTAGATTCTGGCAACTATTTAAATTGTTATAAAGTGCAAGGAAGAAATAAAAACTTTGAGGTTCACCGATGACATTGTAATTCTGTCAGAGACAGCAAAGGACTTGGAAGAACAGTTGAATGGAATGGACAGTGTCTTGAAAGGAGGATATAAGATGAACATCAACAAAAGCAAAACAAGGATAATGGAATGTAAGTCGGGTGATGCTGAGGCAATTAGATTAGGAAATGAGACACTTAAAGTAGTAAATGAGTTTTGCTATTTGGGGAGCAAAATAACTGATGATGGTCGAAGTAGAGAGGATATAAAATGTAGACTGGCAATGGCAAGGAAAGCGTTTCTGAAGAAGAGAAATTTGTTAACATCGAGTACAGATTTAAGTGTCAGGAAGTCGTTTCTGAAAGTATTTGTATGGAGTGTAGCCATGTATGGAAGTGAAACATGGACAATAAATAGTTTGGACAAGAAGAGAATAGAAGCTTTCGAAATGTGGTGCTACAGAAGAATGTTGAAGATTAGGTGTGTAGATCACGTAACTAATGAGGAGGTATTGAATGGGATTGGGGAGAAGAGAAGTTTGTGGCACAACTTGACTAGAAGAAGGGATCGGCTGGTAGGACATGTCCTGAGGCATCAAGGGATCACCAATTTAGTATTGGAGGGCAGCGTGGAGGGTAAAAATCGTAGAGGGAGACCAAGAGATGAATACACTAAGCAGATTCAGAAGGATGTAGTTTGCAGTAGGTACTGGGAGATGAAGGAGCTTGCACATGATAGATTAGCATGGAGAGCTGCATCAAACCAGTCTCAGGACTAAAGACCACAACAACAACAACAAAGTGCAAGAATTTCAGAAAGGTAGGAATTAAGAAGATGTGATCTGGATAAATCGAAAGAATCAGAAGTTGTTGATGGTTTCAAATGGGGTATTAGGGAAAGCTGACCAAAGACGCTACAAGTAGTAAATGAGGTTTGGTATTATTGAAGAAAAGTAACTGATTACAACAGAAATAGAGAGGATATAAAATGCTGCCTGAAATAGGTGTATCAAGAAAAGAATTTCTGAAAAAGACAAATTTGTTAACATCGAATTTAAATTTAAATGTAAAGGAGTTTTTGCTGAAGGTATAGGTACTGAAACGTTCGTCTATACAGTATTACACAAAAGTAATAGTAAGCTAGGAAGTGCCCGGGGTTGGCCGTGCGGTGTAACGCACGGCTTTCCGGGCGGGAAGGAGCGCCTGGTCCCCGGCACGAATCCGCCGGTCGGATCTGCGTCGAAGTCCGGTGAACCGGCCAGTCTGTGGATGGTTTTTAGGCGGTTTTCCATCTGCCTCGGCGAATGCGGGCTGGTTCCCCTTATTCCGCCTCAGCTACACTATGTTGGCGATTGCTACGCAAACAAGTTCTCCACGTACGCCTACACCACCATTACTCTACCACGCAAACATAGGGGTACACTGGTCTGGTGTGAAACGTCCCCTGGGGGGGGGGAGGTCCACCGGGGGCCGAACCGCATAATAACCCTGGGTACGGTGTGGGGCGGCGGAGGGGTGAAGTAGACTGCGGTAGTCGTCGTGGGGTTGTGGACCACTGCAGCTGCGGCGGGGACGGAGCCTCTCCATCATTTTTAGGTCCCTGGTTAACATACAATACAATACAAGCTAGGAAGTAGTACAATATATCATAGAGAAAAATAAAAACATTACTGAACGTATACATGTGAGAAGCATATATGCACTGCAATGACATCATGAAAAACTTCTTTGTTTTGTAACAAATACTGGTGCTCACTTGCACATAAATTAATTTTCAAAAGGATTTGTGCATTTTTGCTCAGGTACACTCTAAGTAAAGTTACAAATGTTGCTTACATTGGTGCTCAGGTGCACACGGTTAAATTTTGTTTGAAAGAAGAGTGCACAAGTTAGAGAAAATTGTCCATATCACATTAGTGTGCACTAGATGTGAAGTCGTCAACTGTGGGAAAAAAATGACATCCATGGCGTTATTATTTTTGTAGTTATTCTGCATAATAGCTGGTGAAACTGACTGTGATTACATTGACTTTTAGTCATAGCAAATATGTATCGAAGCAATGTCTTTTCGTGGTTATTGCACACAAAGATGCTGATATGAATGTACACAGTAAACTAACTAGCACATGCTGAAGTGCCTTTTAGCACTTATAACGTTGTAATAACTCATCAACTGAAAGCGTTGTATCATGATTATTTGTAGAGTGGCTAAGAGCAGACTCAGTAGATGCAGTACTTGTCCATAACAAATCCAGTGACAACTCAAAGCCAGACCACTCGCAAACGGTACATTTCACCAAGTGTCTGCAAAGTCTCCTATAATCGTGATAATTGATGTGCCATGTTGTGGTAAAGAAAACGTTCATCACACGTCGACATTTCTCACAGTGCAGAGAGTAATGCTAAATAAGTCCATAAATGTGCAGCTTTTAAGGAGTACGCATGTCCTGTTTCAATACAGTGAAAGAGAATAAAGATAAGTCATTTATCTAAAACTACATATGATAAATTCTCAAATTAAATGACAAAGAGTAACAAACATTCCTTATGAACAACAAAATTACATTTTATAAGATGTGTCGGTAGTGACATCTCACAAAAAATAATCACAATCGAAATCTATTTTACACTGTGAGAGGAAAGAAATTAAAATATAGTAATCATTACATGCACAATGCATTGTGAAAATATCAAAAAGCTAACATTGTTACCAATATGCTTGCTTTTTACATGAATATGAATGGCTACTCGTGTTATAATGCGAGAGTACAATCATAATTCTAAAGAATGTGTTTTTTTTTGTATACTCAAGTAAATGCACATAGGGATACAGGAAGAAGGGAAGGAAAAGAAAAGAATGTGCACAGTATTTTACTGCTGTAGAGAAAAGGGATTATTAGTTTCTATGTCATCTGCCAGTCACAAAACATAAGGCAAATGGAAACGTGATCACAAAACTTTAACTTATGCATGTACAAATTTAAGTGGTATCAAGAAGTGTGCTTAATATCTACCAACAAGCAAAGTAAAGAAAATATAATGAAAATAATTAACAAACTATGTCTTTCTGATGAAATCGGTTAACTATAGTTGACAAAAAATGAGAAATGGTACTACCCTGTGAATGAGAAAATTCAATACCACAAGCAAAGTCACAAATTCACCAAAGCAAGTACATGGGAATAGGCGTCTTCAGTCCTTCACGTTGCTGTTCACAAAGAAAAAAACGCATATTATTGAAAGAAAGTATTTATCTTCCAGTGAATTCATAGACATGCATTATCGCTTTGCAACACCTTATCACAAACCATTAGAAATTCTACTCATCAGAGAAACACACCAAAACACAATCAGCAAAGCATGCACCAAGGGTAAAATCATCACATAATCCCTAACAATCCATAACGTCTTCCATACTTCAAGTCATAAACCATAAACATCTGCATAATAATAATAAAAAGTTCTCTATCTTCACTTATTAATATTTCATCATATCCTTATTGTAAAAATCTATAAATCATCGCTTCACATACTTCATCTATGATAAATCCTTAAGTCTTCACATACGGCACCTACTGTAAGTTTCTTACACTCAGTGAAGAAACTGGTTACAGCTCCATGTTAGAGTATCTCAGTTCAAGATGCAGAAATTAAATATCTGCTCCATTTATTGACAGTACATGTTATACCTGTGCAAATATGTTTCATTATTACAAAATCCATTATTGCATACTTCTGTAGTTAGCCTGTAAGAGAAAATGCATTATGACGTGCATAATTCGATGTTATTGTTACTCATGTTGCTTTTATCTTCTGTGATTCCTTTGTCTTTAATGATAAAATCATTGCTGTCTTCTTTTGCATAACTTTTGCTTGTAGAATGGTGGATTGTAAGATCTGGGTCAGTTATCATATATCTTAGAATGTGATATTTCCTTTGTAACGATCATTGTATCTATTACATAAACGTCATGACATGGGGGAAGTAAACATACTTACAGTAGTGTAAGAAGCAAAAATATTGTAATAGTTATGTACTCACACATGTGAATGAAAGAAAACTTGTAGAAAAATCTTAATTACTAATTACATATAAACTGTTGATGCCAAAAGAAAATGAAATATGTGTTGCCACAATGTAACTGTTATATATGGGTGTGTTGTTGTCATCATTAGGGAAAAGAAAGTCAAAAGATTATTCAATGAACGATTTTACATTGGAGATGTGATAAAGATCTCTGGAAGCTTTCGTTCTGAGTGTTTCAATGTGTACTACAGTGGCACGTGGAATTCATTGAATTACAAAGAGTCCATTACTAAGTAATGCACATTTCTGACACTTGTTCTTTGCTTTATAAGAGAATGGGCGTGCTCGAACAAAATATTTTTGTGCAACTTCGAATTTTCTACTGTTGTTTACCTTGTTTTGTATCATATTCCTCTGCTCAGCTTCTTTTTATATTATTAATTGCAATATCAATCATTTCACGATGATGTAAACGATTTGACTTGGGGAAAGAAACAAGTTTTTTTTTATTTTGTATCTCGGATTTTTTTTTCTTCAAAACGAAATGTAGCAAGAGAAAAGTTGAATCATTAGGAATTGAATTAATGGTGCCCTGAAAATTTTGAATATACCTGTCCCATTCAGTGTGTTCTTTGTGGCAATACAGTATGTTTTTCCTATCTCTTTCATTACTATTTCACAATGTTTGGAGGAAGCGTGATATACGTTTTGTTAGTGGTTCATATTGTCTGTAGGCGACATTTTGCTGTGGACATCTACAGTATGCTGAGCTTCTAGTCATCGTCTGTCAGGAGGAAAGAAGCGACTATCTGATTCACTTAATACGCAGTGTTGTTGCTGTCTGTAACAGTCACGATGCTTGCTGTCATTTTGGTTACTGTGTTTGTAATTCTGATTGTGACGATTGGAATGTAACTCATTATTTCAATTAATGTAATTGTTTCACCGATTATTATTATTGTAATTCTGCCGTGATCCGCAATTTTGTACTATAATTTTAAAAAAATCAGTTCTACAAAATATACTAAGACAAAAATAACAAAATTATTTATATTTAATAATTAAATACACAAAAAATCAATACTGAGATGAATTGTGATTGCTATTATTTTGTTGCTGAAACTGTTGGTTGTGGCCAGCAAAATTTTTACTTTGTTGCTGACTGTACTGAGGCTGTTCGTAAGATTGTTTCGTCTGTTGTAATTATTCTGTTACCTTTGACTATTGCCGTATTATCCATTTTCTCTGTTATTAAATGATCTGTTATAACCTTGATTCCTATTGCAATTGTAAATTCCTATTGCCATTGTAACCTCTGTCGTTTTGAGGGAATTTTTTGGTAACGAAGAACTAGTTGGATTGCTGACTTTCAAGTAATTGAAGTAAGTCATGGAAAGCATTAATACATTTTTTTTTGCTCTGTGAGTAAATAAAAACGTAGTGAATGGGGAAGTTTTCAGGTACAAAGTTGAATTTAAGCTAACTGACTGTGTGGCTGTGTTAAAGGCTGGTTCTTTTCTACCATATACTCAAAGAATTGCATAATTGTCGCGAATTGCGGATTCTCAAAGTTGGGTAGGCTGATTGAATTTGACGTTTGTCACCAATATGTCGCTAAAAATGGCTTCTGAAACTCTTTAACAGAATAGCATTGTCTGAGTACTGCACGCATTCGCATGGCGGGTTCACCTTCTAAGAAACTACAGATTAACTCAATTTTGTGAGTTATTGACCAGGCTAGAGGTAAAGAGAAAGAGAACTGCTGGTCCAATCTAACGAACGCATATAAGTATCACGATTTTTAAATCTTTTAATTTTTGTACAGGGAGAAAATGTTTATACTTCAATTCCTAATGTCTTGGAGAATTTTCTTGATCGTTCCTATTGTAAAATGTTTGCGATTGTCGCTGTTCTGTTTCAGAGTCCCTGATTATCCTCATTCTATCTACGTTTTGTTCATATGTAAATCCAACTATCTGGAGAATCACAAGGGTTTTCTTCATATAAAATAATTGTCGCCAATTTGGCAAGATTATTTTTCAATCTGTTAATCTCCTGTGCTTTGTTGATGTTCACTGTTTGTTGGTCATGTTGGAAACAATGTAATGAAAGAAGTTTTTCTTTTGTACAAGGTATGGGAAGTATGTCTGCCAAATTTGAGTCTGTGTTGACCTCTAATTGCTCACTTTTCTAAGAAATATCTTCTATTTGTGCTGTTAGAGACTGCAATTGTGTCGTAATATAGTCAACTTTACCAGTTTCCGATTCTAAATGACTGAGCTGTTTCGAAAGCTTGAGTGTTTTATGTTGTAGTCTCGTGAGTGCAGCACTGCGAACTACAGTATTTATTTTCTTAAGAAGCAAATCATTCTCTTTGTGCATTGTTTCTTTAACAACTCGTTGCAAAAAAAGTCTACAACTGTGTCAGATTTTCTGCAAGCGCTTCTAAATGGTCAGAAATTTTATTTAATGTCGTGTCAGTGTGATTTCTTTGCTGATTCTCAAATGTTTCACTGTGCTTTCGTAATTTTTGGTCAATATGACTTGATATAATTTTGTTACTTTCTTCTGTTTCGTGTCAAGATGCGTCACTAACATTTTATTACTTTCTTGTTGTTGAGTCACGAGAATTTTGTTGTTTTCTGAGAGTAAAATCTGAAGCATAGCCCCAAGCTCATCGGTGTGTAAACAACTGCCCTTAATGATTGTGTGATGAGCGGATTGTTCATCAGTCTTCTCACTGTTTACTTCCGTTGTGACCAGACTTTGCAATGTCTGAAATGTGGTGGATTACGCCTTTCTGGGACCTAAAACTTGTAAAGGTGAAGTAGGTGCGTAATTGACGAAAGAGATATTTAGACTCAAACACATGCTATCCGAATTCGGTAACGTTACTATGTTTATATTTGTTGGAACGTAACTGTCTGTGGGGGAAGAATCTACCTCTTGCTTTGTCGAGTTTATCAGATTTTCTAAAATAGAATACAATAATTTGTCAGAAACAGCAGTATTATTTTCTGTTCAATTGGACATAGCCAATGAATGGACAATACTGGCACGACGACGACTGTTTACAGTCTTACGTGGCATTGCGAAAAAGAACAATATTCACAAGAAAACAAATTGTCAAAAATAAGTATGTTGTTCTGTATGGGAAAGAAAACACAAATGATTAATCTATAAGCACAGTTCAAAAACTTAACTACGAACAAAATCGTACAGAGAGCAGTGCGCATATCTGCCTGCAAGATTCGGAAAGGATACCCAGACGCCCAAACTGAACAGAGCTGTCACCAAGTGAAAGTTTCCTTCATTAATTTGTTTTCGTCTGATTCGATTCTGAACTCATACTGGCGTGGTTGGTTGGTTGTAACATCGCTGTTGTTCAGTTTTCAGTGAATCTGTGCATTTCCAACTGCCAGAGAAAACAATTATATCTGCTTGCGAGAATACAACATGAATTTGGCCCTGTTTTATAATCTTTCTAAAAAATCTGCAAACTAATTAAATCCTGAACTTTACTATTAATCTCCTGAATTAAACAAAGTGATCCCTGTGCATTAATTATCTGCCTCCTAATGTTGTGCGTGAAATGGTCCCTAAGTGTTGATAATTTTGTTAGAAAATTGACCCTGAAATGAAAATAATTCACCTTATAATGAAATTGCTTGGAAACACAGTGCTGGCTCTATTCTCTGTGCACCAGCTGCAAATTTCAAACTACAGTTCCTGAGAGATTAGTGCAATGCTCCAGACAACAAGTGAACTATTTGAAACCCATCATTGAGTGTGATACTCTTCAAATAAAAACGACTCAGATGGAGGATGTAAGCAATGCTCTTAGACGAAGTTTCCCTTTAACGAACTGTTTTTAAATTATCTGATATATTATTACTTGTTTGCAATTCGTATTACAACAGTAATTAACATAGACAAAGGGCAACATTGATACCAAATTCTTACTCTCACAAACGTTGGACAAATAATCAATAAACATGAAAAATACCTTAATGTGAAAATTACTCAATCTTTAATGAAAACTCTAAAGTTCCATGATATGAGTGACTCATTCAGCAATGATTCTAACTATGTGTGACTGCAGTGAAACTAAATAAGAAGTATTACCTTCATTCCTCTTCATACTGTTTTCTAATATTTCTACATCTCATTTCGTTCTAAATCACTAATCGAATCTTTTTCCTCTGTTCCACAGTATTGAAAGACAAATCATTTTATTGAAACACTAATGCACTTTGTGTCTATGTTGCCACGAATCCTCTGCTCAGCATTTCTGTCTCACTAATAAATGAAAAGTGCTAATTTCCTTTTGTTTTACATTATTACTTTTGTTGTGTGAAATGATTTTTGGCTAACTTGCCAAAGAAGTTACAATGTTCATAAAAGACATTGGAAAAGAAGTTACACATATAGATTGAAGCATAAGATACAGTAATTAACAATCTGTGATAGTGTGGTGGTAATGCAATGTAAAAAGTAAAAAGTCGAACAGTAAAGAAGTATAAATGGGTTAAACAAGATAAAGTGGAACAGCAAGCCTACATAACAGTTTATATTAATAAACAAATCCAATAAAATAAAACCAATACTTGACAACACTACTTCAGGAGATGCAAAATGTGGAGAGTGATACACAAACCAATTAAAAGAAGAAAGAATTATCAGTGCAACTACAGAATATACAAGAAAAGTAAGCAGTATCAGTAAGATAAACAGAAATGAATAAATTATAAAATGGGCGAGTGTGAGAGAACATACAACAAATGCCATCTTTGAGAGTGTGATGGTGCTGCATTTTAAAAAGTAAAAAGTTGAATAGTATATAAATTTAAAGGTGCAAACGGAAAAATATTAACATTATATTCAAAATTGTGTGTGTGTAACGGTATTCCTTAAATAAATGAAACAAGTAAAATAAACACAGTACTTGATGAGGCAACTACAAGAGGCACTAAACATGGAAAGTTACACAAGTACCAGGTCAATTGTAACTAATTCTAGATGGATTAAATAAACTATTTCAATAAAATAAAAGAACTCAGTGAATGCAGGAAAATGAGCGCGTATGTAGGAACAGACAGTGTGGGAAGCAAAGAAAAACAGAGTGGATTACGTGAAGTTTATGAGAGGGGTAGTGTTAAGCTGTGTCTGGTCGTTTAAGATTAGATCAGGACTGTGAGCTAGACATCTGTTAATTTCCAGGGCTTCCAGCACACCCAGTTTTTAGCCTTTGCTTGTTAAGTGAAGGGCATGGGCTATGGCTTGTAGTTGTGACCCTTACTCAGTATTTGATCAGCAAATGTGGAGTCAGAATTCTGCAGACTCCAGGTGCATTCATGTTCAGCCAGCCTAGCTGCTTTGTCTCTGCCTGACTGACCACTGTGATACTTGTCACAATCAGAACGGGTAATTTTTTATATTCTGCTGTTATCTAGTAACTGGATCTTATCTTTGCTACTGAAAACACTGGGCTTTGGTGTTCTTAACATAGCAGAAAAGCCTATACTTTTAAGATTTCAGTGTTTTTGCTAGAATCTGTGGTACCTCTCCTAGATAAAGTAATGTACATCACTTCTTGCAGATGGTGCAAAGGGCAGCAGATGGTGCATATAGGAGGGGTATAATTTTCAGTTTTTGTTTCCTATGTAAGATGTGGTCAATCAGGGTTGGATTTTAGCCACTGGTTCAGAAATACATTTTATTGTACCTAACTCTGCACATGGAACATGGAGTCAGATATGAGATGGTGTACCATTTAGTGAAAAGCTGCATGTTTGTGAGATATGGGGTGTTATTAGCAAGAAAGTGTCTGTAGTTGTAGTTTTTCTATAAATTTTAAAACAATATGTTTGTGTACTGATGGCAGTGGTGAGATATAAAACGTTTATAGATTTTTTGCCAATCTCCAACATGAGCAGAACATTTTTATGTTGACTGTTTAGGTTTGCAAAAATGTGTTAAGTTGCCTTGTAGTATCAGTCCACATACACAGCACATCTCCTATTTATCTAAACCAGTATTTAATATTTCCACTCAACTGCTCTTTTTTCAGAAACTTCTCTTCAAAATGGTGCAAAACTTTTCAGCCAACAGTGGACTAAGAGGGGAACTCATAGCTAAGCCATTTAATTGTTTATACAGAGTCTCTGGGAACTTGAACAAGTTTTGTGCTAACCATGTCTGACTGGCCAGTCTCAAGTAATTCAATTCCACCAGATTGACATTAGACCTGTACATCAACTCTGTCAGAATATCTATGCATTCTGCCAGTGGTATGTGAAAAACTAACTGCAGACATCAAAGGACGCTAATTTATCACTTTGTGAGACAGGTATATCTTTTATCTTATTTGCACGGTCCACAGAGTTTGAAATACCATGCTTTGGTTTCAGTTTAGTCTTGCTCTTAATTAATGTGTCTAGTTTACTAGCTAGTTTATAAATGGAACAGTCAATGATGATATAACAGGATGAATAGGAACACCTTGTTTACCTAATGTAGGAATCCTACGCCTTCTAGGAAGCACTGGGTTCATATTAGTTAACAGTTTTACTTCAAACTCAGAGAATATGCTTTTGCATAAACTGATTGCACATTTAACATCCCATTTTAATAATTTAGTAGTGTCTTTATGAAAGATATGGAAGCATGTGAGGCTGAGAAAATCGTTAACTTTATCCACATAATCACATTTGGTCAAAAGTACAATATTTTTGCCTGTATCAGATTTTGTTGCAATGATGTCTTGTTGATGTAATTCCTATTTTAAGGTCTTGAACCTGTGAAAATCAGTAGTCTGTAGGATGTTACACTGAAATCTGATTTCTTTCATTAGGGTATTGGCAACTAAATATTTTGCAGGGTTGTCTTTCATTAGAGCGTATTCAATGTCTACTTTCATAACATCCAGTTGTTTTTCTCAGGGATGATGGGAAGGAGGATATTTAAAACCTTTTACAAGCACTTTTTGTTCATTTGGCGACAGAAAAAACTTCGATAGGTTAATTACACATTGGGAAAATCTTTGTTTGCAATTTGGGGTTAGAGGTGCACTCACGTTAGTAACCATAGATAATTTCTTGTTCTGTCATAAAAATATATCATGAATAACAGCACTCACAATTTGGTAAACTTCACAATGAAAAATATGAAATTCACATGGGTGTAACTTCAATGTGATAGTCATATGTACCACCCTTAGATGAGTGCGCACATTGTCATGAACATGATACCATTTTTCATTTCCTCTTTTATCCATGTATATCTTGCGATCTCACTAGCGTTATTTGCAGCGGCAGATGTTACGGAGACATACTTTGGCGTAATTTTGCACTGAATACACTGTTTGTTGTACCAGATGTGTTGTGTTGACTTTACTTTTTGTCTCAGTAATCTCCTATAAAAGGCAGATGGTGCTGCGCTGGCATATTCATCATGTTAACTGAATCTACCATTGGTTCTTGGTAGAATAGCGTTATAATAAATGAAGAGCACCAATTTGCTTTTGTTCTAAATAAACACTTTTATTCTGTTAACCGGTTTTTAGCTTATGAGGCCAATTTCAGACATTTACTGACTATTGTCATCAAACAAGTTACAATATTTCTAAAAGACATTGGAAAGAAGGTACACATCTAGAATGAAGCATAGATGTACAATAAATATCCAGATTTCACAGTGTGGTGGTAATGCAATGTAAAAAGTAAGAAGTTTAACAGTAAAGAAATATAAATGGCGTGAATAGGAAAAAACTTCATAACAGTTTACATTAATAAAAAAAATCAGTAAAATAGAATTAGTACTTGACAAGTCTACTTCAGGAGGTATAAAACATGATAGTGATACATCAACCAATTAAAAGAAGAAAGAATGAACAATGTAACTACAGAATATATAAGGAACTTAAGAAATATCAGTAAGATAAATAGAAATGAATTAATGCAGGAGCATGAGGGAATGTACAGTAAATGCCATCCTTGAGAGCATGGTGGTACCACATTTTAAAAAGAAAAAAGTTGAATATTATAGAAATATAAAAGGAGCAAACAGGAAAAACACTAACACTATACTCCCCTCAGTACTCTAATGATAGAACTCCCATGGCCCTCGCTGCCAAATAGCGATGACAAAAACAAGTACATTTCCCAGCAACACAGCTACTCTGACCAAAGACTGCTTGTTAATAATAAGCGATTCAAAATTGTCGCTTAGCTTTTGAGATATCGGCCGCTTATCGTTTGGGATATCCAAAGTATGTACAAATTCCAGGAATAAAAATAACAAACTACCAGTAGACCTCTTTCAATGGGTTGGACAAAAATTAGCGGCAAGATTTCTACAATTCATAGTGGACTGTACTGACAGTTGTTCATTGTATTAAATGAACTATATATAATCGGCCCACATATCGATTACTTTTCACCACACAAATGAAAGCTGTCATATATCGTCAGCACATTCATCTTCTTAGAAATCTCAGAAGGACCTCACTATGGCACAGATGATTTCCCGCCTTGTATGCCACAAAGGGATTCCTTCATTTTGGCAAAGAGATCTCAATCACACAGCCTCATATCAGGTGAATACGATGGATGTTCCAGTACTACTCAACTCCACTTATGCAGGAGCTGCTGCACGGGGTTCACCATGAGGCATCATGAATTGACATGAAGGCTGCTGGAATGCAGCGCCAGAAGGTCCTGTTACCTTCTTCTCACAGTGGGACAAATGTGATATCGCAAGAAATTGCAGGAGTAAGTTGCAGTGACCATCTGTTAGGGCACTTGGACTGGCCTACTGAACTTTCAGACAGTCCACACTGTACTGACTCATACACAGTCATCATCACTCACTGCACTGGTTCAACTGACACTATATCTGCTACAGATGGTGCACATGCCATATCAAATTTTTCAACAACACATACTTTTAATTCAGTAGAAGTTGAATAATGATTACTACATGAGTTTTTCATTATTTCATGAAAGTCTTTATTGTACAATTCTTCACCATTATTTGTCTTTAGATTACTTGGAGTTCCCTCTCTAAATATTTGTTTCAAAAGCATCAGCTACATTTTTACCCAATTTGCCCTTGTCTGGAACAATCCAAGCAAATCTTGAAGACACATCAATAACAATTAATAAATATTTATGTACTTTATTTATTTTTGAAATACCGTTTAAGTTTCCTGACTCCATTTCTACTTGATAAGCTTGCTATAAACCATCGATATCAAGAGAAACATTTATTTTTTTTTAATTTTTTCTTATTGGTTTATGTAATTCATTAATGGTCCTTTCTCGAATATTAGACTCCAGATTGCTGAAGCAGTCTTTCTACTGAACCCAAACACCTACAATTTTTTTTGACAAATTTAGTCTTTTTAGTCTTGCACATTGTAGAAAGACCTTTAAGTCTATATCTTCCATTTTTAGTTGTCACTCTGCAAGGATTATGTCTTTCAGTAAATTTTCTGCACTTCAAGAAGGTTGGTTTAAGGATATGAACGTTTTATCTTTCATTTTCATTTGAAGTGATATATTATTTGAGTGGGGTATAAAATTTGTAATTCATTGACATTATATCTTTTTATTTCTATATGGAAATCAGTAGGTGACAGGTGACCATATATAGTGGTTCTAAAAATAAAAATATTCTAAATTTTTATTTCATACTCAGATATGTACTTTAATATTTCATCACCTATAAGAAATTGAAATTTCACTTTATGTTTGTCACTCATTTTGTTTTGAAGATAGCTTCACTGGTTTATGTATGGACTTGTCTGTCTATGAGAAATAATCTGCAAAAGCTTTTTCTACTTCCATTTTTCTAAAGTAATTGTTTGTATTGTCTTCATGAATCTGATTAATTTTTTATGTTAAGATGTGTTGCAATGATGTAATTACTGAATTACAATAGAATACTTGAATACCATGGTTCTGTAACAAGACTATTTGGTTAATTTCCCGAATATTGCTTAGCATCTTAATCATCTGCAGAATCTTTTATAGCTAGTAAACATCCACCTTTAAAATCGATATATCTATTAGTTGTTTCAAAAATTTTGCCTAATTCTTTCTGAAACTGTTTAGTTAAATTTTCCATTTTGGGATCATTTTCTCCAAGAAGAGTAGCTAATCACTATTTGATTTTATTTAATTCATTTTTTATTCTACATATTACAACTTTTCAGATTTTATTTTCATATTCTGTTTCAATGTTTCACATTACGTTATTTCCAAAAATGTCTATTTACTAGATTCAAAATTTCACAAAGTTTGTAAATTATATGACAACAGTTTCAAAACAAATAGACACAAATGACCTCATTTTGCTTCATTAAAGTTTTGTCATCCATTATAGAACAACTCACTTGAACCAAGATATTTAACCAATTCTTTGGGAATATTTCCTCCAAATGAATCAAACACAATTTTTAATCATTATTCTTATAATAGCATATCTAATAAGTGTCAAAATTATTGGAAATATCTAAATTAACTATTTCAGATTGAAATCTTTTGGTTTATTAGGTACTTTTGTCAACTATAAAGGCAGCATGGAAATGTTTGATTTTTATTTGCCTTACAAGACTTTTTATATCGAAATTACTTTATGTATAAGGATACCAATAGATTATTTTTGTAGTTCTTTTGTTCCATTTCCCTTCTTCTTCCTTTCAACATTGTGTCTTTTTGGTTCTTCTAGTTCTTTATCACCCTTCTTTCTATTTATTTCAGCATTTGCTACAGCTAATGAACCAATAGTAGCTAAATGTGGCAATGCTGTTAAAAGTAATGGAAGAAATCCGTTTTCATGTTGTGTTAATCCAGACTCTTCTTTCTTTTATTGATATATATTCGATAATTTTTTTGACAGTAGGTATGGCTAATATTATGAGCATATTTTATAGTTTATTTACCTCCCTTTCTCTTTTGAGCATCAGGTATAAAATTATCAATACTATGCAACTGTTCATTACTGAGTCTAATTTAAATTGCTTTTGGTTTAGTTTTGCCATTACATAGCCATAGAGCTATTCATTTATATAGAGTAAAATTTTATGAAGATAAATGTTTTGGGGTAATATTTTACCACTACTGAAATTTTTATGGTCCACCTCGATTTTCATCAGCACCTACACCTATTCCAAATTTTCTTTTTCCTTATGTTATTGCTCTGACTGCAGTTGCTGCAACTTTTTACCAGATGAAGCATCAGGACTATAAATTCTCTATTTGCAGTGTAACTGAAGTTCTTTATCTGCTTGTGGCTTTTTCGGTAAATCTTTACTGTCTCTATGTGCAATATCATGTTTGTTGCAAGCTTCATGTAATTGATTAATTCCTTGATCTCTTCTAACTAATATTTCATGTAATTTGGCTCCAGGAGCACAATATACATAGACTGGTAGGTGCATTTCGAATGGTAGTTTAATGATTAATGTGTTTACTAATCTTTCACCATACTCCTCACTCTTCCAATCGAAGAATGTTGAAAAGTATGGGATTCCATTTGAGTAGCTGATGATGAAATCACTACATTTATTCGTTAAAATTTGTGTTAGTCCTACTGCGCACTGCCTCTAGATATCTAGAATGCAACTTCCTTTGTTTATGTTCCACAAAAGATAAACTTGTCACAAAGAGTGAGGTCACAAAATTACTAACAGATATCCCATTTTTTGTTCTCGTATCAGCTTTGTCACTCAGAATACCAACTCTATAAGCAATTTGTAAACAATTTTTGCTAGCACATACGTGCAAAGCTGTTGTTATAGCTAATAGTTAGGCTGGTCATTACTAAATCATTCGCTGTCCTCCATTCTTTGAACTCAGAACTCTGGCAGCTCATATGGCAGCTCATTAATCTACAAGCAGAAGATAAAACAGCAGCAGTGTCACAGAAAAAAAGTGATACATCAGCTTTACCAGAAGAAACCTAGAGGGTGAAGGTAAGAAAGAAACATCAAGAAAAAGCCCTATGGGTTCGTCTGATATGGCGTGCAGTTTTGCTATTTCAAATTAAATTTCAATTTTATTAATAAAATTTTCTCTGTATAAATGGAGTCCTGACACAAGAAGCTCATTAATGCAAGCCATCCTCATCTGTCTAAAAATCAGTCAACTATATGAAAGGTCACTGATTCCTTTCATGTTAATTTCTTAAATCTGTTGTCATTTACGGCATAAATTCCTCTTCTAAATTTACTGTGGCGTTTCTGACTATCTGGGAGGAGACTGAGTAGTGGAAGGTGTTACTTTTACACATAAACAAGAACGATCTGTCACACTACTACACTTTAAAACACAGTTTATATGTAATTCATGTCACACAGTCTCATACGGAACCTACATCCGCTTTCTTTTATACGCTGTATATGATACTGTCATCCCCCTTCCCTTCTGTGTGAGAGGATGAATGAGCAAATGTATTTCTAGTTGCATGCTTGAGGGTAGCAGACAAGCCTGTCTGCTAGAGAACAGTAGGACCAATGTTGGAACAGGTAGCTACGCTTTCTAAAAGCAAAGAGGTTTCTATCCTTAGTATGGTCCTGTCCGTTCCTTGTCATGTTGGTATAGGAAGCTGCCCCTCTAGCCACTTCTGTTTGTATTTGTGAGCCACCCTCAGGAAGGGACCAAGTCAGTCTGTCCGTGGCGAGCGTCTGAAGTGGTAAGATCTCCGGCTAAGCGCTTGTCTGCTAAGTCCGTAGGACAATGGATTACTGAAGCTCAGCCTAACTGAAAATTTAATCACCTTCATTTCAGGTTTAGCTCTAAAATATCTAGTGTTATCTTAAATTGCAACGCAGTGTAATTCGAGTGTGAAGTTCAGAATATATTCCGGTAGTTGCTTTGTCACTACTTTATGAGTAAAGTGGAACCACGTGTTGATCAGTAACTATAACTAGCATCATCAATCTTCAATGCGAATGTGCATGAGATTATAACGTCTCGTCTTGACAATATTTTTCAATATAGCAACTTTTCTTTATGTTCAACCCACTTGGGGCATACTTTGTGAGACCAGTACCACGTGCTTATACAATTGTTTGACCCATCAGGTTAATAGTAAGACGATAGTAACCAGTTCGAGGTTTTTCTTTTGTAAATTGCTTTTCGATCTAATTTATTTTAATTATCAAAATTATTGTGGAGTTACACTCTTTGTGTAAACCAAGTTGACCACATGAAGCATGTGGTGTAATCATCAAAGTAGCCCTCAGCTATTCTTTTTGGGAAGATTTCACAGAGAGTTAGTATGAATTTAGTATACCAGTGTGTGGTAATTACATGATGGACAGGATTGTGCTACGAACATAACTTCTTTGGGTGAATATTGAATCGGTTGGTTGTGGTTAGTTTCCTCTTGCATATGTTTCAATGTTCTTCGTGTGTTATTTTATGAATGCAGTGTTGTATGCAGTCTCCCAATCTTGGCTCCATATTTGATGTGTTCCGTAAGATTACAATCTCACATTTTCACAATCCTAAATAAGGGACCAGTTTAGTTATGAATCAAGTTTAATATGCTGAAATTTCAATGATCAATGTTAAAATAAATTTCCAAATATAAACTGATTTATTTCTTTTTATTTAAATTCTCTTATATATATATATATATATATATATATATATATATATATATATATATATATATATATATTCTCTTATATATATATATATATATATCACCAGTTCTCATATGACTATTAAAAGATTATAATTAATGTTAGTCTGGTTGGGAATTTGGTAAGCTAAACTGGATACCTGGTGAAACAGTTGCGCAGTAATGCAAGGTTAACTTCCCCGGACATCTCACAGCTTTTAACCCCCTTTTATTGTCTATCAGCACCACTTTCATAACAAATTAATGCAACAACATTACATATAAATAATTTTTTATATACTATTACTGGATGTGAATATTTGAATACTAGATATGGAGAAAAAACTTTTATGGAGTTCAATAACGATTTTAAAATTATATTGCCAAACAGATATTATAAATGAATTAGTGGATGGGTCATAGATTGAAATGTTAAATTGAGATACAAGGGAATTGAGAAACTTAAAAATAATGATAATGAATTTCATGATTTAGAATTTTTAGTGTGAATACACCTGGTGCTGAATCCATTAAAATCTTTAGCTCACTTTATTTAAAGAGGAATATATTCTGATTTCTAATGATATTTTATGCTTTTTTCTGTAATTCCATAGAGAGAATATCGTCCTGCTGAAATTATTACAAATATAAAAAATAAGTAAAATAAAATAAATAAAAATTAAAGAAAAAATATAAACTATAATAAAAATTAAAAAAAGTAAAACATATTACACCTAAAGCTGGTCATTTCTCTGCTCACAAAAAGTAGGCTCACGAAAAAGCTTCCAAGTGCACTCAACTTACCCACTTACTGCTTGTTCAGACAAAGAGAAGCGGATTGTAACAAAGACTCTATTTCCCAATAGTATCGCCGGCCATAGGCAGCTGCCTTGAAATATTGAAATGTGGATTTCCAAAATTGTTGATCCACATAATCAGGCCCAGGCAGAGCTCACTTTGGTTTGTCCTCTGACTCAGTCAAGGACAATAATGTTAACGAATAATGTTAGAATTTTTATACTCTCGGCTGCAGAGCCCGACTTCACACACATCACATGCAGTGGGATGTCCAAAGACTTTTGACAGTATATTCTTTGTTAATGCAATCTGTCCTCCCTCAGTATATGAGTAAATGATGACTCTGCCATGAACCACATGAACAGCCGTTACTAAACCTTGGCAGGTACTAAGGGAATTCACTAGAGTACATCCAAGCCTCCAATCCAGTCACTTGTATCATGAACCTGTTAGTAATTACCTCTATGGGTTGACAACTTTGACAGCTCGGTGAGACAGTTCATCCAGTCGTCTTGACTGGAGAGCTTTGTTGGTCACACAAATACCAACCGACTTAATTCAGTTGCTCCACTAACTTGTGATGAGCATGCATACCATTCGTGTTGATCACCTGATTTCGGACTAAAAAGGATTCAAAACAGAGTGGAAACTACTGTGCACATAACTGTAGCAATGTATTGAACCGTTCATGTATCTTGCCAAATTCTCCATTCAATGCGAAACCAGACTATCATCTGGGGCCACTAGGGACTATCGAAAACCATTCGTCGGAATCTGAATACAATCTGAAGCAGCACCTTGTGCTTATGCTTTTTCAGCCCTCCTATTTCGAGCCTTCCTGTGGTGTGTTCATGAGGGATTCGATATTGACACAGGAATAAATAAATTATCAGAGATCTCCTTTAAACCACACAGTTTTGCAACACCCTTGGTTCCACCCAACCAAATTTATTGAGCAATTTAAAATGTACCTGAACAGAGAAAACCCGTGATGAGAGCCCTAGGCATCTGCAGACTGGCTACTGTGCTGCTCTTGTGCCTGTTGTAAGCAATGCGGAATTGGAGGGCTGTCAAGGGGTTGCCTGTCTGTAAGCACCTAGTGCTACGTCACATATTATCTCTGCAGAGGTACAAATTGAATGTGCACAACAAAACTGGGCGTATGTTACGGAGGATATTGGCGAACAGGGGGTCTTAGTAGCATCCTTTGCCGTTCTGGTCACAGTCCCCCACGACCACACCACAAGAGTGCACGAAATGGGAGAACCGAAAAAGAATAAGCACTAACTGCTGCTTGGATTGTGCTCGAATTTCGACGAATGATTTTGGACGGTCCCTGGTGGCATGTTCTGTAAGCGAGACCAAAAATTGCGATAGCACTGCATTTCAGAGGGCTGTGATTACGTTCAATGGGACTGCTGGCATATGATGCCATTAGAGATGAGTTGAATCGTCTGCGGGTGTCGGCAGTGTCAAAGATTGTGAAGAACGTCGGCCTGTTGCGCACTGCACTGCGAAGTGAGGTTTTCGACCGCGAAATGTGTGGGAATCAACGCCCAAAGAGAAGGGTGGTTTCGTTGACGCTCTCTATACCATCCGCTGAGGTCTTTTCGCGTCGGTTCTGAACGGCGGTGTGTCTGAAACTTTTTCCTCGGTCCCCATAAAAAACCGCTTGGTTTCAACGCAAGGTAAGACGGTTCTGACCTACATCACCAAGGTTTGAATTTGGGTAAGTGGGGACGTGACGACCTTTTCATCGTCTCACGCCTTTACAGGCAGAATTTTGGTGAACTTTCATGGCAATGTGACATCATTAACCCACTTTACTGCTCACATGAACTTCTGAACTCCCACGTCACAGGTCACCTCGCTTTGGCATCATTACAGAGGAAGGTTATTGCCAGCCTTGGGCCAAATTTCAGTCTTCAGCGACGCAGTGACCGACAATGACGGGGTTTAGCAAACGCGGTCTTTCATTTCTGTTGTGCGATGTATAAAGGAACGAAACGGGAACGGAATTCAAGTGTAGGCTTTTTTGTAACCAAAAAACTCAATTCATTTCAAAAAAAAAATAGCAAGACTTGTTATGAAAATAAAATATAGCCAACAGAACAGATTAAATCTTTGAACCAACAGGCTCATACCTTTATGTAATTCTATAAGGCCTTTATCATGACTAATAAATGACAGAAAACTCTACTTACTGTTGATAATGGGGGATCTGAAAGCAAGAGCAGGACAGAAACAACATTACTGTTCTCCAGAGTGAAACTTTGAGTATGGTATAGGATATCACAGAGGTCATACACTACTGGCCATTAAAATTACTACACCACGAAGATGACGTGCTACAGACGCGAAATTTAACCGGCAGGAAAAAGATCCTGTGACATGCAAATGATTAGCTTTTCAGAGCATTCACACAAGGTTGGCGCCGGTGGCGACACCTACAACGTGCTGACACGAGGAATGTTTCCAACCGATTTCTCATATACAAAACAGCAGTTGACCGGCGTTGCCTGGTGAAACGTTGTTGTGATGCCTCGTGTAAGGAGGAGAAATGCATACCATCACGTTTCCGACTTTGATGAAGGTCGGATTGTAGTCTATCGTGATTGCGGTTTATCGTATCGCGACATTCCTGCTCGCATTGGCCGAGATCCAATGAGTGTTAGCAGAATATGGAACCGGCGGGTTGAGGAGGGTAATACGGAACACCATGTTGGATCCCAACGGCCTCGTATCACAAGCAGTCGAAATGACAGGCATCTTATCCGTATGGCTGTAACAGATCGTGCAGCCACGTCTCGATCCCTGAGTCAACAGATGGGGACGTTTGCAAGACAACAACCATCTACACGAACAGTTCGATGACGCTTGCAGCAGCGTGCACTATCAGCTCGGAGACCATGGCTGCGGTTACCCTTGACGCTGCATCACAGACAGGAGCGCCTGCGATGGTGTACTCAACGACGAACCTGGTTGCACGAATGGCAAAACGTCATTTTTTTCGGATGCATCCAGATTCTTTTTACAGCATCATGATGTTCTCATCCGTGGCCGGCCGATGTGGCCGTGCAGTTGTAGGCGCTTCAGTCTGGAACCGCGTGACCGCTACGGTCGCAGGTTCGAATCCTGCCTCGGGCATGGATGTGTGTGATGTCCTTAGTTTAGTTAGGTTTAAGTAGTTCTAAGTTCTAGGGGACTGATGACCTCAGCAGTTAAGTTCCATAGTGCTCAGAGCCATTTTTTGTTCTCATCCGTGTTTGGCGACATAGCGGTGAACGCACATTGGAAGCGTGTATTCGTCATCGCCATACTGGCTTATCACCCGGCGTGATGGTATAGGGTGCCATTGGTTACACGTCTCGCTCACCTCTTGTTCGCATTGACGGCACTTTGAACAGTGGACGTTACATTTCAGATGTGTTACGACCCGTGGCCCTATCCTTCATTCGACCCTTGCGAAACCCTACATTTCAGCAGGATAATGCACGAGCGCATGTTGCAGGTCCTGTACGGGCCTTTCTGGTTACAGATAATGTTCGACTGCTGCCCTGGCCAGCCAGCACATTCTCCAGATCTTTCATCAATTGAAAAACGTCTGATCAATGGTGGCCGAGCAACTGGCTCGTTACAATACGCCAATCACTACTCTTGATGAACTGCGGTATCGTGTTGAAGCTGCATGAGCAGCTGTACCTGTACATGCCATCCAAGCTCTGTTTGAATCAATGCCCAGGCGTATCAAGGCCGTTATTATGGCCAGAGGTGGTTGTTCTGGGTACTGATTTCTCAGGATATATGCACCCAAATTGCATGAAAATGTAATCACATGTCAGTTCTAGTATAATATATGTGTCCAGTGAATACCCGTTTATCTTCTGCCATTTCTTCTTGGTGTAGCAATTTTAATGGCCAGTAGTGTACATTAGTAGAGCTTGGCGACATCAGAATGCTACATTCTTCATTTGTGTGGCCATAGTGTCCGTAGTTGCTTTATAATTCTTGAGAGTATTTTTGGTCTGTCGTTGTAATTACAAATATGTGTGAATTTTTCACCAGACGGGTTTCGCTTTATTGAGGTAAATCATCATCAGTGGTCTATAATTAAATTATTTATATTTTGATTTGCTTTTTAGATCGGAAAACAGTTCGTTACGAATATGTGACTTTTCGCCTGATTTCTCGCTTACATCGGGATATGCGGTCTGCTAGCACATCGATGTCTTTATGTTTTTGACACTTATAATTTTCGTTTAATTTTTACATGTTCTGCAGCACTATGCATTTCTCATACCACACCTTTATGCACACCACTGTATTCCGTTTCTTTTTGTACTTCAAGTATGTGTTGTTGTTTGTGTTTTGTACTGTTGCCAACATGACCTTTCGCTACTTTGTCTTTTACCTACAACATTTTATTAAAATTAGATTTTTGTAGGTGTGTAATTCTATTTAATTATGTTTCTGTGTATTTATGTACGGTACTGTGTAAGAGTAGAGAAGCAATTGCGATGTAGAAATTTTTTATTATTTTTTTTCTTTTATTTTAATTTCATTTTATTTATTTTTTTAGGGGATGGGGAAACTATGATGACTGGAAATATATAACAGTGTGATGCAGTGTGAGTTAGAGGAGAAGGTGAGGAGCGAGAAGTGAAATAAAACTGTGAGTGGGGGGTGCGGTGGTGGGGGGTAGGGGGGGGGGGGGTCTTGTGGTAGAGTGTGAGGGTATGAAGGACGGAAGAGACTCTTTTCTTTTTCATGTAATTCCATCAATTATTCTGTATAGAGTCTGGTTTACTATATTCATCTGGTCGTTGAGCAACTATTTATTATGTGTTAATGCTTTTTGTATGTGGAAATTTTCTTGAAAAGGGAGGAGGTGTCTGTCTATACGGATTTTTATGATATTCATATCGTTTTCAATAATGCTTGGTGTATGGTATTCTTCTTATAGATGATCCGCAAATGTTGAATGATTTTCACCATATTTGAATGCTCAGATGTGTTCTTTATATCTTGTTTACAATGTCCTGCCCGTCATTCCAATGTATACCTTCTCACAATCTGTGCAACTGAGCTGATAGATGACATATTGTCGTTCTCTGTCTGCTTTTGATTTTAGTTTTGGGATGTGCTTTTGTATGGAATTGTTTGTTTTGTAAGCGAACTTTGTGCCTCGTTTTTTTGAATGTGTCTCCTATTTTATGAGTGAATTTGTTGTGGTAGGTCATTGTACGCCACTTTTTTTTTGTTGTAGTGCAAGAAGCGAGAAATCAGCTGAAAAATCACCGTAAGCACAAATCATCCTATTCCTAACGAACTGTTTTTCGATATAAAAAGCAAATCAAAACGTAAATAACTTAATTACAACCCACTGATGATGCTTTACTTCAATAAAACGAAACGTGTCTGGTGAAAAAATCACACATTTTTGTAGTTGCAACGACAGTCCAAAAATTCCCTCAAAATCCTTACGTTCAACAAAATTCGTAAGAAAGTAATGACAAAGTTCACATAACGCTGAACATATGGCAATATAAATGGAATTAACTGATTCAGAAACAATAGAGAAATTTCAAACGTTTTGAAGGTCCTTACCCACAGTACAATTCCAAGTGATCGTAGAACAGCATGATGCCGAGTAATACTAGATAAATTTCTCATTAGAAATATAAATTGTGAGAATTTATTTAAGAATAAGGAGCTGTAAAATAAATTAAGCAACAAGTTCATCATGTTAGTAAATGAAGATCGTATAGACATAAGGGAAAATGGGCAGCTGTTCTACAATGGCACTTAAGCAAATAGCAAAAGGTGTTGCAACTATCGGAAGGGAGTAGAAAAGAAGACCTCAAATGGAGTAAGATATGTATTGAAGAGAATCAGAGAGTTGCAAACAAACAGTTATAGAACACAATGAAACATGCTGGGCTAAACAAAGCTATACAGTAAGAACTTTGAGAGGATAAGCGAAGATAGCACGAAAAGCCAGTAAACGAAACAACTGATAACAGTGACGGTATGCA
This sequence comes from Schistocerca cancellata, assembly GCF_023864275.1. Classification (NCBI taxonomy): domain Eukaryota; kingdom Metazoa; phylum Arthropoda; class Insecta; order Orthoptera; family Acrididae; genus Schistocerca; species Schistocerca cancellata. The sequence goes on along the minus strand of NC_064628.1, from coordinate 600,604,728 downwards.
GAAAACAGAAACTCACGTTGTTTAGTGATACATTTTACCAAGTTTTATAGCATATCTTATAATAACTATCAACAGAGAGAAGATTATACAAGTAGTGAAAGATTTTTTTAACCTTTCTTATAGCTCACGAGGTCATTCACATACACAGATAGTTAATAATGAAAATAAGTACATTCCTGAAGTAATTGTGGGCGAGCTGCATAAAGCCATTCGAATGTACAGAGGCAGAAAAGACGCAGAGACGGTGTTGCTTCAATGGAACTGGCCACGATTGAAGGAAAGAGACTTGAAAAATTATTTACGATGTATTTTCGGAGGAAAACATCTGAAGATTGGACGTGAATTACACTGTACATCACATTTCAGCAGACTTACACAAATGTGGAAAACATGTTCGTTCCAAACAATAATGACAAAGTATTTCTTTAGAAACTTTTTTGTGACTTGTGCATATTCTTGATATAAAACAATAGAACTGGTATTAATACTTAAGTTTAAGTGTCTTTTTTCTCTAACAAATACGTTTCTTATGTGGAATGTGGATGAATAGCCCTAGGTGTAGAGTGTCATTCCATATCAGGTGTTCGATATTGTAATATGATTGTCAACAATTGCAACACGTTCGCCGAATAACAGACTTCATAATGAAATCTGAAGTGAAATGAGATTTCCACCCAAGTTTCGATACTGCTGTAAGTTACTTCGTTCCTTTTTAAGCATTCGCCCCTGTGCACACGGAGGAGTTAAAGCTACTTAATACACTGAGGGGTAAATCAGAACACCAAGACGAAGTTTTGTGACATAAACGAAAGTTGGTAGGCGTGCTTCTAAATCTGAAAGATAATATCTATTCAGATTTTCCTCCAGTCGCATATGAGTGGTGTTAGTAGCATCACGGAGATGTAAACGAGGTTTGCTTTAAATAAGCGCTGTAACGGTTGTGAGTGTTAGTTACCAACAACAGACTGGAGGTAGTGAGTTGATGTTAAACAAGAATGCTTTTAAGGCGACAGAGGCGCCATTATCAACAACCCACTCAGTTTGAAAGAGGTCGTGTAACACGGCTACGAGAAGTTGGATGTTCCATCTGCCATAGTGAAGAAAGACTTGGCAGGAATGTACATGTTTGCTGGCAGCAGAGGTCACGGGAATGTACGATCTCAAGAAGACAGGGCTCTGGATGGTCAAGTTACACCATCGAGAGGGAAGACCACCGGTTTCGGCATATGGCTCTGGCGCATCGTTCTGCATCTGCAGCGGCAATATGAGCAGCAGTTGTCACCATAGCGATACAAAGAACTGTTACAAAATAAAATAAATGTCAGTGCACGAATAATGCTGTATGCCACAATTAGCACTTTGTAGGAAACCAACAAGAAATGTTAATTCGAAAGAATTACTTCAAAAGAATAATATAATAGCAGGTATGTATTGTTTTTGCCTGCAGATTGTTGAAAATACTTGATTGTGCTCTTTAAAACTACTCTTAATGTAGTTTATTTTGAAAATAAATAAGTATTAAAATCGAAAAACGCTTTGTAGCAACGGATATACAACACTATCTCAGATCACTCTGTACTCTGCTGTAATGATAAAGTTGCCTAGAATCCAAAAGTTGTAAGTACCAAAATTACAAGAAGATAAAAATTAATATTTATTATAAACTGATTAACTTAAAAAGGTAATAGAACATGAATTTGGCATCAAGTTGAAGCATAAATCTGTACATTAAATTCAGTTGTCAGACTGTAGGTTTTCGTAAAAATCCCTGCATTTTGGTTCACTGTATTTAGTGGTGCCCAATAGATCTCTTTTATTTTCCTTATGAAGTTTCAGTGTCCCATTATAAAAAATCCGAAAAACAGAAGAAAATGGACTTCTTTTACTTTATGTTCACAACCACGTTTCACAGTACAATGTCTATCCCACTGATGAAGCACGTTGTGATTACGACGTACGCTTATGTCTCGAGGGTAGTCACTACGTAGTTTCAACGAGAGCACACCAGTAATTTTCAAAGCAGGTGGTGTTTTGTAAATCAAGTCACTGAATCCTGTTGTTGTTGTGGTCTTCAGTCCTGAGACTGGTTTTATGCAGCTCTCCATGCTACTCTATCCTGTGAAAGCTTCTTCATCTACCAATACGTACTGCAGCCTACATTCTTCTGAATCTGTTTAGTGTATTCATCTCTTGGTCTCCCTCTACGATTTTTACCCTCCACGCTGCCCTCCAATACTAAATTGGTGATCCCTTGATGCCTCAGAATATGTCCTACCAACCGATCCCTTCTTCTTGTTAAGTTGTGCCACAAACTCCTCTTCTCCCCAATACTATTCAATACTTCCTCAGTAGTTATGTGATCTACCCATTTAATCTTCAGCATTCTTCTGTAGCACCACATTTCAAAAGCCTCTATTCTCTTCTTGTCCAAACTATTTATCGTCCACGTCTCACATCCATACATGGCTACACACCATACAAATACTTTCAGAAACGACTTCCTGACACTTAAATCTATACTCGATGTTAACAAATTTCTCTTCTTCAGAAATGCTTTCCTTGTCGTTGCCAGTCTACATTTTATATCCTCTCTACTTCGACCATCATCCGTTATTTTGCTCCCCAAATAGCAAAACTCATTTACTACTTTAAGTGTCTCATTTCCTAATCTAATTCCCTCAGCATCACCCGATTTAATTCGACCACATTCCATTATCGTCGTTTTGCTTTTGTTGATGTTCATCTTATATCCTCCCTTCAAGACATACCCATTCCGTTCAACTGCTCTTCCAAGTCCTTTGCTGTCTCTGACAGAATTACAATGTCATTATTTCTTCTCCATGGATTTTAATACCTACTCCAAATTTTTCTTTTGTTTCCTTTACTGCTTGCTCAATATACAGATTGAATAACATAGGGGAGAGGCTACAACCCTGTCTTACTCCTTTCCCAACCACTGCTTCCCTTTCATGTCCCTCTACTCTTATAACTGCCATCTGGTTTCTGTACAAATTGTAAACAGCACTTCGCTCCCTGTAGTTTACCTCTGCCACCTTCAGAATTTGAAAGAGAGTATTCCAGTCAACACTGTCAAAAGCTGTCTCCAAGTCTACAAATGCTAGAAATGTAGGTTTGCCTTTTCTTAATCTAGCTTCTAAGATAAGTCGTAGGGTCAATATTGCCTCACGTGTTCCCATATTTCTTTGGAATCCAAACTGATCTTCCCTGAGGTCGGCTTCTACCAGTTTTTCCATTCGTCTGTAAAGAATTCGCGTTAGTATTTTGCATCCGTGACTTATTAAACTGATAGTTCGGTAATTTTCACATCTGTCAACGCCTGCTTACTTTGGGATTGGAATTATTATATTCTTCTTGAAGTCTGAGGGTATTTCGCCTGTCTCATATATTTTGCTCACCAGATGGTAGAGTTTTGTCAGGACTGGCTCTCCCAAGGTTGTCAGTAGTTCTAATGGAATGTTGTCTACTCCTGGGGCCTTGTTTCGACTCAGATCCTTCAGTGCTCTATCAAATTCTTCACGCAGTATCATATCTCCCATTTCATCTTCATCTACATCCTCTTCCCTTTCGGTAACATTGCCCTCAAGTACATCGCCCTTGTATAGATCCTCTATATACTCCTTCCACCTTTCTGCTTTCCCTTCTTTGCTTAGAACTGGGTTTCCATCTGAGCTCTTGATATTCATACAAGTGGTTCTCTTTTCTCCAAAGGTCTCTTTAATTTTCCTGTAGGCAGTATCTATCTTACCCCTAGTGAGATAAGCCTCTACATCCTTACATTTGTCCTCTAGTCATCCCTGTTTAGCCATTCTGCACTTCCTGTCGATCTCATTTTTGATACGTTTGTATTCCTTTCTGCCTGCTTCATTAACTGCATTTTTATATTTTCTCCTTTCATCAATTAAATTCAGTATTTCATCTGTCACCCACCGATTTCTACTAGCTCTCGTCTTTTTACCTACTTGATCGTCTGCTGCCTTCACTACTTCATCCCTCAAAGCTACCCATTCTTCTTCTACTGTATTTCCTTCCCCAATTCCTTTCAATTGTTCCCTTATGCTCTTCCTGAAACTCTGTACAACCTCTAGTTTAGTCAGTTTATCCAGGTCCCATCTCCTTAAATTCCCACCTCTTTGCAGTTTCTTCAGTTTTAATCTATCACTGAATCCTTTGCCCTTAAAATCTTCAATCATCATATCCTGAATGGTCAGTTTTGAAGGAACGACGAAGGCCTAAACAATGGCATGCTTCCATTCTAAAGGAACGATAACTTTTGACGCTTACTTTCTTTTCTCGGTCATTGCGAAGTTCACCGGCCTGGGTGGCCAAACGGTTCTAGGCGCTACAGTCTGGAACCGCGCGACCGCTACGGTCGCAGGTTCGAATCCTGCCTCGGGCATGGATGTGTGTGATGTCCTTAGGTTAGTTAGGTTTAAGTAGTTCTAAGTTCTAGGGGCCTGATGACCTCAGAAGTTAAGTCCCATAGTGCTCAGAGCCATTTGATCCATTGCGAAGTTCCTGTCACAGGGTAGGAAACTATGAATCGAACACAAAAACTTTTGATATATTTCGGTAAGGTACTTGCAGCTGACCATATAGAAATAAAGCACCAAAACTCTCTAGTTATTGTTCTATCAACGCAGCGGTCAGACCATAAAATCAGTTTGCGTTCCATACCTTCCTCAAGCACCACGAGTTAAGGCAGACATTAATCTATTTTGTGGGAACCTTTTCTTGCAGCGGATTCATTCCACAAATTTACTATCTTGCTTCCAGCACCAGCGTCCATGGACCACGAAATTATACGCGACAGCAGTCTCTGGCAGAATACTGCGGAATGTGTCAATGTAGGACAAAGCAAAACCTGTGGTAGGTGATCACATATATTCTTGTTCCTTTTAACCGTTTCCGTACCGTTTGTTAGCACTTTGTGTGCTTGGTCTGCTTTTTCATGACGCAACTGACTCTCAAGTTCGATGGTGTACATTTCTATTTTGCATGAAGCTGTGGCCATAAACAATCGATACATGCTGGGGAGGTTGAGTCGGGGTACATACGTTCTTATGAGGATTTATTCCCGCTGTAATGGGTCGTCTGATTCGGGGAAACTCGAAATTCGTTCCCGAATTAGAGACCTGTACACATTGGATATGGCATGTGGCCTGTTGAAATGTTTTATTCGACCGAGTTTAGGAGTGGTCATTACACCTTCCAGTTTACGTTGAAGAGTCTATATTCGTTGCTGGGTGATGCAGAATATGTCAAGCAACGTTTTTTGACACACTTCTTTTCAATGGACTTCGTATTTGAAAGCAGACTGTTTCCATGAAGTATCGACTGTCTTGCTTTCCTTTCGTCTGGCCGGCACGCCTGATCCATGGAGTTTATCAGGTAAGTGGACTGCTCGTAGTGCGTCAAGGCATGATATTCTTCACACAGCTTGAACTAAATTCCCACGTTTATGTCCATGCATCCCTCTTTTGAACACACTTCTGCATTGTATACGTGATCCTGAATCATGCAGTTAATATTACTACCTAATATTCAACTGAATTATCATATTTCGCATTGTCCTTTAATAATATAGGAGTGCTCAGAGTGTGTATTATATTTTTTGTCGATTATAGAGATTATTATAGAAATCATTTAAGTCAGCTTTTGTACTTTCATTCGTTTTAAATGTCGCTCCAGTTCGCCAAATGTATTACATGTGTAAGTGAAATACGTAAATTTATATCTTTTGTGTGAAATGTACTATGTTTTTTTTTTGTAAAATGCAGTATATAACCAGTCGGTACTGCACTTACTAAGTAACCATACACGGCACTCAGTACATTCATTCTAAGCAGTATCAGTCTTCAGTCACACAGAAGCTTAAATAAGAAATATATAATTCAAGCACAAAATTGTATTCAGCAATGGTCTCTCGACCTCTTAGCAAAATGTGCCTCTGCCCATAGACACATTATTCCAGTTTGAACAAACATGTTGGCCGACAACATGGCGATTACTGCCCTGTCTTTGTGCAGTGTGCAACGAAAAACGGTTTGTGCCGTGACCATAAGTGCGAGAACTTGGAACACCAACAAGCAGAATAGAAAATAAGAGCATATAATAAGTAATATGTCGTAAAAATACAATTCACGAAGAATAATAGTTAAATAAATTGTTAATTTGCACAGGGTAGCTGCAGCATCCAAACTGAAGTTGATGTTTTTAGCGATGTACTGACTGGACATTAAATATGTATTATGCCAATTAAAGATGGGTGAAAGCTCGAAATGTGTAATGACGTAAAATAAAATATATAAAAAAGTGACTGATTGCTCTATTTCTTAAAATAACATAATCCACAGCCATGGAGCTCAACATCCAGTGAAATGGATAAATTAATGTTACATTTTTTCCAGTAATTTTCGGGTTTTCAGTCGAAAATTACTGGAAGCAGAAGTACACCAGGAAAGTTTCAGAAGTCACAACCTTATATTTGTTGTTCTCTAAACTGAAGATTCAGCTCATTATTTGATTCCGAAGTATGTGACAAATATGATACATATGGTTTTAGCAGTTGTTGTTGTTGTTGTTGTTGTGGTCTTCAGTCCTGAGTGGTTTGATGCAGCTCTCCATGCTACTCTATCCTGTGCAAGGTTCTTCATCTCCCAGTACCTACTGCAACCTACATCCTTCTGAATCTGCTTAGTGTATTCATCTCTTGGTCTCCCTCTACGATTTTTACCCTCCACGCTGCCCTTCAATACTAAATTTGTGATCCCTTGATGCCTCAGAACATGTCCTACCAACCGGTCCCTTCTTCTTGTCAAGTTGTGCCACAAACTCCTCTTCCCCCCAATTCTATTCAATACCTCCTCATTAGATATTAGCAGGTAACTCGAAAAATCTGAGGAAACTGTCTGATAATTTGCTGCTAACGACAGCAATGAAATTAATCGGATAGTAAAAATATATCGTTTATAGAAAGTACTAAACATTCTTTTTATTGCAATACAATGCACTAAGAAATCTTAATTTTTAACGGTTAGATCAGAATAAATATGTACAAGGTGAATCACCTTGAAAAAGCGTTTGAGTCAGTTTCAATCAAATTTGTCCCAACATCCCTTAAGAAACAAGACATTAATCCGGTCTGTGTTGATCTGCACGTTTGTCGTGTTATTGGCTGGGAAGACCAGTGAGCACGTTACTTTTTTATTGCGGTCGATGTTCACGAAATTATTTAGTCGAAATTCCGGTTTTACCCGTCTATTCATAATCTATAGCCCATAAATATTGTTTGTCCTATGGCTGCGTCAAAATATGCTGGGAGTCGGTATTTCATTGAGGCTCCTGCAAGAGGTTACTCACAGCATATACTGACGCAGCCATTGGCCAGTCAATATTTAAAGCCTGTGGTCGTAGACAGAAGAATATATATAAAACACATTAATGCTGTGGCTTCAGCTAGACTCAATCAAGACAGTGAGATATTCGAAATTGAAAAAAAAGTTATGTAAGCACATTCCATGGTATCAAAACTATTCTCACCTATCGCAGACGACATTTTCAGATCCATAAATTAAGGAAAAAGAAGAAATATGTCTCAGTGGCGCAAAACGTGAACCAATTCGTTTTTGGTGCAACAGTCCACATTGAAATTAATACAGACAAGCGCCAAATGAATGAATTCATAAAGCAGGTCTGAAAGTACGGCTAAGAGTCTTCTTCTTCCTCTTTCTTTGGTGTATCTGTTTTATGACAGGTTTCAACTCATTTCTAATGATGTGCATAATTCATACTCTCTTCCTACCTCTTCCTCTCATTATTTCCACTTCTCCCTCTATAATTCTTTGTTGTAGGCCATTTTTATGCACTGTATGCTCCTGTGAAAAAATTTTTGTTTCTGATCACTTCCAATAATCATCTTTTCCCCCCCCATTTTCTTTATTAATTCTACATTCTTAAATTTGTCGGTCTATTTTATTACAAGCATTCTTCTTAATACCCACGTAGCCTAAGACTATAATGACGTATAACCAACATATCAAAAAGAAATCAGCACGAAGGAAAATGAAATCATAGAACAGGTTGAAGGGATTTCGTATCAAGGACAGTAGTAGAAATTCATTGAATGGGCCACAGAAGAAATAAACAGAAGATTAAAAATGGCCTAGAGTGGCTTTCGTAAAGCAAACACAATCAGCAAAGTTTAGTTTCGGATGTGACTGAAATGGAGAGTTTCCAGTCGGTGCGAATTGCGAGTATTGGCTTATGGCGGCCATTGCGGAAACCATTCAAAAATTCAGTTTGACTCAGATGCGTCTTGGGAATTTCTAGGAGAGGCAGGAAAGAAACAAATGGATCAGGGAGCAGACTGAAATGGTAAACGTAATCATGGCAGAAATGAAAATTAAATGGGGTTGAGTGATACACACAGTTAGGAGATAAGACGGAATAAGGAAATTCCTAGGAGTAAACGATCTGGTAAGGTACGTAGATGACATTAGAGAACATGCAGGAATAACAGGAATAACATGGGTGCGTACAGCTGAATATTGTAATGTATGGAAAATTTAGAAGACGCCTGTGCAATGCAGTGGATGACAAGTGACACATACCGACGATGATAACGATGATAATGATAGCGACTGATGATGAAGACGATGATGGTAAATGGAGACTGTTGCTTATATCTACGTTAGTGCAGAGAATTTATAAAGCAAAACGGACACATTGTAATAGTAGTTACAATATTAACGCAACATTCACGTGTAATATGGTAAATACTGTGAAATAGAACTGCCCTTTGCCATGTAACGCAGTTACGTGTGTTCTGAAATGATTATCACGAACCTTAATCAGAATAAGTATCGGCTTAGTAAACACATTCGTCCCAGCGATCTTTACTTGAATATTCAAAGCAGTTTAGTCATTTAACACCCGCCCATTCTTTCGCAGTGCAAGAGCTAAACTTGTAGTAAATCGAGCCACTAATAGTGTTCAGTTTAACGTAATGATGTGACACTAATCAGCGGATCTCTTTAGTGGCACTGACCTAGGTCTCCACCTGCACTATGATTTTCAATGTTATAAAAGGCACTGCAAGTTTTATTGTTGCACAGAGTGCATGGGTAACACTTTTTTCTCAGATTAACTATTTTATTTCTTTGACCGCAATCATAGTATACTTCTTTCCTTTAAAGCCAATGTATGCTACCACGTTTCCAGCATCTTCGTTCCAATAGTTCTCATAATTTGCACATCGTTTCCACAAATGCTGAACTCTAAGTGATGTTTGAAGGATTTCATTCTCAATTCTGTGTCAGTATTTGTTAACAACAGACCTTTGTTGAACATAGCTTCCCTTTATGTCACCTGTCTGCTCCAGGAGACGAAGATTGTCTCTTTATTCTGTATCGTTCTCCATAGCTTTCACAGTCTGTTTCCTCATTTATTGAGTTTGTGAATGCCTCATACAATTAGTTTATGTAGTGATTACTAGCATGCACCTACCTTCAGAGACCTCCTATAGTAGGCCTAGTGGAGAACATTATATAATCCGTAGGCAGATTTTTTTTTGAAGATGTTAACTCAAGGTGAAACTAATAAAATACTTACAAGAACAATTCATAATATTGTTTGTGACGGAAACTGACCTTCTCAGTGCTAACGTTCTACACTTGTCGTTCTGCCGACAGTTCTCCCTATTCTGTTGCGGAGTTACACAAACCTGTTTTCCATTTATGCTGAGAACAAGTGGTTTCGCTTTCCGCGAAGTGCAGCAATCCCTGTGAAGTGCCATTCTTTCCTGTAGGCGACGGAGCGACTTTCTGTAGCAAAGGCAACAAAACAACTCGATGTTGTCACCTTGATTTCGAAATAGTCCCTTACTGAGATCTGTGAACATCTGCGGCGGAACCTGGTGCTGAAACCAGTCGACAAACAGTTTTTTCGTCCTGCTCTGCTGGTTAGCTTTTAACACTTGACAACAGTGAAGCGCAGGGGACCGAGGTCGACGGGAAAAACGTCCTTCTTGTTCCGAGACGAAACTCAACGGAAGCCTCCAGGATACTGCCGTTCGTACTGATCTCACAGGACGTAGAAAACGACTTCCGAAGTATAGCTTAACGAATTCATATCGCTGGTGACAGAGATGACAGAATTGTCAAATTCACTTTTACTATCATCGTTTTAGAGCTTGAGTCCACAGAAAAAACTTTTTCCTTACTTCTGCTATCGAGAACTTACGATGGCATTGAGGCTGAACATCCGCTGCACTGTATTAGAACAGAATATCTTGAACAGTAATAAGATAAAATACGGTATATGTGTTAAACAGTTTCGAAATGACACTATCTACATACACTGAAGAGCCAAAGAAACTGGTACATCGGCCTAATATCGTGTAGGGCCCCGCGAGCACGCAGAAGTGCTCCAACACGACGTGGCATGGATTCGACTAATGTCTGAAGTACTGCTGGAGGGAAATGACACCATGCATCCTGCAGAGCTCTCCATAAATCCGTAAGAGTACGAGGGGATAACAGCACGTTGCAAGGCACCCTAGGTGTGCTCAATAATGTTCATGTATGGGGAGATTAGTGGCCAGTGGAAGTGTTTAAACTCGGGAGAGTGTTTCTGGAGCCACTGTGTAGCAATTCTGGGCGTGTGGTGTGTCGCATTGTTCAGCTGGAATTTCCCAACTCCGTCGGAATGTGCAATGGATGTGAATGGATGCAGGTGATCTGACAGGATGCTTACGTACGTGTCACCTGTCACAGTCATATCTAGACGTGTCAGGGGTCCCATATTAATCCAACAGCACACGTCTCACACCACTGCACAGTCTCCACCAGCTTGAACAGCCCCCTGCTGACATGAAGGGTCCATGGATTCATGAGGTTGTCTCCTTACTGGCATACGTCCTTCCGCTCGGTACAATTTGCAACGAGACTCGTCCGACCAGGTAACATGTTTCTAATCATGAATAGTAAAATGTCGGTGTTGACGGGCCCAGGCAAGGCGTAAAGTTTTGTGACGTGCCATCATAAAGGGTACACGAATGGCCCTTCGGCTCCGAAAGCCCTTATCGATGATGTTTCGTTGAATGGTTCACACACTGACACTTGTTGATGGCCCAGCACTGAAATCCGCAGCAGTTTGCGGACGGGTTGCACTTCTGTCACATTGAACGATTCTCTTCAGCCGTCGTTGGTCCTGTTCTTGCAGGATTTTTTACCCGCCGGAGCGATGTTGTGTTTTACCGGATTCCTGATATTCACAGTACACTTGTGAAATGCTCGTACGGAAAAATTCCCACTTCATCGCTACCTCGCAGATGCTGTATCCCATCACTCGTGAGTCGATTGTAACACGACGTTCAGACTTACTTAAATCTTGATAACCTGCCAGTATAGCAGCAGTACTCGATCTAAAAACTGCGGCAGGCACTTGTTGTCGGATATAGGCGTTGCCGACCGCAGCGCCGTGTTCTGCCTTTTTACATATCTCTGTATTTGAATACGCATTCCTGTACCAGTTTCTTTGGTGCTTCGGTGTATATACGTTCTTGAATGTTCAGTTGGAATATTTTATCTTCTCTTTGGCAGAATACTACACTTTATCAGATTTACCATATGATGTTATAATGCGCGAATCACATGAATCTTTCACCTCAAGCATTTCTGAAATACGAGTAGAATGTGCTATTTATGTGCTATTTTCAGAGAAATGGTGGGTAGCCAGAGGCATAAAATTTCAGCACACACGTTGATTTAAATGATCGCTAGAATGTTTATTTACTTTAAAAAGTTGCATTTTTAACAAAACAGTGAGCTTAGGGAAACGAAACCAGAGTAAAGTTGATTTTTCAGGTTTCTGGTATAAATAGTCCACGAGCGACCACACACTATAAATTGCAGATATCGGCAACTTTCTGCTCCTTGTGTCGACACCAACCTAAGAATAAAAAGCGAATGAACAAATGCTTTGGATTCCTAAAAATGAAAGAGAATTGCGTTTCAAAGATGTTATGCAGAATGTCGACCATCAGCTTCAATATTAGCTTTCGGTGTCCTATGAAAAGTCAGACACACAAGTTCTGTCATTTCAATAGAAATTTCAGAAAAGGCAGTAGTAATACGTCGTTTTATATCATCAGCTCTCATCGGCATGTTCTTGTAAACAGCGAATTTCAGGTTTCCCCAGAGAAAAAGTGGCGATCATATATGGTGATCAGGCCTGTCAAGGTACAGGTCACCCGCGCTCACTCTGCGAAGAAGAGCCGCAGTGCATCGTTCACTATGCGCTGGACAGTTACAAAACCACTGCCACACATTCTTTCCATTTTATAGTCTAATGTTATGCAAATATGGACAGTTGTTCGCTTCACTGAACTTTTGGTTACGAGGCAACGGTGTTCGAATGTAAAACATTCTCGGTTTTCTTGCCGATTCAACTCAGGATAAAATCTCGAGCTTTCGACGGTAGCGTCCATCGTCATCATCAGTTGCTCCCGACGATGACGATGGAGGCTATCATCAAAAGTTAGAGATTTTATCCCGAATTGACGCTGCAAGAAAACCGAGAATGTTTTACATATCAGAGACGTCGCGAAAGACTTCATTCTCATGGTGTTGGTATGTTTGTTTCCTTTACAGCACACTCCTTACATTCTAAACTCCTTGTCAGTTTTATTGTGGTAGTACAAGAAGTAGTGCGTACTGGAATGTGGTATTTACCAGTGCTGAAAAATCAGACATGGTGATAGTAGGTATACAAGGAAAGTTTTGGGACAAACTAGGTCACTGATGACGTCATGTATAACATCATAAATGGAACATCGGACATCCCTGTCATCCCCTATCCCTATGATGACATGTGGTGTTGCCAGATTTTTCCTAATAGGCTAGTTGCCCTATATACATGGCGCAATTAAAGGATCTCTCTTTCGAAACGCCGTAATTGTGTCCCATTGCACCGTAGAAGATTGAAATTTGGCTCAAAGGTGCCTACTACCCTACTTTGTGACGGTGCAAAAACGTGGCACCCTGTGACGTCACCGTCAGCCTCGGCGACGTTTCGAACAGTAAAAGGCCAGAGCTCAGAAGTTCATGTGAGGTGTAAGGTCGGTTAATGACGTCACGTTGACACCAAATTTTACGACAGTTCCATTCTACGAGTCTCACACGACGGGTCGCCACACGCTTTCTTATCCGTATTTCACCACTTATTTGACACCTGTGCGCTGGAGGTCAGAACCTCGACCTCCAGTACAGACATCCCTTGGTTTTATTATGGGTGGCTAAGGAAACATTTCAGACACAGCGCCACAGCTCAGAATCGACACGAGCTATTCAGGGGGTTGCATTAAGGCGGCAACGTAACCATCCCTTCCCTTGGGGCTTTAATTCCTATACATTTCGCAGTCAAAAAGACAATTCGCAGTGCAATATGCAACAGGACGACATTCTTGGCAAACCTTCGATACAGCTGACACCACCTGGCTGTTTCAATCCTTCTTTAAGGATCCCACTGAACATGATCATATCTCTTCGGAGTGCAGTGTGAACCCAACTATTGCTGTAGGGTGCAGGGTGAAACCAGTAGAACACTTTAAAACCCATTCGACAAAATGTGAACATGATCGTAAGTAGCAACACGGGCCTTTGTGGAGCACTTTAAAAATTACCTGTATCGCGACAAACGATGACAAGAGTCCTAGACACCTACAGGTCGTAAATCCCTTGACACCTTCAAAGGCGCATACCTAGTAGCAAGTGCAAAAGCAGCAGTGGAGCCTTACATTTTCAAAGTACTCAAGAATAGCATGTAGGTGGTACTGAGGGTGTTGACGAACTGGGGGGTCCTACAGCGTTCCTTATTCCCGCATGTGTCAGTGTTGCACCGTGGCCACACCACAGGGAGGGCGCGAAACAGGAGGGCTGAAAAATCATAAGCACCCTTTGCTAACTCACATCACATTCAAATTTAGTTGACTGGTTTGGAACGGCCCCTATGGTCTCACACTGCACACAAGCTCAAAAACTGCAATTACACTTCACTCCAAAGGGGTGCAACAACGCTCAGTGTGGTTTCTATCGCACAACGTCTTTGACCTGCGTGCCCCGGCACAATCGGCGCGCTTTATAAGACAGCGGGGGTTTCAGATATATTCCTAAATATGTGCCATTTTACACTTAAACATGATCTTAATTTAGAACTGCACTGTATGTAGCCTTTTTGTCGTTTGGAGTTCAACGCTGTTAGCATTCCAGTACAGAATATCTACTCCCAGTGCCTGACATACATTTATCTAACAAGGTTCTCTTGTACAAAGCTCTACACATCTTGTCGCAAACTTCAAGAGAATTAAACTACTACCTTGTACATCAAATACAGCAATCTCATGTGACACAAACCCCTTATAGACTGCTACACGAAATTCATGTCCATTACGATTCAGAAATTATGGTGCGTTAACATCACCCCCATAAAATGATAGTCAGCGACCGTTTCAGTATGTGCATAGACATTTATGTTTTGCACATACACACATCAAAAAAAGTATTGCATCACCTCGATTCCGAAAGTTCCGGAACCTGTACAGAAAATTGGAATAGAGGTCAATATAAACATCATTTCCGCCCTTTATATTGATCATGAAAACTACGTATTGCATGTTGTACCACCATACAGCAAGACCTTCAGAGGTGGTGGTCCAGATTGCTGCACACATCGGTACCTCTAATACCCAACAGCACGTCCTCTTGCACTGATGCGTGCCTGTATTCGTCGTGGCATACTATCGACAAGTTCATCAAGGCACTGTTGGTCCAGATTCACCCACTCCTCAACGGCGATTCGGCGTAGATCCCTCAGAGTTCTTGGTGGGTCACGTCGTCCAAAAACAGCCCTTTTCACTCTATCCCAGGCATGTTCGATAGGGTTCATATCTAGCGACTCTAGTCGAGCGATGTAGTTATCCTGAAGGAAGGCATTCACAAGATGTACACGATGGGGACGCGAATTGTCGTCCATGAAGACGAATGCTTCGCCAATATGCTGCACGATATGATTGCACTATTGGTCGGAGGATGGCATTCGCCTGTCGTACAGCCGTTACGGCGCCTTCCATGACCACCAGCGGCGTACGTCGGTCCCACATAATGCCACATGCGACACCCATCGATGAAGCATGGTGTTGGGCCCATCTGTCTGCATAGTGTCGTGGTTGTAAAGATGGACCTCGCCATGGACGTCAGGAGTGAAGTTGCGCATCATACAATCTATTGCGCACAGTTTGAGTCGTAACACGACGTCCTGTGACTGCACGAAAAGCATTATTCAACATGATGGCGTTGCTGTAGGGTTCCTCCGAGCCATAATCCGTAGGTAGTGGTCATCCATTGCAATAGTAGCCCTTGGGCGGCCTGAGCGAGGCATGTCATCGGCAGCTCCTGTCTCTCTGTATCTGCTCCATGTCAAACAACATCACTTTGGTTCACTCTGAGACGCCTGGACACTTCCCTTGTTGAGAGCCCTTCCTGGCACAAAGTAACAATGCGGCGCGATCGAACCGCGCTATTGACCGGCTAGGCATGGTTGAACTAGAGACAATACGAGCCGTGTACCTCCTTCCCGATGGAATGACTGGAACTGATCGGCTGTCGGACCACCTCCGTCTAATAGGCGCTGCTCATGCATGGCTGTTTACATCTTTGGGCGGGTTTAGTGACACCTCTGAACATCAAAGTGACTGTGTGTGTGATACAATGCCCACAGTCAACGTCTGTTTTCAGGAGTTCTGGGAACCGGGGTGATGCAAAACTTTTTTGATGAGTGTAGATACGAAACCAGGCATGCACTTTCACATACTTTCACTGTCATCCAGTTAACCAGTTTCAATTACTTTTGTGTTTCTTTGGGAAAACATAGTTAGCAGAATAGGTGACATTAATATGGAAATTAATAGATATAGTTCTGAAACGTGGCAATATTATCCATTGAATTATCACGTTACGGTGTTCCAATTTAATTTCTGCTACAGACTTCTTTTTTTTTTTTTTTAATTAGGAAACTGAGAATTCAACACTAATTTTTGATGAACGTTGATGCCAGCATAGGCATATTTCTAAATAATTTCGGACGAATGCCGACTTACTTCCAGCAACACGGGCACTTGTGCGGCGCATATAGTAGCTATATTCCCAGTAAAATTGAAAAGGGTAAACTGGCATAACTGCTTGTTAACTTTTTTTTTCAGCTCACAATGTTTCCTGCTGATGGTTCAGATGGCTCTGAGCACTAGGGGAGTTAGCATCTGAGGTCATCAGTCCCCTAGAACGTAGAACTATTGAAGCCTATCTAACCTAAGGACATCACACACATCCATGCCCGGGGCAGGATTCGAACCTGCGACCGTAGCGGTCGCGCGGTTCCGGACTGAAGCTCCTAGAACCGCTCGGCCACACCGGCCGGCTTTCCTGCTGATTCCGAAGTACGTACACAAAGTGAAAGTGCAGAACAGTGTGATTTACCTTATCTAACAAGCCTTGGGTCCTAATGTTAAAGTAAATCAACGGAGCAGTACTTCATTAGATTGCAGAATACGCATCTCAAAGCGCTGTATATCCATCTGACAATTTCCGCGCAGCATAGAGGGAACGTACGATGTAACTCCGTATAATAATGCTCACACTACTTAGTATAAGGTTTTTCAAATTTATGGTTAAAAAAATTTACTCGACTTGCTGCATACTAGATGAAAAATAACAAATGTCGCAAGCTTCTGGGCGAAGATAGATGGCTGCGCAGTACGACAAACACTTAGGGTGTAGCTTGAGATAATACGATAATTTCATATGTTTAGAACATAGATATGCCTATGAGAAAGCGGCATTATTTCTGGGACGCCAAGTTTGGACGTGGCATGGCGTTTTATTCTAGTAATGGGGTATCATTTTATTTATGTGGATGTATTATGTCAATTACGTGAACGTGCACAGTAGCACAGGCAGTCACTACACGGAGTGGCACGCCAGAAACTATATTGCGACGTACTGTATATTCATCCGTCAACCGCGGCCTGTACTGCGTGCCTGTGTTCCTACCACCGTAAATCTGTCGGAAAGCATAGCTATGACTATCAGAAATCAGTGCTATATTGGTTGCCCTAAGTTTAGATCTACGTCACCGCTTCCCATCACAACACAGCTGCAGCGCTGGATAGCACCACATAGCCAACAAACGCAGTGCGATGGGTATAAAATATAAAATTCTACCGTGGTCAGACTATTTTGAAGGTATCTGGAGAATATAAAGGTCCTGATGATTAACATGCAGGCAGAATCAAAGCACATACAGAGTTTATCAATACAACTAATTTACACCGAGTAAACCTTACGCAAAAAATCGTATGGTGTGATCCGGAACATCTCATTTTGTGTGCACCATACAGAAGGAGTTTGAGGCAATCTAAACGCATCGTATCTGAAGCATTTTACTTCTTTAGTCCAGAGATTTGTAACTAATAGAACACAGTACATTATACCAGACGGCGACTGTGACGCATCTAAATACACATAAACGATTTACCTGAACTACAAGATTGTTCGATGACGATGCGCTTGTATAGAGGGGCGTTCAGTCATAGAATGATCGTAAGGAATTGCAGGAAACCAAAGATGAAATGTCTGACAGCAGCTATAACACTACAATATGCTGTAGAATCTTAAATGGACATCCGTAGAAGAATGACTATGCAGTTCTCACTTGTGAATATCAGGATGGAAGATAAACAACAGCAGTAGGACTGACTCCATCTCAAAATAAATGGTTGTACACAATATAGTGCAAACTGTGGAGTTCACTACGAATTTACGGACTTGTATTCTTTTCTTTGTAATTACAATCTTGTTATAAAGTGTTAAGCAGATAATTCTCAAAAGGGACTATTATGAATATGTGTTGACCAGTCATAAAACGAAAGTTGTAGGAGATATATTTGCTGGTACAGTTTCTCATAGTTTCATCCAACAGACAGTCATAGTCAGCCTCTTCTCTGAAGCGTAACTTCTGTTTACATGTTAGGTACTAGCACTGCCTTTCGAGATGCTGTTGGGTGACTCCTCACAACAATTTTAAGTGTTTTTATATTATACATATGACATCTGATATTTCCAGCAGATTTCGAAATAGTAACAGTTGAGAAATTTGAAGGCGTATGCGACATGTTAAATATGTTCATAATCGATTGCTGGATTTAAAACTCCTCTGTTAGCAATCTTACACCCTTCCATAGGATTTATAAACCGTTTTCTGATAAATATTCGTATGAATCTTACAAGTGTCCGTGCGTAGTAGGTCATGATAGTGAGTGTTGGGAGATGTGGTGTGAAACATTAGCGGGTGCAGACTTAGAGAAATTCCTCAATGCCATGCAAATATACCACATGTGATTGAAAAGTGGTATGTAGTTTACATCTCTCTCCCCCCTCGCCATATTTTTCTTCGTTTGGCAGCTTCTAACGTCAATAGGAAGTGCACCTCGGTTTTTCAACTTTTGATTTTGAAATTTTGTGTCGAAATCAAGTAACTTGATGTTTGAAAAAGGTTTTTCAGCTGTTTGTATTCCATCCAAAGCAATTACAGTCAATATTGTCGCTTTTATAAAGTCACAGTTTGTAGTGTAGCAGAAGAAGTGTGACGGGGCAGCCTTTTTGTGACAGTCGTGCTTGCCGCCTACTAGATGAACTTTGGTAAGTGTTATACGTTTGTGATTCGAAGAAGAGTATAGATCAGAGACACATATCCATAGAGAGGTACCGTAAGTGTCTCTTGGAAACTCAAGAGCGAGCGGTGACGCGTCACGTGAGAAGGCAAACTCGTCCCCTATGGGTGAAATCAGTTGATGGACTCGTCTTCTATCTTTGGAAGGATCTAGTCACATTATAGACGCAAGAACGATTGTTATACACATCAGTAAACTTATATCTTGAGTAGATGAACCTTTCATAATGCTGAAAGAAATACTTAGGTGTGATCTGAAACGCCCAAATGATATTATCCTCTGTTTGCAGAGTTTGAGACATTCTAAACCATCGTAACCGAAACTTTCTGAATCTTGAGTAGAGGAATATTTAACCGTGTGATATAACAGGTGACTATTACCGACTACTTCTTAGAGTGTAATTTAAGATCTGTAGCTAGGCACACACCTCCTCCTTCCACGGTCAGTGCGTCTGTTGCCATTAATAATCCGTAATATCAGAACTAACTGGCTTTAACGAGGGCACAATAGGAGCATACGATCATAAATCTACTATAATCATACAGAGACACCGTATCTACTGGGTCTACAACTTTACTTCCTCCGTTTCTTCTCGAAGTTCGGGGCTTTATTCATAGTATTGCCCATCGCTGGCCACAACATTCTCACATCTTTTGGATAACATACAAGTCCCGTGACTGGGTATCTTTTGTGGGGATCCATGAATCGATTCAATTTTGCACTTGTTCATATGATCAGAAGTGCTGGTCAGCCAGAATGTATGCCACTGATCGGGAAAGTTGGTAGTCAGAGAGAGCAGCGTATGGAGGATACGGCGGGAGGGTTAGCACTTCTCATTTCAACGTTTCCATGTATATTTTGACGGTTTTTGCGACATGGGATCGAGAACTGACCTGCTGAAAAATTACCTTTACGTGTCTGTCGCTGTATTTTGGCCGTTTGTGTTTCAGTACTAGGCTCGAACGCATCAGTTTCTGTCGATTATGATGTCCTGTGACTGTCTTCGCCTGTTTCAGTAGCTACGAAATACACTCCTGAAAATGGAAAAAAGAACACATTGACACCGGTGTGTCAGACCCACCATACTTGCTCCGGACACTGCGAGAGGGCTGTACAAGCAATGATCACACGCACGGCACAGCGGACACACCAGGAACCGCGGTGTTGGCCGTCGAATGGCGCTAGCTGCGCAGCATTTGTGCACCGCCGCCGTCAGTGTCAGCCAGTTTGCCGTGGCATACGGAGCTCCATCGCAGTCTTTAACACTGGTAGCATGCCGCGACAGCGTGGACGTGAACCGTATGTGCAGTTGACGGACTTTGAGCGAGGGCGTATAGTGGGCATGCGGGAGGCCGGGTGGACGTACCGCCGAATTGCTCAACACGTAGGGCGTGAGGTCTCCACAGTACATCGATGTTGTCGCCAGTGGTCGGCGGAAGGTGCACGTGCCCGTCGACCTGGGACCGGACCGCAGCGACGCACGGATGCACGCCAAGACCGTAGGATCCTACGCAGTGCCGTAGGGGACCGCACCGCCACTTCCCAGCAAATTAGGGACACTGTTGCTCCTGGGGTATCGGCGAGGACCATTCGCAACCGTCTCCATGAAGCTGGGCTACGGTCCCGCACACCGTTAGGCCGTCTTCCGCTCACGCCCCAACATCGTGCAGCCCGCCTCCAGTGGTGTCGCGACAGGCGTGAATGGAGGGACGAATGGAGACGTGTCGTCTTCAGCGATGAGAGTCGCTTCTGCCTTGGTGCCAATGATGGTCGTATGCGTGTTTGGCGCCGTGCAGGTGAGCGCCACAATCAGGACTGCATACGACCGAGGCACACAGGGCCAACACCCGGCATCATGGTGTGGGGAGCGATCTCCTACACTGGCCGTACACCACTGGTGATCGTCGAGGGGACACTGAATAGTGCACGGTACATCCAAACCGTCATCGAACCCATCGTTCTACCATTCCTAGACCGGCAAGGGAACTTGCTGTTCCAACAGGACAATGCACGTCCGCATGTATCCCGTGCCACCCAACGTGCTCTAGAAGGTGTAAGTCAACTACCCTGGCCAGCAAGATCTCCGGATCTGTCCCCCATTGAGCATGTTTGGGACTGGATGAAGCGTCGTCTCACGCGGTCTGCACGTCCAGCACGAACGCTGGTCCAACTGAGGCGCCAGGTGGAAATGGCATGGCAAGCCGTTCCACAGAACTACATCCAGCATCTCTACGATCGTCTCCATGGGAGAATAGCAGCCTGCATTGCTGCGAAAGGTGGATATACACTGTACTAGTGCCGACATTGTGCATGCTCTGTTGCCTGTGTCTATGTGCCTGTGGTTCTGTCAGTGTGATCATGTGATGTATCTGACCCCAGGAATGTGTCAATAAAGTTTCCCCTTCCTGGGACAATGAATTCACGGTGTTCTTATTTCAATTTCCAGGAGTGTAGTTCTGTCTTCCCCGCCATTCCGGTCTTCGACATCAAAATCACCGTTCTTAAGGCGTTGAAAACATTCTCTGCACGTTCGTCCACTAATAGTTCCCTCATCATTGGTCTTACCCAGCATTTTAAGGGCCAAAGCTACAGATATTTTCATGTTAAAGCAGAAAATTAAAATGGCGAGAAATGGGTACTTGACCTACTTAATCGAGGATAACCTTATGATGCAATCACAAATCAACTAATATTTTTACGGCATTATGCTTACAGATGCCTAAGCTTATTGTATTACACCTATGACCAACCACCTGAACCCCACTTGCCGCTACTTCCGTCTATTGCAAAAGGGCGGAAGCAAAGTTGTAGACCTAATAGTATTACGGCAACATACAGGGTGTTTCAAAATTAATATACGGGTTTTAAGGCTTTGTAGCACATATTACGTTCACCTTACAATTATAAATAAAACGCCATATGAAAGACAAACACAAACAGTTTTTATTACCATTATTCAGTGTGAACACTGATCACACATCGAGTCTATAGGCGAATTGTTCCGAAACCATGATCAATGTGTCAGGAGTAACTGTTACAATAACGGCCCGCATCTCGTGGTCGTGCGGTAGCGTTCTCGCTTCCCACGCCCGGGTTCCCGGGTTCGATTACCGGCGGGGTCAGGGATTTTGTCTGCCTCGTGATGGCTGGGTGTTGTGTGCTGTCCTTATGTTAGTTAGGTTTAAGTAGTTCTAAGTTCTAGGGGACTGATGACCATGGATGTTAAGTCCCATAGTGCTCAGAGCCATTTGAACCATTTTTGTTACAATAACACTGTTTCTAAAGTCGGGTAGATCAGCTGATATCGAAGGCACATACACATGATCGCGTCAGATCGTGTGTGAACGTGGAGGTCATGCATAAAATGCTGCGTCAACCGGCCCCTTGCGCCCAGACCACCGGTCGGATACCACGTCGTTTTAACCAGTTGCGTACTGAGTAATGCCAGGGAGGCGGCGCACCATCTTGCTCCCAAATAAAGATGTCATGTTCAGCTTCTTCCCTTTGAGGCACGGGCCATAGCTGTAGCACATCAAGATAAGAAACATCACTTACAGTTGACTCACCGCAAAAGAAAGGCCCATAAACTTCCCGCGGGGATATTTCCTAAGGCTAAGCATTAAAGCCTCGCCCTCGTTCAACACGTTTTTCAGTCACTCTTTGTCGTTCCATACTCTTCCCATTGCGCACAGGTGTACAACCAAAACTGTTTGAGTTGCTCTTTCATTTGGTGTATTATTTACAATTGTAAGTTGAACGTAATAAATGCTACAACGCCTTAAAACCGGTATGTTCATTTTGAAGCACTCTGTACAAAGTTCCTGAGTTTCATAATATAGGAAAAATCTAAATACAACAGCAGATGAGGCGTCTGATATATTGGAGCAGCATGCAGAATTGATCCATAGAAGCTCCATGATATACTGGTGCACGACACACAGAAGTGAGTCCAGGCTTCCAGACTGAAGGTTTCCACTACCTCCAACGACTACGGCACAAATAACTGCAATGTTCAACTCTCAAACGAGACATTGTTACTGGATTGCCATACAAAACGTGTGAGGATTACCCAACAACACCGAAATATACACAGACAACTAGACTACTACGCAGTGGATTAACTTTCAGAAAGCTGATGTATATCAACAATACCATCCAGGGTATACATATACAGATTTTATGTTACTGTTAGGTAAAGCTTCATAAGCTCACCCTTCAGAAGATGTTATTCACATCTGACATTCCAACACAGTAAATCCGTTAGACGAAGCTAGTTATTTCTGGTATACATTACCATGCTGGTAATGTATACCAGGAATTGACTTGTGTAAACCAGAAGCGCGTTCCGTCAGTTGTCTTGCTCCCACCCCAATAGTATTTCAAATCTAGAAACACGTTATTCACTCGCCTGGAATGTAACACAGTAAATCACTTAGCAGGATAACGGTATTTTTATGACGTTACCCTACAGTTACTAACGTCTTTCATTGAAATGTCATATAGTTTCCACTGTAACGATAGGATAAAACATTCACCTGCAGGTTCACTTTAACTTGTAAGTTAGATTAGTAGTTCTCCCATGTGTGTCTTGTGATGTTGTAGAAGAAATCTTTACGTAATTCGATAAATAATTCCCAATAACGTCTCGGTATATGTATTGTCATGAAACGAATGGTGTAAGAGGTAAATTTTCTGACATTCCTTCTTGCAGTCTTTTCTAATACGAGCGGTTTTTCGGGTATCTTCCTATCACATTCCTCCAGTGGTAGTAAGAGTCTGGGGCACTTTCGACTGTCAGAAATGTAGGTTTCCGATGAGGTGGTGAATAGATGCTTGATATAAAACGAAAAATAAGCGAAGGCTGTAGGCAAAGAACTGTGGTAAATAACATGTAGAAGAACCTATAAGAATGAACCATCAAGAGTGAGATGGTTGAATTGAAAAATCGTATGACAAAGTTAAAGCCCTGCAGACATGCAGTTTATACTTGTGTTTAAGTACTGGCGCCGTAAGGAGGTGTGAATAATGTGCGTTATTTCGAGACGTGTGGCTGCCGGATAATTTCATCGGCAACAATTTACACGTCTAAGTTTGCACCGCTGCAGTCTCTTCCGACGATCACCACTGTAACAGTCTAAATGGACTGATGTATTAACTCTCCTTTGAACAGAGTGATATTTATCTCTTCTTCCTTGAATAACAGGATGCACTGTCCAACTCCGCAATAAGGAATTCGGTATAATACAATCAGAGATGATGTCGCCGTATTTTCCGAAGTTTGAGCCTACGGTATCCTATTCAGGATAGGGCAATTTATTGTAGAAATGAAAGAAACTGATTCCTTTTCCAGAAGGTATATTGTAAAAGGTGTTACACACACACACACACACACACACACACACATATTGCTGTCTGACATACACGCAATACGTCCACCCAGAATCACGGAGGGGAAGAGACAGGTAGTTGAAGAGTGAAAAATTTGATATCGTCTTAAGGAAACTTTAGAGTACAGATACATGTCCATCTTTCTTTTCGTACATATCTATTTTTGGCGCTTTCATATTTATAGTGCATTTTTATCCCTCACAATGTTTCAGTACTTATTTACTGACATAAACCTTAAGCCTAAACCAAAAAAGATCTATCATAAGTTGATTCTTGACATCAACAAATAACCGAGAGCTACTGCAATATTCCAGACAGATATTCCACCAGAACACGAATTTTAACATCAGCCACCTCCGATTTATATGAAATGATCGCTCGTCTTTTAGATGCTTTCTTGGCTATTTTACCCAGCATTCCTCATATATTACATTGTCATTCCACGCACGAGAAATGGCTTCGCAGCGTTGACACTGTCTCTCACAGAGATGAAACTGGAGAATTTACCTTCTTGATAGCTGCTAGACGTACAACACACAGTTCAAACGTTCATCAGTTGGAACCGTTGAAAGAAACACATTTTAATTTCCACACGAAAGCGCAACATTTGTTAACTGTGTATCTTCTTTGTGTTACAGGTTAAAACTGTTGCTCAGTATGATGACCATCTGCGTCCCCGACAGCCTGGAAACGCACTAGACGTTCCTGTACTGCTGCCCGAAAAAATGGTGCTCCATGGAATGTTGAGGTGTCGTCACACAGCACTGGCACAGCTTGAAAATAGCACATTGCGTCCAGCATTCTCAACCACGACAACAGTAACTTCAAAAATTTGTGACTCAAATGGCCGTTGGTCTCTCCCACGAGCAGTTCCCAAATCGGCACTCAGGTCGAACTTCCGAATCATGTTCTCCAACCCCGATGTGGAAGGAGGATCTCCTCGAATTCCTTCAATGCGTCGATGCCCGCTAACAGTAGCAGCACTGTTGCTGTTGTACACTCCTGGAAATTGAAATACGAACACCGTGAATTCATTGTCCCAGGAAGGGGAAACTTTATTGACACATTCCTGGGGTCAGATACATCACATGATCACACTGACAGAACCACAGGCACATAGACACAGGCAACAGAGCATGCACAATGTCGGCACTAGTACAGTGTATATCCACCTTTCGCAGCAATGCAGGCTGCTATTCTCCCATGGAGACGATCGTAGAGATGCTGGATGTAGTCCTGTGGAACGGCTTGCCATGCCATTTCCACCTGGCGCCTCAGTTGGACCAGCGTTCGTGCTGGACGTGCGGACCGCGTGAGACGACGCTTCATCCAGTCCCAAACATGCTCAATGGGGGACAGATCCGGAGATCTTGCTGGCCAGGGTAGTTGACTTACACCTTCTAGAGCACGTTGGGTGGCCCGGGATACATGCGGACGTGCATTGTCCTGTTGGAACAGCAAGTTCCCTTGCCGGTCTAGGGATGGTAGAACGATGGGTTCGATGACGGTTTGGATGTACCGTGCACTATTCAGTGTCCCCTCGACGATCACCAGTGGTGTACGGCCAGTGTAGGAGATCGCTCCCCACACCATGATGCCGGGTGTTGGCCCTGTGTGCCTCGGTCGTATGCAGTCCTGACTGTGGCGCTCACCTGCACGGCGCCAAACACGCATACGACCATCATTGGCACCAAGGCAGAAGCGACTCTCATCGCTGAAGACGACACGTCTCCATTCGTCCCTCCATTCACGCCTGTCGCGACACCACTGGAGGCGGGCTGCACGATGTTGGGGCGTGAGCGGAAGACGGCCTAACGGTGTGCGGGACCGTAGCCCAGCTTCATGGAGACGGTTGCGAATGGTCCTCGCCGATACCCCAGGAGCAACAGTGTCCCTAATTTGCTGGGAAGTGGCGGTGCGGTCCCCTACGGCACTGCGTAGGATCCTGCGGTCTTGGCGTGCATCCGTGCGTCGCTGCGGTCCGGTCCCAGGTCGACGGGTACGTGCACCTTCCGCCGACCACTGGCGACAACATCGATGTACTGTGGAGACCGCACGCCCCACGTGTTGAGCAATTCGGCGGTACGTCCACCCGGCCTCCCGCATGCCCACTATACGCTCTCGCTCAAAGTCCGTCAACTGCACATACGGTTCACGTCCACGCTGTCGCGGCATGCTACCAGTGTTAAAGACTGCGATGGAGCTCCGTATGCCACGGCAAACTGGCTGACACTGACGGCGGCGGTGCACAAATGCTGCGCAGCTAGCGCCATTCGACGGCCAACACCGCGGTTCCTGGTGTGTCCGCTGTGCCGTGCGTGTGATCATTGCTTGTACAGCCCTCTCGCAGTGTCCGGAGCAAGTATGGTGGGTCTGACACACCGGTGTCAATGTGTTCTTTTTTCCATTTCCAGGAGTGTACTTATAAAATATCTTTACGAGTAAAACCCTGCACGCCTGTTGACTGTCTGCAACTGTAATGCGCACTGATGCTTGTGTTTCAGTCCTACGTCACACTACTAGTACAAGTGCCTAATGGCAGATCGTGAACCAACACCACTAAAAACTCAAATTATGCAGCGCACAGTCTGAACATCATTCGCATAAAGTTGTGTACCCTTACAATCAAAAGTTTTTCGTCTACACTGCCTCAAGTAGTGCAAATTTAATTATAAGCACCGAGTAAATTTCGCTGTTTTTGGGTACTTCTCACACATATTGTATGATAAGCGATTTTTGTGTTCTGGAGTTCAATATTGCAGTTTTTCGTACTGATATCAACCATAATCTGACAGCCTACTTTCCTATCAGCAAATCATGGATTTTTGACAAATGAACACTTCACTGAACTCTTGATGTGATGACAATCTTAGTACAATAGATTTACCATTGCAGATAGTAACACCACACTCACCTGCTCACAATGCAGCGCTAATGGCGTAGACGATGGACGTAGTCTGAAACAGTTCTGTATGTTCTGCTCCAGAGTATCACGTAGACTGTCTGGAATCAGCTCTGCGTGCTGTCCAATACAAGTGATCCTTCATCTGCTGCGTTGACTTCCTATTTTTAGTTATTCTTCCAATGTTACGATCTCCTGTAACTATGTATGTTGCCGTAACACTGGATACTGTACGCCTCTACGAGAGTTTTAATCGTTATCTCCTATTTAGCCCCCATACAGATCTGTTAGTTAGGACTATTAATTACAACAGACGCGGTTACAGTTGCAGGATCGAGTGTGCGCCTAGCTCATGATCTTAAATTACACACAAGAGAAGAGGTCAACTACAGTCAACTACTATAATATAGTGTATTATACTAATTTAACATTCCTTGATTAAAGATTCAGAATTATTCGAACAGTGAAAGGTCTCTATTGGATTCCTTTCATGTTAATTTCTTAAATCTGTTGTCATTTACGGCACACATTCCACTTCTAAACTTACTGTGGTGTTTCTGACTCTATCTGGGAGGAGACTGAGCAGTGGAACGTGTTACTTTTACACCTGAACGATCTGTGAAACTACTACACTTTAAAACACAGTTTATATGTAATTCATGTCACACAGTCTCATATGGAATCTACATCCACTTTCCTTTATATGGTGTATATGATAAGATACTGTCATTCCCCTTCCCTTCTATGTGAAAGGATGAATGAACAAATGTATTTCTAATTGCATGCTTGATGGTAGCAGACATGCCTGTCTGCTAGAGAACAGTAGGACCAACGTCGGAACAGGTAGTTACGATTTCTAAAAGCAAAGAGGTTTCTATTCTTGGTATGGTCCTGTCTGTCCCTTGTCATGTTGGAATAGGAAGCTGCCTCTCTGTTCACTTCCGATTGTATCTGTGAGGCACCCTCGGTTGGGGCCCATGCCAGTCTGTCCGCGGCGAGCATCTGAAGTGGTAAGATCTCCGGCTAAGCATGTCTCTGCTAAGTCCATAGGACAATGGATTTCTTAAGTTAAGGCTAACTGAAAATTTAATAACCTTTGTTTCAGGTTTAGATATAAAATATCTTCTGTTATCTTAAATTGCAACGCAGTGTAATTCGAGTGTGGAGTCATTATATCTTCCAGTAGTTGTTTTGTCCCTACTTTGTGAGCAAAGTGGGATCATATGTTGATGATCCGTAACTCTTTAACTACGATCATCAATCTTAAATGCGAATGTGTGTGAGATTATAAAGTCTCGTCTTGACAATATTTTTCAATATAGCAACTTTTCTTTATGTTCAACCCATGTGGGGTGTACTTTGTGAGACCAGTACCATGTGCTTATATAATTGCTTGACCAAACAGGTTAATAGTATGATGACAGTAACCAGTTGGATGTTTTTCTTTTGTAAATTGCATTTCGATGTAATTAATTTTAATTATCAAAATTATTGTGGGGTTACACTCTTTGTGTAAACCAAGTTGACCACTTGAAGCATGTGGTGTAATCATCAAAGTAGCCCTCAGCTATTCTTTTTGAGAAGATTTCACAGACAATTAGTATGAATTTAGTATATCAGTGTGTGGTAATTTCATGACGGACAGGATTGCACTATGACCGTAACTTCTTTGGGTGAAAATTGAACTGCTTGGTTGTGGTTAATTTCCTCTTGCATATGTTTCAACGTTCTTCGGAGTTATTTTATGAATGCAGAGTTGTATGCAGTCTCCCAATCTTGGCTCCATATTTGATGTGTTCCGTAAGACTACAAACTCACATTTTCACAATCTTAAATAAGGCACCAGTTTACTTATGAATCAAGTTTAATATGCTGAAATTTTAACGGAACAATGATCAATGTTAAAATAAATGTCCAAATATAAACTGATTTATTTCTTTTTATTTAAATTCTCTTTTCATATATATATATATATATATATATATATATATATATATATATATATATATATATATATATATATATATATATATATATATATCACTGGTTGTCGTAAGATGACTATTAAAAGATTATACTTAATGTTAGCCTGGTTGGCAATTTGGTAAACTAGACTGGATACCTGGTGAAACAGTTGCTCAGTAATGCAAGGATAACTTCCCCAGATAGCTCACAGCTTTTAACCCGCTTTTATTATCTTGAATATCAGCACCGCTTGCAGAACAACTTAATGCATCAACTTTACAACGGGATGGTTCAGAATGTCGAAAACTCATTCCATATGCTGCACCCTAAAGGCAATATCATTTGACTGTTTCAGAGCACACCCTAAAATTTCTTTCATCCTCGAGAGTCAAATCTACCGGCATGCATGACAACCGTTCTCATGTCTGTAATGCATCTTGCTCCTTCCAGGGACAGAAGATGTCTCCAGCAACATACTTCACCTGTATGACTTTTCCCTCTGACGCCATGCATCACTGCTCGCTCTGGTGTTTCCGAGAGACACATACCTCTCGATGTATTCATGAACCTGATCTGCACTTCGTTTTTCGATCGCAAACCTATGTCACTTACCAATGTTCATCTAGCAAGTGGCATGGCATGAATGCCACCAAAGTGTACTTAGAAAAGCGACTATATGGACTATGATTGCTCTAGGTGGGATAGAAACACCTGGAAAACCTTTTCAAATGTCAAGCTCTCTGATTGCAACACAAAACTGGAAAGCCGACTTGCACTCCCTGCCGAAGGTACAAAGGAAGATATGAACTATATTGTATCTCTATCAAATCTGGTTCACTTGCATGGCGTTGACGAATTTCTTCAAATGCACAAACACAGTGGATTCACACCGTATCTCTTGGTACTAACTATCTTAACCATCAAAAGATTACTGCACAAGCGCTCTTGTTGAAGGATTCATAACGATATCCATCAGAAAATGGTTTAGAATTTCTACAGAACCTGTAATCTTGGCTAATAGAAGTCCGACCATCTCAACAATCGATTAACCTTGAAGTGCGTGCCGGTCGCTGCGGCCGAGCGCTACTAGGCGCTTCAGTCCGGAATCGAGCTGCTGCTACGGCCACATGTTCGTATCCTGCGTCGGGTATGGATGTGTGTGATGTCCTTAGGTTACTTAGGTTTAAGTAGTTCTAAGTTCTAGGGGACTGATAACCTCAGATGTTAAGTTCCATAGTGCTTAGAGCCATTTATTTTGAAGTGTGTGCATTGATCCTGACTGTATGTTAATCAGCAGTACCTTTAGATAGCTCAAATTTTTTCAAAATTGTCTGACTATGGTAAAGATTTATATTTTATATGAGCTATTCAGTGAGTTACTTCGCTAAATAATGTAGAAGCTGGTATGAATTTATTGGCTATGCAGTGCTACAAAGTTCTGCACCCATGTCGTGATGGGAAGCAATGGCTGAACAAGGGAATGGTCCAGTACGACATGTCGAAACCTAACCTCGAATTTTCATGCAGGAAAATCACACCAAAAGAAATGCACCAACAAAGTTTTAGCTGCTAAGGCCTGCTACAGGTATTTGAAAATAGAATATACGCTCCTGGAAATGGAAAAAAGAACACATTGACACCAGTGTGTCAGACCCACCATACTTGCTCCGGACACTGCGAGAGGGCTGTACAAGCAATGATCACACGCACGGCACAGTGGACACACCAGGAACCGCGGTGTTGGCCGTCGAATGGCGCTAGCTGCGCAGCATTTGTGCACCGCCGCCGTCAGTGTCAGCCAGTTTGCCGTGGCATACGGAGCTCCATCGCAGTCTTTAACACTGGTAGCATGCCGCGACAGC
Organism: Schistocerca cancellata; assembly: GCF_023864275.1. Taxonomy (NCBI): domain Eukaryota; kingdom Metazoa; phylum Arthropoda; class Insecta; order Orthoptera; family Acrididae; genus Schistocerca; species Schistocerca cancellata. The sequence continues at coordinate 600,573,809 of NC_064628.1, read as the reverse complement.
GTGGACGTGAACCGTATGTGCAGTTGACGGACTTTGAGCGAGGGCGTATAGTGGGCATGCGGGAGGCCGGGTGGACGTACCGCCGAATTGCTCAACACGTGGGGCGTGAGGTCTCCACAGTACATCGATGTTGTCGCCAGTGGTCGGCGGAAGGTGCACGTGCCCGTCGACCTGGGACCGGACCGCAGCGACGCACGGATGCACGCCAAGACCGTAGGATCCTACGCAGTGCCGTAGGGGACCGCACCGCCACTTCCCAGCAAATTAGGGACACTGTTGCTCCTGGGGTATCGGCGAGGACCATTCGCAACTGTCTCTATGAAGCTGGGCTACGGTCCCGCACACCGTTAGGCCGTCTTCCGCTCACGCCCCAACATCGTGCAGCCCGCCTCCAGTGGTGTCGCGACAGGCGTGAATGGAGGGACGAATGGAGACGTGTCGTCTTCAGCGATGAGAGTCGCTTCTGCCTTGGTGCCAATGATGGTCGTATGCGTGTTTGGCGCCGTGCAGGTGAGCGCCACAATCAGGACTGCATACGACCGAGGCACACAGGGCCAACACCCGGCATCATGGTGTGGGGAGCGATCTCCTACACTGGCCGTACACCACTGGTGATCGTCGAGGGGACACTGAATAGTGCACGGTACATTCAAACCGTCATCGAACCCATCGTTCTACCATTCCTAGACCGGCAAGGGAACTTGCTGTTCCAACAGGACAATGCACGTCCGCATGTATCCTGTGCCACCCAACGTGCTCTAGAAGGTGTAAGTCAACTACCCTGGCCAGCAAGATCTCCGGATCTGTCCCCCATTGAGCATGTTTGGGACTGGATGAAGCGTCGTCTCACGAGGTCTGCACGTCCAGCACGAACGCTGGTCCAACTGAGGCGCCAGGTGGAAATGGCATGGCAAGCCGTTCCACAGGACTACATCCAGCATCTCTACGATCGTCTCCATGGGAGAATAGCAGCCTGCATTGCTGCGAAAGGTGGATATACACTGTACTAGTGCCGACATTGTGCATGCTCTGTTGCCTGTGTCTATGTGCCTGTGGTTCTGTCAGTGTGATCATGTGATGTATCTGACCCCAGGAATGTGTCAATAAAGTTTCCCCTTCCTGGGACAATGAATTCACGGTGTTCTTATTTCAATTTCCAGGAGTGTATATTAAAGTTACTCATTTTTGCAGCATGAAGAACTATTTAACAGTTGTAGTAGTGGAACAAACTTCATATGGCCCTGTGTAGCATTGTTGCCAAATTTTTTCAAGATGGCTGATCCAAGAAGGCAGCGATAGATGTGGCAATGTTGTGGCAGGAATGCTTTGGTAGGAAAATCGGTCAATCGTGCTACCTCTACTAACTTATAACCCTTCCATACCCCCTCCCCTCCCGCCACCCCTCCCCTCACCATACTGGCCCGATATGTGACCAGAGTACCCTCAGTGGACCGAGGTCACTCTCTGAACTCTTGTACAAATGCTGGATCGGTTCCTCTCGTTACAAAGGCGTTACTGTTTCTGGTCCCAGCCTGCTTGCTTGCTTGCTTTCTACACCCATCTCCAGACTCTGGGATAACAAGAACATATGTATTTTCACATGGTTTACCAGAATATCATATCGTTATAGCGATACTTCTCGATATCAAGCACATAGCAATTTCGCTTGCATAGCAGTATCGCTTGCACAGTATAATTCTGAAGATATAGACTAGAAATTATTTCTTTAGGAACCTAAAAATTTAGTGAGGTGGTGAGTTGGAGCGTGCTGTAAGCCACTGAGTAACTAGAAACTTATTCCTTCTGCAAAGACCTTTACGTGAAAACTATATAAATAGAGGAAATTGATATTTCAACTCACAAATACCGATGTCCGTGATATAACAGATTCCAAATCATCCTTAGAATTTAAAAGTTAACTAAGGTGTTTCTCATGTCTAGAGAACTAGGAAACGTGTCTTCCACCCGTTTTTCACCTGCTAGATGCACACAACACGCACCACAATCGATGTTCTCTAAACGAAATAAAGACAGGAAATGTACAGAAGCAGTCAACCAGACAATTTACGTGGGAGGGAATAGTGGTCCAGCGCAAACACACGTCCATATTGAATCTTCTCAGATTTCCAAGGGGAACACACGCAATCAAGAAGGCTGTCCAACACATACTGAGTATTAGTTCGCTATTCAGCCATCTAGAGGACCACATGGTTAGGTCAGCTACATTCCTGTACCCCAACAGGCCTTTCCTTACGGAAAGCTCCTTCCGTTAGCCGGAAAGGTGAATCATTTTTACCACAGGCCAGCGCCGCTGTGCGCCACACAACCCCAGACAGAATCTCCCTAGGAAACCGGCTAAATATAAATTTGATCGCTATATTTACAATTCAATATTACGATTGTGGTCTCAGCTGGACGACACTACACACACAATAACACTGTGTCGTCTGTTCACAATAACAATGCATTCGTAATTTCTGTTTAAATAAGTTCTCTTGGTGCTTGACTGGATATTTAACTTCAAACATTGTTGCATGTTAACAGATTCTAAGTCTGACAAAGCATACTAGTAATGTAAAGTGAAAAGTTATATGGCAAAGACAAAGTTAAAAAGCAGATTATCTTTCAATAAACAGTTTTACATGTGAAATGTGGTATAAACCTTTACTCTTTCTAGTACGCAGAGTTTCAACTTCAACGCAATTATCATATGGTATACGTCGGATTCTGTAAGGTCCATTGTAAACTAGAAAGAATTTGTGACTCAAGTGTTTCTTCTTATGTGACAATGAATGAGCTTTAATGAGAACTTTCTGACCAATATATAATTTCTTTGCATTTGCTTTACCGTGTAGTTTTCTCCTTTTGTCTGCTGCAGATTTTATAATTTTTAATAGCCAAATCAATTATGTCTTTGTGTCGAAGTTTACTTGTATTCGGGAAAGGTACAAGCTTTCTGATTCTGTTCAGTGGTTCTTCATTCTTCAGTACAAGAGTAGGTGGTAAAGCAGTGGAGTCATGAGGCATCTCATTCAGCACGTTTTGAAATAAGTGTAAATATCTGTCCCAATGCTGATGCTTTCTGTGACAATAAAGTCTGCAAAGCTTATTGATTTCTTTCATAATCCGTTCGGAGGGGTTACAATGTGGTGAGTACAATGAAATAAAAACAGGTTTTATTTTATGATCCCGAAGCATGCGTGACCAAACAGCAGATCTGAATTGCGGTCCGTTATCTGAAATGACTTTAGCAACGTGGCCAACTTCACGTAAGAAATTTTTAACGAAGGCGTTGGATACAGACCGTCCAGTTGCTTTACGTAACGGAGTGAAAGAAACAAATTTTGACGTAAGTTCAACAGCGACTAGAACGTACGAAAATCCATTCGATGTTCTGACAAGGGGTCCCAAGAGATCAACAGCAGCAAATTCTTTTAATTTAGAGGGAATGATAGGAAACAACGGAGCACGATGTGAGATAGTAGATGGTTTCGCCTTTTGACAAAGTTTACAAATAGGCAAGACTCTTCGAATTCTCTTTTCCATATTGTTAAAATAACAAGTCGTCCGAAGGATATGATAACAATTTCGTGGGCCAAAATGTGCATAGCTGAAATGAATGTACCAAATGAGCTTATTAACAAAATCGTCAGGAATGCAAAGTACCCATAGCTTGTCATCAACAGTGCAGCGTTTGAACAGTATGTTGTTTCTAACCAGATAAGAATGCCGAATCTGTGTTTGTGTCTTTTCATGCCATTTGCTTTTGATGTCTTTCCAAATCGGATCTTTATCTTGTTCATGAGCAATGTCCTTTAAAGATGTGGAGATAAAGTTTTCAAAGGCGACTGTCTGAATGTAAAGAATACTGAAATTTTTCTCGAAGTTGCCTTCTGTGTTACTTTTCTCAAGCCCAGCCGGTGCGCGTGACAGTGCGTAAGCAACAATGTTCTCCTTACCGGGAATGTAGACTATTCTGAAGTGGAATTCTTGCAGAAACTATGCCCAACGTTTTAACCTGTCATGATTTAATTTTGAAGACATAAGAAATTGTAATGCACGATGATCATTGTATACTTTTACGTGCTTACCAGAAAGAAAGAAACGGAATTTGTTAAATGCCCAAACGATAGCTAAAGCTTCTAATTCAGTAACGGAATAACTTTTTTCAGATTTTGTTAGCACTCGGCTAGCAAAAGTAATGGTTTTCTGAACAGTAGTGTCATTTTCTGTGGCTTCTTGGAATAAATGGGCACCAAGACCGACTTTAGAAGAATCCGTGCTCAGGCAGAAATCTTGTGACAGATCTGGATGAGCTAGTATTGGCGCGTTAAGTAGCGATTCTTTCAAAGAAGTGAATTCCAACTGTGCTTATTCGTCCCAGTTCCAAATAGTATTTTTTCCAGTGAGAGAACAAAGTTTTGGTGTGACTAGAATTTGCGTATTCAGAAAACGACGGTAAAAATTTACGAGACCTAGAAAACTGCGGAGTTGTTTTTTGTGGATGGAACTAGAATGGCTCTGATTGCTTCTAACTTTTCAGGATCCGGCTGAATGCCTTCAGAAGAAATAATATGGCCCAAAAACTTCACCTTTGTCCTACCGAATTCAGAGTTTTCCAAGTTAACTGTAATTCCAGATTCTGCAAAAATATGTAACACGCTGTTGAGGATGCGATTGTGTTGTTCCCATGAGGCTTCTGCTATCTGAATATCGTCCACATATAAGGTGATGTGACGTTTTAAGAACTCAGGTAATATGGAATTTAGCCCGCGAATGAATGCTGCTGAAGAAATGTTCAAACCAAAAGGAAGTTTCCGAAACTGATAACAAACGCCGAAACAAAGGAAAGCTGTGTATTTTCTACATTCTGGATGAAGTTCGATCTGATAAAAGCTGGATCTGAGATCAATAGAAGACAACACTTTTACACCATTAAAATTTTGAAGTAGTTCTAACGTTTGCGGCCTGTCTGTTTCAGGAATGATGATAGTATTGATTTGTCTCGAATCTAAGACAAGCCTGATCGATCCATTTTTCTTCTCAACAACATGTAATGGATTGTTGTATGAGCTTACTGCAGGCTCAATAATGCCCTTGTCAAGCATAGATTGTATTTCTGTTCTAACACGGTCCCTATAATGAGCCAGAATTACGTACGGTCTAACACAAAATTTAGTATGCTCGCGAACTCGAGATTGGTATTGAAATCCCTTGATTGTTCCTGTTTTGTGAGTAAAAACTGTGGAATGTGCTTGTAAAATCTCAAAAAGGTCTTGCCTATCAGTGTCATTACAATTCTCAATTGTTTGAATTTTATTCTGAATTAACTCATTAGTATCAAATGCGCCGTCGATATCATCCCTGTCAGTACTTGCAGAGTGATTGTTAGTGTCAAGTTCCATCGAAAATTCCGAACAGTTGTCTAACAAGAGGTAAAGCCGATTAATTTCTTCGTTATGGTTTGAGAGCCAATCTTCAAATTTCAAAGCTATTGACTTACCTTCTTTCTCTAAACTTATTTCAGCATCGTGAAAGTTTAAGATTGCTTTGTATTCATTCAAAAAGTCTACTCCCAATATAATTTCCGTCGACAATAATGGAACAATAAGAAAGTTCATAGAGAAGCTGTGGCTTTGACAAAAGAATTCTAAGTTGGTTTGTTGGCGTACATCTACACTTTTTCCAAAGATTGCACCTTGTAATTTAATCTTACGTAACGGAAGTGTGGGGCAATCATTCGATTTGTTGTATTTGCTAAAGGCTGTTTCACTAATTACTGAAATGGGACTGCCAGAGTCAAGTACTGCCGTAAATTTTACGTCATTTACTGTAATGTGAATGACAGGATATGTAATGTCTTCCATTTTTAGGTAATTACTAGCTACGGCAGCTGCGTCGTCAGTTTCATAAGTACGTTTTGTGGCTGCCAGCGGTATGAGTCATTGCCTATTGTCTCTTTGATGGCGCGCGTCGTTATTGGGATTTGGAGACCTAACTTCTACAAATTCACCTTGTCGAGAGGGCCCTGCCCTGTTTGAATCCCGCCAGTTCTGATGCAATTCAGGTCTGTCGTTACGATCATATCGTCTGTCGTCATGTCGGTAGATTCCATAGTTTCTTTCTTGTCGGTCACGTGGTGGAGAATTTCTCCCTGAATCGTAACTGTGCGCTGGACCATTGCGTCTATTCTGTCTCCCTTGATAATAATTATTTTGTTTCCCATATTGTCTGTTTTTCTGATTGTCTCTGTGATAGTCACTACCACGGAGAGGTGATCTTTCCCTGTAATTGTTACTACTCTGCCAACGGTTGTCATACGGGTGGTGTCTATTTTGGTCGCGATTTGTGTTGTGAGAATAGCCTTGTCGTGTCCAGTTATTATTTCTTTCATCGCGGAATTGCGACGGATGTGACCTGTAATTGTTGTGTTCCTGTTTTCGCGTTCTGCGATTGTCAGTGTCAATTTCTAATTCTTGTAAGAGTCCCTGAAAAGCTTCAATGTCGTCTTTGCAATGTCTTGCCAAAATAATATGTCGTAAATGTTCAGGTAGTTTGATTAAGCAAATGTGGATGAGTTCTCAGGGGCTGTATGGGTTTGACAGGTACTGATTCTTGTGCAACATGTCTTCAAAATATTTCACAAGACTAGAAAATTCAGATTGTTCGAAATGTTTCATCATTATGATGCTATGTTTTACTCGGTCTTGTGTAGCTTGAGACCAATATGCTGAGAGGAAGGCATGATAAAATTCTCCTTCACTGTGACAATCGTGAATGACCGATCGCATTCTTTCAGCTGGTTCTTTCTCTAAGTAGCCACACATAAATTCTAATCTGTGCTCTAATGACCAGTTGGGAGAAAAACAATGAGAGAATTGATGGAGCCACGCTTGTGGATGAATGTCGTTGCTACAATTCTTAAATGTTTCGAATTTACATGTAGTAATGAACAGCTTATAGTCAAAATCATCGTGTGGGCGAGTAGCATATCGGTCATTGTTACGTCGTGTCGGCGGTTCCATCTCAGAATTCGGTGCACCTTGCCAATTTCTTTCATAATTTCCGAAGTGCCCTGTGTTATTATTTTGTGACTTTTCCGTGTTTCTAAGTCCCTCTTCCCGTGTTGGAGCGCGAGTGTCCTCTGAAATACGTAATTTTTGTATTACATGTGCCAACTGATCTTGTACTTCCCGGATTTCTCTTTGGTGTTACGTATTAATTTGATTCTGATTTTGTTTGAATTTCTTAATTTGTTCATACTCTTCTGTGTCAGTGATGGCTACAGGTCTTGTGTCATTCAGATCATCATCTACCTTTGCAGATAAGTTAGTGAACTGATCCGAAAGTTCGGCTACTTCCTCCGGTAGTGTACTTATTTCCTCAGTGTTTTTCTGAACCAAGTTTCAGAGTGTCCATTTGTGTCGTAATCGTATCTACTGTGTCCTTTAAGTTTTCCTGAGTTTTTGCAAGTTACGTAACCGAATCGGTAGATGCAATTGAGTGAATTTTAGCCCACAAGGTCTCATGATTGTCGTGAACAATGGTTTGAAGTTCTTTTATGGCTGCTTCGTGATTCTGTAATGCATTTTCATGCCGCGAAAAAAAAGGTTGAAAATGCTCACAAATTTGTGTTTTTACGTCATTACAGACTTTTTGACATTTCGATTCAATGTTATGTAACTCAGTAGTTAAATCTTCACGTGTTTGTTCAAGTGTGGTGTCTAAGTTTTGAAGCTTTTGCTGTGTTTGTCTCTGATTTTGTTCCATTGTGTCTAACTTTTGCTGTGTTTGTCTCTGGTGTTGTTCCATTGTGCCTAACTTTTGAAGATTTTGTTCCATTGTGTCTAACTTTTGAAGATTTTGTTGCATTGTGTCTAACTTTTGAAGTTTTTGTCCCATTTGTTGCATTAATTGTAATAACAATGCACTGGTGTCTGAAACATGTTCCTCAGTGTTATTCGGCAATGCATTTGAACCGGCAATATTCGCATTTTGAAAAGCAGAAAATGTGTCTAGACTTATTTGAGAAAACGGCGAGGACGCAAAACCTGAATCTACAGTATTTGCAAGATTGTGTCCTGTCATTTCGGAATCCTGAGGCAAGCTGTTGCCGACCGATCGATCGATAATGCTTCCCTGTTTACTAATTGTTTCACTGCCTACACCATTATTTGCAGCCCGCTCCATTTCCCTATGCACAATTACCAAATTACTACTGTGAACATTAGTTAAGTCATTACACGGTGGCGCTAACACACTGCTTTCGTCTTCACTGTCATTTCTCAGTTTACTTTGGAGCCTAGTATTACGTTTTTCACACGCCATTATTGTCACAATATTTCACACGACAACACAGAAAAGCACAAGTTGAAGAGCAAAATAAGAAAACACATTAACATTGCATTTAAAATGATATCTCGTTTATTGCAAGCGCAGCTGCGAAATACTTGGTGCAAATCTACATGCATGCCACAACTGTTTTACTGTACAAGAATGAAAAACTACAACTACAAAGGAAATTCTCTTCACAATTAAGCGCTAGCAATAAACAAAGGCTGCACTAACTGCACAAACTACAAGAAAAATAAGAAGATTCCAGTGTGGTATCCTCGACTAAGGGTCGACATATGAAACGTCCCCTTAGAAAAATTAATTAATTACTGTGCTGGAAAACCTCTTACATTATTTGATTTTCAAACAACTGAGCAGAACTGAACGCACTCAGACATTTCGCTCTTTACCTATTCTGATCAACACTAAACTGACACACAATATTCTTAGCGCAACGCAATCTGACTTCCAAAAATCCCTACAAAAGAATGGCCGTGACTAACATTAACCTATACCTTTCACAAATCACTTACCTCACCAAAAATCTTCGTTACTCGAACTACTGCAATACAGCGAGCGCCACTACTGCCAGCTAAATAAAAGATTCAAACTACTGAAGGCACTAACTACTGATAGGCATAGTTAGCAAATGAAAGATTTTGATAGAGAACAAACAATGTATTTACCTTAATAGTGTTCAAAAGTCATAATATATATAGCAGTTCATGACATCCAGTCCTACAAATTTCAAAACTCCGTCATTTCTCTCCCCACATCCACCACTGCTGGCGGCTCACCTTCAACTGCGCAACGCTACGCGCTGTTCACATCCAGCTGCCCAACACTACAATGGCAGACAACAATGCAAACTAGCCACAGACTGCACACAGCACAGCCAGTGATTTTCATACAGAGCGCTACGTGGCGTTACCAATAAGAAAACCTAAACAGCCTACTTAGAGCTCGTACCTTAGTTAGGAGTCTGCAGTAGCGCACCGAGTCAAACGCCTTCCGGAAGTCAAGAAATATGGTATCCGTCTGATACCATTCATCCATGGTTTGCAAGATATCATGTGAAAAAAGGGCGAGTTGCGTTTCTCAGGAGCGATGCTTTCTAAAGCCGTGCTGATGCATGGACAGCAACTTCTCTGTCTCAAGGAAATTCATTATATTCGAACTGAGAATATGTTCTAGAATACTGCAACAGACCGATGATAATGATATTGGTCTGTAATGTTGAGGATCCGTCCTCCTACCCTTCTTATATACAGGCGTCACCTGTGCTTTTTTCCAGTCGCTCGGGACTTTACGTTGGGCAAGACATTCGCGATAAATGCAAGCTAAGTAAGGAGCCAATGCAGTAGAGTACTCTTTGTAAAAACGAATTGGAATCCCATGAGGATCTGGCGATTTATTTATTTTCAACCAATTCAGCTGCTTCACAACCCCAGGGATGTCTATCACTATGTCTTCCATACGGTAATCTGTACGAGACTCAAACAGCGGTATGTTTTTACTATCCTCTTGCGTGAAAGATTTCTCAAATGCTAAATTTAAAATTTTAGCTTTCGTTTTGCTGTCTTCCGTTGCCAGGCCAGACTGATCAGCGAGTGACTGGATGGAAGCCTTCGACTCGCTTACCGATTTTACGTAAGACCAGAATTTCCTTGGGTTTTCAGCAAGATCTTATGCTAAGGTATGAAGGTGGTAGTGGTTGAATGCTTCGCGCATCGCTCTTTTTACAACAGCACGAATCTCTACTAACTTTTGCCTGTCCTCATTCTCCCGGTCTTTCTTGTACCGCGAGTGCAACTGCCTTTGCTTCCTGAGCATTCTCCAAATTGTTAAACCACGGTGGGTCTTTGCCGTCCGTAACCCCCTTTTTCGGCACATAATTGTCCAATGTGTGATTTGCAATGTGTTTAAAATTTGCCCATAATTCCTCCACGTCCATCGAACCGGAAGTAAAATGGTTAGCCTTTATGTGGGCAGCAAACACAACGATTTGGATGTCTGCTTACCGTACTTGGTAAGTTGTTACAATGCCAAAATGTACAGCTCAACTGGCGTAACTCCATATGAGATCGTCTACGGAAGAATAATGCATTCACTCTTGGACTTTGCATGATGCATTGCCAGAATCAGGAATAAACACGGAAGGGATCTAGCACCCAAACTAAAGGAAGCATGGAGGGAGTGAAACAGCGAAATCATCAATCATTACTTCAGCAAGCAACACTACCGACAAGCAGCAGTGCCACAGTATCAAGATGGAGGTCTTGTGTATCTGAGCAGCGTGGTGTTAAAGAAGAGTCAAGTCAAACAGCTTAAGAAGTTTTGGAAAGGACCGTATCCAATCTTGGAGGTGTTGTCACCAGTCACTCTTAAGGTCCAACTACCCTTTCGTTCTATTGTCATTCATGTCAATCGTGTAAAGCCATTTCTGGGTAGATTTCCTGTAGCATTGCAAGATGACGAGGACCGACCAAGAGGCAGACGTGCTGTTCTCAAACCCAGGAAACGAGAATTGCGAGGTCGCAGTCCAGACTACGAGGCCGAGGCATTTCCACGTTCCGGGCGATCCTGTTCCAGACACCCCTACAATCTGCATAAACGTATGCAGTGTGTGAGAGTGTAATGCGTGCGTATATTTCAGCCATGTGCTTACGTGAACGTGTTGTGAAAATTTAGTATTGAAGCAATTACAGGAGTACACAAGTGAAACTAAACCTTTTATTCCACGGGTTACCACAAGCAACTCTTTTATTTTATGTTCATTGCTAACTGTAGCATTTAGAACTGATTAACCATATTCATTTTTATTCTAATGTTTGCTATGATAGCGTATTCTACCAATGCTGTAGTAATAGTGCCACAGAGTACAGGTGTTTTGTTTGAGCCTCGATCAGACATGGTAGTTTCAACAAGTAAAGCAAAATTTATACTCAAGTACAATCTGAGTGAAATCCAGCAACAGCGCAATTCTGTAAAGAAGCAAATTGATCTAATTCGTTCTGTTAAGGGTAATGATACAATTTTGGAAAAGGGAACATCTTGGTATAATAACTGGATCACAGCCAAAATTCAGGTAGAATCTACATTTGATAATTATAAACAAGAGATTTACTATTTTTAAGGCTTTTGCCACACAAAACTTTAATTATGCATAAACGCGCCAGGTTTTATTTTAGAGGGAGTATCCTTTGTACTGTATTTGGTATTTTAAGTAGTCGGGATCTACTGGAAGTTAAAGGCAAAATTTTAGCTCTTGAACAACAGTCCAGCATAAATTCAACTAACCTCTCTAATGAAATTATCGTATTAAACAATATGCAAAGAACCGTTACTAACAACACAGCTTTCATTGAACAGTTTGTAAAGCAAATTATCTCACATTTCCACGTAATTCGTAATGAAACGAACGCATATATCCAAGAACTATTTTATCTGTTTATTACAATGCTTCATGCGTATTAACATATGGAAAGCATTCCTTATCACGTTTTTCTGAAGACAATGATTTAATTAAGGATATCCATGAAAAATTTAATTTCATCCAATAATGAGTTAAACTTCATTGAAGCAGCAAATAGAAATAAGTCCTTCAATTCAAAAACGGTAATGTCTTTTGTCAACAGCATTTGGCATGTATGAAATTGTCATCCTGAGAGCTCGCTTCTTTGTAGCGAACGTTACTGTGTCTGCAAATGAAATACGTGTTGCAATGCCTTCTGATGCCACGAATGGCGAAATATATTCATAACGCCCAGGAGGTCGTTTTGAGCCACCTATGGTTGCTCTTTGTCTCTGGGGAGAGGGTCTATGGTCTGCACGTAGCCGTACAGTACGTAACACGCGCTCGCCAGCCGACCTATCTTGGAATGCTGACAATTTGCTTGGTCAGTACACGAGTGTCCGGCCGCAGTGCGCCACAGGAGAGTAAGCGACTGGCCGCCGTCGGAAGCGCACCATATAAACTGGCGCGGCCTCTGGAGCAAATATGTCTCTTTTCTTAGCTCACTACCGTAATTTGCCGGTGTTAGACACAGTGATGATGGGTGCGCGTAGCATGTGTGATTTATAATCAGCCTTTTGTTCTTGTTGTTGTTGTGGTCTTCAGTCCTGAGGCTGCTTTGATGCAGCTCTCCATGCTACTCTATACTGCGAGAGCTTCTTCATCTCCCAGTACTTACTGCAACATACATCCTTCTGAATCTGCTTAGTGTATTCATCTCTTGGTTTCCCTCTACGATTTTTACCCTCCACGCTGCCCTCCAATGCTAAATTTGTGATATCTTGATGCCTCAAAACATGCCCTACCAACCGGTCCCTTCTTCTTGTCAAGTTATGCCACAAACTCCTCTTCTCCCCAATTCAATTCAATACCTCCTCATTAGTTATGTGATATACCCACAAAATCTTCAGCATTCTTCTGTAGCACCACATTTCGAAAATTTCTATTGTTTTCTTGTCCAAACTATTTATCGTCCATGTTTCACTTCCATCCATGGCTACACTCCAAACAAATACTTTCAGAAACGACTTCCTGACACTTAAATCTATACTCGATGTTAACAGATTTCTCTTCTTCAGAAACGCTTTCCTTGCCTTTGCCAGTCTACATTTTATATTCTCTGTACTTCGACCATCATCAGTTATTTTGCTCCCCAAATAGCAAAACTCCTTTACTACCTTAAGTGTCTCATTTCCTAATCTAATTCCCTCAGCATCACCCGTCTTAATACAAATACATTCCATTATCCTCGTTTTGCTTTTGTTTGTGTTCATCTTATATCCTTCTTTCAAGACATTGTCCATTCCGTTCAACTGCTCTTCCAAGTCCTTTGCTGTCTCTGACAGAATTACAGTGTCATCGGCGAACCTCAAATTTATTATTTCTTCTCCATGGATTTTAATTCCTACTCCAAATCTTTCTTTTGTTTCCTTTACTGCTTGGTCAATATACAGATTGAATAACAGCAGGGAGAGGGTACAACCCTGCCTCACTCCCTTCCCAACCACTGCTTCCCTTTCATATCCCTCGACTCTTATAACTGCCATCTGGTTTCTGTACAAATTGTAAATAGCCTTTCGCTCTCTGTATTTTACCCCTGCCACCTCCAGAATTCGAAAGACAGTATTCCAGTCAACATTGTCAAAAGCTTTCTCTAAGTCTACAAATGCTAGAAATTTAGGTTTGCGTTTCCTTAATCTTTCTTCTAAGATAAGTCGTAGAGTCAGTATTGCTTCAAGTGTTCCAATATTTCTACGGAATCCAAACTGATCTTCCCCGAGGTCGGCTTCTACCAGTTTTTCCATTCGTCTGTAAAGAATTCGCGTTAGTATTTTGCATTAGTGACTTATTAAACTGATAGTTCGTTAATTTTCACATCTGCCAACACCTGCTTTCTTTGGGATTGGAATTATTATATTCTTCTTGAAGTCCGAGGGTATTTCGCCTGTCTCATACATCTTGCTCACCAGATGGTGGAGTTTCGTCAGTACTGGCTCTCCCAAGGCCGTCAGTAGTTCTAATGGAATGTTGTCCACTCCTGGGGCCTTGTTTAGACTTACATCTTTCAGTGCTTTGTCAAACTCTTCACGCAGTATCGTATCTTCGATTTCATCTCCATCTACATCCTCTTCCATTTCCATAATATTGTCCTCAAGTACATCGCCCTTGTATAGACCCTCTATATACTCCTTCCACCTTTCTGCTTTCCCTTCTTTTCTTAGAACTGGGTTTCCATCTGAGCTCTTGATATTATTTAAACTTACTTTTCAGTGCCCGCGTATTTGTGTACCTGAAGGACCCACTGCTTACAAATCCTGGCCGAGCGGTTCTAGGCGCTACAGTCTGGAAACGCGCGACCGCGACGGTCGCAGGTTCGAATCCTGCCTCGGGCATGGATGTGTGTGATGTCCTTAGATTAGTTAGGTTTAAGTAGTTCTAAGTTCTAGGGGACTGATGACCTCAGAAGTTAAGTCCCACAATGCTCAGAGCCATTTGAACCATTTTTACAAATCCTGACAAATATTGCGTGTAATTATCATCCGGCGGCAACAACGCTAAATACCTCCTTATAATAACGTGACTTTATATGGAGTTATTACGTGAACAGATGTGCCACTACGCAATAATTACTCTAACATGGATGCAAAAGGAACGAGGAACCACTTAGAAATTGCTTGCAAATTACATATCTGTCGCTAAACAGCGATGTCGCAGCAACTGTGCGGCAAAGTGATATTGAATTTTAAAGAGCAGTTTCTGGCTAGCACTTTGCGTCCATATACATGTGGTTTCTGTTCTTTTGGACATGTCAGCCAATGTCTATAATTTCTTTGAGCCTTCATGACAAACTATTTTGACACTCAAGCGTAAAACTTAATTACGAGCGAGCTGTTCCAGCCATTGCAGTAAAATCTTCAGTTTAGTGACTGCGCTCTAATCTATATTGCTTAGTCAATGAATAGTACTTTAATGGGAGTGCATGGCAGTGGGGATGATTGTTGTAGTTTATTACATTAATAGATTATTAGGTGGTTCAATGTTGAATTATAACGCATCGTTAGCAACTCCATGTCAACCTTCCATTTGTCATAACAGCTTTGTTCCGTTGTACTTACTAGCTGTTAGTAAAAATCCCGGCGACCGCGTTATAAATTGGGCGCTTGCTGGGAGGGATCAGGTCACTGGCCTTCAAAAAACAAAAAATGTTCAAATGTGTGTGAAATCTTATGGGACTTAACAGCTAAGGTCATCAGTCCCTAAGCTCACACACTACTTAACCTAAATTATCCTAAGGACAAACACACACACCCATGCCCGAGGGAGGATGCAAGGGAAACATGGGGCGATGTCTTTAGTAAAACTGAAGTAAATAGCATGTTCGACAGTTTCCACAAGGTATACCTCCACTACTTTCATATAGCGTTCCCAATGAAAAAAAGGAGGATTAAGATAGTTAAAAAATAAATGTTGGGTAACGAAGGCATTATAACTTCCAGTAGAAAGAAAAAAACTCTTCGCTGTCTTATTAAGCACAGAAATACAACTCCAGAATTCAGAAATTATGTGAAAAAAATACAACCAAATACTCAGCAAGGTAATAAAAGGACCCAAAAAACGAAAAAATGATGAGTACATCTCAAATGCTAACAATAATATGAAAGCTGTATGGAAGGTTATTAGAACAGAAACTGGTACAGTACAGTCAACTTCACAAAATATCTCTCTTCAAATTCAAATAACAGACACTCAGATCCAGAAGAGGTAGCTGAAAAGTTAAACATGTACTTTACTAATATAGCAAAGCAGTTAATCGAAAATCAGTATGACGATGGACCTGTATGCCTACCAAATTATTTAAATACTAGTGTTAAGTCTATGTTCCTTCAAACAGCCACGGAAACAGAGGTGAAACAAATAATAAGGTCACTAAAAAATACATATTCATGTGGGCTGGATGGTGTGTCAGACTATGTCTTTAAAAAGTCATCTGATAATGTATTAAAACCTCTAATATATATATTAAACAACTCCTTATCAACTGGAATCTTTCCCAATAGCCTAAAAACAGATAAACTAACTCCACTGTTCAAAAAAGGGGACTCTGAAAATGTAAATAATTATCGTCCAGTATCCCTACTCAGTGTTTTCTCCAAAATATTTGAGAAAATTTTCTGCAATAGACTACTAAGGTACATTACAAAAAATTCATTACTCTCAGCAAATCAACATGTATTCAGTAAATCAAAGACTACAACAACAGCAGTGTATGAGTACATAGAAGCTGTGCTTAAAGCACTGGATGACAGAAATGATGCTACTGGTATCTTTCCGAACCTTTCAAAAGCTTTCGACATAATTGACCATGACTTCCTCATTCATAAATTAGATCAGAAAGGTGTCCGAGGAATCCCAAATCAGTGGATAAGAAAACAGGCAGCAAGTGGTGGTTTTAAGGCATGATGACACTTCAGTACAAGGATATATAATCACAACAACTCTTGTCTCCATTAAATCAACAATAAAGTACAGAGTACCACAAGGTTCTGTCCTAGGACCTCTACTGCTCCGCCTTTATATTGATGATATAAATTACTTTATTAAATTGGGAAAACTAATCTTATTTCTGATGACACCAGCATATTAATAACAGCTGCTGACAAAATCGCATTGGAAGTAGCAATAGATACTGTAATGTCCCAAATTACTAGCTGGTTTCAAAAAATAAAATAATAATAAATAAAGAAAAAACTGTCTTTATGAATTTCCACCCTTCTCCACATGTGCAAAACTTTGTTACAGTACCATACCTTGAAAATACGTTACTGAACTCGGTTACTGACACTATGGTTCTAGGCCTATGGCCACAAGATAATTTAAAATGGGACTGTCATATAAAAGAACTTGAGAAAAAACTTTCAAAAGCTTGTTATGCTCTTTGTGTGTTAAATAAAAGTGCAAGCAAGTCAACAGTTATTCAGGCGTATTATGTATACTTCCATGCACTAATTAGATATGGGCTAATCTTCTGGAGAAATTCAGCTACCAGCTTAAAGATCTTTAGGATGCAGAAAAGAGCAATCAGGGCTATCTGCAACCTAAGAAAACTGGAAACATGTAGACAACATCTCATCCAGATGAAAATAATGAGCCTACTGAGCCTTTATATATGTTCGCAAATGAGTATCTTTTAAACCAAACTGGACATCTTCAACAAAATAAGCACATACACAGTCACAACACAAGAAACACAAATAATATCCACATGTCACAGTGTAGAAGAGCACTGTACCAAAAAAGTGTATCACAGATAACAGTTCAGCTATATAACAGCCTACCCAGTGATTTAAAATCGCAGCAACATAAATTTTTTTTAAACATAGTCTTAAGTCATTTCTAGTGGAAAAATGTTTTTATTCTGTAAAAGAATTTTTAAATTACAAAAAATAGCCTTGTAAACAATGATTATGTAATAATGGTTAAGTTCAAATTGCTATATTTGTCACTTGTAATTTATGATTGTTATCTGTAATTAATTTTGTCATGCTCTCTCTCTCTCTCTCTCTCTCTCTCTCTCCGTGTGTGTGTGTGTGCGTGTGTGTGTGTGTGTTTCTGCTCCTTTCGCAATTTTGACTTGTCCCATATTCAATGTACTGTTTAAGTATGTAATGAATCAAATGGACCAATAAATACACTCCTGGAAATGGAAAAAAGAACACATTGTTGTATGTCAGACCCACCATACTTGCTCCAGACACTGCGAGAGGGCTGTACAAGCAATGATCACACGCACGGCACAGCGGACACACCAGGAACCGCGGTGTTGGCCGTCGAATGGCGCTAGCTGCGCAGCATTTGTGCACCGCCGCCGTCAGTGTCAGCCAGTTTGCCGTGGCATACGGAGCTCCATCGCAGTCTTTAACACTGGTAGCATGCCGCGACAGCGTGGACGTGAACCGTATGTGCAGTTGACGGACTTTGAGCGAGGGCGTATAGTGGGCATGCGGGAGGCCGGGTGGACGTACCGCTGAATTGCTCAACACGTGGGGCGTGAGGTCTCCACAGTACATCGATGTTGTCGCCAGTGGTCGGCGGAAGGTGCACGTGCCCGTCGACCTGGGACCGGACCGCAGCGACGCACGGATGCACGCCAAGACCGTAGGATCCTACGCAGTGCCGTAGGGGACCGCACCGCCACTTCCCAGCAAATTAGGGACACTGTTGCTCCTGGGGTATCGGCGAGGACCATTCGCAATCGTCTCCATGAAGCTGGGCTACGGTCCCGCACACCGTTAGGCCGTCTTCCGCTCACGCCCCAACATCGTGCAGCCCGCCTCCAGTGGTGTCGCGACAGGCGTGAATGGAGGGACGAATGGAGACGTGTCGTCTTCAGCGATGAGAGTCGTTTCTGCCTTGGTGCCAATGATGGTCGTATGCGTGTTTGGCGCCGTGCAGGTGAGCGCCACAATCAGGACTGCATACGACCGAGGCACACAGGGCCAACACCCGGCATCATGGTGTGGGGAGCGATCTCCTACACTGGCCGTACACCACTGGTGATCGTCGAGGGGACACTGAATAGTGCACGGTACATCCAAACCGTCATCGAACCCATCGTTCTACCATTCCTAGACTGGCAAGGGAACTTGCTGTTCCAATAGGACAATGCACGTCCGCATGTATCCCGTGCCACCCAACGTGCTCTAGAAGGTGTAAGTCAACTACCCTGGCCAGCAAGATCTCCGGATCTGTCCCCCATTGAGAATGTTTGGGACTGGATGAAGCGTCGTCTCACGCGGTCTGCACGTCCAGCACGAACGCTGGTCCAACTGAGGCGCCAGGTGGAAATGGCATGGCAAGCCGTTCCACAGGACTACATCCAGCATCTCTACGATCGTCTCCATGTGAGAATAGCAGCCTGCATTACTGCGAAAGGTGGATATACACTGTACTAGCGCCGACATTGTGCATGCTCTGTTGCCTGTGTCTATGTGCCTGTGGTTCTGTCAGTGTGATCATGTGATGTATCTGACCCCTGGAATGTGTCAATAAAGTTTCCCCTTCCTGGGACAATGAATTCACGGTGTTCTTATTTCAATTTCCAGGAGTGTAAATGAATGAATGAATGAACCTCCGCCAGGATGAGCCGCACAGTCCATGACTGCAGCGCCTTAGACCGCTCGGCTAATCGCGCGCGGCCATTGGCCTTCGTGGAATTATAAATGCACCCAAATCAGTATCATACTTTATTTAGCGAGAACTCGTACAGTAGCCGCAAGCGGTGCCTCGATAGTGTATGTTGACTCGGGCTGGCCGAGCCTGCCTCGGTGTAACAAGAGATGGTAGCAGGCAGTGTCACAGTTTCATGAGCCTTACGTTGTGCTCCACCGAGAGCAAGGCCTGGGACAATACAACCGGGAGACGAAAGTCATAGGACACCTCCTAAAATTGTGTGGGACTTCCTTTCGTCTGGTGTAGTACAGCAACTCGACGAGGCATTGACTCGACAAGTCGTTGGAAGTTCCCTGCAGATATACGGATCCATGCTGCCTGCATAGCCGTCCGTAATTGCGAAAGTGTTTCCGGTGCAGGAGTTTGCGCACGAACCGACCTCTCAATAATGTCCCACAAATGTTCGATGAGATTCACGTCTTTCGATGTGCGTGGCCAAATCATTTGCTCGAATTGTCCAGAATGTTCTTCAAACCCATCGCGGACACTTGTGGTCCAGCGACATGGCGTATTCTCATCCATAAAAATTCCATCGTTGTTTGGGAACATGAAGTCATTGAATGGCTGAAAATAGTCGCAGTTGGTTCATTTGGACCAGAGGGCCCAGTCCATTCCTTCTAAACATAGCCGATGCCATTATGGGGCCACCACCAGCTTTCAAAGAGCCTTATTGACAATTGGGTTATCGCTTCATGGGGTCTGCGCCACATTCGAACTCTGCCATCAGCTCTTCCAAACTGAAATGAGAACTCATCTGACAAGGCCAAGTTTTCCAGCCGTCTAGGGTCCAACCGATATCGTCTCGGGCCCGTGAGAGACACTGCAGACTATGTCGCACTGTTATGAAAGTCACTCGCGTCGGTCGTCTGCTGGCATAGCCCATTAACACCAGATTTCGTCGCACTATCCTAACGAATACGTTCGCCCAACGTTCAACATTGATTTCTGCGGTTATTTCACCTAGTGTTTCTTGTCGTTTAGCACTGACAACTCTACGCAAACGCAGCTGCTCTCGGTCGTTAAGTGAAAGTTATCAGTCACTGCATTGTTCATGGTGAGAGGAAATGCCTCAGAAATGGTATCCTCGGCGCACTCTTGACACTGTGGATCTCTCAATGTTCTAACGATTTCCGAAATGGAATGCCCCATGCGCCTAGCTACAAGCACCATTCCGCATGGGAAGTCGTTAATTCCCGTCGTGCGGCCCTAATCACGTCGGAAACTTTTTCGCATGAATCATCTGAGTACGAATGGCAGCTCCACCAATGCAATGCCCTTTTACATCTCGCGTACTCGATACTAGCGCCATCTGTATATGTGCGTATCGCTATCCCATGACTTGTCGGCTCAGTGTAGGTCAGCTGCGTGGCGCACGTAGGCGCGAACTCCAAACCCAGCACTCCCTTGGGGGCACATAGTAGCCTGTTGATGACATCCTGGAGAGGACCCCAGCCGGAGGGTACCGACTCAAACCAACACCGACTCAAAGGAAGGCCTCGGCGCTTGATCGTGACGTCACGTCAGCTAGGCACGGCGAACGCCAGGTCTGATGCAGGCAGAAACGCCTGGGCGTGCTTATCACTATAAATCTCTTATTTTTGTACAAAATGTTTGGTATTGTATTGGATTCTGCAGTTTTATTTAGATGAAAGATTTTCTTACTATCGTAAAGCTACAATTGAAGATCATAGTTCTGTATTACTGAATCCTGTCGAAACAAACGTGGATCAATTTGAGAAGACGCTTTGCCCCATTGGAAGCTTTTGAATTTTACATTCAAGTAACTATATTTACTTGATTCATTTTGCTATCGAAACTTACCCCAACCCCCCTACAATTAATTCGTTTCTTTTATTTATTTATTTATTTTCGTTTGACATCGTCACTGGAAATGTGAACTAATTAAATGTGTATATGTCCAACTGTTGCCAGTCATTAGATTACAGTCGTTTTCAACGAAAGGAATTCTAAACAAGAAACAAAATAGCTTCATACATCGAAAATACTTCTGACCTAAAACTTTTTTAAACATGCACATTACAAAAGATAAATATTCCCCTCTTGCAACTGAAAGGAGAAACTTTGTAAGATAAAAAATTTTATTTGATAAACAAGTATCTCTTTTTTGCCTCTTCTTCTGTCCCCCAACGTGTACAAACGCAAGATATTTCATTAACATCCAGTGCTCCTCACCCCATAGTCAACCAAGATACCTAAAGAAGAGCACCAATATGTTCACAGTTCTAGTAAAAGCAACCCAGTACAAACGTAACTTCCTCAGATTTACAAATAAGGTAAAGAAGCACGAATTCTGTTGCTGCTGGACCATGAAGTTGTTTTTGTATGTCAGTCCTTAAAACAGGTGGAAATTTAAGTTCTGGAGTACACTATTTGATAAGAAGTGTAATGAATTGCACAATTAATTGATTGGAGAAATCTCTCAGAACAATGTGTGTTGGTCAACTACCGCCAACAGTTTCACATTTTCCTGTGTCAGAGAGGGAGACGTCACGAACAAGCGCCGAGGCCTTCCTTTGAGTCGGTGTTGCTTGAGAGGTGGCATGAGCCCCCTCTCATATTTCTATCTTACGATTCTCCTCTCTAATTGCATGCGGTGGAAAGTTGCTATTTCTTCACACGCGGACTTCCCACGCAGCGTCTCTTGTCACCCAGGTGGTCCGGTGACAGGCGGGCTCTGCTGACTTTGAAAGGGTAAGCCGACGCGTGTGAGGGAGTCGAGTGAATGCTTTCCAGACGCCGACATTGTCAAGAGGCACGCCCGGAGGGGTCTGAAGTAGCGGCTGGGCTAGAGGTTCTGTTACTTCGAAGAAACTTAGCGAAAACACTTTCTGGCGGGCTACCAGCGAGGCATGGGAATGACTTGTGTACCCAGGCAGTTGTGGCGGGAAAATTACCGCGCTTTCTGCATAATTGTAACTGTGATTGGCTTGCTCAGGGCATAGCTCCGTGACGTAGCAAAATCGGCACAGAAATTGGCGCCAAGAATCTCCATTGGTGGAATGGTAGTGTTCCGGCAATGGAGTGGAATTTTCCGCCGGTTTTTGAGTTGCTGATTGGAACGTTTAACCACGGCCACTGTCGTGGGGGCGGGAATGACGTGTGTTCGGCCTGTACGGGTGCTCTAGGTAGTCGTCTCTCGTTTTTCGGTCGAGGACGTCGAAGCAACCAGCCATCGCCTCCGGTACGCCAGATCGTGTTCTGGCAGTTAAGAAGACAGTTTGGTAATGTATGTCCGCAGCACCGGCAGATAGGGATTTTCCTAGGTGATAATCAGAGCTCAGCAGAGCGCGCCTGTTCGTCTTTTTCTAACTTTGTTCTGTCTTGAATAGCAGCAATTAATGTTGGGTTAGCTGTGTGTCTCTCTTATGATTTGAGTGGCAAGGAATTAGCTCCACATACCACTTCGTCTTAAACCTCACAATCTAGTTTAGGGACAACTTCACCTTCATAGAGTTTGTTTGAGTATCCAGTTTGAGCCAATTTGATGTATTATAAATGTTTCATGTGTTTTTGTTTATTATTTTGTGTTTAGTCTTAATAAATCATATTCTTATTTTGGACAGAACTTTCATTCTGTTAATCGGTAGAGCAACCCATTTGTTCTTATAGTCATTGGTTATGATGACTCACTGGTTGATCTGGGCAGATTATTAGAACCTTGTTGAATGCTACTTCTCATAAATATGTCTAATGTGAATTTTTGTGTGTTTTAGTTTTGTTTGTCTGATATAGAACCAAGAAAGTAGAGACAGCGAAAACGACAAATAATTAATTTTCATCTTTACATACCTCCTGTAATAATGTTATTGATACGTCAGTGTTGTTTAAATTGTTGCTCATTTGCTTAAAAACTGTTTTAGTAGAAAAGTCTTTTTGCTAAATTATTATTACTCACTAACTAGCACTTTCAACCTTTCAATTCATTTTTCAAAATCTCCGAGCTGTAAGAATCATTCAGTCTGTTGCCATAACAAAATGTTTTTTTATTTAAAAAAAAGGCAATGTGGAACATCTGAAATTTTATCGTAATTAATTTTAATGGATAATCTCAAATAAATGTGTTTCCTGGTGCAAATGTCGAGTTTTACTTGCCAGCACCTTACCAGCTACCCCTTGCTACACCATTACAATTACAAGAGGCAACTTTCGACTTGCACCAGCGGCGAGACAAAATTTATGTAGGAAATTTATTTTTACGAGGTGTTGGTTAAAGCTCCATGGTTATCCTTCGCACATATGGTATATTATGCGTCTTTTCCTACACCGTATGCTTGTTTTTCTGAGGAGTTTAAACATCTTGAACTACTTTACGTTGCCTAGCACTGTCTCTGGTGCTAGGTGCTAATGGTCACTTGGTACCCTCTCTGACTGTGCATCGTAAAGTCATTTTTTACCTCATTGGCTCTATCACAGTGCTATATGAAAGCATGGTGTCTGTTCTTTTGGACATGTGAGACAGAAAAGACACCACACGTTCAATGATTGATTCGCATGGGTGGGCAATGAATCCACAACGTTCAGTGGGGACTCAGATTTACGTTCGACCTCCAGCAAGATTCTAAAATTAGCGGGGACGGAGAACATAGACGGGACTGCGGATAGGTGGTGCCAGTGGAAATGTTAGTCAACAGGGCAGAGTGCCGGGTTAGTCCGCACGTTTGTGATAAATACTGCGTCCTGATAGTGCAGTGGTTAACGCAACTACCTACTAAGCAGCAGATCCAGGGTTCGAGTCCCGGCGCGGGAGACATTTTTACTCCTCCCAAAGTCCCTATGCAGCTGATATCATTGGTTCCTTCCCTTTCCTTTCCTCTCTCCCCCTCCCTCTTCAGTTTACATAAGGTTTTTATCACTGAGTGCCTACGCTCTAAATCTATCAATACTAGTGGGAACACCGCCGTTGGTGGACTACGCTCTACTGTGGGACCGAACCAAGGCGTTGCTCCAGACCGGCAGTGTGTGCAGCGCGGGCTCGACACTCGGGCCCCGGAGTGGAATTGGGTTTGGGACAATGGACCTGCTAGATTGGCCACAGCGCTCTCCTTGGGAAAATACGAATCATAGTAGGGAGGCAGGGCAGGGCAGGTAATGAGCGCGCGCCTTATTGATGGTTTAGTGGTGGGAGAGGTGGGGGGGGGGGGACGGCTCGCGCCCAGGGCGCGCTATTATTGTGTGTGGCGCTGCGCTTTGTTGCTGTTCCCGGCCCTCCGCCCTCGCGGTAGCCGGCGCTAATAAAACGCTTTATTAATCAGCCGACACGGCCGGCAAAGGGCCCGCTTCATTATATGGCTGACGCGCTGCCAAATTGAATGTTCATGTCGGCCCAACAGGTGGCTGGCCGGCTACGGCGCCTCTGGTCCGCCGCAAATGGAAGAAGCCCGCCTTTTCTTGCGTCGGGCCGCCGGCACTTGCTGCGGCGCTTACGACCGAAAAATTGTTTTCTCATCCTGAAGTCAGTCCCTTCATTACACTCACTCTGGTAGCCGTGCATTCTCTTCCTCTGCTGTCACGTACATCTAGACCGAAGTCGTGTGCGGTTATGGGCGGGATTCTCGTCTGAAGGGATTGTAGGTGAAATACCCTTCCGCCACCCGGATTCAGATTTTCTGCGGATTCTCCAAATCACATCATTCAGGCTACAGACCATTTCCATCCCATAAATGCTGTTTTATGTCTCTAATGATCTCACATGGAAGAGAATATATATTCATAAAGGTATATCCGTCTTTGCAATTAAATGAAACTTTGTTTTTTGCCATATGCGTTTCGCTTCTTAAATTTACGAAGCATTTTCAGTAGCTGTAGTAGTTATAAGCTTATTAATCTGTTATGTTTTCTCATATCACTCTCTTATTTCTCAGGTTGGAAACAACTTTTTACAGCACAAGTTTCGCGAGATTAAATTACGATTTCCTGTGTTGTTAGTTCTTGTGTGTCATCCTGGTATTTGTTCACTTGTCCTGTGCTTTCATTTAGTAGCAAAGACAGACCATAACTCTATGAATTTTGAAGCAACTAAGGACGACGGAAAACGAAAAAAACTACGAGAATATATATAGAGGGTGTTTCAGCTGCCCTTACCTATGCAATCCACAACACTTTCAAAAACCGCGCACAGCATTTTCGTATTCTCTCACTTGCTACGTGTAAACTATTACTCATACATAAAATGAACAAGAGTTTTTCATAGGAAATTTAATGTAGTTAAATTTTGTACGGTGATACGTTTTCGCTGGAGGCCACCGTTTTCGAGTTATTCAAGAAAAACGTGTTTGAAGGTCACTTTTGTATGTTTTCTTGGACAACAAGAAAGCTATGGCCTCTAGCAAAAACGTATCTTGTTAAAGAATTTAAACTAAATCGAATTTCCTACGAGAAGGTCTTATTCCTTTTTTTCTGTAGGACTAGTGGTTTGTTGTAGCGATCGAGAGAACAGGAAATTCTTACTCATGGTATTTGAAGGCGTTGGACGTTACGTAAGACTTAGAGGTGTGGAAAGCCGAATAACCTTGTATATCTCTAGTGAACTATCTTATACGAGAGGTCATAAAGATCTCATTATAAGTTTGAAGAATAAAATCACGTAATTAATTTTTTGTTTGCAGGTACTCGTATGCAGTTCCGGTGCGTGGTGAAATTCCCACTTCAAAATATCGTAGCTAGAGATACCACAACAAAATGGCCCTCACCATGTGTAGTGTCATGCGATAATTCGTTTTCAGCATCAGCGGTAAAGATGCAGCTGTGTCAGGCCAATCCACATGACTTCTTCGGCCGTCTAAATTCTCCTGACACAGTTCCAGTTCTTTCGCTGCTGCCGAAAACGAATTACAGGACAATACTACACAATTTCAACGGATTGCGCCATTTTGTTTTGGTCCCTCTGAAGCGTGCTGCGGTGTTATGTCACGGTTATTTCAATGTGTATGAGGACCACAGACATGTACCTGCAAACAAACAAAAAGCTAATTACGTAATTTTATTTTTTTAAGTCATAATTAAGACCACTTCTAGAACTTAGGTTAATATTTCGACTAATACATGCACAGGTTGTTTATGATTTTTAACCGAACAGATGTATATTTAGCAAATTCTGTTTACAGTGTTGTTTGTCAACGCACGAGAACGAATTTCAGAAATATAGATATGAAGTATTAAACAAGAGTGTAGAAAGTAACGGGACTTGTCAGTGAAAACAGCATTAAAATCGGGTTTTTCTTCTCTCTTCCACGAAAACAAGCAATTTTTATCTTATTTAAAAATATTTGGTTCATTAACATTTGCACAATTTTTTTGGTCTTTGAATAAAAGACTGTACATGGGCCATGCCCACTTTCAGTTCAGCGACGATGCAAAGGAAGAGAAAAAAATAGATTTTCTTAAGTTCTAGTAGTTACACTCCCCATATTGTTTCCACAATTGTGTTCAAGGAGGTGGTTATAAGTAACAGATCTTATGTGTACGCCAGTTTATTCATTGTTGTCATACGTTATGATACATTTAGGAACACAAGTCGACTGAGAATTTGTATTATCTTTCTCTGAGCTAAGAAATTTGATACTAAAACTGAGTTTATAGCAATCAGTTGATAATTTCAGCAGTTACTATGGAAGATTAATCCGTGCAGAAAGAAAACATCTGTCAGTGCTTCCAAATACAAACTTCCTTTTGCATGGAGATTGTAAAGGCTATGCAAAAGTAGTTAGTAACAGATCATACGACAGTGCTAAAATGCAGGTGCGATAGTTCTTAAGACTCTTCCAAAAGCGAATGCAAGCCAGGCTGAGGAGGGTAGATAAAGACTTTAGCGGGAAGAAAGTTAATGGTGGAAAATGTATATGAAGCCCTGGTCACTTAAATAAAGCGAAATGAAGAATTCAAGTCTGTATTACAGGCTAGCACTGTGCAGAGATGTGTGACATTTTCACGACATAAGAAGGGCTGTCTGGTAAATTGGAGATCCTAAAATTCCTGCAGATCAGAGCACGTAGCATGGACCGCGTCCAGGTAAGTAGTCGTCCTGGTGCAATGCCGCACGGGGTCGTCGCACGGTTCGCACTGCTTCCCCGTCGGATATTCGAGTCCTCCCTCGGGCATGGGTGTGTGTGTTGTCCACAGCGTAAGTTAGATTAAGTAGTGTGTAAGCCTAGGGACCGATGACCTTAGTAGTTTGATCCCATTGTCCTTACCACAATTTTCCAAAATTTCCTGGTGCAAGTGGAAGAATGATGTTGCAAAGCAAGGAATATATAGACATTACTTGCCTGCTACTGTCATGGAAGCAATGACGTCATGTATAGGGATCGATCGGATGCCAAATCACTTGCTAAATATGTTGTTGTTGTTGTGGTCTTCAGTCCTGAGACTGGTTTGATGCAGCTCTCCATGCTACCCTATCCTGTGCAAGTTTCTTCATCTCCCAGTACTTACTGCAACCTACATCCTTCTGAATCTGGTTAGTGTATTCACCTCTTGGTCTCCCTCTACGATTTTTACCCTCCACGCTGCCCTACAATTCTAAATTTGTGATCCCTTGATGCCTCAGAACATGTCCTACCAACCGGTCCCTTTTTCTTGTCAAGTTGTGTCACAAACTCCTCTTCTCCCCAATTCAATTCAATACCTCCTCATTAGTTATGTGATGTACCCACATAATCTTCAGCATTCTTCTGTAGCACCACATTTCGAAAGCTTCTATTGTCTTCTTGTCCAAACTATTTATCGTCCATGTTTCACTTCCATACATGGCTACACTCCATACAAATACTTTCAGAAACGACTACCTGACACTTAAATCTATACTCGATGTTACTGCAAACTAAACGCTAACGAATGTTCCAGCAACTTCAAAAGGGAGTGAACATGGAAAACTGTCTTTGCCAGTTGGAAAGTTCTGAAAACAGGTGTGATGGACGCAAAAATATGACTAAATGATGGGTTTTTAGCTGGACTAAAATAATGGAAAGTTTGCCAGCCGCTGGTGGCCGAGCGGTTCTAGGCGCTTCAGTCCGGAACTGCGCGACTACTACGGTCGCAGGTTCGAATCCTGCCTTGGACATGTATGTGTGTGATGTCCTTAGGTTAGTTAGTTTTAAGTACGAGGTGCATTCAAGTTCTAAGGCCTCCGTTTTTTTTCTAATTAACTACTCACCCGAAATCGATGAAACTGGCGTTACTCCTCGACGTAATCGCTCTGCAGACGTACACATTTTTCACAACGCTGACGCCATGATTCCATGGCAGCGGCGAAGGCTTCTTTAGGAGTCTGTTTTGACCACTGGAAAATCGTTGATGCAATAGCAGCACGGCTGGTGAATGTGCGGCCACGGAGAGTGTCTTTCAATTTTGGGAAAAGCGAAAAGTCACTAGGAGCCAGGTCAGGTGAGTAGGGAGCATGAGGAATCACTTCAAAGTTGTTATCACGAAGAAATTGTTGCGTAACGTTAGCTCGATATGCGGGTGCCTTGTCTTGGTGAAACAGCACACGCGCAGCCCTTCCCAGACGTTTTTGTTGCAGTGCAGGAAGGAATTTGTTGTTCAAAACATTTTCGTAGGATGCACCTGTTACCGTAGTGCCCTTTGGAACGCAATGGGTATGGATTACGCCCTCGCTGTCCCAGAACATGGACACCATCATTTTTTCAGCACTGGCGGTTACCCGAAATTTTTTGGTGGCGGTGAATCTGTGTGCTTCCATTGAGCTGACTGGCGCTTTGTTTCTGGATTGAAAAATGGCATCCACGTCTCATCCATTGTCACAACCGACGAAAAGAAAGTCCCATTCATGCTGTCGTTGCGCGTCAACATTGCTCGGCAACATGCCACACGGGCAGCCATGTGGTCGTCCGTCAGCATTCGTGGCACTCACATGGATGACACTTTTCGCATTTTCAAGTCGTCATGCAGGATTGTGTGCACTGAAACCACAGAAATGCGAACTCTGGAGGCGATCTGTTCAACAGTCATTCGGCGATCCCCCAAAACAATTCTCTCCACTTTCTCGATCAAGTCGTCAGACCGGCTTGTGCGAGCGCGAGGCTGTTTCGGTTTGTTGTCCCACGATGTTCTGCCTTCATTAAACTGTCGCACCCACGAACGCACTTTCGACACATCCATAACTCCATCACCACATGTCTCCTTCAACAGTCGATGAATTTCATTTGGTTGCACACCACGCAAATTCAGAAAACGAATGATTGCACGCTGTTCAAGTAAGGAAAACGTCACCATTTTAAGTATTTAAAACAGTTCTGATTCTCGCCGCTGGCGGTAAAATTCCATCTGCCGTATGGTGCTGCCATCACTGGGACGTATTGACAATTAACGCGGCCTCATTTTAAAACAATGCGCATGTTTCTATCTCTTTCCAGTCTGGAGAAAAAAAATCGGAGGCCTTAGAACTTGAATGCACCTCGTGGTTCTAAGTTCTAGGGGACTGATGACCTCAGATGTTAAGTCGCATAGTGCTCAGAACCATTTGAACCATTTAATGGACAGTTTAGACAGTCAGCCACACAGTAACACGACAACAGCTTAGGCTTCATGAATTCTCAGCAACTAACCGAAATATAATGTCATTCTGTAAAGTCCAGAGAAAAGCAGAAACTCTTGAAAAAGTTTACACAGGACAGAGAATCGGCTGGTCAACAAAAACATGCCCTAAAAAAGCCATATGGTGTGAAAAATTTACAGCGGACTTTTTTCATTCTCTGGAAACTATATTTTCAGTACTTAAGATACATATTTCTTAATAATTGTAGGTATATTCACAAAATTTCTGCAAAATGGGTATTATGGCAGTGTCTTTGTGTTATGACTACTACTGCCTAGAAATGTGCTCATATGAGTGTACTGCTTGTCAACGTTGATAGAAACTCTTAAACAAAATAATAATGTGAAATACATTTTGCAATTATCTCAGATGTATTCCAAACTCCAAGGTGTGAGATATAACATATGTCTACAAGTACTGAGTGACTTCTTTCACAATTTGAATGATAACAGACGCATGATGCCCCAGATAATGGTGCCGAAAACTATAGCACCAATAGCAGCATTTGCGTGTTTCCTTCATGAGAAATAGACGACTGATCTCAAATGGTCGGTTGAAGGCCATACTAGACATAATGAAATAACGGAAAAGATCTGGCTTACCCCTTTCATTCCCATGGGACATATGTGACCCACAATACATTGTCATAGAATCAGTGGAAATTTGTTGTATGTTATCACTATGTAGCGGAGCCTGACAATGGTTTGCAGATCTCCTATAATTTCAGCTTGTAACTGTAGATTATGCTGTCTTTAAGTTTCTTTGTCAACCATCTGCTTCTCTCCGCCATGTACTGTCGCATGGAATTAAGTCTCCCTTGTAGACAGGCAACCGAATGAGCAGATGCGCAAAGCAGACTGCTGTGCGCCTTTCCGGACTATCCGTGTCAATGAGCTGCATTAACGTATTCGCGTTTGCTGCATCACAAACAGTGGCCATACTGAGCACCTACAATATAAGTCACAAACTTGGAGAGGCACTCTACCCACTGATATGTGTGTCTGTTTACTGTATGTCTTGTAGTTTTTGTGCAGTCACCTTCTGAAACCTTGGAAGTATTTATGAATAACTCTGTATGCGCTACCTTTTCTCGCATTGGACGACGAAATGGTGGGAAATATTTTACGCATTTGTTGCTTTTCACTATGACACTAATTAAAATAACTATACATTAATGTCTCTCACCCTAAAAAACATTGGTAGTGAAAATATTAAGCATAAAAAACAATAAATTATAAAGCGTTTCTCAATGGTTGTAAGTTCATGGTTGGCCTTAGACCAGTGGCCGTCAAACTTTTTTGCTTAAGAGCCAATTTCGACTTTGCAGGAGACACCTCAGGCCACTTACCACTTACAAATATTGAATCTACATACGAGAAAGTATCGCACCAAATATTTTTAAGCGAAAAAATAATATATTGGAACTACATGCATTTTTCTGAAGGCTTACATAACGACCAATTTTCAGTACCTAGCCGGAAACTGTGTCCAGTGGCATCGTAAAAGGATCCCATGTTTGTTTTTCTGATTTCTGGACACATTTCCTAGGCATCGCCACACCCTAGTGTGTGAAATAATACCCAGAGACTGAAGCAGGCAGTTTTCAATCGGACTTAGGCCAAGCATAACAGAACACAGACAGTTTTAAATAATATGACTTAATTAATTCAAAATTGTCACAAAGCATAGAATGGGGATGAAAGCTTTCTATATAATAGGGTTTATAAGTCAGTTTTATCTGTTGTATTATGTGTGTTTTGTGGAAGTGACTCTTATTGGAGTGTAGGCTAGGCCAGAAAACATTTCTCAGGGCGTGGGCTAAAAGTTGTTTAACCCTCGTAAGGTGTTCGGTTCTGTTTTGACACTAAGGACTTTTGATGTTCTATAATTCTGAAAATATTCAGTTTTAATAAATTGCCTTCATTGACTTTGTTTACCCCTTAGCGTAGTATATTCTGACAGAAAAAAATATTTTGGAGCTTTAGTTTGGCATCCACAGAAATTCTGCTTTTCAAGCCGTTCGGGTCTTTATCGAACCTGTGTATTTGAATCTTCATTATTACAGAAAATTCTGACAGAATTCAATTTGCCAACAATGGAAAGCTTATTGATGCAGTAAAGTGGATATAAAGAAGTGAGGTCATTGTTATTTTGAACAATGGAATGTCTATTTCAGTGGAAAGGAAACCTGGAAGAAAATCCAAAGAGATTCTGGTCATACATAAAGTACACCAGTGGCAGTACGCGGTAACAACGGTGAAGTCACTGATGACAGTGCCAATAAAGCAGAGTTATTAAACAAGATTTTCCGGAACTCTTTCACCAAAGAAGACGAAGTAAATATACCTTAATTCCAATCAAGAACAACTACCAAGATGAGAAACATGGAAATAGATATCCTCGGTGTCGCAAAGCAGCTTAAATCACTTAATAAAAGCAAGGCTTCCGATCCAGTCAGGTTCCTCTCAGGGTTTGCTGATACAATAGCTCCATATTTAGCAATTATATACAACTCCTAGCTCACACAAAGATCCGTACCTAAAGATTGGAAAATTGCTCAAGTCACACCAATTCCCAAAAAGGGAAGTAGGAGTAATCCGTTGAATTACAGGCCTATACCACTAACGTCGATTTTCAATAGGGTTTTAGAACATATACTGTATTCGAACATTATGAAGTACCTCGAAGAAAACGATTTTTTGACACGTAATTAGCACGGATTCAGAAAATATCGTTTTTACGAAACACAACTAGCCTTTTATACTCATGAAGTAATGAGTGCTATCGACAGGCTATGTCAAATTGATTCCATATTTTTAGATTTCCAGAAGGCTTTCGACACCGTTCCTCACGAGCGTCTTCTAACCAAACTGTGTGCCTAAGGAATATCGCCTCAGTTGTGCGACTGGATTCGTGATTTCCTATCATAAAGGTCACAGTTCGTAGTAATAGACGGAAAGTCATCGAGTAAAACAGAAACAATATCCAGCGTTCCCCGAGGAAATGTTATAAGCCCTCTATTGTTCCTGATCTATATTAACGACATGGGGGACAATCTCAGTAGCCGTCTTAGATTATTTGCAGATGATGCTGTCATTTACCGTCATGTAAAGTCGTCAGATGATAATTTAGATAGGATATCTGTATCTTGCGAAAAGTGGCAGTTGACTCTGAATAAAGAAGAGTGTGAAGTTATTCTCATGAGTACTAAAAAAATCCGCTAAATTTCGATTAAGTGATAAGTCACATAATTCTGAAGGCTGTAAATTAAACTAAATACTTAGGGATTACAATTACAAATACCCTAAATTTGTACGATCACATAGATAATGTTGTGGGTAGAGCCACCCAAAGATTGCAATTCGTTGGCAGAACCCTTAGAACGTGCAACAGGTCTACTAAAGAGACTCCTTACATCACGCTTGTCCGCCCTATTCTGGAGTATTGCTGTGCGGTGTGGGATCCGCATCAGATGGGACTGACGGATGACATCGAAAAAGTACAAAGAATGGAGCTCGTTTTGTATTATCGCGAAGTAGTGGAGATAGTGCCACAGACATAATACGGGAAATGGAATGGTTATCATTAAAACAAAGGCGCTTTTCGCTGCGACGGGATCTTCTCATGAAATTTCAATCACCAATTTTCTTCTCCGATTGCGAAAAACATTCTCTTGGCACCCACCTACATAGGGAGAAATGATCATCACAATAAAATAAGAGAAATGAGGGTTCGCACAGAAAAATTTTTACCGCGTTCCGTTCGAGGGTGGAACGGTAGAGAGACGGCTTGAAGATGGTTCATTGAATCCTCTGCCAAGCACTTTATTGTGAATAGCAGACTAGCCACATATATGTAGATGAATCATTGTTTTTTCCCATACCAAATCAGTTTGTAAAGCGAATCACTTCTACTCACCTCACTAGGTTTATACCTTTACAATTCATATATTTTGTAAGTTTTTTTCCTCAAGATAGCGGCCTCTTTTCAAGAATGATGAACATATCTGATAGCGATGAAGTAGTGTCGGAGGATGAAAATCATGTGTCGGAATGCAACACTTCATCTTCACTAGAAGGTGAGGATGATACACCAGTAGAGTAAATGGTGAGCAGTGCAGTTATGATGTCAAAGGATAAATTAGATAAATGGCAGACAGAGCCCCTACTTCAACTGAGACGGCATATAACATGTAATATAGTTCACCCGACTACAAGACCAATATTGTGTGCCACTACTCGCATTACAAATGAATACTTAGCTTTCAAATTGTTCCTTCCTCCATCAATTCAAAACATTATACTCTCGCACTCTAATGTTAAAGGAATACGTTTATATGGGAAATAAGTGGGAAAAATTAGATGTTCTTGACCTAGATGCTGACGTAGGTCTGTTTTTATTAGCAGGACTTTATAAGTCACAATACGAGTCTACTGAAAGTTTATGGGATGAATACAAAGGTAGCCCAGTTTTCAAAGCTATAAGGTCACTAGAAACGTTCAAAAAAATATCAAGGGTTATTCGATTTGGTGACCGTTAAACAAGACTACAAATATGTGAACAAGATAAGTTTGGACCTGTAAGGGATTTGTGGTACAAATGGGTAGAGATATTACCTAAATTATACAATCCCAATATGTTTGTTACAGTTGACGAACAACTTATTGCGTTCGGAGGAACTGTCCTTTCCGCCACTATAAGCCTAGTAAATCGGCAAAGTATGGCATCAAGTTTTGGGTACTTTGTGACAATGAAAGAAATTATGTACTGAAATATTCGGCCATATATTGGGAAACGATGAGGTAGTGCCCCTGAAAAGAACCAAAGTCTAACGGTTGTAACTCACTTGTCTTATGGCTCGAAAGGGCATAACATTACCTGCGACAACTTTTTCACGTACTACGAGATGGAATAAATACTGATAACGAGAAATATCACAATGATTGGAACTATGCAAAGAAAACAAGCCTTCCATCCCACCAAAACTATTGCAGGCCAGGGGGGTTCCTAATTAGCCATTAACATTTGCTTTCACAAAGAACACAACGCTTATATCCTACATCCCAAACAAAATCGGATGTGTTATAGTGCAAACCACTCTGAACCGCGATGCAAGTGTCAGTCATGGCACCAACAGCAAACCTCAAAATTATTTTAGACTGCAGTGCTGTGAAACGAGCTGTGGACACACCACACAAGATGGTGGTGAATTATACAGTAAAGAGGAAGACAAACAGATGGCCTATTGTTCTGTTTACAAATATCATCGACGTATCTGCATATAACTTTGTGTGCTATACGAGGCAGCTTACCTCCAACGGAAAGAAAACAGCATACAGCGAAGAAGGCTATTCCTAGAAACTCTTGGCTAGCAGGTAATTGATGGGAATATGAAGAGACGAGGATACCTTCCAAGAGGAAATACATATACTAGTTATGTGGATTGTGACCAGTAATAAGACAACTGACCATCACAAGTTGAGTTCAAAATGACCACCGGCAGCGGCAATACGCGCTTCTAGTGTATGGAACGACTGCTGCACACGTGCTAGCATTTCATCGGAGATGTCCGAGCAGGCTGCAGTACGACGTCGTTGTATGTCATCGGGTGTGGCTGGTATGCCCCTGTAGACAGTGTTTTTCAGCTTTCCCCACAGAAAAATGTCTGCAGGCGTCATCCAGGGAAGAGGCCGGCCAAGATGCAGGTCCTCTGCGTCCAATCCAACAACTTTAAAAACAATTCGTACAGACATGCTGTAGTATCTCGTGCACTATGGGCTGGACAGCTAACATGTTGGTAGCACAGGTTTTTCCTAGTCTACAGAGGAACTGCGTCAAGCAGCCGTGGAAGATGGTCTGTTAAGAGGCTACGATTCTTGAGAGCGTTCACTGTTCCGTCTATGAAACACGGGCCCATGTGCTGATGGTTCACTATCCTTCACCACGTGTTTACACTCTATGGACGCTGACGTTCCACCTGACGAAGCCAACGGTGTTGTCAGCAGATCAGTAGCGCGTGTTTCGGTGGTTTACCTTGCCACGACTGGTAAATGTGGCTTCATCATAAAACAAGATACGTGATACATCTAGATCTCCTGTCTTAATGCCCATGTACAGAAGTTAACACGAATCGTTTCCGCGCAGCTCTTGATGGAGAGAGATGTGATAGGGATGGAATCTGTGTCGATGGAGAATACGTACGACACCTTCCGGACTCATGCCACTTAACTTGTCGTGCGATTGCGCGGGAGCAACAGCGGCAAGGAGATTAACTTTCCCCTCTTCTGACGTCCCTTGTTTCCTTCTGTTACCAAGACTAGGTGTTCCACTATAACTTTCACATAACTGGTTGAAGAGGTTGATAAATAATTGCCAAGATGGTTGAGGTCTATTGGGGTATCTTGTCACATACACCATACACGTAAACCCAATCATCCACCCACGACCTACTGATTGGACTATCACACACTGACTAGTAAGTGCCAATGCACTTAAGGAACCCACAAGCACAATGTAGACGAACATTATAACATCGTACGTAGTAACTACGGAGGTTGTATGGAACGAACAAATGCAGGTATGGAAACTGCAGTATGTTTATTGGCTAACAATACGAACCCCTGCCCTTGACTACCAATTCATTCTGTGAAAACCGCACATCAACAGCTCTTTCCATTTTCGCAATGTTTGCGGTGCAAGTTCTACATGACCCTCCCCCCCCCCCCCCCCCTTGTATGCGACAAGCACGGACACTTAGGCAAGTGTTTAGTGTGGCCTTCGAACGGAAACTTATGATCGGCCGTTATACAACAGCCTTAATTTGATTTCATGATAGTTGCTACTAACATACAACACATTTGCAGATGACCGTCTCTATAATGCGTGTTCACGAATCCATGTTACTCCCATTTGACATTTGTACCACATCAGCTGATCGGTGCTACGTGCGCGAGCTCGTCGGTTGACAGCACTGGAAGACAAACAGTAAAATATTCCACCTCTCACTCCTCTTAACCTTGCAGTGCCAGCGATACATCCCACTCTGCCCTGGCGTAAGCGGCAAACTTAACCAACGGGAATTAACCAACGTCAATTAAAATTAAACACATCTTAAAATATGACTGTCTCTGCAAGTATTTTTCATTGCTATTTAGCAATAAAGTACGCTATTAAGGAGCTTCATATCAGCGCACACTCCGCTGCAGAGTGAAAATCTCATTCTGGAAACATCCCCCAGGCTGTGGCTAAGCCATGTCTCCGCAATATCCTTTCTTTCAGGAGTGCTAGTTCTGCAAGGTTCGCAGGAGAGCTTCTGTAAAGTTTGGAAGGTAGGAGACGAGGTACTGGCAGAAGTAAAGCTGTGAGTACCGGTCGTGAGTCGTGCTTCGGTAGCTCAGTTGGTAGAGCACTTGCCAGCGAAAGGCAAAGGTCCCGAGTTCGAGTCTCGGTCGGGCACACAGTTTTAATCTGCCAGGAAGTTTCATATCAGCGCACACTCCGCTGCAGAGTGAAAATCTCATTCTGGAAACATCCCCCAGGCTGTGGCTAAGCCATGTCTCCGCAATATCCTTTCTTTCAGGAGTGCTAGTTCTGCAAGGTTCGCAGGAGAGCTTCTGTAAAGTTTGGAAGGTAGGAGACGAGGTACTGGCAGAAGTAAAGCTGTGAGTACCGGTCGTGAGTCGTGCTTCGGTAGCTCAGTTG
Source organism: Schistocerca cancellata (assembly GCF_023864275.1). NCBI lineage: Eukaryota > Metazoa > Arthropoda > Insecta > Orthoptera > Acrididae > Schistocerca > Schistocerca cancellata. The sequence goes on along the minus strand of NC_064628.1, from coordinate 600,536,457 downwards.
GTAGAGCACTTGCCCGCGAAAGGCAAAGGTCCCGAGTTCGAGTCTCGGTCGGGCACACAGTTTTAATCTGCCAGGAAGTTTCATATCAGCGCACACTCCGCTGCAGAGTGAAAATCTCATTCTGGAGCTCTTAACATGTTTGGATTCTGCTGTTACTTGATAGAAGCATGTTATAAAATACAACTGAGAACCTCGGACCGCACGAACACCTGAATCGGTCTTCTAGCGTCCCACGGGCTGACTACTGCCTTAATCGCTTGACTATCGAAACATACATTAAAATATTCAATACTTCAAGCCTTGATGTATATAATATTATTTTCAATTTTTTGATTTCTGTGTATGACAGTCTGTTACGAGATTATGCTTTATCTGAAAACAATATTGTTTCCTTAAACCCTAAATAATAAAAAAGTGTGTGTAGATAGTGATATACTGTTCTGTTCATTGACAGACTTTTATATAAATGTCAGTGTTTCGATGATCCCTCTGTCAGGCACTTAAGTGGAAATTGCGGAGCGGCCATGGAGCACAGTAATTACACGCATCAGCTAGCGGGAATGAGGCTTTATTAATTTCTTTCTCGCTAAGTTCAGTCATACCTCAGAGTGAGGACAGTGCCCAAGCACACGTTACAAAATCAGCAATGTCTTAATTCCTTGTTTGTAAAACGCATTTGAATGTTTACTGTGAAGAAGCTTAGTTTAATATTTCTTCTGAATTAATCTTAACAATAAGTATGTAGTGAATCATCTTGTCTTCCTCCAACTTCAGATCCAGATCAACCACCAAGCGACAAATGCTTAACGTGGAAACCAACGAGCAACAAAAAATTTTCCACATACACGAAGTGTTTCCACAGATGAAATTGCTTTCAAAAGGTATAGTTGTCTTGAAGTTTCAATTCGAAAGCCCTCTCTTCTGTAACGTGCGAAACTTAATTTTTACTGCTTTGAGAGACTATTAAACAGGATAGAAAAATTCTTTTGTGGTTATTCACCGACGTATCTTAAGAATAGCAACTATTACTTTAATTAAAATGATGGGAGTAGCTTCAGTTCAGTAGATTATTTTTTCTATTCAATGTGTAAATTCAGTAATATTCAGTATTACAGCACCAACATATCGGTTAGTTGGTGTCTGTTAGAAAAGCATAATGAAAAACATGGGTCTCTTTGGGCTTATGCGAAGATTCTTTGCCACAGTTATGTCATTCTAAATTGTTGTTTATTATTAATTGCTAACACGAACATCAGTATTTGATTTGCTAAGTATTATTTGGTTATGTATGTATAGCTGCTGTGAGACAACCGAGCACAGTCATACCTGATACCGACAGATGGCCTGACTTCTTCCAGACACGTTATTGCTGGCAAAATTGGTATTTTCATCTGCGACTATAGAATGAGGTAAAGTATTAAGAGATTGCAAGGCACTCTCACTTCTGATTCGGTGTAGGGAATACGATCTACGGCGATTTGACTTCATGCATTGTGATGAAATGGTGGGCAGCAGTTTATGGTCTTGTTTGCGTGTTCTAGGGAAAGAAATACGGTAAGCTTTACCTGCGTTGAAAGGAACAAGGTGCCGAATTAAAAGACTGCAGTAAAAGCACGGCGTTGGTAGGCCGACAAAGCGCGTTTTTTTCTGGGGAACGATGAAGAGACATTTCCAGACAACCACGTGCAGCGGTCGCATTGTGCAAAACACATCAGCTTTGGCGCCAGACAGGGGGCAGACGTCTAGGTATACGGCCTAGCGCATTGTAGGCGTTGTTAGTGAGCAAGCCGCCAAAAGAAATGCAAACGTTCTGCAAATGTCCGTGGGACAGGGAAACTGGCGCCCAGATGTCCAGACTCCGTTTCAAAACACGTTTTGTCAATGTGAGTTTATGGCCGTTCTTTGCAAACTTTGAAATGGACATAACAGGGGAGATAACAAGCTATGGAGGGCTGTGCTTCCACCCCGCATTGTGTTAGCAAAAGACATGGCAAACGTGTGGGAAAGAGGCCACGAAGCTGAAGTTTTTTCCGTTTTCTGCCAATTAACTGTAAAGTCTCTGATTGGTCAAATCAGTTTGCAATGCAAAGACCATTCTCCAAGCTTAGAATGCCGGGCTCCAGCTCGTGATTGGCTTATGTGTAAGTGCGGGAAGTCAAAAAAGAGAAATGTGCTTTTGGAACCGGGCTGAGGAGGAAACAGAGAAAGGGAGATTGGCACTCTTGTACAAGTCTCTTGTACTGGCGCTTCGCTAGTAGAGAACTGCAGGTCTCTACCTAAATGGTGAGAATTGTGTCCTTTGCTAGTGAGCAACTTAGAGCCTGTGCCAGTCACCTTCTGAACCGTCAGAGGTGCCGGTGATATCATCACGGTCACAACGAGTGACGCGTGCATGTACTTATTTGTCTTGAGTCGGCCTTCTAAACATTTGACATATTCCGACACGCACAGTCGTGGCACGGAGTCAAATTGGTTTGGCAGACCAGCAAGTGGGTCCACTTGCACACTGGAATCCATAGGGGTTTCAGAGGCTCATAGGGAAGTACCTGCATTCTGAATTAGCTGAACGCGAGTCCGAGTACTTGCATTTTTCGGGAAAGCGCATTTAATAACAGATTGCCGCCATCCATGACTTCAGTCGCCGAACGCATCGTGGTGGGCCGCCTTGACCAGCAGGATGGTAAAGTATTTACTGCTGCGACCTAACACTATAATGTATATTTCTGAGCACCCTGCCAGACGGAGTGGCCGAGCGGTTCTATGCGCTACAGTCTGGGACCGCGCGACCGCTACGGTCGCAGGTTCGAATCCTGCCTCGGGCATGGATGTGTGTGATGTCCTTAGGTTAGTTAGGTTTAAGTAGTTCTAAGTTCTAGGGGACTGATGACCTCAGAAGTTAAGTCCCATAGTGCTCAGAGCCATCTGAGCACCCTGGTCTTTCGAACCATATTTTTATTTCTTTTTTTTTTTTGTATGGTAGAATATAGATGTTTGGTGATGGCGTAGTTTGATGCCATAACTTGGATTCACGTGTATGAAGTGAGATAAAGCGAGTAGTGTTCTGGTTAGTGTCGTGTGTCGAGCCCCAGCAGATCACTTTGTCCCATTTTAGTAAGGCTTTTGTTAAATAAATATTTTTTTTGTATGATGTTTCTTTAATAATTTTGTTGTCTTGTGATGTTCAAGATCAATAAATCGATTGTGAATTAGACTACAACTTCTCCCTGATTTCTGATTAACAGTTCCTTCGCATTTTTGTGGCAGTCTAGACGTGAAACATAATGAGTAGCTTTTTCATTTTATGTCCACTGCGTGGATCTTTTACTTCATTACCATTTAATTTCTTTCATTATACCTGCTGTGAAACAACCGAGCATAGTCTTACCTGGTGCTGACAGATGGCCTAACTTCTTCCAGACACGTTATTGTTGGCAAAATTGGTATTTTCATCTGCAGCTATAGAATTAGGTGAATATAATATCAATTACACTATCATAGCTTCATTTGTTTATTTTACTCGTAACGAATGTATGTTCAAAAAGATTCGGAAAATTTTCGGACCTAAGAAAAATTAACTTTATAGTTGCAGCCCACTAGTCTGGTTCTAAGAAAGAATAATGTAGAATAAATGATGCTACTGTATTTAATAACCCTATTTGCCAACCGATGCAAGGCTAAAGATTAATCATGACTAGCCCTTAAGATTCATAAGGTCTAGAATGTGGCATTACAAACTTTTAATGTTTGAGAGATGTTCAAGAATGCAGATGGGGTGCGGGGCGAATGGGTAAGTACCTGGCGAGGAACTAAGGTGTCAGATTAGTAAGTTCCTATTATAAGGTTAAATTTTCATTACTGTTACTGCTGTCGGGAGCAGAGTGTTCCCATGTAGTGTCGTCTGGCAGTTTTAAACTTGTGTCCATCCCATATGTGAACTGGGAGTTTGATAACTTCATCCGTTTGTTTCTCATCACTTATCTACTTTCTTTCCGAAGGGTGGTTTGATACCATACCTCGCTTCAGGTTCGTACATCTGCTTATCGGATGGAAGATTTGTTGTGTTGGGTGTTCGGCTGAGTTGCAGTGTTGGTCAAAGCATCAGAATATGGGATTCTTAGGTTCTTTCATATACGGTGTGACGCGCAATGGCTGCAACGGAGTCGAGGAACACTTTCCATATGAATTATCTCTTATGAGTGGGGTAACAAGAAAATGGTTGAAATGGCTCTGAGCAATATGGGACTTAACATCTGAGGTCGTCAGTCCCCTAGAACTTAGAGCTACTTAAACCTAACTAACCTAAGGACATCACACACATCCATGCCCGAGGCAGGATACGAATCTGCGACCGTAGCAGCAGCGTGGTTCCAGACTGAAGCGCTTAGAAGCGTTCGGTCACAGCGGCCGGCCGTGGGATAACAGTTTCCTGTTTCCTTTAGACATTTATTTATCCATACATTACTTCAATTTTTTTTAACTGAGTTTGTATCATTACCTCGTTTCATTTGTTTTTCTACAGCCGTTGTACTTTGAGTGCTGTTATTCATTGTTTGTTGGTCCATCTTACAACATAAAGTAGTGCGCTTTTGTGTCCCAAGTGTGATTCCTCAATTATTTTTCTTTACTTTAGAGTTTTCAGTGCCTCTTGTAACCATTGTTTATGGATTGTGGTTAGCATATTGTTTAACCGTGTTCAAGTCTTTGGTGTTGTTGGTACCATACCTCGTTTCAGGTTCGTACATCTGCTTATCGGATGTATGTATTCTCTTTCATTTGGGTTATAAGTTATTGCGTGAATCACTTGGCAGTGAATAACACAGTTTGCGACTGCGCTTTTTCTATGTATACGGAAATAATGGTGCAGTCTCCTTTCGTACAGTTAACCCTCGTAAGTTCGAGCAAATTATTTTTCTATCACTTTCGATTGTGAGTGTTGGATTGATTACATGGATTACATACCTTTAGACGGGACAAACGTAGCGTATGAATTTGGCCACGACCTAGGGCATCACTCCGACATCTGCCTCAACGAGTTTAAGAAAACCACGGAGAGTTAGCTAAATCTAGATTCATAACTCTGCGCCACTGGGCAGCGAATCCAGCGTGCATTTCGCTGATGGCACGAAGACGCTCCCTGCAGTCGTGCAAGTCGGGCAGGGAGCGTCTAGAAGTGTAGCCCGCCTGCCCGGGTGGAGTTCTATGCCAGAGAGTAGCGCGGCCGGCGTGGCGCTTCATGGAAGAGTCCCGGAGCAATCCCGCGGACGGCCGCTCCATTAATCTCTGGAGCTGGCGGGTCCGTGGCGCGTCCCCGCCGTCTTTTTGCTGCCAGACTCGGCCGCGCCAGCCAGCCTGCCGCCAACGCAGCACAGCCTGCTCCTGGCATGCGCTCACACTCTTCTCTGCTGGCCACTAAATAATTCTACTTAATATTTCATTTAACTTTTCCTTTCTCTTTCTGAATCTTTGCTGGAGTTCATTATGATTCTTGTGTCACCAGCAAAGAGTATTCTCATTAATCGATTTACAGTGCTGGAGAATTTTCATTACATTTGATAAAAATAGTTATGGAGCCAGTATCGAACCCTGTGGCAAACCATCGGTTATTATTTTCAACCGTTATAAGATGTTTTCTTAAGGGTATACGGAATGAGATTTTCGATGAAAAAAATCGATTTTTGGGTAAATGCATTTTCGAAAAATTTAGACTCTCCCGTTTAATACCATGTATAAAATATTTGGATGACGTGAATTGAACTATTTTAAATAATTTTTTAAAATAATTTCGACACACGATGTTCCGCACCTTGTATATGAGACGCGAAATATACCTGATATAGACAGCCTTGCCAGAGATATAATTGAGCACAAGAGAGTTAGCTTTTCTGTTGGCTACATAGCTAGACAGTTGACAATAGATTCTGCACCATTTGTATTGTTTCCTTTGTGAGTACATCCATGTCATTGTTGTGAAAGTCGTATGTGGAGAAGTCATTGAGTTTTCTTTCCTCCAACATGCCAAGACCTAGTCTGAAGGTATTTAGAAAGCGTGTACATTGGCGCAAGAAAGTAAAGTGTACTAAAAATTCGTCTGATTCATCTTCATCAGTATCTGATGTCCCAGTAGCGACTAATCTCAACACTGGTAGTGATACATTGAGTGATTCTGCTGCCACTACACCGGAAAGTGCTTCAAGAAGAAAACTAGCTGGAATTGAAGAATAATACAAGAAACTAAATGCTGGGACTACAAAATATAAGGTAATTAACGTCTCTTTATTATCAGACGTTTTGGAGAACAATGTGTGCTGCAAACAATGTGGAAAATGTGATGTTTCATTGAAAACAAACTTACATGTAGGACTTGCTTGTGAATTGGAGTTGATGTGCAGTTATTGCAAACACAGTGTTACTTTCTTCAGTTCCTCACATGCTACTGCAGATACAGGTGAACTATACGATATAAACATTAGACTGGTTTATGGATTACGGTGTATAAGAAAGGGCAGGGCTGCAGGTGCCATGTTGTGTGGTGTGATGAACCTCCCTCCCCCACCTTCAAAATTTAACAAACACATAATTGCAATAGGCTCTGCTGTAGAAGATGTGGCACAGGAAAACATGAAAGATGCTGTTGAGGAAGCAGTTGTTGAAAATAATAATAGCAGAGACTTGTCCATAGCTGTTGATGGAAGCTGGCAGAAGAGAGGCCACACATCTCTGAATGGTGTAGTAATATCTACAAGTGTGGACACTGGTAAGGTAGTTGATGCGGCAATACTTTCCAAGCATTGCAGATGCAAGGAGAAAATGAAAAATAAACATGAAGAGGAGTGCATGGCAAATTACTATGGGTCAAGTGGTGGTATGGAAGTTGCTGGTGTAAGAAGTATTTATCAAGCTCAGTAAAATGGTACAAAGTTAGATACATAAATTATCTTGGAGATGGTGACTCAAAGGCTTTCAAAGAAATTGAGGAACTGAGACCCTATGGTAACGATGTGAAAATTCCCAAACTGGAGTGTGTTGGCCATGTTCAGAAGAGGATGGGATCAAGGCTTCGACAGCTCAAGGCTAGCATGAAAGGCAAGAAATTGAGCGATGGAAAAACTTTAGATGGGAAAAATAGACTGACAGATGCTACAATAGATCATATTCAGAAGTGCTATGGTCTAGCAATAAGACAGAATACAGCAGATGCAGAATTAATGAGAAGAGCAGTCAGGGCTCTGTTTTTTCATACAGCTTCAAACAATGAGAATCCCGAACATGGGCTATGTCCAAAAGGAGATGATAGTTGGTGCAAGTATAACAGAGGCAAGGTAAATGGTTCAAATGGCTCTGAGCACTATGGGGCTCAACTGCTGAGGTCATTAGTCCCCTAGAACTTAGAACTAGTTAAACCTAACTAACCTAAGGACATCACAAACATCCATGCCCGAGGCAGGATTCGAACCTGCGACCGCAGCGGTCTTGCGGTTCAAGACTGCAGCGCCTTTAACCGCACGGCCACTTCGGCCAGCAGAGGCAAGGTAACTAAGAAACAATACAATCACCCTCATCACCTGCCACCTGCCATAATGGATGAAATAAAACCAATATTCCGAGACCTCGCAGATATTAGTCTACTAAAGAAATGTCTTCATGGCCGGATTCAAAATCCAAATGAGTGTGTGAACCATGTGATATGGAATAGACTACCTAAAACTGTGTTTGTGGGTATAAACACACTTCACTTTGGCGTTTATGATGCTGTTTCATCATTCAATCAAGGCAATATAACAAAGTGCAAAGTTCTGCAGAAGTTGGGGCTCTGTGTAGGACTACGAACTGCCGCAGCTATGCTTTGTTTGGACAAGGAACAGCTCAGGTCTTCAGATAATGCCATAAAAGTATATTCAAAGATGGCTAGACAGCATAGCAGAGCCATCAAGAGGAAGCTGTTGGACGATTCTGATGATACAAGCTATGGAGCAGGCTTGTACTGAAGTAAAAACTTTGAAACTAATTTCCTGTAACTTTAGTTTTTTGTGTAGAAGGTACATTTTCTCAGGGCCTATTTATAGTAGAAAGATGAAATTTTCTGTAGTTGTTCCTAAAGACCTTCTAATATATCTGAATTAAAAGATATGTGGAATTATTTTGTATTAATGGATGTAAATTTTAAAATACTTGTTAAAATGTATAACTTTTTTTAACATTTACAAAAAATAAAATATCTGAAAAACTATACATTATTTTTTCAAAATTAATAATTCAGCATAAAAGCAGAACATATCTCTGCGTTCTTTGAAAAAATCAAGAGTATCGTCCAAATAACAAATGAGAAAATGTTCCTAACTTTTAGCTCAATTTAACATTGTAAGCATAGGGCGTCCCGTATACCCTTAAACGAGGTGACGGTGGCGCGGTATCTGTAGTTCGACACTTTTTTTCCCAATTCATTGAATTCAGCGACTTTTCGTAAAATATTGAACAGCAGTCCGATGATGCAAGAATGCAATCAGTATGTAGAGAGCTATTATGGCATTGCTATTAGGAACAGGGTGTCTGCGGCGAATATTTTTATGAGAAACCTCTATAAAATTGTTAGTCGTACTAGTAGTCCGCAACGTATTTCCCAGCCCGTAGAGGCGAGTATTCAAAAGAGCAGTTATGCCATTTGGGTTCTAACTGAAGGGCTATTCAGAAAGTAACTTAAGTTTCGCCAGCGGGTGGTGAGAGGTGGCGCTAGCATTTCCATATTGGTATCGGAGCGTCTGCTGAATCATTATGCATTGGGTTGGGAACTTTTACGGTGCGTGTTGACTGCTTTGTTCACTAAGAGCGTTTAGTGCCCTGTGCTACAATAGAAAATCTCGCGAACGGTGCAATTAGATGAGAGGTTAGTTTTGCGCCAAAACACTCGGATCAATTGAAATTTATCAGGAATGTTGTATGATTTATGTAAACCAAGTCCAGCCGGTCGCACCTAGTTCTCTCAGGAAACTGAGGAAATGTTTGCAAACATTGTTATCGAGAAACATCGTGGCAACTGTGTTTAGGGTGGGAGACGTTGTGCTAGTGGTGGATCTCCTCGAACGTGATGAAACAGTAAACAGTGAGAAATAAATTGAAACGTTAAAGAAATTACGAAAACGATACAAAACAATCGTCGACAAAAAGTTGTGTTCCAAGGTTTTTTCATTCACGACAATGCACGACTCCGTACATCCATTCGAAATCGACGGATCTTGGATTGTTTCGGATGGGAGCATTGTTGTCATCCGCCGTACAGTCTAGAGGTTGCTCCGAGCTACTTCCACTTGTTTCCACATTGAAGATCTGCCTCGCAACACTACGTTTCTATGATGACGAGGAACTGCACGCAGGCGTTCATGTTTGGCTGAAGCCTCAGATGGCAATATTCTATAACGATGAATTAACAAGCTGGTGTTTTCTGCACAATATGCCTTTCAAATGTAAGCTATAAAGCAGGATTCCTTTCATTTGGTTCTTTTTTGATTCGAAAAAATAAATGAAAGTTACTTTTTGAGTAGCCGTCGTAAGTTCTCTTGAAGGAAGAAGGATTAAGTTTTAAAGTCTCGTCGATGATGAGGTCAGTAGAAACGGAGAAAATGTTCGGATTGGAGAAGTACGCCGAAAGCATCGGCGTGCCCTTTCAAAGCAACCAGCCCAGGACTCAGGCCATTTAGGGGAATCAATGCAAAGCTAAATTTGGATGGCCGCTCTTCCGAATGTATGTTCTATTGATTCTGAGACGACATCGCGTTGGGGGACGGCTGTTAGCGATGCAGGAGCCTTGTGGTCTAGGGTTTCTGGCCTAATAGTTGGAATGTCATGGTTTGGTTATTCATAATCCGCATAAAGTAAGTTCTAGAAGCAGCGAATAATAATCAGATACCTAAAGATATTAAGATTAATACAATCTATTTGTTGACGTAAGTGTTGTAACGATAAGTGCTGATGTATCACATTGTAATGCTTCGTAAACATGTATTGCAGTTTCGTCATATTTATGTTTTGGTAAAAGAAGGTTTTTTTAAACCTGATAAAAGTGTTAAAAGAGAATATGAATGTACTATTAACGCTGGTAGGAATTTCTAACGTAGTGGATTATTTGAAAAGTCTTTAGCAGCATTTTATCATAAGTAAGACTTATTTTTCTTGTATGTTGCACAGGCATGTTAAGTGGAGGAATGTTACAAAGAAAAGAAACAAAATTAGTTGTAATCATGTAATAATTATTTGAGCCGTCCTAACTCTGTTGAGATGAAAAAAATGATATTTTGAAGAGTTGTTTAGAGGATTCAGAAGTTGCAATGGGTACGAGAGATCCATATTTTAAGACTAATGCTCACCTTTAGTTGGTGTTGCTGTAACTGGTTCTGAACCTGAGTCAAAATCTCAAAACACAACTGTGTTTAAAATGTAATTTGCACAATATAAACTCAGTGTTGTAGTAAGGGTTGGAGACTTTTCGATGATGCCACGTATATTTCCAACACCAGTAAGTTCGAAATATTACTAATTCAAAAAGTCATCAGCAGCCCTCCCCAGGTAAGTGCCATTAGGGGGAGCGTGGTGTGACCAATGAACGCCGGCTTTACTGTCAAATGAAAGCCAGATTGGCTAAAATGACTCATTGTTTGAAAAGTTTCTGTGATGACTTGGACCTCACTGAGTGTCAGACTCGGTCTGCGGACACTCCTTGGCGTCGAAGGTGGGTACTGAGTCCATTGGGGCGCTGGTGATGTTTAAAATTATTTCATATGTTTGGATCTGGTGACTAGAAGGCAAAAGCCTCTTGCCACGTGGAGATACTAGCTGTCTAGAGTCGGTGTCAACGAATGAAACATACATGGCAAAGTTTGGTTAAAACTCATACATTACGTTCATTTCTGTGAAAACTTGAACTATTTTGGTTCTTGTGCTACATTTTGATTGTTGCCTTGTGTTCTCCCTGTCGGGGCTCCTGTGAAACGTGCAAGGACCCACTTGGAAGCAGTTTATTGCCCTTCAGCGGTGAGCGTTTTCCAGGCCAGTTGTCGAATCCTGGATTCTTACGAGGTGCGGTTAGGCAGTTGCAGGGCGTTTAGTCTAGGTGTTGGAATAGTTCTTATTTTAAATGTAATACTTTGACGCAGTCTATTCTATTTGAATTCCGTTTCAATATAATTTTCTGGATGTGCGAGTGCGCCATGATGTGAGAAAACCAGCGACGTTGTACATGCTACTGCAAGCTGCCTTCTTCAAGATAACGAGAAAAACCGATATGTTGATTTACCTTGTCATAGCACGGTCACACACGCAGAAAATTGTAAAATGAAGTATGTTAATCTTGTTTTACTACTGTTCTACTACGTGGTTTCCACTATGTAAAGTACGCTAGATTATAAGTTATTAAATTACAACAAAAGTGTGTCAAGGTAGCAGATGGAAAAAAGGAGCTCACCTAATAGTCGGTAATAAGTTCATATGGTATTCATCTCATTTTAAAGGAGTCGTGTTAGAAACACGAAACAAAAGTTTCGGAGTGTTACGTAGTGGTTCAAAAGAGTTACGCTTTTGTTCATGCGAAAAGCTCGCAGAGAACAATAATTTACCTACATAGTAAAGGCAGGAATAAAATAACGATTACAATCAAGCATTAAGCAAATCGTCACTATAGTCGACATAATCGTTCTGAGAGATTCGGCAACTCTTTAGACAATTAAGATAATTCTCATTTATTGTTCCGTCTCAGTTGCACATTTTCATAATTAGGTTACATGTTTCGATCACTCTGGATGATCTTCAGATCCAAACAGTTGCGTTAGCAAAGCGTCTTGTCTACTAAGAACCACGTTGCTCTGATATCTGGTTTTCCTTGGACAAGGTGGGCTGCTGACGAAATTACTTGGATCTAAAGAGGATCCAGAGTAATCGAAATATGTAATACGATTAAAAAATGTGCTACTGAGACTAAACAATAGGTGCGAATTACGTTAAGAAATCTTTTTAGAAAACAAAATTACTCTTCAAGTAGTCCTTCGGTTTTCTTAAGTTTAAAGTAAGCAGTCTTCGTAGCCATTTACACACGCAGTACCCTTTTGTTTCAGTATTATGTCACGTAAAAGTTCTCACCGGAGGTCGTAGGAGGATGCAGTTTCCTGTCAGCGATCTATTTCACTCCCTCATGGTATGCTTTCCTCTACTCTTGTGTAGTAATTTATTTAGCCAGAATCATATTTTCGTACTTCTGAACTACTAACAAGCTCACACGGTAAGTAGTCGCGTATTTCTCTCTTCTTGCAATGCTGCAAGTTGTCGGGTGCACCGACACCCCAATGATGTGTTTATTCCGCACTGCACGGAGGACATTATTCAGACCAGAGGTAGTCTTGTGATGTTTTGGGAGGCTCTATGTACCATGACTTGAGCATTATCATTCTGTTTACCACGAACATGAACAAAGATATTTATTTCAACATGCTAGGTGAGAAAGTGTAGCCATTTCTTCTACATCTTGTTGATGAGTATGTTGTGCACACGTCCGTCTTACGAGATGACAGCACCCGTGTTAACAATGTGCACGCTATTTTCCTGTTTCGACTGGGCAGCTAAATCACCTGATCTTCATCCCATTAAAATTGTCTGGGACTGTTTATAACAGAGGATGAAACGCAGCAGACAACATCCCCGCATTGGCTAGCTCTAAGGAGTCTAATCGCCAATGAGTGATTTCAGTTAGATACGACAGACATGAAAAACCTTGTAGAGTCTGTTCCTCGCCGAACAGAGGACATTTTCAGGGAAGGTATCAGCGTCATTGCATCTTGGGAGAGACTAATTTATTGTCCCCTGTGTTTATCAACAGCTTTATTCCAGTGCCTGTCTACCCGTCTCTTCCAGTAGCAGCCTCTGCTGTACACAGAAGGTGGATAATAGTGCAATGCCTCTTGCGCACATACTTGAGCGGCTGAGTCTTCTATCGCTGTCGTCGCCGCATTCCTGAACGCCTTAGAGGCGGATGCCAGACTGGCTGTGAGACGCTACGACGAAATCAATTTTCCGCCGAGTACTTACAAGCCAGCGCAGCGTGAGCCAAGGACAATACCTGATGCACCAGCGCCTCGCTGTCCTACGACAAGCCCCAACAGGCCCTCGAAAGTAACATCTGGCACCGTTCTTATTTCATCATTAACCGCTTACACGCTACATACAAGTCTCGCGTTTCATTGTATACACCACTGGTCATTAAAATTGCTACACCAAGAAGAAATGCAGATGATAAACGGATATTCATTGGACAAATATATTACACTAAAACTGACATGTGATTACATTTTCACGCAATTTGGGTGCATAGATTCTGAGAAATCAGTACCCAGAACAACCACCTCTGGCCATAATAACGGCCTCAATACCCCTGGGCATTGAGTCAAACAGAGTTTGGATGGAGTGTACAGCCACATCTGCCCATGCAGCTTCAACACGATACCACAGTTCATCAAGAGTAGTGACTGGCTTATTGTGACGAGCCAGTTGCTCGGCCACCATTGACCAGACGTTTCCAATTGGTGAGAGATCTGGAGAATGTGCTGGCCAGGGCAGCAGTCGAACATTTTCTGTATCCAGAAAGGCCCGTACGGGACCTGCAACATGCAGTCGTGCATTATCCTGCTAAAATGTAGGGTTTCGCAGGGATCGAATGAAGGGTAGAGCCACTGGTCGTAATACATCTGAAATGTAACGTTCAGTGTTCAGTGCCGTCAATACGAACAAGAGGTGACCGAGACGTGTAACCAATGGCACCCCATACCTCCACGTTGGTTGATGCGCCAGTATAGCGATGACGAATACACGCTTCCAATGTGCGTTCACCGTGATGTCGCCAAACACGGATGTGACCATCATGATGCTGTAAACAGAACCCGAATTCATCCGAAAAAATGACGTTTTGCCATTAGTGCACCCAGATTCGTCGTTGAGTACACCATCGCAGGCGCTCCTGTCTGTGGTGCAACGTCAAGGGTAACCGCAGCCATGGTCTCCGTGCTGATAGTCCATGCTGCTGCAAACGTCGTCGAAGTGTTCGTGCAGATGGTTGTTGTCTTGCTAACGTCCCTATCTGTTCACTCAGGGTTAGAGACATGGCTGCACGATCCGTTACAGCCATACGGATAAGATGCCTGCCATCTCGACTGCTAGTGATACGAGGACGTTGGGATCCAGTACGGCGTTCCGTATTATCCTCCTGGATCCTCCGATTCCGTATTCTGCTAACAGTAATTGGATCTCGACCAACGCGAGCAGGAATGTCGCGATACGATAAATCGCAATAGTGATGGGCTACAATCCGACCTTTATCAAAGAGGGAAACGTGATGGTGCGCATTTCTCCTCCTTTCACGAGGCATCACAACAACGTTTCACCAGGCAACGCCGGTCAACTGCTGTTTGTGTATGAGAAATCAGTTGGAAACTTTCCTCATGTCAGCACGTTGTAGGTGTCGCCACCGGCGCCAACCTTGTGTGAATGCTCTGAAAAGCTAATCATTTGCATATCACAGCATCTTCTTCCTGTCGGTTAAATTTCGCATCTGTAGCACGTCATCTTCGTGGTGTAGCAATTTTAATGGCCAGTAGCGTATTTTCTAGAAATCAGTCTTTATAACCGTTGATATCAGTTATTTTCCAGAGTTTTGAAATGTTATTCAAGACACACTCGTTGAAATGTTCTGGGCTACTGTGCTCTGGTGGAATAAATTTCTTGGAGAAAGCCAAAGGTTCGTCTCCATCTGCGAAGGAAGTCTACAAGGAGGGGTTGCAGCTTCCTTGAATAATGAAGATCCTCACTGCAGACGGGGACGAAACTTTGAGTTTCTCAAAGAAATTCATTTAATTGCAATATAGTAGCCTGAAATATTCTCATGAGTGCGGCTTTTCCGGCAACGACGGTTTACATTTTAGGATATTCACGAAACCAACAGTTTCCTTGCGAAATCATTCATTTGGTACAAATGTTTCAGCTTCGCAGATACCCAGTAGAAATGCAGCAAAATAATGAAATCAGTCGAAGGATTACATTATTTGTGTGAAATCTTTTCGGAGTAACTCTGTAAAATTTAAAGACAAGATACATAAAGTAACGTAACATATCAACAAGTGAGTGGAAATGAATGAATGTTCGGGAGCATGTCGCCGGAGGTCTCCCAGCCGTGCACAGAAATCCGGACATTCCACAGCGTGAGGAGAGCCTGACTGTAGCACTAAATGTGCCTAGCAGCAGCTAACTAAGGAGAGTTCTGCAGCGACATTTTAGCATGCTAACATCATGAAGGACGTAATGCGATTCCAAAATCTCACCCCCATCTGACAAAGGCCAATTATCTTGTGTATAAAATGGCAGGAATTCAAACTTGGCGAGAAATTAAATATTTCGTGGGAAATTCAAAAAATAACCCAATTGTGTCTGATGTGGGAGTAGTTCTGTTGTCCTAAGTATTAACTGGCAGGAAATTAAAAATGGTGGATTGTCGTGCTGACTGCCTTGGAATATTGGGACAGGTTCTGTGACGTCGGAATACAAAATGTGTGATCTCAAATAGAAGATCGCGACTGGGGGTAAGGAAAACCGCATATGTCGCTGTCAATATCTGCGTTCTTACCTCCCAGACATAGAAACTGAGCTCTGTCATACTGAACGTGTTGGCATCCCATGCTTCTTCTGCGTTCCCCAGAGGAACTCATGAAGATACTATCGTCTTCCACCCACGCACGCACAGTACATCGAGTGATGGGATCGACCGTTGTGTTCATACTGGGCATTTAAAATAGACGTTGCCATATTGATAGTGCGGTTTAATACACACCATATTGCTTTCGTCTACAGAACACACTATTGATGAAAATCTACTGTATCTCCTGTTTCATGTTTTTTACCTTACATTCTTGTGTCTCTTCTAACATTAAATAGTCCATTTTCTTAAAGAATTTTACTTAAGCCAACTTCATTGCTTCACATTGTATAAGAAAACTGTAATTTATTTGACACGAAAGCAGTTTGCATAAAATGGTACACGGGTTGTCCGATTATTAAAGGTATAAACAAAAGCATAATACAATGAAATAAGCAAGTACTCGTAATAAAAATATGTAGGGGAAACAATGGTTTCCTCGACACGACGTTGCCTACAGACAAGAACAGTTAATATCTAAGGCTAAGCTTATTTTTAAACACCAGAAGTAAAGCGTAAATTTAAAAGAAACTGCCCTCCTTTGATTTTATCATCATTTGAGTAAATGCCTACTGGTAAACAGCGATTCAGCAGCAAGTGTATCACTCGCGGCGACTTCATCTGCTAGTTTTTTTTTTTGCGGTGGTGGTGGTGGGGGTGGAGGGGGGGGCGGAGACATTTAAAAGCTGTGCCTATTCCAGTCCTGTTGCCAGTGTAGATGAACTAATTGAACACATTGTAGATGGCAGTCAATTCATTCTGAACAAGCCTGGCAGTTTTGATGAGGAAAACTGCTGAAACATGCCTTCTCATGAATAGCGCCCATATGTAACACTACTTATAATGTATTTATGTATTTGTCATGTACATTTCTGCAATGTGTATCCTGGGGGCTCTGTTATAAGGGTCCATGAACTCCGTCGCAATACGTCTTGTCGGGGCAATAATTGTTTTCCGGATCTACGTTTATCGGGATTATTTGCTTGTTTCATTGCCCTTTACTCACTCCTTTAGTTTGTACCTTTAATAATGAAATACCTTGTATCTATAGAGCAGAATTAATTTTATAAACATCTTTGGAAGAAACTACCCTACGTGACCACTGTTTGGATTTTGTGACACTATTTGTGTATTAAAGATAAAACAATGTGGAGGGAAACAATAACGGACAAAAAGGAAGTGGATTTTAGTACAATGCAGATGAGACTGCTTCATGAGGCAATAATGCAAAGCCTAAGGTATGTGTCCAATAAAGATCTAGATATCACTCCGAAATACTTGTTAGTCGGTAAAATCCGAAATACATATAGCCGACTTAGTTTTACTGATAAAAAATAATTTAACGTTTTCCCACTGCCATTGTACTAGGAATGAATTTACTGTTACCGCCAAAGATACCAATAATACTTATAGTTAACCCAAGAAACTAGCATGTCAATAAGTCAGCTTTACAGAAAAATTATCCAGCTATCCTGTCTTTTCCCGTCCCATGATTCTGACAATAATCAGTCATTTATACACCCAATGACCATCGCCGTGGCATCTCAGCGGTCTGCTCCAGGTCATATTCGTGAAAGAAAGCTGGAAATTCTTTCCATGAAGCCTGGGCAGAATCTGGCCTCAGAAATAGTAGCCTATAGATTTTGAACATTGTTGTTTAAATGCACAAGATTAGATTAGATTAGACTAGATTAGTACTTGTTCCATAGATCATGAATACGACATTTCGTAATGATGTGGATCGTGTCAGGTTAATAAAAGGTGTCTATACAAGATATTACATTAGACAAAATATTACATGATACTTTGAATTTTTAATTTTTTTGTGGGTGTTGAGGAAATTACACACTTACTATTACCAAAAATTCATCTAATGAGTAGAAGGAGTTGCTATTAAGAAATTCTTTTAATTTCCTTTTAAATGCTATATGGCTATCTGTCAGACTTTTGATGCTATTATTAATTGACCAAAGACTTTTGTGGCAGCATAATTTACCCCCTTCTGAGCCAAAGTTAGATTTAACCTTGAGTAGTGAAGATCATCCTTTCTCCTAGTGTTGTAGCCATGTACACTGCTATTACTTTTGAATTCATTTGGATCGTTAATAACAAATTTCATAAATGAATATATATATATATATATATTGTGAGGCTACAGTGAAGATCTCTAGCTCTTTAAATAAGTGTCTGCAGGATGATCTTGGATGAGCTCCAGCAATAATTCTGATTACGCGCTTTTGTGCAATGAACACTCTTTTACTCAATGATGAGTTACCCCAGAATAGGATGCCATACGAAAGCAGAGAATGAAAATAGGCGTGGTAAGCTAATTTACTGAGATGTATATCACCAAAATTTGCAATGACCCTAATAGCATGAGTAGCTGAACTCAAACGTTTCAGCAGATCCTCAGTGTGTGTTTTCCAGTTCAACCCCTCATCAATGCAGACACCTAGAAATTTTGAATATTCTACCTTAGCTATCGATTTCTCTTCGAAGTCTATATTTATTAATGTTGTCATTCCATTTACTGTGTGGAACTGTATATACTGTGTTTCGTCAAAGTTTAATGAGAGCCCATTTGCAGAGGACCACTTAATGATTTTCTGAAAAACATCGTTTACAATTTCACCAGTTAATTCTTGTCTGTTGGGTGTGATAGCAATACTTGTATCATCGGCAAAAAGTACCAGCTTTGCATCTTCGTGAATATAGAATGGAAAGTCATTAATATGTACTAAGAACAGCAGGGGACCCAAGACCGAACCTTGCGGCACCCCATTCTTGATTGTTCCCCAGTTTGAGAAATCACCAGTTTTTTTGCATATTATGTGAACTGCTTATTTCAACTTTCTGCACTCTTTCAGTTAGGTATGATTTAAACCATTTGAGCACTGTCCCATTCACACCACAGTACTTGAGCTTATCTAGAAGTATTCCATGATTTACACAATCAAAAGCCTTTGATAGATCACAAAACATCCCAACAGGTGATTTCCGGTTACTCAGAGCACTTAATATTTCTTTAGTGAAAGTATACATAGCATCTTCCGTTGATAAACCCTTCTGGAAACCAAACTGACATTTTGTTAAAACTTTATTTTTACAAAGGTATGAAGCTACTCTACAATACATTACTTTTTCAAGAATATTGAATGAGGCAGTCAGAAGAGAGATTGGGCGGTAGTTGTTGACCTCAGAGGTATCCCCTTTTTTATGCAGTGGTTTAACAATGGCATACTTCAGTCTATCTGGGAAAATACCCTGCTTCAGAGAGCTATTACATATGTGGCTAAGAATCCCACTTATTTCTTGGGAACAAGCTTTTATTATCCTGCTGGAAATGCCATCAATCCCATGTGAGCTTTTATTCTTGAGAGAGTTTATTATCTTCCTAATTTCAGAAGGAGAGGTGGGTGGAATTTCAATTGTATCAAATGGTGTGGGTAAGGCCTCTTCCGTTAACTGCCTTGCTTCTTCTAGTGAACATTTAGATCCTATTTTCTCTACAATATTTAAAAAATGATTATTCAAAATGTTTTCGACTTCCAGCTTGTTATTTATCAAGTTTCCATTCACTTTAATGGTGATGCCGTCATCCTGTACTCTTGGTTGCCCTGTCTCCCTTGTAATAATATTCCAAATTGTTTTGATTTTGTTATCAGAGGTATTAATCTCAGACATGATGCACATGCTTCTGGAATTTTTAATAACCTTTCTTAATGTAGCACAGTAGTTTTTATAATATTTGGCTGTTTCTGGGCCATTACTCTTTCTTGTTGTTAGATAGAGTTCCCTTTTGTGGTTACAAGATATTTTTATTCCTTCAGTAAGCCAAGGTTTTTTGCATGGTTTCTTATAATTATATTTAACTAATTTCTTGGGGAAACAGTATTCAAAATTCTCTTACAAGTGCATCATGAAATAATTTATATTTTAAATTAGCATCGGGTTCATTGTACACCTCATCCCAGTCTAACTGCTGAAAATTTTCTCTGAAATTTCTAATTGTTGAGTCATTAATTGAACGCACATCTTTGGAGGATAGTTTTGAATTACTGAATGGAGCTATGTCATATACTGTAACTAGCTGAGCATCATGATCAGAAAGGCCATTCTCAACAGGGCAAGAATTTATGTTTTTAAACATTTCTTGGTCTATAAAAGTGTTATCTATCAATGTGCCGCTGTCCTTTACTACCCGAGTAGGAAAATTAATGACAGATGTCAAATTGAAAGAACCGAGCAACACTTCCAGGTCATTCTTCCTATTACACTCTTTCAGTGAATCGACATTGAAGTCCCCGCAAATAATAATTTGCTTTCCCCTACCTGACAGACAGCACAACAAGGCATCCAAGTTTTCCAGGAATAAATGAAAGTTTCCAAAGTGGGACATATATACTGTTACAATTATAAAAAGAGCAATCCTTCAGTTTAAATTGACAGGTACATGTTTCTATATGTTGCTCTAGACACAACATTTTTGTATCTAAGCTTTCTAGACAGTGATAACTTTTGACATATATGGTAACTCCTCCGTTAAGGTTTCATTATCTCGATTGCTAATTTAGTACATGCTCCGTGAAAGGACAAGAAGTCTTAAATGAATGTTGACCTTATTCGCCAGTAGAAACACACACTAAATTACAGAAACTTAAAAATCTTTTTTTTCAAGAGTAAATTCATGAACTACAAAAATAAGAGTCGCAGCTTCGCTTGACTTCATCGGTCTTCTTCGGGGCATCCTACCGTAATTTAGTGCCCCGCAAAGGACTGTAGGAAGCTGCTCAATATATCAGCTATATTTCATGTTTCCCGAATGAAATTTTCAATCTGCAGAGGTATGTGCATTGATATGAAACTTACTGGCGGATTAAAATTGTGTGTTGGACCGATATTCGAACTCGGGACATTTTTCACATACAACTGCTGTATTGATTGAGCTACCAATACACGACTCAAGACCCGTCCTCATAGTTAACTTCCGCCAGTACCTCATCTCCTACCTTCCAGACTTCATAGAAACTCTCCTACCATACTTGCAAGACTAGCTCTCCTAAAAGAAAGGATACTGCGGAGACATTTCTTAGCCATAGCCTAGGGCAGTTGTTCCCAACATTTCTGAGACTATTACCCCTCAGGTGCAACCAGATATTGATTGTACCTACCCCCCTCCTCCCACCACCAACAACATTAGCGCGTAACTGAACTTTAGAATGAAAAAGAATTTTCTTTTAATGCTTTTATTTTTTAAATGACGTAAGACAAGTGATATTTAGTTTTCGTAGGTGTCTTATTTAACCCCAAAATAATGAGTCAATGAGAGAATTGTTACTGCTTAATACTAACAACAGTTTATTTATATTTATGGGAAGATAAAGCAATTCTTAGTGCATCGCGAACGTTACCTACTACTCCTCCTCAGAAAAGAAAGCTAATTACTCACATTGACGGTAGATAGTCTTACAAAACGTGTTTCCTCTGCACTACCCCTCTCCCTAGTGACACTTGCTTCACTCCCCCTTGCAGCCCCATTTTAAAATTAACCAAGTCAAAGGGTGTACACTGTACCTACTTTTTGTAAAGCACTAGATTCCTGGACTCCTTACCCCTGAAATTGAAGAAACTGGAAGACTTTAGGCTGCCAATGCTTTGCGTCTGACCACAGCAATGTAGCAGCCATTACATAATTCCTTCTGTGTTGTGATCTCAATTAGATCGTTTGGGTAGCGAAGTGAATAACAAAGCAGTTTCTGGTCCACTGTGGGAACTACATGCAACTAAGAGAAGGCATTTTAGTGAGATATTTAAGCATATATATATCAATTTTACAGTCACAGATGAATGATACAGATTATATGTGCAGTTGGTGAACTATGTGAGGAAAAAGGAAGATGTTGTTCATACATTCGTTTCACGAGATTTAACCTCCGCCAAATAGTTTCACGCATTAATGCTAGTACTTGAAATAAAACTGTAATTATTGGTAGCTTATGTAATAAGTATTAGTGTCTTACGAACTAGTGGTGATAACAATAATGATTTTAGTTAAGTTTAGAGAACCAAACATTACTTAACCATGCAGACAACCTCGTAGGTAGGGAATCCACAACTATGAGTAGTCATCTTCGGCATTAATAACCGCTTCAGCTGTATTTAGTCCTTTATTACTGGATCACTACCGTTTTCGTGGCACTAAAAGCCACATCTTCAAGTATAACAATAAATCCACAAGGAATAACAACCCTGAGATACACGCTGGTATGGTCAATTATTTTAAGATTTAAAAAAAATTTAGAGTATTAAAAACTTTTACACGGAACGATCAGAATGTTAGTACTCACATGACTAAAACATTAGAGCGGAAAATATCGGAACCTTTTTACCTAACATTCGTTGTCCGTCAGTACAAAACACTGTCCGCTCCGGGTAGCTGAGTGGTCAGCACGACAGTATGTCAATCCTAAGGGCCCGGGTTTGATTCTCGGCTGGGTCGGAGATTTTCTTCGCTTAGGAACTGCGTGCTGTGTCGTCCTAATCATCACTGTTTCATCCCATCGACTCGCAGATCGCCAAAGAGGCGTCAAATCGAAAGACTTGTACCCGGCGAACGGTCTACCCGACGGGAGGCCCTAGTCGTACGACCTTTATTTTAGTACAAAACACTACTAAAAGGTGATATGTTATAGAATAAAACAGCCAGATTTCTATATAGTGGGTGGGTTATAAGCAAATCGTATCCTTACCAATGGACCGCTGTGGTACGGTTTGTTTAGGACCCACCCGTTATGTTGACATCTGTTTTATTCTATGACACACCACCTTATAGCGCTGTTTTGTTCTGACGGACAACGATCGTTGAATAAGAGGATCCGAGTATTTCCGCTCTAATGTTTTAGTCCTGTGAATATTAATATTTTGTTATTCTCACGTAAAAGTTTTTGGTATTTTTAAAAAAGTTTTAAAATATTAAAATAATTTACCATACCAGTATATATCTCATAGTTGTAATTCCTTCTGAATTTACTGTTATACAAATGTACACCTGAAGATGTGGCTTTTAATGCCACGAAACCGGTAGTGATCCAATAAGAAAAAACTAAATACATCTGAAGCGGTTATTAATGCCCAAGATTTTTTTTTTTCACCGTAGAAAATATATATTTCCAGAACGAAATTTTCACTCTGCAGCTGAATGTGGCTAAAGCATGTTTCCACAATATCTTTTGTTCCAGGAGTACTAGCAACTTCCGCCAGAGAGATTCTGTGAAGCCTGGAATATAGGAGACGAAGTATTGGCGCAACGAAAACTGTGAGGAGGGATCGCGAGTCGTACTTGGGTAGCTCAGAGCACTTGCCCGCGAAAGGCAAAGGACTGGTGTTCGAGTTTTGTTCCGGCACAGAATTTTAATCTGCCGGGAAATTTCATATTTTATGTTACTGTATCTCATTTTACATGTGTTGTAATAAGCAAACCACGAGTATTAAATGCATTTAGCTTCTAGGATACAGAAATATAACAAGATAAAATTAAGAGTGAGTAAAAGAAAATAGATTGGTATTGTTGTTGTAGTTGTTGTGGTCTTCAGTCCAGAGACTGGTTTGATGCAGCTACCCATGCCAATCTATCCTGTGCAAGGTTCTTCATCTCCCAGTACCTACTGCAACCTACATCCTTCTGAATCTGTTTAGTGTATTCATCTGTCGGTCTCCCTCTGCGATTTTTACCCTCCGCGCTGCCCTCCAATACTAAGTTGGTGAACCCTTGATGCCTGAGAATATGCCCTACCAACCGATCCCTACTTCTAGTCAACTTGTGCCACAAATTTCTCTTCTCTCCAATTCTATTCGATACCTCCCCATTAGTTATGTGATCTACTCATCTAACCTTCAACATTCTTCTGTATTAAAATTAGGTATAAAATACAAAATTTGCTAATGTCTCGAATTAGAGCGTCTAGTGCTAATTCTACGACAGGTATATGTTTATGTAATGTATATTTTAGGATGATATCTCTTACACAAGTAGGTCAAGGTGGCGCGTTGGCGATCATATTTGGAACGATCGTGATTGAAATCCACAGTCGCCCGTCCAGAATTGGGATTTCCCTCGATTCGCCCCAAGCTGCCTCACGGCGTGGTCTTATTGTTCTTCTCTTTAGGCTTCAGGAGGAGAATGTGTGGAAATAAGACTGAGCAAGTTTCCCTGACGGGTGAGTGCCTGAGATGACTCAGAGGTAGCACACACCGCTTTACAGCACTGGGCGGCAATACCCGCAGGTGGCTTCTATTTTTACGTACGCGGTGTATATTACAGAAACGATGGTGAGCAAATTCCGGGCAGCCGACTGGTGGATGAAGTGGCTCGAGACTTAAAGATCGTACGGTAGTTGCTCGCTTGTCACACGGTGCGCGGCGGCTGTGACACAAGGTCAGTGCAGCACACGCCTAACAGGACAAGCGTTGTAAGTGCGGGCGTGACAGGCGTTCAGCGAGTCGGCCAGCCCGCGGAGCTGGAGATGATTAGGTTTTTTTGCGCGGCCGGCAAATGGTGGCAGAGGGACTGGGGCAGGTGAGGGCAGCCGCGGGAGCTGTGAATGGGCCACCTGCGGCAGCGCGGCCGGCATTCCGGCGGCCCACGACCACCACGACCACCACGACCCCGCGCCTCTTTGATTAAGTTTTTTGGGCGGCGGCGCGTCGCACAGTAGCCGGTAATAGCGTCATCAATGAGCGCCGGCCGGCGGCCGTAATCCATCACATCCTCTATTCTGTACACGCCCAGACAATGGCCAAGGACACCGCCCACTCGGCCCCATCCTCTTTCCCTTTTTTCCCCCAAATTATTTACCGTGCGCTCCCCGACGGCGACCGTCGCATCGCATGGCATCGCGCCCGCAGGGCACCTGTGGTCGCCAGCCTGTCTGCCGGCCGTGTTTGCTCTGCGGCCCTTCCTGGAAGACTGCCCCGGCACGCCACGGGTCCGATTCACGCACTCCCCTACAGAATATGCCGCGGGCCAACGAAGACTGACCTAACGGCTGCAGTATGATTATATGATAGCGGAACAAACACTCGTAGCAGCTATTTCTCTAAAATATCTGGGAGTATGCGTACGGAACCATTTGAAGTGGAATGATAATATAAAATTAATTGTTGGTAAGGCGGGTGCCAGGTTGAGATTTATTGGGAGAGTCCTTAGAAAATGTAGTCCGTCAACAAAGGAGGTGGCTTACAAAACACTCGTTCGGCCTATACTTGAGTATTGCTCATCGGTGTGGGATCCGTACCAGGTTGGGCTGACAGAGGAGATAAAGAAGATCCAAAGAAGAGCGGCGCGTTTCGTCACAGGGCTATTTGGTAAGCGTGATAGCGTTACGGAGATGTTTAGCAAACTCAAGTGGCAGACTCTTCAAAAGAGGCGCTCTGCATCGCGGTGTAGCTTGCTGTCCAGGTTTCGAGAGAGTGCGTTTCTGGATGAGGTATCGAATATATTGCTTCCCCCTACTTATACCTCCCGAGGAGATCACGAATGTAAAATGAAAGAGATTCGAGCGCGCACGGAGGCTTTCCGGCAGTCGTTCTTCCCGCGAACCATACGGGAGTGGAGCACGAAAGGGAGGTAATGACGGTGGCACGTAAAGTGCCCTCCGCCACATACCGTTGGGTGGCTTGCGGAGTATAAATGTAGATGTAGATGTACACACTGAGGCGACAAAAGTCATGGGGCAGCGATATGAAAATATACAGATGGCAGTAGTAACTCGTTCACAAGGCATAAAAGGACAGTGCAATGGTGGAGACGTCATTTGTACTTATGCGATTCATGTGAAAAGGTTTCCGACGTAATTATGGCCGCAAGACAGACTTTGAACGCCGAATGGTAGTTGGAACTAGACGCATGAAGAAAAAATGTTCAAATGTGAGTGAAATATTATGGGACTTAACTGCTAAGGTCATCGGTCCCTAAGCTTACACACTACTTAACCTAAATTATCCTAAGGACAAACACACACACAGCCCGAGGGAGGACTCGAACCTCCGCCGCGATCAGCCACACAGTCCATGACTGCAGCGCCCTAGACCGCTCGGCTAATCCCGTGCGGCTAGACGCATGAGACATTCCTTTTCGGAAATCGTTAGGGAATTCAATATTCCGAGATCCACAGTGTTAAAGGATGTGCTGAGAATTTTCCGGAGTAAAGTCAAGCGCCGACACGCCAGGTGGGAACCTTAGAGCAGAGAGAGCTCTGAGACGACGTCAGGCAATTGCACGTTGACCAATCCCCCTCCAGGACAACAACGCGATGGCAGCGCCCTCTACACCAAGAAGACATAAGCGCCGCGCCACCTGACCGCGGCTCATTTCTACGAGTTTATGTTAAAAAACTAAAAACCCGCCTCGATTGCGAAAAAAGCGCATAGTGTTAAATGTTAACCCTGGTTTCGGTGCAGATCCTTCTTAAGAACAACAATAAAACCTAGAAGTGCGTACGAAGACCTTTGTCAATGATTAAAAGAACACCATAGCTATACATTTATAAACGAAAAAGAAAAGGAAAACACAAACAGTACATATGTACAAAGTCAAAACCACTACCTAACTTAATGGTGTACGCTCCACCTCACACCGGCCTATGTTCGATGGGCCATGACCCGCCATAAACTGCAGCTACAAACGGTCGCTCACTTATAAGCCTGACCCACTATCTATGCGCAAGACAAGGGAAGTTACTTGAATGCGCATGGGCATTCGAATACGAGAAAGTTTATACATGGGTCGGGCCTAAATAGCCCATATATTCCCAACCGTGGATCAGCGTATATCAAAAAATGAAATGAGTAGAATAAGAGACGAGCTAAATAGAAGATGAAAGTTAAAAATAACCGCACACGGTTGCTTATCCTAGTAAATGTGAAGCTACCTGTGACAACAGGAGGAACTCTTAAAAACTATACCTTAAGCCAGTAGTTAGGCTGGGGAGAAGGGGGGGGGGGAGGGCTGAGGGGACGTAATCTAGAGAAGGTTCTTAATTTCCACGAGTTCTATAGCAGCGAGTTCAAGAATAGCATCAAGACTAGTCATTTCGCCCCTACTGCGTAGCATTGTATACACTAAAGAGATTTCTTATTTCATCTGTCGCCCTTTGCCAGCGACACATCTGTATTTCATAAAGTATTGCAGTCATTTCCTTTTGTAAAAAACCTCGTTAATACGATTTACTTGAATTGTTGTCTAGCGATCCGAGAAAGCAGGTTTCATAGGCACCCCAATTTGACGAGTAGACACGATACAGCAGAGAATACCAATAGCAGGCATCATTTCTCACCAAGTATAACGCAGTGGCCTACGGCCTTTATTTAACTCAGCGGCGTTCGCGTAGAGTTGTTAGTGTTGACAGACAAGCAACTCCGTTTGAATTTGGCGTTAAAGAGCTATGGCAGCAGACGGAAGACGCAAGTCTCTTTGATTGCAGCACGACATCGCCTACAGCTGATGGGAGGGCTCGGGTGTGGTGCAGTCCCAACAAGCCATGGACCCAAGTTGCCAACAAGGCAAGACGTATCTCCGCAAGTGTGTAGACTGTCTTCACACGGAATGGACTGGGTCCTCTGGTCCAACTGAAACGACCATTGACTGGAAATGGTTACGTTCGGCTATTTGGAGACCATTTGCAGCCGTTCTCGGACTTCTGGTTCCCAAGCAACGAACTCATTGTTCGCGATTAGTTTGAAGAGCATTCTGGACACTGCGAGCGAATGATCTGACCACGCAGATCGCCCGAGATGAATCCCATCGAACATAATCAGGAGGTTGGTTTGTGCAAAAATCCTACACCGACAACATTTCCGCAATTATGGTCGGCTACAGAGGGAAGCATGGCTCAATATTGCTGCAGGGGACGTCCAACGACTTGTTGAGTGCATGCCGCATCGAAATGCTGCACTGTCCTGGGCAAAAGGAGATCCGATACGGTATTAGGAGGCACTCCATGGTTTTTTTCACCTAAGTGTAAAGCTACTCGCAACGCAAAGGGTTGTCTGGGCGCCATTGTGCTTTGAGAAAATCGTTATTGCGCGTCCGAGCTCCGCTTACGACTGCGGTCACGCAGCCTTAAGCCGTCCTCACATGGGACGTGTTTCTCATCGTGAAGTAAGCCGGACCTGACTGCCTTTGTTGTTGGTACACGCTTCGAAATGAGCTGTTACGTCACACGGAACGTTATCAGCTTGTACCCGACGCGCAAACTACATACTTTGTATACGAAAACGGACGCCCGTAAAACTGCTACGTTAGCTCTATTAAAACGATCATTTGTTCCTTCATTCACACGCCATCTATGTTACCTTACCTGCAAATAAAAAAACAAAAAACTTTAGTATTCATGAACATGTTACATGGCTAAAGTGAAAGTACTACGTCCGGCTAAAGTGAAAGTTCTACGTCCAGTCAATCAGGAGATCACCTTTTAAAGCTTCCATTACAAACAGTGCAATACAAATTTACAATTGTCTTCCACATAACATAAAAATTATTTCGTTATTCTCACTTTTTAATAAAACCTTAAGGTCACATATTAGAACACTGCTGTACTCAGTAGTAGAATATTTGGAACTCGTGAAATAGGAAAACTGAAAAGAATCTCCCACTCCCAGGAATGCTAGATCTCATGTGGATAAGAGAAAAAGAAAAAACGCCTCATTTAGCTAATACAATATAACTGTTAAATTTTCTGTACATCGGGTGAGTGTACGCGCATGCATGCATGTGTGTGTGTGTGTGTGTGTGTGTGTGTGTGTGTGTGTGTGTGTATGGACATGTATTCATGTACATGCGTGTTCGTGCACACAATAGCACTCACTAATATGAAGCTGTGTATTCCACAAGCTGGAAAGATTTTTGGGATGGATAAATTAATAAAGTCATTGGTCCATGTTCCCTGGCATGGTCACAAAATCCAACCAATTCACTCCAGAGACGGTGCACTATCATACTGTATATTCCGCTGCGCTATGAAAGTTCGGTCACCAGCATATATTTCATCACGGGAGCCGCGTAGAATAATTGTTGGAAAATGGCTTTTTAAGATTTCAGCGTCAAAAAATTCTACATTCTTTTCTGTGATAGATAATGTTCACTTAATTGTGTCTATTTGCATAGTCAGCAACGAAAGAACTAATTTAAACGCGTAGACGTCCCTGTAAATCACCCATTTACAAAACCATTTTATTTAAAATGGAATACCTCCGCCAGTTTTTCAGTTACATTTATGGGAGAAATTTTGGCTCTGAGCACAATGGGACTTAACTTCTAAGGTCATCAGTCCCCTAGAACTTAGAACTACTTAAACCTAACTAACCTAAGGACAGCACACACATCCATACCCGAGGCAGGATTCGAACCTGCGACCGTAGCGGTCGCGCGGTTCCAGACTGAAGCACCTAGAACCGCTCGGCCAGCCCGACCAGCTGGAGAAATTTTGTTTTACATGTTAGATGTATGGCATCAGTATGTCAGCTTGTCCTTTCTTAGCTCGGAAACAGAAATTTCCGACCTGTATTTGTAAGTAGGCTGTTTAGGTTTTCTTATTGGTAACACCACGTAGCGCTCTGTATGAAAAATCACTGGCTGTGCTGTGTGCAGTCTGTGGCTAGTTTGCATTGTTGTCTGCCATTGTAGTGTTGGGCAGCTGGATGTTAACAGCGCGTAGCGTTGCGCAGTTGGAGGTGAGCCGCCAACAGTGGTGGATATGGGGAGAGAAATGGCGCAGTTTTGAAATTTGTAAGACTGGATGTCATGAACTGCTATATATATTATGACTTTTGAACACTATTAAGGTAAATACATTGTTTGTTCTCTATCAAAATCTTTCATTTGCTAACTATGCCTATTAGTAGTTAGTGCCTTCAGTAGTTTGAATCTTTTATTTAGCTGGCAGTAGTGGCGCTCGCTATATTGCAGTAGTTCGAGTAACAAAGATTTTTGTGAGGTAAGTGATTTGTGAAAGGTATAGGTTAATGTTAGTCAGGGCTATTCTTTTGTAGGGATTTTTGAAAGTCAGATTGCGTTGCGCTAAAAATATTGTGTGTCAGGTTAAGCACAGTCATGTACAATTTTTCTAAGGAGACGTTTCATATGTCGACCCTTAGCCGAGGATACCTCACTGGAATCTTCTGATTTTGTTCTTGTAGTTTGTGTAATTAGTGTAGATTTTGCTTATTGCTAGTGCGTAATCGTAGAGAGAATCTCCTTTGTAGTTGCAGTATTTCATTCTTGTACAGTAAAACAGTTGTGGCATGCATGTAGATTTGCAGCAAGTGTTTCGCTGCTGCGCTTGCAATTAACGAGATATTATTTTAAATGCTATGTTAATGTGTTTTCTTATTTTGCTCTTCAAATTGTGGTTTTCTGTGTTGTCGTGTGACATATTGTGACAATAATGGCGTGTGAAAAACGTAACACTAGGCTCCAAAGTAAACTGAGAAATGACAGTGAAGACGAAAGCAGTGTGTTAGCGCCACCGTGTAATGAATTAACTAATGTTCAAAGTAGTAATTTGGTAACTGAACATAGGGAAATGGAGCGGGCTGCAAATAATGGTGTAGGCAGTGAAACAATTAGTGAACAGGGAAGCATTATCGATCGATCGGTCGGCAACAGCTTGCCTCAGGAATCCGAAATGACAGGACACAATCTTGCAAATACTGTAGCTTCAGGTTTTGCGTTCTCTCCGTATTCTCAAATAAGTCAAGACACATTTTCTGCTTTTCAAAATGCGAATATTGCCAGTTCAAATGCATTGCCGAATAGCACTGAGGAACATGTTTCAGACACCAGTGGATTGTTATTACAATTAATGCAACAAATGGGACAAAGCTTCAAAAGTTAGACACAATGGAACAAAATCTTCGGAAGTTAGACGCCACGCTTGAACTAACACGTGAAGATTTAACTACTGAGTTACATAACATTGAATCAAAATGTCAAACAGTCTGTAATGACGTAAAAACACAAATTTGCGAGCATTTTCAACCTATTTTTTCGCGGCATGAAAATGCATTACAGAATCACAAAGCAGCCATAAAAGAGCTGCAAACCATTGTTCATGAATATCATGAGACCTTGTGGGCTAAAACTGATTCAGTTGCATCTACCGATTCGGTTACGCTACTTGCAAAAACTCAGGAAAACATAAAGAGCACAGTAGATTCGATTTCAACACAAATTGACACTGAAACTTGGTTCAGAAAAACACACAGAGGAAATAAGTACACTATCGGAGAAAGTAGCCGAACTTTCGGATCAGTTCACTAACTTATCTGCAAAGGTAAATGATGATCTGAATGACACAAGACCTGTAGCCATCACTGACACAGAGGAGTATGAACAAATTAAGAAATTCAAACAAAATCAGAATCAAATTAATACACAATACAAAAGAGAAATCCGGGAAGTACAAGATCAGTTGGCACAAGTAATACAAAAATTACATGTTTCAGAGGACACTCGAGCTCCATCATGGGAAGAGGAACTTAGAAATACGGAAAGCCACAAAATAAAAACACAGGGCATTTCGGAAATTATGAAAGAAATTGGCAAGGTGCACCAAATTTTGAGATGGAACCGCCGACACGACGTAACAATGACCGATATGCTACTCAGCGACACGATGTTTTTGACTATAAGCTGTTCATTACTACAGGTAAATTCAAAACATTTAAGAATTCTGCAACGACATTCATCCACAAGTGTGGCTCCATCAATTCTCTCATTGTTTTCCTCCCAACTGGTCATTGGAGCACAGATTAGAATTTATGTGTGGCTACTTAGAGAATGAACCAGCTCAAACAATGCGATCGGTCATTCACGATTGTCACAGTGAAGGAGAATTTTATCATGCCTTCCTCTCAGCATATTGGTCTCAAGCTACACAAGACCGAGTAAAACATAGCATCATAATGATGAAACATTTCGAACAATCTGAATTTTCCAGTCTTGTGAAATATTTTGAAGACATGTTGCACAAGAATCAGTACCTGTAAAACCCATACAGCCCATCAGAACTCATCCTCATTTGCTTAATCAAACTACCTAAACATTTACGACATATTATTTTGGCAGGACGTTGCAAAGATGACAATAAAGCTTTTCAGGGACTGTTACAAGAATTGGAATTGACGCTGACAATCGCAGAACGCGAAAACAGGAACACAACAATTACAGGTCACATCCGTCACAATTCCGTGATGAAAGAAATAATAACTGGACACGATAAGGCTATTCTCACAACACAAATCGTGACCAAAACAGACATCACCCATATGACAACCGTTGGCAGAGTAGTAATAATTACAGGGAAAGATCACCTCTCCGCATTAGTGACTATCACAGAGACAACCATAGAAACAGACAATATGGGATCAAAAACAATTATTATCAAGGGAGACAGTATAACTTCAGATGCAACAGTTCAGCGCGCAGTTACGATTCAGTGAGAAATTCTCCACCACGTGACCGACAAGAAAGAAACTATGGAATCTACCGACATGACGACAGACGATATGATCGTAACGACAGACCTGAATTGCATCAGAACTGGCGAGATTCAAACAGAGCAGGGCACTCTCAACAAGGTGAATTTGTAGAAGTTAGGTCACCTAATCCCAATAACGATGCGCGCCAACAAAGGAACAGACAATGACTCGCACCGCAGGCAGCCGCGTGCGCCAGCTCGCTCAGCGAAAAATAACATAGACGCTAACCTTACCGACATATACAACATGATAATTACTTTCAAGTTGAACCTCTGCGCACTAGGAAGAGTAAAGGATTGCACCACATTTCACTTGTAAAACCGTTTATTGAGAGATAATCTGTTTTTTTAAATTTGTCTTTGCTATAAAATTTTTCACTTCACATTACTAGTTCTCTTTGTTACACTTACAAACTATTAACATGCAACTATGTTTTAAAGCTAACTTACTATCCAGTCAAGCACATAGGTAACTTAGAAAAGTAATTGCGAATGCATTGTTATAGTGAACAGACAACACAGTGGTTAGTTTACGTGACAGCTACATGATTTTATCACGACGCTACTAATGAGTGACAATTTACAATGTTGCTTTTGCGGTGTTTCTGTTTTATATCTGCACAGTTTTTCTGAATTCTTCTGGAAAGGAAAACATGTTTTGTAAGTAGGCTGTATATGTTTTCTTATTGGCAACGTTACGTAGCGCTCTGTACGAAAATCATTGGCTGTGCTGTGTGCAGTCTATGGCTAGTTTGCATTGTTGTCTGCCATTGTAGTGTTGGGCAGCTGGATGTGAACAGCGCATAGCGTTGCGCAGTTGGAGGTGAGCCGCCAGCAGTGGTGGATGTGGGGAGAGAGATGGCGGAGTTTTGAAATTTGTTATACTGGATATTATGAACTGCTATATATATTTTGACTATTAAGGTAAATACATTGTTTGTTCACTATTAAAATCTTTCATTTGCTAACTGTCCCTATCAGTAGTTAGTGACTTCCGTAGTTTGAATCTTTTATTTAGCTGGCAGTAGTGGCGCTCGCTGTATTGCAGTAGCTTGAGTAACGAAGATTTTTGCGAGGTAAGTGATTTGTGAAAGGTACAGGTTAATGTTAGTCAGGGCCATTCCTTTGTAGGGATTTCTGAAAGTCAGATTGCGTTGCGCTAAAAAAATATTGTATGTCAGTTTCAGCACAGTCACATATAAATTTTTCAAAAGGGGACGTTTCGTATGTCGACCCTTAGCCGAGGATACCTCACTGGAATCTTCTGATTTTTTCTTGTAGTTTGTGTAATTAGTGTAGATTTTGTTTATTGTTAGCGCGTAATTGTAGAGAGAATCTCCTTTGTAGTTGCAGTATTTCATTCTGGTACAGTAAAACAGTTGTGGCATGCATGTAGATTTGCAGCAAGTGTTTCGCTGCTGCGCTTGCAATTAACGAGATATTATTTTAAAAGCTATGTTAATGTGTTTTCTTATTTTGCTCTTCAAATTGTGGTTTTCTGTGTTGTCGTGTGACATATTGTGACAATAATGGCGTGTGAAAAACGTAACACTAGGCTCCAAAGTAAACTGAGAAATGACAGTGAAGACGAAAGCAGTGTGTTAGCGCCACCGTGTAATGAATTAACTAATGTTCAAAGTAGTAATTTGGTAACTGAACATAGGGAAATGGAGCGGGCTGCAAATAATGGTGTAGGCAGTGAAACAATTAGTGAACAGGGAAGCATTATCGATCGATCGGTCGGCAACAGCTTGCCTCAGGAATCCGAAATGACAGGACACAATCTTGCAAATACTGTAGCTTCAGGTTTTGCGTTCTCTCCGTATTCTCAAATAAGTCAAGACACATTTTCTGCTTTTCAAAATGCGAATATTGCCAGTTCAAATGCATTGCCGAATAGCACTGAGGAACATGTTTCAGACACCAGTGGATTGTTATTACAATTAATGCAACAAATGGGACAAAGCTTCAAAAGTTAGACACAATGGAACCAAATCAGAGACAAACACAGCAACAGTTAGACACAATGGAACAACACCAGAGACAAACACAGCAACAGTTACACACAATGGAACAAAATCAGAGACAAACACAGCAAAAGCTTCAAAATTTAGACTCATTGGAACAAACTCTCGAACAAACACGTGAAGATTTAACTGCTGAGTTACATAACATTGAATCGAAATGTCAGAAAATCTGTAATGACGTAAAAACACAAATTTGTGAGCATTTCCAACCTATTTTTTCGCCTCATAAAAATGCATTACAGAATCATGAAGCAGCCATAAAAGAACTGCAAACTATTGTTCATGAAAATCATGAGACCTTGCAAGCTAAAATTGATTCAGTTGCATCTACCGATTCGGTTACGCAACTTGCAAAAACTCAGGAAAACTTAAAGGACACAGTAGTTTCGATTTCAACACAAATGGACACTCTGAAACTTGGTTCAGAAAGACACATGGAGGAAATTAGTTCATTATCAGAGAAAGTAGTTGAACTTTCGGATCAGCTAAATAATTTATCTATGAAGGTAGATGATAATCTGAATGACACAAAACCAGTAGTCTTTAATGACACAGAAGAGTGCGAACACATTAGGAAATTCAAACAAAATCAGAATCAAATTAATAAGCAACACCAAAGAGAAATCCGGGAAGTACAAGATCAGCTGACACAGGTAATACAAGAATTATGTATTTCAGAGGCCACTCGCGCTCCAATACGGGAAGAGGGACTTAGATATATGGAACAGCTACAAAATAATAACTCAGGCCACTTTGGAAATTGTGAAAGAAATTGGCAAGGTACACCGAATTTTGAGATGGAACCGCCGACACGACGTAACAATGACCGATATGCTACTCGCCGACACGATGATTTTGACTATAAGCTGTTCATTACTACATGTAAATTCAAAACGTTTAAGAATTCTGCCAACGACATTCATCCACAAGCGTGGCTCCATCCATTCTCTCATTGTTTTCCTCCCAACTGCTCATTGGAGCACAGGTTAAAATTTATGTGTGGCTACTTGGAGAATGAACCAGCTGTAAGAATCCGATCGGTCAGTCACGATTGCCACAGTGAAGGAGAATTTTATCATGCCTTCCTCTCAGCGTATTGGTCTCAAACTACACAAGACTGAGTAAAACATAGCATCATAATGATGAAACATTTCGAACAATCTGAATTTTCCAGTCTTGTCAAATATTTTGAAGACATGTTGCATAAGAATCAATATCTTTCAAACCCATACAGCCCTTCAGAACTCATCCGCATTTGCTTAATGAAATTGCCTGAACATTTACGACATACTATTTTAGCAGGACGTTGCAAAGACGACACTGAAGCTTTTCAGGGACTGTTACAAGAACTGGAAATTGACACTGACAATCGCGGAACGCGAAAACAGGAGTACAACAATTACAGGTCACATCCGTCGCAATTCCGCAATGAAAGAAATAATAACTGGACATGACAAGGCTATTCTCACAACGCAAATCGTGAACAAAACAGACACCACCCACATGACAACCACTGGCAGAGTAATAGTTACAGAAAAAGATCGCATTTCCGTAGTAATGCATATGACAGAGACAATCATAGAAACAGACAATATGGCAACCAGAACTATTATTATCACGGGAGACAGAATAACTTCAGACGCAACGGTCCACCTTGCAGTGATAATTCAGGGAGAAATTCTCCACCACTTAACCGACAAGAAATAATCCACAGGAACTACCGACAAAACAACAGACCTGAATTCCATCAGAACTGGCGAGCTTTAAACAGGGCAGGGCCCTCTCGTCACGGTGAATTTGTGGAAGTTAGGTCTCCAAATCCCAATAACGATGCGCGCCAACAAAGAAACAGACAATGACTCGCACCGCAGGCAGCCACTTGCGCCTGCTGGCTCAGGGAAAAATAACATTGACGCTAACTTTGAGCAAAATTCCAGTATTCTTTATGGACGTATACTGCATGATAATTGCATTCAAGCTGAAACTCTGAGTACTTTGAAGATTAAAAGATTGTACCACATTTCAAATGTAAAACCGTTTATTGAAAGATAATCTGCTTTTTAACTTTGTCTTTGTTATAAAACTTTTCAATTCACGCTACTAGTACGCTTTGTCACACTAAGAAACTGTTAACATGCAACAACGTTTGAAGTTAAATATCCAGTCAAGAACCAAGAGAACTTATTTAAACAGAAATTACGAATGCATTGTT
The DNA here is from genome assembly GCF_023864275.1 of Schistocerca cancellata. Classification (NCBI taxonomy): domain Eukaryota; kingdom Metazoa; phylum Arthropoda; class Insecta; order Orthoptera; family Acrididae; genus Schistocerca; species Schistocerca cancellata. Next base: position 600,499,962 of record NC_064628.1, on the reverse strand, counting down.
ATTGCGAACAGACGACACAGTGTTATTGTGTGTGTACATTCTTGCTTGTTAGTTGTACGATTACGTAACGACTATAAGGTTCACATACTTAGAACATTTACCAGTACTGCTAATGAGATTTTAATGAAACATTTTGGTGTACTTGAAAATACATTCTGAATTAAAGTACTTTCTGAGAGATACCAGATGACACAGTGGTTAGTTTATGTGACAGCTACAAGATTATATCACGACGTTACTAATGAGTGACAATTTACAATGTTGCTTTTGCGGTGTATCTGTTTTATATCTGCACAGTTTTTCTGAATTCTTCTGGAAAGTAAAACATGTTTAATAGTAACTTTTGTGGTATAGCTACAATGAGACAGCCTTTTCTGTAGCACAACAATACGTTACAGCACAGTAATTTCTTCATCACAACAATAAGCGTAATAACTAAGATATCTATACGCAAAGCATTTCACTTTTGTTTATGATGAGGTAAGTACATTGACTTCAGCAGAACTTTGCTTACAGAGGACGATAACTACTACACTTCCACAGAATTATCTTACAGCAAGACGCACATTTAGCGCTACAGGACACACATTTGAGTGCTTATTTTTGTACTTAAAACATTTATTTTTCAAGATTTTTGAATTACAAAGAAAGTTTTCCGTGATACATTTCATTCCATTGCTGTAATCTGTAACACCTGAGGGTATAATTACATTAATCCTCAGGGGGGTACACGCCTACTTTGTGTACCATGTGTTTGGCAAGCACAAGGAGCCCTAGGTAATATGGTATTTGCTTATACGACTTTACACATCGGTACCATATTTCTCTAACACACAAATTACACAGCTATCTGATCATTTAACTGAGAGAGACAAACTTTTTTTACTACATCAGTGACAGATGTTTACGTAATTACACTGTTGGATAACTTCACACTTAAGAAATTGTATTTTGTCTGTACTGTGTGAACCCTTCATATTTTTCAGAACCATTGTGATACTATGAGAGCTTTGAATGATGTATTTGGTAAGGGAGAATGATTTTAAAGTACGTTTGAGGTAGATGACACTATTGAAATGAGCAGAGAATTTTTTTTAGGTTTTGACATTGTTGCAGAAAGCTACAACGTTTTTGAGATTTGACTGAGGTGTTATGATGTTATTATTACGACAACGATGTGTATTATGCTGTTGGGGTATGTTTATGATTAATAAGCTGATGCTATATGAGTTATTTGATTAAGCTACGTATCTGTTATGAAATATTGAAGAAGTGTCGACGAATAAGGTAAGGAATAATGAGTAGTGATTAGGGACTCTGATTCATGAAAAAGGATGTTGGAAACCAAGAATCGTACTTTGAGAGTTATGAAATGTGTGTAAATGCGTGAATGTACCACAATGCTGGCGAAAATTTTTTGGACACTGTTATATTCATAGGATTTTGTTTCTACAGATTTGTAACGCAAATTCTTGACCTGTGAAATATTTTTATATGAGACTGTCACTGTAGCAGAAACTGCTGTCGTAAATATTTCCGTAAGAAAGTTAAGTGACCAACTGCACGTAATGCGTCGTTGGTACCCAGCTGTGTCAGACGCCTGGAGAAAAAGCCATTAGGGTGTGCCTTTCGAGAGGCACAGGTAGAAAAAAAAAGGGGAGGCCATTATCCTCGCTGTTGACATTCCTTTGTAGAAAGCATCGTAAATACGACACCCTCCAACTTGAAAACATGATAACACTGTGGAGCTCTTAATTTATGATATTTACTGCAATGCCTAATGAAATGACGAGAAATATTTTTATGTCTATACACCTGATTATGGCTACTGTCTTTCTAGTTGAGAGAAATGGCATATGGCTTGCTTTACATATTTATTTGCTCATTTTCTTTAATATCTAGTTTCTAGCTGCACTGCAGCATTGTTTAAAATGAAATTTTATGAATGTACTAATATAAATATTTTATGCTTACAGATCCAGTAAATAATTTTATGATCTATTCAAAAAAATGAAGGAGCATAAAAAGACATTTCCCTTCACAGGAATTGCATACGGAATTTTCTTTTAAAGTGCTTGGTAATTTCTTTCGTAGAATAAGTTGTGGTGCACCACTTTAATTACATAGACATTAAGATGTGAATATACATTTCCCTTGTCTGCATTATTGTCTTTAGTGTAATGTTTTTTTTTTTTTTTTTTGCTGGAGCTATGTCATGTTTAGATATAAGTTATTTCATTCACTACTGCTGTTTGCCAGGCATAGTGTTACTGAATTTGACTTTGTGTTACTCTGCTAAGCAAGTTTATTGCTGATTTATTTTTCTTGTTTGATGCTCATTGCATATTAGTTGTAATATTGTTGCTTACTTTGCCAAATTGAATTTTTTGTCATTGATGTTTGTGTTAATTGTTTTGTGCTGCTGCATTGCCTCGTCCCTTAGTTTAGCATCTGAGCTCAGTAGATTTAAGTTAGCTTAAGAGGGGGTAGCCCATAAGAGAATGAGTTGCGATGAATTTGAAGAAATGCACTGAGAGGCTATACGAGAAAAATACAGAAAGCATGCTTGGATAGGATTTTCTTTGGTGGAAGCAAAGGTTGAAATAAGATGAACGATCTATGGAATGAAGTTTTGGGTTGGACTGCAGTACCAAATGTTACACTGAAAACGAACCCTGTCCTTTCCTTTTGTGTTATCCCACTATGTGTTTGTGTACCCTTGTGTATTTGTTTTCTTCCTGTCTCTGTGTAGTTTCATAGAATTTTTTCTTCTTTTAATATTAAGCAACATTCACTATGATGAGGAATACTGTTCTCCTCAAATATAATTGGCATTAATAATATGTTATTTACCTTGTAAATATGCTTAGACAACTGTTATTCTGTTTTGTTTTAATGAACATGTGTAAAGTTGATGTTTCAAAAGTTATTCTGATCTTTTATGTATTTACTTATGTCATAATTCCTGTAACACTGATGTATATGTTAGTTCGATTCTTTTGTAAAGGTTGTACTGCAAATGTTATCTGTATTGTTATGTTCTTTAATGGTGTATTTTGTACCTTTGTAATTGTATTCTTACGTTATAAAATTGTAATTGATACCAGTTCATCATATTATTAACTTGTTAGTTACATTTCACTGCACACGTTTCTGTTGGTCATAGTATATGGACAATATGTGAGAAGTTGGTACTGTTAGTGTTTGCACGTGTGTTAATAATTCAGCAAGGGACTGGATAACAGCATTGCTGGTTCTAAGGACAATTCCAAAAACTTTGTGAGTGCACAAGTGGTGATTATGGACTTGCTATATTAACTGCAAGACTCTTCAATGGTGATTGTGCACCTGCACAGTCACAACAGATGGCTGCTGGCCATCTCTACAAGGACTACAGTGGGTCTGCATCTTTGATGACCCACCAATACCGTAATCTCTACCAGGACTACAGTGGGTCTGCTCTGTGATGACCCACCTACCAATCTTCTTCAAAACGTCGAATGACAGCTGTGGGTTTGCTCTGTTGTGGCCCATTACCTGTCTGCATGTCGAGAGTCAGCACTGTCTTTCCATTTGAAGGACAGCACTACTTCTTCAAGACTGCATGGAAATCCACTACTTCCGTGTGCATTGTCTTCTACTGCTCAGACTTTGAAAAAAAAACCACTGAAATTTTACTGTGATGAACAGTCTGGACTGTCTTTATGGACTGTGAGAAAATTTTAGCTTTTGACCAACATTGTATAAATAAGTGTGTGCATTTGATATCTTTGTTATTGTAATTATGAAAATTTTTTTCTAATCGTTATTGGCCACTGCCCAAAACAATTTGTAAAATTTTTTGTGGGGAGCATGGGGGCTATGTAAGTAGACTGTTTATGTTTCCTTATTGGCAACGTTACGTAGTGCTCTGTACGAAAATCACAGGCTGTGCTGTGAGCAGTCTATGGCTAGTTTGCATTGTTGTCTGCCATTGTAGTGTTGGGCAGCTGGATGTGAACAGCGCATAGCGTTGCGCAGTTGGAGGTGAGCCACCAGCAGTGGTGGATGTGGGGAGAGTGATGGCGGAGTTTTGAAATTTGTTATACTGGATATTATGAACTGCTATATATATTATGACTATTAAGGTAAATACATTGTTTGTTCTCTATTAAAATCTTTCATTTGCTAACTATCCCTATCAGTAGTTAGTGACTTCCGTAGTTTGAATCTTTAATTTAGCTGGCAGTAGTGACGCTCGCTGTATTGCAGTAGGTTGAGTAACGAAGATTTTTGCGAGGTAAGTGATTTGTGAAAGGTACAGGTTAATGTTAGTCAGGGCCATTCCTTTGTAGGGATTTCTGAAAGTCAGACTGCGTTGCGCTAAAAAAATATTGTGTGTCAGTTTAAGCACAGTCTTGTATAAATGTTCAAAAGGGGACGTTTCAGTTTTAGTAGTAACTTTTGTGGTATAGCTACAATGAGACAGCCTTTTCCGTAGCACAACAATACGTTACAGCACAGTACTTTGTTCATCACGGCAATAAGCGTAATAAGTAAGATATCTATACACAAAGCATTTCACATTTGTTTATCATGAGGTAAGTACAATGACTTAGCTTTCGGAGGACGATAACTACGACACTTCCACAGAGACTATCTTACAACAAGACGCACAGTTTAGCGCTACATTACACGTATTTGAGTGATTAATTTTGTACTTAAAACATTTATTTTTAAAGATATTTGAAGTACAATGATACAAAGATTTTCCATGATACATTTCATTCCATTGCTGTAGTCTGTAACACCTGAGGGTATTATTCATTAATCCTCAGGGAGGTACACGCCTACCATGGGTTTGGCAAGCACAAGGAGCCCTAGCTAATATGGTATTTGCTTATCAAACTTTACACATCGGTACCATATTTCTCTAACACATAAATTACACAGCTATCTGATCATTTAACTGAGAGATAAATATTTCTTTTACTACGTCAGTGACACATGTTTACGCAGTTACACAGTTGGGTAACTTCACACTTATGAAATCGTATTTTGTCTGTACTTTGTGAACTGTTCATATTTTTTTGGAACCATTGTGATACTATGAGTGCTTTGAATGTCGTATTTGGTATGGGATCATGATCTTAAAGTACACTCTTGAAATGACAGGCGTGAATGGAGGGACGAATGGAGACGTGTCGTCTTCAGCGATGAGAGTCGCTTCTGCCTTGGTGCCAATGATGGTCGTATGCGTGTTTGGCACCGTGCAGGTGAGCGCCACAATCAGGACTGCATACGACCGAGGCACACAGGGCCAACACCCGGCATCATGGTGTGGGGAGCGATCTCCTACACTGGCCGTACACCACTGGTGATCGTCGAGGGGACACTGAATAGTGCACGGTACATCCAAACCGTCATCGAACCCATCGTTCTACCATTCCTAGACCGGCAAGGGAACTTGCTGTTCCAACAGGACAATGCACGTCCGCATGTACCCCGTGCCACCCAACGTGCTCTAGAAGGTGTAAGTCAACTACCCTGGCCAGCAAGATCTCCGGATCTGTCCCCCACTGAGCATGTTTGGGACTGGATGAAGCGTCGTCTCACGCGGTCTGCACGTCCAGCACGAACGCTGGTCCAACTGAGGCGCCAGGTGGAAATGGCATGGCAAGCCGTTCCACAGGACTACATCCAGCATCTCTACGATCGTCTCCATGGGAGAATAGCAGCCTGCATTGCTGCGAAAGGTGGATATACACTGTACTAGTGCCGACATTGTGCATGCTCTGTTGCCTGTGTCTATGTGCCTGTGGTTCTGTCAGTGTGATCATGTGATGTATCTGACCCCAGGAATGTGTCAATAAAGTTTCCCCTTCCTGGGACAATGAATTCACGGTGTTCTTATTTCAATTTCCAGGAGTGTATGTTATATATTTTGTAAAGATGTTTAGACATTATTGATCTGTTCTGTTTTGTGCTCATGTGTGAAGTTGATGTTTCAAAAGTTATTCTGATCTTTTATGTATGTACTTATGTCATAATTCCTGTAATACTGATGTATATGTTTATTTCTATTCTTTTGTAAAGCCTGTGTTACTACAAATGTTATCTGTACTATTATGTTCCTTAATGATGTGTTTTGTACCTTTGTAATTGTATTCTTATGTTGTAAATTTATAATTGTGTAGACACCAGTTCATCAAATTAAGTTACATTTCACTGCACACTGTTTCTGTTGGTCATAGTATACGCACAATAGATGAGAAGTTGGTAATGTTAGTGTTTGCACGTGTGTTAATAATGCAGCAAGGGACTGATTAACAGCATTGCTGGTTCTAAGCACAATTCCAAAAACTTTGTGAGTGCACAAGTGTGGGTTAAGGATTTGCTATATTGTCTGCAAGACTCTTCGATGGTGATTGTGCACCTGCACAGTCGCAACAGATAGCGGCTGGCCATCTCTACATTGACTACAGTGGGTGTGCATCCTTGATAGCCCACCAATACCATTATTTCTACAAAGACTGCAGTGGGTCTGCACCTTTGATGACTCACCAATACCATTATTTCTACAAGGACTGCAGTGGGTCTGCACCTCTGGTGGCCCACCAATACCGTAATCTCTACCAGGACTACAGTGGGTCTACTCTGTGATGACCTACCTACCAATATTCTTCAACTTCGACTGACTCTGCTGTGGGTTTGCTCTGTTGTGGCCCATTACCCGCCTGTATGTCAAGAGTCAGCACTGTCTTTCCGTTAGAAGGACAACACTACTTTCTCAAGACTGCATGGAAATCCACTACTTCCATGTGCATTTTCTTTTACCGCTCAGACTTTGAGAAAAACACTCCTATTTTAATGTGATGAACGATCAGGACTGTCTTTATAGACTGTGAGAAAATTTTAGCTTTTGACCAACATTGTATCAATAAGTGTGTGCATTTAATATCTTTGTTATTGTAATTATGAAAAATTTTATCAAATCATTATTGGCTACTCCCCAAAACAATTTGTAAAATTTTTTGTGGGGAGCATGGGGGCTATGTAAGTAGGCTGTTTAGGTTTTCTTATTGGTAACGCCACATAGCGCTCTGTATGAAAAATCACTGGCTGTGCTGTGTGCAGTCTGTGGCTAGTTTGCATTGTTGTCTGCCATTCTAGTGTTGGGCAGCTGGATGTTAACAGCGCGTAGCGTTGCGCAGTTGGAGGTGAGCCGCCAGAAGTGATGGATGTGGGGAGAGAAATGGCGGAGTTTTGAAATTTGTAAGACTGGATGTTATGAACTGCTATATATATTATGACTTTTGAACACTATTAAGGTAAATACATTGTTTGTTCTCTATCAAAATCCTTCATTTGCTAACTATGCCTATTAGTAGTTAGTGCCTTCAGTAGTTTGAATCTTTTATATAGCTGGCAGTAGTGGTGCTCGCTGTATTGCAGTAGTTCGAGTAACGAAGATTTTTGTGAGGTAAGTGATTTGTGAAAGGTATAGGTTAATGTTAGTCAGGGCCATTCTTTTGTAGGGATTTTTGAAAGTCAGATTGCGTTGCGCTAAAAATATTGAGTGTCAGCTTAAGCACAGTCGTGTATAATTGTTCTAAGGGGACGTTTCATATTTTCTGTGTGCATATATTTTGTCTTTTATAATGCCACGGTCTAAGAAAATTTCGAGGTAATATGTACACGAGAGCAAAAGTACACGCAGCAACTAGTGAAGGTAATGAAAATAGAAATTCTAATTTGTTCCAATAAACTGTTCCACGTGATCTTGCTTCTCCACCAAGCACATCGAGAAAAACGCTTTTTAATTTGAATGAGATAGGTCTAATGTAAAACACCGATCTGAAAAAGTGGTGAGATTATTATCAGTATAGATATTCTTTCTATACGTGCAAATAATAATATTGTAAAGTTGCAGCTTCTTTGTGCATAGTAGGGGATAAACTTGCTAGGTTTGGATTACAGCTAAGCTGGTGATTATATGTAAAGTCTGGAATAAATCTGATGCAAAAAAATTCTCGGAGCCTACAACACACACATATGGTTTATGGTATGAGGTGCACTGGCAAGAGACAGCGTAGTGCAGTATTATTGTGTAGAATGCTGTATTTGCCATCACCGCCATCTACGTTTTCTAGTCACCATGGCATAATTTAAAGAAACATGAAAGATGTATATGAAGGGAATATGATAATTGCTGCACGACAAGCTATGTCAACAAATTATGGAGTGAAAGATATTTGTGTAGCTGTCGCCGGGACCTGGCAGAAATATGTCCACATCTGTCACCATAGTGTTGTTGCTTCCACATCATTAGACACCTGTGAAGTTATTGATGTAGAGGCTCTCAAATTATTTTGGATGGTGTATTAATGAAGTGTCTAATCATAAATGCGACAAAAATTATGTTGGTTCTGGTAGAGGCATGGAGGTCCTGGGTACTGTAGAAATTTTCAAACGGTCCTTACATGAACCTGGTGTGCGTTATTTACAATACCTCGGTGATTGTGGTAGTAAGGCTTACCAAGGTTAAAGACCCAAGCCCTGTAGTAGTGGAACTGAAATTGTAAAATTGGAGGGTGTAGGCCGAGTCCAAAACAAAATAGAAGCAAGATTACGAAAACTGAAGTCACAACTAAGTGGGCAAAAAGTGAGAGACAGGAGATTTGGTGGGGCTGGCCGATTTACAGACAAAGAAGTAGATCTTTCGCAAATATATTACGTAATGCCGCTAGAAATAATGTAAATGATCTAGAGGCTATGAAAATTGTAGTATAGGATTCCTTGTTGCACAGAGCTTCAACACATGCAAAGCCTCAACTTACGATGTTCCCTAAACAAAGTGAATCTTGGTGTGATTTTCATCGGGGTCCTGTTGGTAGTTACATGTAAAAGCATAATCACTCACTTCCTTATCCTTTCATACAGAGCATAAAACCTATGTATAAGGAACAAAGTGGTAAGAAGTTTCTGAAAACATGTATTAACTTTCGAACCCAGAAATTGAACAAAAACTTCAAAAACTGTTTGTGTGATCGTCTGCCAAGACTGTGTCTGTTGAACTAAAAGCTAGGAAAATTGGAGTACATCATGTAGCTATGTGTTTCAGCAGTGGTGTCATAAGCAGAGAGAAGTTATCTAGCCGGCCGTTGTGGCCGAGCAGTTCTAGGCGCTTCAGTCTGGAACCGCACTACTGCTACGGTCGCAGTTTCGAATCCTGCCTTGGGAATGGATGTGTGTGATGTCCTTAGGTTAGTTAGGTTTAAGTAGTTCTAATTTCTAGGGGACTGATGACCTCGAATGTTAAGTCCCATAGTGCTCAGAGCCATTTGAATCATTTAGAAGTTATCTGTGAACTGAAAGGAGACAGGAATGAACATTATCAGAGTCCTTTGCTTGGTTGTTGAATAACGATTCTTCTATGCAGCTCGAGCGACAGAAGTTTGTTCAAAAGAGGCAAGCCAAGGACAAAATCAGGTTTCAAATCAAAATGTTTATGGAGCTAAAATGTTATGAGACAACGGACCAATAAGAATATTTATTTAACTGTGTGTTGCTAAAAACTACATTTTGGTTGTATAGTAACAATTTTCTCAAAAACTATAAGAGATAAAAGACTGAGATTTGGCATAATTATTTTAGACAATCCGCAACATATTCTCCCCAGGTTTTATATTTTTGAAGTGAATACTTTAGGTATAATATGTGCTTTGTGAGACGAAAACAATACAAAATTTTCAAATTTTTTTGTCAGACAAAAAATATTATAAGAGAAGAACTATTTATTCTTAGGACATACACTGAGGCGCCAAAGAAACTGGTATAGGCATGCGTATTCAAATACAGAGATACGTAAACAGGCAGAACATGGCGCTGCGATCGCCAACGCCTATACAAGACAAGAAGTGCCTGGCGCAGCTCTTAGATCGGTTACTGCTACTAAAATGGCAGTTATCAAGATTTAAGTGAGTTTGAAATCACTCGCTAAAACTTTTGTGTGTAAGTTCAGTGTTGATCATAATAAGTAAAGACAGTAATGTCTGAGTACGTTTAGTTTTGCTCAGCTGTTTGAAAAGCAAATAACGTAAGAGGTTTTATAGCACAGTATTTCATTAATTTTTCAAAGGGGATGTTTCATATGATAATGGCAGGTCGCCATATGAAACATCCCCTTAGAAAAATTAATGAATTACTGTGCTGGAAAACCTCTTACGTTATTTGCATTTCAGACAGCTGAGCAAAACTAAACGTACTCACACATTACTCTCTTTACTTATTTTGATCAACACTAAACTGACACACAATATTTTTAGCGCAACGCAATCTGACTTTCAAAAATCCCTACAAAAGAATGGCCCTGACGAACAATAACCTGTACCTTTCATGAATCAATTACCTCACAAAAATCTTCATTACTCGAACTACTGCAATACAGCGAGCGCCAATAGTGCTAACTAAAAGATTCTAACTACTGAAGTCACTAACTACTGATAGGCTTAGTTAGCAAATGAAAGATTTTGATAGAGAACTAACATTGTATTTACCTTAATAGTGTTGAAAAGTCATAATATATATGTATTTCAGTTCATGACATCCAGTCTTACAAATTTACTGTCTCTGATGGACACACGTCCAGATCATCCGCTCTCAAAACTCTGCCATCTCTCTCCCCACATCCACCACTGCTGGCGGCTCACCTCCAACTGCGCAACACTATGCGCTGTTCACATCCAACTACCCAACACTACAATAGCAACTATTCCAACAATGCCAACCAGCCACAGACTTCACACAGCACAGTCAGTGATTTTCATATAGAGCGCTACGTGGCGTTACCAACATAAAAACCTAAACAGCCTACTTACAAAGCTTCATAAACATAGTATTTATAATGTTTGAGAAAATGGTACCTTAAATGCATTATATTTTGATAGTAAAAAATTAACATTTATTAACTATTTATTCTTTTATTTTCAATTTGACAACCATAAAACCGTGGAAAATCAGACCAATGTTGCTTAAGGTATATGGCATGTGTAGGAAACGTTCACTGATATCCACTGAGAACCTTAAGAAGTATAACGATTTATGTTTGGAACTGCAATTGCACCTGTACTCTACCCATTTCCGTTACCAGTAGTTAGATCAGATTGTTCGTATATCCATGGGTCAAATTAAACAAAAAGTGGGATATTTTCTGGCCATGAATTTCGGATTCATAGCTTTCGTGCACTCTTAGGTAACTGAAAACTGGTAACAGCGAAGCAATGCTCAGAAAATGTTTAATCCATATGTGTATGGTCTCACTGAATAAGGACTGTATGGATATTTTCAGCAAGATGGAGCACCAGCACAAACGACCTTGGCAACAATGTCACGAGTGAAAGAAGTGTTCCGTGCGGAGAGAATAATCAGTTGAGGCAGTTATATTACCTGTGGGGCAAGTTAAAGGGTCAGGTGTACTCAAATAGTTCTTATACAGTGGAAGAACTACAACTGGCTATTGTAAACAATATTGCTGCTGTCCTTCAAGCAGAGCTCCTGCACGTGTCTCGTAGTCTTATAAATCGGGCACAGCGATGCATGGACGACAACGGGTTGTGTTTGTTTCGTGGTTGTTTTAGGGCCCAGAAACAACTAGGGTTATACGCGCCCATGAGAAAATTGTATAACACGAAGACAAAGAGAAGGAAGAGATGACAGATAAAGACAGGGACATTTAGAAAGGTCTATAAAATACTCAATAGAGAAACGTATGTCGAGAAGTAAAAGTCAAACGTGCACGTAGTGGTGAGGGAGCATCACTTAACAAATGGCGACGGCTAAAAAGACCGTAGCCAGAACGCAGACTGACTTATGACCTAAGATGTTGAGTCCCATAGTGCTCAGAGCCATTTGAACCATTTAGAACGCAGACTAGTAAAAATGATATCCTCGCGGCGAGAGAGCCAAGAGCAGAAAGCCCAAGCCGCTGGGAGAGGCTTAATAACCCGGAGCCCGTTCCCATGAAGGGAGGACACGTGGTGATGCCAAAGTGTCGCCACCTGGCGGAGGGAATGTAAGAAGTGGTGGCCTGAGGTACACGGACTGCGGCCTTGGCAGCAGCGACAGCAGTGTCGTTTCCTGTCAGACCGACGTGACTAGGAACCTACATAAACAATACAGTGTCTCCATCAAGAGTGAGCAAGTGACAGCTTTCCTGGACCCGTTGCAGCAAGGTATGGACGATGTGAAGCAGACAGAGGCTTTGAAGGGGACTGAGAGAGTCTGTGCAGATGAGGAAAGTGAAAAGCCGGATGAACTGTGTGGCCTGATGCAGGGCGAAGAACTCTGCTGTAAATAGCGAGCAGTGTTCCGGAAGCACATACCGAAAAACGTTGGCGCCAATGACGAAGGCACATCCGACAGACACCTAGAGCCATCAGTATACACAAAGGCACTATCGCGAAGTGCCATGCGAAGGTCGCGAAACTGAAGGCGATTGAGCGAGCCTGGAGTAGTGTCCTTAGGGAACGAATGAAGGCCAAGCCGAACACGGACCCCCGCACGAAACCAAGGTGGTGAATGGTTCACGCCGGGAAAGTTGCAGGGAGCGTCAAGTAAGTTGCCGGAGCAAGAGCCGAAAGTGATTTCCAGGAGTTAACAGAGAAGAGGGATGCGCCCCATACTGGCGATCAAAGGAGTCATCGAAGAAGCAGGCATTGGATGGGTGGCCACGCATGGCAGATACACGACATGCATACCTGCTGAGGAGAAAGTCACGGCGGTAGGACAGTGGTAGTTCAGCAGCTTCTGCATACAGACTCTCAACTGGGCTAGTGTAAAAGGTGCCCGTGGCCGAATGGATGCCACGATATTGTATAGTATTGAGACGATTTAAGAGGGACGGACGTGGAGATGCATAAACGAAAACCCATTGTCTAGTTTCGAACGGACAAGAGACCGGTACAAATGAAGGAGGGTGGTTGGATCTGCACTCCAGGAAGTACCATTGAGGACAGTTAGGACATTGACGTCAACGGTGGCCATTTCCAGCATCATATATGATGCTCATTACCAAAGTCAATCCCACAACAGTCCTATGCTCACAAGGGAACCTTCTCATCGCACCCCCCTCAGATTTAGTTATAAGTTGGCACAGTGGATAGGCCTTGAAAAACTGAACACAGATCAATCGAGAAAACAGGAAGAAGTTGTGTGGAACTATGAAAAAAATAAGCAAAATACACAAACTGAGTAGTCCATGCGGAAGATAGGCAACATCAAGGACAGTGTGAGCTCAGGAGCGCGGTGGTCTCGTGGTTAACATGAGTAGCTGCGGAATGAGAGGTCCTTGGTTCATGTCTTCTCTCTGGTGAAATGTTTAATTTTTTATTTTCAGACAATTATTATCTGTCCGTCCGATGCGATCACTTTTTTGGGAGTGATTATCACATCCACAAGAAAACCTAAATCGGGCAAGGTAGAAGAATCTTTTTACCCATTCGCCAAGTGTACAAGTTAGGTGGGTCGACAACATATTCCTGTCATGTGACGCACATGCCGTCACCAGTGTCGTATAGAATATATCAGACGTGTTTTCCTGTAGAGGAATCGGTTGACCTATGACCTTGCGATCAAATGTTTTCGGTTCCCATTGGAGAGCCACGTCCTTTCGTCTACTCATCGCACGGTTTTGCGGTGCGGTCGCAAAACACAGACACTAAACTTATTACAGTGAACAGAGACGTCAATGAACGAACGGACAGATCATAACTTTGCGAAATTAAAGAAAGTAAACTTTTCACTTGAGGGAAGACTTGAACCAAGGACCTCTCATTCCGCAGCTACTCATGTTAACCACGAGATCACGCCGCTCCTAAGCTCACACTGTCCTTGATGTTGCCTATCTTCGCATGGACTACTCAGTTTGTATATTTTGCTTATTTTCTTCATAGTTCCACACAACTTCTTCCTGTTTTCTCGATTGATCTGTGTTCAGTTTTTCAAGTCCTATCCACTGTGCCTACTTATAACTAAATCTGAGGGGGGTGCGATGGGGAGGTTCCCTTGTCTGTATTTTCTGGGCCAGTTTTTATTTAGTTCAGCTTTACCAATGAGAAGTAGTTGCCACTACTGAGATGGAACATTGCTACTTACTACTATTTTAAATTCTGTCACTCGTTATTGGTAAAAACATTGGTAGCCCCAAAACTTACCGGGTATTTTGTTTACATTGAGTACTTAAAAAGGCAGTGTTGTGAAAAAAAGTGGAATTACGTGATGTTTTTAATCGAATGGACTTTTAATATTTTCTTAAACTCATCAACAATGCTCCGAACCGCTTCCCGAAACTTTTGGTCCTCAATCACCTTCAGAAAAGACTGTTTACTATTGGTCTGCTGAATTTCGTCGTGGTCGTGTTTCCCTCAACAATCAGTTCCGTGTAGGTAGACAAAAATTGATTGTTGTTACAATAAGATGAATACTTTTGGCGTAACGAAGACTCCTGTACATTCATTTCTGAGTAAACATTTAGCTATGAAAAAGATCTCTTCCCTACAGACTCAGGACAACTTAACCGATCCTCAAAAACACGTTCGAATTAATTGGTATAAGGGAAAGCTCAAAAAATTCGGCCAAGTAAATATAGACTAGATATACAACGTCGTAAGAGTTGACGAAAATTAAGTCTACTCTATTTGATCAAAAGTGTTCGGACAGAGATTAGTGGATATCAATATGGCGTGTAACCACCTTTCTCCTTCCTGACGGCTTGAACTCTGCCAGGGACACTTTCTATGAGGTGTCTGGATGATGTGGAGGAATGGCAGCCCGTACTTACTCATGAGCCACAACCAGAGAAGGCACGGTAGTGATAACAAGTTTGTTTGGTGAACAGTGTGATCGAAAAAGTTAGGAATATAAAAATGAGCTAATGTGACAACCAGACCAGATGAGAGGAAACGCAGATGCCAGAAAACTGTAAGTAATTACTTACTTACATTAAAAAAACGTGAAGTGAACTGTTTGATAATCTAAAAATAACACATATCAAAAGAAAACTCTATCGTTCTAGATGCCACTGAAGATGCGTTAGAGCAAAAAAAGGAGAAATGCGTCTGCGAAAAATAAATTACAGTGTAGCAAGAAAACCTGGTTTTCATTTACAAAACAAACATTACTTGATGATGTTTGACGCTTGGATCTGGAGCGAAGCTGACGTTATAACTTATCCAGAAGGTGTTCCATTGGCTTCAGGTCGGGACTTGGAGCAGGCTAATCCACTTCACGAATGTGTTCTCAAATTATTGCCTCGCAGATGTTTTGTGACAGGGTGCATTGTCAGGCTGACACCAAAAAATAATTACCTCCGAGCTGTTTCTCTACGCTAAGCTGTACAGAGTGCTGTAAAATATGCTAATATCCTTCCGCATTTAGTATTTTCTTAAACTCGGTTACAGGATCACGAACTAATCGCGAAAAACAACACTGTACCGCTAAACCAGCTCTCCCGCACTTCACTGCACAGGTCGACAGGTAAAATTCTCCAATTATTCCCCAAACGCAAATCCTTCTATCGGACTGCCATAGACTATAGCGTGATTCATGGCTCCAAATCACTGGTTTCCAGTCATCCGCTGTCCAGGCGTGCCGCTCTTTCCACCTCCTCAAGAATCGCTTAACTCTGACTATAGAATTGTGTGGCTTATGAGGGGACGTTTGACCCTTGTAGCCCATTCTTTTTAACTACGTTCTCACAGTCATTCTGCTAGCTGTACTGCTTGTGGGACTTTGAAACTCACGAGTGATTCCTTTCGACGTTTCATGCGATTTTCTATGACCAGTCCGCCCCCGTTAGCTGAGTGGTAAGCGCGGCAGAATGCCACGCCGTGGGGCCCGGGTTCGATTCCCGGCAGGGGCAGGAGATTTTCTCCGCTGAGGACTGGGTGTTGTGCTCATCATTTCATCCCCATCTCCGACGAGCAAGTCGTCCAATGTGGCGTAGAATGCAATGAGTACTTGCCCTCGGCGGCCGAACTTCCCCTAATGGGGGACTCCCAGCCCACAGTGCCGTACGCTCATTTCCATTTCTACGGCCAACTTTCGCAATGCTCGACGGTCCCTGGCCGTCAGTATATGAAGTCTGCGTGGTGCTGGTTTACTTCTCGTTGTTTCTTCATGTTTCCACTTCACAGTTACGTCATCAGTATTTGATTTGGGTAGCTTTAGAAGTGGTCAAATGCCCCTGATGAATTTATTACTCAGATGACATCCAGTGACTAGTCCATATTCAAAGTCACTGAGCTCTCATGATTGACCCATTCTGTGGTTACTGCTTCTGTGTTGACAACACAATACTCTCAGCCTCCTTTTTTTATAGCAGGTCCAGCTCTTCTGACATATAGCCGTTAATTCCGCGTTACAAAGGTGCACGGCTACCTTTGTTCAGGTAGTGCATTTGTACAATTCGGAGACCAAGAAGGCAACTGTTTTAGTGTTCCATGAAAAACAGAAACCAACTAAACTCCATCGTTCGCAAAGAACTTCCAAGAAAACTATCACTTTTTATCTTTGGTTCCAGTGAAAATGTCGCGATCATTGCTTTGGAGGAACGAAGAACAGTCATCATGAGTCTAATAACCTTCTCTCAACACGATATAGCGTCCCCAGTGAAATAATACGAAAACCCTTAAAAAACAGTATTTATAAAGAAGAGACATTTAAAAATTGAATAATATAAATTTTTCTCATGTACCCGTAAAATAATAATTTCTCTGTGTAAGTTTCGAGGGAAAAGAATTATAACAAAATGATCTAAAGAGACGACAAGATACTCTCTTTTGTTAATTTTTTTAGTCGTCTTCACTTCCTCTCTTGTCTTGGTTGCGTGTAGACGGACATCTTGCGAGTGCTGGCAAATGTAAGCACATTTGTACTAATTAAGCAGATATATGTTGATAGTGAACGCATTATTGTGGCCAAGATAGACACAAAGCCCATGCCTACTACAGTAGTACAAGTTTATATGCCAACTATCTCTGCAGATGATGAAGAAATAGATGAAATGTATGACGAGATAAAAGAAATTATTCAGGTAGTGAAAGGAGACGAAAATTTAATAGTCATGGGTGACTGGAATTCGTCAGTAGGAAAAGGGAGAGAAGGAAACATAGTAGGTGAATATGGATTGGGGGGAAGGAATGAAAGAGGAAGCCGCCTTGTAGAATTTTGCACAGAGCATAACTTAATCATAGCCAACACTTGGTTCAAGAATCATAAAAGAAGGTTGTATACCTGGAAGAATCCTGGAGATACTAGTAGGTATCAGATAGATTATATAATGGTAAGACAGAGATTTAGGAACCAGGTTTTAAATTGTAAGACATTTCCTGGGGCAGATGTGGATTCTGACCACAATCTATTGGTTATGAACTGCAGATTGAAACTGAAGAAACTGCAAAAAGGTGGGAATTTAAGGAGATGGGACCTGGATAAACTGAAAGAACCAGAGGTTGTAGAGAGTTTCAGGGAGAGCATACGATAACAATTGACAGGAATGGGGGAAAGAAATACAGTAGAAGAAGAATGGGTAGCTCTGAGGGATGAAGTAGTGAAGGCAGCAGAGGATCAAGTAGGTAAAAAGGCGAGGGCTAATAGAAATCCTTGGGTAACAGAAGAAATATTGAATTTAATTGATGAAAGGAGGAAATACAAAAATGCAGCAAATGAAGCAGGCAAAAAGGAATACAGACGACTCAAAAATGATATCGACATGAAGTGCAAAATGGCTAAGCAGGGATGGCTAGAGGACAAATGTGAGGATGTAGAGGCTTGTCTCACTAGGGGTAAGATAGATACTGCCTACAGGAAAATTAAAGAGACCTTTGGAGAGAAGAGAACCACTTGTATGAACATCAAGAGCTCAGATGGCAACCCAGTTCTAAGCAAAGAAGGGAAGGCAGAAAGGTGGAAGGAGTATATGGAGGGTTTATACAAGGGCGATGTACTTGAGGACAATATTATGGAAATGGAAGAGGATGTAGATGAAGACGGAATGGGAGATAAGATACTGCGTGAAGAGTTTGACAGAGCACTGAAAGACCTGAGTCGAAACAAGGCCCCGGGAGTAGACAACATTCCATTAGAACTACTGATGGCCTCGGGAGAGCCAGTCATGACAAAACTCTACCATCTGGTGAGCACGATGTATGAGACAGGCGAAATACCCTCAGACTTCAAGAAGAATATAATAATTCCAATCCCAAAGAAAGCAGGTGTTGACAGATGTGAAAATTACCGAACAATCAGTTTAATAAGTCACAGCTGCAAAATACTAACGCGAATTCTTTACAGACGAATGGAAAAACTGGTAGAAGCCGACCTCGGGGAAGATCAGTTTGGATTCCGTAGAAATGTTGGAACACGTGAGGCAATACTGACCTTACGACTTATCTTAGAAGAAAGATTAAGAAAAGGCAAACCTACGTTTCTAGCATTTGTAGACTTGGAGAAAGCTTTTGACAATGTTAACTGGAATACTCTCTTTCAAATTCTGAAGGTGGCAGGGGTAAAATACAGGGAGCGAAAGGCTATTTACAGTTTGTACAGAAACCAGATGGCAGTTATAAGAGTCGAGGGGCATGAAAGGGAAGCAGTGGTTGGGAAAGGAGTAAGACAGGGTTGTAGCCTCTCCCCGATGTTATTCAATCTGTATACTGAGCAAGCAGTAAAGGAAACAAAAAAAATTCGGAGTAGGTATTAAAATTCATGGAGAAGAAGTAAAAACTTTGAGGTTCGCCGATGACATTGTAATTCTATACTTGAAAAAAGAGACAGCATTGGTCGTATATTTTTCTATTGCAAAATCGATTTTCTGTCACTGAGTGACCATCTTCAGTGCTATATTGTATAACAAATTGGGATGCACTGTTGTTACTAAGCCGTAAGCTTAGTAACAACAGTGCATCCCAATTTGTTATACAATATAGCACTGAAGATGGTCACTCAGTGACAGAAAATCGATTTTGCAATAGAAAAATATACGACCAATGCTGTCTCTTTTTTCAAGTATACCTGTTACCTGGTCGTAGTGCACAAGACAACATGGAGTCGCCAATCAAGATCATTGTAATTCTGTCAGAGACAGCAAAGGACTTGGAAGAGTAGTTGAACGGAATGGACAGTGTCTTGAAAGGAGGATATAAGATGAACATCAACAAAAGCAAAACGAGGATAATGGAATGTAGTCAAATTAAGTCGGGTGATGCTGAGGGAATTAGATTAGGAAATGAGACACTTAAAGTAGTAAAGGAGTTTTGCTATTTAGGGAGTAAAATAACCGATGATGGTCGAAGTAGAGAGGATATAAAATGTAGACTGGCAATGGCAAGGAAAGCATTTCTCAAGAAGAGGAATTTGTTAACATCGAGTATAGATTTAAGTGTCAGGAAGTCGTTTCTGAAAGTATTTGTATGGAGTGTAGCCATGTATGGAAGTGAAACATGGACGATAACTAGTTTGGACAAGAAGAGAATAGAAGCTTTCGAAATGTGGTGCTACAGAAGAATGCTGAAGATAAGGTGGGTAGATCACGTAACTAATGAGGAGGTATTGAATAGGATTGGGGAGAAGAGAAGTTTGTGGCACAACTTGACTAGAAGAAGGGATCGGTTGGTAGGACATGTTTTGAGGCATCAAGGGATCATAAATTTAGCATTGGAGGGCAGTGTGGAGGGTAAAAATCGTAGATGGAGACCAAGAGATGAATACACTAAGCAGATTCAGAAGGATGTAGGTTGCAGTAGATACTGGGAGATGAAGAAGCTGGCACAGGATAGAGTAGCATGGAGAGCTGCATCAAACCAGTCTCAGGACTGAAGACCACAACAACAACAACATGTTGATTTAACATTATTGTTCACTTTTAATTTGTAAGAGGTGATCCCGATTTCATGTCCGCCTTCCTTGAATTAACCTGCATTCGAGCAATTTACAGTTCAACAATCGCAGCGGCCGATGCAGCCAACGACGCCACTACGTGGCGATATTAACTTATAAAACTTAGCGGAAGGGAAAAACTCGCCCGCTATTAACATAATATACATTTTTCTCCACAGCCGCCCGACGATGCAGAAAATACGTAGCTTTAAGATTCTTATTTTCAGTACCACAGCCGAGAGCCAGAGCCAGCACTCCGACTACAATGCAATGGTTAACGGAGGTAAGAAAAAATACTCTCGCGCGTGTGTGGGCTGCAATTGCAATTAATAACTAAAGATTTTTTGCTTTAAAGTGAGCTGACTAGCCGAGGAAATTAATATGAAAAGCTTATGCCATTGTTCAATTTATATGCTCATATTTTAAGATTCAGCGGGTCAAACATTCATTAACGTAACAAATAATTCAAGATTAGTATTGTTAAAAACGAGAGCTTCACAAAAGCATTTAATTGTAAATCAAAATAAAATGAAATATCATTTTTATTAAAGCCCACCACGTAAGTCGGCAACAATCTACGTGACCAACAAATAATATATTAAATTACGACGCCGACTGACGCGAGAACGTCAAACAGTAGATTATTTGTGGTAGAAAACATGGAATTAACATTTATTGCCCGTATTTTTCTGATTGATACCCTAACGACTTCTTTTTGTTCCCGTAAGTCAAACAACAGAAACGTGTCGACAACGATCATCATGACCTCAAAATGCTGCTAAGTCTCCCTAAAACCATGGTTTTCAGGTACTAGGGCCAGAGTGGTACAAAGTTTACAAATTTGGTTCGAGTTCACGCAAATAACTGATGAAATGGGAATTTTTAGACTCAGTTAACTTTTCCATGGAAAATACAATAGGAAATTAAAGTTGAGAGATAAGATAAATATTAGGCAGTGTAAAATATATTGTAGAAAGTGTTGTGCGTAAAGACGGAAAGTCGCTAGACATGAAGAGGCATAGGCAAGATGAGTCTCGAATGAGTAATGGGAAAACTGGAAATAAAACAGACACGAAACAGTTTCCTTACGCTTCGCCAATGCAACTACCTGATTTTCTAAAAGAAAAAAAAAAGTTCAGTTTCACACATAATTATTTTGTATCTTGTTAAATCAGTTATTGAGGAGGAGCAACATGTTAGAGGAAAATTTTTCCACTTCCCTTCACTTTATGCCATTTATTATTTCCAGTCTGCAGAAGTATGAGTCACACAGTTTGCAGACTAGTACACACGAACGTGATATTTGCTTGCTGACTAAATCTCTTAGGGAGCTCCGTTCTTCTGACAACAGAATCGTTTAAAATATTTTCGTTTACAAGGTTGCAGGCTCTCAATACCCGGCCTACACAATGGACTGTCAGAGTAAATCGAATAGAAATGCTGCATCATTCGAAAACGCCGTTTGGAGCATGAGTCGCCCTGTGCGCCGAGACTGCGGAACTTCCGTTTCCATTAGCATTTATTGTGCCTCTTGTAACAATGCGAGCCGCTGCGTTATGTCCATTGTGTAGGGACGGAAACGCTGGCGGTGCGAGCAGAGCCAGCTGGCTTCGGCTCTTCGTATGCTCTAATTACATCAGTAAACTGACAAATGTCTCATGAAACGATGCGATCTCAACGATTAAATTAGTCTTGTGAAAGAACTTTCACGGCGAATACTGGTAGCACTGAAGGAGTCGTAGGTTACTCAGCCGAACAGATGTTCTCTTCTGTAAACATAATCTGCTTCTCCTCCTAAAGAATTAGGGTAGGACAAAGTCTGTTTCAAACCCTTTTCTTCTTTGTCATCTTCTATCTTTTTATTTATTTACTAGCTGAGTAACAGGCATTGCTCAAGTATGTATTTTTCCAGTCTTCTCCTCCTTCCTCCTCTCACACCCCATCTCTTCCTTCCCTCTCTCTCTGTTCAACTCTTCCACCTCCTTTCTCTGTCCACCTCCTCCTACCCCTCTGTCTGTCCATCTGCTCCTCCCCTCTCTCTCTGTTCATCTTCTTATACCACCCCTGTCCATCTTATCTTTCCCCCTCCGTCCATCTCCTCTTTCCCGTTTCCGCTGGCATCTTATCCACATCGTCTCTCTATACATGTCCTCCACCCCCCACACTCTGCCCATTTCCTCTTGCCCCTCTCTCTGTCATCTCCTCCAGCCCCTCTCTCTCATCTCTTCCTCTCCCTTTCTCTGTCCACCTCCTTCCTCCCCCTTTCTGTCTGTCTATCTCCTCCTCCCTACTTCGCTCTCCACGTTATAAACACAAGCCCAGTAGGTGACTGGTGGTTCTTACCGCTACGGTATTTCTTTACAGATCGTATCAAATCGGTGCACCAAATTTGACAGCAATTGTTCCATGGTTTTTTACCCGTGGTTTTGCCCGCACTTAACATATTTGACACGTATCTGTACACATACACTACTGGCCATTAAAATTGCTACACCACGAAGATGACGTGATACAGACGCGAAATTTAATCGACGGGAAGAAGATCCTGTGATATGCAAATGATTAGCTTTTCAGAGGATTCACACAAGGTTGGAGCCGGTGGCGACATCTAGAACGTGCTCATATGAGGAAAGTTGCCAACCGATTTCTCATACACAAACAGCAATTGACCGGCTTGCCAGGTAAAACGTTGTTGTGATGCCTCGTGCAAGGAGGAGAAATGCGTAACATCACGTTTCCGACTTTGATTAAGGTCAGATTGTAGCCTATCGCGATTGCGGTTTATCGTATCGCAACATTGCTGCTCGCGTTGGTCGAGATCCAATGACTGTTAGCAGAATACGGAATCGGTGGGTTCAGGAGGGTAATACGGAACGCCGTGCTGGATCCCAAAGGCCTCGTGTCGCTAGCAGTCGAGATGACAGGCATCTTATCCACATGGCTGTAACGGATCGTGCAGCCACGTCTCGATCCCTGAGTCAACAGATGTGGACGTTTGCAAGACAACAACCATCTGCACGAACAGTTCGACGACGTTTGCAGCAGCATGGATTATCAGCTCGGAGACCATGGCTGCGGTTGCCCTTGACGCTGCATCGCAGACAGGAGCGCCTGCGATGGTGTACTCAACGACGAATCTGGGTGCACGAATGGCAAAACGTCATTTTTTCGGATGAATTCGGGTTCTGTTTACAGCATCATGATGGTCGCATTCGTGTTTGGCCACATCGTGGTGAACGCACATTGGAAGCGTGTATTCGTCATCGCCATACTAGCGTATCACCCGGCGTGATGGTATGGGGTACCACTGGTTACACGTCTCGGTCACGTCTTGTTCGCTTTGACGGCACTTTGAACGGTGGACGTTATATTTCAGATGTGTTACGACCCGTGGCTCTACCCTTCATTCGATCCTTGCGAAACCCTACATTTCAGCACGATAATGCACGGCCGCATGTTGCAGGTCCTGTACAGGCCTTTCTGGATACAGAAAATGTTCGAATGATGCCCTGGCGAGCACATTCTCCAGATCTCTCACCAACTGAAAACGTCTGGTCAATGGTGGCCGAGCAACTGGCTCGTCACAATACGCCAGTCACTACTCTTGATGAACTGTGGTATCGTGTTGAAGTTGCAAGGGCAGCTGTAACTGTACACGCCATCCAAGCTCTGTTTGACTCAATGCCCAGGCGTATCAAGGCCGTTATTACGGCCAGACGTGCTTGTTCTGGGTACTGATTTCTCAGGATCTATGCACCCAAATTGCGTGAAAATGTAATCACATGTCAGTTCTAGTATAATATATTTGTCCAATGAATACTCGTTTATCATTTGTATTTCTTCTTGGTGTGGCAATTTTAATGGCCAGTAGTGTATTTCCAATTTATCTCCAGCGAAATTCGCGCTGAAGCTTCATTTTCACGCAGCTCGATGTTTATGAAGTCGTATCATCCGAATTATGTATCGTGCAACGATATAATTTTGCAGGTATATGCAGCGGTATATGTGGCTCCTGTCTGCGAAACGTGTTATGAATAGATTTGATAGTAAAGAAGTAACAAATTTAAACGTCATGCATGATGTGGCAGTTTTTCACGCATCTCAGTGTTTGAAGTCATGTCTCCTGAAGTATTTGTCGTGCAGTGATATATTTTTGTAGCTAAATTCAACGGTATATGAGGACACTGTCTGCGAAATGTGATGCGAATGTTGTTAATAGCAAAGAAATAATAAATTTAAACTTCGTGCATGATGCCGCAGACTTTCAGGCAGCTCGGTGTTTACGACGTCATATCCCCTGAACTATGTGTCGAACAATTACGTAATTTTGCTGGTACTTTCACTGGCATATTTGAATGCTGTCTGTAAAATGTGTCGGGAATACAGTTGGTAGCGAAGAAGTAATAAATTAAAACGTCATGTCTGCTGCGCTAGTTTTTCTGCATGCACAGTGAAAATGTAACATGCGAAGACCTTTGTTGTTTTCGTCATTTTGTGGCGGTTTTCAGGTAGAAAAAGGTCCTTAAGGCTTTGAAATTATGTGTAAAGTTTGTTGCAAATCACTAAGTGTTCTTCTTCTTCTTCTTCTTCTTCAGTAGCGCTACAGCCCTTGGTGAGCCTTGGCTTCTTCAACAATCTTCTTCCACACTTCTCGGTTATTTGCTGCTCTTTTCCACCCTCGGACTCCCATACTGGTGATATCCATTATTACCTCGTCGATCCATCTTCTTCTAGATCTCCCTTTTCGCCTAACTGAATGGATCATACCTTTCATCATTTTCTTTGGAATTCTATCCTCTGCCATTCTCTCCAAGTGTCCTAGCCATCGTATTCGCTGTGATTTCACAAATTTTACTATCTCCCTGCCTTGTATTAACTCTTGTAATTCGGCATTGTAGCGTATTCTCCAGCCTTCTTCCTTCCTTATTGGCCCATAGATTTTGCGTGGTATTTTCCGCTCAATGGTTCTTAGTGCATTTTTATCGTGTTCTGTCAACGTCCATACCTCTGAGCCTTATGTGATAACTGGGCGGACTAGGGAATTATATATTAGCAGTTTAGTTTTTCTTGTAACAAGGCTATTTTTGAAAAGATGCATATTTGCAAAGTAAGCTCTGTTTCTTGCTTGTATTCTTTCCCTTATAGCCTTTCCAATACTGTTATTTGTTGTTAGGGGTCCCAAGTAGTTAAAAGGGGACACTCCATTGAAGCATTTCCCATTGATCTTTAGGTTTTTAGGGGTTCTTCTGGCCTCAGATTGTGACATTACCATATATTTTGTTTTGTTTTCATTTACTATGAGGCCACTTCTTAAGGCTTCTGTTTCCATTGCCTGGTATGTTTCTAAGAGTGTATTGGAATTTCTTCCTACTATAGCAATATCATCAGCGTATGCACATATCTGGCTAGTTTTCATAAATATGGTGCCTCTTTTGTTGATTTTATTTACTCCACTGTGCAGGGTCTATATTGAATAGGACAGTGGAGAGACTATCCCCTTGCTTCACACCTTTATTAAAGTCAAAGCTTCCACTTGTTCTGCTAAGGACCTTTTCTTTTGCTCTTGTCTCTGTCATTGTCATTCTGATTAGTCTTATTAATTTAGCACATATACCAACTTCTTTCAGTACTCTGTATAGTTCTTGCCGATTTATGCTGTCAAAGGCTTTGAAGTCGATGAATAGGAAATGCAGACCTATATCATATTCATAGAACTTTTCCATCATTTGTCTTATCACAAATATTTGATCACTTGTTCCTATGTCAGGTCGAAAGCCACACTGATATTCCCCTAGTATGCCTTCTGCACACTTCTGTATTCTTTAGTTTAATATACTTGTGAAGATCTTATAAGCTGTACTTAGGAGTGTTATACCTCCATAGTTTTCACATGATGTTCTGTCCTAAGTGTTCCCATCCTCAAATAATTGATGAACAAGTTATGGACGTTCGTGCGTTGTGGGCCACACTGCTTTTCCAGTGCCACCTCAACTCCTCTGACATTCAGGTGGATCTTACCCAAAGAAATTCCTTCCAGAGAGTAACTGATGTGTGTACCAAGCCCGGTGAAAATCGGTCCAGTG
The DNA here is from genome assembly GCF_023864275.1 of Schistocerca cancellata. Taxonomy (NCBI): domain Eukaryota; kingdom Metazoa; phylum Arthropoda; class Insecta; order Orthoptera; family Acrididae; genus Schistocerca; species Schistocerca cancellata. The sequence goes on along the minus strand of NC_064628.1, from coordinate 600,473,965 downwards.
GTTTAGGACGTGATGTGGGATATAAATATCCACATACATACATTTTTATGGTATTTGTGGATTTACACTGAGGTAGCAAAAGTCATGAAATACCTCCTAATATGTCGGACCTCTTTTTTCCCGATGTATTGCACCAATTCGGCGTGGCATGAACTCGACAGGTCGCTGGAAGTCCCTTGCAGAAATATTGAGCTATACTCCCTCCATAAAGCGAGCGGCCTTGCTGCAGCGGTAACACCATTTCGCGTCAGATCATCGATGTTAAGGGGCTCCGGAAAGGCTCAAAAATCATGAAAAGTTCAATTTTTACTTTTTTGCGTTTTCTGAATCTGCAGACTATTACCTTTTAATAGATATATAATTTATTCAATTCCGAAGACTACAACTATTTTTAAATTTTTTTTGAAATGTGTTCTACATGGGCGTGATCCACTGTGGCGCTGTTAAACTGCTGTCAAATAGTGTTATTATTAACGTCCGTGTTCATCAGGTACATTTTAGTGATGTGAGATAAAGTATGTGTTGTGGCTAACCTGTGATGGTTCAATATATATCGCTGGTGTGATTGTCGATTGTTTCATGTTTATCTACTCTGTCGTTATCTCGAAAATATTCGTAATTAATTCTGTTTCTTGAGTCTCTGTTTTGTTGAAGTATAATAATGAGTAAAAGTAAAGTTGCTGTTGCGACTTTCAATGATGGCAACATTGTAAGGTGCAAGGTATTTAGAAATATGGGAATGAAGATAGGTTTTAACATGGTACGAGCGATGCTTGCTTTAGACAAGGAACGCCTTCGGGCTGCAGACAGGGCTGTAAAGAGTCTAGAAATACAAGCAAGAGTAAACAGGAGGAGGAACAAGAGGAAGCTGGAGGAGGAGTTTGCAGAGGATGAAGATAATCCATCCTATGGACCTGGAATGCACTAAAAAGTTAATCCAATCTTTGTCGCTCGATTCCCAAAACTTTTATTTTCTCATACTAATTACATGTTTTCTAAGGATCTTCCAAACATATTTGTTTCAAACTTTCAGTAAATGTTACACAGTACCTTCTGCATAATTTAACACAGCCTTCTTCCAAAAAACTGTATATTTTTGAATATATAAATAAAAAATTGCAAAAAAATGTTGTGAATTTTCATTACAATTGAAAAAAAAATCATCTTTAATAACTGAACTAAAATTTTGTAAAATCCCTGTGTTAAGTTGTAGCCCATATTCCAATAAATAATCTGTAAAAAGTTCAACTTCCTACCTCAAATACTTTGTGAGGAAAGATGTAATTTATAAGCGTTATTTTAACATTGCAAGTATAGGGCGTTCCGGAGCCCCTTAAGCGCTGTAAGACTTGGCTAGTACTTGGATGGGTGACCATCCGGCTCTGCCGAGCGCTCTTGGCAAGCAAGGTGTACTCAGCTCTTGTGAGATTAATTGTGGAGCTACTTGATTGAAAAGTAACGCAACCGGTCATGAAGCTGACAAGGGCTGGGAGAGAGGTGTGGTGATAATATGCCCCTCCATACCAGCGTCCAGTCACACGTATCGGTTGAGGATGACGCGGCGGTCCGTCGGTACTGTTGCACATTCCGAGGCACGTTCGGACCGAGCTCGGAGCTGCCTCAAAGTGTTGGCGGTGCAAGATGTTGTGCACAACTGAGTTCTCGATTATATCTCATAAATGTTCGATGGGATTCGTGTCGGGTGATCCCTATGGCCAAATAATTCTCTCACGTTGTCCGGAATGTTCTTGAAACCAGTTGCGAGCAATTGTGGTGTGGTGACATGACACACACCGTTGGGTGGCTTGCGGAGTATAAATGTAGATGTAGAATATGGAGTCCATGAATGGCTGTATATGGTCTCCAAGTAGCCGAACATAACCATTTCCATTCAGCGACCTGTTCAGCTGCACCTGAGGACCGAGTCGACTCCATGTAAGCACGGCCCACACCATTATGGAGCTACCATCAGCTTCCAAATTGCTTTGTTGACCACTGGGGTCCATAGCTTCATGGGATCTGCGCCACACTCGAACCCAGTCATCAGCGCTTAACTACTGAAATCAGGCCTCATCTGACCAAGCCATGTTGTCCTAGTTATCTAGGTTCAATCGATATTGTCACTAGCCCAGAAGAGACGCTGCAAGCGATGTCGTGCTGTTACCAAAGGCATTCGCGTCGGTCGTTTGCTGCCACAGCCCACGAACACCAAATTTCGCTGCGCCATCCTAACGGATACGTTCATCGTATGTCCAACATTAATATCTGCGCTTATTTCCTGCAGTGTTGCTTGTCTGTTAGCACTGACAACTCCACGCAAACGCCACTGCTCTCGGTCGTTAAGTGAAGGCCGTCGGTCACTGCGCTGCACGTGGTGAGGGATAATACCTGAAATCTGGTAATCTCAGTACACTCTTGACACTTTAGATCTCGAAATATTGAATTCCCTAACGATTTCTGAAATGGAATGTCTCTTACGTATCAGCGTTCAGAGTCTCTCAGTTCCCGCCCTGCGGCCATAATCAGGCTGGAAACCTTTTCACATGCATCACCTGAGTACAAATGAGAGCTCCGCCAATGCACTACTGTTTTATAGCTTGTGTACGCGATATTACCGCAGTCTGTAGACGTGCTCATCGCTATCCCCTGACTTTACTGACCTCAATGAATTTTCGCTAATTTTACGGCTATCACTGGTAATTCACGGAGCTTTTAAAACACTTTCACATCATTATACTTTATCTTTGCTATTAATTGGCTGTACTTTAACTCAATCACAAACACACACTGTCTCATAAATAAATTAAAAATAGGTCCAATCCCTTGGTTCTGATCAAGTTTTTCTGGATGTTTCCCGTGATCCTCCCAAATATCCCAACTGGGAACCCTCCCCCCCCCCCCTCCGGTAGCTCACTCCCAACCTACTCTCACACATGTCTCAAGAGAGCGAAGTCTGTTCTAAGAGAGACCACCGAGCTCTCACAAGAGGGAAAAATAAAATCGGCATCCGCTACTTCACGGAATTAAGGTGTCTGTGACAGCTTCTAATATACTTAATTGAAGAAACACAGCCCCAAGGAATGATAATATCTTGAGTTACTCCTACTGTAAGAAATCTTTCATGCATGGAAACTTCGAACTAAAAACTACCCCTCTTCAACTGAAGCAAGCTAAAATCAGGATGATTCCGAAATATGATAAGTTAAAAATAAAATAAAAAGTAAAAAACTCCAACGATTAATAGATTTACTATCGCTTCTTGCTTCAAGTGACAGGAAATACTTTGAAAATCTCATAATCCACAATTATACAACTTCACGGATGGAAGTAATATAATCCCACAGGAACAAGCCGGCTTCAGGAACAATCAGAGTACGGCCGACCCATTTCTAAGAGCAATCATTAATGTTGCAGAGGCACGGAATAAGGAATAAGCAACAGCTGCAATCTTCTTTGACATCGAACGCTCATTCAAAAGGGTGTGACATGCTGAACTATTTTTGAAATATTACGTTTCATCTTCCTATACGAAATCGTACAGTTAATAGCAAACCATACCTGCGACGGAAGAGTACAAGTCCAAGTCGGCGATCAACAGTCGACAAGTTCCACGCCAGCTGCAGGGCGCCACAGGGAGCAGTTTGCATCGGTTACTTAAGCTTCACAAAGAAGGTGTTCCAATAAGACCTGTAGTGCCTTCAGTTTCAGCATCTTTCTAAAAGTTAGCTAAAGCACTGATTAAAGCAAAATTTAATTTTCAACCAAAATTTCAAACCACGCATTCGCCTGCATTAGCAAAGGAACTAAAAGTTATACTCTTTCCACCTAGTGTTAAGCTAGCCTCATTTGATGACAGCTGCCTATTTTCCAATATCCTGTTGGCGGTGTTTTGGTAATTTTAACAGAACTTTTTCATAAAACGAAAGCAAAGCCAGTGGACGCAGAGGACACAAGATTTGTAGCTGAGACATACTTAAAGCAAAACTATTTCCAATTTCAACAGACTCTGTACAGCCAGCCAGACGGGTTGACAATGGGGTCCCCTCTGAGTCCTTTATTAGGTGAAATGCTGAAATGGTTATGGATAATTTTCAACAAATATTTTTAGATAAAGCGACCTAAGTTCTAAAATACAATACGAGGTATGTAAATGATGTACTGTACTTATTGAGAGGTACCACCAGACAATTAAAGAAATTGTTTCAACATTTAAATTCACACCACAATAATATTAAGTTCACACGAGAGATGCGAAGAGATTCTGTCACATTGACGTGGAGTTTTGCTGTTTGGGCAGCAAAATAACTGATGATGGTCGAAGTAGAGAGGATATAAAATGGAGACTGGCAATGGCAAGGAAAGCGTTTCTGAAGAACAGAAATTTGTTAACATCGAGTATAGATTATAGTGTCAGGAAGTCGTTTCTGAAAGTATTTGTATGGAGCGTAGCCATGTATGGAAGTGAAACATGGACGATAACTAGTTTGGACAAGAAGATAATAGAAGGTTTCGAAATGTGGTGCTACAGAAGAATGCTGAGGATTAGATGGGTAGATCACATAACTAATGAGGAGGTATTGAATAGGATTGGGGAGAAGAGAAGTTTGTGGCACAACTTGACTAGAAGAAGGGATCGGTTGGTAGGACATATTCTGAGGCATCAAGGGATCACCAATTTAGTATTGGAGGGCAGCGTGGAGGGTAAAAATCGTAGAGGGAGACCAAGAGATGAATACACTAAACAGATTCAGAAGGATGTAGGTTGCAGTAGGTACTGGGAGATGAAGAAGCTTGCACAGGATAGAGTAGCATGGAGAGCTGAATCAAACCAGTCTCAGGACTGAAGACCACAACAACAACAACACCATTGACGTTAGTAAGCAACATCATTTAGTTATACAGGAAAGGAACGTCTACAGACATAATAATACGTGACAGTTCCTGGCATTCTACAACATACCAACATGGAGCCTTTCACACCATTTTACACTGCCTACTATCTGTAAGGAGCGATCAAACAGTTTCCGTTCGAAAGCCTTACAATACAGAATCGGTATGCCAATCAGACAAAATCACTTGAGCAATGATGTAGTCATCCCACCGACGCATCCTGTTGAAGATACACGTTTGATAAAATGTTTGCTGCTGCGTAACTGCCTGCTGCACACCCTCGTCCGGCAGGAAATTTCGAGCCTTCAAAGCCTTTTTAAGGGATTGAAGGGGTGATAGTCGTATGGGGAGATGATGATGATGTTTGGTTTGTGAGGCGCTCAACTGCACGGTTATCAACGCCTGTACTATTTCCCAACTTTTGCTCAGTCCAATCTCGCCACTTTAATGAATGAGGATGAAACAATGAGGACAACACAAACACCCAGTCATCTCGAGGCAGATGACAATCCCTGACCCCGCCGGTAATCGAACCCGAGACCCCGTGCTCTGGAGGCGAGAACGCGACGGCGAGACCACGAGCTGCGGACTCGTATGGAGAGAGGTGAATATTATAGGGTGGGTGCCTGAGGACCTCCCACTCTTCCGTAATGGATGAGGCTGGTCTTCCAGATCGACCTTTGCGACCAGCACAGAACTTGGCGCACCATTCCACAACGGTGCTTTCCGACAGACATGCTGCCCCATACACATTCTTCATTCTCTGACGGATCTCTATCGGTATCTGTCCTCCACAAGTCAAGAAAAGTATAACAGCACGTTGGTCCCGTTTGGAGCATTTCGTAATAACGTCACCATATTTCGCGTTTCCGCATTTACCACACACACATCGGTAGGACCTGAATGCCATACTTATTCCTTGCCTGTATGTCGGTACACATATACCTGCATCAGAGTCGCACTACTTTGTATATACGCTGAACAACGCCCCCAAACGGAAAATTTTTGACTGCACATTATGTAATACAAAACAAATCATGTTTCGAAAATGAATCCGAAATATTTGAAGAAATAGCATTCAGTAATGGTTATAGTCCTATCATAATTGACAACATATTCAGTAAAAAAGAAGAGTCAGGAGGTAAGAACTCTTCCGTATTCTTCTTTAGAAGCACTAAACTACACTAGTAATAAATGGGCCCCTATGCTATAAGTAGGTACATATCGCAGCAGAAATACGTTATTGTATATTTGCCATTGATGAGTCCTACACATTTTGAGAACTTCCAGTGCAATCGAAAGTCATGGCAATACGTAACCAATCATTGATTGTTGGTTCATCAAGGATCTGATGACATCTTACAAAAAATGGCACACATTGTGACCAACACGGTAATTCAACATTGTCATTTGCTGACAGTCGCCATACGTAAACTGCACTTTTGTTTTATTTGTAATGTTTTCCTAATATACGACTGTTTTCAATGCGTAATAGAGACGTATATAGAAACACATCACAAATGATATGTGCTAGAGACCGTATTAAACAAATATTGTGGCAATAAATATGTAAATGGTCTACCTAATCAAAAGTATTGCTAGTTGCTGCTGGGTTGCGTTGCGTTAATAGAAATACAATTCGTCACACTATTTGCTTGTAGTGGTCTTCAGCCTAAAGACTGTGTCGTTGCAGTGCTTAACACCAGTCTACCTTGCGTAAGCCTCTTCATCTCTAAACCATTACTTCATCCTGCATCCATCTGAATCTGCTCACAGTTGTCAATCCTTGGTTTCCCTTTGCAAATTTGCCTTCATTATCAAAATGTCGATTCCTTGATGGTTCAGAATATGTCCTATCAACAAATCTCTTCTTTTTGTCAAGTTGTGCCACAGATGCCTTCTCCTGCCCAGAACTCTTCGTCGTTCATGTTTGACTCACACACAGGGCTAAACTCCAAACAAATACCTTCATAAAATACTTCAAAACAAATTTACATTAGATGGCAACGAATTTCACTTTTTCAGAAACACTTTTCTTACTATCGCCAACCTGCGTGTTATAACCTCTCCACTTCTACATTCTCAGCTACTACTTCAATTCACTTTCAAGTCCATGAAGTTTTACAATTACAGCCTTGTTTCTGTACAAGTACTAGACAATCTTGTGTCCCTGTGTTTTATCACTGACACCTTCAGAGTTTCAAAGAGTGTTTTCTAGTCAAATTGCCAAAAGCTTTCTCTAAATCTACAAATGCTTTTGAGATACGTTTGACTTTCTTCAATCTGTCTTCTAAGATAAGTGGTAGGGTCTGTAATACCTCAAGTATTCAGACATTACATTTAGAAATCTCTTACAGTTTAAAATCTGGTTCGAAAAACCTGTCTTACCTTCACATATTTAATCTGAAACTTTCCAATGTCCTCTGGTCTATTCCACTTATGCTACCGTCTTTGACGATGCTTTGGCGATGATTGAATTATGCTCTATGGAAAGTTTTACTACGTGGCTTCACTTTCAATTCTTCCCTAGAGCCCACGTTCTCCTATTATTTCGTCCTCTCTTCCTTTTTCTGATAACGAATTCTAGCCTCTCATCAAATTTAAATCTTTGTCTCCCTTAACTATCTGAATAATCTCTTTTACCTCACAGAACATTCTTTCAAACCATTCATCATCTTTGGTGTTGGTGGGAATGTAAACTTGTACCAGTTTGGTGGGTGGTGGCTTTATTTCTATCTTAGCTACGACAATGTTAAATGCAGATTAGAGATGGAGCTGAGTACTGTGATACTTCTTCACTGGTTGTTTCAGTAACTAACACAGAGAGGTTGAAATAAGTCAGTAATTTTCATTTATAAACAAATGTTTACAGCATAAAATATAACACACTATCATTATACACTGAATAATCAAAGAAAATGGTTCACCTGCCTAATATCGTGTAGGGCCGCCGCGAGCAGGCAGAAGTGCCTTGTTACGACGTGGAATGGACTTGACTAATGTCTGAAGTAGTGCTGGAGGGAATTGACACCATGAATCCTGCAGGGCTGCCCGTAAATCCGTAAGAGTATGAGGGGGCGAAGATTTCTTCTGAACAGCACATTGAAACACATCCCAGATATGCTCAATAATGTTCATTTCTGGGGAGTTTGGTGGCCAGCTGAAGTGTTTAAAGTCAGAAGAGTGTTCCTGGAGCCACTCTGTAGTAATTCTGGACGTCTGTGGTGTCGCACTGTCGCGCTGGAATTGCCCAAATCTGTCAGAATGCACAATGGACATGAATGGATGCATGTGATCAGACAGGATGCACCTGTCAGAATCGTATCTAGTCGTATCAGGGGTCCCATATCACTCCTACTGCACACGCCCCACACCAGCACAGAGCCTCCACCAACATGAACTGTCCCCTGCTGACATCAGGGTCCACGGATTCATGAGGTTGTCTCCACACTCACACACGTCCATCCGTTAGATGCAATTTGAAACGAGACTCGTCCGATCAGACAACACGTTTCCAGTCGTCAACAGTCCAGTGTCGGAGTTGATGCGCCCGGGCGAGGCGTAAAGCTTTGTGTCTTGCTGTCATCAAGGGTATACGAGTGGGTTTTAGGCTCCAAAAGCCCATATCGATAATGTTTCGTTGAATGATTCACACGCTGACACTTGTTTTTGGCCCAGCATTGAAATCTGCAGCAATTTGCGGAAGGGTTGCATTCTGTCTAGTTGAACGATTCTCTTCAGCCGTCGTTGGTCCCGTTCTTGTAGAATCTTTTCCCGCACGCAGCAATATCGGAAATTTAATGTTTACCGGATTCCTGATATTCATGGTACATTCGTGAAATGGTCGTACAGAAAATCCCCACGTCTATACTACCTCGGAGATACTGTGTCTCATCACTCGTGCGCCGACTACAACACCACATTGAGACTCACTTAAATCTTGATAACCTGCCATTGTAACAGCAGTAACTGATCTAACAACTGCGCCAGACACTTGTTGTCTTATATTGGCGTAGCCGAAGGTAGAGCCGTATTCTGCCTGTTTAAATATCTCTGTATTTGAATATGCATGCCTATACTAATTTCTTTGGCATTTCAGTGTAGTAAACAGTATTTAGATACCGCAGATTGCAATAGAAAAAGCTGTTGTGAAAGTCGTAGCAATGTGGCGGCCTCATGTCAGAATTTTTAGTGGTCTTGGAAGATAAGTATGTGAGGTGACTCTACTGGTAGAGGAGGCCGAGCCTGGGACCGGGTGTTGATGGCGATCATACGCCGTAAGGCAATAGTGAAACTGCGTTACCTAGAAACAGGTTTATTACTTGTAATTTTACAGTACAGATTGGCTTCTCTGGTGGCATGGAAGGTGTGCTGAGTGTGACAAGGAAAGCTGACAAAGAAAGCGCTTAAACAGCTGCGGCCATAACGCAGGTCAAGACCCAACCACATTGTCGTGTGGGTAGCAGGAACAGAAGTCTGTAGGCGCAAGTATTGGAACAGGGCCAGTTCCATTCCATTGCCGGTACCATTCCAAAGTACCGTTATCCATGATGGCGGCCCTGGTGTCAGAGACACCCCCCCCCCCCCCCCTTACATACACACATTAGGCATGAAATGTTTTCATAACACCGCCACCATTCCAAAGCACCGCTATTCGACAACAACAAGGTCGCACCCAGTGTATCCACTACGTGGTGCGTGTCTAGTCCCTATTGCCGTGGCGCGGTGCAAGAGAGAGAGAGAGATAGCGTCATCTCTCTATGTCACAACCCCTACGTACACGCGCTAGGCAGGACCTATATAAATCAGTGCACGATCCACCTCACTCTCACACTGCTCGTATACTTCGTTCGTCCAGTTCTTGTCTCGTCTTCGTAATTAAACGTGCAAAAAACTGAAGCGTTCACGATCCGCCAGTGGCAGCAGCAGCAAACGTGCTCATGTGGACAAAGTTCCCTCGTGGTTCTCGTCTGCTGTCTCGCTCGTCGTCAGCTGGCCAGTCACCGCCACAAAGTGTAACTGCACTCACTAAGGATACGATATTTTATACATGATTACTTATTGCTAAGCCACTTCCTCTTACGTCATCACGTACAATACATTACAATTATTTTACAGACATACATTTATTAAACAAAATTTTCAAAACAAAATTATAAAAACAATCATGATTGTCTGTTCCTGTGGATAAAATAAACGTTTATTAATTTAATCATCCCATCACCACATGGTCTCTAACTACTAATTTCTCTATTTTTACTTTCTACAGTTGACGTCAACATGCTACTACTACATGCCGTGACCTTTTATAGTAAACTCCTTTCCCTGGCGTCGCTCAGTTGCTGCTATTATCTGTGAACAATTAAAAACATTTGTTGCACATGATTGTAGGTTACTGTAACTCCGAATTTCTCCGATACCCCTTTGATGCTGTGCTTGTTTGACTGGTTATGGCATTGGTCTTCCGCTCCTAGTCTGCTTCTGTCTGTAACGGTAGGCTCAATTCAACGTCAAGCTTATCTGTTGAACAAAACAAGAGTTAGTTTTGCACATTACAACAAGTAAAAATCAGTGATAGTGGTCAAGGTTCATGGCTGGACTTGAGAGCATCTATCTTTTGTGGTGACCTTCATTATCATTCTTTAAACTGACTGGCTTGTTGTTTTAGCGTCTCTGCTTAACTCAAATAGTTAAGCCCAGACTCGGTTAGCATCGCTAATACGTCTCTACAACAATCCTACGGCCCAAATCATCAATAAGCTCTGTCGATCACGCTATTGCGTGCGACCAGTCACCTGATTTACGTCTTTCTATGACGGCTCAAAACTCGCCTTTTCACACAACATCCTGATCGCACCCATTACGAATTATCCATGTTTGGTGCGTCCCTATCGCCTAATTTCGATTGACTGGCCACCGGATAATCGTTTTGATCACCGTACTCACACTACAACACAATTGAGATAACAGGTGCGTCTCGAACACTACTGCGTCGGAGAGACCGCCTCATAATTATAACCCGAAACACCCACAATCGCCATACGCCGATAACGCAACGGGTGGGTCCTGAACACTACCGCGTCGGACATCATACTCTGCACTCGTCTCAAGAAACGCAACACATTCGGTGGGACGCAATATCCACCTACCACAACACAACACGCTCAACACACCCCAAATCCATCCACTACAGATCCAGATTTTTTCCTGAAAGTTCTCCTGTCCAATAGCCTTGCCATAAAATTTTGTATAGGAAGTTATCTGCATAAGATAACCTCTTCTATAATTAATCTAATACTTATAAATATTGTTTGTGTCATATCTGAAGCAAATTTTCTATACTAAGCGATCCAGTGGTCCCCATACAATAAAATGTAACATCAAACACATAATATACACACAGTCCATACCAAAATAAGACAAGCTCATGAAAAATGGGAAAATAAATACACACAACATAAAACAAATAATCACAAAACACAAATAAAACACTGCCTATACTAATACAAATAAACATCGCCAACAAATGACAAAAAATATAATCTAATTAAACACTGCTTTGTTCCCGGCCGCGTTCTTCCGCTGCCAGGTGTGCCGCCCTAGTCATTCTCGTCTGTTTTGCGTGGTTTGCGTACGGCCAGGGTTCGCCGGACGTATTTCGATTATTTGTGCAGGTTCTGGATTGCGGTCTTCACTCGCTCTCCAGTTCTGCACTGGTTGATCCCTTCCATTTTGATTGTCTGGGTTCCAGTTATTATTACCTGGTTCCACCTACGTTCCTGTGGCGGAAAATTTTTGTCCTCTATTATCGCGCCACTGTGGGTTGTTTCCCCTAGTTACCGTTACCGGTATAGTTATTCCTCATCTGGTTTCTGTTTCTCTCTATACTCGCGTCATGGCCTTCCTCATGCGGTTCCCTTTGCTTCTTCTTTTCACGCACCTGCTGCTCATTACAGGCAAACTCCAGTTCCCTACGAATGCCCTTAAATGCTTCTACTTCATTTCCGCATCTGCCAGCTAGCGTCTGCTGATATGTAAGTGGCAACTTCATATAGCATACGCGTATAATCTCCCCAGGGCTGCACGGTTCTTCCAGATACTGATTCTTTTTCAGCATGTTCTCAAAAAATTTCACAACACTTCGGAAAACCTGAGCTCTCGAAGTCGCGTGTCATAAGGATTTCTCGTTTAATTCTGTCTCCGTTGACCAATATCTGCTCATAAATACCTCGCGGAACTCTTGGTATGTTCTGCAACCTTTAGCAACACTACGCATACTTTCCGCTGATGCACCTTCCAAGTGCGCACACACAGTGTCAAGTTTGTACAGTAACGGCCACTGTGGTGGTAACGTTAGATCAAACTGTCCAATGAACGTTTTTGGATGTAACGTATTATTATCATCCTTATAGTGCTGGAACTTGTGTACCGACAGAAAGTGTTTATAATCAAACTGCCTAGTTTCATCTTTATGCGGTGGCGTTTCGGTGTTTTCAGAAACTACCTCCGTGTGCGCGTCCTGGATATGATGTGGCTCTTGCAAGTGCGAGGTGGATCGCCTAAGCGGGTAGCAATTGATTGCGTCAGTTGTTCTGCTACTGAACTCCGCCTCCGGCAAGTCACTTACTACACGCGGTACCTCCGTACGTGTGACTCGCGGTTCATAGCTGCCCTGACGTTCTAACGGTCTGGTTTCCAGCATGCGTGCTTCATTATCACGTCGGTTCACAACTCCTGTGACAGATACTGTGTCCCGTTGCCGTACTTCCGAGGTTACCTCTTCCGTGGATACCGTCTGAATATCGGCTCCAGTTTGTCCTGTATTTGTAGAAGTTCTGTCGACTGACAGTGTCTCTACCCTGCTCTCGATTTGTCGTTTAAATTCGGCAAATTCTGCCATCAGTGGTGCCTCTCCGGCTTCCTCCTTCCTGCTCGACACGGTTTCTTCAATCTTTTTCACTCGTGTCTGCAGCTTATTTATAACAGTTTTGCCGACCTTGGTCTTGTTCTCTGTCACCTCCTTCGTTTCTCTCGCTATTCTCTTGGCTCTCCGCGCAATTAATTTCGCCTCATTGGCGGTTCTTTTCGCTTCGGCTATCTCTCGCTCTAACTCCGCGCTCAACGCTTTTACTTCATCCTTCACACCGCATGTTTCACGCTTTATGATGGCAAGCTGCGCCCGGGTTTCCTTTCTACACTCCTGTATGCTGCTGTGTGTTTCTTCGCCGATTCTTTCCAGACTAGCTTGCCTCTCCTTTCTACACGTTTAAATTCTTTCCTGCATCACTTTCGTACTAGCGTCTATCTTCTGCATCATACGCTCCAAGAATCCAGCGATACCTGAACCGTCTACCGCCAAGTCTCCCCATTCCGCATGATAACTACTGTCATGACTTGCAGGTGATCCCCTTCTCATTCTTCCGTCTCCTGTCGAGTAAGGTCCAAACCCTGCTCGGTACGACAGTGTCGGACTATTCCGTTCCGATCCTCCTGTACATAACCCATTCATGCTTCTCGTGGGCGACGTTTGCCCCCGCGGTGACACACTGCCGAACTCGCGCGAATCACCAGTTCAATGGGCCTGATTGCACCTCTTGGACTCGCCAATGGCCCACCCATCCCTACATCATGCTCCATGTTGTCCGGTGACGTCATGCGCTCTGTTCGTTCCCGAAAATAGCTGTTTTCTCTTTCGAATTCCGCTGCCGCTAACTCGTGTAAGCTGTCGCTGCTTCCTCTCATGACCGCCATTCTGTTAACCCCTGTTGCGCCCTGAACAGTCTCTATTAAGCGCGCCTTAGCCCTCGTAATCATCTATGTTTCCTTACCCACTAACGTAGTACACTAACAAAACTTTACACACAAAATACACACTATAATCATTAACTCCCAATACCTCTACAATATTCACAAACAGGTTACCCAACAAATCCCACAAATCTTCCCGATCTCTGCGGATCCTATTCCTAACCAATTACTCTCATTATTTCCCTAATCCAAAAATTTATTCAATCTGTGACAAAACAGAGAACACGAAACATCACATTTGTAACGTCCCCATAGAAAAATTAATGAATTACTGTGCTGATAAACCGCTTACATTATTTGCTTTTCAAACAACTGAGCAAAACTGAACGTCCTTAGACATTCACTAAAGTGACACACAATATTTTTAGCGCAACGCAATCTGACTTTCAGTAATCCCTAAAAAAGAATGGCCCCGACTAACATTAACCTATACCTTTCACAAATCACTTACCTCAAAAATCTTCGTTACTCGAACTACTGCAATACAACAAGCGCCACTACTGCTAGCTAAATAATTCAAACTACTGAAGACACTAACTACTGATAGGCATAGTTAGCAAATGAAAGATTCTGATAGAGAACAAACAATGTATTAACCTTAGCAGTGTTCAAAAGTCATAATATGTATAGCAGTTCATGACATCCAGTCTTACAAATTTACTGTCTCTGATGGACAAACGTCCAGATCATCCGCTCTCAAAACTCCGCCATTTCTCTGCCCACATCCACCACTGCTGGCGGCTCACCTCCAACTGCGCAACGCTAAGCGCTGTTAACAACCAGCTGCCCAACACTACAATAGCAAACAACAATGCAAACCAGCCACAGACTGCACACAGCACAGCCAGTGATTGTCATACAGAGCGCTACGTTGCGTTACCAATAAAAAAACCTAAACAGCCTACTTACACAGTATTCTCAACAACAACAAATTAACGACGCGCCAGCAATACATACAAACAATGAAACAAATACACAGCATAAATACACAAACACAAATATAAAGAATTTACCGAGCACAAATAACTGCCGCCGTGATTACTGATCAGAAGATTACAGCTGTCTACACGTCCTAGGCAGGGTCAGCCACGTAGAAGGGGTTTCTTTCAATAAAATGCTGATTAGGGACCCTAGGCAGGTCAGCCAAATGTCGGGGGTTTTAACAAGAATACTTTTACTTGTTCACTTTGCCTACTGGATCGGGTCGTTGGGTCTGGCTGAAGGCCTGTTATGAGACCCAACCTGTTGATTAAAACTGCCCCTTTACTAATTTTGATTAATATTTAATAATTAAATAGTGTTCAGGGAACTGATCACTACTAAACAAACAAGGATAGCATTGAACACATTTATTTAACAATAATGTTCCTAACATCAAAGTGAGCAAAGACATCCCTTTATAATTGATGAAATGAAGCTAGTAATGGCAATGGCCCTTAAATTCCAGAACTAACTCTTAAGGTCGGATAACGCATCTGTACTTGTTATTTTCTACTCTCTCACCTTGTCAGACGGCACAAAATACGTCAGACAAACCAATTCCCAAATTTTCAGTAAGAGCGTGGCTGGAAAACTGAGCTCTGGTAATCACAGGCGTGCGTAATATCGGATTAAATACCGAAGCTGAGCATCACGTTACCAAGTGCAGCGTCGTGGACAGGTCAGCAAGCTGCCGATGGCGTCTGCGTCGTCGAGGAGCCTCAACTGCAACAAATGAATTTATTTTCGCGAACGGCCTCCTGTTCGTAAACTCCTATTCAAAAGCTAATTCTGCTTTCTTTCCAATCGTCTCGCACTCGTTACGAGGGGACTCACCAGCCCAAAGGACGAATCCAGAAACGTCTTTAATAAAGTGTGGCTCAAGGAAATTGCTCTGCTCCTGTCTGCTTCCTGTGAGACAGTATTCCCAACCGTAATTAGCGGAATCAGCCTGTCACTAACAGTAAAACATGGCAGAACCCCTAACTGAATACTAGTTTCAGTTGCAGCTGGCAGACTTATTCAAAGTTCTGCACAGCACACTGAAAGTAATTTACTCTCCTACAGCAGAGCCGAAAGCACGACGTCCGCTCGCTACCTGAGCTAAGACGCTTCTCTCGATAACAGCTCCAAAAGCTTCCTTCTGCAAAAATCAGCACCCCCTCGCTAATTTTCGAGCTGGCCAATCCCGTGGCTCTAGACCAGCACAGTATGCTCCCACTATTATTTCCTGGCTTCTTCCAGCCAATTAAAACATTCTGCTCCTTGCTGCGCCTAGAATGGTCTGGAACAAACTGAAACTCCATTCAAAATTGAACCCACCAATCGTGTCTCTCTGTTCGCCCTCGCGCGGGAATAGGTCATTGCACCAGCTTAACCGCGTTTCTTAGAAAGCCCCAGAAAACGTTAAGATTCGTGGGGAGACTCCCTTAGGCGCCAGCTCATCTCGACATAGTGGCGTCGGCGTGACGTCCAGCGCCAACGAGGCGCCGTCCCTCGAAGCCCTGCCTGTGTTGTCCGCGCGATGGGTGCCTACCTGCTCCGGCGGCGCGTCTCCCCCAGTGGGACGCTTTCGCATGCCGACTCGTAATGGTCGGTTGTAAACTTCCGCACCCCTCTGCCCTGCCTTTGAGCAGTGCCGCTCGTCCGCTCCAGACAATCTCCGTGAAAATATTACCTGAACCCTAACTTCATGCAACATGGGAATTTCTTGAAGTTAATGCGCATCTTATGCCGTCTGATACTCCCTATATTAGTTACAATAGGCTGACTGCCTGATAAATAACATTATAACCGGTATCTAACTCGTCTTTGCAACAATTATTATATTACAGTAAGGTGCAAAATACTGCTAGCTTACACTACCACAGTGCCCTGTGTGGTTAGCCGCTACGATTTCCCACCCATGCTTTTTCTTTCCTCTCTCTTCCTACATTTCACTTTTGCAAATTTGGTAATCACTTCAGCGTAGTGCCGATAGCGTTCACTTGTACCTCTCTTTTCTTACAGGTGCCCTTGTCAAGGTAATAACGTATAATTTAATTTGTTGGGTAGTAACGTGTGCCAATAAGAATCCCCAATAGACAAAAGTCAACACAGTCCATTAAATTTTGGGCACATAACCATGCAAATAAAATTACTTTCACTCATATTTCGGCTGCGTATCGTCCGGTCATCGTCAGAGTGAGCTGTTATCAAGAGAAGCGTCTTAGCTCCTGTAGCGAGCGGACGTCGTGCTTTCGGCTCTGTCGTAGGAGAGTAAATTATTTTCAGTGAGCTATGCAGAACTTTGAGTAAGTCTGCCAGCTGCAACTGAAACTAGTATTCAGTTATGGGTTCTGCCATGTTTTTCTGTTAGTGACAGGCTGATTCCGCTAATTACGGTTGGGAATACTGTCTCACAGGAAGCAGACAGGAGAAGAGCAATTTCCTTGAGCCACACTCTATTAAAGACTTTTCTGAATTCCACCTTTGGGCAGGTGAGTCTCCTCTTAACGAGTGCGAGACGATTGGAAAGAAAGCAGAATTAGCTTTTGAATAGGAGTTTACGAACAGGAGGCCGTTTGCGAAAATAAATTCATTTGTTGCAGTTGAGGCTCCTCGACGACGCAGACGCCATCGGCAGCTTGCTGACCTGTCCACGACGCTGCACTTGGTAACGTGATGCTCAGCTTCGGCATTTAATCCGATATTACGCACGCCTGTGATTACCAGAGCTCAGTTTTCCAGCCACGCTCTTACTGAAAATTTGGGAATTGGTTTGTCTGACGTATTTTATGCCGTCTGACAAGGTGAGAGAGTAGAAAATAACAAGTACAGATGCGTTATCCGACCTTAAGAGATAGTTCTGGAATTTAAGGGCCATTGCCATTACTAGCTTCATTTTATCAATTATAAATGGATGTCTTTGTTCACTTTGATGTTAGGAACATTATTGTTAAATAAATGTGTTCAATGCTATCCTTGTTTGTTTAGTAGTGATCAGTTCCCTGAACACTATTTAATTATTAAATATTAGTCAAAATTAGTAAAGGGGCAGTTTTAATCAACAGGTTGGGTCTCATAACAGGCCTTCAGCCAGACCCAACGACCCGATCCAGTAGGCAAAGTGAACAAGTAAAAGTATTCTTGTTAAAACCTCCGACATTTGGCTGACCTGCCTAGGGTCCCTAATCAGCATTTTATGGAAAGAAACCCCTTCTACATGACTGACCCTGCCTTGGACGTGTAGACAGCTGTAATCTTCTGATCAGTAATCACGGCGGCAGTTATTTGTGCTCGGTAAATTCTTTATATTTGTGTTTGTGTATTTATGCTGTGTATTTGTTTCATTGTTTGTATGTATTGCTGGCGCGTCGTTAATTTGTTGTTGTTGGGATTACTGTGTAAGTAGGCTGTTTAGGTTTTTTTATTGGTAACGCCACGTAGCGCTCTGTATGAAAATCACTGGCTGTGCTGTGTGCAGTCTGTGGCTGGTTTGCATTGTTGTTTGCTATTGTAGTGTTGGGCAGCTGGTTGTTAACAGCGCGTAGCGTTGCGCAGTTGGAGGTGAGCCGCCAGCAGTGGTGGATGTGGGGAGAGAAATGGCGGAGTTTTGAGAGCGGATGATCTGGACGTGTGTCCATCAGAGACAGTAAATTTGTAAGACTGGATGTCATGAACTGCTATACATATTATGACTTTTGAACACTGCTAAGGTTAATACATTGTTTGTTCTCTATCAAAAATCTTTCATTTGCTAACTATGCCTATCAGTAGTTAGTGTCTTCAGTAGTTTGAATTATTTAGCTAGCAGTAGTGGCGCTTGTTGTATTGCAGTAGTTCGAGTAACGAAGATTTTTGTGAGGTAAGTGATTTGTGAAAGGTATAGGTTAATGTTAGTCAGGGCCATTCTTTTGTAGGGATTACTGAAAGTCAGATTGCGTTGCGCTAAACATATTGTGTGTCACTTTAGTGAATGTCTAAGTACGTTCAGTTTTGCTCAGTTGTTTGAAAAGTAAATAATGTAAGAGGTTTATCAGCACAGTAATTCATTAATTTTTCTAAGGGGACGTTACAAATGTATTGTTTCGTGTTCTCTGTTTTGTCACAGATTGAATAAATATTTTGGATTAGGGAAATAATGAGAGTAATTGGTTAGGAATAGGATCCGCAGAGATCGGGAAGATTTGTGGGATTTGTTGGGTAACCTGTTTGTGAATATTGTAGAGGTATTGGGAGTTAATGATTGTAGTGTGTATTTTGTGTGTAAAGCTTTGTTAGTGTACTACATTAGTGGGTAAGGGAACATAGATGATTACGAGGGCTAAGGCGCGCTTAATAGAGACAGTTCAGGGCGCAACAGAGGTTAACAGAATGGCAATCATGAGAGGAAGCAGCGACAGCTTACACGAATTAACGGCAGCGGAATTAGAAAGAGAAAACAGCTATTTTCGGGAACGAACAGAGCGCATGACGTCACCGGGCAACATGGAGCATGATGCAGGGATGGATGGGCCATTGGCGAGTCCAAGAGGTCCAACAGGCCCATTGAACTGGTGATACTCAAACGCGAGTTCGGCAGTGTGTCACCGCGGGGGCAAACGTCGCCCACGAGAAGCATGAATGGGTTATGTACAGGAGGATCGGAACGAGCAGGGTTTGGACCTTACTCGACAGAAGACGGAAGAATGAGCAGGGGATCACCTGCAAGTCATGACAGTAGTTATCATGCGGAAAGGGGAGACTTGGCGGTAGACCGTTCAGGTATCGCTGGGTTCTTGGAGCGTAAGATGCAGAAGATAGACGCTAGTACGAAAGTGATGCAGGAAAGAATTTAAACGTGTAGGAAGGAGAGGCAAGCTAGACTGGAAAGAATCAGCGAAGAAACACACAGCAGCATACAGGAGTGTAGAAAGGAAACCCGGGCGCAGCTTGCCATCATAAAGCGTGAAACATGCGGTGTGAAGGATGAAGTAAAAGCGTTGCGCGCGGAGTTAGAGCGAGAGATAGCCGAAACGAAAAGAACCGCCAATGAGGCGAAATTAAGTGCGCGGAGAGCCAAGAGAATAGCGAGAGAAACGAAGGAGCTGACAGAGAACAAGACCAAGGTCGGCAAAACTGTTATAAATAAGCTGCAGACACGAGTGAAAAAGATTGAAGAACCCGTGTCGAGCAGGAAGGAGGAAGTCGGAGAGGCACCACTGATGGCAGAATTTGCCGAATTTAAACGACAAATCGAGAGCAGGGTAGAGACACTGTCAGTCGACAGAACTTCTACAAATACAGGACAAACTGGAGCCGATATTCAGACGGTATCCACGGAAGAGGTAACCTCGGAAGTACGACAACGGGACACAGTATCTGTCACAGGAGTTGTGAACCGACGTGATAATGAAGCACGCACGCTGGAAACCAGACCGTTAGAACGTCAGGGCAGCTATGAACCGCGAGTCACACGTACGGAGGTACCGCGTGTAGTAAGTGACTTGCCGGACGCGGAGTTCAGTAGCAGAACAACTGGCGCAATCAATTACTACACGCTTAGGCGATCCACCTCGCACTTGCAAGAGCCACAGGATATCTAGGAGGCGCACACGGAGGTAGTTTATGAAAACATCGAAACGCCACCACATAAATATGAAACTAAGCAGTTTGATTATAAACACTTTCTGTCGGTACACAAGTTCCAGCACTGTAAGGATGATAATAATATGTTACATCCAAAAACGTTCATTGGACAGTTTGATCTAACGTTACCACCACAGTGGCCGTTACTGTACAAACTTGACTTTGTGTGTGCGCACTTGGAAGGTGCATCAGCGGAAAGTATGCGTAGTGTTGCTAAAGGTTGCAGAACATACCAAGAGTTCCGCGACGCATTTATGAGCAGATGTTGGTCAAAGGAGACAGAATTTAACAAGAAATCCTTATGACACGCGACTTCGAGAGCTCAGGTTTTCCGAAGTGTTGTGAAATTTTTTGAGAACATGCTGAAAAAGAATCAGTATCTGGAAGAACCGTCAGCCCTGGGGAGATTATACGCGTATCCTATATGAAGTTGCCACTTACATATCAGCAGACGCCAGCTGGCAGATGCGGAAATGAAGTAGAAGCATTTAAGGGCATTCTTAGGGAACTGGAGTTTGCCTATAACGAGCAGCAGGTGCGTGAGAAGAAGAAGCAAAGGGTTCCGCATGAGGAAGGCCAAGACGCGAATATAGGGAGAAACAGAAACCAGATGAGGAATAACTATGCCGGTAAAGGTAACTAGGGGAAACAACAACAGTGGCGCGATGAGAGAGGACAAAAATTTTCCGCCACAGGAACGTAGGTGGAACCAGGGTTATAATAACTGGAACCCAGACAATCAAAATGGAAGGGATCAACCAGTGCAGAACTGGAGAGCGAGTGAAGACCGCAATCCAGAACCTGCACAAATAATCGAAATACGTCCGGCGAACCCTGGCCGTACGCAAACCACGCAAAACAGACGAGAATGACTAGGGCGGCACACCCGGCAGCGGAAGAACGCGGCCGGGAACAAAGTAGTGTTTAATTAGATTAGATTTTTTGTCATTTGTTGGCGATGTTTATTTGTATTAGTATAGGCAGTGTTTTATTTGTGTTAGGTGATTATTTGTTTTATGTTGTGTGTATTTATTTTCCCATTTTTCATGAGCTTGTCTTATTTTGGTATGGATTGTGTGTATATTATGTGTTTGATGTTAAATTTTTTTGTATGGGGACCACTGGGTCGCTTAGTATAGAAAATTTACTTCAGCTATGACACAAACAATATTTATAAGTATTAGATTAATTATAGAAGGGGTTATCTTATGTAGATAACTTCCTATACAAAATTTTATGGCAAGGCTATTGGACAGGAGAACTTTCAGGACAAAATCTGGATCTGTGGTGGATGGATTTGGGGTGTGTTGAGCGTGTTGTGATGTGGTAGGTGGATATTGAGTCCCACCGAATGTGTTGCGTTTCTTGAGACGAGTGCAGAGTATGATGTCCGACGCGGTAGTGTTCAGGACCCACCTGTTGCGTTATCGGCGTATGGCGATTGTGGGTGTTTCGGGTGATAATTATGAGGTGGTCGGTCCGACGCAGTCGTGTTCGAGACGCACCTGTTATCTCAATTGTTTGATAGTGTGAGTACGGTGATCAAAACGATTATCCGGTGGCCAGTCAATCGAAATTAGGCGATAGGGACGCACCAAACATGGATAATTCGTAATGGGTGCGATCAGGATGTTGTGTGAAAAGGCGAGTTTTGAGCCGTCATAGAAAGACGTAAATCAGGTGACTGGTCGCACGCAATAGCGTGATCGACAGAGCTTATTGATGATATGGGCCGTAGGAGTGTTGTAGAGACGTATTAGCGACGCTAGCCGAGTCTGGGCTTAACTATTTGAGTTAAGCAGAGACGCTAAAACAACACGCCAGTCAGTTTAAAGGATGATAATGAAGGTCACCACAAAAGATAGATGCTCTCAGATCCAGCCATGAACCTTGACCACTATCACTGATTTTTACTTGCTGTAACGTGCAAAACTAACTCTTGTTTTGTTCAACAGATAAGCTAGACGTTGGATTGAGCCTACCGTTACAGACAGAAGCAGACTAGGAGAGGAAGGCCAATGCCATAACCAGTCAAACAAGTACAACATCAAAGGGGTATCGGAGAAATTCGGAGTTACAGTAACCTACAATAATGTGCAACAAATGTTTTTAATTGTTCACAGATAATAGCAGCAACTGAGCGACGCCAGGGAAAGGAGTTTACTATAAAAGGTCACGGCATGTAGTAGTAGCATGTTGACGTCAACTGTAGAAAGTAGAAATAGAGAAATTAGTAGTTAGAGACCATGTGGTGATGGAATGACTAAATTAATAAACGTTTATTTTATCCACAGCAACAGACCATCATGATTGTTTTTATAATTTTGTTTTGAAAATTGTTTAAGAAATGTACTTCTGTAAAATAATTGTAATGTATTGTACGTGATGACGTAAGAGGAAGTGGCTTAGGCAATAAGTAATCATGTATAAAATATCGTATCCTTAGTGAGTGCAGTTACACTTTGTGGCGGTGACTGGCTAGCTGACGACGAGCGAGACAGCAGACGAGATCCATGAGGAACTTAGTCCACATGAGCACGTTTGCTGCTGCTGCCACTGGCGGATCGTGAACGCTTCATTTTTTTGCACGTTTAATTACGAAGACGTGACAAGAACTGGACGAACGAAGTATACGAGCAGTGTGAGAGTGAGGTGGGCCGTGCACTGATTTATATAGGTCCTGCCTAGCGCGTGTACGTAGGCGCGGGGTTGTGACATAGAGAGATGACGCTATCTCTCTCTCTCTCTCTCTCGCACCGCGCCACGGCAATAGGGACTAGACACGCACCACGTGGTGGATACACTGGGTGCGACCTTGTTGTTGTCGAATAGCGGTGCTTTGGAATGGTGGCGGTGTTATGAGAACGTTTCATGCCTAGCGCGTATGTGTAGGCGGGGGGGGGGGGGGGGGGTGTTTCTGACGCCATGGCCGCCATCATGGATAACGGTACTTTGGAATGGTACCGGCAATGGAATGGGACAGGCCTTGTTCCAATACTGGCGCACACCTTCCAAGGCTCACTGGCAGCTATTGTGGCCCACTCCAGCACTCTTGAAGACAGACGTTTGTTTAAGTGGGTACCGCCAGCGTATCGGCTATGACAGGTGTGATGAAGGCGAAAGTACGGAATCAAAATCAGTAACACAGCGTCCAGCCAGGAAGGCATTACTCATGTGTCTCGCACAGCAAGTTGTAGGGAATTGGTTGCAGTCACTTGACAGAGACCTTCACCAGGGGAAGTCGAAGCTTGCGCACATCTTCATTCACAGCAGTGACCAAAAAGCAGTAGAAACCGATGACCTTAGTAGTTTGGTCACATATGAACTTACCACTACCACCAAAAAGCAGTGGTAGCTTCCAGTGGCTAAGTCCCACTACAGCTGTCTGGCTGTGGTCTCAGAGGCAATGTCTTCTCTCGGCAGCAGGTAGCACATCGTGATTCACCAAGTAGCCAGACTATCATTCCGTCGGACTCAGAGACGCAGATAGGTGTTAGTGGACTTGCTCCCACCGTGGTGTCACAATTACTGTCAGTTACACTTGCCTTCGTACTTTCAGTCAGTGTTAGGACGTCCTTGAGTGGCTGAGCTAGTGGGGTTTCATGTTATGTTATACTGTTATCATGTTATGTTATACTGTTATGTTATGTTATGTCATGTTATGTTATGTCATGTCATGTTATGTTATACTGTTATCATGTTATGTTATACTGCAAGGCTTACAGAATGAGGCATTAGGTGCTGTCATACTGCGCCATTTGCACTACTTGATAACGGCTCGGCTTGGTGTGGAACTGTGTTATGAGCAATGCACTGTCTTTTACAACTTTGCACTCCTCGGATGTAACGTATGGTATGAGGTGGATCTGATTCTCTACCATCTGTACCAACTAATAACTTTCAACATTTTTATGCTCTCCGTGGCAATTGTACCTGCTGTGCAACAAACCTACTTCTGTAAAAATTCGTCCCACATTTTAATTTGGTGTCACCCTAGAACAACTTCATTTTACGCAGTTCACATGCACACCGGTTTATACTATACGAACACGGCTAATATCTAACAAGGGTTTCCCACTTAAATCTAGTTTTAGTCTCTAATGTGGTCGAGATCTTCCTCATTCTATGAGGGGCGTTCGAGAAGTAATGCAGCACATTTCTTCTGAAGGCAAGTTGGTTTTATTCAGGATTCCGCCACACCATTTTATTCCCCACTCTTTAGACTACAAAGCCCTGGCGTGTACGTCCTCACGCTACCAATCCACCGGTCGACGTCGATCCAACGTCTTCCTGCTTCAGTAACTTGCCCGTCATCCATGTACTGCTTCCCAAGGAGTGCATCTTTCACTGGGCTAAACAGATGGAAGTCCGAAGGCTGTAGGGTGGATGAGGAAGAGTAGTCCAGTGAAGTTGTGTGAGCTCCTCTCCGGTACGCAGACTCGTATGAGGCCTTGAGATATCACGGAGAAGTTCGTTCGAATTTTCGTGGCGACGAACAAATTGATGTCATTTCTTCGTTTTCCTAGGGACAGTACAATACACATTCGAGACGGTCGTTGCACCATGAGGGAAGACACCAAATAGAATAAGAATCCAAGAAAACCATCGCCATCACGTTACCGGCTAAGAGTGCTGCTTTGAACTCCTTCTCTGGAGGAAAGTTGGTTTGATGCCACCCCATGGATTGCCGTTTTGTTTTCGATTCCAATTGATGAACACATGTATTATCACCTGTGACAATGTTCGACAAAAAATTGAGGCGGTCAGCATCGTAACACGGAAGAAATGCCCCACAGATGTTCTTTCGTTGCTCTTTATGGTCTCCTGCTAAACGGCGAAGGACCCAGCGAGCACACATCTTTGAGTACACCAATCTGTGGACGAGAGTGTCAGCACAACCAACAGACACGTCCAGTTGTGCAGCGAGGTGTCTGATTGTAGTTCATCAGTCACCTTGAATGAGAGTGTCTGCGTGTTCCAGCATTGCAGGAGACACAACTGTGTGCGGCATGCCGGCAAGCGGGTGATCGGAGAGGTTTGCGCGACCTTGTTGCGGTGATGACAGACGCCTCGCCCAACGACTCTCCGTGCTTTCGTTCATTGCTGGGGTCTCGGTAGACATTCTGTAAGTGACTATGAATATACGCGATGCTCTGGTTCCCCGCCAAAAGAAACTCAATGACAGCTCTCTTCTTTGAACGCACTTCCGTTAAAGACGCCATTTTGCAGGCTATGTATATCGCCGCCACCTATTGGTATGGTACTTCATGAAACTGTATGATCTGAAGTGGGAATTTTGCACGATCTCTCACAACGGATTCCGCATTTTTTAAACCTATACTGGCAGAGAAAAAGAAATGTGTTGCATCATCTATTGAACGGCCGTCTTACTTGCTATCATTTAATTGCGGATATTGGTACAATTTATTTCAGTTCCTACTTTTGGTTATGGCGTCAAGCCATTCTGCGGTGATCTGGTGGAAATGTAGATCCAGAGGATTGGCAGTTCTATACCTCAAGCATAGGTAGAGTATACAAGTTGATGTAAGAAACATCGCTATGCTATCTCCATTTTTGCCCCAGTTCACAATTTTTCTTATTCTGTCGGGTGGCTTTTTTAATCCACCGTTTAGGTATATCTATCGGAACTTTGAATTTGACACACAAGCTGCCCCTGCTTTCCTCAAAACACGCATTCCTAAAACCATGCTTACACAACAATTACTCGCAGTACTACGACGTATTGGCCGGTAGCTCTTGTTCTCTCTCTTATTTCACAGTTATTTACAAACAGACTACACCTCACAGTGCTATGTTTTCTTATACCCTCCTTTTGTACAACCAACTTCTTTGTGCTTTTGGGCACTTTACCCTGTCCACTGACTCTCAGTGATTTTGTACGCAGTTAAAGCTGTTCTCCTTTCATAACAATGAATCCTCGCGACGATGTAACACTTGGCATCCGTCTCCTTCGACTGAAACAATGCCTCCGCCATATGACTGTGCTTTTAAGAAAAATATATGATACATATGTCACAACATTAGCCTGCACTGTCGACAACACATCATACGTCGCAGCGTCGGGGCTGCACTCTTGCCAGATATCCACTTTTCTCGAAAACGCTGATTTCCTGGTTTTCCAATAGGTGACCTTAGAAACGCTGGTAAAGGTCGCGGGAACTTACTTGCTTCCAGAGCAAGCGAGACCGAAAATATATCCCCGGATATTGTGTACCGGACAGTATTTACGCTGGCTCATGGCCGTCCTGCAGCAGTTCACTCCGAGCCAGGACTCCAGTTCGGGCACGCTGACGCTGCCGCATCTGCCGCCAACCAGCCACCGCCATGGACAGCACCATGGGTCGCCACTACGCCACTGAAGAATCAGTTTCCGTGGTTGTGGATGTCGTATAACTTTGCTTAAATCATCCTTGCTGTACACCTACTATTGGCTCTTCCAAGGGAACTTTGACTCACTGTTCAAACGAAAGAGCTTAGATCTTTTCTCGAACTTTAACTCCATGCATTAACGGAATAACTGAACGTCTAGTTAAACTTCGCTTCAATACAGTCTCAACGAGACCTAGCAATTTCATTTTGTGTGACCAACTTGTTTGTTTATAAACTGCAGCCTTGAGCGAGTGACTTCCAATTTGCCCATCTTGTATTATTACTTGTCAGAGTAGACAAACATTTTGAAGAATCTCTGATATTGTTTGTGTCAGCTACGGTGGATTCCTCAAATTACATGGCGTTTTTCATACCCATTTTACCTATGACACTGAAAGTGTGAAAATTTATGCTAATTGTAGGCACACTATCCTCAAAGGACTCAGTCTTGTCAGCTCGATCCTTAGCTCTATAGGCATTTTTCCTCGTCCTGCTCTTCAAAAATGGTTCAAATGGCTCTGAGCACTATGCGACTTAACTTCTGAGGTCATCAGTCCCCTAGAGCTTAGAACTACTTAAACCTAACTAACCTAAGGACATCACACACATCCATGCCCGAGGCAGGATTCGAACCTGCGACCGTAGCGGTCGCGCGGTTACAGACTGTAGCGCCTAGAACCGCTCGGCCGCTCCGTCCTGCTCTTCCTCCACGCCCCTTTGGCGAAGGAGATGCCACCGCAAGTGGCGCTGAATCTGCGTCCTCCAGAAATATATGTGTTTGTACTTCTACGTCGTACACAATATTCGCTACACAACTGACATCATCAATAGCTTACTGCACATTCTCCATAGTATCTGCCTTAAAATCACCGCCTGCAGTTCCACTCCGCACGATGCAAAAATCCGTGATATGTACTTCCCTGTACGTCTGGCCCAGGCTCCGCAGCCTCAAAACAACAACCACTGTCACCTGTGAGCGTACAAGCTGTGGCGGGAGTTTAGAGCGGCAGTTTCCCGCCGCAGAGCACGTGGCTGGAGGTTGCTATGGGGCCGTGGCGAGCGGCTAGAGTTTACGCGGCCTTGGAAAAACCCGTGCGGGAGTTGAGGGGGGCGCATATGGCCGTGTTTGCGCGCTTGGAGTAATTGACATTCCAGAGAAAAATTGAAAAAACAAAACCAAGAATGACACGGAGGTGCGAGTTGGCCCTCATGAACAGAAAAATATGTAAAACTAAATTATCTAGACGCACCACAAAAATAATAATAGTTTAATAGTTATTGTCTTAAAAATTGTAAATTTATGAAAGTTCAGAAGCTAATATCTCAGCAATGCTTTGGCCGATTAATATGAACAGAGTTTGCGGATGCGGTTAGCAGAGCTGCATCGAACAATCATTGCCGATTTAGCTGAATATGTACCATTTTTGTATGAGAGGTCGGAATATGGGTTTCGACTGAGACAAAATGTGTTTTTGGTAATAAATAAATTTAGAGCGACGAAACTAGCGGCAGCATTCTAAAGTTTAAAGAGGTAGATGAGTAATTAAGTACGTATTTTTATTTATTTATGTTTAGTATCAAAAATCTGGGAAAAGCAAAATCACGCCACAAGAACATTATTTGTGAAAATATGCAGATACAGAAAATTGGTCTTTAGATTCTTATTGCCCAGAAAATTTTCAGAATTTTTAATTTATCATATGTCTTTTTGTGTTTAGTTTTAGAATATTCGTAGTTCTTTCTGTCAAAAGTTGTTTTGAGTTAGGCAGTCGTTTCGAGGGTGCATAGGACGGCCATCTTTGATGACAGGGGAGTTGGTTCTGTGCGACGCTAAAAGCCGGGCGTGCCGTGCATCTGGGTGTAGTAGTGGGTTGGTAGCCACGTTCTGGGACAAGTATGTATGTAGCGGCGTTCTAGAGTGATCAAGTGGAGCGCAATATAGTGGTTTAGGACAGCGGACAAGAGCGTATTTTGTGAGTTGTGAACAGACTGACGAGTGCCTTGATCGTGACATATGAATTTTATAGTGAAGTGTTGTAGCATCAGTTATTAATTGCCGCCCTTGCGTAAGAGCCCCTCAGACTGCATTTTAAGTGTTTAGAGAATATACTGAAGAAAAATAAACTACTTGTTCAAATTATAAATCAACCTGAATGACTCAGTGTTTTAATTTCATCGCAATACCTCCCTGCATTGCTTTGTTATATTTTATTTCAGCTTAAAAATTGAGTTTACGAGAGGTGTGAGATGGCACCTTATGACGAAAAACGTAGCCAAACATTGATACCATCCACATCTCTCGGCCACTCAATTAAGCTGAGTGTAACAAATATATATTTTTTCTTGTCTATTCAGACAGTGTCACTCACGATAGTACTTCAACACCCAGTTACTTCCGCACACGCATACACTTACATTGCTTGGCATCTCGGCTACTTTGGACTCCGCAATTTCACAAGATATTTTAGCTGATACTTCTACACTACCCTCCGTTACTTTCACAGCGCCAGTACTTTGCGCGTGAAGTAAACTTCTAGGAACCTCCACAACCTTCGATTCCTGACATCTGATCGCCTTGTCCAGTCTCAGACGAACCCTTTTCAACTGTAATTTCTGCCTCCTCACAAAGACACTTTGTGCTATTGCTGGATTGGCCCTATCAACTTCTTGTATCCACCAAGCATCCCCTTTCTTCTTTTCCAACTCTAGTTCCTCGGTAGCTGCCTCCATTTGTTTATCGGCATGTAGTATCTCCCTGTGGCCCTTGTAATGTTCTAATTCCACAACTTTCTGCACGAGTGTTGCTCGTAACCTAAAGATGTGCTCCGACAGAGCGATGATAGAAACACCCTTATCAGTGCTGTCTGTTTCTACCAGCATCTCGCGTATTATGCTACTGTCCAAACTATAAAGAAACATAGTTACAGAAGGGAATCATATCAGGTTCACTCTCTGTAGTACACGATACATAACAAATTACTCTAGTTCTTCTGGCGTATCATAACCCAACTTCCGTTCTCTACGACCTCGCCCCAAATGACCCCACTATGGACTAGTGGAACATATAGCTGCCGTAGCCATCATGCACGGCAACTCCCATCTTTGACAATTGAAACATATGGTTGGCAGAGCATTCACGCACAGCGGCTCGTGCCCAGAAAGACTGAAAAACGCACACCTGACATATGTTGAGTATGACTCATAACAGTTACCCTTACAAGGAGATAAGTCAGGAGGTTTACATGTTGCACAAGAGTCACCATCAGATTAAAATGAACGTCCCTACGATCCCCCATGGCCAATGAATTACACAATCAGAATGGCCAGTTACAAGGTAAACAAAACGCTTCACAATCACCGCCCTGCTTTGTGTGACGGCAAGATGAGCGAAGATGCAGTGGTGATGATGATGACGTCAGAAGATGGCGCTGGTCGTAGAGGCGTCAGCGTGAGGCCCACTTCTGATCACTGGTTGTAGCGGTCACCCCTTGGGTCAGGAGTGGGAGAGGGAGCTGAGCAGGTGCGGTGGTGACGCTGCTAGTTCTGTATTGGTGTATGGATGTCTTCTCTGGCATAGCGGAAGGTGTACTGATTCGCACGTTCGAATACGACAAGGAATACTTGACACGGCACTTCATCGACTGCAGACACACTGCTGGTTAGGAACCAGTGGCAATATCCAACAGGTAGCCGAAACAGGAGCCTGTAGGTGAAAGTCTACTGTGCTCACCGGCAGCTAGTGCAGCTCACCACAGTGCTTTTGAAGACTGGCGTGTGCTTAGCAGGTGCCAACAGCATATCGCAGATGGCAGGTATCATTGAGGCAGAAGCCCAAGATACACATCAGCAACGTACTGTACAGCTGGGGCTGTAGTACTTACATGTCTCGCCCAGCAGATTGTAGGCTGTAGTTTAGAGTCACCTGATACGGCTCTTCACCAGGGGAATGTCCAGGCTCTCTCACATCTTCTTCAGTCACAGTAGGACCAAACAGCAATGGTTGCTTGCAATGGCTAAGTTCCACTACAGCTGGCTGGCTGTTGTGTCGGAGGCAAAGTCCTCTCTCGGCAGCAGGCAGTATATCACTGTTAACAAACCAAATTATCCTGTAACTAGTGAGACTGTCATTCCTTTGGAATCAAGAGGTGAACATGGGATGACAAGACACTGAGACTGAGGCTTCTGAAATTGTCGTATTTAAGCTGGACATGACATCATCGTGGCTGACGAAGCAGCCATGTACCCTTTGTATCTGGAGGTGTCAGTGAAATAGTGTCCACTACAGTGTCTCAGTTATTGTCAGTTCCCTTTACCTTCGCACTTTCCGTCAGTGTTAGGCTACTGTGCAGTGGCTGAGTTAGCTGTTAGGATGTTGTGGCTCCGTATTGACGCATTAGCTGCTGTCATACTGCGCCATTTGCACTTCCTAATCACGATTCAGCTCAGTTCGGATAATGAAATGCAACACTACACTCCCTGTGTGACCAAGATATTGATTGTGACGCACGGTATGAGCCGGATCTGATTCTCTGCCGTCTGCTCTTAGTAATAACTTTACAAATTTAGACGCGCACCCCCAGGATTTGGACTCGCTGTGCGACGGTAAGTTTTCGTTCTGGAGCGATCGTTTTTCTAAATGTTGTCGACAACATAATGAGGTAATTTGAATTAGCCATTTAGTATTGTAACTAGCTTATATCCCTTCCAGTATTATTCCACTGCTCTGCATTCACTCTGCACTCATCACGACACTGAATAATGATGCCGAGATTTTGATTTCAACTGAAGTTATCTATTGTTCACCACTTGTTAACACAAAATGTCATACAATATACAGCAAACAACATTTATGTACGACTGTCTTTTCTGTGTTCTGAGCTCTACTCTCTTTCTTTTGGAATATTTAGGCCACTGACAACAACAATGCTGAAGCGCTAAAGGCACGGCAAGTCAAAGGTACTCTATAAACTACAGAGATTTTATCAAACCACACAAAAACATAGTACTGTAATATTACATGCCAAGAGTCATTGCGGGGGCAGCCACTTGCAGTGTTTCATTTGGGAAGAATCATAAACGGTAATTCACCAAATCTGTTGACAGTGAAATAAGAAAGCAAGAATAATGAAACATATGAAAAAGTATATCATAAAGAAATAAAAAACTGGTATGTCTTTACCAACTTGGCATTTCCTTCATGTAGCTTTATGGTGTAGTGTCGGCGCTCCACGCTGGTGCTCTCTAGTGGGGACAGACCTTAATGAACTCGTGGCGACGGAACGATCCGGTGACGAAATGCGCCGTTCTTCATTGGATCTTATATCCCTCTTGTATTAATCTAACATGGTAATGGCTTGAAACTGATGAGCAGTTCTCAAAAACCGGCCAATCAAGTGTTTGGTAAGTGATGGCTTTCGTGAATGAATTACATTTCCTCAAGATATTTCCTGTGAAACTCTCAGCGTAACATTTCACTTCTCTCCTTTTTCTTTTCGTCTCCGTATGGTTACTCCTCCGTATTTTACGGCAAAACCTGTCTTAAGTGTTATCATACAGTAATGGATATTTTCGCTTATTTAAGCACAACATGTTACATTTGAGTTGAGGCTCAACTGCCAGTCCCATCCCCAATCCTCTTCAAGATCATCTCACTGTACGCTACACTCTTCAGTCATTACTATCCCCTTCAACTGCATCATCTGCGAACACTACCCACTACATCATTTATATACACTGAAGAGCCAAAGAAACTGGTACACCTATAACATTGTTACTTTATTTTGTGGTGTGAGCGGTGCTGCTAGCCAATAAAAGCGGGTTAATAGCTGTGAGCTGTCTGCGGAAGTTAACCTTGCATTACTGCGCAACTGTTTCACCAGGTATCCAGTCTAGCTTGCCAAATTCCCAACCAGACTAACATTAATTATAATCTTTTAATAGTCATACGACAACCGGTGATATATATATATATATATATATATATATATATATATATATATATATATATATATATATATAAGAGAATTTAAATAAAAATAAATAAATCAGTTTATATTTGCAAATTTATTTTAACATTGATCATTGATATTTTAGAGCTAAACCTAAAAAAAAGGTGATTAAATCTTCAGTTAGGCTGAACTTAAGAAATCCATTGTCCTACGGACTTAGCAGACACGCGCTTAGCCGGAGATCTTACCACTTCAGACGCTCGCCACGGACAGACTGACCTGGTCCCTTCCTGAGGGGGGCTCACAAATACAAACGGAAGTGGCCAGAGAGGCAGCTTCCTATACCAACATGACAAGCGACGGACAGGACCATACTAAGGACAGAAACCTCTTTGCTTTTAGAAAGCGTAGCTACCTGTTCCGACGTTGGTCCTACTGTTCTCTAGCAGATAGGCTTTTCTGCTACCCTCAAGCATGCAACTAGAAATACATTTGCTCATTCATCCTCTCACACTGAAGGGAAGGGGGATGACAGTATCTTATCATATACAGTATATAAAAGAATGCGGATGTAGGTTCCGTATGAGACTGTGACATGAATTACATATAAACTGTGTTTTAAAGTGTAGTAGTGTGACAGATCGTTCTTGTTTGTGTGTAAAAGTAACACGTTCCACTGCTCAGTCTCCTCCCAGTTAGTCAGAAACGCCACAGTAAATTTAGAAGATGAATTTATGCCGTAAATGACAACAGATTTAAGAAATTAACATGAAAGGAATCCAACAGAGACCTTTCATAACCCCAACGCTCCGGGGAAAGACTGTGCAGGGAATTTTCTGGCCATGCTAGGACATTCCCAAGCAGGCTTCTCACACCCAACTTAAACCAAAAATGTAAAGAAAAGGCAAAAGGTCACCAGCTACTTGCTAAAAAATAATAATTTCAACAAATCTTTAAAATCTACCAATTTCAAACAGAAAAAGAACACAATCTGTGACACCTATTTAAAAGATAGTGTAGACCTAATTCGGTCAGCAAGTAAAAACAATGGTTCCTGTGTCATTAATATGAAAACCATTTCTGGTTGTTACCCTTATGGAGTTCACCAGTATTTGCTCATTGCAAGAGCCAACTGATCACAGGAAAATTTATGACTGTTTATTAACAAGCAAAATCTATGAAAATAGCAAAGGTGCCACAGCAATTAAAAAAGAACATGAAATTAACATCAGTATTATAACGCAGAAGATTACAATGCTCAATCTGCAAAAGCAAAAAAATGATAAGAGAAAAAACATGTTTTACAAAGTGGTTATCGCAAAAAAATTCTATATCTTATAAAACTAATAATTTGTAGAATTAAAATAACTTTGTGGCACTAATTTAATCACTCTACTATATTTCAGTTAGTTAGCAAACAATGACCACTGTGTCATTATACTGAAACTACAATTAATTATGTGATTATTACCCTTAAGGGGTTCCTCACAATAAATATGCCCCATGCAAAGGCTAATCGATCACAGCCCAATGAGAGTGAATAGCTATCTGACTGATAAACGAAGCAATGCCACAGCAATGAATTTACGGAACAAAATATCACAACTCTAATACATCACACATAAACAAACATTGATAAATAAAACAGCTCTGAAAGTACAATAGTCAACGTCTAAAAAAAAACACCAATAAATAAAACATCTGCAAAATACAAGAGTCAAAGTCTAAAAAAAAAAATAGAACACCTGCAAAATACAAGAGTCAGTCTAATAGACACCAATAAATCGAACCCCTGCAAAAACACACGAGTCAAAGTTTCTCTGACAGAAACACACGTATATGCATTGAACTAAGAACTGTATAATCACTGTTCACTGACACACTCAGTAGTTCCACTGTTCCGTGGCACAATATAAGGGGAGGGGGGGGGGGGTCGTCGCCGCAGCCGTCACTAGGGATTATTTTGTCCATCTGTTGCGTGCAATCCCGCCGTCTCTGCCCTCTCTTGGTGGCCCGTGTCACGTACATCTCATTTTGGTTCCATGTTTGTGTTGTCAAATTCGTGCGGTATCCTCATTTCACACGCCAGGTTGATATTCCTGGGCAAGGATGACACTTAATGGCTCCTCTTTGTGCCACCCTTAGCTACCAGAGAACATCGAACTATGATTTACTGTCGCTTGACAGTGGGCATCCGTCAGGAAATGTTGATAGGCGTCGTTGAAGTCTGCCAGTTTCTCTGGACAGTATGTGTCAAAAGGCTCCACACCCCTTGTGTTGTTACATTCTTGAGTTATCCTCAATTGGCTCACCGGTTTGATATTCCTGGGGAAGGATGACACTTAATGGCTCTTCTTTGTGCCACCCTTAGCGACCAGAGAACATCGAACCATGATTTACTGTCGCTTGACAGTAGGCATCCGTCAATAAATGTCGATAGGCGTCGTTGACCTCTGAAAGTTTCTCTGGACAGTACCTGTCAAAAGGCTCCACACCCCTTGTGTTGTTACATTCTTGAGTTATCCTCAATTGGCTCACCGGTTTGATATTCCTGGGGAAGGATGACACTTAATGGCTCTTCTTTGTGCCACCCTTAGCGACCAGAGAACATCGAACCATGATTTACTGTCGCTTGACAGTAGGCATCCGTCAATAAATGTCGATAGGCGTCGTTGACCTCTGCAAGTTTCTCTGGACAGTACCTGTCAAAAGGCTCCACGCCCCTTTATCCTCTGTCTTCTGTCGTTTCACCGCGGCCGTCTCGTCACGGTCGCGTGCGTGTGGTGCGTTGCCAGCAGATGGATTTCTGCACGGTGGACCGCTCGCCTATCTCAGGTCATCGCCTCCAGGGAGGGTCGCACGGGGCGGACGCCCATTAGCTCCAGGTGCAAGGAAAAGTGTTTGTCGCGTGCCCTTCTTTTGTTGTCGACCGCGCTCCCGAAGTGGCCCGGTTGACAGCGTGTCCTGCTGGGAAACCCGCCAGTTTACAACTAGCCCTCCTCCTCGCTGCTCCCGCTGTCTCGTAAGAGTTTAGCCAGTTCGCTTTCACGTTCTCAACTGCATTCAGAGAAATTGTTCATCATAGTTATGTGATTACAAAATGTCATACATAATACCATTTCGTATTGTCTTTCACAATTTTTAAGAATGAAAGTGAGACGTAATTTTTTTAAATAAAAAAGTTACATGAATCGACAATATAAAAATAAATGTTAAATGACTTGACAATATAAAAAAATAAAAGTGAAATGACTTGACAGTATAAAAATAAAAATTAAATGAACTGACAATATAATATTTAAATCCACATCACTAATGTGGTTCACTTACGTTTTAATAAATCAAATGCTACTTATTAATTCACTAAAATGAATAGGATTATGCCTTGCGCAAGTATAGGTCAGGACAGCATAGGGTTCACATGTTATTTACACACACACACATGCACACCTGTTGTCTATTCTACAAACTAACTACCCATAAACATGCATTACTCAAAATTTTACTTCAATCCACTACTAGTTAATCCAACAAGCTACTTCAATGCTACTTCAACACAGTGTTTATACCACTACAACATTGTTCTAATTCGTCATCTTCTTGACGCTCGCGGCATACGTCTTGTCACATGATAAACATGGAGAAACGTTCCTTAAACACACACAGTAAAAAGAACAATGGTTATTTACACGCCAGAACATTTATACCAGTTGACACACCTGATAAGAGACTCGCAATTATACATTTATCATACTCATATGTTTACACATAAAACAGTAAGAAAATTTCATCTAAAATTACGTTATCACAAGAATTAATCACACAGATGACTCTGAGAACGGTAAAAATATCTGCATCATACAGGTTATACTACATTTTCTTACCCATTTTGCTGCGATTTCGTTCCTTCTTTAAGTTACCTTTCGCTTCCAAATCAGTTATTTCGCCTGTGGTGGTTATTCTGGATTCATTTCTGATCAATGGCAAAATTGTGGTCTCCTCTATTCTGTTAAAACAGTTTCATCTTAACATATTGAACTTACAACAGACACAAAAGATCCGAATCCTCCTGTAGTTTAAATGACAAATGTTTTGCTTCATCCTTATTACCTTAAACCAAGCTTTCCTTCGGTCCCATAATCAAAAATTATTTAATCTTCCTCTACCTTTAAGAGGGAAATTTCCTCAGTACAAATCATATAGGCTGCAGTGCATCCCGCACCAGCGAAAACAGTAAGCTGTAATGCTCACAGCATCAGCAAAACACATAAACGTCGCTTTTCTAGGACAAGTATTAACGCAGAATAATTTTTCAGGCTTTGGCTCGACATCAATCAAGACTACAAAAAGGATCCATATTTCTGTTCCATTCTCCATTTGCTAAAAAACTGCTCGTATTTGACTACCACAATAATATTTCAGGGCCACGTAAATTACACAAACCACAATTCTTCTTTCACCTTGAAGGGAATCAATA
This sequence comes from Schistocerca cancellata, assembly GCF_023864275.1. Taxonomy (NCBI): domain Eukaryota; kingdom Metazoa; phylum Arthropoda; class Insecta; order Orthoptera; family Acrididae; genus Schistocerca; species Schistocerca cancellata. The sequence continues at coordinate 600,436,864 of NC_064628.1, read as the reverse complement.
TACTGACGAAATCCACAGACAGCACTTTACCTACTCAGCTATAAAGAACAAAAAAACATATATCATCAATATTAACATATCATCGCATATTGGGAATCCACTGGTTAAACAATCGTATATCGCATCCTGTTTTCAAGATTCCAAACTTACTCATTCCTTTCTCAGAGTTCTCCTATCTTAAAATATTCATACAGCACGCATACTATAGTAAGAGATCCTCATTTCTACTGACAGATATAGAATAGTAATAGATAGATAGTAGCACTGAAAGCAGAAAATCGGAAACAAGGCTACTAACAGCTGGGGACCTGGGTTTGCCAGACCCATAATCCCCACAGATCGGATATTCCCCTGAGTTTTTCCTTAATTCAATACAGATCTTGCTTCTCTCAGGAGCGACTCTTTTCAATTTACACCAAAAAACCATAAAAAGCTTTCACTCGTTCACAAAGAAACCTTTCATCTTCACATTTGAACCAACCTAAATCCTAATTGCACGAGGAAAAAAAATAAATTAAAAACATCATTTCAATCAATCACATAGAAACATCTTTATCATTATTTTTACCAACATATTATTCAAAATGCATTTATCACAAATGTAAACTAATCAATTGTTTCTCTTCACCGTCCTCTCTACTCCTCACTGTCCTTTCTACTCATTTGCCATGTCGCTCATTTGTTCCGATTGGGCGCCTTCTGCGCTGATCGTTTGTCATTGCCGGATTTGTTCATTTCCATTTGCTGGATTATGTCTAGGGTTAGCCGGCCGAACTTCAACATCATGAGGTGCTCCGCCTACAGTCCTATTCCCACCGTATTCATCGTAGTATCGATTCTGGTTGCCATACCTGTAGCGTTCACGATCTTGTCCTCGATCATTTCCGTTGTTCCACTTGTGTTCACGACTGTTACCCCAGTTTCTATACGGCCGGTCCCGATTATGATTCCGTTCGCGTCTCGACGACCAGTCACGCCGTTGATTAGTACTACGGCCACGATTGCGATCGCACTGCTGTGCCCCGTAATAACTTTGTGCCTGATTAGGCGGGCATTCTGCTGTATTATATTCCAACTCTTGGAGAAGTGTCTTAAACGTTTCCACGTCCTCTTTGCATCGTCCCGCAAGAATGACGTGGCGCAAGTGCATCGGCAATTTGGTGATGCATATCCTAATTAGTTCCGCAGGCCCGTATGGGTCGTATAGAAATTGATTTGCCTGCAGCATGTGGTCGAATAGGCGTGCTGGGCTGCGGAAACCAGACTGGTTCAAATTTGGCAGCATAATTATGCCATGCTTGACCCTATCTTGTGCCGCTTCCGACCAATAGGCGGCCAGAAAGGCTTGTCGAAACTCCCGAGTGGAGTTGCAGTGACGCGCTGCCGACCTCATGCGAATCGCCGGTTCGCCTTCCAAATAGCCACACATATATTCTATCTTATGTGAACTAGCACACCTGCCTAATACGGTGTATGGCCCCCGCGTGGACGCAGAAGTGCCGCAGCATGAGGCGGCATGGACTCGACTAACGTCTGAAGTAGTGCTGGAGGGAATTGACACCATGAATCCTGGGAGGCTGTCCATAAATCTGTAAGAGTACGAGGAGGTGGGGATCTCTATTGAACAGTAGGTTGTAAGGCATCCCAAATATGCTGAATAATCTTCGTGTCTGGGGAGTTTGGTGGCAAGCGGAAATGTTTAAACTGGAAAGTGTGCTCCTGGAGCCACTCTGTAGCAATTCTGGACGCGTGGGGTGTCACATTGTCCTGCTGGAATTGCTTAAGTCCCTTGGAATGCACAATGGACATGAATGGATGCTGGTAATCAGACAGGATGATTAAGTACGTTTCACCTGTCAGAGTCGTATCTAGACGTATCAGGGGTCCCATATCATTCCAACTGCACACGCCCCACACCATTACAGAATCTTCACCAGCTTGAACAGTCCACTCCAGACGTGCAGGTTCCATGGAGTCATGAGGTTGTCTCCATACGCGTACATGTCCATCCGCTCGATACAATTTGAAACGAGACTCGTCTGGCCAAGCAACATGTTTCCAGTCATCAACAGTCTAACATCGGTGTTGATGGGCCAGGCGAGGCGTAAAGCTTTGTGTCGTGCAGTCATCAAGGGTAGACTAGTGGGCCTTCGGCTCCGAAAGCCCATATCGATGATGTTGCGTTGAACGGTTTCCATGCTGACACTTGTTGATGGCCCAGCACTGAAATCTGCAGCAATTTTGCGGGGAAGGGTTGCACTTCTGTCACGTTGAACGATACTCTTCAGTAGTCGTTGGTCCCGTTCTTGCAGGATCTTTTTCCGGCCGCTACGATGTCGGAGATTTGACGTTTTACCGGATTCCTTATATTCACGGTACACTCGTGAAATGATAGGACAGGAAAACCCCGCTTCATCGCTATCTCGCAGCTGCTGTGTACCATCGCTCGTGCGCCAACTATAATACCACGTTCAAACTCCCTAAAATCCTGTTAACCTGCTATTGTGGCAGCATTAACCGATCTAACAACTCCGCCAGACTCTTGTTGCCTTATGTAGGCGTTGCCCACCGCAGCGCCGTTTTCTGCGTGTTTACATATCTCTGTATTTGAATACGCGTGCCTATATCAGTTCCTTTGGAGCTTCAGTGTATATACATGTTGTATACAGGAATGGTCCTACGACACTTCGTTGTGACATACCTGAAATTATCCTTTGGATCTGACATTTTTTTTCTGTCAAGAGCGACGAGTTTAGTTCTGTCTGCGTGACAGTCCTGAATCCTTTCACAAATGCAGTTCAATATTCGTTAAGCTCTTTTTTTTTCACTAAACTACGGTGAGGAACTTAATCAAATCCCTGCCTGAAATTAAGAAACAGAGCATCAAGCTGGGTGCTGATGTCTACGGCGCTTTGAATCTCACAGACCAACACTGGGAGCCGAATTTTACAAGCAGAATCTGTGTTGATTCTTATAAAGCAGGTTTTTCGTTCTCAGAAAACGTCGTAATATGTCAGCATTAAATATGTACCATAGTTCTACGACAGACTGGCGACAGAGATACAGGTCTATAAGTATGTTCTTCTGTGCAATGGACCTTCTTGGAAATGCGAATGACCTGCGTTTTTTAAAGTCGCTAGATACTCTCAGCTACTTCAGCGACGTACGATACACTGCTGCCAGAAGAGGAGAGAGTTCTTTCACGTAATTTATCTAGAATCTTACAGGAACCACACCACGTCCAGATGCCCTTTCATTATTAAGCGATTGTACGGAGGGTAGACAAAAATACGGATACGCCGAAAACACAACACACAACTACGCCTGTTAGGAGTAGGAAAACTGTTGGCATGGAAAACAGCTTCCGGGACGTCTCGGAATGGATAAATACAGCTCTTGTATCTCCTGTATGGTTTTCTAGGGATTCCTATACCATTCTTCCTGCTTAATAATGGCAACATCAGGTAACGATGATAGAGGCGGACAGTGATCACGCGCCGGCCAGTGTGGCCGAGCGATTCTAGGCGCTTCAGTCTGGCACGGCGCGACCGCTACGGTCACAGGTTCGAATCCTGCGTCGGGCGTGGATGTGTGCGATGTCCTTAGGTTAGTTAGGTTTAAGTAGTTCTAAGTTCTAGGGGACTGATGACCTCAGAAGTTAAGTATTGTGTTATTTCACAGAGTTTTAGCTGTGACCATGTTAATAATGGGTAGTTTAGGCGACCTGACTTACAATTTTATATTCTTCCTCGAAACACATCATGGTCGTATACAAAACGAGGAGGATTTTAATCGTTTCTGTTAGGTGCTTAGAGCCATTTGAACCATATCAGCGCAACTTGCAAGCTTGGCTGGTATCCACATTGATGTTCATGCATTTATCGCTGTGTTTCCATATTTTGTCCACCCCCAGCAGCTACTCAGCTACGAACGCAGGACATCAAAGAACGTAAGGACGGTCGCCTTTGACTTGTAAGCATGCTCACTGAATCAGAAGGCAGGATAGCGCTTGTCGCCTTAAATGAATACGGGTCAGTGGTGCGGCCGGACAACGTTGTTAATAGGCTGCGGTCAGACAAGGCGGCGGCCACCGGACAAGAAGCGTGCCGGCGCGGCGGCCGTGCAGAAGCGCCTAATGAGCCCTCCAGGGCCAGCGGCGCGCGACTGCCGCGCCTTTTTACGCGGCGCGGAGGTGTTCCCTGGAGGTGCCGTACCGCGCCGTTACGGCAGCCGCGGCTACAAACACGGGGGCTGTTACGGCATCGGTGTGATCGGGCACTAACTTAGAAATTCAGAGACATTACGTAACACACCTCCTTACACAGTTTTCCACAATACGCGTATTGTGTTATTTCACAGAGTTTTAGCTGTGACCATGTTAATAATGGGTAGTTTAGGCGACCTGACTTACAATTTTATATTCTTCCTCGAAACACATCATGGTCGTATACAAAACGAGGAGGATTGTAATCGTTTCTGTTAGGTCACATCAAATTGTAATTACATTTTGTAGAAAGATAAAATTATGCTTGCCAGTCCAGTTTAGACATACTTTTCTGCGAGTAAGGCACCTGCAATAATTAACCCCAAAATTTAAATGATTAATTAATTGTCAGAATTGAATATTTCATGCGAAATCTGTTCAACGAACTTTCACCTGTGATGAAACTTCCTGGCAGATTAAAACTGTGTGCCCGACCGAGACTCGAACTCGCGACCTTTGCCTTTCGCGGGCAAGTGCTCTACCGTCTGAGCTACCGAAGCACGACTCACGGCCGGTACTCACAGCTTTACTTCTGCCTGCTGTGAGTACCGGGCGTGAGTCGTACTTCGGTAGCTCAGACGGTAGAGCACTTGCCCGCGAAAGGCAAAGGTCCCGAGTTCGAGTCTCGGTCGGGCACACAGTTTTAATCTGCCAGGAAGTTTCATATCAGCGCACACTCCGCTGCGGAGTGAAAATCTCATTCTGGTTTCACCTGTGATGTTCAGTTTGTACTTATGTTAAAGAATAATTAACCAGCAGATGACTCCTTGACACTAACGGTTACGAAAATATTATGTATGATTCTGAACAAAGCAACTTGTAAGTATCCAAGAAAATTATTATGCACCCCTACTTTCGTTACACACATGTCCTATAAACTCAAGAATACCTAAATGAACTCACTCTTGCTACAGTGAGAGAGGACAAGTTACTCTCTCACCTACTTATCATATACAGAAAACTATTAAAGATTTTGTTACAACCTTGTGCATCTTGAGCAAGACTCTAGAAAATGAATGGCCTGAGCAGACACTGATGGAGCCTGCTAGGGCACTAAAAGCATTAGGTATTTTTATGGTTCTTAGCTCACAGAAACGGCATGTTGGAAGTTGAAAGCAATTGGTGGCGAGCCCATCCCTCAGTAAATCTTGCCAGACAGGCCCACAGCAGTACAGGGCTGACAGAGCAGCCCCTAGCCAAGATAGGACTCCAGCAGATCAATGCTGAGCAACCTGCCACGGCGCCAGTAGAAGGCTGGGCTGGGGGCAGCGGACTGAAGGGACATGTCTACACAGTGGAGTTGCAAACTGGGCATTGTGTGCAGAACCATGCATAGTAAAAATTCACAAGTTTTTGTGTTCGCTGTACTGCAAATACGCCTGTGACCCACTCCCATCGGTCGCATCGGTTGTATAAGAAACTCTGGCGTCTGAGAAACGTTTAGAGATAGAATCTTTATTCCACCTCATAGCTAGGGCTAACATGCTCCAATGCACAGGCGACTTAGATAAGATCTTTAAGATAGTATCTGCTTGCTTGTTGCTGCGGGAAGCAATACAACTTTGGAGAAACCATATTCCTCCTCCACGAAAACTTGAAAAAGCCAGTAATTGACAGTTTCTTTTTTTCAGAGACGCAGGTTTCTTAACACTTGCGCTGGTTCGACATGAGTTTGTGCTGTCATGTAGGAGGGGAGATTTAGCTCCTCTGAAGCCCTATGATTGGCTCAAGACAGGGTGAGGGCACTGTCGTTCGTGCACTTTGCTGTCTGGAAGCATCTTCTGGTCGAAGCTCTGGCATGTGTGGTTGGTGCTTGGGACCTGTCCTGAGACTGACTTGACTTGAAACTACAAATAGTTAGACTGGAGAGCCTGTGGTGAAGTTCTTAATGTACCGACAGTGTGACTTCAAACCTCCCTGCCTACTCGTTTGCCGAGGGCACTCTCATCTTTGGTTTACCAGTCTCGACGTTTGGTATCCTTGTGTGCTCTGTCGTATAAGTGAGCCAAATTGGTCCTTGGTACAACTAGCACACGGGTGTGTCACATACTGAAATCTACCATGATTCCAGGGTTCTGGTAGAGAGTGAATTGTGATCTGTCTGCCTGATCGCTTGACCGTGCGATTTTTGCATTTATTTCGTGGCCACGGTCGATTCACAGGTGCCGCCTCCGAGCCTCATAACCGCAGCACACTTCTCGCCAGCTGCAATTTATATCACAGCGCGAAGCAAACAGGGTAACATACTGCTGCTGCGACCCTGTCAGCGCATACAGATCTCAATCGCCACTTGCTCTCAGCTGCACCTATATTGAGAAACTTCTGTAGTTTTTCAGTCGAAGTCTGCTCAGCGTCAGATCAATTCGGATTACGTTATCCACATTTTTAGGGCCATAGTACTTGACTCACTTGTGCACCAAGGATCCTTGTCCATTGTTCTCTTAATCCAACTGTTAGTTGTTTACAGTATTCAATCAATAACTATAATTTATTTCTGTTTTTTCTATTAAAAAAATAAAATGTTGTTAGTAAACTAAATTTTGCAAATCGTCTCAATCAATTTATATAGTCGCCCCATGGGTTCACTTTCATTGTGGGGTTCCATGCCAGGACAGCTTCCAACTGTATGCAAATAACCAAATGTTAAACATAATTTAATCATTTAACCTGCATGCTTGTTGAATGATACAGTCATAATTCTGTTACTTTTAGAATATTTGTTGTCTTCTAATGACATTCTAATTACTGCACAACATACGCAACAGTAAAACATGGAACCCCTTTTGACTAAACTAAATCGTGGAGTTGCTTTTCAATATAAGGCAAATTTCTGGCAGTGTTTGCTATTAAGTAAGACTTTAATTATGACGTAAGGGTAAATTTGAGGATTTCGTCCAGAAACGTAACAGAGGTGGCATGAGTTGGATCAAGAACCATCTGTATGAACAAGTAAATTAAACTACATAAATAAGAGAACACACAGTAAATACTGGTCCATGTGATCTAGAATGCTAGAGGAAACACTCTCTAGGGGTGGCGATACAAAACATTACTTCTGCGTCATCGAATATTACACTCCTGGAAATTGAAATAAGAACACCGTGAATTCATTGTCCCAGGAAGGGGAAACTTTATTGACACATTCCTGGGGTCAGATACATCACATGATCACACTGACAGAACCACAGGCACATAGACACAGGCAACAGAGCATGCACAATGTCGGCACTAGTACAGTGTATATCCACCTTTCGCAGCAATGCAGGCTGCTATTCTCCCATGGAGACGATCGTACAGATGCTGGATGTAGTCCTGTGGAACGGCTTGCCATGCCATTTCCACCTGGCGCCTCAGTTGGACCAGCGTTCGTGCTGGACGTGCAGACCGCGTGAGACGACGCTTCATCCAGTCCCAAACATGCTCAATGGGGGACAGATCCGGAGATCTTGCTGGCCAGGGTAGTTGACTTACACCTTCTAGAGCACGTTGGGTGGCACGGGATACATGCGGACATGCATTGTCCTGTTGGAACAGCAAGTTCCCTTGCCGGTCTAGGAATGGTAGAACGATGGGTTCGATGACGGTTTGGATGTACCGTGCACTATTCAGTGTCCCCTCGACGATCACCAGTGGTGTACGGCCAGTGTAGGAGAATGCTCCCCACACCATGATGCCGGGTGTTGGCCCTGTGTGCCTCGGTCGTATGCAGTCCTGATTGTGGCGCTCACCTGCACGGCGCCAAACACGCATACGACCATCATTGGCACCAAGGCAGAAGCGACTCTCATCGCTGAAGACGACACGTCTCCATTCGTCCCTCCATTCACGCCTGTCGCGACACCACTGGAGGCGGGCTGCACGATGTTGGGGCGTGAGCGGAAGACGGCCTAACGGTGTGCGGGACCGTAGCCCAGCTTCATGGAGACGGTTGCGAATGGTCCTCGCCGATAGCCCAGGAGCAACAGTGTCCCTAATTTGCTGGGAAGTGGCGGTGCGGTCCCCTACGGCACTGCGTAGGATCCTACGGTCTTGGCGTGCATCCGTGCGTCGCTGCGGTCCGGTCCAGGTCGACGGGCACGTGCACCTTCCGCCGACCACTGGCGACAACATCGATGTACTGTGGAGACCTCACGCCCCACGTGTTGAGCAATTCGGCGGTACGTACACCCGGCCTCCCGCATGCCCACTATACGCCCTCGCTCAAAGTCCGTCAACTGCACATACGGTTCACGTCCACGCTGTCGCGGCATGCTACCAGTGTTAAAGACTGCGATGGAGCTCCGTATGCCACGGCAAACTGGCTGACACTGACGGCGGTGGTGCACAAATGCTGCGCAGCTAGCGCCATTCGACGGCCAACACCGCGGTTCCTGGTGTGTCCGCTGTGCCGTGCGTGTGATCATTGCTTGTACAGCCCTCTCGCAGTGTCCGGAGCAAGTATGGTGGGTCTGACACACCGGTGTTAATGTGTTCTTTTTTCCATTTCCAGGAGTGTATCTAGGTTCAGGCGAACATGTACAAGACTTGCGTATTTGCCGTGGAGCACTATTTAAACATTCCACATTTTTACCATCGGAACCATCGACACCTGAGGAAAATATTTCCACTTAGCTGTACAGATATTTAGCCTCGTATAAGATGGTTGAAGTGTTCACTATGATAGCTGACTACTGGCTGGGGCTTTGTATTCAGCTGGTGAGCTCTCCATGTGCCCTTTACATTTTCCACTGGTGTGCTTTTGCCTCCATCGAACACAGAAACTTTTCTCAGGCTGTTTCTATCCTACTGTCACAAATCTGTTCAAATGTTCGAATGTGTGTGAAATTTTATGAGACTTAACTGCTAAGGTCATCAGTACCTAAGCTTACACACTACTTAACCTAAAGTATCCTAAGGACAAACACATACACCCATGCCGGAGGGAGGACTCGAACCTCCACCGGGACCAGCCGCACAGTCCATGACTGCAGCGCCTAAGACCGCTCGGCTAATCCCGCGCAGCTGTCACAATTCTATCGACTTTATACACGGATCAGAAACCTATAAAATATTTTCACAAATTATCTTGCACGGATATGATTGGTTCCTATTTAGGATAAAATGAAAATAGAGATAAATAGTAAACAAAAAATACACCAAATACAGGAAAAACATTATTTACAAACAAATGAAAATTATGAGTGACAATAAGTGTTGGTGTTACAAGCAGTGCTGTTCCAGACATATCTCCAGAACATGTTATAGTTCTACTATAGTTGTTCAATGCGATGTTAGCAATGGAAGACATATAAAATAGTATTGAAATAATGTCGTTTGTTTTATACTGGAGCTGAAAGCCAAGCAAAAATTAATTGCTCTACTACTCTAGTTTTAGTATATAGTATAAAACTTTTTGAGTGTTTTATGGTTATTTAATTCTCTTTTAACGCTTCGTTGCACAACGATTATACTTTGATACATTCTGACTGCATAAAATTACTAAAGCAATCTGTGAAATGGAATGTCTATTGTTGAATACTGAATCTCATTGTTCTGAGGTTTAAAGTGTGTCTTGATGTGTACTAAGTGATGTTTCTAAAGTATGGTTATAAAGTGCTTTGCTTCACATTTATCATGGCTGTGACACGACCTATTGTAGAGAGGGCAGAGATGATTGATTTTTTGTTTCTGTCGCGTGTGTCTTTCGGTTTATGCGCACAGCAGCACAGGGGCCGCCTGGTACTACACTGATGGCGCACAGGTGGTGCACAGTGGAACCTCGCAGCGAGCCTGGGAGTACGTGTAGCTGACAAACCCTGCAAACTGTCCACAGATGATATCATGTCAACCCAAAAGCACCAGCAAATAACTAAACAGCATTGTACGTGTATGTGTGCATTTAGCACAAACCATAGTACTAACAGTAAACCACTATGCACCGTCTTAAAGAAGAGAAAGAGGTAGTTTAGTGGATGAATAGATATACTGTGAAAGTGATATTTATGTTCAGATACAGAGCTGAGTAGATTTGTGTAACGGATGTTCAGTAAATAATTAATAACAATTGTAATTTTAAATCCACAAAAGAAATCGACCCATCAGTTTATAGCACTGATCGATGCGCTTGGATTGAACAATATGCATGTTTGATTGCATAAATAACTAATAAATGAAAGACGATTTAATTCAATATTTAATTAAAGTCAGCTTAATTAATATACAAAAACAGTTCCGCTATCAGCATGCCAGTATGTCTTGGTGAATGTGCCCATGCGTGATATACAAGATTTAGGTTATAAGAATTGAAAATTTAACTGTACATTTTAAATAATTATTCAATAATTTGTGTAGTTGTAGCCATAATTTCAGTGCGGCTTAAGACACGTGAATTTCGATGGCAGCAGACAAAAGAGCAAGTTATTTCCTGTAAAAAATAGGTAACATACGTGTGTGTACAGTAATTACTCAAGGCACAGAGACAGATGATTGAAATTTATGACTGCAGTTAAAATAAAAACTTATTCAACCCTGATTTGTGAGCAACTACTTAACGTAGAGTTAGGTTTAATATGTCGTTCTATTCCGATATTTTACACACTTCTCATGACATTTGTAGTTTTAAGATTTAATTTTTGCATAAATGGTTCTAAATAAGCCTAGCGATTGCTCAGAGTCAACAAACAGAGGTGCTCTGGATTTCCGCGACAGTATGCATCGAACTGATAGAAAGGCGACAGGTATCTTCACTTGTTCGCACTTTCTTGGACACAGTTGAAGAGACAACACCCATATTGACCTGAGCAGTGATGGAGTCGCACTCTTTTGGGACATAGATGCTTTTTCTCGTCAACTGTCTAAACTCTGAACACTTTTCAGCAATCAACACTTGCTGTGTTATCCGCTATTTTAATTATATATAATTTACTACCCACTATATTGTGGGCTTGAGCTATTTAAATCTGCTTAACTGCACTGATGAGCTTATTCATCAGTCTCCATTCAATGTGTAATAAAGTCGAATAGTTGGGGAACGGTATTTGGATTAGTGCATCTATATTGACCCAAACATTGTTCCATCTAATGCATACATCAGGAACAGTTTCTTATTTATTTAAGAGAAATTCTGTGGTATGGTTCACAACACCCCCTAATATAACGCAGAGATAGATCCATAGAATATGTATTTCAAAATATTTAACCACACACGTCACAAGGCAGTCGACGCTGGTTGAGTGTGTCGCTCCTACCACTGTGATGTCACTGTAAATTTTTGACGTGATATTCGTGGGAAAATGAATATGTTAAATAGAAAGCCAGAAATTGTCTTTATTTTTCAGTTACGAATTATTATTTATCTCTTAAGTTCTCGGCACTAACCAGTTGCACCATCTTTGTCAATCACCTTGCCAGCATTCAAACGAAGACAGTGCTTTCCCTATCATTCACTGCTGATAATAGCACCTTTCTTGCACCCTCGACATGATTTTTAAAGTTGTTAATTTTTGTCGTTTCTACATAGGCACTCCCGAAAGTGACCTACCCTATTCGCAGTTCTCTTTCCAGTTTGTACCTCTCTTCCGTCCGTCTGTGGCCTCTGCCACGTTCCGACATCCCCGTCTGGCGTCCTTTCAGCGTTGTTTATCCACCCGCCTGACACGCTCTGATCACATGAACACTATGTAAGGGTTCAATGTAGCAAAACATTCGTTTTGCACATTCTGACAGTCCCCACCCTCTTGTTACCCAAAGTTGGTTTCTTGATGTTTGGAGTAAGTTAGTAACTTGGGAGACCAATCACATTTTCACAGCACTTGTCACGCTGGGATAGTGACACACTGCAGTGAGTGGCAGGGACAATCGAACTTAACCAGTTCTGTTAAAAATAAAAATACTTGCCTTTTTTGTTGCTCTTCTTTGTTGTGTATTGATGGGTCGTTGTGCGTTTCCTTTCTATGGTTTATCTTTCTACAATCGCCTAGAGGATGATCAGGTTACTGTTTCAATAATAATGTGAAATCTGGTGGATTTTCTGGAGAATTACACATATATTTTCAGTCATTTCACTTCACAATAAAAATTAATCGACACACATAACTAGTTCTCCATCCTCGGACTTCAGACTCATGCAAGAAACTGCAGAAAAGAACAAAGGTTTACCTCTAAAGGCATGTAGCAAAGAAATTACTATCATATATCTATCTACACTCCTGGAAATTGAAATAAGAACACCGTGAATTCATTGTCCCAGGAAGGGGAAACTTTATTAACACATTCCTGGGGTCAGATACATCACATGATCACACTGACAGAACCACAGGCACATAGACACAGGCAACAGAGCATGCACAATGTCGGCACTAGTACAGTGTATATCCACCTTTCGCAGCAATGCAGGCTGCTATTCTCCCATGGACACGATCGTACAGATGCTGGATGTAGTCCTGTGGAACGGCTTGCCATGCCATTTCCACCTGGCGCCTCAGTTGGACCAGCGTTCGTGCTGGACGTGCAGACTGCGTGAGACGACGCTTCATCCAGTCCCAAACATGCTCAATGGGGGACAGATCCGGAGATCTTGCTGGCCAGGGTAGTTGACTTACACCTTCTAGAGCACGTTGGGTGGCACGGGATACATGCGGACGTGCATTGTCCTGTTGGAACAGCAAGTTTCCTTGCCGGTCTAGGAATGGTAGAACGATGGGTTCGATGACGGTTTGGATGTACCGTGCACTATTCAGTGTCCCCTCGACGATCACCAGTGGTGTACGGCCAGTGTAGGAGATCGCTCCCCACACCACGATGCCGGGTGTTGGCCCTGTGTGCCTCGGTCGTATGCAGTCCTGATTGTAGCGCTCACCTGCACGGCGCCAAACACGCATACGACCATCATTGGCACCAAGGCAGAAGCGACTCTCATCGCTGAAGACGACACGTCTCCATTCGTCCCTCCATTCACGCCTGTCACGACACCACTGGTGGCGGGCTGCACGATGTTGGGGCGTGAGCGGAAGACGGCCTAACGGTGTGCGGGACCGTAGTCCAGCTTCATGGAGACGGTTGCGAATGGTCCTCGCCGATACCCCAGGAGCAACAGTGTCCCTAATTTGCTGGGAAGTGGCGGTGCGGTCCCCTACGGCACTGTGTAGGATCCTACGGTCTGTGCGTGCATCCGTGCGTCGCTGCGGTCCGGTCCCAGGTCGACGGGCACGTGCACCTTCCGCCGACCACTGGCGACAACATCGATGTACTGTGGAGACCTCACGTCCCACGTGTTGAGCAATTCGGCGGTACGTCCACCCGGCCTTCCGCATGCCCACTATACGCCCTCGCTCAAAGTCCGTCAACTGCACATACGGTTCACGTCCACGCTGTCGCGGCATGCTACCAGTGTTAAAGACTGCGATGGAGCTCCGTATGCCACGGCAAACTGGCTGACACTGACGGCGGCGGTGCACAAATGCTGCGCAGCTAGAGCCATTCGACGGCCAACACCGCGGTTCCTGGTGTGTCCGCTGTGCCGTGCGTGTGATCATTGCTTGTACAGCCCTCTCGCAGTGTCCGGAGCAAGTATGGTGGGTCTGACACACCGGTGTCAATGTGTTCTTTTTTCCATTTCCAGGAGTGTATTTATGCAAAAGATCTTTGAACATACATTTCATAAATGAAATCCAATTAATTATCTATCTTTTTGAGAAGTCCATCATCATCATTGTAATTACAGTAAGTATTTATAAGCGTTTTTGCATAGCTATGTAGTAGTGAATTTTTGGTTTTTTGTCTGCAATGCAGTATCCTTCACTTCATATGATCCAAGATCAGTTAGTACATTTGTCTTATCACTATTAGTTTTATTAGAACATCACGGTCTGATCAGCAAAATAGTGTTGTGAACGATACGTTTTTCATGGTATTTTTGTAAAGGAAGAATTGAAGAAAAGAGGCAGTGTGTCCTAGAACAATTATAATTTACGTATTAAAATGATTCACATGTATTTTAATACAAATGTTGGATGTCGTCTGGGATATGGAAACCTTACGGTGTAAACAGACAAAAAGAAAAGGAAATGTTGAGGCAGTTGTAGAGGTCGTGACGTGATCCCAACAAGGGCAAATCAATTGGGGTGCTGGCAAATGCTGTTCCCCCATGTGGATGTGAATGCAGTAATGGTGATGCCTCGAATTGAATGACGAAAGATATGTAAAAGACTATTGGTTAAGGCAGTCTTCTATTCACGAAAGTTACAGAAGAGAAATCAAATCTGGAAGAGAGGTCGGTGGTCTTCGTGACGTAGATGGCCATGCACCCCCTATGGATGTTGGGCATAAACAATGTAAGCCCGCATGTGCTGGTAGATGGCGATGGTGTAGCTGAGCAGCTAGCTGGTACGGGCTAGAACCACAGCTCATCAGGGATGCGGCTGTCAGCAGAAGGTAGTCACCCAGTGGGTCACTTGTCAGTGCAGATGTGACAAGTTGATTGTATACAGATTTCAGCTAAGACACTGGGCTGAACTCAATGGCAGTGAAGTCTGTGAACAGCGGTTGGCTGCTTCATCTTGAACTGCAAGTGGTCTTCTTTTCATAGTTACTGGCGGGTATTTACTGTGTTTGGTCATAATAGCCTATATATCTGGATACTGCTGAGGACGATGAGTATACTAAGAATGAGGATCTAAATTAGATGGTATTGTTATGGAATAGAGTTTCCAAAACTGCACCATAACCTTATTAACAAACCATTACTCCACTGAGGAGAACCTATGCATCTCAATCATTAATGCTCCATGAAAGCATGCATACAGTTAGATCTAATAACAATAGCTGCAATAGTTTTTTCCTTAACTCTGTGCAGTGATGGGTTCCTGTATCGTTTTTCAGCAAACTTGGGATGGCCAGTTAGCTATGAGAATGAAATAGAGCTCTGAGTGGGAGTGTGGCAAGCAAATATTAAAAATGTTTCCGCTGAAAGTCAGCATTCAGTCAGTTACACGATGTCAATAGAGGGCTGTTTTTCGACATATGAAATGCCAGGTGGTCGACATGAGGCTGCAGGCTGAAATAGATTGCCCAGCATGTTTAAACGTTCAAAAAGCAAACAGGTTAGAGAATGCACTTTAGAGAAGATATAATCTATGAAGGCAGAGAAAAGACATGATGCACTCAGCTTGGGAGACAACCTCTGCGGGCCAAAGGAGGTCATAAACGTAGATGTTTAAATTTTGCAAGGAAGCCTATGGCTGGCTCGTGAAATTAATTTCATAGAGATGACAGAGACCCATGAGTGTGTACATGCAGACGTTTCCATTGGGTGAAACATGAATATGCTTACACGATGGAAGAGAATTTGTGTCTAATACTCCATTCTAGGAGCGATCTGAGCCTTGACAGTTTCGTTAGGAAAACGGAAATTATTGCAGTTGTTATAAACGTTTCATTGGCCAGAACTTAGAATGTGTCCTGCTATTGGCTACTTCAATTCCAGTACTGGCAGAGCAAGCTAAATTTTGCAGAGGAGAGAAGAAAGACGGTTCGTCTTAGGATGGCATACAGAGGAGACTGCATGGCATGGTGTCAGAAGGAGATATCTTCATTTTAGAGCTGACCACAGATATCACAGCTAAATTCAGAATTCGAAGCTACTACTGTGCCATTTTCTGCACAAGAGTATCAGCAGATGGTAAGCATGAGCCCCAACTGTGTGTGGCATGACAGGACCATGAAGTTATCTGTTTCAAATAGTTACGTTCTCCTGAACTAATTCATAGCCAGATAGCTGCACTCAGCATGAACTTAGGCAAGATAACTTTTCTCGCTCTTTTTCTTAGGCTATCGATTTACTGAGAACTCATTGGTGGTGTTTGTGGACTCAGTTTTTGTGTCGTTCTGCTTGACGTCCACTCACCTGTTCCAAGGTCTTCCATATATGATTTTGCATCCTTTTGCCCTTTTTTAATTAGCTGTTATGTTTGTTCAGTGATTAAAACATACTAATGTACCTAGATATAATTTGGTTTGTTATAGTCACCTTTAGTTTCATTTACTAGCTTGACGGAAACCATTACAAATACTCCTACGTGAGTTGTGGTACACATATCTCATGTTCAATTGGGCCAACCCTGTTTAGTGCATATAGTTAGTTATCCGTTGTATGACTTTGATTTTTATTTCACATGATCTCCGGTGGAGCAGTCAGTTCACTGAACAGGTCACCAGGTTCTGATCTCGTAGTATCTCAGGGGTATGTTAAATGCTCATCCAAAACCTAATAATACATATGTGTGCCAGGCTGGCGAGTATTTCTCCAGTGGCAGCAGTTAAGCTCAGAAATCAAGCAAAATGGAGCACCCAGTTGTAATATTTTGGCAATGTCTACTTGTCTACTCCATTCATACCAGTTTATGATGAACTCTTCCAGCCATCCTGTGAGTGCTGTAAGATTTTCCAACTTCAACTTTCAGAGATGTGAGGTGGTGTATTACATAGTGTCAGCTTACTGAATTAGTGTTCTTGCATCCTGAATATGCTCTCTTGCTCCATAGTACCTGGTTATTGGGCTGACTAGCATTTCCTCTCCTGTGACATCCTGCTGTTGAATCGACACTGGGAGGCTCATTACCTCAGATTATGCTATGGTGCAACACACAGAACATAAAGTAAGCAGAAGATTCACACAAGTAATGTGAAACTAATTTGCTGTTTTATTCCAAAAGCAATGAAAGTGTTATGATGTTTTGCAAAGTACTTCATTATGATTGTACATCACGTTTAACACTGCAAATGTGTGACACAATTGAAGATCTTCATAGCAATCATTGTATTTGCAGGAAGCAGCATATCCTTTTCTAGGCAACAATCTACAAAATTTTTTCCTACGCTTTTATTTTTAACTGTAATTTCCATTTTTACAGAAGGCTGCAACTTTTTTCTGTATTGTAAAGCGTTACATGTTCAAATCATTATTTTTCTTCTCTGTACTGTCTTTGTGTGAACGCAGATTCGAAGCAATGTGATAGCTGGAAGATGACCGCATGCAGAATTGTAACATGTAGCACTTCATTTCCAAATCATGAGCTGATGGCTGCAGTTTCCTTCCACACTTCAAATGCACACTGCCTGACGAAACATATTAAGCACCCAAAGAAGGAGGGGGAAACGAAACTGAACAGTGCGTGGGCTTCTTTTCTGTCGAGCACTTTGAATAACGAAAGGTTTGACCCTGCTTTGCATGCCTTTGGCCGTTGCTTAGGAACAAGACCACACTATTCCGCGATGTGGCGAGCCGGTGGACAGTCGCATTTAGACTTAAGGTTCTATGCTGGCAAGTTTAGGAGTCAATTGAACTGACGGACTGGAGGCACTACGTGTTTTTCGTGCGCCACGTTGGCTGTAGCGTGTTTTTCCCTGGCAGTGAGTGTGAAGGAAGTGGCGGCCTGTGCTCGAGTCTGTTGCTCCATAAGTGATCCTTGCTTTCCAGATTCTTGGTTACGTGCCCTTTGTGCTACCCGTCATAGTGTGTGGACACGTAAGTTGTGAAATTTTTTTGTTGCACCTGGTGGAAGTACGCATTATGAGTCGTCGTGAGGCTGTGCAAAGAATTTAAATGTCAGGTTAAGCACACCAAATGGTCAGCTATGATTATTTATGTAATGTGCGATAATTTTGTATGCTTATGAAGACGTTGTACCTCGTCCAGAGGCAAGCTGGCGCACAACTGTTGTAGCTGGTCGTTGACATCCTTCATACTGTCACTGGGGCAGAGCTGAAGTTCAAGCTGGTCCTATATATGTTCTATTGGCGCCGACTGGGGAATCTTTCTGGCCATGACAGCACCTCAACATCACACAGACAGTTCATAGAGACACTTCTCACGTGCGGATGGCTACTGTTCTGTTGAAAATTGGCATCATCATACTGTTGCAGAGGAGGTGACATATGAGCACAGAGAATGCTCATATCGCTGTGCTGTCAGAAGTTCTCCCAACCACAGCCAGGTGTAACCTGAAGTCACGCCCGATTGATACCTGCTCCATGACGTTACGGATATCACCGCTGTGCCTCTCCAGAACACTGGAAGAATTGGATGGCACTGTAGGTCACCGCCATAGGCGTCGACGATGGTCATCCAGGTTGGTACAGAACCTCGATTCATCGCTGAATACAATGCGCCGCCATTAATCAGAATTCCTAGTCGCGATACCACTACAAATGCAGCCGTTTGTGTTGTGATGTTAATGGTAGGTTACGCTTGGGACCATAATTCCCTAGAACGAGATTTTCACTCTGCAGCGGAGTGTGCGCTGATACGAAACTTCCTGGCAGATTAAAACTGTGTGCCGAACCGAGACTCGAACCCGGGACCTTTGCCTTTCGCGGGCAAGCGCTCCACCAACTGAGTTACCCAAGCATGACTCGCGCCCCGTCCTCACGGCTTCACTTCTGCCAGTACCTCGTCTCCTACCTTCCAAACTTTACAGAAGCTCTCCTGCGAAACTTGCAGAACTAGCACTCCTGAAAGAAAGGATATTGCAGAGATATGGCTTAGCCACAGCCTGGGGGATGATTCCAGAATGAGATTTTCACTCTGCAGCGGAGTGTGCGCTGTTCTTCCTGGCAGATTAAAACTGTGTGCCGAACCGAGACTCGAACTCGGGACCTTTGCCTTTCGCGGGCAAGTGCTCCACCAACTGAGTTACCCAAGCATGACTCGCGCCCCGTCCTCACGGCTTCACTTCTGCCAGTACCTCGACTCCTACCTTCCAAACTTTACAGAAGCTCTCCTGCGAACCTTGCTGAACTAGCACTGCTGAAAGAAAGGATATTGCGGAGACATGGCTTAGCCACAGCCTGGGGGATGTTTCCAGAAAGAGGTCCCGAGTTCGAGTCTCGGCCCGGCACACAGTTTTAATCTGCCAGGAAGTTTCATAATTCCCTAATTTGGCTGTTGCTAGTCTTCGACTAATGGTGCTGCATGATATACAATGTTACAGGGAGCCCACTACTTGTTCCTGGATAGCAGGTGCAAATGTAATCGGGTTAGATATCCTTGGTGCGCAGTACAGCTATCCTCCCTTGCGGAGTTCACACGAGCTCGACCGCAATCTTGACGACAAGCATACCTGTCTTCACGTTAATATTTTGAGGAATCAGCCTCAGTTTTACAAATGTTGTAGTTGTTGCCGCTGCCAACCGATCGCATGGTGAAGAGATGCTGGGGATGGACTTCAGCTAAGTAGTTTTATTCGACATGGTACCACGTTACTATAGGTTTTAATTTTAATGTTGAATGTGCCTTACTCTGGCATGTTATAGTAATTTTATGCTTCTGAAGAAGGCTAGATTAATTTAGCCGAAACCCGGTAAAGACCAGAAAATTTGTGAAACTGAGGCTGATTCCTCAAAATATTAGTCCATCACAGTTGCCGACGTCACCGAAGTTAAGCGTTGTCGGGCGTGGTCGGCACTTGGATGGGTGACCATCCAGGCCGCCATGCGCTGTTGCCATTTTTCGGGGTGCACTCAGCCTCGTGATGCCAATTGAGGAGTTACTCGACCGAATAGTAGCGGCTTCGGTCAAGAATACCATCGTACGACCGGGAGAGCAGTGTGCTGACCCCACGCCCCTCCTATCCGCATCCTCCACCGAGGATGACACGGCGGTCGGATGGTCCCGGTAGGCCACTCGTGCCCTGAAGACGGAGTGGTGTGCTACAGTTGCTGACGGGACTGCAATATGATAAAAATTCTGTCTTCACATTGCCACGCAGTCCAACATGGGACCACTATAATATCAGAATGCCCCACAAATGTGGATATTGCACTATTCGACCAGCCAGATAAATGGAGACACACAGAGAGGCCACTTTCACACTCTGTAAGGTGTTATGACATGATCTGACACGAGTATGTGGCATCTCTACGTCCTTCAGAGTTATCACTCACGCCCCTTATATACTCTACCAGACACGTTAAGAACACTAAACGGGTGCAACACGTAAATTCACCCTGATGGCCTTTCTACCCATCACGGAGAATTCCAGTTCTACTCATTTACGTACCAGCCAAAGGTATCCAGCCTTCATGGTGCTTCACTTTTTTTTGTTAGGTAGTGTAATTGAAGAAGGTTCTGGCATAATAGATGAGATTGGCGAAGTTTATTAATGTCGGAATAAGTCCTATAGTTTCCGTGATAACTTAAATAGTTGAAATAATCATCTTATGAATGTTGCAGTTTTTCTTATTTACTACATTGCTAAGAAAAATTGGAGAGGGATTCCGCCTTAAGTAGGACACCGTTTTGTGGTTTTATTTCCACCCAGAGATGTTTCAGCACTTTTTGTGCTATGTTCATTGTGATTAATTGTTTATTTTCTTTCTGCAAAATTATTGTCACATGTCAGTCTGTAAAGAAATCTGTAAATAAATATAAATCTGTAAAGGAATGTTTTGTACAAAATGTTTACATCTGTAAAATGAGCGATTATTGTCAAATATTTTACATTAGTGTGTATACAGTACAGGGTTTCGACACATATTGATGAGTTGACGCATTATATGTTGTTCATTAACGATGTACATAAAGTTTCCAGTTTTGTTTACACTTATTTACGTACCTCACATGAAGCTATTGGTTGTTGATGCTGATAGCTTTCGGTGTACTACACAATTTACAGCTTGCCATGTGCAAACAGCAAAACGTTTTTTCGTTTTCTGTTTATTACGCATTTCCTATTGACAGTTCCTATATATCTGGTTATTTGGTGTTTTACTTACAGTTTTTTGACGTTGTTGCGTTTTTTTCCTCTGTTTGTGTCGTGGTAAAAGCTGATTTCTTTCGCAGTTGTCGTTACACTGACATTTTTCTAGATTTGTTCGCCAAGCACATCTTAGGAGCTGCTTGTGTAGCGACAACAGCGAAATACCGGCTTTGGTACAAATTTTCATTTGTCGTTTCAGTCTACTTACGAGGATATACATCATAACCGCTGCTTGGTTGTGAAGCCAATACCAACAACTAGCTGTGGGGAAGCAGCGACACCACCAGCAGACGTGAGCATCTACTCGAATTTCTACTAGTAACTAATCTGGAAATCTTGAATAGGAGTAGGAAAACTATACTCAGTATAGAAGAAGAGAAGAAGCAATTGACGTAGTTGTCCAGTCCACTCTAATTGATAGTTGTGCCAAAGAATGGCGCGTGTTGATGGAGCCATCCTTATTCGACCACATGTACAGTAAGTTTGAGGTTGAAATGGGTGTTAAACAGACCATGGTCTACAGGATACCCCGGAAAACAGACAGGGACTCATACAAAAGCCGTAAACCACACTTATCTGAAGTCAAAACTTCGATACGCAATGTAGTAACCAAAACCAACCGCGGGAACGCCTTGGGCTGCGGATCGGAGCCGCCAGGCGGGGAAGCCGCCGGCAGTGGAGCACGCACCATCGGGTAAACACAGGACGAGTCGGACGACAGACCAACGACAACTGACAACAACCGACCACGACCGACTATGACCGACACAACAAGGAAGAGATAAACAACGGAGGCTTGTGGAAACCACAACACCAAACACCAACAGTAAATCCACTCGGAACCAGAGCCAGGTAAATGTCAACAACGAGCAACGACCAGAACGCAGTACCGCCGAGATAGAAACGCAATCCAGAGCGAGTACCAGACTGACTGGACTAGGGCAGAGTGGGTCCCTATATACGAAACCGGAGTGAGCGACTATTGGCCGCTGTCTGCACGTGGCGTAGCGGTGGCGCCCTCGCTGCGCGAGAGCCGCTGCGCGGAATAGCCGCCGTGGAGGAGGAGCCCTCTATGGGCTGACCACGTCCATTTGTTCTGGCGCGTGTTCGACTTCCGCGGCGGAAGGTACTAGACGCAACCCAGTAGATTTTGAGGAAATAACAGTGACATCTGCTACTACGACCACATGTTTGGAAAACTGTCCAGTCACCAAGAAATGCACAAATAGGTATGTGCCTTGGTGGAAGAGTAATCTGAAGTGCAAAGGAAGCAAATAACAAGACTGTTCAACCTCGCAAAGAAGAGCAGACAACAGGCAGAATATCGGGAATCTCTTGTGAAGTACGACCTTACGATGAAGCAAGCGAAGCTATCTTCCTGGAAGGCATTCTGGGAGTAAGTGGAAGGCACAACTACTTGCGCTAGACTTCAAAAATTCTTCACTAGAGTACCAACTAATCCAGGAGGTAGTTTATGTTCGAAGTATGGTGAGTATACAAGGAAGAGAGTGAGTTGCTGGATGTGCTCCTCAAGCTCACTTCCCTCATACACTCTGGCTGATAACGAAGAGCAAGGGTCAGCCCTGAGAGATACTGGTTTACAGGTAATCAAAGGGAAAGCTTGGAATCTGCCGCAGAATGTGGTGATTTCAAGAAACTCCAGAAGGTTTTGGGAACTTCTCAACTGTTCATGTCAGCAGGCCCAGATGCTGTTTTTCCAGCTCCACTGCATCAAGTAGGATGGAATTTAATTAAATTCCTAGGGAGACTATTTAGGGTCAGCCCAGCAGCAGGAATCAGTTCTGTTGGGGAGGACTGTTAGGGCTGTTTTGATTCATAAGCTAGGGAGAATTGATCATACCAAGGCCAAGGATATGAGACAAATCAGTTTGTCCTTAAGGAGAAGGGGTTAATTGAAGTTCCTCTGTGTGTAAGCCAAAACGCATATCAACCAGGTAAATCACATAAAACAGAATTTCACCAGCTTGTTGGGAAGATGGAAGCAGCTCTACACTTGCAGGTATTATAGAGTTCGCTGCAGAATGGGACTGGGTGAATGGTTCTCTACACGAGGCTGATGATGGAATGGCCGCAGAAGGCAGCCAGTCAATTGATAGAACACTTTACTGATGAACACAAACAGACTTGGTTCATAGAACTTTTTCCAGTCCTTGGCGGTGTAGTACAGCAACCAGTGGTAACAACAAGAAAGAATAAATAATCTTGGTTGCAAACCCCAGCACACCGCTATGGGTGAGATGGTGCAGGCAATTCCCGTGTACAGTAGCGGCAGCTGGCTATCGCAGCAAGCTGGCGGATAGTGGCTGATGGCTGCAGGCTGGCGGTACGGTAGCAAGGCGACGTCCCTGTGTCCAAGTTAGACATTCAGGCAGCAGTCGTCGGTTCGTGGCCTGGAGGAGGCAATGTCTTAGATGCAGCGACGATTGTCACTTGCTGTGCATCATCGGATGGCCCAGCCATGATGCCTTGCTGGGGGGCTGGTCATGGTGGTTTAAATCCTGCTTCCACATGCTGACAATTGCGGAGGGCTCCTGTATCGAGCCAGCGTCAAAACATTAGGAGCGGAGTCGATAGCAGAGAGTTGAGTGATCATTTGGTCGGCCGATCATGCTATGGGAGTTCGTGTGATGTTCCTCATGTGGAAACACTGGTTGCAGAAGTCGTATTTACTGACGCTGCTGAGTCGGCAGGGCATAGGCTGGTAACAGCTGCTTGGTTTCAATTGCTGGGCTGCGGTTCAGGTCATCGGTGTTTGAGCTGTTACAAAGTAAAAGGCTCTCTGCATCTTCCTGGATATCGAGGGGCTATTAGCAATACGACCTTCGAATCCATGGTGAGAGCTGCAGAAGAGCTTGGAACTAAGACCACAATATGCAGTTAAATTAAGACCATGGCTCAAATGGCTCTAAGCACTATGGGACTTAACATCTGAGGTCATCAGTCCCCTAGACTTAGAACTACCTAAACGTAACTAACCTAAGGACATGACAAACATCCATTCCCGAGGCAGGACCTGCGACTGTAGCAGCAGCGATTCCGGACTGAAACGCCTAGAACCGCTCGGACACAGGGGCCGGCTTAAGACTTTGGTAAGTAGAAGAAATGTAAAAGTCATAATAATAAATGAGAAAATGGTGATCAGCCCCACAAGCGGTTGTCCAAAAGGAGGGGTATGGTCTCCACTACTGTGAAACCTAGTGGTGAATGAACTCATTGAATGGTTAAATACTTGAGGCTACTTTTTCAAAGGATAGACAGACGATTTAGTCATAGTAATTCTTGGCACAATGTTCACTAGGCATTGTGGAAAACAGGTGTGGAAAACAGGATATATGGGTCACTCCCAAGAAAACTGATGTAGTACAATTTACAAGGAAGAAAATCCAGCACACCTACTGGAATATCAAGCTCCTCAATGAAACTCTGCCTGTGGAGTGGATATTGAAGTATCTAAGAACAACACTGGATGAAAAACTATCATGGACCCATCGTGCTCTTATGAGCTCTAGAAAAGCCTGAGCTAAGAACTGATGTCTAAATCACACAAATATATACTGAATATTCACCACTGTTATAAGACCAATGGCAATGTATTGGGCAATAATATGGTGGAATAAAGTAGAACAGAATGTGGTGCTTAAGGAGCTTGGCACAGTGCAGAGATTAACCTGCTTATCCATAACAGGTATAATCAGCAGCACACCCACTGCTGGTAGGGAGACCAAGGTGGTCATGACCCCATTACACCTTTCGGTTACAATGGAGGCAAGGGCAAGGACAAGCAGGAAATAACTGGTTTGCTCTGGGATGTCCAAAATCTCACAACATCGTAGTGAACATGGTAAATATAGGAACGGTTGGGTAAATGCAGGGTGACCATACAATAACTTCTCTCTGCTTCAATAAATATCTTTCAGTGAAGGCTAATATGATTATTCAGTGTAGAGCACTTCTTGTCCGTCCTCAGGCGAGACTTCGCGTTACGCGACGAGCTAAAAGAGGAAAATGGGCTATGGGACACTACTTTGGTAGTGTGTGGCAAATGGAAAACTGGACTGAGAAAGCTGGTATGGTTAGGTAGTTCGTGTAGTTGCCACTGTGCCAAGGTGGCCTAGATGGCTAACGCATCTGCCTAGTAAGTAGGAGACCTAGTTTCGAATCTCGGACTTAGTACAAATCTTGATGCGTCGCTAATGAATTCTTTCATTGCCCGATTGAGGCAAGATCGGAATTTCTCCTTTCTGAACATATTCAGCGTAACAATTTGAAGAAGGGTAGGTGTCGTCCAGTGAACGCGGTGCCAAAGCAAGGTTCGTGTCTCCCAATGAAATCACAGAAAAACGCTATTCGCTGCGTGGCGCACTGACGAATGGGCAAAGCCTCCTAGAGCTTTGCTACGCCAACACAGTCGATGGTCCAGTTACGGCTGAGCAGAGGAAAGCTCGCCCAATTCGCAGCCACCGATCAAGACGACAGCATCGTCTTAGATAGGCTACAAGAGTATTAATATCTTAGGCAGAACTTAATGTCAACATTAAGTCAGTAATACTACAAGTGAAGAGTCTTGTAAATTTGCCTGTATCAAGTGTTTCTTTAATAACCATGGACAGTTGTAAATACTCATTACATTCCTGTGGCATGGACTGTAACACGTTAAGTAGATCTCCATATCTATATTGTAATGAAGTGAACTAATATTTTATGTGTTACACTTCCATTTAGTCTCCTCCCAGAGAAAACCAAAGAAGGCATCACTGTACTGGCGAAAGTATTTCCGTCGGGTTCAACAAAAGGAAGCAGTGGAATAATGAACCACGACAGCATTCAGTGGACGTAGTCTGGTTTACTGATGGGTCGAAAACCGATTAGTGCGCTGGGGCCGGAATGTACGGAGCACAGCCTAGACTAGAGAGAGCTGTGGCTCTAGAGAAGCTAGCCAGAGCATTCCAGGGGCAAATATCCCCATCAGTGTATGGGCAGAGGACAATTTGC
The DNA here is from genome assembly GCF_023864275.1 of Schistocerca cancellata. NCBI lineage: Eukaryota > Metazoa > Arthropoda > Insecta > Orthoptera > Acrididae > Schistocerca > Schistocerca cancellata. The sequence continues at coordinate 600,410,854 of NC_064628.1, read as the reverse complement.
GGAAGTGCTAAATGGATCCTAGCATCTACATTCATTCAGACACTCAAGATGCTCCAAACCTCTATCTGCCCCTGCAGCGAGGTCAAAGATCGTTGCAGAATGCCATAAAGCGCTTGGGAGACCAAGAAAAAATAACAGGGTAAACCTGTTGTGGGTCCCTCGTCACTCTGAATTAGTGGCAATGAACAAGCTGATTGACGGGCCAAGACAGACAGGACGACACCATTTATTGGATTGCAACCTGTACTAACTGTCACTAAGGCGAAGGTAAATAAAAAATACGTAGCTGGATGGGGAGGCAGCACGTAGATTATTGGATTACAGTCCAAAAATAAAAACATGAGAAGTTAATAATACGAAGCACTGTTTCAAGAGAAGGACTGTAAACATCAGCATGAGCAGGAAACAGATTAAGCTCGAGGTATGATTCGTTATTGGCGAAGGGAACTGTAAGAAACACCTACAAACGATGGGTGTAGACGAAGAAGCCCGTCAGTGTAGACTATGCGGTGAGGAGGATGAAACCACACCACATCTAATCATCCAAAGTCGAATTTTAGAGGGCAGAAGTCACAAATATTGGGATCGGTAGAGCCCGAAGGAACTAGTAAAGGGTACCGGCCGGCCTTACTAGAATCACAGGGAGTGAAACCGCACAATGGATTCATTTTCTGTGCGGGCAACAATGGGCTAAGACTCGTGTTGTTTCGGCCTGCCTGCATAAATCAACTCAGACTCGTTGATTAAGTTCCGATTTAACTGGTGGATTTAATTTCGTCTATGGTCCGCGTTTGTCGCTTGTGGTACACGCTGTATATGACGGGATACCTGCACATTTCGCTAGTGACATCTAACCCGCCAATATGGCCGAAGCTGGATAGGTCGAGCATGGCCTATAATGGACCGCCAAGATCACCTGGCCTCAAAGCTCTCATTCTTTTCTGTTGGGGTTATCTAATATATAAAGAATACAACACTCCTGTTGATACGATTGAAGAACTGGAACAGCGAAAGATACTTTAATCAATATTGACGTGACGCTCCGGCAATGTCTGAAAGAACTCGTGACTCAGTGTAGAGACCAGGGCAGCACTGGATCTAAATGGAAGGACGACAGATGGTACGCCTTTATTAGCAGGTACGAGTGATCAGTAAACTGTAACACGTAATATACTGAAGCAGTCCTGTACTTCTTGCGAACAAAGGTCGCTGGTGAAATTTTAGGGCCGTTAGCTGATGAATTTACAGGAAAGTTTAAGTTTCAACTACATTTGTTTTTATTTATTTTATTATACACGCTTAGTTCCGTAGAACCAAATTGAGATGCAAATCTCCATTTTCATGAATCGTGTCAGAACCTGAAATTACAACAGGTAAGTAATAACAGATAAAATAAAAGTTTATTAATCCTAAAAAGATGTCTTGCTACATGTTTATGTAAACGCAATCAACAGCGTAACTCAGCTATCAGTCTAATTTTTCAAGGAACTCTTCCACAGAATAGGAGTGACGTATGAGGAAATATTTCAATTTGGATCTGAAAGCGCATGGATTACTCGTAAAATGTTTTAATTCTTCTGTAGCTTATTAAAATGAATTTGAAGCCATTTCGACTATTTTTGGACCGTGACTTTCTCAGGAAATACGTAAAGGTTTTTTTTAAATTACCGCTACCAGTCACAAACTTTGTCAACTTTGTATTACTTATTTATTTAGCGACGTGTAACGAGGGTTAAACCTCATCTTCAGGCTAAATGGCATTACAAAAAGAACTTTACAATAAAGTCATACTGATATTACATAGTCTTTTCGTAAATGCTGTGGTCATCCTGATGTTTGCATGAAAATATTGTGTAACGGACACTCACTTTGTTCTTCTGGCGTGGCAGACATTTTCGTGCAAACATCAGTCCAGCTTCCAACGTGACATCGCCTCTTACTAAGTTTTTTCTTCTTCCACAGGATGACCACAGCATTTACGAAAAGACTATGTAATATCAGTATGACCTTATTGTAAAGTTGTTTTTGTAATAACATTTAGCCTGAAGATGAGGTTTAATCCTCGAAACATGTCGCTAAATAAATAAGTAATACAGTAACTGACAAAGTTTGTGACTGGTAGCGTTAATTTAAAAAAAAATTTACATATTATTAAAAATGGATGTAGCAAAGTACTGTACAGCTTTGCGCATGAGTCAAGGAAGTGCGATCCAAATGCAGATTGGATTTCTGCCTAATATTAACCGAGTGAAAGCTGCTAATTCTTGGGAATAAGCTGATATTGTTAACAAGAAACGACAGTAAATAGTATATAAATATTTTAGAATACCCAGACTAACGAGCAGGGGTTGATAAGAGGGTCGCGAACTTACACCGCTCATTTCCCGAACCGCTCGTTTCTGAGCCAAAAATACCCTTGAAGAATGGTAAGAGTTACTCCAAAATATAATGCCATACGTCATAACCGAATGGAGAAAAACAAAGTAGACTACTTTTTGTGTCGAAATATCACTTACTTCAATACTTTTCTAATAGTAAAAATGGCAGCATTAAGTCTTTGAACAAGATCCTGAACATGGGTTTTCCACGACAGTTTTCTGGCTATCTGAACGCCTAGAAATTTGAATTTCTCAGTCTCAATAATGATATACCTATTCTGTGAAATTAAAGCATCAGGTCTGGTTGAATTATATGTTAGAAATTGTAAAAACTGAGTCTTACTATGATTTACCGTCAGTTTATTTTCTACAAGCCATGAACTTATGTCTTGAACAGCACTATTTGAAACAGTGCTAACGTTGCACACAACATCCTTTACTACGCTAGTGTCATCAGAAAACAGAATCACCTGTCACTACAGAAGATATATAATTTATATAAATAAGGAACAGGAGTGGCCCCGGCACTGATCCCTGGGACTCCCGCCATTTAACTGGGCCCCACTCGGACTGTTCTTCACGGCTATTCTCAGTACTGTGGATAATAACCTTTTGCTGTCTGTTCTTAAAGTAAGATGTTAACCAACTGCGAGCTATTCCCCGTACTCCACGATGGTCCAACTTCTGGAGCAATATTTTATGATCACAATGAAACGCCTTAGCTAAATAAAAAAAAAAGATATCTAGCGTTCGATACCTTTTGTTTAATCCATCCAATACCTCACAGAGAAAAGAGAATACAGAATTTTCAGTTGTTAAACCACTTCTAAAATCACACTGTACATTTGACAGCAAATTATGTGAATGAAGTCATTAATTATTCTTAGATACACAGCCTCTTCAGTAACTTCAGCAAACACTGATGTCAGAGAAATAGGTCTAAAATGGTCTTCGTTATCCCTTCCTTCTCTATTATAAAGCAGCTTTACAACTAAGTACTTGAATCGTCCAGGAAACTGATCATTCCTAAAGAAAAATTTACAAATATAGCTACGTACAGAGCTAACATGTGCATCACAGTACTTCAGTATTCTGCTAGATACCCCGTCATGTCCATTAGAGTCCTTAGTCTTCAGTGATTTAATTACTGACTCACCCTTCCTGTTGTCAGTATCACAGAGAAGCATTTCAGAATCGCTCTCGGAAACACTTTTTCCAAGAGGGTTGTATGATTCCCTGTAGAAATTAGGTTTTTATTTAATTCACCACCCATGTTCAGAAAGCGACTGTTAACTACTGTACGTATATCTGGCTTATAAGTAACGAAAGTTTTTACTCGTCCTGACTTCATATTCACGACCTTGTGCTGCTGACCAGACATTTCCTTCACGACTGACCACATGGTTTTAATTTTATTCTGTGAATTACCTAAACTCTTTGCCTTCCTAATAACATTTTAAGCACCTTACTGTACTGTTTGTAATGGGCTACCGTAACTCGAATGTGATTGCTTCTAACATTTTGATATAGTTCCCACTTTCTTATACATTATATCCTTATCCCACTAGTCAGCCACCCTGGCTGCCTTTTACCACTAGTAATCTGTTTAGAACATTCCAATGGAAAGCAACTTTCACAGAGCATGAGAAATGTAAGGAAAGAATTACTTTTGTGACTGTGCGGCTGATCGCGGCGGAGGTTCGAGTCCTCCCTCGGGTATGGGTGTGTGTGTTTGCCCTTAGGATAATTTAGGTTAAGCAGTGTGTAAGCTTAGGGACTGATGACCTTAGCAGTTAGGTCCCATAAAAAAAATTTTAAAAAATTGTCATCTATGTTGTCAGCACTGTAAACATCCTGCCACTCTTGTTCCTTTTACTAATAGAATGCCCATGTAGTAATGAAGAACGAATAAAAATATTGTCTATTGCGGCGCTACTGTTCCTCTGCACCCTTGCTGGAAAAAATACTGTCTGCATCAGATGAAACGAATTTAGGAGATCTTCCAACATCTTTTTCCTTGCACAGTCACATACAAAATTACTATTGAAGTCACCACATACAACTAATGTTTGGTACTTCCTGTAAAGTGAACCAAGAACCCTCTCTAGCCTAAGCAGAAATCCTCTGAAGACAGAGGTGGGGGACCTATAAACAACAACAATTAGAAATTTAGTTTCACTAAATTGAACTGCCCCTGCACAACATCCAAATACCTTTTCACTGCTGTGCTTTGATACAAAAAAATGGTTCAAATGGCTCTGAGCACTATGGGACTCAACTGCTGAGGTCATCAGTCCACTAGAACTTAGAACTACTTAAACCTAACAAACCTAAGGACATCACACACATCCTTGCCCGAGGCAGGATTCGAACTTGCGACCGTAGTGGTCTCGCGGTTCCAGACTGTAGCGCCTAGAACCGCACGGCCACCACGGCCGGCCGCTTTGATACACCAACAAGCTCAAATGGAATACTGTTTCTACGTACATGGCCACTCCCCCATACAGCAAAGTACTCCATGGAAAACAGGCAGCTAATCTGTATCCTGGTAAGGGGAGCCTCTGAATAGTCCAGTTCATAAATGGTGCTCTGATAGCCCAACCATACTAACTTGGACAGTATTTCATATTGAAGTCAGTGATGTCTCGTAACCACAGATTTGCATTTATCTCGCAAACGGCTCTTCTGCGGATTCATGTTTACTGGAAAGTGTTTGCTTTTATTATCATAAATTTTCACATATGTCCGTTCTCTCTATTATTTACGATACATCCTGCACAATAATATCTAAGCCTGCTCTAGCGATTCTTTTCTGTCACAATTCCTCCAACTATAGTATTGAGCAATGTTCTAATAAGTGAGCAGCCATTCGAGTTCTTAAGCTTATTACGCTATGAAGACCCTCGCAACTGTACGACAAACTAGCGATAAATCTGTAACTAGAAGTAGCAGTAACGTAAATGCTACTGAAGTATTTCCTACTGTTTGGTATCTAATATGAACCCTAGGGCCCTTAAACACGTTGCAGACCGCGCGGAGTAGAAGTGCGGTCTTGGGCGTAATGTCACGGTTCGCGCGGCTTCCCCCGTCGGAGGTTCAAGTCCTCCTTCGGGCATGGGTTTATGTGTTGTCCTTAGCATACGTTAGTTTAAGTTAGTTTAATTAGTGTGTAAGCCTAGGTCCCGATGACCTCAGCAGTTTGGCCCCATAGAACCTTACCACAAATTTCAAAAAACACGTTGCAAATAACTGGCAAATCAGGTACGACTAGTGAAATGCAAAGGCTAAAAAGCAGGCACCTGTACGAACATCCAGAGCCCAGAGGGCAAGCTACTAATAAATAACGATGGGAATCCCGATAGATGGAAGGAATATACAGGAGGGTAATAGAAAGGAAACGAAATTGAATACAATATTACAGAAAGACATATGCAAGTCGATGAAGATGAACTGGGAGATCTGAATAATTTGACAGTGTACTGAAAGACATAATTCGATATAAGGCACCTGGAGTACGTGACATGCTCTGAGAATTGCTGACCCTCTTGGGGAAACTTATCATGACAAAAGCAGCCTATTCCAGCTGGTAAACAGGGTATACGAGGCACGTGTAAGACATCAAGAAGAATATAATAACTCCATTTCTAAAGAAATCATGTGTGAATTTACGGAAACAACAGTTTCATGAGTCATACTTGCTAAATACACGAATTACACTCCTGGAAATTGAAATAAGAACACCGTGAATTCATTGTCCCAGGAAGGGGAAACTTTATTGACACATTCCTGGGGTCAGATACATCACATGATCACACTGACAGAACCACAGGCACATAGACACAGGCAACAGAGCATGCAAAATGTCGGCACTAGTACAGTGTATATCCACCTTTCGCAGCAATGCAGGCTGCTATTCTCCCATGGAGACGATCGTAGAGATGCTGGATGTAGTCCTGTGGAACGGCTTGCCATGCCATTTCCACCTGGCGCCTCAGTTGGACCAGCGTTCGTGCTGGACGTGCAGACCGCGTGAGACGACGCTTCATCCAGTCCCAAACATGCTCAATGGGGGACAGATCCGGAGATCTTGCTGGCCAGGGTAGTTGACTTACACCTTCTAGAGCACGTTGGGTGGCACGGGATACATGCGGACGTGCATTGTCCTGTTGGAACAGCAAGTTCCCTTGCCGGTCTAGGAATGGTAGAACGATGGGTTCGATGACGGTTTGGATGTACCGTGCACTATTCAGTGTCCCCTCGACGATCACCAGTGGTGTACGGCCAGTGTAGGAGATCGCTCCCCACACCATGATGCCGGGTGTTGGCCCTGTGTGCCTCGGTCGTATGCAGTCCTGATTGTGGCGCTGACCTGAACGGCGCCAAACACGCATACGACCATCATTGGCACCAAGGCAGAAGCGACTCTCATCGCTGAAGACGACACGTCTCCATTCGTCCCTCCATTCACGCCTGTTGCGACACCACTGGAGGCGGGCTGCACGATGTTGGGGCGTGAGCGGAAGACGGCCTAACGGTGTGCGGGACCGTAGCCCAGCTTCATGGAGACGGTTGCGAATGGTCCTCGCCGATACCCCAGGAGCAACAGTGTCCCTAATTTGCTGGGAAGTGGCGGTGCGGTCCCCTACGGCACTGCGTAGGATCCTACGGTCTTGGCGTGCATCCGTGCGTCGCTGCGGTCCGGTCCCAGGTCGACGGGCACGTGCACCTTCCGCCGACCACTGGCGACAACATCGATGTACTGTGGAGACCTCACGCCCCACGTATTGAGCAATTCGGCGGTACGTCCACCCGGCCTCCCGCATGCCCACTATACGCTCTCGCTCAAAGTCCGTCAATTGCACATACGGTTCACGCCACGCTGTCGCGGCATGCTACCAGTGTTAAAGACTGCGATGGAGCTCCGTATGCCACGGCAAACTGGCTGACACTGACGGCGGCGGAGCACAAATGCTGCGCAGCTAGCGCCATTCGACGGCCAACACCGCGGTTACTGGTGTGTCCGCTGTGCCGTGCGTGTGATCATTGCTTGTACAGCCCTCTCGCAGTGTCCGGAGCAAGTATGGTGGGTCTGACACACCGGTGTCAATGTGTTCTTTTTTCCATTTACAGGAGTGTATTTGTAGACGAGTGGAAAGAGCACTAACGAAGAACCCAACAAACATCACTTTAGGATCGGGAGAAACGCTGGGACATACGAGCAATATGACCTCCGACTGATAGTAGAAAGTTGGAGTGAAGAAATGTAGAACTACAGCCGGCCGCGGTGGTCTCGCGGTTCTAGGCGCGCAGTCCGGAACCGCGCGACTGCTACGATCGCAGGTTCGAATCCTGCCTCGGGCATGGATGTGTGTGATGTCCTTAGGTTAGTTAGGTTTAAGTAGTTCTAAGTTCTAGGGGACTGATGACCATAGCTGTTAAGTCCCATAGTGCTCAGAGCCATTTGAACCATTTGTAGAACTACAGGTATGTCGATAGCGGTTGTAAATTTAGACGTAGCTATTGACTATGTTGGCTGGAATTCACCTTTGCAGTTCTTAAGGGAGCACAGATAAAGTACATGGAGAGAAAGGTTATCTAAAAGTTACAAGAATTGAAGGACGTGTAAGGAAAGCAGTAGTTGAGAATGGAGCGACACACAACTGTAGCCTAACCTCAGTGTTATTCCCTCAAAGGAAATCAAGGAGTAATTTGGAAAGGGAATTAATGTTAACACGTTCAGCACTATGCTCTTTGCCATACGGGCGCGCACGTATCGGCTGCATGAACAGCGCCCCTACCCCGCAAGGGTGTGGCTTGGCCGTGCACTGAAATGTGTTCACTCGCATGCGAATCGACTGCCGGCTGTAGGATAGTCGTAGTGGTTTATATTTTGTCCACTAGATGCTGTAACAGTCGACTGTTCCAGAATAGCAGACCCCTTTTACTTGGCGTGTAGCGAAATTTGTAATTCTCTGAGACACAGTTCAGTAAAAATAACGATTACGAAGCTTTGAGAAACTGAAGTGCTGGATATTTTATTTGGGAAAAATGGTTTTTACATTAATAATAGTTCCGGCGATAGTCATTACGAGCCAAAAAGTATTTCAAGTGTAGCATCAGGTAATTATTTCCACTTTTCACTGTTTTGTTACACCATGTATACATGCAACACGAGTGCAGGAAGTAAACACAGTGCTTCTTTTTTCGTTTTGTCTGATTTGTATAATGATTTTTCACTAGAGAAGATCTGGAAGGGGACAACAAATACTGTAGCAATATGTACGACTGCAAATATTACACCAAATAATGCCAACGACTGGCAGGAAGTCAGTGCAGAAATTCAGCTTTCATTATTTCAGCATACCTCTAGAGCCACTCGTTTGTGAACGGGAAGCATCATAAAGGATTTGTTCTTGATCATTTTTAGTGATAGTGTTATTGGAAGCATAACTACTGAGACAAATGGATATGCTGATACAAAAATTGCCGCAATGAAACGGTAGAATCAACCGAAAAAGAATTACCTGTGACAGAAAAGGACTCCGGTAAAAGTATACGGAATATATGGTGTTTGCAACAGTTCTGGCCGCGCGGGATTAGCCGAGCGGTCTGGGCGGAGCAGTCATGGACTGTGCGGCTGGTCCAGGCGGAGGTTCGAGTCCTCCCTCGGGCATGGGTATGTGTGTTTGTTCTTAGGATAATTTAGGTTAAGTAGTGCGTAAGCTTAGGGACTGATTACCTTAGCAGTTAAGTCCCATAAGATTTCACACACTTTTGAACAGTTCTGCATATGTGTATTGTGAAATTGCCGAAACTTAATCACAATTGGTCAGTTGATCCATTTATACAAAACGGATATGCGAGTCAATTGTTGAGTCGTGATAGGTTTGCGTGTTGTGGGTTGGCAGGAGAGTCAACACCTGTTTACTAGAGGAAGCCGAAAGGCACGCGTTTTAGCTCACGCAGGCTGGCGTGAGGTCTGGAACAGGACAAGGAAATTAGACTTTAGAAAAACGGACGTAGCTGGTGGAATACATAACTTTAATCCATTAATGATGAGCGTCGCTCTTGACTGTAGATGGCTCAGTATCAATAGTAACTGGTAATGGCGCCTTGCTAGGTCGTAGAAAATGACGTAGCTGAAGGCTATGCTAACTATCGTCACGGCAAATGAGAGCATATTTTGTCAGTGAACCATCGCTAGCAAAGTCGGTTGAACAACTGGGGCGATTGCTAGGAAGTCTCTCTAGACCTGCCGTGTGGCGGCGCTCGGTCTGCAATCACTGATAGTGGCGACACGTGGGTCCGACGTATACTAACGGACAGCGGCCGATTTAAAGGCTACCACCTAGCAGGTGTGGTGTCTGGTGGTGACACCACATTGCGAGTATTAACTTCATGTTGTATGTGACCGACAATTCGACATACATGAAAAAGGAGAGGAAAATCACGATCGTCTTCAAAAAATTGCACCTGTGTTTGGCTTCTTGGTAGACAGATGTAAATATAGTTTCATACCTTTTGCTGTATGACCGAAGATGAAACTATTTGTGCTTCCTGAGGACTTGTTGGGTTGAGGGCTCACATGAAAAATAAACCCAACGGCACGAAACTCTTGTACTTATGACGCAGCAACAGTCAATGTGATGTTTATACAAGAATAGCATAGTAGACAGGTTGTGTTCCCCCTATTGTGGTAAAGGCCGCTGCGTTTAAAAAAAAATAATAAAATAAAAAAAAATAAAAAAAAGTTCAAATGGCTCTGATCACTATGGGACTTAACTTATGACTTCTGAGGTCATCAGTCCCCTAGAACTTAGAATTACTTAAACCTAACTAACCTAAGGACATCGCACACACCCATGCTCGAGGCAGAATTCGAGCCTGCGACCGTAGCGGTCCAGCGGTTCCAGACTGTAGCGCCTAGAACCGCTCGACCACCCAGGCCGACTGCGTTTACATGGACAGATATTACACTATTGTGCCTTTACTGAACGTGGTGTGGCAACATTACACGCTAGTTATCCACACTGTATTGAAAAACAGAGTCTAGCAACAAGCTTCAAAATAAGGAAGCTGAAGGAAAATGAAATCTATCTTTTGAGAAGTAGTCATATTTTAATACTCAAATGTAAAAATAAACGTAATGTATATTGCCTCTCCACAAAACATCAGGCAAGCACCAAAGAGATTTCAATACGTTCAAAAGGAGGTTCTACGACAACAAAGCCAGACATTGTCACAGATTATAACATGAACAAGATTTGTATAGACCTGCTTACAGCCGTCACCCATTCTCACTCTAAATAATGAAGTGGTTGAAAAAACTTTTCTTTCACGTTTTCCTAATGCGTACTGTTAATGTTTTTATTTTGTACAAGGATGTCACCAAGCAAAAGATATCTCTGGTGGACTTTATAAAAAACGAAGTTAGTATGCACCTGATAGCTACAGGAGTAGACATTCGAACATTGTAACGAAGATCAACCAGTAGTCTAGATAGAAATTTTGATCGCCATTTTACCAAAAACGTACCACCTACTACGAACAAAGTAAGCGCTAAGTGCTCCTGTAAGGTTTTCTCTGACAAAGGGAAGAAAGAGACTGGTAAGTGAGTAAGGACAGAAAGCAGATAGTGGTGCAAAGACTGCAGTGTAGGATTTGTGTATCACAATGTTTTCAAAGTTACCATTTGAAGGTAAAATAATTTACATGTAATCGTTTCTTGTCATAAGATATGAAATAAATATGCACTTGTGAAGTTATTTCCTGTTTTTATTTCTACTTGAATTCATTGTGAGTAAATCTAAAACTTTTTTCCGGGGCGGGGGAGGGGGAAGTGCTAATACACCAGTACTGATGTTAACATATATCCAGCCCGAAAAAAATACAACACCTGAAAAGACGCAGCCGATTTCGAACCGATGACGGCACATGCCATCTGGGGATAGCAGATGTACTGATAATGGTTTCGAAGTCTTCCGCCAACAGATAGCACAGTGGCATAGCTACCAGAGAGCCACCGGCCGTGGTGGCCGAGCAGTTCTAAGCGCTTCAGTCCGGAACCACGCGGCTGACACGGTCGCAGGTACGAATCCTGCCGCGGGCATGGATGTGTATGATGTCCTTAGGTTAGTTAGGTTTAAGTAGTTCTAAGTTCTATGGGACTGATGACCTCAGCTGTTAAGTCCCATAGTGCGTAGAGTCATTTGAACCATTTTTGAACCAGAGCGCCAGTTAAAATTTTATAGAGAATGCTCAATGTGGTGCAAAAGCGAGAAGCAAGCAGGCAACTGTGTCGCGGACACGCACTCGTGATACCTACAGCCAACTGAGCGAGTTTGAAAGTGGTCAAATTGTGACTTACCGAGAGGCGGGGAGGTTGTGCAATGATGCTGGTATCAGTGATTGTGCGAACGTTCTCAAACCTGTCGATGAGGTTCTGGACGTCTACGCTACACAGACTCCCGCCAGGTCGTCGTATTGTAAAGGACAGACGTGTCAACACGAACTGTTGTGAACCAGTTATTAGCAGTGGGACTCTTTCCCGTTTTCCACTCATGCCATAGCATCGACGTGCACAACTGGACGGGTGCTGTCAGAGTATCATTGGAAGATGGAAATTTGCGCCGTGGTATTCAGCAATGAAAGCAGATTCTGCCTGCATGCGCTTACGATGTAGACCTGGCGGACGCTGTCTCGTAGAATTCATACGTCCAAGACGCACTGACTCCGCCTCATGTCTTACGGTCTGGGGTGCGATTAGCTACAACTCTCGTTCAGCTTTGGTGTTTCCAGAGGGGACGCTAACCGGCACTCGGTACATGGAGAATGTTGTAATATACGTTGTTTTGCCGTTATTGCAACAGGAAGGTGATGTATTGCACCAGCAGGATAACGTTCGCCCACACATTGCCCGTGAAACTCAACGTGCTCTGCAAGAGGTGCAGCACCTTCCTTGGCCAGCACCATTTCCGGACTTGTCTCCAATAGCGAATGTGTGGGATATAATGGGACGAGAAGTGACTCGTGCGAATCGTCTACGAATAACGCTTACAGAACTACGCGAACAGGTCGAGCTGGCATGGCATAACATATCCCAGAACAGTACTCAGCATCTGCACGATCGACTGGACACCAAAGGCAGCGCCTGCAATGCCGTCAGTGAGGGCTACACCACTTACTAATATGGGTGCCCCACCATGGGTCGATACCTGGTACCTCAGAACCGCTTGTGGCATTGATCTGTAAATGTACTCCACATACACTGTAGCAACAATAAATCTTGAATGATCTGGAAACCTCTAAAAGGATGTACTAATTTTTTCAAAAATGGTTCAAATGGCTCTGAGCACTATGGGACTTAACAGCTATGGTCATCAGTCCCCTAGAACTTAGAACTACTTAAACCTAACTAACCTAAGGACAGCACACAACACCCAGCCATCACGAGGCAGAGAAAATCCCTGACCCCGCCGGGAATCGAACCCGGGAACCCGGGCGTGGGAAGCGAGAACGCTACCGCACGACCACGAGATGCGGGCACTAATTTTTTACGGCAGTCTAATCTATAATGTATGGGGTTTCAAAAAATGGTTCTAATGGCTCTCAGCACTATGGGACTTAACATCTGAGGTCATCTCAGTCCCCTAGAACTTACAACTACTTAAACCTAACTAGCCTAAGGACATCACACACATCCATGCCCGAGGCAGGATTCGATCCTGCAACCGTAGCGCTCGCGCGGTTCCAGACTGAAGCACCTAGAACCGCTCGGCCATACCTGCCGGCAGTATGGCGTTTCAAATGAGGCTAGAAGTGCACCTCCAAGATGTTTGAGTATTGTGTAATTATTCTCTTTATTTGGTAGAAATTCGCCAGTTCTTCCAAGCAACCAGGAGGAGAGATAGCAGTGTTGATTATGTTAAAGGAAAAGAAATAAAAATTTTGAGGTTTGCTCATGACGTTGTAATTCTGTCAGAAACGCCAAAGAACTTGGAAAAGCAGCTGAACAGAAATAGTGTCGTGGAAAAAAGGTCACAAAATGAATATCACCAAAAATACAACAACTGTAATGGGATTTAGTTGAAATAAATCAGGTGATGCTGAGGAAATTAAATTAGAAACACGCAAAGAAGTAGATGAATTCTGCTTTTTTGGATAGCAAAACAACGTGACGACTGCCGAAAGATAAAGCATGTAAAATGCAGACTTGCAGTAACACATAAAACATTTTTGAAAGACAGAAACATCTTAACACTGAATACAAGTTTAAGTGTTTAAGTGTTTCTGAATACATTTTTTGGGAATATAGGCTTGCAAGGAAATGAAATTTTAAGGTCAGAAAGTTGAAACAAGAGAGGAATAGCATTTTTTAATCTGGAATGCCGTACATTACATAGATTATCGGATAATCAATGAAGAGGTGCAGAATCGAATTGGTGAGAAACGAAAGGTAAGCCACAACTTGACTAAAAGAGGAGATAATTTGCGGAACATTATGACACGGACATCGTGACTCGTTGCTGCATATACGCATGTTCTTCGTTCACAAGCCTGTATAGTTTTTACTGTACTTTCAGATGAATACCGATTATTCTGGTAGGGCCTTACAAAATCGTACCTTAAAAAATTAGACAAAACCATTAACTTGTGGTAAAAATGACACTTGAAATTACGAACTACAGAAATCACAAGAATTTTACATGCGCAGTAACACAACGCATCATAACCTCCACGCATGTTTCAAGCAATTAACTTCATGATGAACAAGAACATCAGTAGAAAAGTTGTAGTTCACTGAAGAAGGTGAGAAAGAAAAACTAATAGCATCCTGTAGGCATTCAAAGATAACGGAGGTGAAAAGCTTATAACACTGGCACTTCTACGACTGTTTGACAAGAAGAGGATTTTAAAATAACTCATGGCTGTTTTCAACACAGTCAGCAGTTCAAATGAATGTGAAACATTTAACACAAGTCATCTTATACACCCACCAAGAATAAAAGAGGGTCTGTGGCGTCAATCTCAGCACCAATGCCTTTTGTCTCTAGTGTCTACATCCTGCCTGTTTATTGTGAAAGAGCTTCCTTGCCAATGACTCAACAGACAGCTCAATTCCCTTTACAAGCAGGAAAGCTGCTTCTCGCGTTGCAAGAAAGACATCGGAATTCATTTTCATGAAGTGTTTAATTCCCCCGACAAGCAAAGTAGCCAAGTTTCCCTGCTTTGTCTGTGTGGTCATTATTTGCATTACTGGATGATTGCGCATGAGTGGATGAGTTGAAACATCAGCTTTCTCGAAATTCTCTTGTACGGGAGTCACGTTTTCCTTTCCATTCTTTTTCTCGCCAACATGCTCAGTGTTAGCGTCAGTCGGTGTATCATTAGCTTCTAAGTATATCACTTTTATTACATAAGTACTATTGACACACAAACGTACTTGGATAGTTTCCATGTGTCACACAGTAATTCTCTTTTGGCCAAATTGAGCAACTAATTGTGCAACTAGAAACGTGTGAAGCCTCTTCCACTCGCCTATTTATTGAACTCGTGACTTATTAAGTTCCTTTTACACGATCGACTTTCTTGTCTCAGTTGACTACTCGGGAGAAATGAGTCTACTGCAGCGCCCCTAGCGTTTTGTTCCCGTACAGAGTCTCGTCTGTTTCTAGTAGTCATTTTCGGCTATACGTACGTCACTGCCAAAACTGTGTGTGTTTTAATAAGTGTCTACTATGCGGTTTTGCATCTTAACGGTGAAATTGAGGTTATGAGGGACTGTGCTTTTTTCCGAAGAAACAAAATGTAGTGGACTGACAAGACAGCCAGTCCACAGTGACGGGTAACCGAAAGGCACGCGTTTACACACGCCGGCTGGCGTTAGGTCTGAAACAGGATACGTAATGAATGCTATAAAGAAAAGTACGTAGCTGCTGGAATACTTAACTTCAATCCATCATTTGTATACAGCATTCTTGATGATACAAGTGAGACTCTCTCTAGATCTGGTTAATGGCGTCTTGCTAGGTCTTAGCCATGGACTTAGCTGAAGGCTATTCTAACTGTCTCTCGGCAAATGAGAGAAAGGCTTCGTCAGTGTAGTCGCTAGCAAAGTCGTCCGTACAACTGGGGCGAGTGCTAGTACGTCTCTCTAGACCTGCCGTGTGGTGGCGCTCGGTCTGCAATTACTGACAGTGGCGACACGCGGGTCCGACATGTACTAATGGACCGCGGCCGATTTAAAGCTACCACCTAGCAAGTGTGGTGTCTGGCGGTGACACCACACAAAATATAGTTGCAACGTATTGGAACAAGCACAGACAAGTAATTGTCAGAGGTGGTGTGGTGAATTCTCTACACTTCTGAGAACTAAAAGAATAGAAAAAATGTCATACAAACATTTAGGAACATATCGGTATACATTTATTTGCTCGAGAAAATATATACTTGCGAACACATTAAACAATATCTAGAACGCAGTAAATAGCGTCTTTTTGTTTTATTCTTTAGATCTTGTTTTCTTGCTAAGTACCAAATAACGTCGAAAAGTATTTTATTCGTGAAAGCTGGCCGGGGTGGCCGTGCGGTTCTAGGCGCTACAGTCTGGAACCGCATGACCGCTACGGTCGCAGGGTCGAATCCTGCCTCGGGCATGGATGTGTGTGATGTCCTTAGGTTAGTTAGGTTTTTGTAGTTCAAAGTTCTAGCGGACTGATGACCTCAGAAGTTAGGTCCCATAGCGCTCAGAGCCATCTGAACTATTTTTTTATTCGTGAAATAACTCTGACCTTTTCATGGTTGTAATAATTTTCATTAAAACGCTTTATTTATTTACGTCCTTATTTCTGCATTGTGTAGGCTTTTCCTTCGTAATACGTAAATATCCTTTTGGCTAAATAGGTCAGGTGTCCACTAGACACAGGAGGCGGCTACACGGGTAGCAGTGGTTGTGTGGCGTGGACTGGGCGGTTTTTTATGTTAGACAGTCTAGGGAAAGATCAAAAAGGACTCCAGTCTCAGAGGGTACAGGGCAAAGAAACGACGAGAATCGACCAAGCAACAGTCGGTATTGTAGTTGTAAATTGTCGTAACTGTGTTGGAAAAGTACCAGAGCTTCAAGCGCTGATAGAAAGCACTGAAGTTGAAATCGTTATGGGAACAGAAAGCTGGCTAAAGCCGGAGATAAATTCTGCCGAAATTTTTACAGAGGTGCAAACCGTGTTCAGAAAGGATAGATCAAATAAAGTAGGTGGTGCTGTATTTGTGTCTGTTGGTAGTAGTTTATCTTGTAGTGAAGTTGAAATAAATAGTTCTACATCTACATCTACATCCATACTGCGCAAGCCACCTGACGGTGTGTGGCGGAGGGTACCTTGAGTACCTCTATCGGTTCTCCCTTCTATTCCAGTCTCGTATTGTTCGTGGAAAGAAGAATTGTCGGTATGCCTCTGTGTGGGCTCTAATCTCTCTGATTTTATCCTCATGGTCTCTTCGTGAGATATACGTAGGAGGGAGCAATATACTGCTTGACTCTTCAGTGACCGAGCGAGGTGGCGCAGTGGTTAGACACTGGACTCGCATTCGGGAGGACGACGGTTCAATCCCGCGTCCGGCCATCCTGATTTAGGTTTTCCGTGATTTCCCTAAATTTCTCCAGGCAAATGCCGGGATGGTTCCTTTCAAAGGGCACGGCCGACTTCCTTCCCCGTCCTTCCCTAATCCGATGAGACCGATGACCTCGCTGTCTGGTCTCCTTCCCCGAAACAACCAACCAACCAACCAACCAACTCTTCAGTGAAGGTATGTTCTCGAAACTTTGACAAAAGCCCGTACCGAGCTACTGAGCGTCTCTCCTGCAGAGTCTTCCACTGGAGTTTATCTATCATCTCCGTAACGCTTTCGCGATTACTAAATGATCCTGTAACGAAGCGCGCTGCTCTCCGTTGGATCTTCTTTATATCTTCTATCAACCCTATCTGGTACGGATCCCACACTGCTGAGCAGTATTCAAGCAGTGGGCGAACAAGCGTACTGTAACCTACTTCCTTTGTTTTCGGATTGCATTTCCTTAGGATTCTTCCAATGAATCTCAGTCTGGCATCTGCTTTACCGACGATCAACATTATATGATCATTCCATTTTAAATCACTCCTAATGCGTACTCCCAGATAATTTATGGTATTAACTGCTTCCAGTTACTGACCTGCTATTTTGTAGCTAAATGATAAAGGATCTATCTTTCTGTGTATTCACAGCACATTACACTTGTCTACATTGAGATTCAATTGCCATTCCCTGCACCATGCGTCAATTCGCTGCAGATCCTCCTGCATTTCAGTACAATTTTCCATTGTTACAACCTCTCGATACACCACAGCATCATCTGCAAAAAGCCTCAGTGAACTTCCGATGTTATCCACCAGGTCATTTATGTATATTGTGAATAGCAACGGTCCTATGACATTCCCCTGCGGCACACCTGAAATCACTCTTACTTCGGAAGACTTCTCTCCATTGAGAATGACATGCTGCGTCCTGTTATCTAGGAACTCCTCAATCCAATCACACAATTGGTCTGATAGTCCATATGCTCTTACTTTGTTCATTAAACGACTGTGGGGAACTGTATCGAACGCCTTGCGGAAGTCAAGAAACACGGCATCTACCTGTGAACCCGTGTCTATGGCCCTCTGACTCTCGTGGACGAATAGCGCGAGCTGGGTTTCACATGACCGTCTTTTTCGAAACCCATGCTGATTCCTACAGAGTAGATTTCTAGTCTCCAGAAAAGTCATTATACTCGAACATAATACGTGTTCCAAAATTCTACAACTGATCGACGTTAGAGATATAGGTCTATAGTTCTGCACATCTGTTCGACGTCCCTTCTTGAAAACGGGGATGACCTGTGCCTTTTTGCATTCCTTTGGAACGCTACGCTCTTCTAGTGCCCTACGGTACACCGCTGCAAGAAGGGGGGCAAGTTCCTTCGCGTACTCTGTGTAAAATTGAACTGGTATCCCATCAGGTCCAGAGGCCTTTCCTCTTTTAAGCGATTTTAATTGTTTCTCTATCCCTCTGTCGTCTATTTCGATATCTACCATTTTGTCATCTGTGCGACAATCTAGAGAAGGAACTACAGTGCAATCTTCCTCTGTGAAACAACTTTGGAAAAAGACATTTAGTATTTCGGCCTTTAGTCTGTCATCCTCTGTTTCAGTACCATTTTGGTCACAGAGTGTCTGGACATTTTGTTTTGATCCACCTACCGCTTTGACATAAGACCAAAATTTCTTAGGATTTTCTGCCAAGTCAGTACATAGAACTTTACTTTCGAATTCATTGAACGCCTCTCGCATAGCCCTCCTCACACTACATTTTGCTTCGCGTAATTTTTGTTTGTCTGCAAGGCTTTGGCTATGTTTATGTTTGCTGTGAAGTTCCCTTTGCTTCCGCAGCAGTTTTCTAACTCGGTTGTTGTACCACGGTGGCTCTTTTCCATCTCTTACGATCTTGCTTGGCACATACTCATCTAACGCATTATGTACGACGGTTTTGAACTTTGTCCACTGATCCTCAACACTATCTGTACTTGAGACAAAACTTTTGTGTTGAGTCAACAGGTACTCTGAAATCTGCTTTTTGTCACTTTTTCTAAACAGAAAAATCTTCCTACCCTTTTTAATATTCCTATTTACGGCTGAAATCATCGATGCCGTAACCGCTTTATGATCGCTGATTCCCTGTTCTGCGTTAACTTTTTCAAATAGTTCGGGTCTGTTTGTCACCAGAAGCTCTAATATGTTATCGCCACGAGTCGGTTCTCTGTTTAACCGCTCAAGGTAGTTTTCAGATAAAGCACTTTAAAAAATTTCACTGGATTCTTTGTCCCTGCCAACCGTTATGAACGTCTGAGTCTCCCAGTCTATATCCGGCAAATTAAAATCTCCACCCAGAACTATAACATGGTGGGGAAATCTACTCGAAATATTTTCCAAATTATCCTGCTGAGCCAGGGGGCCTATAGAGACATCCAATTACCATGTCTGAGCCTGCTTTAACCGTGACCTTCACCCAAATCATTTCACATTTCGGATCTCCGTCAATTTCCTTCGATACTATTGCACTTCTTATCGCTATAAACACGCCTCCCCCTTCCTGCGAATTACTATGGGTAGTGATAATTGGCTCCTTCTACCGACCTCCCGACTCAGATGATATAATAGCTGAACGCCTCAAAGAAAACTTGAATCTCATTATAAATAAGTACCCCACTCATACAGTTATAATTGGTGGAGACTTCAATCGACCCTCGATTTGTTGGCGAAAATACATATCCAAAGCCGGTGGTAGACAGAAAACATTTTCTGAAATTGTACTAAATGCTTTCTCTGAGAATTACTTTGAACACTTAGTTCAGGAGCCCACACGAATTGTAAATGGTTGCGAAAACACACTTGACCTCTTAGCCACAAATAATCCTGATCTAATAGAGAGCGTCATGACGGATACAGGGATTAGTGAACACAAGGTCATTGTAGTGAGGCTCAAAACCATATCAACCAAAACCACTAAAAATAAACTCTAAATATATATGTATTTAAAACAACAGATAAAAATTTGCTTGATGCTTGATACCTTCATTACTTCCAAGCTAATTATGTAAGTGTAGACCAGATATGGCTCAAATTTAAAGATACAGTATCGACAGCAAGAGATAGATTCATACCGCATAAGTTAATAAGAGACGGGGCTGATCCACTACGGTACACAAAACACGGCAGAACACTGTTGCTGAAGCAACGAAAAACAGCATGCCAAATTCAGAAGAACGCAAAATCCCCAAGACTGCCTAAGTTACAAGGAAGCTCGAAACTTAGTCCATGTTAGAGCTCATTTTATTACTTCTCTGTCCGCAGCTCGTGGTCGTGCGGTAGCGTTCTCGTTTCCCATGCCCGAGTTCCCGGGTTCGATTCCCGGCGGGGTCAGGGATTTTCTCTGCCTCGTGATGACTGGGTGTTGTGTGATGTTCTTACGTTAGTTAGGTTTAAGTTGTTCTAAGTTGTAGGGGACTGATGACCATAGATGTTAAGTCCCATGGTGCCATATTACTTCTCTTCAAATCACATTAATCATGGAATGGAAACACACAGCAACAGAACGTACCAGCGTGACTTCAAATACTTTATTACAGGAAATGTTCAAAATGTCCTCCGTTAGCGAGGATACATGCATCCACCCTCCGTCGCATGGAATCCCTGATGCGCTGATGCAGCCCTGGAGAATGGCGTATTGTATCACAGCCGTCCACAGTACGAGCACGAAGAGTCTCTACATTTGGTACCGGGGTTGCGTAGACAAGAGCTTTCAAAAGCCCCCATAAATGAAAGCCAAGAGGGTTGAGGTCAGGAGAGCGTGGAGGGCATGGAATAGGTCCGCTTCTACCAATCCACCGGTCACCGGATCTGTTGTTGAGAAGCGTACGAACACTTCGACTGAAATGTGCGGGAGCTCCATCGTGCATGAACCACATGTTGTGTCGTACTTGTAAAGGCACATGTTCTAGCAGCACAGGTAGAGTATCCCGTATGAAATCATGATAACGAGCTACATTGAGCGTAGGTGGAAGAACATACTGACGAAACTAAAATGAGCTCTAACATGGAAATTAAGCTTTTCCGGACACATGTCCACATAACATCTTTTATTTATTTGTGTGTGAGGAATGTTTCCTGAGAGTTTGGCCGTACCTTTTTGTAACACCCTGTATAGGAGTGAGCTCAGCCAGAATAGATTAACTTTTGATTTTAGCAGACGCCGACAAAGAGCCTTGTTTCTGCGCATGCGCAATGTGCAGCATACTCGGAGATGTAGAACTCCACAATCGGCTCAATCTGTAGATAACTAACGTCACTGACACATTAACGTCGTGGTTGGTTGTTTATTTCCACGCAATTTGAGTAGTCGATTTTGACCAGAAAATCGCTCATGTGAAACGGGCTTTACTGCCCTCAGCTCCGCCGAAAGACGCTTGTCCACCCGCTGCGTATAACGTAAATGGTGGGCGGGGCCTGGGCAGGAGGACCGGGGGCTACCGTGTCAGAAGGCTAAGCGGTTCCCACGCTGCGCAGCCCGCGGGGCGCCTTACGGCAGCGGCGGCTCTTACCAGGGTGGCGGCGAGCCTTTGGCGGACGCTTTCTCCTCATCACTCACGGCGTGGGCGGCCAGTCAGCCAGCAGGTGGGCGTGGTGGGCGTGGCCGCTCCGAAGTGACGGATAGCGCACCGCCCCGCTACCAACAGACGGCAGCTGACAGAGCTCCGCTGCACAGAGGGCGCCCGCTTGTCTATAACTGACGGCGGTCCCTGTGTGTCTTCCAGAGAGCAACTGTGTCACTTAATTCACTACTTCCTAGCAAATACACTCACTGACAAAAAAAAGTGTATGAGCCAGGAGGGTAGGAAGAAACGAAACGAATATTCAGGGATTCAGGCGGTATTTCAGCACTTACGAAATCGAGTGAAATTTCCAAAGAACTTGGCAGTGTGAGTGCACCTATCAGTATGACATTTACTGCCCATAATCTGGATACGTGCATCGATTCAACATCTACGTCTACATTTATACTCCGAAAGCCACCCAACGGTGTGTGGCGGAGGGCACTTTACGTGCCACTGTCATTACCTGTGTTTCCTGTTCCAGTCGCGTATGGTTCGCGGGAAGAACGACTGCCGGAAAGCCTCCGTGCGCGCTCGAATCTCTCTACTTTTACATTCGTGATCTCCTCGGGAGGTATAAGTAGGGGCAAGCAATATATTCGATACCTCATCCAGAAACGCAACCGCTCGAAACCTGGACAGCAAGCTGCACCGCGATGCAGAGCGCCTTTTTTGCAGAGTCTAGCACTTGAGTTTGCTAAACATCTCCGTAACGCTATCACGCTTACCAAATAGCCCTGTGACGAAACGCGCCGCTCTTCTTTGGATCTTCTCTATCTCCTCTAACAACCCGACCTGGTACGGATCCCACACTGAGGAGCAATACTCAAGTATAGGTCGAACGAGTGTTTTGTAAGCCACCTCCTTTGTTGATGGACTACATTTTCTAAGGACTCTCCCAATGAATCTCAAACTGGCACCCACCTTACCAACAATTAATTTTATACGGTCATTCCACTTCAAATCGTTCCGTACGCATACTCCCAGATATTTCACGGAAGTAACTGCTACCAGTGTTTGTTCCGCTATCATATAATCATACAATAAAGGATCCTTCTTTCTATGTATTCGCAATATATTACATTTGTCTATGTTAAGGGTCAGTTGCCACTCCCTGCACCAAGTGCCTATCCGCTGCAGATCCTCCTGCATTTCGCTGCAATTTTCTAATGCTGCAACTTCTCTGTATATTACAGTATCATCCGCGAAAAGCCCAAGGAACTTCCGACACTATCTACTAGGTCGTTTATATTGTGAAAAGCAATGGTCCCATAACACTCCCCTGTAGAACGCCAGAAGTTACTTTAACATTTGTAGACGTCTCTCCATTGAGAACAACATGCTGTGTTCTGTTTACTAAAAACTCTTCAATTCAGCCACACAGCTGTTTATCAGGCGACAGTGCGGAACTGTATCGAACGCCTTCCGGAAATCAAGGAAAATGGCATCTACCTGGGAGCCTGTATCTAATATTTTCTAAGTCTCATGAACAAATAAAGCGAGTTGGGTCTCACACGATCGCTGTTTCCGGAATCCATGTTGATTCCTACAGAGTAGAGTCTGGGTTTCCAGAAATGACATGATACGTAAGCAAAAAACATGTTTTAAAATGTTACCAATTAATTCTATTGGGAACGGTGTCATAAAGCCGCTGTATTCTCTCCTTAGGCAAGCTGGTCCACTTCTGTTGTACCTACTCCTGGACAAACTGGATATTGACACTGGTGCGGAGTTGACGTCCTAAATGAGCAAGTAGATCTCTATCGGGAACGGGTCTGGGAACCTTGCTGGCCACGAGAGTACCTCAACAGCCCGCAGACAATTTATAAAATGACCTTCGCCGTGTGTGGATGAGTACTCTCCCGTTGAAAAATGGTACTACGATGCTTAAGTATGACACGCAACACGTGAGGACGCGGCATGTCCGTGACGTACAGTTCTGCCGTCAGAGTTGCCCCAGTGAGTGTCAGTCGTGACCTGAGGTCTACCTGATGGTTCCCCACACCAGGGCGCCAGGAGTAACACCGCTGCGCCTCTCCAAAGCGTTAGAAAAATGGAGCTGTTCCCAAGTTGTCGCCATACTGGTCAACGATGGTCACCCGGCGAAGTGCAGAATCACGATTCATCGCTGAGCACAATGTAACGGCACTCACCAGTAGTCCATGCTTTCCGGTCACGGTACCACAACAACTGAAACGCAACCGTGTGTACCGTGGTGTTAACGACAACCTACGTATGAGACGGCAGCTCCCTAGTTAGGCCGCTACTACTCTTCGACCAATTCTGTAGAATTACGCAGAATGCTGCACGCAGCTCATTACTTATTCTCGGATGGCAGGGCACATTTGTAGCTGCTGCACTGTGGTTGGTGCACGACACAGTGATCTTTCTTTGTGGTGTTCAGACGTAGTCGATTGAAACCTCGATGAGGAATATCACGGTCACATCGGGCCACCGTCACAACCGAATTCCCCACCAATCTGGATGCTGCACGATTCAACCAGCGCGCTACACTGAGGCCCACAATAAAGTTCCAATCAAACTCTATTATGTGCTGGTAACGCGGTCTCACACGAGTACGCGGCATCTCCGTGTTCGCAACAGTGATCACTCAACTTCTGACGCTGTTCACGGCCCTTATAGATCTGGTAACAACAATAAACAGAACTAACGCTCTCTACCTGTCACAGAGATCTAATCTTTTACATACCCGGCGATGGTGTGTACGAAGCGTGTAGACGTCCAACCATATCTTCTGAGTCTTCACTTTTTTGTCAGGTCATGTAAAAAAAAAAAAGGTCCAAATGGCTCTGAGCACTATGGGACTTAACGTCTGAGGTGGTCATGTAAAGCTCAACATGATGTTCATAACGGAGCGCCCGAGTAGTGATGTAAACCATCCTGTTTACTAAATCGTAATGATCTAGTGGATAACGCGGTTAGTTCAGTGAAACAGTCCGCAGTCGATGCTAATCTCGGTGGAGCAGTTTTACTACCATACGAAATTCAGGAAGATCTTCGGAAGATCGGTGATTCGTTCAGGGACGGGCAGCTGACTTTTAAGTTAAGCAAACGTAACGTATTCCGCATGAATAGGTGGAATGATTCATGACTTTTCGATTAAGCTATTACCGAAAACTCACTTTAAATAGTAGCTACAGTAAAATACATGACAGAAACGATTCGGAGGAACCTTAAGCCAAACGGAACACATAAAACTAATTCTAGGGAAAACAGATCCCAGGGTGAAGTTATTTGGAAGAAAATTAAGGAAATGTAATTCATCCACGAAAGAAGCGGCTTAAGCAACACCTGTAAGACCGATTCTTGAGTACTGCTTATCAGTCTGGGACCCTTACCACATTGGAATTAGTAGAATAAAGAGTATGATACAACGGAGACAGGCAAGTTTCTTCACGGGATCGTATAGTAAGCGTGTGGATGTTTTAGAGGTACTCACCTAACTCCAGTGACAATGGTGCATAGAGAAATGTGTATCACCGAGAGACTTGTTAAAATGATAAGTCGACAAACATAGCTCTTCCTCCAGCATACGTCACACAAAAAGCCCACAACGAGAAAATCAGACAAATGAGAGTACATGCGGAGGTAAATCGCTAGTTTGTCTTCCAGCGCACTATTCGCGAATGCGACAAATAAGGGGAGGAAAAGATTGTGGTACAAAGGCACCTTCACCGCACACCATAAGGCGTTAGTGGAGTTTGGGTGCAGGTGGAACGAAATACGCTATCTGATCCAAAATATTCTGACAGCCGTATATAATGCGGAACTGACTACTAGAGGCCACGAAAGGAGTACCCGCCGGTATACAAGGAAGCAGAAACAGCAGAGTGGGTCGATCGGGAGAACTTAGTGACTTCGAACTCAACTAGTCACTGGATGTCATCCGAGTAACAAATCCATCTCGGACATTTCAACCCTTCTGAACCTGCCCAAGTCGACTTTGGTGAAATGACACTGAAGTGCAAAAATGAAGACACAACCACAGTTAAACCAAGACCGGGCAAATATAATGTATTGACGGACGGGAACCTTCGAGCCCTGCGGAGGGTTGTTTAAAAAAAACGCATGAAATCAGTAGAAGGATTCACTCGTGAATTCCGAAGTGCCACCAGCAGTTCGGCTACCATAAAGACTGCGCATGAGGAGCTACAAAGACTATGGTATAATGGTCGAGCAGTTCCTTGTAAGCGATACACATCTGTAGAAAATGCTAATCAACGCTTTAGTTATTGTAAATAGTTATGCCACTTGATAATGGATGACAGGAAACGTGCGATTTGGAGTGCTGATTCACGCTATACGCTGTAGAAATCCGAAGCAAGGATTTTGGTGTGGTGAATGCGAGCAGAAATTTACCTACCATCACGAGTAGTACCAACAACGAAGCATGGAGGAGGTTGTGTTACGGTATGGGGCTGTTTCTCGGGGTTAGGATCTGGTTCCCTTATTGCACTTAAGAAAATGCTAAATACGGAATGATATGGGAGCATTTTACAACATTGCGTATGGCGTGCAGTAGAGGAGTAGTTCGGAGACGCTGATTGTCTGCATGAGGATGCACCCTGTCATAAAGCAGCATCTGTGAGGCAACGGCTGGTGGGCAATAATAACATTTCAGAAATGAATCTACCCAGAGCCCCGACCTGAAGCCAACAGAACATGTTTCAGATATGTTAGAACGTTGACTTCGCTCCATACCCCAAGACCCAACATCACTATCTTCTCTCCTTTCGGTTTCTGAGGAAGAATACGCGCCGCGCGGGATTAGCCGAGCGGTCTATAGCGCTGCAGTCATGGACTGTGCGGCTGGTCCCGGCGGCGAGTCCTCCCTCGGGCATGCGTGTGTGTGTTTGTCCTTAGGATGATTTAGGTTAAGTAGTGTGTAAGCTTAGGGACTGGTGATGACCTTAGCAGTTAAGTCCCATAAGATTTCACACACATTTGAACATTTTTGAAGAATGCGCTGCCATTTCTCCACGAACATTCAGACACCTCACTGAATGTGTCCCCAGCAGAGCTTAATGCATCGTAAATGAGAACGAGGGACATACTTCATATTGATATCCACCAATAAGTGTTCGCATGTTTCGATCAGGTAGTGTAAACAAGACGTAGAAAAACTGTTGAAAGGAATGGACCACATGCTCTGCACAGAGCGCGACTGAAGGAAAAACAAAATAAAGAAGATGGTGAAAATTAGTAGAGAGGAGGGTAACGATTTGCTTAACATCAAAGCTGAGAACGACACAGTATGGATGAATGAAACCCAGCGAGGTAGTGCAGTCGTTAGCGCTACCGACTCGCGTTCTGGAGGATGGTGCTTAAAACCTGGAAGCATCTGAAAAGTGGTCCTGTCGAAGAGTGTTCAGAAAATAACTGCACTGATGAAGTAGCAAGTAAAAAAGCACTAGAAAGAGAAAAGAAGCCTGTAGAACACCGTTACCAGAAGAAGGGATTAACTAGTGAGACATGTCCTTCGGTATTTGAGAATAGTTGACCTGGTCCTCTGGGGTTGGTAGAGGGGAAATTCAGGCAATGGAGCAGCCGACGACTAGTGTACGAAAGTCTTTATAGAGGATTTTGGGTGTTGTAGGTACATAGAGACGAAATGATTAGTACAACATAAGAGAAGATACAAGACAATGCCAAACTATTCGAAAGAGTGAATACTAAAAAAAAACTGCTGATTTTATTCTCAAGTAGCCCTAGCTGTGGTGGTGTCATAATGGTCGCACAGTCTTATTCGAATACAGGTATTGTAAATTTATCCAACAAAGTTTCGCGGGAACTACATGGTATTTTCTCCTTTTAAGTTGCCTACGTATTTCGTTAGATTTTCGTACTGTCTGTTCCTACCTATTACGATCCTAGCAGGGGATCTCTCATTTCGTTCGATATGCTTTGTTGACTCCATAAAGTGGAACAATGTTAAACGTATAACTGGTCGCACTACAGCCTTGCATTCGAATTCCTTTAGAAATACACCACTCGTTCGTAGAAGCCTTCCAGACATTTTAAGTCTTCCATTCCCCTCCCCTATGCTGCATTGCTTTATCCCCAAATACTTATACCATGTGACGCACTGTAGATGTTCACCACTAGCCTTGTAATTGGATACTGTTAGTAATGCAGGAGGACGGCGTGGGTTATCTTCAATCAGATAGATTCCGAACAATTAGCAATAAAATGTCATTTATTGAAATTGAAGAAATACTCAACTTAAATGATGCTTCTTCTTGTGAAACGGCCAGCACAATCAGACTTTTTAAATTACTGCAAGTCCTTTAAAATATTCAGGTCCTCTCTCTGTGCCTCTGAGTGATACCTAGGCAGAGTCGAGAGCTGGTGTACGATGCCTACGGAGCCTAACGACGGCAAAACACTGCAGCTTGTAGACTCGGCAGTAACTGGAGACTGTACGCGACTCGGTCTCGGAGCACTGAAGAGAACTGTCCGTCCTAGCTTTTTTTTCTTTATTGTGATATCATTCCCCTGCCCCATATGGGCACGGGAGGGCTGTCAGTGGCACAATCCGCCGCTCTTCAGCCGAGTGGCACGACAACTAAAACAAGAATAAAATGTTACATACATAAGGCTATAAGAAAGAACATTAAACAGATTAAGGGGAGAAAATGGAGGTAAAAATACAATGACATGGAGACGTTCATGGTGGACAGTTAAAAAAGTCACCAGAAAGTTAGAAAACACAGTTGGCGATACTTTAAACACAGAGAAGACACTGAATGCGCATGCACAGGTTAAAAGTCGGCCACAGAATTAAAAACACTCCGGAACAACACACTTAAAACCCACTTGGAGCACACACGACGAAGAATAAAACTGCCAGGTAGGACCTGCCGAGGGAAAGGTCAGAGAGGAAGGAAAAGGAGGGGAGAGCAAGGGGCAGCAGGGGAAGTGGCGGGATGAAGAGAGTAGGGGCGTCAGTGGGTACACTAAGAGGCAGGAGACACGTGGGGCAGGAGATGAAGAGGGAAGACAAGGTAGGAGGAAGTGCAGAGACATTGAAAGGGGGCACAAGAGAGGGGGGGAGGGAATAGGAGGGGGAAGCCGCTCAGGAGGAGGGAGGGGGAGGAGAGGGAGCCCTGAGGAGGAGGCAGGAAGATGGGGTTAGAGTTGGTAGGAAGGGCAGATGTCATCATTCGGGAGAGGCAGATGGTGGAAGTTGTGTTGAGAAAGGAGATGGAAGGTGT
This sequence comes from Schistocerca cancellata, assembly GCF_023864275.1. Lineage (NCBI taxonomy): Eukaryota > Metazoa > Arthropoda > Insecta > Orthoptera > Acrididae > Schistocerca > Schistocerca cancellata. The sequence goes on along the minus strand of NC_064628.1, from coordinate 600,382,022 downwards.
GGAGATGGAGAGAGGGTGGGACACAACGGTAAAGGCACGGCAACTGGTTGTGGGTGGAGAGGTAGGGCGACACCAGGGGGTGAGAGGGATGAAGGCAGCGGACAATATATAGTGTGCGGATGTGTTCAAGGAATAGGAGAAGGTGGGGGAAGGGGATGAGGTCGTAGAGGATGTGCGTGGGGGACGGAAGGCGGATGTGGAAGGCGAGGCGGAGTGCATGGCGTTCGAGGATTTGGAGAGCTTTATAGAACCGGAGACGGGCGGAAATCCAAGCTACACTGGCATAATAGAGGATGGGGCGGATCAAGGGTTTGTAGGTGTGTAGGATGGTGGAAGGATGCAGATCCCACATCTGGCCGGACAGGAGTTTCAGGAGGCAGAGGTGGTTGTGAGGTTTGTGTTGGATGGTAAGAAGATGGGGAGTCCAGGTGAGGTGGCGGTCGAGGGTGAGGCCAAGGTATTTGAGGGTAGGAGTGAGGTGGATAGGACGGCCATAAATGGTGAGGTAGAAATCATGGAGGCGGAAGCAGCGGGTGGTGCGGCCTATGATGATCGCCTGGGTCTTGGAGAGATTGATACGGAGGAACCACTGGTTGCACCAAGCAGTGAATTGGTCAGAGCCGTCGTAGCTCAGTGCTCCGGTATTTAACGAGACATCGACCAATCACTATTGACACACGTGGTGCCCATGGGTTGGCAGCTGCGGCCACTGGCGGACCTCGGTATAGTTCGTACTGCCAACCAATACAGCGGAGGCGCCACGAGTGTTTCGAGCGCGGCTTGACAAATTGTAGTGCAGTACTCTCTCGAGTCGTGAGTACCGTCACCACAGATATACCAGTTTCTTTTTCTTTGTAGTAGGCAATATCTTACATTTATCCACTCATTACATAAGTATAAATATTGCTCAAGTCTCTGCATTAACTTACGATCTTTAAACTACGGTACTTCGCTGTAGACAATAGCATCGTCAGTGAACAATCGTATAGTGCTGCCGATCTATATGATAAATCGTTGATGTAACGTTAGAGGTCCTGTTAAGCTTCCTTGGAGCACACCCAATGTCATTGCAGTAGCAACTGTAAAGCAAATGGGTAATATTCTATCGTTCGTGATACCTATCCGTTCCCTACACTGTCTCGGGACTCCTACTTGGGTCATTGTAGGTTACGCAAACGAAACCCTAGCCTTCGACCTGCTCCTCGGCATTGACCACTCTGTGTCTCTACCCAGTCAGGACCAGCTCCAGTTAATGGATTCCTGCCTCTGACGCCTCTCAATGTCTTCCAGGTTTCACCATCTGGCATCCACGAGTAGCTAGGAACTGGAGGTACACTGCAGCTCTTTGAACCCAACCACAGCTGCACTGAAGCGCCAAAGAAACTGGTAGAGGCATTAGTATTCAAATAGAGATATATGTAAATAGGCAGAACACGGCGCTGCGGTCGGCAACGCCTATATAAGACGACAAGTGTCTGGCGGAGTTATTAGATCGATTACTGCTGCTACAATGGCAGGTTATCAAGATTTAAGTGAGTTTGAATGTGACGTTATGGTCAGCGCACGATTGATGGGAGACAGCATCTCCGAGATAACGATGAAGTTGCGATTTTCCAATACGACAGTTTCACGAGTGTACCGTGAATATCAGGGAACCGGTAAAACATCAAATATCCGACATCGCTGCGGCCGGAAAAAGATCCTGCAAGAACGGGACCAACGACGACTGAAGAGAATCGTTCAGCGTGACGGAAGTGCAACCCTTCCGCAAATTTCTGCAGATTTCAATGCTGTCAGCGTGTAAACCATTCAACGAAACATCGATATCGGCTTTCGTATCCGAATGCCCACTCGTGTATCGTTGAGGACGGCACTAGACAAAGCTTTACATCTCTCCTGCCGCGCGACCGCTACGGTCGCAGGTTCGACTCCTGCCTCGGGTATGGATGTGTGTGATGTCCTTAGGTTAGTTAGGTTTAAGTAGTTCTACGTTCTAGGAGACTGATGACCTCAGAAGTTAAGTCCGATGGTGCTCAGAGCCATTTGAACCATTTGAACATCTCTCCTGGAACCGTCAACGCCGACATTGGACTGTTGAGGACTGGAAACATGTTGCCTGGTCGGACGAGTCTCCTTTAAAATTGTATCGAGCGGATGGACGTGTACGGGTATGGAGACAACCTCATGAATCCATGGACCCAGCATGTCAGCACGGGCCTATTCAGCATGGTGGAGGCTCTGTAATGGTGTGGGGCATGTGCAGTTGGAGTCGTATGAAGGCCCTGATACGTCTACTTACGACTGGGACCGGTGACACGTACGTAAGCATCCTGTATGATCACCTCCTTGCATTCATATCCATTATGCATTCTGACGGACTTGAGCAATTCCAGCAGGACAATGTGACACCCCATAGATCCAGAATTGCTACAGAGTGGCTCGAGGAACACTTCTAGTTTAAAAACTTCCGCTGGCCACCAAATTCCCCAAACGTGAACATTATTGAGCATATCTGGAATGCCTTGCAACGGGCTGTTCAGAAGAGATCTCCACCCCCTCGTACTCTTACGGATTTATGGACACCCCTGCAGGATTCATAGTGTCAATTCCCTCCAACACTACTTCAGACGTTAGTCAAGTCCATGCCACGTCGTATTGCTGCACTTCTGTGTGCTGGTGGGGGCCCTACACAATGTTAGGCAGGTGTACCAATATCTTTGGCTCTTCAGTGTAGAAAGATAAGCATAATCGTCGCAATTTAAGCTTTTCTGTGAGTACATTACACGAAACTCGGTTTCAGTCCAACAAGAGTTCACATGTACAGTTGACCAAAACGTCGGAAGGCTAAGATTACGACTAGAGCGCATGACAGTAGCAGATTTCACGTGAGATACCGAGCGAGGTGGCGCAGTGGTCAGCGCACACGACTCGCATTCGGGAGGACGACGATTCAAACCCGCGTCCGACCATCCTGACTTAGGTTCTCAGTGATCTCCTAAATCGCTTCATGCAAATGCCGGGATGGTTCCTTTGTAAGGAAAAGGCCGACTTTCTGCCCCATCCTTTACTAATCCAATGCGACCGATGAGCTCCTCCCAAATCAACCATTCAACCAACCACGTGGGATATTCTGGGAAGCTTAGCGATTCAGTGTTCCAGCTCCCCAGAGAGTTGGCCTCTGGAGGTGTGATGGCGACGTCCTGGGAGCATTCTGGGATGGACCACCTCTGCGGTCGCGGTCTGCGGTGGTGCAGACTTGAAAGAGCTCCGCCGCGCCGCGCCGCGACAATTAACCGGCCAGCAAGGCCAGGCCTCACCCAAGGACGGCAGCCCGGACGGGGCTCGGCGGCTGTGGCCGACGATCCCACTGTGTCACGCCCGCTCTGCACTCACCAAGACATCAAACATGCAGCCTGGCACAATACGCAATTCTGCGTTCCGCTTCATATATTTTTCGCGTGTAATCCAGAGCCCCGCACACAACACACGTTCAAAATGAAGTGGTAACTTAGAGTATCTGCATCAATCTCTAGATTGTCGCACAGATGACAAAATGGTAGATATCGGAATAGACGACATAGGGATAGAGAAACAATTAAAATCGCTCAAAAGAGGAAAGGCCTCTGGACCTGATGGGATACCAGTTCGATTTTACATAGAGTACGCGAAGGAACTTGCCCCCCTTCTTGCAGCGGTGTACCGTAGGTCTCTAGAAGAGCGTAGCGTTCCAAAAGATTGGAAAAGGGCACAGGTCATCCCCGTTTTCAAGAAGGGACGTCGAACAGATGTGCAGAACTATAGACCTATATCTCTAACGTCGATCAATTGTAGAATTTTGGAACACGTATTATGTTCGAGTATAATTACTTTTCTGGAGATTAGAAATCTACTCTGTAGGAATCATCATGGGTTTCGAAAAAGACGATCGTGTGAAACCCAGCTCGCGCTATTCGTCCACGAGACTCAGAGGGTCATAGACACGGGTTCCCAGGTAGATGCCGTGTTTCTTGACTTCCGCAAGGCGTTCGATACAGTTGCCCACAGTCGTTTAATGAACAAAGTAAGAGCATATGGACTATCAGACCAATTGTGTGATTGGATTGAAGAGTTCCTAGATAACAGCACGCAGCATGTCATTGTCAATGGAGAGAAGTCTTCCGAAGTAAGAGTGATTTCAGGTGTGCCGCAGGGGAGTGTCGTAGGACCGTTGCTATTCACGATATACATAAATGACCATGTGGATAACATCGGAAGTTCACTGAGGCTTTTTGCGGATGATGCTGTGGTATATCGAGAGGTTGTAACAATGGGAAATTTTACTGAAATGCAGGAGGATCTGCAACGAATTGACGCATGGTGCAGGGAATGGCAATTGAATCTCAATATAGACAAGTGTAATGTGCTGCGAATACATAGAAAGAAAGATCCCTTATCATTTAGCTACCACATAGCAGATCAGCAACTGGAAGCAGTTAATTCCATAAATTATCTGGGAGTACGCATTAGGAGTGATTTAAAATGGAATGATCATATAAAGTTGAACTTCGGTAAATCAGATGCCAGACTGAGTTTCATTGGAAGAATCCTAAGGAAATGCAATCCGAAAACAAAGGAAGTAGGTTACAGTACACTTGTTCGCCCAGTGTTTGAATACTGCTCACCAGTGTGGGATCCGTACCAGATACGGTTGATAGAAGAGATACAGAAGATCCAACGGAGAGCAGCGCGCTTCGTTACAGGATCATTTACTAGTCGCGAAAACGTTACGGAGATGATAGATAAATTACAGTGGAAGACTCTGCAGGAGAGACGATCAGTAGCTCGGTACGGGCTTTTGTTGAAGTTTCGAGAACATACCTTCACCGAGGAGTCAAGCAGTATATTGCTCCCTCATACGTATATCTCACGAAGAGACCATGAGGAGAAAATCAGAGAGATTAGAGCCCACACAGAGGCATACCGACAATCCTCCTTTCCACGAAAAATACGAGACTGGAATAGAAGGGAGAACCGATAGAGGTACTCAAGGTACCCTCCGCCACACACCGTCAGGTGGCTTGCGGAGTATGGATGTAGATGTAGATGTAGAATACACTGCACGTGTGCATCAGCTGTAGGTCGAAAATTTATTCTGGAAACAGTCTCTCGGCTGTGGCTAAGCCATGTCTCCCCAATATCCTTTGTACCAAGAATGGCAGTCCCACAAGGTATACAGGAGAACTTCTGCCGAGTTTTAAGGTAGCAGATCAGGTATTGGTGTATGCGAAGATTTTGAACCCTGGTCCAGCACACGGATTTAATCTGCCAGGGAATTTTACATATATAGATGTTAGCACAATAGTATAATTGAATGGATCCCAAAATTTAGTTGAATATCTAACTGAGACGAGGAACCTGTGATATCAAATGAACTATTAACTAATTTAATAAAGCTTCAGTTTTATGACCTGCGCACAAAGAATTAATAAAATAATAGACTGGGAAACTTTATTTGGTTCCCGTTTTATCATCAATAAAGTGAAAATGTAATTTATAGTAACATTTATACGCAGCCTTTTTCAACAAGTGAAAGCATGAATGTCAGGGAGCGGAGCACCATACTATGGTTATTATAGTTTTCGGTAAATGCATTTGTATGACATATTTAGTTAGTTCCACAATAAAATAAATAAAAGCTTTTTTCATTCAAGGCTTAAATAAAAAAAAACAAAAAGTTAAAAAATGTAAACCACAACATAATGCAAATACACGACAATGATCAAAAAGCTATGTGCTGCATAATCCTTGAACTTATTCTCAGTTCCAATACAATAAATTTCCCTGAGGCCGAGAAGCTTGTGTCCACAGATCAGCACTGTTTTAGAATGCACCGCTCGTGCGAAACTCGGTTTTCCCTTTTCTCACATGACATACTGCGGACTAAGGATGAAGGCAACAGGCAGATTCCATATTTATAGATTTCCGAAAGGCATTTGACACGGTGCCCAAGACTGTTAACGAAGAGATGACCAAATGGAACAGGTTTACAGATATGTGCCTGGCTCGAAGACTACTTAAATGCTAGAACCCAGTATATTGACCTCGACGGCGAGTGTTCATCAGAGACAAGGGCATCGTCAGCTCTGCCCCAGGAAAGTTTTATATGAATCACTATTATTTTCTATACGCGTAAATGATCTGGCGGACAGGGTGGGCAGCTGTCTGGCTTGTTTTCTGATGATGCTGTGGTATACTGGAAGTTGTCGAAGTTCAATGACTGTAGAAAGATACAAGATGAGTTACACAAAATTTCTAGTTGGTGTGATGGATGGCAGCTAGCTCTAAAATGCGGATACAGCAATGGTAGTGTGTTGCTTGACACAGTCACGTCGTTTAAATATCTGGGCGTAACGCTGCAGAGTGATGTGAAATGGAATGAGCGTGTCAGAGTGTAGTAGGGAAGGCGAATGGTCGACTTTGGTGTATTGAAAGAATTTTAGGAAAGTGTGGTTCATCTGTAAAGGTAACTGCATATAGGACGCTAGTCCAAAGTATTCTCGAGTACTGCTCGAAAGTTTGGGTTCCATAAAAGATCGGGTTAAAAGGAAGAAATCGAAGCAACTCAGAGGCAGGCAGTCACAGTTGTTACCGGTAGGTTCGAAACACAAGTATGTATTAAGGATATGCTTCGGGAACTCAAATGAGGACCCATGGACCGAAGGAACTTCCTTTTCGAGGAAGACTATTAAGAAAATTTACAGAACCGGCATTTGGAGCCAACTGCAGAACGACTTTGTTACCGTCAACATACATTTGCCGTAAGGACCACGAAAATAGATATGAGAAATTAGGACTCATGGGGAAGCATGTCGACAGTCATTTTCCCTCGCTCTATTTGGGAGTGGAGCAGGAATGAAAATGGTTAGTAGTGGTGCTGAGTGCCCTCCGCCAAGCACCGTACGGCGATTTGCGGAGTATGTATGCAGATATATATGTTAGATATTAGAAGCAGTACAATCTATTGAACTTGGTGTGGCATCTGATCTCACAGGAAATTAGTCTGACACGAAAGTTTACTATGAATCGGAAAACAACGCTGTATAGTTATATAAAATTGTTTGTCAAACAGCAGAATTTATAAGAAAAAGAGAAGGTTTCCAGAATGAGATTTCAAAAAGAGAAGGTGATCATTTACTGTAGCATGCTTGCTGCGGACCAACCTTTTTCTCACATGGAGTCTTCTCATCCATAACGTCCCAACAGGGCTGACAGGAGCAGAACGGAAGCGTCTTCTTCCCATAACGCCGACCAGAGGCGGCTTTGTTTAACTGCTGCTCCACACAGCACGTCGAGTGCAAGAAGCGCAAACAGTGATATACAGAGAAGCTTTACTAGAGACGCCAGAGCGCTTTTAGAAGTCGATAACATGAGCAGAGCCTCTTCGACACCTCACACTATTGCCCCAGAACGTATTTTGCACTGTCGTCCAGGCCAAAGACGTGACATCTTATGCCGCTAATAGTAGCAGCCATATTAACTCTACCTAAGTACGGGGCTATTTCATGGATGAACTGAAAATAGAACCTTGTCACCATGCAGTAAAACCTGAAGCCGGTATGTCTACGGTTTATGCATAATCACTGTATACCTCACTTATTTTTGTAGCAATAATGTCTCCCTTGAAAACGGTCTTGGCAACCAGTAGACTACTTTTCTTTTGAAGGGTTACTATTATTTGAGTTGTGAAGTGCAATCTGCTGAAGTTCACTGTTTGTATGGAAGCTTCCCTTAATGTTTGTGTTTTTAAAGAGATTGCCTTTCTGTAGTATTGTTGCTTAAAAAAGGAAGTGCAACGTATTTTCTGCTGCATTCTACCCTACATCTCGTATACATGCTTATCTGGTGTGAAGCATTGTTGTGTGATGGTTTTTGGATGTTTTTGATAGTTTACCGATCATGAGATGGCAACATCCATTATTTGAGGCTGTGATGGTTTTTGGATGTTTTTGATAGTTCACCCATCATGAGAGGGCAATATCCATTATTTGAAGCTATGGTTTTAATGCTATTAATTTCTTTTTCAGCCGGTACACGTGGAAATTTATGTCGGTAATTCAACACGAATCGAAAATATGTCACTTTATGGTGGTTTGGATGACAAGATGAGTTATTAATCCACACATCAGTGACGGTTGGTTCTATAGATCTCAAAATGATGTATGTGGTTGTTATAGGAGATAATTAGTATGCGAAATTGATGCTGTTGCTGGTCTCATGAATAGTGAATTAAATGTTTTTGTGCATGCTATTCAGTTTTGTTGCTAATGTGTCAATTTCCTCGCTGGTGCCATCAGACAGAACGATTGTATCGTCAACATACCTTTTGTAGTACATAATTTTGCTGTTGGTGTGGCTGTTAGATCTGAAAAATCTTTGCTCTCAGTGGTTTATGTAAATGTCTGCTAAAATCCCAGCTAGGCAGCTACCAATCTTTCTGTTTGTATAAACAATACAATAATTTACTAGAAAAGGTGTGTTGATGATACAATTATTCTTTTTGATGGCACCAATGACCAAATTGTTACAAATCTGAGCAGCATGCACAATTCACCATTGAGCATGAGACCAACAGCATCATCAACTTCTTAGACGGAAAAATCGTCAATAACAACCGTAAACATCATTTCGAGATTTACAGAAAACCACCAGTTACTGATGTATGCATCAACAGTTCGTCTTGTTATCCTAACCAGCATAAGATGGAATATCACGTACAGAAATTACATGTAAAGCAGTTGAAAAATAAAAAGTAATTAAAAACTTCCTGGCAGATTAAAACTGTGTGCCGCACCGAGACTCGAACTCGGGACCTTTGCCTCTCGCGGGCAAGTGCTCTACCATCTGAGCTCCCCAAGCACGACTCACGCCTCGTCCTCACAGCTATACTTCTGCCAGTACTTCGTCTCCTACCTTCCAAACTTTACAGAAGCTCTCCTGCGAAACTTGCAGAACTAACACTCGTGAAAGAAAGGATATTGCGGAGATATGGCTTAGCCACAGCCTGGGGGATGTTTCCAGAATGAGATTTTCACTCTGCAGCGGAGTGTGCGCTGATATGAAAGCCATATCTCCGCAATATCCTTTCTTTCAGGAGTGCTAGTTCTGCAAGGTTTCGGAGGAGAGCTTCTGTAAAGTTTGGAAGGTAGGAGACGAGGTACTGCCAGAAGTAAAGCCGTGAGGAGTGGGCGTGCGCCGTGCTGGGGTAGCTCAGTTGGTGCAGCACGTGCCCGCGAAAGGCAAAGGTCCCGAGTTCGAGGTTCGGTCCGGCACACAATTTTAATCTGCCCGGAAGTTTCATATCAGCGCACAATCCGCTGCAGAGTGAAAATCTCATTCTGAAAAAGGTAATTAGTATTAAAAACGTAGCCTCAAACAATGTATATAGTCCTCTCTGGATAGATAAACTATCACAAAAAATCCAAAACCGATCACACAACAGACAGTCACGTAGTTAACACGAGATATGGTACACAAAGGCAGAAAAATATGTTGCACGTTTTTTCCTGAGGAGCATATCCAACAAAATAAGCAACCTGTTTAATAACACAAACAATTTCGAAATTAATTCGCTGACTGCAGATATCCTTGGCATCAGCTGTATCAGGTATAGATTTACTGCCCAGTAGTGACAGAAGAAAATTTGTGCCGGACCACGACTTGAACCCGGGTTTCCCGCTTATCGCAGGTGGCTGCACTGAGCACTTTGGACATCAGGACACCCTGTCTACCTCTCTATATCGTCGTCCACTAGATTCATCACCCAGTTCTCTCAACATTTCTTGGATTCCCGCAGCAGGGAGAATACGCGGAGGAGAGCGTGAACGGATAGCTAAAATGGTTAAAGCGACCGCTCGCAATAAGCGGGAAAACCGTGTTCGAACCACAGTCTGGTATCAATTCTCATTGTATCACTATTTGGTGGTAGATTTATACCTAATGTAGTGACGCCAAGGAAACTCGTAGTTAGTTAATGGCGAAAATAGTTTGCGCAGCTGCGCATCGTCAACGGTGTCTGTTCCTTCAGATATGCATGTAAGCATTACAAGCGTAGGCATGCACATGACGATAACAACGTTGGTCTCGACTCCTCATATGTCTCTTTCTCCCTGTTGTGGGAATCCATCTTATGTTGCGAGCAGTAGATGGTCTACTAGAAAATGCGGATGTAGACAGCGTCACGTAAGGACGTTTGGGCCAGGCCGGGGAGGGTACACGGAAAGCTGAAGTGGCAGAAGCGAGAGCACACCATTAGCGGGAAATCCGGGTTTGAGTGCCAGTTCGGCACAAATTTTCGTGTGTCACTCTAACGGGTAGGAGAACTGTATCTAATCACAATTTATGAGAAGGAAATTTGCACTCAGTGAAAGGCCGGCCGGTGTGGCCGTGCGGTTCTAAGCGCGTCAGTTTGGAACCGAGTGACCGCTACGGTCGCAGGTTCGAATCCTGCCTCGGGCATGGATGTGTGTGATGTCCTTAGGTTAGTTAGGTTTAAGTAGTTCTAAGTTCTAGGGGACTGATGACCTCAGTAGTTAAGTCCCATAGTGCTCAGAGCCATTTGAACCATTTGAACTCAGTGAAAAAAAAATCGAAGATATTTCGTACAGGCGTAGATAGTTAACAGAGTCTGTTCTTTCAGACATGCATGTAAGATAAACGCTAATATTAAGATAAGCTTCCCACAAACAACAGTCTTCAGCAAACAGCAATTCACTACTCAAAGAACAATAATCCACCATATCAAAAATCAGACATATGCACTGGTATCCAAAATTAAATCAACAAACGGATATCTTGCACGGTTGTTTTTATTTTGTCATAAACAGCAGAAACAGGTGATAGCAAAGTAGAAACAATGTAAGAATATATAGTGTAAGCAACTGTAACACGCGTAACTGTAGATAAAAATGTTCTTCGTTTTTTCCAAGCCGGTCGATGAGGCCGAGCGGTTCTAGGCGCTTCAGTCCGGAACCGCGGTGCTGCTACGGTCGCAGGTTCGAATCCTGCCTCGGGCTCGGATGTGTGTGATGTCCTTAGGTTAGTTAGGTTTAAGTAGTTCTAAGTCTAGGGGCTGATGACCTCAGATGTTAAGTCCCATAGTACTTAGAGCCATTTCAACCATTTTTTTCCAACTTACAACTTAACAGCTTTGCACACTCATTCCGAAAACTCTGGCAGTAATATAGGCCTGACAACGCCGGGGCATGTTGTGAATGACATCATCAAACGCCCATTCTTCATGGAGTGCTTCTCGCTACGCTTGGAGACTGATTGTTAAATGCTGACATGATGCAACGCGTCTCACTAGCGCAGCCCAGACATGCTCTGTGGGATTCAAAGCGGGAGAGCGAGCAGGCCACGCCATACGTACAATGTCTTCCGTGTCTAAGAACGCATCAGCCGCTCTAGCTCTATGAAGTCTGGGCCCGCACAACCTCGCAACAACCGCACATGAGGTCCCAAGATCTCGTCACGATACGTGACAACAGTTAAACCTTGTCGATTCACCCATAAAATTTCAAGAAGAGGTGTTCATGTGGTCTACATAATTCATGGCCACAACATTACGGATCCTCCTCAATATCGGTCTCTTCCCATAATGTTTGGGTCCCGATGCCGTGTTCCACGTTCCCTCCAGACGCGAATGTGTCGAGAATCCTCTCCAGTCTAACTGGGGATTCATCTGTAAAAAGAATATTGGGCCACTACTCGACCGCCAAGGTGGTATGTTGACGACTCCACTCTGGACGTTCCATTCTGTGAAGACGCATCAATGGTGCACATACAGCAGGTCTCCAACAATACAGGCCACTCTGCCGAAGCCTTCTGGACAACGTTTGTCTCGATACAACACGTCCAGTGGATGCTGGGCGGTCAGATGCCAGCTTCCGTGCAGTACTAAGGCGGTACCATCGTGTCCTTACATCCAAATAACGGTCCTCTCTTTCTGATATCACACTTGGTCAGCTCTGCCCTGGTCTTTGGGATACTGTTTTGGTCTTTATAAATTATTGGTACATCAGAGAAACAACAGAACGATTCGCATTAAGCCATCGGGCCTTATCAGTTTGCGACTGTTATGCTTCCATTCTTCCTGTGACCCTCCACCGCAGAGAGCCTGGTAGGCGTCTTCTTTGTGACATACTGCACCTCGGTGACTGTATACACAGCGATTGTGGATGTGGAACAATCCGGCAAACACTACCCTGTTTTATAGGTGTCCGTTGACCGGAATGCCATGTCCGTGCAGAAGACGATTGTATGGACATCTCGTGACCGTCCGCATGATTAGACGGTGAATTAGACACAAGACGGGGAAAGAGCGGTTCGTTGTTTTAATTTTGGACACCAGTGTATAAACTCAATTGTCAAACATCCCATCGTACTACATACGACATACTGAGAGAAAAAGCACATAAGATACCATACGTTTGAATAAGGCATCGAAATTCACAATTGCAATGAATGCAGCTCTCAACAATCATGCAATAACATGCACTGAAGACCACATCAAGATATTTCATCATGCTGAGAAAGGAAGCTTTATGAATGTACTTGAAGAGATTGAATATATGTACATAAAAGGAAATCACTAGAAAATAACCTCTATGAACAGACTTGGTAAGGCAATGCAGCCTTTTTTCAAAAGTTCATCCATCGGCGTTTTAATTTTAAGCATGAATAAACACTGCTCCTCTGCCTCGTGATGACTGGGTGTTGTGTGATGTCCTTAGGTCAGTTAGGTTTAAGTAGTTCTAAGTTCTAGGGGACTGATGACCATAGATGTTAAGTCCTATAGTGCTCAGAGCCATTTGAACCATTTGAAACACTGCTCCCTTTAACAGTGGCAACATGCCGACACTAACCCAACATGAAACAGTACATAAAATATAACGTCTTTCATTATCATAATAGTGTAATTAATTTAAACCTCCAACTATCTATCATATTTTAATATAATGTCCACTGTCGTAATATTCATTCATGTACAAAGGTGTCTAATCATTTACTTTGTTTCCTTTTTTCACGTACAACTCTCTCGCGAATTGTAAAATTGTTGCTCTTTGGTTTATTTATTCTCTTTGTAACAACACATTTACGAGAAGAGTTACGTGAAATACTTTTAGCAATGCTGTGCTTTTCTTTTCTTTATCATCATTACCTTTTAGCGGAATAAAATGTATATATGGAAGTCTTATCGTTCTGTATCTGGCCTACAATTTAAGGAACGATTTTTCGTAACTGCAACTCATGCTAAGAATCAATATATCTTCCCTACTTCATAGTGATTAAAAGTTGAAATTACTCTGTTATGAACACTGATGTTACAGCTCGTATGATCGTTCAAAAACACAAATTCGCAGTGGATTTTATTTCTCGTTAAAATGCTATTTCATACCACGACTAGCCCAAGAACATGAGACTCTCATTAAAAAATACGTTGTCACTATAAAGTTTGCCAGATCAGAACGGAGCACAGCAAGAGTCCTATCAGATTCTGAAGGTACATTAAATTATTTGCACTGTAAATTATATCCTATCGGCAGCCCGCGTCAATCTGCAACACATCATAAAATCTGCTGATCTTCACTGCCAGTCTGGGAGCTAAAAGAGATAATATTATTTTACTATTATTTTACCGCTTCCTTGCGGTATGCTCGACTATATTGTAAGTCGTTTAAATACGCCGCGGCAGCGGCTCTTCGTTCTCCACGCAGCTCAGCACCACAGATAATATTTATATAACTGAAAAATGTCTCAACAGGATGGGATAATATGCAAGCAAGCTTAACAATAAATAATACAAGTTTTCATTTAAACAACTCTATTAAAACCTTTAAATATCTCAGTGATTACAGACCTTTGTGAATTCACACGTAATGGCGTACATTGCTTAGTCTCGACAAAAGAGTGCTACATTCGCGTTCTCTACGACAACAACAGGAGATCTTACTCGCACAACTTCCAAATCAAGAAGACAAAGACATTAATCTACATCACGCATTATATACTAGTTCCTTTTTTAATCTCTGTTTAACATTTATCTTCTGTGTCGGTTTTATTACTCGCCGACGCAGACGTTTTCAAAAATAAATAATAAAAAAAAATACATAATTTTATGCAATGACACAATATGATACATCTAATTCTCTAATTACTACATAATATATTGTTTTTGTTTCTCTAGACGTTACACTTTGTAGGCCAGAATATTTACATAATGTCATTCCAGCAACATTTCCGAACAGAGTAACGTCTTTAATTGTTTATCGAATTTGTAATCAGTTCTCATTGAATATAAATTGCATGTAGTGAAGCGTTTATACTTTGTAAATTTCCTTCTGACAAATCAATGTACATATTGAAACATCTCTGAGACAGAAATTCTTTGATACTGTTGTAGTTGTGATATCACCATCTTTGTATGCAGGCTTCCAAGTGGTGTGTGTGTGTGTGTGTGTGTGTTTGGGAGGGGGAGAGGAGGTTGGCCGGACGTTTTACACTATGTGCGGACATACCAAATAATTATCAAAAAACTCTTCATATAGTCTTCACTACTGCTTCAGTAAGAGCAAGCAGATTTGCAACGTAATGACGTGGGAATTTAGACGTAAAATAAAGGTAAAATGGCTACACTATAATGATTTGTTTCCATTCTTTTCAGTCCTTATTAGTTAAATTTATAGCTGAATAGGCCCTTTCTCATGCCGTAGGGCACCACCATCCCAAGCAGTTTTCATCACAAGGGGAAATTAAAAGTGACATCTTATGTAAGAACAGATCTGTATCTTAGCGTGAACACCGTCTGATGATGAATACGTTGGTTCGAAACCGATAACGGAGCGATTTAAGAGAATAAATAGCATTATTAAAAGTTTCCTTTTGTGTAAGAATCTCCTAGTACACGTGTATGCTCTTTTGGTGTTCGGCAGAAAGTTCCCTACCCGAAGACTGGAGTCCGTCGTAGTGTGCACGGTTTCTTTGTTACGTCCTCCTGCTCCGGAACAGTTTTTGACTTCTTGGTTCATTTCTTCTTTGCTCATCTTGTCTGGAAAATTCTGTTGGAATTATTCATCTATGAGCTGAGTCTCTGATGGAACGGACAGCCCGTCGTATATTACGATAAGTGTACGCCTCTTCCATAGGAACACACATTTGAGGACCTCTGTTAATTTTATATTTGACATGATTTTAGCTATACCTTCGGGAGTCTCAGCCTCTGTGTAGAGACAGTTTTAAACTACCGGGATATTTCAAAATAATACACGCCCACTGCAGAGTCAAAAGATTCATTCTGAATCCTTGCTATCTGTTGACTTCAGACACAGCCTTTTAAGAATACAGGAATATCATTCCTCTAAGGATTTAAACTGCACTAACCTTGGATAAATCATTCAGTTGTTTAGGAGAAAATGTTATGCTGAAGTAAATATCATCATGAAAAGTTTCTTTGGTTGTGAAAAACTAAACGATGCTTATCGACGTAAACGTCTCATCCACGCTGAAAATTGTATGTTGACCACGTGGAAGAAAATTGTTGGGAATGAAAAATGGGTATCATCAAGAAGTGAATATCGGTTCTTCTGTGTCTATAGCAAGGAATGAATAACCCTAGTTTATATTCTGTCGGCTAGTTTTGTTAACGACTAGTTTTCTTTAGCTCTCTTCTTGATTACAAGTGACAAAGGAATTTTTTTAGAGCTGAAGTTTTATAAGACTAGTTTGTTGCGACCTGCCGCGGCTTCTTCTCATGTGCCAAATTTTGATCTCAGTTTTTGTCCTCTTCGGCACCTTCCATTATCGTGGAAGGCATTTCCTGATACCTTTAAGCTTGTCCCGTCTATCTGTCCCTTCTTCTAGCCAATGTTTTCCTCGAATAACTTTGAAACGTCCCCTTACAAAAATTTACGAATTACTGTGCTGATAAACCTCTTACATTATTTGATTTTCAAACAGCTGAGCAGAACTGAACGTACTCTGACATTTCGCTCTTTACTTATTCTGACCAACACTAAACTGACACACAATATTTTTAGCGCAACGCAATCTGACTTTCAATAATCTCTACAAAATAATGGCCCTGACTAACAATAACGCATACCTTTCATGAATTACTTACCTCCCAAAACTCTTCGTTACTCGAACTACTGTAACACAGCAAGTGCCAATACTGCCAGCTAAATAAAAGATCCTAACTACTGAAGGCACTAATTACCGATAGGCATACTTAGCAAATGAAAGATTTCGATAGAGAACAAACAATGTATTTACCCTAATAGTGTTCAAAAGTCATTATATATATATATATATATATATATATATATATATATATATATATATATCATGACATCCAGTCTAACAAATTTACTGTCTCTGATGGACCCACGTCCAGATCATCCGCTCTCAAAACTCCGCCATCTCTCTCCCCACATCCACCACTGCTGGCGGCTCGCCTCCAACTGCGCAACGCTATGCGCTGTTAACAGCCTAAACAGCCCACTACAACAGAGAATTTTTCAACAATGCAAACCAGCCACAGACTGCACACAGCACAGCCAGTGATTTTCATACAGAGCGCTACGTGGAGTTACCAATATAAAAACCTAAACAGCCTACTTACAACTTCCTCACCGATTCTGCGGAGTACTTACATATTTCTTATTACTTCACTTCTTTTTCAACATTCTTCTGTAACGCAGCTTCTAAAACGATTCTCTTCTTCTCTGGCTTTCCCACAATCCCTGCTTCACTTCCATACAATGCTGTGCTCCAGACGTATATTCTCAGACATATTTTCCTGAAGTGAAGGTGAAGGTGTACGTTCGATACTAGTAAAATTCTTTCCGAGGAATCTACTCCTCGTCTACATTAGTCTTATAATCCCTCCTTGCTTCGTCCGTCATAAACTATTTTGCTTCCAAGGTAGCAGAATACCTTCACTTCTTCTACTACTTGATCCCTAGTTTTGATGTTAAGTTTATCGTTTATCTCACTTCTGATACTGCTCATCTTTTTCGTCTGTCTTTGGTTTATTCTTAGTCCATATTCCGTGTTCATTACACTGTTCATTCGATTCAACAGTCCTTAAATTCTTCCTCACTCCCAGTGAGGATAGCAATAATATCAGTAAACTTTTCGTTGTTATTATTAATTAAATTTATACTTCGCGAAAACTTTTTTTGCAGGAAGGAAGAGTGCGAATAAATATTCATATCCCACAGAAATTGGCCAGAAAAACGAAACGTAGATCAAATGAGTCTGAAACTATTTTGCTAAACGTATTTACCTTCCCCTCTTTAGGAAGAAAGGAGCTCTGTTAATGAAATTTGTTCAGCCTGACTTAAGTGAGACACTCTGTTGCTGAGTATGAGTATCCAAGCAGAGAAGATTCAGTTTGTAACAGCATTAGGTGGGACCGTGACGCTGGCCTTGTTAGCTGAGCCTTTGTGTAATGTGTGCCTTCTCTCACAGTCAGAAGAACCATTACGAGGCAGTCTGTCTGTTCGTAATGACTGTAACGCCGCTTCATGCACCGTCACAACCGTAGAAGGCTCTGCGGTCTGAGAAGCAATCAATTTGTCCTTCTAGAGGCACCTGTCGCCTGCTCAAACACTTTTACCGGCGCCACTGAATGTTATTTCGTCACTGAGGCTAATCGCCGTAACGCCTTGTTTGCAATAGCAAAATTTCTCCATTAGCTGTATAAACACAGACCTCAAGAGACTGCAAATTCTATAGTTCAGAAGCAAATGAAAAAGTCTGAGACTTACAATTGGAAAAGTTTCTTCTCAGAGGAAAAGCGTTTACTGTCTACGTTATTAACATTGAAAGCCAGTAGTTACGCCTAGAAAACATGTATGATGTGTGTAGACAACGCAATAGGAACATCTACGACGGAAAGGCTCATAAAAATCCTTACCTATTAGCAGAATAATGTGAAGGCAAGAATTATCATTAATACGAGGGGTGTTCAATAAGTAATGCAACACTTTTCTTCCGAAAGCAGATTGTTTACATTCAGAATTCCAATACACCATATTATTCCCCATTCTTTTGCCTACACAAACTTGTTTTGCAACGTAATCCCCGTTTAACGCGACGGCCACGTTACTGAGAGGACCTGTATGGTCGATAGATACCACTCCTCTGGTCGACGGTGGAGCAAAGTCTTGCTGCATCAATAACCTCCAAATTATCGACGTACTGCTTTCCGCGGAGTGCAGCCTTCATTGGGTCGAACAGATGGAAGTCGGAAGGTACGAGGTCCAGGCTGTAGAGTGGATGAGGAAGAACAGTCCAATGACGTTTCGTGAGCTCCTCTTGGGTGCAGAGACTTGTATCAGCACTACGAACAGAAGCGTCCAGTTGTGCAGCGAGGGGCTTGATTGTGATCCGTCGATCACCTTGAATGAGAGTGTCCGCACGTTCCAACATTGGAGGAGTTACAGTTGCGTGCGGCCAGTCGACACGGGGGAGATCAGACACGTTTACGCGACCTTGTTGCGATGGTGACGGCCGCCTTGCCCAACGGCTTATCATGCTTTTGTTCACTTCCAGGTCTCCGTAGCTGCAATCGCCTATGAATATCTTCGTTGCTCTGGCTTTCCTCCAAAAGAATCTCAGTGACAGTTCTCTGCTTGGAAAGCACGTCCGTTGCACAAGCCATTTTGAAGGCTATGTATGGCGCCATCGCAACTTCATTAAACTCTAGTGGCTGAAGCGGGAATGTTCCACGGTGTCTCAACCGAAATTGGCCGAGAAAGAAACTCTGTTGCATTACTTATTGCGACCGCTACGGTCGCAGGTTCGAATCCTGCCTCGGGCATGGATGTGTGTGATGTCCTTAGGTTAGTTAGGTTTAATTAGTTCTAAGTTCTAGGCGACTGATGACCTCAGAAGTTAAGTCGCATAGTGCTCAGAGCCATTTGAACCATTTGAACCATTACTTATTGAATGCCCCTTGCACAGGTAAGACGAACAGATGTGGTCAACCTGGTTGTATTTGGGATACTCTACAGGAGGCGTCTCAGATGGCACAGTGCACTGTTTCTCCAGTAAATTCTCTTTCCAGGTAATAAAGAGTCAGTGGCATTGGAAACTCTCTGCAAAAGATTTGCAGATAGGATTCGTTATACGGACGCAGGTATATAGCTCTGACAAACACGCAGACCACTCAATTTGCGATAGTCTCAATTACTAAAGCCTGAGAACGAGGGTACTACTATGAATATGGGCGTTATCATCCATGAGAGTAAAATGCAAACAGATGTTTTTACGTAAAACTCTAACATAACCCCATGTTATACATATGCAGTACTCTCTGCCGTGACATTCGAAGATAGCCTGCTCTTGTCTCTCTCATCATATTAAAGCATTATTGAACTGATTGTATAAACTGTACTACCGTCTACTTTGGCAAAAAATCTCTGTACAGGATATCCAATCGCCACGGTGCTCCCGACCTCCTGATGGTCGACTTGTTAATTACCTAGCGGGCTCGGGCGAATCACTAACAGAAAGAGTCGTTCTTGAGCAAGATGAGAAATTACGAATGGTTCTTAGCAGGTGAACAAAGTCATTATTTAAACAGTCACGTCTTGATTTATCTGTATTCGATAATAACAAAATTTGATATGCTTCGTAAGGGCCACATTCATAAATGATATTGCCCTACAAATTAACTTTTCCATGTCAGCTTGAGCCAAAAACTCGTCAGACTGATCGAAGTGGCGCAAATGACAAGGAACTAGTATTATAACTGAGGGACCACCGCAGAAGAATAGCCACTTTTGCCCTATTAATCTGGAAGTGTGTTACGGAACACATTAAGGTCTAGTGAGGCAGTCTCGCATCTTTCTAGAACAAACACTATGTGATCAAAAGTATCCGGACACCTGGCTGAAACTGACTTACAAGTTTGTGGCGCCCTCTATCGGTAATGCTGGAATTCAATATGGTGTTGGCCCACCCTTAGCCTTGATGACAGCTTCCACTCTCTCAAGCATACGTTCAATCAGGTGCTGAAAGGTTTCTTGGGCAATGGCAGCTCATTCTTCACGGAGTGCTGCGCTGAGGAGAGCCTCAGCCTGGCACGAAGTCGACATTCCAAAACATCCCAAAGGTGTTCTATAGGATTCAGGTCAGGACTCTGTGCAGGCCAGTCCATTCCAAGGATGTTATTGTCGTGTAACCACTCCACTATAAGCCGTGCATTATGAACAGGCGCTCGATCGTGTTGAAAGACGCAAACGCCATCCCCGAATTGCTCTTCAACATTGGGAAGCAAGAAGGTGCTTGCATCATCAGTGTAGGCCTGTACTGTGATAGTGCCACGCAAAACAACAAGGGGTGCAAGCCCCCTCCATGAAAAACACAATCACACCACAACACCACCGCCTCCGAATTTTACTGTTGGCACTACACACCCTGGCAGATGACGTTCACCAGACATTCGTCATACCCACACCCTTACATCGCATCTCCACATTGTGTACCGTTATTTGTCAATCCACATAACGTTTTTCCGCTGTTCAGTCGTCCAATGTGTACGCTCCTTACACCAAGCGAGGCAAGTGTAATATATGTTCGTAGAGACCAAATCCCGTGACAGAAAGTGCCTGACATGTTTCCTCTAAGTATCTCTTAAGGTAGATGGATTTGCATGTTTCTAAACTGCTCTTTGAAGTCTAGGATCGTCATACGAGCATATAATTGTAGATGGTGATATTAACGCCGGCTGCTTTGGCCGAGCGGTTCTAGGCGCTTCAGTCCGGAACCGCGTTGCTGCTACGGTCGCAGGTTCGAATCCTGCCTCGGGCATGGATGTGTGTGATGTCCTTAGGTTAGTTAGGCCTAGTTCCAAGCCTAGCGGAATGATGACCTCAGATGTTAAGTCCCATAGTGGTTAGAGCCATTTGAACCATTTGGTGATATTAACATAAATTTTCTACACAATAGTCCTTCCAGCGTGAAATTTACGAGGGCGCTTTCTTCTTCAAATGTGTCACTCCTTCAGCTAGCACCTACCCGTCATTCGAACAGTACCCACACCCTCGTAGATGTATTTGCAATGAAACAGACTGATTTGTACCTACCAAATATCTTAATCTGGCGCTTCAGTGTATGTGTGACATGAGGAAAGTTTCCACCCGATTTCTCATACACAAACAGCAGTTGACCGGCGTTGCCTGGTGAAACGTTGTTGTGATGCCTTGTGTAAGGAGGAGAAATGCGTACCATCACGTTTCCGACTTTGATAAAGGTCGGATTGTAGCCTATCGCGATTGCGGTTTATCGTATCGCGACATTTCTGCTCGCGTTGGTCGAGATCCAATGACTGTTAGCAGAATATGGAATCGGTGGGTTCAGGAGGGTAATACGGAACACCTTGCTGGTTCCCAACGGCCTCGTATCACCAGCAGTCGAGATGACACGCATCTTATCCGCATGGCTGTAACGGATCGTGCAACCACGTCTCGATCCCTGAGTCAACAGATGGGGACGTTTGCAAGGCAACAACCATCTGCACGAACTGTTCGACGACGTTTGCAGCAGCATGGACTATCAGCTCGGGGACCATGGCTGCGGTTACCGTTGACGCTGCATTACAGACAGGAGCGCCTGCGATGGTGTACTCAAGTTTCTCGCCAAGTGCAGTGCAGTGGTTTCATTCATACCTGAGGTCTCGCCAGCAATGCGTCGTACCCGGCACCATAAAGTGAGTGGGGAAGGTATTCATTGTACGTAAATGATGTGTCATACGTTGTGTCCTGCTGCAAGTACCACATGTACGCTGTTGACCTCCAGTTGTATCTAAGTACAAAACCAATAAACCTGAAGACAGCTGTCGTGAATCTCGATACCGACCTATGTGCACTATCAAAATGGGCGCAAGATATATCAAAATGGTTCAAATGGCTCTGAGCACTATGGGACTTAACTGCTGAGGTCATCGGTACCCTAGAACTTAGAACTACTTAAACCTAACTAACCTAAGGACATCACACACGTCCATGCCCGAGGCAGGACTCGAACCTGCGTCCTTAGCGGTCGCGCGGTTCCAGACTGTAGCGCCTAGAACCGCTCAGCCACTCTGGCCGGCGCAAGATATATCCTTCAAGCTGAGCACACGTAACACCCAAGCGTTACTGGTTGGTAATTCTAGGCTCATTAGTCTGAAATATCGGGAATCCCTACTACCTTTAATCTAAATGGGACAACTATCAACCTTTCTCCTTCACCAAAGCGTCTAGGAAAATTAATAGATGAAAATCTAAATTGGACTGAGCATGTAACTATAATGCACAAGAAAGCATCAGCATCTCTCCATGCACTACAAAAATATAAAAACTATTTACTCTTGACCTGAAAAAGAAACTTGTACGAACACTTATACCTTCAATTATTGATGACAGCGAGGTTGTCCTGCAAGGCCTTTCTCAACAGAGCTCACAACGCCTGGAAATGGTTACGAGTGCCTGTGTTCGTTGTATCTGTGATGTTCGACTCTTTGATCACATTTCATTATGATACGCACAGCTACCCTCACTGCGTGTAGACAAGCGCAGAGTTTTCCATGCCCTCTGTCTTCTCTACTGTGTTATCATCGAACGCTGTCCCTCATATCACTCCTCGACGTTAATGCATCTTAACAACATAGCAGCATGTCAGCAATACCCGTTCTCATCAGAGTAAAATCATATCTGTCCCGTTCCAGCGTTCAGTCACTTTCTCGAAGTCCTTTTCAGTAGCAGGAACTCGATTCCGGTATTACCTCCCGCATTATATTAGAGAACTGAGTAACATCTCTAGCTTCAGAAGACAGTTAATGACATATCTGCTAACGCAACAATAAGAATTACCATTGTCCCTGTACGCATGCGTCACTTCTTGTTCTACATCCTTTCCCATCAGACCTTCCTCACTTTCCAGTATTCTTAGCCGATCAGTCGCCTTAAATTTCCTTTCCCCAGAACTCGCTATATTAGAATGCATCTACACTACTGGCCATTAAAATTGCTACACCACGAAGATGACGTGCTACAGACGCGAAATTTAACCGACAGGAAAAGATGCTGTGATATACAAATGGTTAGCTTCTCAGAGCATTCACACAAGGTTGGCGCCGGTGGCGACACCTAACACGTGTTGACATGAGGAAAGTTTCCACCTGGTTTCTCATACACAAACAGCAGTTGACCGGTGTTGCCTGGTGAAACGTTGTTGTGATGCCTTGTGTAAGGAGGAGAAATGCGTACCATCACGTTTCCGACTTTGATAAAGGTCGGATTGTAGCCTATCGCGATTGCGGTTTATCGTATCGCGACATTGCTGCTCGCGTTGGTCGATATCCATTGGCTGTTGGCAGAATATGGAATCGGTCGGTTCAGGAGGGTAATACGGAACGCCGTGCTGGATCCCAACGGCCTCGTATCAGTAGCAGTCGAAATGACAGGCATCTTATTCGCATGGCTGTAACGGATCGTGCACCCACGTCTCGATCCCTGAGAGAAAAGATGGGGACGTTTGCAAGGCAACAACCATCTGCACGAACAGTTCGACGACGTTTGCAGCAGCATGGACTATCAGCTCGGAGACCATGGTTGCGGTTACCCTTGACGCTGCGTTACAGACAGGAGCGCCTCAGCGACGAATGCCAAAACTTCATTTTTGCGGATGAATCCAGGTTATGTTTACAGCATCATGATGGTCGCATCCGTGTTTGGCGACATCGCGCTGAACGCACATTGGAAGCGTGTATTCTTCATCGCCATACTGGCGTATCACCCGGCGTGATGGTATGGGGTACCATTGGTTACACGTCACGGTCACCTCTTGTTCGCGCTGTCGACAGATTGAACAGTGGACGTTACATTTCAGACGTGTTATGACCCGTAGCTCTACCCTTTATTCGATCCATGCCAAACCCTACATTTCAGAGGATAATGCACGACCGCATGTTGCAGGTCCTGTACGGGCCTTTCTGCGTACAGAAAATGTTCGACTGCTGCCCTGGCCAGCACATTCTCCAGAACTCTCACCAATTGAAAACGTCTGGTCAATGGTGGCCGAGCAACTGGATCGTCACAATACGCCAGTCACTGCTCATGATGAACTGTGGTATCGTGTTGAAGCTGCATGGGCAGCTGTAGCTGTACACGCCATCCAAGCTCTGTTTGACTCAACGCCCAGGCGTATCAAGACCACTATTACGGCCAGAGGTGGTTGTTCTGGGTACTGAATTCTCAGGATCTATGCAGCCAAATTGCGTGAAAATGTAATCACATGTCAGGTCTAGTATAATATATTTGTCCAATGAATACCCGTTTATCATCTGCATTTCTTCTTGGTGTAGCAATTTTAATGGCCAGTAGTTTATTTTGTACACCTGTAGATTCTTTTTATATCTGCCACTACCCATCTTGTTATTATTGTCATTGTTATTATTATTAACATCATTGCTGTTATCACTATTCGTGGCAGCAGATGCAGCAGCACAAGTACTGCAAGTATGAACTTTAATAGTTCATAGTCAGTAATATTTAATCACACTGCCACTGAAAATACTCAGATCATTTTCATACTATTTGTCATATTAAAGCTGTTATTTCTTAGGTAACTACGAAGTAAAAAATTCACTGTATTAGGTAACCCTGGTCCGGCGTAGGAGAGGGCCAGATGGCCATAATCAGATCAGGTTAAATAAAGAAATAAAGTAGAAGAAACATAGTGTTGTAAATAAGTTATACACAACTGCAACCTGTCACTTTTTTGAATAATAATGCTTTATTCCGTAAACCGGTTTTCAAACCTTTTCAGGTTCATCTTCAGGTGGTTTCGGGAGGATCCGGGAAGTTACAGCATTACTGGTAGTAGCTTAATGCTGGGTGCTTGTTCTATGGCAGAAAGATGGGTCATACTTTAATGTATCGCCATGACTATAGCTTATCTGTCGATATGGATGTAAATTTAGTTTTTACTTACTGTGACAGTATAGGCGGCTTTTTTCAGATATGTCTGTGTCCATTTTGATGTCCAGAACACTTTCACACGAACTATATTAGTTTGCACTTTACCAGCATCCAGCATGCACTTTACAACTGTTGCTTGTAACAAAGATCTTGACAGAAAGATATGGCATAACCTACTTTGTACAGAGATGTAATCTGTTGTTCTTTACATGTGTTAAAGTCAATATAAGGGCAAGTATTTTAATGGCGATAACATGAGAGCACGAGATAAAATAAATAAATTACTATAAGAACAAATTTCAGGTGATCTGATATCTTATTTCTACTTCTATATGGCAGGCAGTTTTTTTTTTAATAGCAATTATCATGTCTGGCATTAACATGAATCCCAAGGAGTCAATAATACAGGGTTATTGTATCTGCAGTGAGATGCAGCTGTCTGTATGACTAGGGCCTGTGTATTTAAATTAATAATAAATCTTCAGATGAGCAGTTGGCTTGTTTCTGTTGTTACGTTAACATGATCTGGGGTATTATCAAGAGCAGATTCTGTTTATTTTAGCTAAAGGTGCATGTATAAGAGTTATAGTGATTATAATGGACTAAAGCTGTTTGTATGGCTGTACATTTAATATTTAAAAAATCATGAACAAAAATTCTTTAACTGCTGACTTATTTTTATTCTAACATTAGAGTGATCTGGGATATGGGTAGAGGCAGCTTCTGTTTGTTCCAGCTAGAATTAATATGTATAAAGTACTGATTTATGTTAGCAATGAAGAGCTTTAACATTTGGAGATATGGTACAGGTCTTATTTTGTGGTAGTATATTACATTGACACCGGTGTGATTAGGATGTAAGGAGAGGGAGGGGGTGGGTCATCGGGAGGGGGGGTTGGGGAGCCACTGTAGGGTTTGTTGAGTGGTTCCTTGTTTTGAAACAGTAGATCTTCAAAGTTCTGAAGGAAAAATTTGTTTCTCAGTTTCAGTTTGATCATTGAGTAGGTAGTCAGGTGCTGTTTTTGTGTAGATAAATATTTCAGTTTCTTCAAGAAGGTCAAGTATTGTGCCTTTGCTGTCAAAATGTAGTATTCAGAGATTCTGTTCTATGTTGTTTGCAGAATGATTGTGTTGGGCAAGATGTGAAGCAAACCTGGACTTGTTCAGGTTGTTGAGACAGAGTGCATCAATGTGTTCTTTAAATCTTGTTGTGAAGCTTCTACCAATGTAGAAGCTTGGACATGAGTTACAAGTGAGCTTGTACACACCTGACTTTTGATACTGTTGTATAGTGGTTTTGGTGCTGTGTATGATTTTATTTTGTATTTTGTTGTTGATGAAGAAACTTATTTTTATTTTGTATGTCTTGAAGAAGTTGGCAATTTACATCCTAATGTCTTCGTGGTCTTCCTAGACTGTGTCAATATATATGTAAACAAAGAACGCATTATCATCTCACATAGACACGAGAAAAAGATAAATGCTCTAATTTCAAAGAATGCAGTATCTAGTATCTCTTCTCAAACAGAACATAAGTGTTTTGATAAAGTGATAAATACTACTGAAATATGCTTCAGTAGTAATGAATTAAAGCTGTTAAACAAAGGCCTTAAGCACAACATTACCCCCTCACTAAATAAAAGCAATATTAAAGACCTCATAGTTAACCCAGAAATTGCAGGTGCAGCAGCTAAACTAAAACACAATGAACAAAATGCTGTAGCTCATAAGGCAAACAACATCATTATGAGAAGCATTCACCAGAACAAAATGTACAAGAAGATGAATACTGAACATATGACATTATGTGACATAAATAAGAAACTTTCAGTTGAAAATGCCCTCATTGTCAGAGCAGACAAAGGTAACACAGCTGTTGTCATGTATGAATCAGACTACATTAGCAAAACTTGTGAATGCTTCAGAAACAATTATATAAAGGAAATAGCATGTGACCCCACTCCCAAATTCCATGATAAAATTAAAAAATTACTTAAAAACTGCAACTTCTTGTTGACACCATTAGAAGTAAAGCACTGTATAGTGATGAACCAATCAGCACCAAAACTGAGATCACAGCCTAAGTTCAACAAACCAGAATGTCTGATACGTCCCATTGTGAACTCTATCAATAGCCCAAGCTATAAAATCACCTAAACACTTAATGATATTATCCACAAGGCATATGTATTTGATAATAACTACACCATTAAAAACAGTTATCAGCTCATCAATAGTATAAAAGATATCCCCATCCCAGACACAGCCAAATTTGCATCTCCTGACATAGTAAACCTATATACAAACATACCTGTCAAGGAAACAATTAGTTTTATAAGGAATAACTTACTCAAACATGGGACAATGGGTAGAGCTGAAATCTATGAACTCATAGAGATCCTGGAACTTATATTGTCACACAACTACTTCCTGTTCAACAACAAATTTTACATTCAAGAAGATGGACTGGCAATGGGTAGTAGTCTTGCAGGCTTGCTAGCAGACATATATATCAATAACCTTGAAAATAACTTTTTCAGGTCCCAAACCGAACTAAAAGATAAGCTGGTTTATTACAAACGCTATGTTGATGACACACTCATTCTGTTCAATGGAGCAACAGAAGAAATAGATAATCTAGCCAAAAAACTGAATAAAATACACAATAAAATCCAATTCACAGTAGAACATCAAACACCAGAAGACATTAACTATCTTGATCTAACAATCTCAAATAAAAATCATAAGCATAAATTTCAAATTTTCAGAAAGCCAACAAACACCAATATCACCATACACAAATCCTCTTGCCATCCAGACCAATATAAAAAAGCGTTCTTCGTAACAATGGTTAATCACATGCTTAAAATCCCAATGGACACAAGTGAAAGACAAAAAGAAACAGAAATTATTAAATCAGTTGCCTCCACCAATGGGCACAACCCTGCAATAATAGATAAACTAATCCATACAGCAAAACTAAATCAACCAACTGATGAACAACCACCCACAAACAAGAAAACCACATTTGTTAGCCTGCCTTTCCTAGGGAAGATTTCTCACCAAATTGCCAACCTCTTCAAGACATACAACATAAAAATAAGTTTCTTCACCAACAACAAAATACAAAATAAAATCATACACAGCACCAAAACCACTATACAACAGTATCAAAAGTCAGGTGTGTACAAGCTCACTTGCAACTCATGTCCAAGCTTCTACATTGAACAAACTGGTAGAAGCTTCACAACAAGATTTAAAGAACACATTCAATATACAGTCACGGTTCTAAAATATCCGTACTGGATAAGCATAACATAGTGTTGGCATATAACTGCCAGTTCTGATTTTTGACAGCTTTTGTTTACTATACGTAAACGATAATGAATATTTGTGCTATTTAAACGTGGCATGGGACATATGTCTCTCACAAACTTCCAACCATAGCGTGTTTCGCCTTACTTTATAATTCGATGGAAATTACCAAGTACATCCGTTCTAGCATATGTGGTCACCCTAGTAATATCACTTAGAAGACGTGAAATGTTTCTTATCAGACCAGATTGATAGACTAATACGGATCTTTCATCTGCGTAGGTACCTCAACCACCAGATTGGATGCTTATTAGCTTCTTGAGGAACTTTAATTTTCCCTCACGGTCTTGTTGGGCTGAGAAATCGTATTAGCACCAGTTTAGCAGAATTGTCGAACTTGGCACTGGCTCTATTTTCATGAGAAATTGCCGTGTGAAGGAGCGTAAGTAGTCTGGAGCAACTACAGCACTTTCCTGGGTCACCAATGATAAGAGATTCCTTTAGTCAGACAGAAAGTCCAGGAAAAATTAAAATAAACGAATATATGGAAAATTTAGTAAAACTTTTTCAGTCAAGTAAAGTGGTTCGCTGCGTTAAAAAGCCAGTCATCGTTTCAGAAATCATTCTGAGGCAAAGATAAATTAATGATTTACCTCCTTTACCCAGGTCAGATCAATGCGTAGATGGAGTCGAACATGTACTAATTAGCTCAGTAGATCAAAAGGGACTAGACGCGAGCAGATGTCGTGGTCAAGGCTCTGACGACTCCCCGTGTTCGGGAAGTGACGACTTAACACTGCCGGCTCTCCAGCCTGGTCCACAGCGTGAAAATATCTGACCAACACATTGGCGTCAGTGAAAAATATAATGTATTAGCTTACAGACACGACATTTCCATGGTATTCATTCTGCCAACTTTCTACTAGAAATGAAAGCTCTCATTTACTCTGCAGTAGGCTCGGTGTGAGACAATCCCGAACAGTTTCTGTACACTGGGCGCAGCTGCTCCGAGTGTCTACTATGCGATTTTTTTGGCAACTCTATGACAACCCCTCTTCCTATCTCTATAGACGGCTATTGTTTTCGACTACAACCGTTTGTGCTTCGCAGTTGAAAGCTCTCAACAGTGCTGCCACGTATCTGGGATTTCCTTAAGTTGACTCGACTGTCGGAGTGTCTTAGTAGTAAACAATAAATGTATTAAAACTTCATGCATGATGCAGCAGTTTTTCACGTATCTCGGTGTTTAAGACATCATATCTCTTGAACTACGGTAGGTACATGGTTATTACCCCTGCAGCGATACTTGCCTGACAGTAGGGGATATGCGTGTCAAATGTCGCTGACAGCTGTCCTGCCGTTTAGGTGATGTGGAACATACGTGCACTCGCACATACATCCATTTTTTGTAATATGGGGGGCTCTGTAGCACATAAATACACCGAACAGCCAAAGAAATTGGCACACCTGCCCAAAATCGTGTAGGGCCTCTGCGAGCACGCAGAAGAGCCGCAAAACGACGTGGCATGGAATCGATTAATGTCTCAAGCAGCGCTGGAGGGAACTGACACCATGAAGAGTACGCATGGGTGGAGACCTCTCCTCAACAGTACGTTGTAAGGCATCCCACATATGCTCAATAATGTTCGTGTCTGGGGAGTTTGGTGGGCAGAGGAAGTGTTTAAAGTCAAAAGAATGTTCCTAGAGCCACTCTGTAGCAAATACGGACGTGTGGGGTAAGGCAGTGTCCTGTTGGAATTGCCCAAGTTCGCAATGCCAATGGACATGAATGGATGAAAGTGATCAAATAGAATGCTTACACACGTGTCATCTGTCAGAGTCGTATCGAGACGTATCAGAGATCCCATATCCAACTGCACACGCCCCACACCATTACAGAGCCTCCACCAGCTTGAACAGTCTCCTGCTGACATGCAGGGTCAATGCGTTCATGAGGTTGTCTCCACACCCGAATACATCCATCCGCTCGATACAATTTGAAACGAGACTCGTCGGACCAGGCAACATGTTTCCAATCATCAACAGTCGAATGTCGATGTTGACGCGCCCACGCGAGGCGTAAAGCTTAGAGTCGTGTAGTCACGAAGGGCACAAGAGTGGACCTTCGGCTCCGAAAGCCCATGTCGATGATCTTTCGTTGAATGGTTCGCACGCTGACACTTGTTGATGGGCCAGCATTGAAATCTGCAGCAATTTTCTGAAGGGTTGCATATCTGTCACGTTGGACGATCCTCTTCAGTCGTCGTTTGTCCCCTTCTTGGAGGATCTTTTTCGATATTTACAGTACATTCGTGAAATGGTCGTACGGGAAAATCCCCATGTCAATGCTACCTCGGAGATGCTGTGTCCCAGTTATCTTAGACAGGCGTTGACGATTGCAGCGCCGGGTTCTGCCTGTTTACATATCTCTGTATTTGAATACGCGTGCCTGTACCAGTCTCTTTGGCGCTTCAGTGTAGGTGCTTCTTTGAAAATAGCTATCCTGTTAACTTAACCTGTACAAGTAGATTAACTGTTCTTGACTCGAGTGCTATAAACAGAAACAGAATATCGTGTTAAAAATTATCTCTAGATCTGGTTGATTACAGCGTTTAATCACATTAGAAACTTAATTCTAAAACTCTAAATAAAGGTTATATAGAATTACAGTGTACGCATTTTCAAAAAAGGGCGGAAGATAAGGTTTTGAAGTCCCTTAGAATATTGATGGACCACAACGTCGGATTGGAGAAGGAATGGGAAGGAAAGCGGCTGACATTCCAAAGAAACAATTCCGGTATTTGCCTTAAGAGATTTAGAGAAATCACGAGAAACCTACGTCTGGGTGGTCGGATTTAGATTCGAATCGCCCTTCTCCCTTATAGTAAAGCGGGGAAAAGGTATCAGGAAAATGAAATTTTGTAAGGTTAATAATGAATTGATCAAAGATAGTCGCAAAATTGTTGCCATCAATGAATTTTTTTTACGTAAGTAGCACATTATTTAAGTCTGAACATTTCCTTGATGGTTAGACTGCAGTCAGGCCATCACCGCTTCCAATAAACTAAAAAAAAAAAAAATCCAAAATAAGTTGAGTAATGTAGCAGACAATTTTTCTAAGTGTGCAAGGAGAGAAATTAACAGATCAACAACTCGAATACCTCTACCGATTCAATACTGGGATACAAGAACCCAAGAAAGTGTGGAGGCATTGTACTGGGATTGAGGGGACAAACAGCGCTGGCGCAGACAATAAAGCTAATTCACATTATTCATACACATTAACAGAAACAAAACTCTGAATTCGCATTTCATTCGATGAATATGATTTGGAAGGGAAATTTATTTTCGGATAAGGGGGAAATTCTGATACCAGCCGTCGGCTTTCAGCAGTGACGCGACGTACGACAATATGTCGATTATCACATCATACGATTGATAAAATCTTGAAATATAAATAGCACAGAAAATTGTAGTTACATCGAAAAAAATTGTCGGAATAATAGCTATTATTATCAATCGCATATTGATACGGCAAATATTTTTGCAAAGAAATCGAATGGAGTACCGTAAAGTGGTATACAGCTGTAGCGCAGACCAAGATAAACACTGCGAACGTGGCCGTGCGGTTCTAGGCGCTACAGTATGGAACCGAGCGACCGCTGCGGTCGCAGGTTCGAATCCTGCCTCGGGCATGGATGTGTGTGATGTCCTTAGGTTAGTTGGTTTAATTAGTTCTAAGTTCTAGGCGACTGATGACATGAGAAGTTAAGTCGCATAGTGCTCAGAGCCATTTGAACTAAACACTACGAACTAAGAAAAATATTTACCTCACATGAATCGAAGCTGACATAGTACATAGCTCAGGTGGAGTTGGCGATACGCATCTACGACTGTATGCACCAAGATAATAGAAAGAGTTATGACAATAAGAACTTTAATTATTTGTCGGAAAGAAAACGGATTGAGTACCGTAAAAACAGTTCTACAGCTATCGCCTACACAACAATGAACAGTATGAACTAGTAATTACAAGCAAATAAAAGCTACTTTTGGTATACAGCTTACGTGGAGACTGTTACATCAAATTTCAGCTACGACGTGATCTGCAATGTATTTCACACAAATTACATAATCCATTGTCATACGAACGGAAGGCAAGTTGGACAGGGTTAAGATAGCGTATCACAGACGTATCACCGTTTAACAAAAAAAAAAAAAAAAAAAAAAAAAAAAAAAAAAAAAAAAAAAACAGAAACCCATTAAGCACAGCTCAAAACCATCAAACACACACGCAAATAGTAATTGCTGTTATAAGATATTCAGTAGTACCTACCAACAGCAGCTGAGTATTTCCACATAGCGACACAATGAACAAGTTACAAGTTATGAGTGACAAAAAAATCCTCAATACTACAAAACGGAACAGCAAAGTATGATCCCTAGGCTCCTCAGCTAATTTTAGCATGGGAGGAATCAACTTTCGACACTCCCGTTCTCTTAAAAAATATTTTCTAAATCTGTCGCAATGCTACGGCCCGCGATGTCCTCCATATTTAACAGTTGAAAGGGCTATTAAATGACGAAATGTTAGAAGTCCCGCAGATACAAAACTGACAGTATTTTGTTTATTTCACAGCAGAGATTGAAAAAAAAATTGACTCCAACCAAAACCAACGAGAACATGACAGACCGTAAGTTGTACAGAAATCTAATTCAAAACACGAGCCAAGCAGTGACGTCAGAGCATACATTAACATCACGTCAGTGATCAAAGGTGACTATTAATACCGCAAACTCTCTCTGACGCTTGTTTTCTTGTCAGAAAAGACTTGATGCATGAAATAAGCCTATAATCACTTAGGAATTATTATAAAAACGTACTGTTTGTCATGATATGTAGATGAAAATAATGTATTTCAAGGCATTATAGAAATACACTCGACTTTTCGAACATTATCTGTATGAGCTAATACAGCGAGAACTTGCACGGTAACATCGTGGGAGAACGTTAACTTTGTCCTATCCCTGTTTTCCTGTAATTACAAGATTCATCAAAATGGTTCAAATGGCTCTGAGCACTATGGGACTCAACATCTTAGGTCATAAGTCCCCTAGAACTTAGAACTACTTAAACCTAACTAACCTAAGGACATCACACACACCCATGCCCGAGGCAGGATTCGAACCTGCGACCGTAGCAGTCCCGCGGTTCCGGACTGCAGCGCCAGAACCGCTAGACCACCGCGGCCGGCTACAAGATTCATAAAATTCCTGTTTTTCCAAGACAAACTGCCTCAGACTGACCTTGATAAATAGTCTGGTTGAGTTGTTTACAAAATCAAATTACCCTGAATGTAACGGAATGATCGGTGGTCTCTATATTCATTGAATATACGCACCCGTGATGAAAATTTATTCTAAGCGTCTGCAGAAAGGTGCAATCGATTTGGGGTCTGTGTTTCAGGTGCCACGTATTGGCCGAACTGAGATGTTTGCTCATGGCTTACCTTCTGACTGCTATCGTTGCTTTGTGTTCTTACGGCATGTCACGGTTTTCTTACGTTGTCGATGAAAACGAGGAAAACACTCACGTTGTTTGCTACGCGATTCGTCTCGAACTGTTTCTAAGCAACGGCGCAGACCGCTGCAGGGATTCGTGTATTGTTGATCACTGCGTCACATCGTAATCCGTTTTTTACTCTTAGACGAAATGCGGAGAAGAACCGCCGCACCATGAAATACACTACACAGCGATAATACATAGGATGGGCGTAGTAACTAGGCTGGGGCGAGAAGCAAAGGTCCCGAAGGTAACGTGATCCTGGCGCCCGAAGAAAAGAAAAGAAAACATTAGAATAAAATGAAAATGGAAAAGAAAGGAAGTAACATTAGCAAATTCAGTTAAAATAGTCAAAAAGTTCTTTGGAAATCACTCTAAGTTAAAGATAAGCGAATTCTTTACGCAGGTCAAAGATTAGTTTGCGTTAGGACTCTAAAACGCCCAGAAGTGAGAAAGTGTTTAGGCTAAGGCTATGTCGAAGCATCTGTGGTGAATGGTGTATACAATGGTGTCCAGAAACGAATCGAGCACCAATTTAAACTTAGTCTTTGAAGACACAGCAGAGGCCTATCCAGAAATTGAAACAGTTGAGAAATGCGCGAAAGTTTTTAGTAATAGGATGCTACAATGGTATAATTTAAAAACGAGTTCCCAAAGTATTCCCAAGGCAGCACAAAAGATACCAAATAAAGCACAACGGGCTGGCAATCTTTCCTAATGCAAATCTGGTCACTTACCATTGCGACACCTTTCTCGCTTGATGTCCTAGACGCAGGTTTCAACATTTGTGATGGTTGTGAATTTAACAGACGAATGACGGTGTTAAAATAGCTCTT
The DNA here is from genome assembly GCF_023864275.1 of Schistocerca cancellata. Classification (NCBI taxonomy): domain Eukaryota; kingdom Metazoa; phylum Arthropoda; class Insecta; order Orthoptera; family Acrididae; genus Schistocerca; species Schistocerca cancellata. Next base: position 600,347,301 of record NC_064628.1, on the reverse strand, counting down.
CGACGAGTTGTGCGTGATCGTAAGACTCAACAGCCCGTAACTAGATATAATGAACATTTTTTTTTTTACTTCATCACCGTACTCACAACTAAATACCTGGTTTTAAGGAATAAAGTGCAGGGACGGACAAAAATATCGAAACCCCAGAAATACAACATATTATCATACGGTATGAGAAAACCGTTGACATTCAAAACAGTTTCCAGTCGTCTCTGAATGGATAATTACAGGTCCTTTATGGTTTTCAAAGAAATCTTATACCATTCTTCCTGCACATTAGTGGTACCTTCAAGTAACTACGTATGCTGATACATTTTCCAAGCTTCATGGATAAGTTCTTCTGTATAATGAAAAGTTTATCGGTCCTACAGTCGCGCCAAAATTGTCCGGCCAAGCTTCCGACAGAATACTTCATGGTCGTGGTGACAGCAAAGTGGTCTATGTCACGCACCCTTCTCTCCAAAGTGGACCACAAAGGCTCAATAACATTTAGATCTGGCGTCTGTGGTGGCCAGGGAGATACAACAGTTAATCCTCGTCCTCACAAAACCAGTCGAGGTGAGTTACATGAACAGCACCACTTGCGGAACAAACATTGTATCATGGAATGGACCGGATTAGCCAAAATGTTCAAATAGTTCTTGGCAGTAATGCAGCCTTGCAGAGAAATCATGAGACTCCAAGATGTCGTTGTCCAAATTATCAACGAACCACAGCTATTTTTCACTCTTGGTACGTAAACTCGACTAGAAGTTGGAAACAGTGTACACCAAGACTCATCCGACGAAATGGTTTTCTTCCATTGCTCCGTAGCCCAGGTTTTATGGCTTCGGCATCACGTTTTCCTGTTACGAGTATTTGCATCATTGGTTTATGGTTTTGGAATTCCAGCTCGCCTTGCAGTTCGTTGCTTACGGAGCTCCCAACATGTTTTTCGGTTCTGACAAGCATCGCGAGTGCGATATTCAGTTCTGCACTGACATTTGCGCTGTCGTCCTCTTATTTCTCGTCACAGTATTCTTCAGTGACAGTCTCTCACGATCACTAAACACTTAGGCCTACTTTCGTCCGCTTGTGACTTCGCGGATGATGCTTCTCCGTTTTTCATGCGTGTGGAATAAATCTTCGATGTGATTTTCTTTGAAGCACCAAACTCTTCGGCTCCCTTGGTGATGCAAGCACCCACCATATGACCACCACCAATTTGTCCACGTTTGAATTCATTTAGCTCCGGGACAATGTACCCAGAACTAAACAAAACACTGTTCTGGCCACAGCCAACCCTTGCAATTTCTTGAAGCTTCTGCAGCAGTGCTGTTCGTATTCAGATACAATAGTGCACCCTGTAGGCTTGACTAGTACCTGCATTTATGTTGAAGCACACATTTCTCGCGGTGTTCCCAGACTTTGGTCAACACCTCACGTTAAAAAAGCATACGTAGCAATAAGATCATTTTTTCTTTTCTTCTTCATACCAGCCGACTGTGACGAAGATCTCGAAACTGAAGCACTCAAGTTTTTCAATGAAATTTCCTCACAACATTTATCTCGATCGCAGAGAGGAGTAGAAACAGTCACTCATTCCATGCTACACCCACCAAAGGAAGAGGAACACACTTTAAGGTATGGTTTAATAATAAGTATCATCTGCCACACAAATCAGAGTGATTCGCAGAGTATAGATGCAGACGCTAATGTATAAGTGGAAACTGAGGGAGCAGGATATATTAATTTTTCTAAAATAATATACCATTCCAGTTTGGTCTTGTAATACAGTATTAGTTATTACTTCACTTTTTGTCACAATAATTAATTAATTTTTGATATTTTATTCTGAATGATAAAAAACTGTCCTACTACCCAAATATAAGTTCTCATTAGAAGCATTTTGGAATGATGCGGAGACGAATAACTGTTTCACATATACATAAATCAGGGAAAGTTGTCAAGATTATATATCGCTTCATCAAAAAAAAAATGGTTCAAATGGCTCTGAGCACTATGGGACTTAACTGCTATGGTCATCAGTCCCCTAGAACTTAGAACTACTTAAACCTAACTAACCTAAGGACATCACACACGTCCATGCCCGAGGAAGGATTCGAACCTGCGACCGTAGCGGTCGCGCGGCTTCGGACTGTAGCGCCTAGAACCGCTAGGCCACTCCGGCCGGCTTTCGCTTCATCGAAGCGCTTGAAATAAAATAGACGTTTTAACGTTTCCCGTACTTGTCTCACCTTTTGACTGTAGTGAGCAATGAGCGGTTTACTTGTTTCACCTTTTGACTGTAGTGAGAAGTGAGTGATGTAGAAAACGGTAGGATATCGACTGCGGACGATGTTTCACGTGGAATTTCTGTGTTTTGTATTTAAATGCTGATACGTTTTGCAAAATAGTCCGGCCGGGCTTCTGACGGAATACTTCACGGTCGTGGTCACGACAAAGTGTCGATGTTATAGTTTTACATCCGTGTAGCTGTTCTTGTCGTCGCTGGCGTCTGTACCATGGCAGTAACGTATTTATTTCGCATTTTCTTCAATCTTGAAGTGACTAGATCACAACCTATACCCCGCTTTTCCCTTTTTCCCGTTTTATTTATTCTATTACTGGAACTGGTGGTTTATTTTGCTCATAGGCAGAATTACTTGGTAGGCAGTTTCTTGTCTAGTAGACATGGGCCCTAATATGCATACCTTAAGAGCTATGAGTACTTGTTCATCTTGGATACTGTGAAACAAATCTCTTCTATTGCAAGCTCTGTGCTTTCCATAGTTTTGGAGGAGGTAGTATGGGCCAAATCAAGAAAAAAGTCCAGTAAACAGGGTCTCTTAAGTGCACACCTTAAGAACTATGAGCACTTGTTCAGTAGAAAGGCCTGTTTCAAAGTAGCGAAGGTGAACAAGTGCTCGTAGCTTCTAAGTCATGCACTTCATAGACCGTGTTTACTGGTCATTTTTCTTGTTTTGGCCCATACTACCTCCTCCCTAAACATGAAAAGCAAATAGCTTGCAGTAGAAGAGATTACTTTCAAATATGTCTCATATGCCACATGCAAACCAGCGTGCTTCAACCAATTATTAGAAGGCTACAAATCTACGCGACAGATAATTCTTTGTGCAGGTCACGCACCCATTCTAACAACTGTCTCAAATCATTCTCAGAAAATATTTTAATGGACTGTCCAATTATAATTCATTGTTTCCTGCGTAAAAGTAATGTCTCCTTAACGCAGAGTGATGTATCCCTGCACTGCTGTCAATAAATCCGCCCCAAATGTTCTCGGTGAGTATAACCAATCGGGAAGGTGTGGGAAGAATCGTGTGGTGACTGCTGACAGTCACCTACTGACGAGTGGACGACGGAAAGAAAGATTAATAGCGTAAAAAGACTGCATAGTAGAGGTTTACACGTAATAGGCGGAGATAATCTTTGTCAAAGGTCATCTGCCAAAGATAAAATTTATCTATCGTTTCTGTGGAGCTGCTGTCAATATATCCCGAAGTATCATAGCTCCTTCCTTTCTGTTGAAATTGTCCCCATGTTTATACATTTCGATGGATTCTCTTTACAGTCGTGGATAACAATTAGTTATTGTAGACTGATTTTTCTGCAAAAATTCTGAAGGTGCGCAAACGTCTTTTACGTCTAGCGAAAGCAGAAAATTTGTTGGTAAGACGCAGTAGAACCAGAAGTCCATCTGTCATGGATACATGCACTAAGACAGGTTAGTGTGATACACAAAGAGACTATGTAATCAGATGGGCAGGCAACAAAAGGATAACGCTATTTGCTTAGAACGGGGAAGCTATCAGCGGACTAGTCACAAGAAAAGATAAAACTGCCGCATCCGGAGCTGGGGAGACACATTGAAGAGCCAAAGAAACCGGTACATCTGCCTAATAGAGAGTAGGGGCTCTGGGCGCTCGCAGAAGTACCGCAACACGACATGACATGGACTCGACTAATGTCTGAAGTAGTGCTAGAAGGAACTCACATTGTGAATCCTGCAGGGTTGTCCATAATTCCGTAAGAGTTCGATTGGGTGGAGATTTTTCCTGAACAACACGCTGCAGAGCATCCCAGATATGATCAATAATGTTCATGTCTGGAGAGTTTCGTGGCCATCTGAGATTTTTCAACTCATAAGAGTGTTCCTGGAGCCACTCTGTAGCAATTCTAGTCGTGTGGAATGTCGCATTGTTCTGCTGGAATTACTCAAGTCCGACGGAATGCACAAAGGACACGAATGGATGCAGGTGATCAGACAGAATTCTTTTGTGTGTGTCACGTGTCAGAGGCGTATCTAGACTTGTCAGGGGTCCCATATCACTGCAACTGCACACTCCTCATACCATAATAGCTCCACCAGCTTGAACAGTCCCCTGCTGACATGCTAGGTCCATGGAGTCATGAGGTTGTCTCAGTACCTGTACATGTCCATTCGCTGAACACAATTTGAAACGAGACTCGTCCGTCCAGGCAACGTGTTTCCGGTCATGAACAGTTCAATGTCGGTGTTGACGGGCCTAGGTGAACGTAAAGCTCTGTGCCGTGGAATCATCAAGGGTACACGTGTGGAACTTCAGATCCGAAAGCGCATACCGATGATGTTTCATTGAATGGTTCGCACCCTGACACTTGTTGATCGTCCAGCATTGAAATCTGCAGCAATTTGCTGAAGGGTTGCACTTCTGTCACTTTGAACGATTATCTTCAGTAGTCGTTGGTCCCGTTGTTGCAGGATCTTTTTCTGACCGCAGTGATGTTGGAGATTTGATGCTTTACCGGATTCTTGATATTCGTGGTACACTCATGTAATGGTTGTAAGGGAAAATACCCACTTCATCGCTACCTCGGAGATGGTGTGTCCCATCGCTCGTGCACCGACTATAACACCACGTTCGAACGCACTTAAATCTTGATAACCTACCATTGCAGCAGCAGTAACCGATCTAACAACTGCGTCAGAGACTCGTCTCATACAGGCGTTGCCAACCGCAACGCCTTCTTCTGCCTGCGTACATATCTCCACATTTAAATACGCGTCCCCACATCAGTTGCTTTGGCGCTTCAGTGTATATCTTTATTTTTAAAATGATCCACAGCCTCACGAGCCACAAGGGAAAGATTTCCGCCTAAGATACACGACGCCCACAATCACAAGGGAAGTAGGAAGAGTTCATGAAGAAAGAGGCGATATAAAAACCAGACGCACCAGAGAGTCGGTAGATAAGTCAAGTATCACCAGTGAGCAGTCATTCTGTAAGCCGCCGTCGCAGAAAATGACAAATGAAATGCAATGACGATGTGGCATTATTGGTCGGGTGACTCCGTTTGAAGGAAGGACTGCTAATTAGTGTTTAAGGTCTGGCCTTGATAAGAGACGGAGCACAAGCTCGGAATACGAAAGGAGAGGAAAGGAAATCTGCCGTACCCTTCCAAAGAAACCATCTCGGCATTTGCCCTAAGCGATTTATAGAAATTACGGAAGTCCTAAATGTGGATGACCGAACGGGAATTTGAACAGTCGTCTTCCCAAACCCCGTCTGGGGCTGTTTGGCAGCCTGGTCGAAATCTTTCTGTTTGAAGCCATTCGGCGACCTGTGTCTTTTTGTGATGAAGATGAGAGGAAATGAGTAGGACAGCACAAACACCCTGTCTCCGAGAGACGAAAATCTCCGGTCCAGCCGGCAATCAAATGGTTCAGATGGCTCTGAGCACTATGGGACTTAACAGCTGTGGTCATCAGTCCCCTAGAACTTAGAACTACGTAAACCTAACTAACCTAAGGACATCACACACATCCATGCCCGAGGCAGGATTCGAACCTGCGACCGTAGCAATCGCACGGTTCCGGACTGCGCGCCTAGAACCGCGAGACCACCGCGGCCGGCAGCCGGCAATCGAAACCGGGCCTACGCTACGTAGAGGCAGCGATGTTAAACGTTAGAACTCAAGCTGCGAAAGAAAATGACGTCCAGAGTGCTACGAAATGACAGTACTTGAGTCACAGTAGCGAAGTTAAGTAAGAGTGGCTTTAAGTAGAAGCAGACTACAAGAAACCAGTAACATACCGTCAAGGGTCCTGTGATCTGATCGGGTAAAGTATTCAGGAAAGTAACTGTGTATCGTCTAACGTTGACAGAGGTCAAAGTGTGTATGTTAAAAAGGGGCGTCAGTGCTTCTCGTCTCTAAGGCAAGAAGCAGAGACTTGATAAATGTAGAACAAAAGTAAGTATCCATTGTCTCTGCTGCATAATTACATAACGCGCCAGCCATTTATAAGATATCTCCTCCGATAAGGAAAAACATTTCAAGAACTAAATCTCATTTAGACTCTTATCAATAAGTGACTAAATCCAAGAAACTTCCTACTATTGTAACATATACGTTGTGTCTGACAATCGACTACATTCCATCGACCACTCCTCAAGCAATCGAGGAATTTGAGCCCCTGCCGGCCGGGGTGGCCGAGCGGTTCTAGGCGCTACAGTCTGGAACCGCGTGACCGCTACGGTCGCAGGTTCGAATCCTGCCTCGGGCATGGATGTGTGTGATGTCCTTATTAGGTTAGTTAGGTTTAAGTAGTTCTAAGTTCTAGGGGACTGATGACCTCAGAAGTTAAGTCCCATAGTGCTCAGAGCCATGTGAACCAAGTTTGAAACCTCTCACTCTGATGAGATTGAAAAAGGAGCTCCCGAAACCCTCTCATTGTCGCTGAAGTCCTGTCAACAACTGACGCGGACGCGACATCGCTGAAGATCTCCAATGCAGCTCTGGACTAAACACAAGGAACGAAAGAGTTTCACGGACCACTATCCTACAACGCGAAAGATTCATCAGATTCTAAAACAACCGGTCAGTTAAGCCTGCGTTGTATGAACACTGGATTAAATTGAAGTGTGGTATTTTAATTAGCAATTGAGTTAGTAATTAATTAAAAGTGATAAAATTTCCATAATTTTTTGTGTGTTCATGAGATGAGACATGGAAATTATATTATGTTATTTTAAAGGCGAGGAACTATTTTTGGATGATTTTAACGTTGTTATCGCTCCCCTCACTTCATAACTCTTAATTTTCGCAAAGATAGTTGTGACGGTTCGACAGATTCCATGCAATGAAAGAGCACGCCATGAGCGAAAGGATACCTCTGCTGGAACGCTGTTGACGCTTCGGAGCAGCCAGACAATGGTAAGCTAACATAGTTCTCTCAAACTCGTTTGTGAAAGTGGCATAGTTTCTATCTAGGAATGCTCACTTGTAGTGTTAATAGAAGAGCGTGTGAACCAAGGCAGTATGTTGTTTTCGTGCAAGGACTGAGTGCTTAAATAAGACCTAACATGGTCACTAGAACGTACTATTCTCGGTCCACTGTACAAGTCAACAAATTGATGTCCTCATCATGTATTTATGTACTCAGTTCATCAAGTGGACGTCGTACTAGTCGCCACGTTGGCGAAAAACTTGTGCTACGAGTTTACATACTTGGAGAAGTAGTAAGGGCTTCTAATACAGAGCGTGACGATTGTCGCCTTTCAGACGTAAATTACCTTCATAATGTATGTGAGTGGAAGCTGAACGGTCAGGTGCAGTCTACAGCTACGGGTCGAGTCGCTTGCTAATCCTACAGCCTAGTAGGTAACGCGCCGCCAATTTCCACTGTCGCTTATCACTGCTCTCATTCGTATCCCTTCGCCGTCTAAATCCTACAGTATCTTCCTAAACATCAGAACATAAGTTCCCAAGATTTAAAAAAATGGAAAATGAGGTTTTTTGTAACCATCGATTTCCTCTGATTTCATTGGAAATTTTTGCGCATGTATGTGCAAAACTTCGATTTACAATACATTCACTTTATCGTATCAGTTATAGTGTTCCCAGCATAATGTCTGAAATATGGCATTTCGAGTTCATCTATATCCAAATAATTAACTTTTTCTTGGTGTTTCAATACCTCATTGGTCAGGGCAATGGTAGTCTGGCAGCGGTAAATAGCTGCTCTTCAACAGCGAGCATATACAAACATAGTTTTAAAATATTAATATTATATAAGTACACATTTTTAAAACTACTAAAGTAAGTAACTGTATAGTGAAGATTTTTAAGTAAAGTATACTTGTAATTTTTTTCAAAGTTCAGTGAGTTGGCAATAGTCTTTATGAAAACGGAGCACTTCCACTTTACTGAAAATCCAGGAAAAGAGCGAAAGGTGAGGAAGTTTGTTGGATGGAGAGCGTTTTGGTAAGGATGTGGGATAGAAGAATGGTAAAGATACGTGAAATTATGACTCCACGTCTGCTGTTTAGTGCTCCTTTAATATTCTGTCAAGCGCGACTGTGAATATGTGTGTGACGCCCGATGTATATTGTGCTTGACGGAATATGAAAGGAGTACTAAGCAGACGACGTAGAGAACTATTTCATGTAATATCGACACGGATCTCCCGTTGCAAAATTGAACCTAAAGTAGGAAGTGACAGTGTTACACAAACGACCCTCCGCCACACACCGCAAGGTGGCTTACGGAGTATAGATGAGTAGGGCAGTAGTGAGAGTTCGGATCAAGATAACTGTCTCATCTCATCCAATGTCAGGTTACACATCCGGAGTCAGATTATTCACTTACACAATTATTCGGGGTCATTCCCCACTCCCACCCCCTCTACCCAGGGAAACACCAGCAACTGATCAGGGTCACCTAGGGGAATGCCCCGACATCTTAGACAAATCTGCGATAGTCGTCACGATATATAAAATTTGTGGCAAACCCCTTCCCAAATCTCTTAACAAATGGGAGCACAATAAAATGGCGGAAGGCCCAGTTTATAACTCAGACACTTGAGTGGGAGGGATTAATCCTGGAGCTGGGCACCATAGGGAGAGCATCAGGCTGTTTCTATGTGCTAATAACAAATTACTTTAGGACAAAATGGCTCTGAGCACTATGGGACTCAACTGCTGAGGTCATTAGTCCCCTATAACTTAGAACTAGTTAAACCTAACTAACCTAAGGACATCACAAACATCCATGCCCGAGGCAGGATTCGAACCTGCGACCGTAGCGGTCTTGCGGTTCCAGACTGCAGCGCCTTTAACCGCACGGCCACTTCGGCCGGCTTACTTTAGGACACATCGCTTGAGTTCTGTTTGTTAATAACAAATTAATATTATGTTATTCGAGGCACCAGCAGAGCCTCATACAGACAGAAACGTAAATACTCTCATCGTTCACAAATTTTACACATTCTCACCCACTTTCGTATTTTTCCGTATTTTCCACATTTTTCATTTTTTATCGAATTGCACAAGATCCACCACCATGTTCTCAGCGTCATGTCGATGTGACAATGTTCTCAGCCAATCAAAATGCATTATAGGCCCGATTTTTTTATGACTGCTAATCCACTACTTCATTACTACTGTATGTGTTAGAATCCAACACATAGGTAGAAATAATGGTGAAAGAGACTGCATGTATAAGAAATACTACACTGCAATGGATAAAAACCCTGCTAAGCCACCACCACATTACTAGATTGTGTGACATTATAGTTAAGTTCTGAGTGTTAACAATCTTCAACCAAAGATGTTGTACGTGTAAGAAATACCACACATAAATGGATTAACTTGCTACTAAACCTCCACCATCTTGCTAGACTGTGTGACATCATGATAAAATTCTGATGCCTCTAATCAAAGATACTTTGTGTGCATATAGCACAGTGCTACAAAAGGCACACATAGAGATAGTGCTGACCAGTCACTGCAACCACACCAGTGAAAAGAATGTCGCCTGCAGGACAGCCCACCAGCTGAATTCCAACATGTAGGGTATAGCCGCAAAAGTGCACTAGCAATGGCTGAGAAGACACATAATTATAGATGTTATCTTCTCTGGCCTATTGGCTGACACAAAAGGCACAGTTGCTGTATCCGTTCTGGTTGACAGATCTCCCACCCACAGTAATAATCACAAACTGATCCCAACATGTTGGTGGAACTATTAGAGATTGTTACAAATGCAAACCTATTTTACAAGGACTCCCCCCCCCCCCCTCCCCAACATTTGCAGGATGATTCAGGTCGAATGAGCCATGTGAGATGCTGATGGGTATGGAACTCCTTGAGTAGCTATATCTGGTAGCACCACAGAATCCCTGGCCTAAATTAGAGAGCTCCACATGTCTGCCAACACTACGTCAGACCATCACTCCCTGCTGTTAGTGAAAGATACATAATTATAGGTGTAATCATCTCCAGCCTGGTGGCTGGCGAAAAGACGCTCAGGCATTCAGGGAGGGGACCTCCTGCCACAGCAAACCAGTAGCAACTCACTGATACCTTTGCAGATAAACGTTGCTAACAGTTTAAGAGCCAATCACTCCCCTCTTCTCCTGCTATATCTTGTGACCAACAAGAAACAATATTTCCCTCCTACCCCCAACCATCATGCTCTTAAAAGACTGCCACTTATGTGTGGAAGACTCCATATTCAGCCAGGCTGCGCTCCCAGGTTGAAGAAAAATTGTAGTTGTAATTATGATATTTAAACAAATTGAAACCTGCAGTATTATTAATGTATGCGACATAACTCTAAGTCAGGAACATTAATTACAAGAAATCTGAGCATGGCCATTGCGATTAATATAATTTCGAAAGATCTGTAGAATTCCTAAGATATTTGCTCGAATGCTAGCACATTGCATTAATTAAAAAAATAATTGCTGCGAAAATTTATGTGGGTATCAGTAACAAATGACATCACATGTACGTGTACTCTCTGACAGTGGAAATCAAAGCCTTCCTTCTAATCTGCTACAACATGATATTTATACCAATAAATCCTGCAAGAAAATGAGTTTGTGGCGATACTACAAGACATAAATACAATCGTACGAACACATTGGCTATGGCAAAGGTCCAGAAGCGCTCCCAGGCAGAATAAAAAGACAGGTAATTTTTGCAGTTTTACTGTGTGACATCACCCTAACAATCGTATATAGGTGTGAAAATAATCCAAAGCATATACACCCTCACCATATACAAATGAGACTGAGCAATGGTCGCTAGGCAGCAAAAAATAAACTTCTCCTACAAATATTGTCAATAACTGAAAGAATTCGAACACCATCTTGAACAAATCAGTTATATGGTTCTGAAATAATCTTTCTTCGAAAAAGTATGAAATGCCATGGAATGTTTATTTTCCTCAATGAGATGTATTTATCCGTTGTCCCCAAATAAGGCACTAAAATAATTTTTATTTATGATCATTGATCATTGCATAACGAAAACGCCAACAAATGTATTTATCGTTAGATGTAAACCTTGATTATTTCAATGTTTGGTAATCTTTGTTGTTGCGTCTCTTTGTACATTTCTACAGAATAACACCGAGACATTTTGCATTTTCTTTACTGACTCAGATTTTCAGTGTGTTTCTTAACTGATCACTTTTTTGCATTGTAGGGAAAATATCAATGTACAGAGCCCTTAAAATTAAGTCTGTAAAATTTCATTTCACATTGAAGAAATATGGGTGAATATTTTGTGTCCCACTGTACTCACTCTTCCTCTACTGCTTGATTCACATGTGTGTGTGGGGTCGAAGACTTAGGAAACCAAGTTTTATGGCAACATCCTGGGTTAACCAAAGTTCGCGATACCACCTTTTTGCGGTAATGTTTATTCCGATTTTCAGCTACAGAAAATGAGAGTCATGTTTCTTACACAATTACGCAATACATTGGCATAATTACGAAATATTACATTTTTCCAAATTTGTCCATAATGTAATGATATTTTTGCACTTTTATGTCACAATGACATGCTTCATTCATTCTCTACCAAATTGCAACACCTTCTAAGCTTTTCATACTAATTGGGGCCTTATAAACATGCTTTTTCCCAAATGTACTTCCTACCAAACAGCGATTCTGGTAGCTGCAGAGAGAAGTTTTTGTTAATCACGGCAGCTGCGTTCTTGTGGAGATATTTCTATAGGAACTTTCATCTCCTAGCAAAAACTTCTCTATATCTAACCCAAAAGTGAAATACTTTAGCTTTAAATTTTTTTAATGTAACGAAATATTTTCTTACAAATTTTCATCTCATATTTCACTCCCTTGGGTGCTGAATTTCCAAAAACATTGAAATACGTTTTTTCTATTTCTAACTTAGAACTCAAATTATAGTTTTCAAATATACAACTTCAAAAATTCTTTAACAGTTCTTCAATAGTGATTTATTTTCAAAAACCTTTCACCCACTATTTTACTCCCTTAGTGGTTGAATTTCCAAAAATGCTGAAACACGTATTTTTTTTTATTTTGACTGAGAAATCAAATACCAGTGTATTAGTTGGATCTTCAGAACTGCCTTAACAGCGAAATATTTTCAATAAGTCTTTCATCCTCAATTTGACCCCCCTTAGACAAGGAATTTCCGAGAATCCCTTCTTAAATGATCTCTACGGTATAAGACCCACAGCCTCTCCAAATTTCATGTTTTTATCCATAGCGGTTTGGGATGGTCAGGTTTGAGTCATCGAATGAGTGTGGCTCTGTTTCACCAACTTAGGGGTTGCATTTCCAAAAACAATAAAATACTTTTTCATTTCCAACTGAGAAACCAAACACCAGTTTTCAATGATTTAGCTTTATAAATGCTTTCACAGTGAAATATTTTCATAAAATTGTTCACTCCCTATTTCATCCCCTTAGGAGTTGAATTTCCAAAAACAATGACATATATGTTTTTTTATTTCTAACAGAGAAGTAAAACACAAATTTTCATAGATTTAGCTTCAGAAATGAAATATTTCCATAAAAACTTTCATCCTCTATTTCAACTCATAGGAGCTGAATTTCCAAAAAAAATTAAAACACGTATTTTACATCTATAGCTAAGAAGCCAGGCTCATATTTTCATAGATTTATCTTGAAAAATGCTTTCACAATGAAATATTTTCATAGAGCATCTCATCCACTACTTCACCCCCTTAGGGATTGAATTTCCAAAAACAGTGTATCACGTCATTTTTTATATTTGTAACCGAGAAGTCAAATACCAATGTTCATAGATTTGATTTAAAAATACTTCAGCAGTTCATTAATAATGATATATTTCCCAAAAAAAAAAAAAAAGTCTTCCACTATTTCATCTCGATAGGAGTTAAATTTCCAAAAACGTTTAAACCCGTATTTCATTATTTCTGGTCGAGAATCCAAATGCTAATTTTCGTAGGAAAGCGATATGTTCCTGTAGGACCAAACTGCTGAGGTCATCGGTCCCTAGTCTTACACACTACTTAGTCTTTTTCTAACTTACGCTAAGGACTACACAAACACCCATGCCCGAGAGAGGAGTCGGACCTCCGACGGGGAAAGCCGCGGGAACCGTGGCAAGGCGCCTAGACCACGCGGCTACCCCGCGGACCAATTTTCGTAGGCGTCGCCCAAAATTGCGTTAAAAGCGATATATTTTGAAAAAACCCTTCATCCCCAAATTACACTCCCTTAGGTGTAGAATTTCGAAAAATCCCATCTTAAACGACGCCTGCGGTATAAGGTCAAACACACTGCTAATTTCAAGTCTCTGTCGGTAGTAGTTTGGGGTGGGTGAGGATCTGCCAGTGAGTGAGTCAGCCAGTCGTGTCATTGCCTTTTATTTGTAGAGACCCTAACAATACCACCACTTCCAAAGTAGGTCAGAAATCAGATTAATAATGTTGCTCACGCAGCATATGTTCGCTTTATCGGGCCACAACAAAGTTATTGACTGTGGATGGTATCGTCAGAATGGGAATAATGAAGTCACTGTAAAAAAAGTCATTAATTTTGGCACTTATCTTGAATGGATTCCCACGTAGATTTCGTCGAAATTGTTATGGCTCATCTTGTTGATTCTAGGGTGATTCCACTTTGACTGCTAGAAGGTCCAGATCTGTATTTTAGCAATATTTGAAGACCTAACGTATGCGTTTTGCAGGAAATTCTTAATGATCAAACAATCCCAGATCAGAACAATGGTATGGTAGAAATAATTTTTGACGGGGTGTTCACGATCCACATTTTTATTAAACTTCTTGTAAATTCACATATACTTCTTCTTAATTGCCACATCATCAAGAAAACAGTTTTGTATCAATCTTCATATATTTAATTTCCACTTTAGCCAAACACAAGACTTGATTGTTCTTTTACAAAGCGAAATGACAACTTAACTTCTGCAAAGTGAAACAAAGATTGCCCTGTGCGCATTCGCGCCAAAACGGTTACATGTAAGTCAAAGATTATGACAGTCTCACAGAACTGAATACACACAAGAACCATATCACTGTAACATATCGATACATCGGAGTACCATACAATAACAATACGAAATGTGAATATTGTCACAAAAATATGTCTGTGACTTCGCAGAAAAATTGTACGATATTAGTGGCATCGAGAACTGGGGTTGGAGTGCCGTAATGGTCACGTAAATAAAGAATCATTACAAGACCCAGTGCACAAGATAAGTTAACATCTTCTCTTCATACAATGAAACATACATTGAAATGCATGAATGAAATATTAGTAACAGAACTAAGTTCGACGTCATCTAGGCTAATCCTTGACAACGGCCGGCTGTACTGCACCAAAAGCCCGCGCATATTGTCTACGGACGCATCTGAGAGTCTGGAAGGACTTTCTCAAATCTCACAGTCTGTCTCTGCGCCTGGAGTGCCAGTTGGCGCCTGCAGAGTGGCCGCCGTGATGGTTGAGGAGGCGCGCCCCCCGCCGCCCGCTGGCGGCTCAGCTGTTCCGCTTTCCCAGTGACGCGCCGCTGCGCTCCGGAACAGACGCCGCCGCTTCCTCAATTTCCAGCCGTCTCCAGCAGCCGGAAAAGCGAACGCCGCCACTGGTGCGACTCTGTAACTGCCCAGACCCCCTATCGCTGACGGCACTTCCGCGTGGCCGTTTCTCAATCCTCGTACTTTGTAAGTTACACGCTTAATCCGCATCTACATCCACACTCTATAAACGACTGTCAAGTGCACATAAAAGAATGCTTTCCTTTGCACCAGTTATTATGGCTTCTTCCCACTCCATTCTCATATGGAAAGTGGAAAGAATGATTGCTTACATGCCTCTGTACGCGCTGCAAATAGCCTAACCTAGTCTTCGCCGTCCCTTTGCAAGTGGTATGTAAGGGGTTGTAGTATATTCCTAGATACCTCACTTGATAATGTTTCTTGAAACATTTTAAGTGGAACTTACAACTTGCGAACACACAATGATCACGAAGGAGTGAGGTTTGCGCTGTTCCTTTCACTGCTTTATTGTTTATTCTCATAGACCCCAATGTCAAATCAGTGCTGTTGTTCAGAGTACGGTATATTACTGCATCACTGCCTGTGCTGGAAGGTTTTACATAGATGTGATAGTGTACAAGACCATTCGTATTTATGAGTTCGCTAATACGGATTATAGGGAATCTACCTGTGTCACGATTTGTACCAAAAAACCTGGTCCAGCTGAATCAGTGTCTGGATGAAGATAAGATGGAACCAGAGAATACACTTTTTCAAACTCTGAAGGTGGCAGGGGTAAAATACAGGGAGCGAAAGGCTATTTACAATTTGTACAGAAACCAGATGGCAGTTATAAGAATCGAGCGACATGAAAGGGAAGCAGTGGTTGAGAAGGGAGCGAGACAGGGTTGTAGCCTATCTCCGATGTTATGCAATCTGTATACTGAGCAAGCAATAAAGGAAAAAAAAGAAAAATTCGGAGTAGGAGTTAAAATCCATGGAGAAGAAATAAAAACTTTGAGGATCGCCGATGACATTGTAATTCTGTCAGAGACAGCAAACGACCTGGAAGAGCAGCTGAACGGAATGGACAGTGTCTTGAAAGGAGGATATAAGATGAACATCAATAAAAGCAAAACGAGGATAATGGAATGTAGTCGAATTAAATTGGGTGACGCTGCCGGAATTAGATAAGGAAATGAGACGCTTAAACTAGTAAGTGAGTTTTGCTATTTCGGGAGCAAAATAACTGGTGATGGTCGAAGTAGAGAGGATACAAAATGTAGACTGGCTACGGTAAGCAAAGCGTTTTTGAAGAAGAGAAATTTGTTAACATCGAATATAGATTTAAGTGTCAGGAAGTCGTTTCTGAAAGTATTTGTATGGAGTGTAGCTATGTATGGAAGTGAAACGTAGACGATAAATAGTTTAGACAAGAAGAGAATAGAAGCTTTCGAAATGTGGTGCTACAGAAGAATGCTGAAGATTAGATGGGTAGATCACATAACTAATGAGGAGGTATTGAATGGAATTGGAGAGAAGAGAAATTTGTGGCACAACTTGACTAAAAGAAGGGATAAGATGATAGGGCATATTCTGATGCGTCAAGGGATCACCAGTTTAGTATTGGAGGGGAGCGTGGAGGGTAAAAACCATAGAGGGAGACCAAGAGATGAATACAGTAAACAGATTCAGAAGCATGTAGGTTGCAGTAGGTAGTGCGAGATGAAGAAGCTTGCACAGGATAGAGTAGCATGGAGAGCTGCATCAAACCAGTCTCTGGACTGAAGACCACAACAACAATTATATATATATATATATATATATATATATATATATATATATATATATATATATAGGGTGTCCCAGCTATCTTGTCCACCCAAAATAACTCTGGAACAATAACAGCTATTGGAAAACGACTTTCACCGGTATCAATGTAGGGCTGGAGCCCATGAATGTACATATCTGGAAACATTCTAAAACGAAAGCATATGTGTTTTTTAATACAAACTTATGTTTTTTTAAAAGGACCTCCTATATTTTTTCTTCAGCAATCCATAGCACGACAAAGCACATAGACAATGGCGTTGATTGCATCGCAATATTCCCATTACATCCCGAGATATTGAGACGCGAAGTTGACGCTTGAAACACCCGACATGCGCTGCTAGCGCACGTCCTGAGGCTCAGGCGTGAACCCCATGCTGCCCGTAATCGCGATGTGATTGACACGTGTAATCACACCTCCATACTTATCAAGAGGTCCGAAACGAATAATACGGTCTGCTGCCATCAACTCTCATAAGCACATAATGGTTTCCCTCTTGCACTTTTTACGTATCTACGTACACAATTTGAACCAGTACCGATCGGTGTACACCCGTCAGGTTGTCTTATTTATCCTGCACACCCAAAATAAGGTTTATCTAATGCGTTATATGACCCATTGTGCCTGTCGCGCAGGGCCTGACTCTACCTAGTCAAGTGTCCACCCTCCGAGCATCCCATTTGTTGTTGCTCTGGCGTGCAGTACACCGCTTGCCAGTGTAGTCGTGCATCAGAGTAATCTAGTGACAGCACGAAGGTAGTACACATTGTGAATAAACGTTGTGTTGTGGAACTTATACTGTACAGTATAATGTACACACATGAAGATATGGTAGAAATGCTGCTGATCTATGGAGAATGTACGTTGACGGGAAATACGTTATGAGATTGCTTGTTTGTTGATAGTACTGTTAGCGAACATTATGATTATTAAGTTAATATGTCCGTTTTCTACCCTACTCTACATACCTGTACTGTACCCTGTTGTAGGAGGACGAAATGCTGTTCAGGCAGAACGACTGTACAGAAGACGATTCCCTGACAAGCCATGGCCTTCGCGCCGGATGTTTGGTCGTCTCACATCTCGTCTACGTGAAACGGGAAGCTTAAATCCAAAACCTCGACATCGTCCTAGAACACGCACAGATGAACGTGCTGAAGTTGCTGTGCTCGCTACCATAGCTGTGAATCCTCAAATCAGCACACGTCAAATTGAACGTGAAGTTGGTGTGTCGAAATCAAGTGCACAGCGTATTCTT
Organism: Schistocerca cancellata; assembly: GCF_023864275.1. Classification (NCBI taxonomy): domain Eukaryota; kingdom Metazoa; phylum Arthropoda; class Insecta; order Orthoptera; family Acrididae; genus Schistocerca; species Schistocerca cancellata. Next base: position 600,329,413 of record NC_064628.1, on the reverse strand, counting down.
AAACGTCATAAATTTCATCCTTACCATGCTCATTTACACCAGGATATTCATGGAAATGACTTCCTCAATAGGGTAACATTTTGTCGGTGGGCTCAGCAAAAACTTCTGACTAATCCAAATTTTTTTTGCAGATGTTCTGTTTACCGACGAGGCATCATTCTCCAACAAAGGAATTGTCAATATGAGGAATATGTATTATTGGTCCGCAGACGATCCAAAATGGCTCCGTCAGGTAGAGCATCAACGTCCGTGGAAAGTTAATGTTTGGTGGGGGATTATTGGAGATACCATTATCGGACCTTTCTTTATAAATGGCATCCAAAATGGCAGACAATATTCCAGATTTATACGACACAATCTTCCTGTTCTCTTGGACACCGTACCTCTGAACCGGAGAATGGTCATGTGGTATCAGCATGACGGATGCCCTGCACATAACGCCTTACGAGCACGACGACTTCTGAACCGTAAGTTCCCTGGTAGGTGGATTGGACGAGGTGGCCCAGTCAGGTGGCCTGCCCGGTCTCCGGACCTTACACTGCTGGATTATTTTCTTTGGGGAGCAGTGAAGGATGCTGTTTACCAACATGAACCAACAACACCAGAGGACATGAAGCAACGCATTATTGATGCTTGTGCAGCCATCAAAGAGGAAACAGTAGCACGAAGTAGGGCATCCTTCATCCGCAGAGTGACCCTATGTATGCAAGCCAATGGGCATCACTTTGAGCATGAGATGTGAACGCTATGTTTAGTATGTAGTGCTGGTATCACAGTGGAAGTTTCTACAAAGGGCCATTTTACCCAGTGATGTTAAGAAACATTTGTTTGCAACAATTTGTCATTTAACGCATTATATAAACATAACATTGATAATTATGTGATAGTAAAACTAATTGGTTAAACATGTTTACATTCATCTTCTATGTCCTACCTGAACTTCCCAAATCAAAACATTTTTACCTAAACAACGGTAAAACGTTTAGTCCACTAGCTCGTTTCACTAAAACCATCAACATGAATTTTACTATTACGAGTGAATGATTAACTGTCACTTGCGCTAGATCTACAGTAAAGTAAAGTTTTAACGTTGAACGGCATTACCTTTTTAGTAACGGATTAACGATAAGCGAAGTTAACTTTGTGACTAACGTTGCGGTACACAGATATGTTACAGAACCGCATCACCCCTAGCCAATGGGATAAATAGCTGCTGGAATTAACGACGTTAATGCAGGATGGCAGCAGACCGTATTATTCGTTTCGGACCTCTTGATAAGTATGGAAGTGTGATTACGCATGTCAATCACATCGCGATTACGGGCAGCATGGGGTTCACGCCTGAGCCTCAGGACGTGCGCTAGCAGCGCATGTCGGGTGTTTCAAGCGTCAACTTCGCGTCTTAATATCTCGGGATGTAATGGGAATATTGCGATGCAATCAACGCCATTGTCTATGTGCTTTGTCGTGCTATGGATTGCTGAAGAAAAAAAATATTGGAGGTCCATTTAGAAAAACATAAGTTTGTGTTAAAAAACACATATGCTTTCTACGGGACTGCTACGGTCGCAGGTTCGAATCCTGCCTCGGGCATGGGTGTGTGTGATGTCCTTAGATTAGTTAGGTTTAAGTAGTTCTAGGTTCTAGGGGACTTATGACCTAAGATGTTGAGTTCCATAGTGCTCAGAGCCATTTGAACCATTTTTGAACCACATATGCTTTCGCTTTAGAATGTTTCCAAATATGTACATTCATGGGCCCCAGCCCTACATTGATACCGGTGAAAGTCGTTTTCCAATAGATGTTATTGTTCCAGAGATATTTTAGGTGGACAAGATAGCTGGGACACCCTGTATAATACTGTACTATCATTATTAATAAAGATTTAGTTGTAAGAAAAAAAACAGTCATTGTAAGTCAGTGCGCTGCACTGTGGCACTCACTGGGACGTTAGGCTGTCAGTAGCTCTGTGCAGCTCAGTGCGCACGACCAACTTAGAGGTGCAGTCACGTGACCATGACATCACGTAGCACTGTGCGAAAGACAGTGGAGCAGAGTGGTCTGCGCTGCAGACTGTCATACGCCGAGGGGCCTGGGACGGGGTAGGAGGGGGATGGGGTGTCCAGGTTCGGTTGCCAGCTGGGTCGGAGATTCTTTTCCGCTCGGGGACTGGGTATTGTGTTGTCTTCATCACTGTATCAATCTCATAGACACCCATGTCGCCGAAGTGGCGTCAACTGAACAGACTTGCACTAGGCGACCTGTCTACCCGACTGGAAGTTCTAGCCACATTGCGCTTCATTTCTTTTCGTGCTGCTCTTCTTTGTATACGTTCAGTATCATAGATTTGGTAATGGACCGACATACTTCAGCAATATACTTCAGTGTCCCACCAATGAATCGGAATCACCACGTGCTTTACCTGCGACTGAACCAATGTGGTCACTCCTTTTCGTTTTTGTACAAATTGTTATACCGAGGCATTTGCATCAGATTAGTCTACTGATTGTAGTTGTAACTAATTCATGCTGCACTGATCGGTTACTTTGTATTTCTTTTTGTAATGGGTACAATTTTACATTTCCGGACATTTAACAAGAATTGCTGATATTTACACCAGTTTGAAATCTTATAAAGTTATCAGCTTTTTCATTAAAGGCAACTGAATCGCCTTCAAAAAGCCTGAGGTAACAACTAGGGCTATTTTTTCCGATCTGTCGCAGAACCGAATCCACAGAACTTATCAGAACTTGTCAGCACTTATCTGGATCTTGCAGCTACTTCTCTACATAGTCGCCGCTCCGACTTAGATATTTGTCGTAGCGTGGCACCAACTTTCCAATACCCTCGTTATACACTAATGGCCATCAAAATTGCTAAACCAAGAAGAAATGCAGATGATAAACGGGAATTAATTTGACAAATATATTAGACTGGAACTGATATGTGATTGCATTGTCACGCAATCTGGGTGCACAGATCCTGAGAAACCAGTACCCAGAACAACCACCTCTGGCCGTAATAACGGCCTTGATACGCCTGGGCATTGAGTCAAACAGAGCTTGGATGGCGTGTACAGGTACGGCTGCCCATGAAGCTTCAACACGATACCACAGTTCATCAAGAGTAGTGACTGGCGTATTGTGACGAGCCAGTTGCTCGGCCACCATTGACCAGACGTTTTCAATTGGTGAGAGATCTGGAGAATGTGCTGGCCAGGGCAGCAATCGAACATTTTCTGCATGCAGAAAGGCCCGTACAGGACCTGCAACATGCGGTCGTGCATTATCCTGCTGAAATGTAGGGTTTCGCAGGGATCGCATGAAGGGTAGAGCCACGGGTCGTAACACATCTGAAATGTAACGTCCACTGTTCAAAGTACCGTCATTGCGAACAAGAGGTGGCCGAGACGTGTCATCAATGGCACCCCATACCATCACGCAAGGTGATACGCCAGTATGGCGATGACGAATACACGCTTCCAATGTGCGTTCACCGCGATGTCGCCAATCACGGATGCTAACATCATGATGCTGTAAACAGAACCTGGATTCATCAAAAAACTGACGTTTTGCCATTTGTGCACCGAGGTTCGTCGTTGAGTACACCATCGTAGGCGCTTCTGTCTGTGATGCAGCGTCAAGGGTAACCGCAGCCGTGGTCTCCGAACTGATAGTCCATGCTGCTGCAAATGTCGTCGAACTGTTCGTGCAGATGGTTGTTGTCTTGCAAACGTCCCCATCTGTTGACTCATGGATCGAGACGTGGCTGCACGATCCGTTACTGCCATGCAAATAAGATGCCTGTCATCTCGACTGCTAGTGATACTAGGCCGTTGGGATCCAGCACGGCTTTCCGTATTACCCTCCTGAACCGACTGATTCCATATTCTGCTAACAGCCAATGGACATCGACCAACGCGAGCAGCAATGCCGCGATACGATAAACCGCAATCGCGATAGGCTACGATCCGACCTTTATCAAAGTCGGAAACGTGATGGTACGCATTTCTCCTCCTTACACGAGGCATCACAACAACGTTTCAGCAGGCAAAGCCGGTCAACTGCTATTTGTGTATGAGAAATCGGTTTGAAACTTTCCTCATGTCCGCACGTTGTAGGTGTCTCCACCGGCGCCAACCTTGTGTAAATGCTCTGAAAAGCTAATCATTTGCATAGGACAGCGTCTTCTTCCTGTCGGCTAAATTTCGCGTCTGTAGCACGTCATCTTCGTGGTGTAGCAATTTTAATGGCCAGTAGTGTAGATGGTAGCCGCATGTGCTTTTCGCCAATTGGACGGGATTTGGCACCGTATCCCTCAGGAGAACGTCCAGTAACTATATCAATCAATAGCAAGCCGAACAACTGCTTGCATAAGGGCCACAGATACAGCAACGTGTTATTGACCTGCTGACTTTGTGAAGCTCTTGCTCTTCCAATTTTTCTGAAATGGTAGTCATTTGTTTGTCTGTACATGTATTGTACATCACATCTACTGATTTCCATCTCATTCAGATAATTACTTCGTGGTGTGCCGTTTTTTCTTATCTATGAGCTTACTGCACTAAGAAGTGACAACGGTTGTTTTCCGAGCACATAAATTCTACTGGAGTCAGAAGCAGAAACGGTAGCCCGCTGTGGAGTTCACCCAAGCGTTTCCAATTACCACGGTAGGCTACAGCTGGGAAGTCAGCCGTGGGATGGATAGATTGAACTGGTGACAGCAAAGTGTTCCTCTTCTCGCTCTGCGCAGAACGTTATCACCTCGCCATCTTCTTACGGACATGCCACTGTAGTTTGCAGATACGTTACTGATTAGCATATCCAACTATGAAGTAAACTTCTTGCTAATTTGACGTTTATTGCATGTTGCTATCGTGCTGTTTCGTTTGTAATGGACAGCAGTGCAATTCTGTACGTGTGTTACCCACACTTGATCACGCACCTGTGAACCCCTTTACATTATCGAGGGTGATGAGCGTAAAATGATAGCGCGTGACGCCCGGGAGCAGATGTACCGTTTTTGACCGCTCAGACAATCGACTTGCGGTCGTGGAGGCAACCGCAGGCTGCAAACACCATTCAATTAACGCGCGCCGAGGCCGGCTGCACGCGCTGCTGCGGTTCTTGCCACTGAGCGGCGCGCAGCAGAACGGGCAGGCGCAGAGTTCGCTGCGAAGAAACCGACGTGCGCGGCGCGGCGCGGCGCGGCTCGGCGCCGGCAGCATGTTCTTTCGGCTCGCAGCTTGCGGCGTGAAATCAGCACACACCGCGCGCCGTTGCAGCTGCGAGATTCCGCCGTGCAGCGCCACACGTGCGGCCGTATCACGCACACTTTATGAGCAGAAGTGTCCGGACACCTTGGCATTAATATGGGGCGTGACCAGTCGCAGCTGCTGTGCAAGAACACAGTATCACATGAACACCTTAACTTTTGAAACTTACAGATTTATTGGTTATTTTCCAATGAATGCTGCTAAACGAAATGCAGGTGCGGTAATCTGAAATACACTGCACTAACTAAATCCACTGCGCTGTGTTACAATGCTTCTCATTCAGACTCCGTGAAACTTGGCATCAGGCACGCGAGCACACCTTCACTCGTGCACGTTTTAAGGTGCTTTCGCGTATGCGCAACTGACGTGACGTAAATGCCTTACGTGCCAAATACGTACGGATTTGGTGAACAACATGCACGGCGTGCACAGCTCAACTGCAACTACAAGTTTACGTTAGTACCACCAGGTAGCAGCACGCTATAACTGACTTTTATCCCCGTTCCCTTGGCATAAATCCCGCTAGACGATAGCACACTCCTCAGATATGCCAGTTCATTCACTATATAGTAAAATTAGATCAGACATCAGTACATGTTATAGCTACACTGACAGAAAAACATATTTTGTGGGATTCTGAATAAGATACAGTACACTAAGTTTTGGATATTATCACGCAGTAATTCATTTGAGGCACTGAGAACCATGAAGTACATCATTGTCGATTAAGAGACTGTAGCATTTATGCATGCTTTTGACATCTATCGATCTTATAATGGATCAGGTTTATCTGTTCTCGTGTATATGAACTTTCATGAAAAGTTGTCTCACTGATTTCTCTGAAATTCACTTAAATATGGGGGTCGAAGACGGTGTGCTTTCTGGTCTTATGGCTCTCAGAGTCTCATTTGCATTCTAGTCGGGTGACCACGTTGACAGACAGTACTACTTGAATTTAATCATTTCCGCAATCGGCAGTTTGTATTTGGAGTTGGTTGTTTACTACGTAGGAATCGGCTTGTGCAGGATCAACATAAACTCTACTGAATCTGCTTTAACTGCTAAGAGAAAAGAAAATTACCAGAGAAAGTTAACCGCAAAGGAACTAAGGACTGCCAGAGCAAATCTATTGTCTGAGAAAGTGACGAAATCAAATAAGAATGACTACAAGCGAACACTTAACAAAGAAGTGAATAATAAGCTTATGTTGTAGCGTGGGTGCAACGTAAGAACATCTGATTTTCAGCCGGAAGTTAATACGTTCTTCTTCTTCTGCTTCGTTAGTACCCTTCAGGATCACGTCTGGCTTGTTTTCCACGTGTTCTTTCTTCCCAATAGCTCTTCACTCTCTCGCTTCTTCTGTTTCTTTCTTCTTCTATTAAGACAGCTTCGATTTTAGTGTCCGGCCACCTGTGACCATCCACCAACCCTTTATACTTCTCCCTATCCTGTACTACTGCCTGCAGATTCCTTTCTTTTATTCCTACAGCCTTTCAGTCGTCTCTCACTTCCTTCACCCAGTTGTTTCCCGTAAGGCACGTTGCATTCCATATCTTCTTAGTCAATCTCTCCTCGTTCATCCTCATGATGTGCCCAACAAATCTTAACCTTCTCCTCCGTATCTTGTTCGATATGGGTTCAATATTTTCATACAGTTCCTGTCGTGTTCTGTGTATCCAGATATCCCCATGTTTTCTGGTGCCCCATATGCCTCTCAGAATTTTCCGTTCCTCCTCCTCCTCCAACCGTATACAAGCTCTCGTGCCGAGTGTGATCGTTTCCGATGCATACACAGCAGCATTTCTTCCAGTTGCTGTGTAATGTCGCAATATGGCATTCCGTGACAGATTATTCTTGCCATATATTGTTTCCATCGCATACCGAAGCTTCTGCAAAAGCTGTTCCCTGTCTACTGCGCTACTGTTGCTCTATATGCCACCAGTTATCGTCTCCCCCAAATAACAAAAACTGTTGACTTTCTCAAGCACTTGGCCATTTATCTTCCAGTCAGACGCAATGTTCAATGTGTTGGTCTTCTCATATGCAATCTTCAGTCCGACCTTTTCTGCTGTTTCGGCTAGATATTTTCGTGCTGTCTTTGCCTATTGTCCTGCCTCATTTAAGAGTGCCACGTCATCTGCGAATCCCAGGCAGTCCACTGTTGCATTATGTTTACCCTTGTACCCCATTTGCACTCCTTTGATCTTCATGTTACTATTTAGTTTTCTCCACTGTCTCACTCCTTCGCCCAAAACCAGGTTAAATAAGACTAGTGACAGTCCGTCCTCTTGCCGGACTCCTGTTATTACTTCGAAGCTGTCTGCCTGATCCTGGCAGTACCGTCGCTTAACGTTTCCTTTATTATTGCATGTACTGTAACATTCAGTTAATTTGTTAAATAATGCTTGTATCAGGGATCTTGAATATTTGTCCGAAAAATTTAAAAAGCACGAAAACTCCTAGTTGCACAAAAATGCGGAACGGCGAGAAGTGAAAGGTTAAACATTATTTCGCTCTTTCCATAAACTGTACTGAATGATGTACAAAACAACAAAATTCCACAAAACAATTATTTCTTTTTTCAGGCAGGTTATGCATATTATTATTATTATTATTATTATCTTATTACTGACATTTTTTTCTCAGACTGTTAAGTCTGGTTAAAAATGGAACGTGACGCGGACCTTGATCAAGCGTGACTTCCTTGTAACTGTATGGTATATGTTATATTGCATTTAGGAACTTTCGGGTAATTGAACATGTATCAATAATTACAGATTTTTGTAGTTGTATATATAAGTTTGGATGTAGCTGTATTGCATTGATGTACTGGTGGATATTGTGAGGTATGACTCCTGAAGTTGATAGTATAATTGGTATAATGTCAACTTTATCCTGATGCCACATGTCCTTGACTTCCTCAGCCAGTTGGATGTATTTTTCAATTTTTTCTCCTGTTTTCTTCTGTATATTTGTTGTGTTGGGTATGGATATTTCAATTAGTTGTGTTAATTTCTTCTTTTTATCGGTGAGTATGATGTCAGGTTTGTTATGTGGTGTTGTTTTATCTGTTATAATGGTTCTGTTCCAGTATAATTTGTATTCATCATTCTCCAGTACATTTTGTGGTGTGTACTTGTATGTGGGAACTTGTTGTTTTATTAGTTTATGTTTTATGGCAAGTTGTTGATGTATTATTTTTGCTACATTGTCATGTCTTCTGAGGTATTCTGTATTTGCTAGTATTGTACATCCGCTTGTGATGTGATCTACTGTTTCTATTTGTTGTTTGCAAAGTCTGCATTTATCTGTTGTGGTGTTGGGATCTTTAATAATATGCTTGCTGTAATATCTGGTGTTTATTGTTTGATCCTCTATTGCAATCATGAATCCTTCCGTCTCACTGTATGTATTGCCTTTTCTTAGCCATGTGTTGGATGCGTCTTGATCTATGTGTGATGTGTTAGATGATACGGGTGCTTGCCATGTAGTGTTTTCTTTTTCCAATTTACTTTCTTTGTATCTGTTGATGTTATGTGATCTAAAGGGTTGTAGAAGTGGTTATGAAATTGCAATGGTGTAGCTGATGTATTTATATGAGTGATTGCTTTGTGTATTTTGCTAGTTTCTGCTCGTTCTAGAAAGAATTTTCTTAAATTGTCTACCTGTCCATAATGTAGGTTTTTTATATCTACAAATCCCCTTCCACCTTCCTTTCTGCTTAATGTGAATCTTTCTGTTGCTGAATGTATGTGATGTATTCTATATTTGTGGCATTGTGATCGTGTAAGTGTATTGAGTGCTTCTAGGTCTGTGTCACTCCATTTCACTACTCCAAATGAGTCGGTCAATACTGGTATAGCATAAGTATTTATAGCTTTTGTTTTGTTTCTTGCTGTCAATTCTGTTTTCAGTATTTTTGTTAGTCTTTGTCTATATTTTTCTTTTAGTTCTTCTTTAACATTTGTATTATCTATTCCTATTTTTTGTCTGTATCCTAGATATTTATAGGCATCTGTTTTTTCCATCGCTTCTATGCAGTCGCTGTGGTTATCCAATATGTAATCTTCTTGTTTAGTGTGTTTTCCCTTGACTATGCTATTTTTCTTACATTTGTCTGTTCCAAAAGCCATATTTATATCATTGCTGAATACTTCTGTTATCTTTAGTAATTGGTTGAGTTGTTGATTTGTTGCTGCCAGTAGTTTTAGATCATCCATGTATATCAAATGTGTGATTTTGTGTGGGTATGTTCCAGTTATCTTATTATTATTATTATTATTATTATTATTGTTGTTGTTGTTACTGACCACTGCTGAAGTTGTGTAGATATGTTGATAAGCATAGCCGTTGTGCAACAGACGCTATTAATTTAACACTCTCATATCTATATGAATTTAAAACTTAGTGAAAGCCCCGATGCATACTTACGAGCCGCTACTGGGTGTGGCCATTCTCCGTCTTAATGACAGCTTGAATCCTGCTGGAAACACTTCAAATGAGATGTGTGAATGTCTGTGATGGGGACGGCAGCCCATTCTTCCACAACAGCGGAAATCGAGGAAGGTAGTGATGTTGGACGCTGTTGTCTGGAGTGAAGTCGACCTTTTAACTCATCCAGAAGGTGTTCCAGTGGGTTCAGATCCGCTCATTGAGCAGGTAAGTCCATTCAGCCACAAACCATTGCCTCAAGATACTTGCTTTATGGCTGAGCGTACTATCATGCCGATACCAGCAGTCATCGTCTCCAAACTGTTCCCCTAATGTACACAGTACATAAAGCTGTAAAATGTGTTCATATGCTTCCATGTATAGCATTTTCATAAGGACATTAAGGAAGCTGTGCACAATCGACGAGAAAACTCCCGTTCTATAACACTATCTCCTCCGTACTTCAGTTCGTGGTATTGTCCAAAGATCGCGGTGCCACACCAACGTTGGCAATACACCTCGATAGCATAGACCTTATCGATATCTCGTTGCAATCCGCAACAACGAATGGGTCAACAACATTGAGTACGACTAAACAGTTATTCACATCTCCGACGAAAGACTACTTTTGTTGAGACTGAACACTGTACTTCAAGAGAACAACTTCTGTAATTAGTACAGCAAGTGAAACGTCAGTAGTCAATGACAGTTGTTAATTATGAAGCACTCCTGTGGCAAAGGATTGAATGACGGTAAGTAAATGTTTCCATCATTCATGTAAAAAAAGTGAACTAATGTTTGATATGTTGTAGTTCAGATGGGCCATCCCCCTACAGAAATCAAAGAAACTACAGTTATGTCTGGACGCTTGTAGTTTTGTCTGTTCATAGCCCACTGTTGGCCCAAAGCATGGTGGGAGTTAACGCTCTCCAAGCATTTGCCAGAACCAAATCCTTCCATCGCATTTCCACAGGCTATACCGTGATTCGTCACTCCAAATCGATTGTCCAGTAGCGTCACATATTACACCACTTTAAGAGTAGCGTAGCACTGATTACACTTTTTAACACCCTACACAAAATCATGGCGGTAATTTGATTGCCGGTAGCACTTTGTAATTAACGAGCGATACTTCCCGCTGAGTTCGTGACCCGCCAGGTTAGCCGAAAATAAAAATAAAAATAAAAAATTAAAATTGAATAAATAAAAAATCAAAAATTAAAAAAGAGCGGTAATGCGTTGCTTCCTGGACTCGGGTAGGCGTGCTGGCCCCAGATCGAATTCACCTGGCGGATTAACAACGATGGCCGGTGTGCCGGCCAGCCTGGATATGGTTTTTAGGCGGATTTCCACATCCCACCAGGTGAATACAGGGCTGATCCCACGTCCCAGTTCTGTTAACACGCCTCGTAGACATTTAAAACACGTTTGCACTATTTCATGGCTTACACTCGTCGCAAATGGGTGGGGTACACTGATTCCGTCCCGGGGGGGGGGGGGGGGGTATGGGGCGGCGGCAGGAAGTGCATCTGGCACCCCTTGAAATTAACCATGCCAGTTCGGTACTTAACCCTGCCGACCCTGCGCGCGATGCGGGACAAAGGCAGTAGCAAAAGACGAAGAAGACAAAGAACTTTCCACTGATTTCATGCAATTTTTATAACCACTCTCGGCAATGTTCGACGGTTCTTGTCCGTCACTATATGAGGGGCCCCTGATCTTGGCTTAGCTGAGGCTATTCCTTCGCGTTTCCATTTCACAGTAACATCGCCAACAGTCGACTTGTGCAATTTTAGCAGTGTTGATATGTCCCTGATGTATTCGTTACTCAAGTAGCATCCAGTGACTATAATCCATTCATCATATGAATAAACCTGATGTAAACAAACACAAACACGATGATTGGTAAGAAGCCATGGCATACGTACACTGGTGTTGCTACGTTCTTGCGAATAGGTCCTACTTATATATTAGATGTATTATTACTAAGTTACGTTAAATGAAACTTAAAGATATTCAAATGTATTAACAGCCATCAACGTTTTTCTTAATCACATTTTAGCTACGTAGTTTTTGTTTCAAAAATCGTGTACAATCACGGCCTCTCCAGCGTTGTGCTCTGATTGTCGCGATGTTAATGTGCAGTGTGAAAATGGCTGAGGCTGCTTTCTGTTCCATAGTGAAACACGCGTGTGGAATACGGTTAAAAATTGCCGAGAAATAGACTGTTCTTAACGTTTTTCATAAATTTACGGAGATAATCGGCTTCGAAGTTTTCCCAGCCACAGAATGCAATACATTTGATACGTATAATCACAACGTTGAGCAGAAGCCGGCAAGGTAGCTCAGCGTTTTTGTGAAAGAAAAGCGTGATCGGTCAGAGGGTTGGTTACTCTCTGTAACAAAAATAAACTGAGTGAACGAATCAACGAAGAACCTGAACGCGTGCCATCGGACGTCCGTCCCGAACAAATTCAACAAACAATGTAGAACAAAATGAGATCAACAAAACAAAAAAACAAAAAAAAGAAGTAGCGCAGTCGGTAGCGTAATGGACTGGTATCCAAAAATAGTTAATGATTCGTTGGTTCAAATTTACCCAGTATCACTTCTTTTATCGTTCAATTTGTAATACACATATCTCGTAATTATAAAACACATCATCATTTTTTATGAATAATGCACGTCCTCTTGTTTCTAATTACGTATTGGACGCGAAAGTCCCGTTTTCATTTCAAATACAGACACTTAATTATCCATGTTTTATGAAAGACTTTTCATAAAGGTTGCTTAAATTAAGAAAACATAACAATTTAATTTTTAAGGCAAAAATAAAAAACCAAATCCTCTTTATTTGGACTGTGTCCATCGTTTCATATCACAGTAATGGATAAGTATAGTAGAAACATAAAAAATAATCATTTTCATAACATCGAGCACATCATACAAATGCTGCATTTTTGCATTTTAACTGTACCATTACGATATGAGCCCAACAGAACTGGTCTGGAGCCAAGTTGCGGGATTTGTCCGAGAACTAACAAGACTGTTAGGCTGCCAGACGTACTGGAACTAATGTACGCAGCTTTTTCACGCATCACTGCCGAACGCTGGTGGGATATACACTCCTGGAAATGGAAAAAAGAACACATTGACACCGGTGTGTCAGACCCACCATACTTGCTCCGGACACTGCGAGAGGGCTGTACAAGCAATGATCACACGCACGGCACAGCGGACACACCAGGAACCGCGGTGTTGGCCGTCGAATGGCGCTAGCTGCGCAGCATTTGTGCACCGCCGCCGTCAGTGTCAGCCAGTTTGCCGTGGCATACGGAGCTCCATCGCAGTCTTTAACACTGGTAGCATGCCGCGACACCGTGGACGTGAACCGTATGTGGAGTTGACGGACTTTGAGCGAGGGCGTATAGTGGGAATGCGGGAGGCCGGGTGGACGTACCGCCGAATTGCTCAACACGTGGGGCGTGAGGTCTCCACAGTACATCGATATTGTCGCCAGTGGTCGGCGGAAGGTGCACGTGCCCGTCGACCTGGGACCGGACCGCAGCGACGCACGGATGCACGCCAAGACCGTAGGATCCTACGCAGTGCCGTAGGGGACCGCACCGCCACTTCCCAGCAAATTAGGGACACTGTTGCTCCTGGGGTATCGGCGAGGACCATTCGCAACCGTCTCCATGAAGCTGGGCTACGGTCCCGCACACCGTTAGGCCGTCTTCCGCTCACGCCCCAACATCGTGCAGCCCGCCTCCAGTGGTGTCGCGACAGGCGTGAATGGAGGGACGAATGGAGACGTGTCGTCTTCAGCGATGAGAGTCGCTTCTGCTTTGGCGCCAATGATGGTCGTATGCGTGTTTGGCGCCGTGCAGGTGAGCGTCACAATCAGGACTGCATACGACCGAGGCACACAGGGCCAACACCCGGCATCATGGTGTGGGGAGCGATCTCCTACACTGGCCGTACACCAATGGTGATCGTCGAGGGGACACTGAATAGTGCACGGTACACCCAAACCGTCATCGAACCCATCGTTCTACCATTCCTAGACCGGCAGGGGAACTTGTTGTTCCAACAGGACAATGCACGTCCGCATGTATCCCGTGCCACCCGACGTGCTCTAGAAGGTGTAAGTCAACTACCCTGGCCAGCAAGATCTCCGGATCTGTCCCCCATTGAGCATGTTTGGGACTGGATGAAGCGTCGTCTCACGCGGTCTGCACGTCCAGCACGAACGCTGGTCCAACTGAGGCGCCAGGTGGAAATGGCATGGCAAGCCGTTCCACAGGACTACATCCAGCATCTCTACGATCGTCTCCATGGGAGAATAGCAGCCTGCATTGCTGCGAAAGGTGGATATACACTGTACTAGTGCCGACATTGTGCATGCTCTGTTGCCTGTGTCTATGTGCCTGTGGTTCTGTCAGTGTGATCATGTGATGTATCTGACCCCAGGAATGTGTCAATAAAGTTTCCCCTTCCTGGGACAATGAATTCACGGTGTTCTTATTTCAATTTCCAGGAGTGTAGAACAGCTCGACATAACAGAAGAGGAGAAAATGCGGCGCCTGGTTGGCTTCGTGGATTCTGTTGTTGATAGGCTCGTTATCAGCGTATCAGTTGACACTTCCAGAACTGAAATGTATTTCTCGGTTTCGGATAAGGAAGGAGCTAAGAGATTACCGGACGACTTACTGTAATTAATACTTTCAGTGGCTTTAGTATTCAACAGTACGGTGAAACCCCTGCAGTATGCTTTTGCATTACACACAGCCCGCTTAGAAAAATTACCCTATGTTTATTTTCATGACTCTTGTTTGTAATAAGAATACTATGTCAGGTGAGAACGAGTGCATTTTATACTTTCCGTCTGGTCACCTAATACGCGCGCGGTAGTGCTGAGGTTTCTCCGAATATTATTTCATTCTCTTTAAAAATTAAATGTCAGCAAAGCTATTATGTTTCTTTGGTAGTCTCTTTTTACGTCTTGTCCAGCACTATCGCTCAGTCTATGTGTGGTGTCACCGCGAGACACCACACTTGCTAGGTGGTAGCTTTAAATCGGCCGCGGTCCATTAGTACATGTCGGACCCGCGTGTCGCCACTGTCAGTAATTGCAGACCGAGCGCCACCACACGGTAGGTCTAGAGAGACGTACTAGGACTCGTCCCAGTTGTACGACGACTTTGCTAGCGACTACACTGACGAAGCCTTTCTCTCATTTGCCGAGAGACAGTTAGAATAGTCTTCAGCTAAGTCCATGGCTACGACCTAGCAAGGCGCCATTAACCATTTCTAGAGAGTCTCACTTGTATCATCAAGAATGCTGTATACAAATGATGGATTAAAGTTAAGTATTCCAGCAGCTACGTACTTTTCTCTATAGCATTCATTCCGTATCCTGTTTCAGACTTAAGCAAGCCTGCGTGAATTAAACGCGTGCCTTTCGGTTACCCGTCACTGTGGACTGGCTGTCTTGTCAGTCCACAACACTATGTGCGTGTAACACAGCATAAAACGTATCCTTATGATCGTACTTGACTGTCCTGGTTACAGCTTGGCTTCCGTTCCACGCGAAAATCCAATGAGATTCAAACAGACGCGGAAGAATACATGGCGTAATATTTACATCACGCTTATTCTTATGATGAACAGAGTATTGAACACGTTCGAAGTCACTAAGTTCTCCCGAGCGAACCATACTGCTGTTTCTGCTTCTACACTGGCAACACAATAGACTCCGCTGTCTTTTGTTCTGGCAGTCTCTCTCTCGTAATATGTACAGACCAGTTCCGCGTTACATAGGACTGTCGGGATACTTTTGATCAAGCAGTATACTTTGTTTCGCAAAAGCGTGTCTAGAGATTGACGCAAAACACATGCATGCAAAATAAGGTTCTCTTCCCAAAAGGACGTCTATGGCAACAGTACACCCACCAGTGTTAGAATTCTTCTAACACTGATTCACACTGAATGCCAATGGAATAGAAGGCAACGAACCGTCAAATGGACGTTTTATCACTCTAGTCTGATGATCAACATAACGCTACTTCACTTATCCCAGTGCCGAACGAGGTAACGAGATACCGTCAGTGTACAAAAAGTCGGAATGTAGTGTCAGGATCAGTGTATTAGCAATGCCTTATTAATGGGTAAAGTAAAATTCATAAGGGATGTTCTTAACAAAGGTAGAATGGTACATTTTCTACACTATTGAGGCGTGAAATAATAGAGAGTCACACATCAAATAACGTTCATATTTACTTTATTCATTGTGTTTTGGTTTGTTTCTAAGAATGGTGCTAATATTATGTCATACATTTGGCAACTATATTATGGAAGCATGCCCAAAATGACACGTTACTTACACTGTGCTTTAGCAGTCTCAGCGTCCAAAAATCTTGTCACATGTATATGTGTGCCGTAGTACCACTATGATACGTCTTAAAAGACTTAATATCCTCTTATCACATCCATGAGCTATAACTAAAATAGAATGAATTATTTATCAATCTCAAATGTGGAACAATATCATGCAAAATAATAAAATTTTAGTAATGAATAGTTTCCTCAGAATCAGGTGACAAAGATTGCATAGCAGAGAACACGCACAAATCCTAAGACAATAGTTTTTTTTATATTTTTGATGTAAAAAGTAGAAGTTTTAGTATAAAAAGGGATATAGCATTGATTGATTTGCATAAAACAGTTTTGCAGAGGCACAGCAGACGACCATGTATTTGGCTCTGCGAACGATATTATAGGCCTACACCGTCCGTTTGCGTCATTCTGTTGTAGAATTATGGGACCTGTTTCATGATCAGTATTATGAACTTTTTATAGAAAGGAAAGTCACTTTTGTAGATTTTGTGAACAGTGATCTACCTCAACACAGCTCACTGCAGTTGTCCTTGTATTCCGGAGCGCCGTAGACAGTGGCGCCCAGGTTTTAGCCACCCACCTTGACTAACTTAGGGATCCGATACCTCTTCACAATGTCATTTAGTTGACGAAACACGAGCTTGCTGAATATCGGACCAGAAATATGACGGGCCTTGGACTTCAGGCAGATCTAACACATTTGCCTTAACAGGACGAAATCAACAGATACGCTGAAGAGCCAAAGAAACTGGTACACCTGCCTAATATCGTGTACGGCCCCAGCGAGCAGACAGAAGTGCCGCAACACGACGTGTCATGGACTCAACTAATGTCTGCAGCAGTGCTGGAGGGAATTCACACCGTGAATCCTGCAGGGCCCCCCATAAATCCGTAATAGTACGAGGG
Source organism: Schistocerca cancellata (assembly GCF_023864275.1). NCBI lineage: Eukaryota > Metazoa > Arthropoda > Insecta > Orthoptera > Acrididae > Schistocerca > Schistocerca cancellata. The sequence goes on along the minus strand of NC_064628.1, from coordinate 600,312,402 downwards.
GGTGGAGATCTCTTCTGAACAGCATGTTGCAAGACACCCCAGATTTGCTCAATAATGCTCATGTCTAGGAAGTCTGATGGCCAGCGGAAGTGTTTAAACTCAGAAGAGTGTTCCTGGAGTCACTGTGTAGTAATTCTGGACGTGCGGGGTGTCACATTGTCCTGCTGGAATTGCCCAAGTCCGTCGGAATGCAAAATGGACATGAATGGACGCAGTTGATCAGACAGGATGCTTACGGACGTGTCACCTCTCAGAGTCGTGTCTAGATGTGTCACTCTAACTGCAAACGCCTCACCCCATTACAGAGCCTCCAGCAGCTTGAACAGTCCTCTGGTGACATGAAGGTTGTCTCCATACCCATACACGTTCACCCGCTCGATACAATTTGAAACGAGACTAGTACGACCAAGCAACATGTTTCCAGTCGTCAATAGTCCAATGTCGGTGTTGACGGGCCCAGGAGAGGCGTAAAGCTTTGTGACGTGCAGTCATGAAGGTTTCGCGGGTGGGCCCTCGCCTCCGAAAACCCAAATCGATGATGTTTTGTTGAATGGGTCGCACGCTGACAATTGTTGATGGTCCAGCATTGAAATCTGCAGGAGTCTGCGGAAGGCTTGTAGTCTGCCACGTTGAACGATTCTCTTCAGAAGTCGTTGTTCCCGTTCCTGCAGGGTCTTTTTTCGGCCGCAGCGATGTCTGAGATTTTATGTTTTACCGGATTCTTGAAATTCACAGTACACTCGTGAAATGGTCCTACGGGGAAATCCTCACTTCATCCGTACCTCGGAGATACTATGTCCCATCGCTCGTGCGCCGACTATAACACCACGTTCGCACTCGCTTAGATCTTGATAACCTGCGATTGTAGCAGCAGTAATCGGTCTCACAACTGCGCCAGCCACTTGTTGCCTTATTTAGGTGTTGCCGACCGTAGCGCCGTATTCTACCTCTTAACATATCTCTGTATTTGTATACGCATGCCAGTTTCTTTGATGCTTCAGTGTACAATGGCGTGATGCGACCGTTTTTCCGAAAACAGTCATGTAACAAACGCAGATTCGTTATGAAATACACATTTGGTCGGAATATCTAATTGACTATGAGGAAAATGATAAACAGCAGTACTAGTGATTGTTGGTAACTGACTAATGTAACATTACTCTTCACGTACTCTGGATTCAGATTTACATACCTTGCAGAAGTGAGAGAACGTTGTAAGCATTGTGGATGGTGCAGGAACAGGAAGGTTGGCCACCACCCTTAGAGCAACTTCGTAGAATGCCTCTCGAGAGAGAGGCGAGGGTTAACCGCCCACAGTCCGGCAGTCCTTTGTGACACGGCCCCGAGGACGCCTAAATCTTCGTGGACACAGAGATAGGACCTCCTGTGGCGGTAGCCCTCACCGCCAACATTTTACAGCCTAGAAAGAGAGAAACATTTTAAGAGAAAGCACTATTATGCATAAAAGCAGGAAGCAGAATCTTTCTCCAGACAGCATCCGACGGCCTAGATAAACATCTTGAAAGTGGAACTGGGTCCCACAGTTTCGGGCCTTTGAAGGCATGAGACACCACTAGACATGTCAGCTCCATAAAAAAAACGAATGATCACAAAACTTACGAATCGCCGGGATTAATTCACTTAAATAAACTAAAGTTCGGACAGAGATGTTTGTCTTTTCCCGCGAAAATTTCCCCGTAGGCCACACACAGAGGCAGAGGGAGGGAGAGGGAGAGAGAACAACTTTTTTCTCTTTGAGACAGTAAGATGAACGTTATTGGTCAACCAAATAGCGGAGAGCCCAGGTAAGGGGACTGGAATGTTCAAAGGGGCATTTTTATGGGTTTGCTCTCGGAAGACCTGGAGCCCGGCCAATATGAATTCATTAAGCAACCAAAATGTTGGACTGTGAGTTTTACTTGTAGTAAATATTTGAGCAGAAATCATTTCAACTCCATTCTGAACTGCTGGCCGAAGTGGCCGTGCGGTTCTAGGCGCTACAGTCTGCATCCTAGCGACCGCTACAGTTCGAATCCAGCCTCGGGCATGGATGTGTGTGATGTCCTTAGGATAGTTAAGTTTAATTAGTTCTAAGTTCTAGGGAACTGATGACCTCAGAAGTTAAGTCGCATGATGCTCAGAGCCATTTGAACCATTTTTTCCATTTTCTACTGCTACTTCATCTAGGTCTTCGGAACTCTCCATCACTATATCATGCCTCTATTGACCTTTTACCACCAGACCTGATGTATAGATGGGCTTTGAGAAATTTCGAGTTGATCCGCACTTTCCTGTTGGTTCTACCAATGACTCATTTTGCAACCACTTTGACCTCCATCTACAACATTATCATGAGATTGAGCCACAATTGTGAGACGAGGTATAGGCAGACGAATTTTATAGTATTTCCCTCATTTCAAGCTTCACTTTCAAGGCCTTCAGCTCCAGCAACGGGTGTGATGTATTCCTTTCGGTAGTACTATCCGTTTACAGTTAACATCATGACGATCACTGGGTACTTCACTATTGCAATTAATTCATTTGTGCAATTATTAGCATCTTTCCCCAGACCTCTCTTATCAGCTATGCCAAGGCCTTATTATATAATTATTCCCATTGCTTGTAATTGCTTCGGCAATAACTTTATCACAATGAATCATAGTAATTGCAATTTTTGTCTCGTTTGGTAGTCATAAGCTTCTTCATTCATTATTTTGGAGGTCACCCTAAATTTTGCGTCGCCTGCCAGGCTTACAGCTCAATAAAACTCAGGCCACACTGCAGTGATAATTTTTCGTGCATCTGAAGACAGTATTTGGGGTCGTTACTGTTAATAATACATATAGGTGATCTAGTGGGTAACGTTATAAGCTACATGGGACGTTCTCAGACGATGCTGCTACCAACAGAGAGGTTGCAACGGCTATAGAATACGAGTAGTGAAATACGGAAGATCTGCGGAGAAGCGATAATTAGCATAGGGACTGCTAGTTGGTCTTGAAGCAAATGTAATGCATACCGCATATATAGGCGAAAATGTTCAGTGCTGTTCGATTATGCTGTTGGTGCTAGATCACCGAAAAGAGTACCAACTGCGAAATGCAAGATTAACCTTGCGGAGCGATCTAAATTGGAAAAAAAAACACATAAAACTGACTATAGGATTTCAGCGTGATATTCATTGGAAGAATCTTGAGGAAATGTGTTTCAACCACAAACGAAGTGGCTCACAGTATATTTGTAATACAAATTCCTCAATATTTCTCATTATTTTGTGCCTCTATCAGGTTGGAATAGTGGAAGAGATAGAGAAGCACCAACGAAGACCTGCACATTTCGTCATGGGTTCAAATGGCTCTGAGCACTACGGGACTTAACATCTATGGTCATCAGTCCCCTAGAACTTAGAACTACTTAAACCTAACTAACCTAAGGACAGCACACAACACCCAGCCATCACGAGGCAGAGAAAATCCCTGACCCCGCCGGGAATCGAACCCGGGAACCCGGGCGTGGGAAGCGAGAACGCTACCGCACGACCACGAGATGCGGGCAGTTTGTCATGGGATCGTTTAGTAAGCGTGTGACCGCTACGCAGCTACTCAGCAGCTTCCAGTGGCAGGAGCTACAAGGGACAATTAGTATCATGGACAGGTTTTAAATTCGTAATCCCGACAGCAGACGTTCCAAAGAGAATCAGGCAACGTATTACGGTGTCCAGCAGATGTCTTGTGAAATAATCACGACGACAAATTAAGAGGCATTAGAGCTGATATGGTGGTTTATCGACCGTCATTCTTTCCATGATGATGAAGAAATTGATGAAATGTATGATGAGATAAAAGAAATTATTCAGGTAGTGAAGGGAGACGAAAATTTAATAGTCATGGGTGACTGGAATTCGAGAGTGGGAAAAGGGAGAGAAGGAAACATAGTAGGTGAATATGGATTGGGGTTAAGAAATGAAAGAGGAAGCCGTCTGGTAGAATTATGCACAGAGCATAACTTAATCATAGCTAACACTTGGTTCAAGAATCATAAAAGAAGGTTGTATACATGGGAGAATCCTGGAGATACTAGAAGGTATCAGACAGATTATATAATGGTAAGACAGAAATTTAGGAACCAGGTTTTAAATTATAAGACATTTGCAGGGGCAGATGGGGACTCTGACCACAATCTATTGGTTATGAACTGTAGATTAAAACTGAAGAAACTACAAAAAGGTGGGTATTTAAGGAGATGGGAGATGGATAAAATGGCTAAACGAGAGGTTGTACAGAGTTTCAGGTAGAGCATAAGGGAACAATTGACAGGAATGGGGGAAAGAAATACAGTAGAAGAAGAATGAGTAGCTCTGAGGGATGAAGTAGTAAAGGCAGCAGAGGATCAAGTAGGTAAAAAGACGAGGGCTAGTAAATATCCTTGGGTAACAGAAGAAATATTGAATTTAATTGATGAAAGGAGAAAATATAAAAATGCAGTAAGTGAAGCAGGCAAAAACGAATACAAATGTCTCAAAAATGAGATCGACAGGCAGTGCAAAATGGCTAAGCAGGGATGGCTAGAGGACAAATGTAAGGATGTAGAGGCTTATCTCACTAGGGGTAAGATAGATACTGCCTACAGGAAAATTAAAGAGACCTTTGGAGAAAAGAGAACCACTTGTATGAATATCAAGAGCTCAGATGGAAACGCAGCTCTAAGCGAAGAAGGGAAAGCAGAAAGGTGGATGGAGTTTATAGAGGGTCTATACAAGGGCGATGTACTTGAGGACAAAATTATGGAAATGGAAGAGGATGTAGATGAAGATGAAATGGGGGATACGATACTGCGTGAAGAGTTTGACAGAGCACTGAAAGACCTGAATCGAAATAAGGCCCCGGGAGTAGACACCATTCCATTAGAACTACTGACGGCCTTGGGAGAGCCAGTCCTGACAAAACTCTACCATCTGGTGAGCAAGATGTACGAGACAGGCGAAATACCCTCAGACTTCAAGAGGAGTATAATAATTCCAATCCCAAAGAAAACAGGTGTTGCCAGATGTGAAAATTACCGAACTATCAGTTTAATAAGTCACAGCTGCAAAATACTAACACGAATTCTTTACAGACGAATGGAGAAACTGGTACAAGCCGACCTCGGGGAAGATCAGTTTGGATTCCGTAGAAATATTGCAACACGTGTGGCTATACTGACCTTACGACGTATCTTAGAAGAAAGATTAAGGAAAGACAAACCTACGTTTCTAGCATTTGTAGACTTAGAGAAAGCTTTTGACAATGTTGACTGGAATACACTCTTTCAAATTCTGAAGGTGGCAGGGGTAAAATACAGGGAGCGAAAGGCTATTTACAATTTGTTCCGAAACCTGATGGCAGTTATAAGAGTCAAGGGGCATGAAAGGGAAGGAGTGGTTGGGAAGGGAGTGAGACAGGGTTGTAGCCTCTCCCCGATGTTATTCAATCTGTATATTGAGCAATCAGTAAAGATAACGAAAGAAAAATTCGGAGTAGGTATTAAAATCCATGGAGAAGAAATAAAAACTTTGAGGTTCGCCGATGACATTGTAATTCTATCAGAGACAGCAAAGAACTTGGAAGAGCAGTTGAACGGAATAGACAGTGTCTTGAAAGGAGGATATAAGATGAACATCAACAAAAGCAAAACGAGGATAATGGAATGTAGTCGAATTAAGTCGGGTGATGCTGAGGGAATTAGATTAGGAAATGAGACACTTAAAGTAGTAAAGGAGTTTTGCTATTTGGGGAGGAAAATAACTGATGATGTCCAAGTAGAGAAGATATAAAATGTAGACTGGCGATGGCAAGGAAAGCGTTTATGAAGATAAGAAATTTGTTAACATCGATTATAAATTTGTGTCAGGAAGTCGTTTCTGAAAGTATTTGTATGGAGTGAGGCCATGTATGGAAGTGAAACATGGACGATAAATAGTTTAAACAAGAAGAGAATAGAAGCTTTCGAAATGTGGTGCTGCAGAAGAATGCTGAAGATTAGATGGATAGATCACATAACTAATGAGGAGGTATTGAATAAAACTGGGGAGAAGAGGAGTTTGTGGTACAACTTGACAAGAGAAGGGACCGGTTGGTAGGACATGTTCTGAGGCATCAAGGGATCACAAATTTAGCATTGGAGGGCAGCGTGGAGCGTAAAAATCGTATAGGGAGACCAAGAGATGAATACACTAAGCATATTCAGAAGGATGTACGATGCAGTAGGTACTGGGAGATGAAGAAGCTTGCACAGGATAGGGTAGCATGGTGAGCTGCATGAAACCAGTCTCAGGACTGAAGACCACAAGAATAAACAATTATTTCCATGCACAAATTGTTAACGGAACAGGTTAGAGGCAAAATGATAATGGTACGAGAATTACCATTTGCGACACACCATAAAGTGTCTTAGGGTGTATAGGCGCCGCGCGGGAGTAGCCGAGCGGTCTGAGGCGCTGCAGTCATGGACTGTGCGGCTTGTTCTGGCGGAGGTTAGAGTCTTCCCTCGGGCATGGGTGTGTGAGTTTGTCCTTAGGATAATTTAGGTTAAGTAGTGTGTAAGCTTAGGGACTGATGACCTTAGCAGTTAAGTCCCATAAGAATTCACACACATTTGAACATTTGACCTTTTTTTTTTTTTTTTTTTTTTTTGTATAGGCATATATGTACCATGAACATCACCATCGTCTGAAGCCAGGGAGCGCATGACGTGTGCATCTCCGTTAAATATCCATACGTGGAATTTGCCCTCTTGGCGTAACTTTATTGAAATGACAATCATTTATTAGTATGTATTTAGATGCAATGTAATTTCGTGGGGGAATACTCTTAATCAGATAGTTGAATACGTTATTTAATAATGTGAAGCGCCATTCATTAACAACATTTCACATCACGACAAAATAACGGACAGTTTTTCTGCTGGTTTAAATGAAATCAAAGTACCAGCTGTAGCAGTTCGCACTACAAACGGTAGGACACCTTTCCGAGCATGACACTATCAACATGTGCGATTTTCAGAATGTGTATTCAGAATTGTCGCTTTGTAATTGGAAGAAGGGAGCAACATTATAAGAAAATTAGTGGTTCAGCTTCCGTGCCGTTAAGCTATCACGCTACAATGATTTTGGGCGTCCACCTGATAGCATATAAAGGATCACATATATATCTCGCTTTCCATCCTCTGCAATCATTTTTTTCTTCATAACAACGTTTAGGCCAACTTGCATAGTACCAATATCGCTTTCGAATTTTGAGTAATCAGGAATACACAGTTTAATCACATAATATGCACATATATTCACTACTATGCCTCTGAAAAGAAATTTCAAGTTATAATGGAACGTGTGCCAAAACGATCATCTTATTTACAACAAACAGCACCATAATAAATCTTTCAAAACTTTCATTTGTCACACCAAAGCAACGTTCACATCGTTTTCACAAAAAACCCTAGAAAATGTGACAACTTTTTGAAAATGGCTAATTTTCCCGCACAATTACATAATTTCAACGATAAATTACTAGTTCGGCCGTCTTCGACCACCTTAATAACTACAAGATATACAATAATCATCACATCAAGAAGCAAGGTGCAAGGAAATGCTGCTATGGCGTAATATGTATGGCTCCGCCTTTATATTACACTGCACAACAAAATCGAAGGATCACTTTTTGAAAATCTCTAATTGTCTCATAGTATGATGCATAAGCTTGAATTTTGGTTCAAAGGTGTCTACAAACGTCCACTGTAACGGCGAAAAAGCGTCGCTCTGTGCCATGTCCATCTGCAGACTTAGTCTAAATCAAGTGAGAAAACATGAAAAACTTAATGTAAGTGGCCATCCGCCCTCGTTCTTTTGATTATCAAAGCGCACTTAACATATAAGACAATTTATCAGAAGATCTTTTAACTGCAAAATTGGCGTGATCACCTCCTAAATCTCGTAATACACCTAGAATTATCGTGATCTCCATTTAATTTTTATGTTACTTCGAATTTCTTAATAAAAAATAAAGAAAGAGAATACAAGAATCAAGTAGGATTACCTCTGTGACTAAATGTTAACTTAGAAATCAACAGAGATCTGCATTTGTTTTTAAATTATTTGAATGCCGAAGATGGCAAGTCAACTGGGATCACAAATATAATGTAACAAAGAAATGCATATAGCAAACTACAGGTGGTCTGTATTTAATTTGGAGTTGGACATCAATTAATGGCCGAAATTCACTTAACTAAACACATGAAATACGTATACATGTAAGTATTTTATATGAAAAGAAATCACGTAAACGTTAAAATATTAGTGGACATGCAAATAAATTGTATCCAACAGCCTTGACAAAATGGAACATCCTTTGATGATAAGAACAAGAAACATTACATGAATTTAAAAACAAGCACATAGACCATATCAAAGAACATATTAAAAATGCAAAACGGTATTAAAAGTTGTGCAGAATTTAATTTTCGTGGGCACTACAGTTGCTTTAAAAGATCTGATATTAGTTTTTCGTAGGGGAACGTGAAGTTTCACAAGAAGATCACCGTATTTTTTGAACAGGGGAGGCACTCCATTTTGAGAAGGGGCTTTGCCTCACTGCAGTGTACTGATGACTGTGCAGTATATGTACATGATCGCTCTAAGCTTGTGGTTATAGCTTGGTATCAGTGCCTACCAATTTTAATTGTATATTACAGCACTGAGGATGGTCACTAAGTGACCGAAAATCAATTTTGCTGACAATAAAACAACAAAATACGGCCAATGATGTTTCTCCTTCCAATTCTATCCAATATTTGGTCGTGGTGCACACAACACGCCATGGAGTCTCCAATGAATATCATTTTTATCTATTGCAGCGAATTTTACTTTTAATTAAAAACTATATATATATATATATATATATATATATATACATATATATATATATATATATATATATATATATATTCAACATGACTTTCACACAGGCTAGTCTTAGTGTGGTTTAGTGTTTCCAGTACTCGGTTAGTAAGCAAGCAAGTGCATAGCTAGTATACGTTTTACTAGTTCATTAGTACATGCATTCTACTATCGACATCACTGTAGTTCCCAGAATGATATTTTCACTCTGCAGCGGAGTGTGCTGTGATGTGAAACTTCCTGGCAGATTAAAACTGTGTGCCGGACCGAGACTCGAACTCTGGACCTTTGCCTTTCGCGGGCAAGTGCTCTACCATCTGAGCTAACCAAGCACGACTCACGCCCCGTCCTCACAGCTTTACTTCTGACTTGGCCAAGAAACACCAACCACGTAATTTGTCAGCCATTAAGTCGGACAAACATTCCCTCTGATGCAAACACATAATTTTCAGCCACATAAAAGCGTCCTGAAGCTGAAGCCCCTTTTCTTTTCTTTTTTTTTTTTTTTTTTTTTATTACGGATCTTTCTCTTCGACATGTGGTGCTGTTACACACCATCCTACGGGATGTGTAATTGTTCTTACATTGCTCCATTTAATCCACCAAGAATTCTGTCGACAGTGTAAGTTACAAGCCTGATTATCATGACAATGGAAACGCGACCGTGTTCTGTTTGCTCTTCTTGTAAGTGACATTTCCACTTCGTTCTCAGACTATTTTGCTACAAACTAACATTTCATTTCAATGCTATCTTAGAAAAGATTGGTTGCACAATAACTTTGGCGCTACCATTTCCTTTCCTTTTCTTATTTCTTTTTGAGGTTGTAAATCACATTTTCTTGCGTCTAAGTCGTCAGTTTCTGTTAATTCCACTAATTTCACGTCAATAGGCTGATGGATTTCGGCACTTACAGCCGAATTCCTGGCATTATTGGTGCTCTCTCCATTTACCATGGGTGTTGTTCTACTGAATCATCACTCGCATTTTTCACCTGTAGCTTTAAGCAGCTAGAAGGTATCTGCCCCTTTGTAGCTTCCTAACCATACCTACAAATTTCTCCGTTTTCACTTAACATCACTTTGCTACGTCCCATATCGATTACGGCCTTGTTATGCTTAGGAAACCTATTCCAAGAATGACGTCGGTTTCTGTGTTAGGCACCACGAACAGACTCAGAAAGTTTGTGTCCCTAACAGACAAATTCAAGACTGATTTGTTTATTTATCTCAGAGCTTTTTCCGAAATCACTCCTCATATTGCTGTTTTTTGTACTTTCAACATTGATGCAGTTACACACTTATCACTTGTTTTGTATAACTTTCAGAAATGGCCGATAACTGGCTTCCACTGTCTAAGATAGCTTCTCCTTTACTTCACCTATTAGGTTTCCTACTATTAGATACCAGTCATATTTCTGTCTTGTGTCCAATTCTTCGAACAGTAGTTCCCTTAAATCGTCACAGTCAAGTAATTTGATATGACTGTTTCGGGTTTCATGAGTGGGTTTATGTAGTGTTTCCCACAGTGCAATCTAGTCTTTTTTTTTTCATTCCCTTCGTCCCTCCAGGTCCGGTGGACGAAGTTCTACAATTTGATCTCCTTGCTCAGCATTGCACTGAACATTCCCATTTCACTGGAATTTGGTTCCATTGTTTTTACAGTCACCATTCTAGTTACACATTGAATATTCTGCTTGCAGAATTGCTGACCGTTGTATGGTGGCCCGCTTCTGTTTCCATTCCAATTATTTTGTCTTTTCAAGTTTTCTTCGTTGCGGTTATCATTGTTATTATTGCTGCGTAGCTAATCGGAAGTAGCCTCTCTTTGTCTTCACATACACTGGCGTCCAAAATAAAGCAACAAACGGAAATTTTGCATAGTAGCGTTTATTTCGCCACAAAACAGTATAAATAGGTGATATTAAAGTAGAAACAATGTATAAAATACAGAACGTAAGCAATTGTAAGACGCATAACGGCAGATAAAAATGTTCTTCGTTTTTCTTTTTCAACTTAACGGATTTGTGCACACATTACAACAACTGGTTAATGTGTTCTGTATGGGGTGTGACCACCTCTGGCAGCAATACAGGCCAGCCAATGATGGTGCATGCTGTGAATGACATCAGCCGGCCCGAGTGGTCGAGCGGTTATAGGCGCTACAATCTGGAACCGCGCGACCGCTAAGGTCGTAGGTTCGAATCCTGCCTCGGGCATGGATGTGTGTGACGTCCTTAGGTTAGTTAGGTTTAATTAGTTCTAAGTTCTAGGGGCCTCATGACCAAAGAAGTTAAGTCCCATAGTGCTCAGAGCCATTTGAACCATTTTTTGAATGACATCATCAATCTGATGACGAGGCACTAACGGCCATTCTTCCTGCAGAGCCGCTCGCAAGCCTTGGAGAGTGGCTGGTGGATGCTGACGTGATGCAAGCCGCCTCGCTGGTGCATCCCAGGCATGCTCCATGGAATTCAAAACGGGGATAGCGAGCAGACCACGCCATGCGTGCAATAACTTTCGCTCCCAAGAAAACATTAACCACCCGTGCTGTATAAGGTCGAGAATTATCGTCCATCACCACGAAGTCTGGGCCCGCAGATCCTCGCAACAACCGCAAATGAGGTCCCAAGATCTTGTCACGATACCTGACACCAGTTAAACCTTGCCGATTCACCCGTACAATTTCATGATGAGGCGTCCGTGTAGTCAATACAATCCCTGCCTACACCATTAGGAACCCTCCTCGATATCGGTCTCTTTCCACAATGTTTTGTTCCCGAAAACGTGTTCCACGTTCCCTCTAGATGAGAATCCGTCAAGAAATGCTCTCTAGATCAAATCGGGACTCATCTGTGAAGAGAACATTGGCCCACTGTTCGACCGCCCAGGTGGCATGTTGACGACTGCAATCTAGATATTACCTTCTGTGAAGACGCGTCCGAGGTCAGATGCCAGTTGCCATGCAGTTCTAAGGCGGTAAAGTCGTGCTCTTACAGCCAAATAACGGTCCTCTCTTCATAGCATCCACAAGATTGTGTTATCTTTCTCATCATCTCTGCCACCACGCCTTCGAGATGCGCGCACACAAAATCAATTTTCTTTTTTTCCGGCCAATACAGCTGTATTGCCCCGGCAAATTGTTCAATAAAGGTTCGGGGATGCAGTGTGTTCCCCCCCCCCCCCTCTTGTTATAATATTGAAACTTTCCTATGCTCAAATATTTTTCATGGTCGAATGCCACTTCCGATTCTCTCCTGTTTCTCTCTTCTGTTATATTTAAACTCTCACACGAACGTGTGCTTTCTGTTCGTGTCATTTGTAGTTTGTAACGTGCTCACATTAGTGAAATATGTGTCACGTCTCCTTAGCGTTTTGAAGTTTGATATTTGTTGTTATTCCTGATTTTAGTGTGTTCACGCACTGGTTCTGGAAAATTTGTGGTAAGTTCCTGTGGGATCAACTCTGTGGTCATCGGTCCCTAGGATTACACGCTACTTAATCTAACTTAACGCTAAGGACAAAACACACACCGCTGCCCGAGGGAGCACTCTAAGCTCCGACGGGGGGAGCCGCGCGAACCGTGGCAAGGCGCCTCAAACCACGTGACTACACCGTGCAGCGCACTGGTTCTGTTTCTTGCTTACAGATTTCAGTTGTATTATATATTTGTCACCGGCCACTGTTGTACTGCTGGCGGCAGCACGGTCCTGTTATCATGGTACGTTATTTTCGATGTTTCTTGGGCCATCGCTTGGCCGCGAAGTGACGCTCGTTGTCTAAGAATTTGTAACATTACACTTGAGTGTGACCGAATCCTGCATATGCGTACCAGAACCGACAGAGGACTCTTTCTTTTCAAACCTTAAGAGTAGCCTCTGCTCTAATCCCTTCTCAATGCCTCGGTTCTTTACACCTTGATCTTCAGCTGTTAGCAGGTCTGGAGATCGCACTTTTTCCTGTTCCAGTTTCTCTATCCTGCAGTGCACATTGCTGAGAACAGTTTTGCCTGCTTCCGCAGTGGTTCTGGCTTCTGCTCGAGCTTCTTACGCGATATGCTTCGCTCCTCGTGCGATGATTTTCGTTTTCTTTGCTTGCCTTCTTGCTTCTGAAACATCTTGTCTCATTTCTGCTCGAAATACCAACATGTATTTTCGAGAGGATCTATCTTTCTTCCTTTCCCACTCTGATTTCCCTTCAAAACGAATATCTTTCTTCCTGTCTCCTCTTCTACTTTTGGGAGGACGACGGTTCAATCCCGTCTCCGGCCATCCTGATTTAGGTTTTCCGTGATTTCCCTAAATCGTTTCAGGCAAATTCCGGGATGGTTCCTTTGAGAGGGCACAGCCGATTTCCTTCCCAATCCTTCCCTAACCCGAGCTTGCGCTCCGTCTCTAATGACCTCGTTGTCGACGGGACGTTAAACACTAACCACCACCACCACCACCATCTTCTACTTTCTTTATTTGTTCTTGTGTCTTTTTAACCTCTGTTTGGGTCTTGTTAATTTCTGTTCATACTTCTGTTCATGACTTCTTACATTCCTCTTCCGTTTCCTGTCTCGTCTCCTTCAAATAATCGAGAAGGCATGATACAACACTACCCTGCTTTTTCTCTTGTGCTGCACTCCCTCCATCCAAACTGACGGGTGAGGGTCTCCCTTCATGCGCCCATGGTCTTTGTCTAATATCTTGCGACTTTATCGGCTCGTCGGACTGTCTCACCCGGCAGCACATTACGGAGGCCCGCTGTAACACCTTCTCAGTGCTTTCGGACTATCGGACTCACTTTCCGGATAGTTCTGCACAGAAACTGCTGTTTCTACATGCTTCCGCGTTTGTTCCTCTATCTGATGGACAGTCCATTATCTGTTCACCATGATGTCATTTAGATAAACAAACTCCCTGCCTGTGTCTTCCACTACATCTTCTCTTACTACTCGGTTTTCTGGCATTTCTATTCTGTTCCTTCTCTTAGCGAGCTTCACTACGAGTTAACATGAACACTGTAATCTATTTTTTGCACGCACATACATGAAAATATTGGTCGCAAAAATAAAAAAATTCCTATGTGCTAACAGAATCTACTATAAAACGGACTAATGGTTCCCGATACATTACACTATCCTAACACTGGAAAATCACTATCCTAGCACGCGTAGTACATTAAACAACAATGCGACAACAAAACAACGATGAGAAAAAAAATAAAGCGGAATCACATCTCACAAAAAATTCTGAAAAAGAAATACTGGTTATGACGTAGCAGAGTATATGTACATTACTTATTCTACTGCATGAAGTTAATTTTTTAGTGTAAAATTACACAAAACTAGTAACAGCCCCTCACATTTAATTTTATACTACTGAGATCTTTGTTGTCTATTATTCCGGTATCTACAAAAATTTCATTGACACAATTCAGTCCTAACGTGACCAGAAGATTACTGTTTTTGTAATATCCTGGCAGGGTCGACATATTTTTAACACGGGGGATGTATAGTGATTTTAATATGTTGCGACCTGACAAGCCCTGTTATGGTTGACCATATTTAGATGTTAGACAAAACTTATTTAATTGATCCTAATTGATTAATGTTCTTAATAACCTGTTCAGGATCAAGTCTAACTCTAGTTAAATAAGAACAACAGAATGCTGTCAAGATATTTGTTACAAAAATTCAAGGACTTTGCAAAATAGTATCCATTCAACTACAACTTTCAGTTAATTCTACTGGTGAGACTAAATTTAAGACTGGTGCAACACCTATCTTCTATGCAAAACTCGTGCCCCTGTTTTCATGACAGGAACACTTAAATGGTTGCTACTACCCAGTTTCTTTGTCAGTAAAAACCTCCACCTTGGTTGGTGCTGATAAGAAATAGTTCAGAGAACAATTTAGTGGAACTGAACACTTTTATCATTATGGTTCCCTATTTCTGAAGCCGTGGTCCGTAAATCAGCATGAATAGTCGAGTAAAGATCTGCAGAAGTCTGCGTTGGTCCTGAGGCAAAGTATGTTGTTGTTGTTGTTGTTGTTGTTGTTGTTGTGGTCTTCAGTCCTGAGACTGGTTTGATGCAGCTCTCCATGCTACTCTATCCTGTGCAAGCTTCTTCATCTCCCAGTACCTACTGCAACCTACATCCTTCTGAATCTGTTTAGTATATTCATCTCTTGGTCTCCCTCTACGATTTTTACCCTCCACGTTGCCCTCCAATACTAAACTGCTGATGCCTTGCCGGCCGCGTTGGCAGAGCGGTTCTAGGCATTTCAGTCCGGAACCGCGCGATTGCTACGGTCGCAGGTTCGAATCCTGCCTCGGGCATGGATGTGTGTGATCTCCTTAGGTTAGTTAGGTTTACGTAGTTCTACGTTCTGGAGGACTGATGACTTCAGATGTTGAGTCCCGTAGTGCTCGGAGCCATTTGAACCATTTGGTGATCCCTTGATGCCTCAAAATATCTCCCACCAACCGATCCCATCTCCTAGTCAAGTTGTGCCAGAAATTTCTCTTTTCTCCAATTCTATTCAGTACCTTCTCATTAGTTATGTGCAGATATAAATTTACCTATACAGAAGATCTGTGGCTGGGTCGGAAAACTTCTACGTTCGATGTTACTCAAGTATAGAGTCTGTTGACGAGTCAAGACGATCTGCTTGCACACTTGCCAGGAGCAGACACTTAACTCAAGTGCAGTCATAAGTGAGCATTTCGTAATGCCTAAACCTGAATAGAGAAAGAAAATCTGCTACAAGTGGAAAAATGGCACCTCCTCAGACTAAGTTTGATAGTGACTACTGAACGCTTTGCTAGCAATGTCCGGTACAAGTATACACTATCCAGCGATGTGCACCGGCTGGACACCAAGCTGAGTGTCATCCGATGCATTCTGCCCCATATTAGCAAACCTCGGTTCACTAATGTGGGCTCTCAACTCAGCCAATGATGGCCTTCGTTAGAACGTGAGTTCCTCCCACACTTTCTAGACATGAAACTGCTGGCCACCCCCAAGCATTTCTCACGAAATATTCTAGGAGCTTCTCTACCAATTTAAAGTAACGTCTGCGTCAAGAGCTAAGCTAATAACAAGGCCTCCTTGATACAGCAGCGGGAAGTGCTATGCATTCTGTGTGGGAAGAATTCTTAACTGCTGATTTCCAGGTGCCTGTGTAGTGGCAGGAGACGTATTCCAATGGGGCTGACAAACCTGTAGCCATTTCCTGTTAGATGGCTACTTTCACGGCCCTCTTTCAAGTTTCGCCTGTGCCCCTGACAACAAGAGGCAATGCTCGCTAGACCACTCCAAAGGACAGATTTGCAGTGGCCAGTAAAATTCTGCCCTTCGGCCACTGAGAAAAAACTCCCAGCTTGCCCTCGACCTGCCAGAAGTCTGTCGCTTCCTTAGTCTCTCACGCTATCCTAACCAGCGAAAAATTTCTTTCGTAAAGCATGCAGTACTATAGTTGTAAGTGTAAAACTGTCCAGTATCAACCAGTATGACTAATAAATTGACAACCCCACCTATCCATCAATCCCAAACATGTAAATACGTTAATCTAATCGACAAGATTAATCACATTAATTGATCAGATAAGGAGGCAAAATAAAAGTCAAGCCTTACAAGACAGTGCATTATTATAGCCAAGATAGACACGAAGCCCACACCCACTACAGTAGTACAACTTAATATACCAACTAGCTCCACAGATGATGAAGAGATTGAATGAGGTAAAAGAAATTATTCTGATACTTAAGAGAGAGGGATTGTGATTGGGTACTGTAATTCGATAGTAGGAAAAGGAAGAGACAGAAAAATAGTAGCGAATATGGGCTGGGGGAAAGAAATGAAACAGGAAGCCATCTGATAGAATTTTATACAGGGCGTAATTTAATCATCGTTAACACTTTCTTTAAAGGGAGTTGTATACATGGAGACATTGGAAACACTGGAAGATTTCTAACTGGTAATATGAAGGGAAGATAAAGATTTTGGAACCAGATTTTAAATTGCAAGACATTTCCAGGGGTAGATGTGTACTCTGATTACGATGTATTGATTATGAACTGTAGATTAAAACTAAAGAAAATTCAAAAAAGTAGGAAATTAAATATACTCGACGTGGTAAGTTGAAAGAAGCAGAGGTTGTTGAGGGTTCCAGAGGGAGCACTAGACAACATATGGCTAGAACAGGAGGAAGGAATACTGTAGAAGACGAATAGCAGAGCTTTTAGAGATGAAATAGTGAATTCAGCATACTATGAAATAGGTAAAAAGACAAGGCCTAAAAGAAAACCTTAGATAACGTATGAGATACTGAATTTAATTGATGAGAGGATAAATTATAAAGAATGCAGCAAATGAAGCAGGCGAAAGGGAATACAAACGTATACAGAAAAAAATTGTCAGGAAGTGCAAAATGGCTAAGATGGAATGGCTACAGGTCAAACGTAAGGATGTAGAGGGATATTTCACTAGGGGAAAGATAGATACCGCTTACGGAAAATTAAAGAGGCCTTTCGAGGAAAGAGAAGCAGCTGTGTGAATATCAAAAGCTCAGATGGAAAAACAGTCCTAAGCAAAGGAGGGCAGCTAAAAGTTTGAAGGAGTATGGTTCAAATGGCTCTGAGCACTATGGGACTTAACATCTATGGTTATCAGTCCCCTAGAACTTAGAACTACTTAAACCTAACTAACCTGAGGACAGCTCACAACACCCAGTCATCACGAGGCAGAGAAATTGAAGGAGTATATAGAGGATCTAAGTAAAGGAAGTGAACCAGAAGGCTATGTTATAAAAATGGAAGAGGATGTAGATGAAGATCAGGTGGGAGATTCGACACAGCAGCGAAAGACCTAAATC
The DNA here is from genome assembly GCF_023864275.1 of Schistocerca cancellata. Lineage (NCBI taxonomy): Eukaryota > Metazoa > Arthropoda > Insecta > Orthoptera > Acrididae > Schistocerca > Schistocerca cancellata. Next base: position 600,294,613 of record NC_064628.1, on the reverse strand, counting down.
GAAACAAGGCTGCGGGAGCACACAGCATTCTGTGAGAGCTACTGTTAGCCTTAGGAAAGCCAGCCATGACAAAACTCTTCCATCTCGTGAGTAAGAATCACGAGACAGGAGAAATACCATCATACTTCAAGAAGAATTTTTTAATTCCAATTCCGAAGAAAGCAGGTGCTGACTTTTTTTAATATTACCGAACTATTAGCTCAATAACTCATGGTTGCAAAACACTGACACAAATTCTTTACATAAGACTAGAAAACTGGTAGAAGCCGAACTCGAGGAAGATCAGTGTGGATTCCAAAGAAATGTAGGAAAACCTGAGCAATCCTGAAGGTACGACTTGTCTTTGAAGATAGATTAAGGAAAGGCAAACCTACGTTTTTTATCTTAGCGTAAGCTTTTTCAAGAGTTGAGGGACATGGAAGGGAAACAGTGGTGCAGAAGGGAGAAAGACGTGGTTGTAGCTAATTCCGATGTTATTCAATCTATGCACTGAGTAAGCAGTAAAGGAAACCAAAGAAAAATTTGGAACAGGAATTAACGTTCAGGAAGAAAAAACAAAAATTTAGAGGTTTGCAGATGAGACTATAATTTTGTCAGGGACAGCAAAGTGCTTGGAAGCACTGTTGAACGGAATGGATAATGTCCTGAAAGGAGAACATACGATGAACATCAAGAAAAGAAAAGCAATGAAAATGGAATATAGTAGAAGAAATCAAATGATGCTGAGGAACTTAGATTAGGAAACGAGATACTTAAAGTATCAGATGAGTTTCGTTTTTGGGCAACAAAAACTCACGATGGACGATGCAGAGAGTATGTAAAATTTAAACAGGCAATGGTAAGAAAAGCGTTTTTGAACAAGAGAGATTTAAGTGTTAGGAAGTCTTTTCTGAATGTAATTGTGTGGTGTGTAGCCATGTATGAAAGTGAAACATCGACGATAAACGGTATAGACAACAACGGAACAGAGGTTTCTGAAATGCGATGCTGCCGAGGAATTCTGAAGATCAGATGGTAGATCGCGTAAACAATGATGTGGTACTGAGAATAACTGGAGAAAAAAGAAATTAGTGTCACAACCTGACAAGAAGAAGAAGGGATCCATTGAGAGGACACATTCTGTTACATTAAGGGATCACCAATTTAGTATAGGAGGGAAGTGTTAGGGACAGGGGGCGACGGGCGGTGGGAGGGGGGGGGGGAATCGTATACGGAGACCAAGAGTGAACACGCGAACAGAGTAGCGAGGAGAGCTGCTTCAAAACGGTCTTCAGACTAAAGACCACAACAACATACATGTGCCTTACAAACAGGTGACGCATCAACTCTAACGTATTTTGATCGAAACCATATGAGGAAGTATACACCTAAACTCCAAGAAGACAGTTTTTGTATTGCCTTTGTGATGACTTAATTAAAGGAATCGTAATTACAAAGTTCTATTTTGATTGGTTAGCAGGTAGACTGGTTGAACATTATTTGTAGTTCAGTGAAATACACTATTGGCAATAAAATTGCTGCACCACGAAGATGACGTGCTACAGACGCGAAATTTAACCGACGGGAAGAAGATGCTGTGATATGCAAATGATTAGCTTTTCAGAGCAATCACACAAGGTTGGCGGCGCTAGCAAAACCTACAACGTGCTGACATGAGGAAAGGTTCCAACCGATTTCTCATACACAAATAGCAGTTGACCGGCGTTGCCTGGTGAGACGTTGTTGTGATGCCTCGTGTAAGGAGGAGAAATGCGTAGCATCACGTTTCCGACTTTGATAAAGGTCGGATTGTAGCCTGTAGCGATTGCTGCTCGCGTTGGTGGAGATCCAATGACTGTTACCAGAATATGGAATCGGTGGGTTCAGGAGGGTAATACGGAACGCCATGCTGGATCCCAACGGCCTCGTATCACTAGCAGTCCAGATGACAGGCATCTTATCCTAATGGCTGTAACGGATCGTGCAGCCACGTTTCGATCCCTGAGTCAACAGATGGGGACGTTCGCAAGACAACAACCGTCTGCACGAACAGTTCGACGACGTCTGCAGCAGCATGGACTATCAGCTCGGAGACCATGGCTGCGGTTACACTTGACGCTGCGTCACAGACAGGAGCGCCTGCGTTGGTGTACTCAACGACGAACCTGGGTGCACGAATGGCAAAACGTCATTTTTGCGGATGAATCCAGGTTATGTTTACAGCATCACGATGGTAGCATCCGTGTTTGGCGAAATCGCGGTGAACGCACATTGGAAGCGTTTATTCGTCATCGCCATACTGGCGTATCACCCGGCGTGATGTTATGGGGTGCCATTGGTTACACGTCTCGGTCACCTCTTGTTCGCATTGACGGTACTTTGAACAGTGGACGTTACATTTCAGATGTGTTACGACCCGTGGCTCTACCCTTCATGCGATCCCTGCGAAACCCTACATTTCAGCAGGATAATGCACGACCGCATGTTGCAGGTCCTGTAGGGGCCTTTCTGTATAGAAAAAGTTCGACTTCTGCCCTGGCCAGCACATTCTCCAGATCTCTCACCAATTGAAAACGTCTGGTCAATGCTGGCCGACCAAGTGGCTCGTCACAATACGCCAGTCACTACTCTTGATGAACTGTGGTGTTGTGTTGAAGCTGCATGGGCAGCAGGACCTGTTCACCCCATCCAAGCTCTGTTTGACTCAATGCTCAGGCGTATCAAGGCAGTTATTACGGCCAGAGGTGGTTGTTCTGGGTACTGATTTCTCACCATCTATGCACCCAAATTGCGTGAAAATGTAATCACATGTCAGTTCTAGTATAATATATTTGTCCAATGATTATCCGTTTATCATCTGCATTTATTCTTGGTGTAGCAATATTAATGGCCATTAGTGTAATAATAAAATGATGAAAGAATAAGGTTGCTATTCGTGAAGGGAACTGTCAGAATTGTCATTGCGAAACATGTACTGATTTTTTTTTCCACTGTTAGTTAACTATGAGAAATGTCCGCACGCAAAATTGTACCTGCTGACATGAACTGGAAGTTGTGCCATCTCTGCCACAAATGTTTTTTCATAATTGAATGAATAAAGACTGAAAATAAGTTAAAGAGAGTGTCAAAGGCAGTAATGACAAACAAACATTGAAATATAAGTATGGTGAAAACATTACGTCATTAAAAGAACCAATGTGTTTATGTGTGTAATTGAAAAAAACTCACTGACAATGTAAAATTATTATTTTCATTGTTCTTGTTCGTTTAATGAAGGACAGTTTCGTTTGTCTTGTTTCATGGAAGTAGGCGACGAAATATGTAAAAACGCTGCCTGTCTGCTCTCGTCTGAGAATGTAAGTGTAATTCTGCGGAGTATAGATTCTAAGATTTATGTGTGACCTTTCATTTATCCAAAAAGTCATTTTCCGCTTCCCATCCCATCATATCAATTGATTATCGGATTGGTCGTTTGCTTGCAATATTGCTTAGTCAATGGCGGTTTACGCCTTTGAAGTAACAGTAAATATAAATTCATATTACACGGCCGTAATAACCTTGAGAGCTAAAAAAAATATTATTTATATCTGCAATATTAAAGTGTATGTAATTAAAAGTATTTTTCTGTTCAGAGAGAGAAAACTTAGCATTGCACAAAGTTACTCCAAAGATTGAATTTCTTGGTGGCCTAAGGTCGCATTTACATTCATTAAGTAAAAGTTATTAATAACAAATGCAAATTAGTGAGCGTGAATGTTCATATCAGCCACTACCAAAGATATGTTCAAAACAGCCGGGACACGCAAATTAATATCAGATTCACGTGTGCTTGCTTGTGATTTGGGAAAGGTTAATTAAACGGCAACCACAGCCACACAATTAATCTCTTCGCTTCGTAAGAAGCCAGTTCGCGCCCACGGTCGATTATTGCCAGATTGCAAGCGCAGCGACTACCATATTAGCAGCAATAACAATTTCTATCGCGGTCGCCATAATCTGAACCGAGCGCAAATTTCAGTTCTGCTAATGCACTACACAAACACAAAATCAAATAAACTGTAGGCAGGGGCTGGTATAAAGTCACCTAAACAAAATAACGGAAACGGCTGTTTCTCTTGCTTGGTGCTTGCAGTGAAGCCTTGTCACCCCTGGCTGTTGGTATGACGAGCGTCGTGTGAATGGTCGGGAAGTGCGACCGTCTTGTCGCAGATTTCACTAAAGAGGAATATCGCTGCAAGGATTTAATGAAAAAGAGAAACAAATATTCGTTTCTTTGGAATGCCCATTCATTTAATTTGCGGTACATATTTCTAAACGTATCGTACTGACGCTAGTTCGAGTTGTGAAAGCTGTTCTGTTTGCCTAGGCTTCGCAAGCCACTTTACGCTGCACGTTCAGTCTCCACTCACAGGTGATGGCGAAGCCCGCAAATGTTTTGCTGCTTATTATGGAGATACACAACAGAAGCCAAATGAACTCGTTAACGGAAAACACTCGTGAAGACTATGTGGTGTGGGAGAGATAAAAATATTATAAATTTTATTTCAGTTTTCATGTTTCTGGGTGAATAAATTTGGTTTATTAAGAATAAATTTATTTGCTTAAATAATAAAACCATAATTAGTCTTACCTCCCCATGAACCATGGACCTTGCCGTTGGTGGGGAGGCTTGCGTGCCTCAGCGATACAGATAGCCGTACCGTAGGTACAACCACAACGGAGGGGTATCTGTTGAGAGGCCAGACAAACGTGTGGTTCCTGAAGAGGGGCAGCAGCCTTTTCAGTAGTTGCAGGGGCAACAGTCTGGATGATTGACTGATCTGGCCTTGTAACAATAACCAAAACGGCCTTGCTGTGCTGGTACTGCGAACGGCTTAAAGCAAGGGGAAACTACGGCCGTAATTTTTCCCGAGGGCATGCAGCTTTACTGTATGATTAAATGATGATGGCGTCTTCTTGGGTAAAATATTCCGGAGGTAAAATAGTCCCCCATTCGGATCTCCGGACGGGGACTACTCAAGAGGATGTCGTTATCAGGAGAAAGAAAACTGGCGTTCTACGGATCGGAGCGTGGAATGTCAGATCCCTTAATCGGGCAGGTAGGTTAGAAAATTTAAAAAGGGAAATGGATAGGTTAAAGTTAGATATAGTGGGAATTAGTGAAGTTCGGTGGCAGGAGGAACAAGACTTCTGGTCAGGTGACTACAGGTTATAAACACAAAGTCAAATAGGGGTAATGCAGGAGTAGGTTTAATAATGAATAGGAAAATAGGAATGCGGGTAAGCCACTACAAACAGCATAGTGAACGCATTATTGTGGCCAAGATAGATACGAAGCCCACACCTACTACAGTAGTACAAGTTTATATGCCAACTAGCTCTGCAGATGACGAAGAAATTGAAGAAATGTATGATGAAATAAAAGAAATTATTCAGATAGTGAAGGGAGACGAAAATTTAATAGTCATGGGTGACTGGAATTCGAGTGTAGGAAAAGGGAGAGAAGGAAACGTAGTAGGTGAATATGGATTGGGGCTAAGAAATGAAAGAGGAAGCCGCCTGGTAGAATTTTGCACAGAGCACAACTTAATCATAGCTAACACTTGGTTTAAGAATCATAAAGGAAGGTTGTATACATGGAAGAACCCTGGAGATACTAAAAGGTATCAGATAGATTATATAATGGTAAGACAGAGATTTAGGAACCAGGTTTTAAATTGTAAGACATTTCCAGGGGCAGATGTGGACTCTGACCACAATCTATTGGTTATGACCTGTAGATTAAAACTGAAGAAACTGCAAAAAGGTGGGAATTTAAGGAGATGGGACCTGGATAAACTGAAAGAACCAGAGGTTGTACAGAATTTCAGGGAGAGCATAAAGGAACAATTGACAGGAATGGGGGAAAGAAATACAGTAGAAGAAGAATGGGTAGCTTTGAGGGATGAAGTAGTGAAGGCAGCAGAGGATCAAGTAGGTAAAAAGACGAGGGCTAGTAGAAATCCTTGGGTAACAGAAGAAATATTGAATTTAATTGATGAAAGGAGAAAATATAAAAATGCAGTAAATGAAGCAGGCAAAAAGGAATACAAACGTCTCAAAAATGAGATCGACAGGAAGTGCAGAATGGCTAAGCAGGGATGGCTAGAGGACAAATGTAAGGATGTAGAAACTTATCTCACTAGGGGTAAGACAGATACTGCCTACAGGAAAATTAAAGAGACCTTTGGAGATAAGAGAACCACTTGTATGAACATCAAGAGCTCAGATGGAAACCCAGTTCTAAGCAAAGAAGGGAAAGCAGAAAGGTGGAAGGAGTATATAGAGGGTCTATACAAGGGCGATGTACGTGAGGACAATATTATGGAAATGGAAGAGGATGTAGATGAAGATGAAATGGGAGATACGATACTGCGTGAAGAGTTTGACAGAGCACTGAAGGACCTGAGTCGAAACAAGGCCCCCGGAGTAGACAACATTCCAGTAGAACTACTGACGGCCTTGGGAGAGCCAGTCCTGACAAAACTCTACCATCTGGTGAGCAAGATGTATGAAACAGGCGAAATACCCTCAGACTTCAAGAAGAATGTAATAATTCCAATCCCAAAGAAATCAGGTGTTGGCAGATGTGAAAATTACCGAACAATCAGTTTAATAAGCCACAGCTGCAAAATACTAACACGAATTCTTTACAGACGAATGGAAAAACTAGTAGAAGCCGACCTCGGGGAAGATCAGTTTGGATTCCGTAGAAATACTGGAACACGTGAGGCAATACTGACCTTACGACTTATCTTAGAAGAAAGATTAAGGAAAGGCAAACCTACGTTTCTAGCATTTGTAGACTTAGAGAAAGCTTTTGACAATGTTGACTGGAATACTCTCTTTCAAATTCTAAAGGTGGCAGGGGTAAAATACAGGGAGCGAAAGGCTATTTACAATTTGTACAGAAACCAGATGGCAGTTATAAGAGTCGAGGGGCATGAGAGGGAAGCAGCGGTTGGGAAGGGAGTGAGACAGGGTTGTAGCCTCTCCCCAATGTTATTCAATCTGTATATTGAGCAAGCAGTAAAGGAAACAAAAGAAAAATTTGGAGTAGGTATTAAAATCCATGGAGAAGAAATAAAAACTTTGAGGTTCGCCGATGACATTGTAATTCTGTCAGAGACAGCAAAGGACTTGGAAGAGCAGTTGAACGGAATGGATGGTGTCTTGAAGGGAGGATATAAGATGAACATCAACAAAAGCAAAACGAGGATAATGAAATGTAGTCGAATAAAGTCGGGTGACGCTGGGGGTATTAGATTGGGAAATGAGACACTTAAAGTAGTGAAGGAGTTTTGCTATTTGGGGAGCAAAATAACTGATGATGGTCGAAGTGGAGAGGATGTAAAATGTAGACTGGCAATGGCAAGGAAAGCGTTTCTGAAGAAGAGAAATTTGTTAACATCGAGTATAGATTTAAGTGTCAGGAAGTCATTTCTGAAAGTATTTGTATGGTGTGTAGCCATGTATGGAAGTGAAACATGGACGGTAAATAGTTTGGACAAGAAGCGAATAGAAGCTTTTGAAATGTGGTGCTACAGAAGAATGCTGAAGATTAGATGGGTAGATCACATAACTAATGAGGAAGTATTGAATAGGACTGGGGAGAAGAGAAGTTTGTGGCACAACTTGACCAGAAGAAGGGATCGGTTGGTAGGACATGTTCTGAGGCATCAAGGGATCACCAATTTAGTATTGGAAGGCAGCGTGGAGGGTAAAAATCGTAGGGGGAGACCAAGAGATGAATACACTAAGCAGATTCAGAAGGATGTAGGTTGCCGTAGGTACTGGGAGATGAAGAAGCTTGCACAGGATAGAGTAGCATGGAGAGCTGCATCAAACCAGTCTCAGGACTGAAGACAACAACAACAACAATTAGTCTTACTAAAGAATAAATAACATATTTTTCAAGTGGTAATTAAACTTCTAGACGAGCATGTAAATAGCGCTGACATCTGATTGGAAACGACTGAAACACTTAATATTACACATTGCGAATCCACAGACGATGAAGAAACTGAAGAAAGTTGTATTTATGAAGACTCTTCGAGTTATAGTGCCCCGTATAATAACCAGTTACCTCCGAAAGCAACACCAGGAACTAAAATAACCTTATGAGACAAAGAAAAAGGCGGCCATTTATTGGTTGAACGACAGTGGTAAGAAAGGCCAACGTGTTAGTATTGTACAAAATAAACATCGCTTAGTCCGTTCTGAATGCGAATTGTATAGGTGGGAAAACAAAGTCGCTGGACGACGTAAGAGTCGACCGGAAATGGCAATGGAGTTAAATACGCTACTGTTTGAGCTATTTACCGAAGCCAGACAAAAGTCATTTAGAGTCAACGACACAACTTTACGTAATTGGGCGTTAAATATTGCGAACGTGATAGGCTGTAAACAATTTACAACTTAGCAAAATTTGATTAATCGCTTGAAAGGCTCACATAGAACAGTGGCGAGAAAAAAACAAAATAACAAAATTTTTATCGAGAAACATGTCGGAAAATGAAGTGATTCAAACCGGAATGATAGAGTCTTTTATTACGAATGTGACTCCTAAGATCGCTAGTTTTAGTGAATCTTACGCTAACAATGCAGATAAGTCTGGTTTTCAAAAAGAAATGCGTGCTAAAATAACGCTGTCGTTGAAAGGGGAAAAACATCCAAAGGCGACTGGGCAAACCATGACTGCACTCACACATTCATACACTATATTTTCCATAATTAGTCTGAATGGTTAATTGCTGCCTTAACTATAGGTAAATCTTCAAGATTCAACGGGACGTTTTGGATCACCTGTCAAAAACACACACACACACACACACACATATATATATATATATATATATATATATATATATATATATATATATTCCATGTAGACAATCTTGTGGTAGATGCATCGAAGTCGGGAAAAATGTGAAATGAAAACGTTATTTTTCATGCGTCATGCTTTACTTCCGTTCTGCGGGAACAAATCTCTTCTCCTTTTACATTCGTGGTGAGGCCATAAAAGCTCTCATATATAAAGCTGTATTTCCAGCTTACCCTGACGAAAAAGTAGAGATGCTTTAGATTCCATACGGCACTACGAAAAGTATTTATTGAGTGCAGACAACTGTAGTTTCCAGTCTACTTCCGTGACAACATTCTCTAGTTACAATCAGTTTTCCCTCTACGGTTTCAAAGGTTGATTAAAAATGCGTGACACTCCTGGAAATACGCTGATATTGGGCCTGATTCATTTCTAACACCGGCCTAGTTCCGTCTAAGAACGCCTAACAACGTCTGTGACTCGTAGGGCTGCCATATATCATCTTTACTTCTATGTTCTTGGTGCACAAATAAGTATGTTTGGAATATTGCATCAGTATTTCGCATTTTTGTTCTAGTTACAAGAAATAAAATTAATTTTGACGTAGTAGTAGTAATTTATTCATCCGTAGAAATCTTTTTACGAGGATATAAGACATGTCAAAATTATTTACAAATTTAGATCAATTTATACACATATATTTACAGACTACTAGTTAGAGACAATCATTAGATTTACTCCTGGTGTACAATACTTTTTTTACAAATAACTTATTAAATAATGCAATGTCACATTGTTCACTCATATCTCACTATCAGTCACTGCACACACTATACACACATTGTTTCATAACACTTCACTCAGTACGTGTTCCAAGCAGTATATTTATTCGTGTCTATTCCACAGTAAAAAGGAAATAATGTTATAGATAACATATCAGTTGTATTTATCAATGACTGTTCAATTATTTTACTACCTCTTGCACTAGGTGAATCAGCTCTCTCATTACTGTGACAAGATAGCAGCTCGTAAGTACCGCTAGGACTGTTCATGAAATATCGATATCTTCACGAAAGATTTCGATATATATCGGCGACAGTTATTCCACCGATACATGGATGTATCGATATAGAAACGGCAGTATCGAGCGCCGATATTAATATCTTATAATGTTTTCACAATTATCGGTAAATATTTGAAGTTGTTCTTTTAAAATTGTAGTAGAACATAATTTTACTTTCACTATGTGAAGGATTCTTACCACTTTTTAATCTTTCATCACCTCCAATTTGTGACTTTGTGAGTAAATATATGTGACAGAGCCGTGCGGAGTGGTCGCGCTGTTAGAGGCGCTATGTCACGCATTGCGCGGCCCCTCCCGCCAGAAGTTCAAAAATGGTTCAAATGGCTCTGAGCACTATGGGACTTAACATCTGAGGTCATCAGTCCCCTAGAACTTAGAACTACTTAAACCTAACTAACCTAAGGACATCACACACATCCCATGCCCGAAGCAGGATTCGAACCTGCGACCGTATCGGTCGCGCGGTTGCAGACTGAAGCGCCTAGAACCGCTCCGCCACACCGGCCGGCGCCAGAGGTTCGAGACCTCCCTGGGCATGGGTGTGTGTGTGTTGTTCTTAGCGTTAGTTAGTTTAAATACTGTGTAAGTCTAGGGACCGATGACCTCGCAGTTTCCTTACGAATTCACACACACGTATGTGGCAGAAAAGAAGAGGTCCGATTGCACTGGGGAGTGGTAGTGTGACTGGAATAACAAGGTTTCCAATGTGAAGAAACAAATTTTAATGCGACTAGTCTGTTATTTCTTCATATCGGCGTTCTTCAAAAACAGTCTACGCTTGATGTCATTTATTATTTTGTGTTGTTTGCATTTTAAATTTATGTAATGCCATTCTGTGGTAAATTATAGACTGGCAGCACACCGTGCTTTATCATTTTAACTTCTTACATGGCTTTATACTTATTCCTAGAATAGAATATAAACTGCCAGTTGTACAGGTTCTTCACCTCACAGATAACCTTGTTCATTTTTTACGCATTTTCAAACAGTCATGAAGTATCCTTTGTTCTGATGTAAGCTACACAAAGAAATTTTTTTTCTGCAAGGAGCTTGAATTCCTTCGTATTAGCTTCTTGCTGTGCACTGTAGATGTAAACTTGATTGGAAATGCTACACTACAATATTGCAGAGTACAAATAAAAAAAAATATCTAATTTAACGTCCCTCATAACAAAATAATAGGCTACTTTGAGCTGTAGAGTCTAGTTTTGAAATGAATATTATGCCAAGAAGTGCTTCCTCATTTTGCCTTCCTTATCTGGGTAGTATACGATAAAACAATTGCTCCAAGTACAGCACCTTATGTCTCGTTTCAACAACATACCGCAGTGCTGCACATGGCCACGTGATACCCTACGACGCACGAAATTCGAAATAAAAATGTGACGAAAAGAATACGGACAGAGCAAACACCAAGCACGGTCCTCCTGCATTATAGCAGCGCATGCGCAGTAACGCTTGTTTTCTGGCAACTGCTCAAACGTACCTAGTCAGGAGGAGGCGGAAAGCAGTTGTAAACTAGAGGACTGGTGGTAGGCAGGAATGTAAAAGTTAGAACTGCAAAGGGACCCCACCACTGGCTAGTGACGACGAAGTGGGAGTCGGAGGGGACATTCCTGTCCCCTGAAAAACTATGGTTAACCACAATAAATCAAAGTATAGGTAGAGGACGTTTATAAAAGAACAACAATCCTGATTCGCTGAAGTCCATATAATCTAACTTGCGAGGCCGCTCGCCCCCATATACCGAACCGCAAAGGCACGTCTCATAACTTCAGAAAGGACACTTTCGTTGCTGCCGTCGAATAAGGCTACTGTTGCTGACCTTGTCCGAGAAGCGCCCGTCTTCTGCTACTACTGCCGTAGCTGCCTACCGCTGTGACCCAAAGCAGCCCTCGCTGGATTACAAGTTCACACCAGGCGGCGTAATACTACATAATTTGCTGCCATTTCACGCTTCGGTTTCTCAATGGATAACATGGTGAGGCCGAACCAGTAGCAATTGGGACGTAGGGAATTTTATTGGAAGAGCAATGCTCAATAAGTTTCACTTATATCCAGATTCAGGCTTGCATTTGCTAATGAGCTGATTTCAGCTACAGTTTGTTCGAAACATTTCCATCTCTGAGTTGCGCATTAGGTTCAGTGAGTTCCCTCCAACTGTTTTCACTGTCAATCACAAGTACCCGTTAACTTTATAGTCAGATACCGTTTATGGGTGTTTGATTTACTTTGAAGTCAGCTTGCGTTTCGGGAATCGTTAATATTTCAATGCTAGATTGCATATCAGGAGACATTAATTCAAATTTATGGTCATATGCGTATTAGGTGCTCCGACCCTTATTCCAAGCATATATTATTACTTTGATAGTAATATTTTATACATTTATGTTCTTGAATGTAATTAAGGAAGAAATTATATTATATAATATAAATTTAAAACTATTATCCCCAATCATTTACCAACAAACCTCTTATACTAGCTCCGCTTATAAACTTCCCTTAACGTGTCATCTGCCCGACACGCATTGAGGCGGCCTATTGTTTTGGTTCATCTGTGTAATCCATAATTATTTCTCGATTTTGATACAGTATTAGATTTCATCAGCCATAATGAAAAATAACATAATTACATTTGAAAAAGAAAGAAGATTCAATGTTTCATTGGTGATAAGGTTGTGTTGTTGTGCCACAAACCTTTGAGCATTCCTCCTTCAGCTGATGTCTCACACAACTCGACAAAGATCTACAACCATATCGGTAAATAAGGTAATAGTTACAAAGTTTATAGTAGCATTTTGTAATACTGGAAGCACGAGATAACGTGCGATGTTTCTCTAGGTCGTGCTGTGATGCGGGTACATATTAAAGCGAACTATGTCGGTAGTCCCTCATCCGTTATTTATCGCATTAGGAGCGTGTGTAAGGTAACCCATAATTCGACCAAAATATGAGGTCACTGAATCATTTCAGTATAGAGAACACTCTTAATTTAAAATGATTCAAATGGATCTAAGCACTATGGGACTTAACATCTCAGGTCATCAGTCCCTTAGACTTTGAATTACTTAAATCTAACTAACCTAAGGACGTCACACACATCCATGCCGGAGGCAGGATTCGAACCTGCGACCGTAGCAGCAGGGCGGTTCCGGACTGAAGCGCCTAGAACCGCTCGGCCACAGCGGCCGGCTACTCCTAATTCTGGGCACATCTACATCTACATGGATACTCTGCAAATCACATTCAAGTGCCTGGCAGAGGGTTCATCGAACCACCTTCACAATTCTATATTATTCCAATCTCGTACAGCGTGCGGAAAGAATGAACACCTATATCTCTCCGTACGAGATCATCAGCCATCGTGGTGATCGTTCCTCCCTATGTAGATCGGTGTCAACAAAATATTCTCGCATTCGGAGGAGAAAGTTGGTGACTGGAATTTCGTGAGAAGATTCCGTCGCAACGAAAAACGCCTTTTTTTTAAAATGATTTCCATCCCAAATCCTGTATCATTTCTGTGTTACTCTCTCCCATACTTCGGGACAATACAAAACGTTCTGCCTTTCTTTGAACTTTTTCGATGTACTCCGTCAGTCCTATCTGGTAGGGATCCCACACCGCGTAGCAGTATTCTAAAAGAGGACGGACAAGAGTAGTGTAGGCAGTCTCCTTAGTAGGTCTATTACATTTTCTAAGTGTTCTGCCAATAAAACGCAGTCTTTGTCTATCGTGTAACCGAAGTTTAACGTGTTCCTTTTAGCACTCATGTGGATAACCTCACACTTGTCGTTATTTATGGTTAACTACCACTTTTCGCACCATTCAGATATCTTTTATAAATCGTTTTGCAGTTTGTTTTGATCTTCTGATGACTTCATTAGTCGATAAACGACAGCGTCATATGCAAACAACCGAAGACGGCTGCTCAGATTGCCCCCAAATCGTTTATATATCGGATATGACTTGGAATCGGATATGACGCACAGGTCGCTAAAATGTTCTTTTGCCGTAGGAGAACATAACTAAACTACGAAAGTTGCTGAAGTGAATTCATGATCAACGGAATGGGATTCAGTCTTAATAATTACGTTTTCCTGGCTCTCAAAATGGCAACATAAGAAGTACAGAATGTTTGTTGTAGACAATTACGGGAGACTGTGAGACCTTGTATAAACGTGGTATTCTACTCTACTTCTCTAGATAGGGGATGAAATCGTCATCCACTACACGGATCACCGTCAACCGTGTCATATTCCCTCACTCCACGTAACACAGCGAAGAGCAAACCCAGGATATTCGCTTAATGACAGGCGATCAATGGTTTTGCAATCCGGTACTTTTGCTTTTGACCGTCGGGGATGAAATATTTTTCAGCATTAGGATTCCTCGAGTGAGGTGCTATCGCACAGTTAAATTCAATGGACATTTCAGACTGACATTAAATATAGAAACATTTTTTTGAATGACAGCCCTTAAAGTACTTATAGGAATTAAAGACATTCAGAAATAAGGAAGGAAGATCAAAGCTTAATGTCCCGTCAACATCGAGATCACCAGAAACGGAGGAGAAGCTCAGATTTCAGTAGCATGGGGATGGAATTCGGCCGAGTCCTTTCAAAGGGACTATCCCAGCATTTGCCATGAGTGACTTGAGGAAATCACGAAAAACGTAAATATGCGTGTCCAGACGGGTATTTGAACCGTCGTCCTCATAAATATGAATCCAGTGTGCCAACCACCGCGCCACCACCCCGTGTCTAGTCCGAAAGTTTCCACATCAGTTGGACTAAACACGAGATGCAACTGAGACCAGGAAATATAGTTTGAATACATTATTTTGTTGTCCTGAAACATAATAGTTTTTATATTTCTCGTTGTTTTTCGCTTTGTCTGTACGACGTCTATCCAATGCTATTCGAATGCAAACGACCTAAATCTGGCATATCACCAATTTCTTAGTGCTAAGTGACTCAAAATTCCTCCTCATATATACTGGTCACCTTGTTCTGAACTACGAGCTCAACATCTCACTAACACTTTCTTTCTTTTTAGATACTTACTTCCTCCGTCAACAGACAGTAGCTACCCACAAAATCTTTGAATTATTGTAGGCGTTCTCCACTAGCTTTTTTTGTCAACAGATGTCCATACCTAAGTGCTCTGCACTGAGGATGGAATTTCGGTCAAGGGAAAAACACGGCAACGGTGACGTCAGGGCACGTACCAAACGGAGTAGTGTTTGTCGGGTAGTCCCACGTCCATAATCGCTGTGTACACATGCACAGTCTGTATGGCACACAGAAGACGCCTACCAGACTCTCTGCAGTGGGGGGTCATAGGAAGAATGAAAGCAGGACTGTCGCAAACTCATGTGGTCCGACGATTTAACATGAATAGTTCTGTTGTTCCTCGGATGTGGTGACAGTTTATAGAGACTGAAACTGTATATCGAAAACCAGGGCAGGGCCGACCAAGTGTGACATCAGAAAGAAAGGACCGTTATTTGGCTGTAAGGGCACGACGGTACCGAGTTAGTACCGCGCAGCAACTGACATCGGACCTCACAGCACCGACTGGACGTGTTGTATTGAGACGATCGGTGTACAGAAAGCTTCCGCAAAGTGGCCTTTATTGCGGAGACCTGCTGTATGCGTGCTTCTGACGCGTCCTCACACAAGGAAAAGTCTATAGTGGAGTGGTCAACGTACCATCTGGACAGTCGAAGAGTCGGTCAATGTTCTTTTCGCATATGAGTACCGATTTGGTCTGGAGAGTGATTCTCGACGGATTTGCGTCTGAAGGGAACATGGAACACGATTTCGAGACCCGAACATTGTGAAAAGAGACCGATATCGAGGAGAATCACTAATGTGGTGCGCAGGGATTTTGTAGACCATTCGAACACCTGTTCGTGAAATTGTACAGCTGAATCGGAAAGGTTTGACTGTTCTCAGGTATCGTGACGAGATCTTGGCATCACTAATGGGGTGGGCAGGGATTTTGTAGACCATTCGAACACCTGTTCGTGAAATTGTACAGCTGAATCGGAAAGGTTTGACTGTTCTCAGGTATCGTGACGGTTGTTGTGAGGTGCCGTGCGTCCAGACTTCGTATTCATGGACGACAGTGGTCGACCTCTTAGCAAGCGAGTGGTTGGTGTTTTCTTGAAAACAGAAGATACTGCACGCATGGTGTGGCCTGATCGCTCACCCGATTTGAATCCCATAGAGCACGTCTGGAATACACTAGTGAGATGGGTTACATCATGTCAGCATTCACCAACCGCTCTCCAAGACTAGAGAGCAGCTCTCCAGCAAAAATGGGCGTTATTGCCTCAACATGAGATTGATGATGTCATTCACAGCATACTCCGTCGCTGTCAAGCCTGTATTGCTGCCGGAGATGGCCACACCCCATACTGCGCACATTAACTAGTTGTCGCAATGTGTGTGTAGATCTGTTAAGTTGGAAAAAAAACGAAGAACATTTTCGTCTGCTGTTATGTACGTTGCAGTTGTTTAAGTTCTGTATTCTGTACATTGTTTATGCTTTGATGTCACCTGTGTGGTGTCACCGCCAGACACCCCACTTGCTAGGTGGTAGCCTTTAAATCGGCCGCGGTCTGTTAGTATACGTCGAACCCGCGTGTCGCCACTATCAGTGATTGCAGACCGAGCGCCGCCACACGGTAGCTAGTCTAGAGAGACTCCCTGGCACTCGCCCCAGTTGTACAGCCGACTTTGCTAGTGGTGGTTCACTGTCTACATACGCTCTCATTTGCAGGGTCGACAGTTTAGCATAGCCTTCAGCTACGTCATTTGCTACGACCTAGCAAGGCGCCATATTCAGTTACTATAATTACTATCTTCAAGAATGTACTCTGAACAGATAATATTGTGAATCATGTACCATCAAGACCGACGTTCATCATTAATGGATTAAAGTTAAGTATAAAACTAATTACGTCCACTTTCTGAATTCTCATTCCTTGTCATGTTCCAGACCTCACGTCAGTATAGATCTTCCCTCCTCACGCCAGCCTGCGTGAGCTAAAACGCATGCATTTCGGCCTCCACTCGTAACACGGTGTTGGCTCTTTTGCTAACACAAAAACCTGTTTATTCTGTTTTGTGGCAAAATACACGCAACCTTGTAAAAACGCACGACAATACAATCTCAGTGTCACATGCTCCAGTTCCACTACATTAATTTAGGTTGGCTTTTCTTTCGTTGTATTCGTCTTGTAACATCTTTTCTAGAAATTCTCTATTTCGTTCAACTGATATTTGAAGTTCTATGCCGCCTCTAATAGAATTACAATACCACCTGCGAACCTCGAAGTTTTTATTTCAGCTCCCTGAACTTTAATTCACTCTCCTAATTTCTCCTTGCTTACCTTTCTTGCTTGCTCAATGTGCTGACTGAATAACACCCCTCTACTAAGCGACGATTCGCTCACTTTGCAAGCAAAAAGTTTATTAAATTGCCTCTCATATAAAGTGATTAGAAATTCCTCTGACTCCGCGTAATTACACCTTCAGAAACGGCAATAGCAGATTATTCTATGTTTACTGAGCACTGAACGGCGCTATCTCGAAAAAAAAGCGCAGGTTCAATTCTTTCCCGCAGTGCCCGCGACCGGAAAATGTATCGTAACTGATTGAATTGCGCGGGTAGACGCTGCTCCGTTTGATTTTCACTTTCAGTCGCGGAAAAAGCAGCCTCCTCGGTGGGCGCCCCAGTCAGTCGGTCAGGTTTTTCTTCTTTTTCCAGTTGTCTGTTTGAGGGCACTCCGGCTGCAGCTCGGTCGCTTCCCAGCCGGGCGCAGTGACTGAAAGCTGTCTGTGTGGCAGTTGGCCGTTGGAGGATGTGCACACTCTTGAGACAGTCACGGCAACGCACAAATCAAGCAATAGTGCAGGACATTGCCGCAGTACTCCTAGATGTTACGTGGCCGTGTCTTTACATACCGCAAACATCAGCATCATTTTTCAATTTTGTTTGCATGTGTCACCATCATCAGCCAGTTTAATCACTTTGGTGCCATGGCTTCCTTGAGTTGAAGCTCGACATAGGGTCCCGGTAGGTTCTTCCATTTTTCCGATCTTAAGCTTCCTGTTGCCAAATGGATGCAGCTGTCTTTCCTAAATCTCTGTCCCCGCTGTACGGTGGTCTTTATTGGTAAATTGGCCTAAAATGAAGTATTTATTTTGGCCACCTGCCATCCTTTCTTCCAGTGACAAGACCAGCCCACTCCCACATTTTTCATTATGTCACTGAACTTCGTTGTACGTCTGATATCCACTGTTTTTTTCTGTACTTCTCTCTGTAGCCCAACATTAATTTATGTGTTTCTCTTTGAGTTACTGTGACTTCGCTAACAATGTTAATGTTCGTGTCTCACAGCAACAAGTTAATACCGGTAGTCTGTTGTCTTCAGCTTGGCCGACAACTTGACACTTGAAAACTACAGAGTATCTTCCGTAAGTTCGGCGGTCTTTGATTTTAGGGTTCATCGAGAGACAGTTCCAACAGTGATCCTGTAAACTCCTTTGCGATATGTGGATGCGATCCTGTTACAATATTCAACCGTTTCTTATACCTATATATAGCCGACTATTAACTGATGCTGCTTAGGTGGGTTATACGTTAGTTAATGTCCAATCTTAGCACAAAACACATTTTGGACTTAGTCATTCACCTTTCGATTTTACGCTGGCTGTAATCATTGTGCGCACTGAAACAGATCGTAGATGAAAGTGCTGCTTACACAGTGATTAGCACGAATTTTAAATAACCTTACACAAGTACAGAAAAATAGTCGAATACGTTATGACAATTCTTTAATGGACTCGTACATATGAAAATTATTACCCATCTATCAGACTATCCAGCACATGTGTACGTCCATGTATTTATGAGGCATAGTGTGAGTTACACACTTCTACGCTAGTGGCACAATCGAGGCTGGGAGTATGACTGTAGTTCCTCAATATACCATCACCTGTGCCTTGATAACGATTTATAGCGGTTTCTCACATTATCACTGTAGATTTCAACACTTTTCAGTTATTTCCAGATCCAACACACTTCAATTAAAATGTTTCACTCGATTCTTCGTACAGTTCAGTCACTATAGTGGCAAAACCTACAACATTAGCAAAAGCGTTCCGATGTTCCGCATAAAACGTTTCACACATCGATCCGGCACTGTCTCTTTACACACTCAGACTCACCTTCTAGGTGTCTGTCCGCGATGGCCACAAAGTTCAGCTAAATCTAATTTTCTGATTATCAGCAAGACAGAACAAGAAGACACTATATCCTCGATTGTGGATCAATATACAGTAGCTTGCATCGGGACAGGGCGTCCATCCAGAAAGCTTAATTGCTAAGGCAATTTTTGGCTAGTAAAAAAATCGCGTTCTTCACTATCCACATTACATGGTTTATTCGGCGCCATGAGATAACTTTCTGTTTCCTCAAAGCTAATCTGACCTATAGGCGACTGATATTGCGGCAGTGGAAGAGGTAAGTTTTGAACAGGTATGAATGCACACGTGCGTGGACTTGCACGCGTTGTATTCTGAAGCCGACTACCACTAACTGAACATCCTTGGCAAGAACGCAAATTTACAGCGTCAGTCTCGTTCCCTGTGTGTCAGTCGTCGTACAAACATCAGAAATGTTGCATTGTTAGCAGCTTTAGCACGTGTTCAGAGGGGACAAAGAGAACTTGATCGTCGGCGGGGTGTAGGCCTTAAAGGGTCATACCCCTCTTTCCAGTGGGTCAGAAATGCCCTCAAGAAACTTGATTGTTATTTTATGCTTCTTGCAGATTGCTAGAAAGCTTAAACCATACCGGTCTAAGTCTTCGCTATGTCGACAAGCCACTGAATCCCTACCTCGTACAATGAAACATGGCCACATGCGCACTCCTAAAGTACTAGAGACAGAGTGGGGAAGGTAGCAGTGAAACAGTTGCTGAATCATAACTAGCCTATGGATTCCTTACAGTGTATATTTTTTAAACTAGGTAAAGATAATGCGAGCACTCTGCATTATTGTCGTTTTCGTCCCAGAGAACCAGACTTCCTTACAGCGATTTCGGAAAAAAGTTGAAATTATTATTAAGGACTTGCAGAAGCAGCACAGCTTAACTCAGTGGTAACAGTTCTCCTAAACTTTTATCGCCATCTACTCGTCGTATAGAATCTTCTTATATTTCTTGAAAATGACAATGTCCATAGAAACTGTTTGGACTGACTATGCAAAATATTCGCTTTTGAAGCATAATTTTGAACATTTAGTGAACGACATATGAGAAATATGAATACATGAAAATGGGCATCATTCCTCGTCCTTTTCTGGCTGGAAGAGAAGGAAACATTGATGTCCTACATTATGAAGCTTACAGAAATTTACAGTGCTGAACAGACTCTGACAAAAAGGCAATAAAAAGGTACTGAATATAAGACCAACCGTTCAACTTCATTTGTAATGTGAGGACAACCGATGTTAATTCATACACTCGAAAAACTCTGTTACGACAAGTGGCAATTCACTTTAAATAATCAAAAGTGTGAAATCATCTACGTTAAGTTTCGGTTACACGATAAATCAGACAAATCTAAAGACTGTGAATTTAACTAAACGCATAGAGATTGCAGTTACGAGTAACCTGGGACGCTCGTGAATACATGATGTAGTGGGGAAAGCAAACCAAAGACGGCGATTCATTGTCAGAACACTTAGAAAATATAACAGGTCTACTAAAGAGATTGTTTACACTATGCTTGTCCACCCTCTTCTAGACTACTGCTGCGCGGTGTGGGATCCACATCATATAGTATTGATGGAGGACGTCGAAAAAGTTCAAAGAAGGAAATCTCGTTTCGTATTATGGCGAAATAGGGGAGAGAGTGCTGCGCATACGATACATGAATTGGGGTGGCAATCATTAAAACAAAGGCGTTATCCGTTGCGGCAGAATCTTCTCATGAAATTTCAATCATCAATTTCTCCTCCGAATGCGAAAACACTTTGTTGGCGCCCACCTATATAGGGAGAAATGAGCACTGTAATAAAATAAGAGAAATCAGAGCTTGCAAGGCGCGAGGTGGTCGAGAATGGAGGTAGAGAATTAGCTTGAAGGTGATTAGAAGAACTGTTTGCCAGATACTTGCGATTTGCAGAGCAGTGATGTATATGTAGAAATTAAAATTGAAATAAAATAGTAAGCGACTAAGGCTAACCAAGTACGATTCGAGTGATATATTTAGTTAGCCAACTAGAAACGGTTTTGATTATGTATCCACACACACATAGTAGAAAACTGTATTAAAAGTACATAGCTACTTGCAGTTCGTAGGTGGTGAAAAAAATCCCCGCTACCGCCGACCCCGTGTTCCAGATGATGTGGGGATCGCTACAGTACGGCAGTAGATCTTTCACAATAGTCTGTGAAGATTAATCGGCAGACCCTTATTAAATTTCTGCACTCCAATTCTAAACAAAATTTTCCACACAAGGAATCCGACTCACTACTGCAGAAACCTCTCCAAATCAGTTTCATCGTGCAACACCTCCTGCAAACTATTACCTCCTCAGTCCTACACAAGGCCTTAGCCAAGTAATTATTCACATCTTCTCTTCATCGAATTATTTGCACTGAAACTCGAAACTGCCGATAAAAATATGCGAACATTGATTGGGAACTTGACTGCGATTTCGTGCTAACATTTCTAAGATCCATTCCTGGGCGTCACAATTCCAGTTTGTAAAGTGAAAACTGACCAAGATGACGGGCTGCGCTCAGCGTCCTTCAGGAGGCAGCTACTGTCCTCCACACATTTCAAGGACAGCCACTGGCCTTTTCCGAGTCAGAGCAAGTCTAGAAAACTGTTGTATATCTACGCCTTTAAGCCAATGATAGCCATAGAGTATGAAGCCTACACAAAAAATAATGGGAATTTGTGTTGTTGTGTAATAATTTTATTCATTCGCCTACACTAAATTTACCACCGTCAAAATAGTCGCCATTGGATATTATAAACTTATGCCGACGTCTTTTCCAATTCTCTACACACTTCTGGAAGTCGATCTTTGGACTAGCTTCAAGCTCTCTCTCCGATGCGCTTTCGATCTATGCTCGTTAATCGACGGCTTTTTAATTACTTTTTTTTTTTTACAGAAAAAATTCACATGGGACCATGTGTGGCTGACATATAGGCTAGGGCAACATCCAGGTTTAAGACAAAAATTCAAACACAAATAACGAGTACGAACAGTTGCATTAGCGTTGTGCAAAAACCTTGAACTATTTCTCCACGCCGGCCGGAGTGGCCGTGCGGTTCTAGGCGCTACAGTCTGGAACCGAGCGACCGCTACGGTCGCAGGTTCGAATCCTGCCTCGGGCATGGATGTGTGTGATGTCCTTAGGTTAGTTAGGTTTAATTAGTTCTAAGTTCTAGGCGACTGATGACCTCAGAAGTTAAGTCGCATAGTGCTCAGAGCCATTTGAACCATTTTGATTTCTCCACAAATCCTGTTTTTCTCGGTTTTTTCATGCAAACAGCGATGATCCTGATCGCTTGACCTTGCCACAAGAACTTTGCGCGCCATGTCATTAAAAATTAAGGAAACAGTGAGCATAGCCTTGATATTTGACCGTACGTGTTGAGCTTTCTTCGGTCTTGGCAAATCCAGAATGTTTCGGCTATAACGACTGAGCCTGAGTCACATACGTAAACCAGTGAAACTTCCTGGCAGATTAAAACTGTGTGCCCGACCGAGACTCGAACTCGTGACCTTTGCCTTTCGCGGGCAAGTGCTCTACCAACTGAGCTACCGAAGCACGACTCACGCCCGGTACTCACAGCTTTACTTCTGCCAGTACCTCCTGCAAGAGCTTCTGTAAAGTTTGGAAGGTAGGAGACGAGGTACTGGCAGAAGTAAAGCTGTGAGTACCGGGCGTGAGTCGTGCTTCGGTAGCTCAGTTGGTAGAGCACTTGCCCGCGAAAGGCAAAGGTCCCGAGTTCGAGTCTCGGTCGGGCACACAGTTTTAATCTGCCAGGAAGTTTCATATCAGTGCACACTCCGCTACAGAGTGAAAATCTCATTACGTAAACCAGTGTTTCATCACCTTTTCTGACACGTTTCAATAGTTCTGCATCTTCTTTGACTTCTTCTAAGGCTTATGAGCACGTTTACTTTCGCCGCTGTTTTTGTTCGAAGTGCGCCAGTTTTCGAATAAATTTTGCTGTTTCATACTCAATTGAAAAAACTCATGGCAGTCCAACATCGTCAGTGACTTCTCTGATAGTTAATCAGTGACCTTCTATAATCATTTCTATCACTTTATCCACAGTTCCATCGGTTGATGATGGTTAGAGAGTCCATCATCTTCAACCTCTTCACGGCCATCTCCGAAATGCTTATATCGCTCGTAAACCTTTGTTTTACTCGTAGAGACTCACCAAAGCAACATTTAAGATATTTATAACTTTGATGCACTTTATACTGTTCTTAAAGCAAAATTTAATACAAATTAGTTAATCCATTTAGTAAAAATAAATAATCGTCGATACTACTAAAACATGTGTAACTTTTTTGACAAATGACAACATATTCAATATTCGATACACATTGACGAAAAAACGGCTACACTACAAAAAAATAAAATAAAATAAAATAAAAAATTATGGGGAGGAATGAAATTTCGGGAATACATTTGTCTAGGCGTCATATTTAAGTGATTAACATTGCAAGATAAAATGTTAATGTAAGCGCGACATAAGGAATTACAAATATGAAATGCTTGTGCGTTAATAACCGGTGTAATAGCCAGAAAGTTGAATGCAAGCATGCAGACTGGCATGAATTGCGTTGCACACGTGCCAGAAGTCAGTTTTTTGGAATGGAGTTCGTGCCTGTTGTACTTGGTCGATCGATACAGGGACGGTTAATGCTGTTTGTGGATGGTGTTGGAGTTGTCGTCCGATGATGTCGCATAAGTGCTCGACTGGAGACAGATCTGGTGCCAACACATGTAGAGAGCGCTGGGTTAAAAAAGCTCTATGTGGACAAGCGTTATCCTGTCGAAAAACACCCCCTGGAATGCCTTTCATAAATGGCAGCACAACAGGTCGGATCATCAGATTGATGTACAGCTTTGTAGTCAGGGTGCGTGAGATAACCACGGGAGTGCTCCTCCTGCCTTACGAAATCGCACTCCAGACAACAACTCCAGGAGTAGGCCCAGTGTGTGTAGCACGCAGACAGGTTGACTGCATGTCGTCAACTGTCGTCCTCCTAATCAACACACGGCCATCACTGGCACTGAGGCCGAATCGGCTTTCATCAGAAAACACAAGAGACCTCCACTTTTCCCTCCAGTTAGCTCTCACTTTACGCCACTGAGGTCGCAAATGGCGGTGGTTTGGGGTTGGTGGAATGTCCGCTATAGGACGTCTGGCTCGGAGCTGTCATTAAAGTAACCAATTTGTAACAGTTCATTGTGTCACTATGTTACCAACAGCTGCTGAGACTGCTGCTGCAACCGCTGTACGATGCGCCAGAGCTGTACGCCAAACATGACGGAGTTCCCCCTCAGTTGTGCCACGAGGCCGTCCAGAACCCGGCCTTCCCGCTACCGTACATTCTCGTGGCCACCACCGCCAGCAATCATGAACAGTGGCGACTTTCCTGCCAAACTTTTCTGCAATATCGCAGAAGGAATATCCGGCCTCTCGTAGCCCAATTACATGATCTCGTTCCAACAATGTAAGGTACTGATCAAGGCGTCTTTGTCGCCTAAAAGACATTCTTCACTAATGTCAAGTCACCACGTCCAATCTCAAAGGCAGCTAACGCTCATTGTTACAGCGTGTGTTTGAAACAAACCTGATTTGCGTCATTATTGTGGCTTTGGTAGCGCCATTCTTAAGCGACATGTCCGAAATTTCAATAAACAGCTTTCAGATGTAGAAACACGTCTACCAACTTTCGTTTATGTCGCACAGTTCCTTGGTGTTGTCATTTTTTCCCATCAGTGTAGCGAACACGGTACGGATACTTTTCAGACGTTGTGTTGTTTTTTTCAACCACTCTGCTGGGAAGGGAACCGCTGACAACAACGGTCTTGAGTTCCTCGCCCATCACGTAGTGTTTCAAGTTGAAGAAGAGCTAATAATGATTGGGTGCGAGGTCAGGACCGAAGGGTTCACAATCTAAATGGCCCCAAAGGGAATTATGAATATTTTCTTTATTATAGGCAGCGGTGTGTGGACGCGTGTTTGTCGTGAAGGAGGGCTACACTCAACGACAGTTACCTGCGCCGTCGATTTTGGATGGAATGTCTCCCCGTCTCATCGCCCCTAATAGTGAGGAAAAATATATCATATTCAAAACTTTAATCCATTGTGGATGAGGATCATTGTGACTGTGATGAATAAACGTTTCTTGATGTCACTTAACGTGTCGCCCTTTGTTTTGTTCTTCAATTTTAATTATCCCATTACTGGTTTCGAACCGCCTAGCGATTCATCATTAGATGGCAAATATTTATTAATAGTCTGCAGCAGTGTGGGAGTCTTTTTGCTCTGGCGAGATGCATAAACGAAAGATGTAAGCACTGAATGTAGCGAGAATTATTCACATAATGAGATGGATTTTGTTAAGTTACTTACAGTTATTAGTATCCCTTGGTTGGTTGTTGGTGTACCCACTACAATATTTATTTTGTTTTCCAGAATACTATGTGCACCAACAACCAACTAACGGAACCATTAACTGTAAGTAAGGCAACAAAATCGATCTCATAATGTGAATAATTCTCGCTACATTCAGTGCTTACATGTTTTGTTTATACATCTTGCCACTGGTACATGACATACACACTGCTGCACACAATCAATAAATATTTACCATCTGATGATGATTCGCTAGGCACTTCGAAACCGGTAATGGGATAATTAAAACTGAAGAACAAAACAAAGGGTGAGAGGTTGCAGTAATTTCAAGAAACCTTTAAATCATATTGTTGTGCAATGCGCCTGTCTGCTTCACATTCCTTCCGCCTCATGCTAGCTGGTACGGATATTCGGTATCTCAGTTTCCAATATGCGAGGTTTTCCGTGCCGTGTAAATAGTTGTGAGTCCAACATCAGGGCACTCATTCCCCAGCACAACAATAGGAAATCATCGATTACATCGCAGTTTTTGGTTGATTTCATCGGTTTGGCACATTTTTACGGCCACTTTTAAAGTCTCGACACTACTGTTTAAGCTTTCCTTGACACGTTACGGTAGGGCCATACTCTGAGTGAAACTTCCAGACAAAAATCGAAGTACTGTACAACATGTATATGTGACAGTCAAATGAAAAGGAAACAGATGGGAAAAAGTAAGTAAGCTGTTTATTCTTTAAAAAATTTGACAGTTAATACATTTATCCCACGGTGAGAGACAAGACGGTCAGCGCCTGTACGGAAAAATGTTTGCGGTCGCTACGGAACCGTGATCGTACCCAGGCGTGCATCTCTTCGTCCGAAGCAAATCAGTTGCCACGGATGTCTGTCTTCAGGGCTCTTGGAAATCGCATGGGGAGAGATCGGGACTCTAGGAGGGAGTGTGTGGGCTCCCCAGCGAAACTTCTGCAGCGAAGTCGAAACAACCTTGGCAACAAGTGGGCCGTCCCTTCGTTTGGCTGCCCCTTATAATTCACATTTGTCCGGAGTAAGAACTTTCGTAGCTATTGTTATTTGCCTTCATCCACTGTTCAGGCGACTACTAAACCAATACAATCAATAGACGATTCTGCATTCTTGGGACTTTGCTCTGAGTTGCGAACCTTCAAATACATTAAAATGGCGTTCACTTTTCAATACTCCCCGTGCCAACAGACGCAAGTACCCAAACCAACGTACAGAAGAAACGCATCCACTCGTCTCCCTTGTCTCAGAAACAGCGAAGATTATTCTCCAAGCTGTCACAGCTTCTTATAACACTCTTAATACGCATGAAATAACTAATCAATTTAAACTCCGAAACGGGTTATTTATCTGCTTTGATAGGTCAATATTTTCCATCATTCCGTGCGCCAGGCTTCACTCGAGTACATACCGGAACGTATTAACCTTGTAATTCTAGCATGAAAATGTGAGAGAAGCAGAAGACATTATCTGCCAGGGCGTGCCGAACTCACAAGAGCGCTGTAAGAACTCATCAGACATCTCTCTTACTGCAGAGGACTTGCGATGAAGCAGAAGTGCAGAGATGAAAGACAGACGATAGGTGTTGAATTTCACAGTCGTTTTGCTACTGCAAAGCAACTGATATCAGGAACGAACAAGTGACGTCGCTTAGAGGGAAGAGGAAATGAATGAAAGGAATAGCGTGGGTGAAGTTTAAATGACAGATAATGGAGACACTGAAGTATATGACACTGTCAATAATGACAAGAAGCGCTCATGCCTGAGATAAAGGTCTGTACCGTATGCGAGAACATAAAATATTATTAATGTCCCAATACGTACCAAATAGGAAAAATAAAAGAGTCATTGTAGTCAACATAAGCATGGATTAATGACAACGACATTTTAAAATCAACTCGCCCCGCCCTTTCATGTGTTTCAGAATAATAATAATAATAATAATAAAGAAGCTGATTAAGACCAATTAGTGCTAAAACTGTTTTGAGAATAGCAAAAAGTGTGTTAGGATTGTGAACCCAACAATTGTCAGATTTCAGTTAGAAATACTCTTATCAAAACCGTTCCATAAATATCAGAAAACTACAGACTAAAATGTGCAAAAAGAGCCCTATCCAACAACTAGAGCTTCAGAGACGCGGACGTGATGAATCAGATGTGGATACAGGATGGGATTTGGAGGTATGGTTACTCTCTTACCCCCCCCCCTCCCTCCAACCCCCCTCCCCTCGTCATAAATATTACGTGTGCTCACCCGCACTTGCAACGTTCACAGGTACCAATAATAACACAATAAATGTATGTTATTTTCAATTTAATATTGATAATAATAATAATAATTTGTTTACGTCAGTACTTAGTACATCATGACTTGGTACATCGCTTTAGCATATCACCCAAGAAACTGCAGTCCTTAGATGATTTGAGGAAAAAATGTGTCATTCAATTAAGTTAAGAACTACAGTAGTAAAGTAACTCCCACCACTTTGACAACATCATAATCCACACAATATGAAATCGATGAGTGTACTTACCATATTCAGTATATCACTCATTACTACAGTGTGAACCCAAGTCTGAAGACCATGGCTGTGTGAGAGTGTAAGTGACGAGAAATTCCGTTTCTTTGAGTCGTTACCGCGTACGTCCGAGAAGTCAGTCTCTTTGTTACTTTGTTTTTCTTTCTGGAGGGTCTTCGTCCTTTTGCCTTCCGTTACTCAGCTTCCAGTGGCTTGTCACTTCTACTAGTGAACTTAAGAACCGTTTCGGAGTTCTTGGTGATAGCAGACAACCAGGCTGAGAAAGTGCACGTTTACTAGAATATTATCAGCCCGGCAGTGAGTCTGTCCACAAGCGCAGCTCATTGGATAATCAAGTGAAAACTATGCTGTGTCAAAGGTAGCTTGCAGTTTGTAGGATACCTTACCGTCTTGGAAACTTATTGTATTACACGAAAGTTTCCTGTGAAATTTGAAATTTGATGTATGTAAAAATACGAACGCTCCTACTGAGATGTGTTTTTGTGCTGGGGCTGAAGGAGGGACAACGTGTCATGACCCAGACCTCTAGCGATATATGTTCATCATGCTTCGCAAGGCATGGAAAAGCTTTTTATCACCACTGTGTCAAAAAAGAAAAGTAAGAAATGGAATCGCCTTCACCGGCTGCCAAACAGAAGTAAAAATAAGGTCCTACCTACAGGCTGACAATGTTGTGGGTGGCATCTCCGGAAGAAACAGCTGGGGCAGTCGGACGACTTTCGTTTGGGTGGTGTATTTCACTCCGTGTCAGTCGCAACAAAGTGTATTGTGAGGCACGAAGGTGAGGAGTTAGAAGAGTGTCTGTGTAATGGAGAAGGGCTGTCGTAAAGCGAAGGTTCCCATCCTTAACACCCCTGTTTGCAGG
This sequence comes from Schistocerca cancellata, assembly GCF_023864275.1. Taxonomy (NCBI): domain Eukaryota; kingdom Metazoa; phylum Arthropoda; class Insecta; order Orthoptera; family Acrididae; genus Schistocerca; species Schistocerca cancellata. The sequence continues at coordinate 600,265,566 of NC_064628.1, read as the reverse complement.
GAGGCAGAGTAGCTGTCTCTCTGCAGGCGGCCTGTCTCGGCGACAAAGCGCGGGAGGTCACTGCCCCTCAGCCCTCAGCCCTCAGCCCTCAACCCTTGTGCTCGGCTGCCGCGGAATTCGCCCCCCGCTCCTGGGGAGTGACCGACCCGCATACATCACCGTCAGCGACCCACCCCGCCCACCACCTGACCGCTGCCACCCCGTGTGAACTTCCTGGCCTCCGGGGCTACCAAGTAGAGCCCACACGCAGCGCAGCGCCACTGCCAACGGCCACATTTACGTGCGACGAAAAATCGGAAACCGATCTTCCCTGTCGCTTTTACATGTTAGGCCCGAATCGATCAACTATCGATTTTCCGAAAGTCTACATCTACGTGATTACTTTGCTCTTCACAATAAAGTGCCTGGCAGAGGGTTCAATGAACCACTTTCAAGCTGACTCTCTACCGTTCCACTCTCGAACGACGCGCGGAAAAACGAGCACTTAAATTTTTCTGTGATGATCATTTCTCCCTATGTAGGTGGGTGCCAATAGAAGGTTTTCGCAATCGGAGGGGAAAACTGGTGATTGAAATTCCATGAAAAGATCCCGCCGCAACGAAAAACGCCTTTGTTTTAGTGATTGCCACTCCAATTCACGTATCATGTCTGTGGCACTATCTCCCCTATTTCGTGATAATGCAAAACGAGCTGCCCTTCTTTGTACTTTTTCGATGTCATCCGTCAGTCCCACCTGATGCGGATCCCACACCCCACAGCAATACTCCAGAATAGGGCTGACAAGCGTGGTGTAAGCAGTCTCTAGTTGACCTGTTGCACCTTTAAGTGTTCTGCCAATGAGTCTCAGTCTTTGGTTGGCTCTACTCACAACATTATCTATGTGATCGTTCCAATTTAGGATATTTGCAATTGGAATCCCTACGTATTTAGTTGAATTTACAGCCTTCAGATTTGTGTGACTTATCCCGTAATCGAAATTTAGCGCATTTCTTTTAGTACTCATGTGCAAAACTTCACACTTTTCTTTATTCATGGTGAACTGCCACTTTTCGCATAACACAGATATCCTATCTAAATCATTTTGCAATTCATTTTAGTCATCAGATGAGTTTACAAGACCGTAAATGACAGCTTCATCTGCGAACAATCTAAGACGCCTACTGAAACTCTCTCCTATGTCGTTAATATAGATCAGGAACAATAGAGGGCCTATAACACTTCCTTGAGGAAAGCCGGATATTATTTCTGTTTTAGTCGGTGACTTTCCGTCTATTACTACGAACTGGGACCTTTCTGACAGGAAATTACGAATCCAGTCGCACAACTGAGGCGATATTCCATAGGCACGCAGTTTGGTTAGAAGACGCTTGTGAGGAGCGGTGTCGAAAGGCTTCTGGAAATCTAAAAATACGAAATCAATTTGACACTCCCTGTCGAAAGCACTCATTACTTCATGAGTATAAGGAGCTAGGTGTCTTTCGCAAGAGCGATATTTTCTGAATCCGTGCTGAATACGTGTCAACAAATCGTTTTCTTCGAGGTACTTCGTAATGTTCGAATACAGTATATGTTCCAAAACCCTACTGCTAATCGACGTTAGTGATATGGGCCTGTAATTCAACGGATTAGTCCTACTTCCCTTTTTGGGTATTGATGTGACTTGAGCAATTTTCCAGTCTTCAAGTACGGATCTTTCTGTGAGCGAGTGGTTGTATATAATTGCTAAATATGGAGCTATTATATCAGCATACTCTGAGAGGACCTGACTGGTATACAATCTGGACCGGAAGCCTTGCTTTTATTAAGTAATTTAAGCTGCTTTGCGACAGCGAGGATATCTATTTCTATGTTTCTCATCTTGGCAGCTGTTCTTGATTGGAGTTAAGGAATATTTACTTCGTCTTCTTTGGTGAAGGAGTTTCGGAAAATCGTGTTTAATAACTCTGCTTTAGTGTTTTACACTAAAGGTGTCTCTAAAGCAGCTGTTCCGATTATGTCAACACAGTGAAGTGAGTTAAGAGTGCCTTCGTAACATTTTCAATAAAGATAGGCGACAGTTTTCTATTTGATGTCTAAAACTTAAGAGCGCTCTTGTGTTTATTGACACTTCTGACCAATGAAACCCACCACAAGTGTGAATACAGAATGGTGCCGTGGCAGGCACGTGATGCACTAAAGAAAGTATCGGTATACAAGCGGAACTCAGTCGAATGGTGAATCATTGCAACAACGATACGCAAGTAACCAGCTTCCAGAAAGGACAGACTGACCACTGAGAGGGAGCATCTCGGACGCGGCGAAGGTGGTCGACTGTCTGCGTGATACTGTCCTGAGAATTTCTGGAAAGTGGATGTAGGGCGCTGAAACCACGAATAGTAGACAAGGTATTGGATGTCGATGACTCATCACAGAAGGCTTTACACCTCTGTGAAAGTGTAAAACAGCGTGGCTTGGCTTTGTGTACGGAGTTCCACTGCTCCACCACAGTGGCTAACAAGTGCTGGTTGGTCGTGGGTGCCCGCGGACGTGCTGCGGTACGTCTCTCCGACGCATCCCAGACGCGCTCGAAGCGATTTATTTGGGGGGAACGGTGAGGCCAGTCCATTCGCAAATATACTCTTGTTACAAAGGAGTAAAGTGTCACAGTAATGTTGACCAGTGAGAGTACCCTGTCAATGATTTGGAGCTCACAACGTTCATGTCTCCCCATACCATAACACGGGGACCACCAAACGACCACGTTGGACACTGCTCGACGTACCGTCATATGGCGAGAGGTGGGAACACGTAATATACCCAGAAACGTGGTCAATAGTTTCACTGGTTAAACCGTTGTAATGTGGGAATGCACAATGTTTCATGGGCCTTACTGTTTTCCAAATCTTTGAACATCGTGCGCTCACCGGTCAACGTTATTGTGACACTGTACTCCTGCCCGATGTGCATCTTTTCAGGTGTACATTAGATCCTGACTTCATTTTCGTGGATTACAAGCCACGACCTCATCGAACGGCGCAGGTGGAAGATCTCTTGGAACGATAGGATATTCGGCGAGACTGACCTGCCCATACCCCAAAAATAAATCACATCGAGCACGTGTGGTATCTTCATCTACGTGACTACTCTGCTATTCCCAATAAACTGCCTGGCAGAGGGTTTAATGAACCACCTCCAAGCTGTCTCTCTACCGTTCCACTCTCGAACGGTGCGCGGTAAAAATGAACACTTAAATTTTTCTGTGCGAGGCCTGATTTCTCTTATTTTATTGTGATGATCATTTCTGGTGCCAACAGAATGTTTTCGCAATTGGAGGAGAAAATTGGTGATTGAAATTCCATGAGAAGACCCAGTCGCAACGAAAAACGCCTTTGTTTTAATGATTGCCACTCCAATTAACGTATCATGTCTGTGGCACTATCTCTCTTATCTCGCGATAATACAAAACGAGCTGCCCTTCTTTGAACTTTTTCAGTATCATCCGTCACTCCCACCTGATAACGTATCCCACACCGCACAGCAATACTCCAGAATAGGGCGGACAAGCGTGGTGTAAGTAGTCTCTTTTGTAGACCTGTTGCACCTTCTAAGTGTTCTGCCAATGAATCGCAGTCTTTGGTTGGCTCTACCCACAACATTATCTACGTGATCTTCCAACTTAGGTTATTTGTAATTGTAATCCCTAAGTATTTAGTTGAATTTACAGCCTTCAGATTTGTGTGACTTATCGCTTAATCGAAATTTTAGCGCATTTCTTTTAGTACTCATGTGAAAAACGTCGCACTTTTCTTTATTCATGCTGAACTGCCACTTTTCGCACCACACAGATACCCTATCTAAATCATCACGCAATTCATTTTAGTCATCTGATGAGTTTACAAGACGGTAAATGACAGCATCATCTGCAAATAATCGAAGAGGGCTACTCAGATTGTCTCCTATGCCGTTAATATAGATCAGGAACACCTATAACACTTCCTTGGGGAACGTCGGATATTACTTCTGTTTTACTCGATCACTCTCCGCCTATTACTACGAACTGTGACCTTTCTGACAGGAAACCACGAATCCAGTCGCACAACTGAGGCGATATTCCATAGGCACACAGCTTGGTTAGAAGAGGCTTGCGAGAAAATCTAAAAATATGGTGTCAATTTGACATCCCCTGTCGACAACACTCATTACTTCATGAGTATAAAGAGCTAGTTGTGTTCCACAAGAACGATATTTTCTGAATCCGTGCTGACTATGTGTTAATAAATCATTTTCTTCGAGGTACTTCATAATGTTCGACTACAGTATATGTTCAAAAGCCCTACTGAGAATCAACGTTAGTGATATGGGCCTGTACTTCAGCGTATTACTCCTATTTCCCTTTTTGGGTAGTGGTGTGGCTTGAGCAACTTTCCAGTCTTTAGATACGGAACTTTCTGTGAGCGAGTGTTTGTATATAATTGCTAAATATGGAAAGACGTATAGTAGCACGTTCACATACACTAATGACCATCCAGCAGTCGTTGACCGCCCAGGTGAAGCAACGGAAAGCCTCACGACAATAACTCCTTATAAAGCTTGTGGTCAGCATGGGAGCACGTCGCAGAACATGCCTTGCCGTCCATCGTGGTCTCACACACCCTACTAAGAAACATGTCCCTCCTTTTGCACTGTCCACGAGTCCATCGTGAATCGCATTAGTATCAGTGCAGTTATTGCTTTTGAATAAAATTGTGATCTCTGTGTGTCTAATTGCATTTTTTCAGTTACCTTCTAAGTATGGTCCAGGTTTTATCGAGCTGCCTTACTTGGCCGTGACACATCATACAAAAGTTACTTTCGTCCTTAAGTTTTGCACACAAGTGTATTTACTCTCTACCGAGCAGCATACGGATGCAAGGCCTTCGCATCTTTAACCGAAATTGAAAGGATCCTCACCTTTGAGGAAAGTAGACGTACGCACTTCACTTGGCGCTTACTTGAAACGTGGGTAATTTGTAATGGAAATGGTTCACGCTGAGCTATAAACATCGGCCTCGGAAGATTCCGCCTTCCATAAATAATGTAGCAGGAATCGAATGCTACAGTAATCAGTCTCGCCGCTTGTTAAATCTTTCCAGGCAGTGCTTCTCGAGTGAATTAATTCTGCATCTGTACGTGAATCACACTTATCTTTGACCTGGGTTAGTAACCACCCGTACTAATAAGCCGAGAAGGCAATTAGACGATCCTTCCGGTTGGCAGAAAATGACAAAATTAAGTGCAGCTCGGCCTTTCTCATGAGGGTAAAAACGTAATTCATTTGACACAGTTTTCCAGAGGGCAACGATAATAGCTTGACTAGTCAAACATGAAATTACTTTTCTTCACAAATGGAATAATTACGCAATTTTGGTAGTTCTAAATGGCGTTTGTCACATTCAGCAAACCGAAGCAATGGAGAGTTATAAGGGCACGTAAATATGGCCAAGACTGGAAATGTCAATCTCTAGGCTGCAGCTCTGTCATTCACACAATTCCCTGACAGAAAGTGGTTGAGGTACGTTAATACAACAAACTGCCTTTTTAGCTGAAGCCCTTATGGACTTGTTTGTCTGAAAACGTACTTTAGAAGTACAGCAGAACATTGATTTGAATATCACCACATCAGTATGTGTAAGAATCAAAAGCTTGTCATTATTGTTCATGAGCATTAAATAACGAACCGGAAACGTGTGTATCCTTCATACAACCAAAGTGAGAATAAAGCAATCACCAACGCGTTGTGAATGAGAAAAAATACGCAATTAACTAAACGGAGAAAATTAAGTTATTTAATAAAGGAAAATATCTGGTCCAAACTGTGCAACAGTTAGATTCCATTCAAAGTGTGTTGATGAAATAGCTCCATTTTAGCACTCAAATACAACTGATCCGTTCCTAAAGATCAGAAAGTTGCCCTGATCATACCAATACAAAAGAAACGAAATAGAAAGTAATTACAAATTCACATTATTGACGGCGATCTGATAAAGATTTAAAACGGCCGTCCTTATTCGTGAGGTAACTCCTACACCATTCAGGGTATGATGCAGCTCGGTCACAAGTCATCACGACAGACGTTTGAAGGACCACATTGGTGCACGAGTTGACAGGACGTATGAAAGAGGCTGAGTTAACGTTAAGGAATAAAGGGAAAGTTTCTCAACTCGACAAAGGTAGCGTTGGTCCTCAAACGAATGTGTCGAGAAGTATAGCAAGGTTTGAAAAGATTTAAGCCAAAAAAGTGCATTTAAATCCTTCGGTTTACTGTTGGTGAGAAAAATCCAAGTAGACTCAATTTTGTGGTAATTTTATGTATCTGTACAATAGGGGCAAGATGATAAGTACTATATAATAGTTATCCAAGGTGACATAAGAAGGAAGGAACATCAATATACCGAAGATAGGCAGCGAGGCCATTAGAGACGGACCAGAAGTTCAGAATGGGAAAAATGGGTTCAGAGGAACCATCCTGGTATTCGACTTAAGTGTTTTAGGGAAAACATGGCAAGCATAAAACATAAATCTGGATGGCTGGACGTGCATTTGAGCCAGCGTACTTCCGAAAGCGACTCGAGTGTTTTATACTTCGCCATTTCACCCTGCCCGAAGCGGCGTCATCGAGATTTCTCGACGTTTAACCAAGTTCTGTCTTACGAAACTGAGTTGTTAGAATAACACTGCAGAGGTAACGAAAATTCCTGCCATACGTTCCTTGCTATTTGGTACCTTGGTCATGACGGGCACGAGAATGGGGTCTACCGTTCTTGCCATATACTGGCGTAGTATTCAGCCTGCCCTTCAGCAGTTACCAGATCAGTCCAATTTTCACATCCAATATATCATCACATAATGATACAAGGAGTTGTATGGGTCCATTAAGCGATGCTTCCTATGACCTTTCACCAAGTCTTCTACGGTCACATTGGCATCAATCTGAGCCGCAAACTGACAAGAGACTTGTCGCTGAACGCCACAAAATACCACTCGCTGTCCCAGTTGACTCTGTCACTACACTATGCGAGTGACTGTTTTCTGTGGTATGTGGTGATCGTTGAGCGACGCATGGCAACTCGATACCTCAACTCAGCTTCCAGTAAGCTGTTTCCGACGGTTCGCGGTGACACTTTCGTTAGAGCGCTTTCCTGTATTTCAGTTCTGTCATCCATCTCTTTGTCAGAGCCAGGCGAAGGAGCCTACAATAATCCAAGGCGTAGCCCTTCTGGAAGGACCGACACCTCTTGTCGTAAATATATTTTCCTCAGTCCATGTCGTCATCGTTCGTCCCACAGTCATTGCACGACTGCCAACTGTCTTGTGTGATCTGTCGGTGTCGTGTTCCCACGTGGCCATGAGCTGCACGTGCACGTCCTATGGGCAGACTGTGTCGGGATTTCCACCAGAAAAGTCCGTGTACCCAACAGCCATCATGTATTCACGCCACTCTTCGTCAGTGGGAGTGACCCCTTTTTTTATATACTGAAAATAAGCTCGTGTAATTTTCATCAACACTTCGACGAGGCTTGAAAATACTAGAGTATTATTTAGAATCGGTAGGCCAAGATGTTCATCGAGTAACATTTTGCACACCCTTGAAAACAATGGCTCGTAGTTTGTCGTATTTCGCTGGAAAAGTTGTAGCACGACAAGTCTGGCAACGAAGCTTTCAATGGTTCAGATGGCTCTAAGCACTATGGGACTTAACATCTGAGGTCATCAGTCCCCTAGACTTAGAACTACTTAAACCTAACTAACCTAAGGACATCACACACACACATCCCGGAGGCAGGGTTCGAACCTGCGACCGTAGCAGCAGCGAGGTTCCGGACTGAAGCGCCTAGAACCGCTCGGCCACAGAAGCCGGAACGAAGCTTTCGCTTGAACTTTTTCTGTACCAGGTTTCCTTTACTCAAATTGATCCAAATCCGTTCCTCGTCATCCTTGAAAGTTTTGTACAATCATTGATGTACGCGTGTGGCATTCACGAGATATTTTATTTTCAGTTATATTCTACAATTTCGTAAAATGGACGTCCCATGTCATGTCGTCTGGAAAAATTACAATTCGTATTTTTCATACAGAGAGCACTACAACATATTGCTATTTGATACGTTATATCGGCCACACTGAAAAATAACTCTCTGTTATCGGTTTTGCTATGCACTTTATTTTTGTTTATGAGCAGAGGGAACGTAGATAATGTTTATTTTATTGTAATATGTGGCGGTTCTCCTATCCTACAGACCATTAAGTTCCTCGGGGGCACGTCTTTGATCAACAGACTCACCTAATGACACATGAGTGCTTCGAGATGTAGTCACCGACTCGTGGAGAAGCCACACCAAACGGGGCTTCAACAGAAATCTCCTAATTATTACGATTTTACTAATTGCTAATAAGCCCTCATTTGTACCACAAAAATCTGACTAATCAGAGGAAGTCGAGGGAAAAAATTCAAAACTATGGCAGTACGCGAAAAATTCACCAAAGTGAAAGAGTAATCTCACTGATATCGAGTAAGTAAACTGTCTACTCGCGGAAATTGCCGTCTGTCATATATCAAGAATGTTTCTAATCAAGCTCAAGTCGAAATCATAACTGGATACTTCGCAGCTATTCAACAGAAGTAGTCCTCCACGTTCAAACTAGCATTCAACTCCAACGAAATTCAAAATCAACATTGCTATATTTTCTGGTAACGGATACATCAATGCCCACTTAAAATCCCAAATTAGATCTCAGTCCTATACAATTTTCAAGAATAATTACACAATTATAGCTTGGCGCTGTACAGATTAACACAGGACCAATTCCAACGTAGCAATTTTTTAAATATTTCACATGTGTTCAAACTTCGGTCGTCGCAGTTATGTACTCTTTGATACCTGCCACATTCTGGCCCGACCGCCGGTTACCCACTGTTTAGTGACCAATTGCTGGCCCTGCGACTGATAGCGATGCCCAGTGATACATATCGTGCTATATGAAACATACACGCCCTGATCACTTTAATGTGACACCGCCTATGTTTTACATCAGCGTGCAATAACTACTCACGGACGGAAGGTGGCAACATTAACAGTGGAGGCTATGTAAAGCGTGTCAAGGGGGGACAAGGAAACAGTACGCTCCTTGTCGCAATGTGGAAACGGAGCGAGTCATTTAAGGGGCATGATGACTGGCTTTCGGGACGAGGGTAGAAGCATATCCGAAGTGGGTACGTTTATAAAGCACCGCTATGGTTAAAGTGTACCGTACACGGCAAAATGGCGCTTATCCAAATCGGGCCCCGAAGCAGTTGTGGTACACCACAGACCAGAGATAACAGCGACGAACGAAGGCTGCGGAGATGTTCAAATGGTTCAAATGGCTCTGAGAACTATGGGACTTAACATCTGCGGTCATCAGCCCCGTAGGACTTAGAACTACTTAAACCTAACTAACCTAAGGACATCACACACATCCATGCCCGAAGCAGGATTCGAACCTGCGACTGTAGCGGTCGCGCGGTTCCAGACTGTAGCGCCTAGAACCACACGGCCACACCGGCCAGCTTGCGGAGATGTGTACCATGAACAGACGTGCAACTGTTGAACAACTGACCGCCCAGATGAACCAAGGGGCTAGCAACAGCGTCTCCTCAACGATCGTGCAACGAAAAAAAAAAAGGTTCAAATGGCTCTAAGCACTATGGGACTTATAATCTGAGGTCATCAGCCCCTAGACTTAGAACTACGTAAACTTTACTAACCTAAGGACATCACACACACCCATGCCCGAGGCAGGATTCGAACCTGCGACCGTAGCAGCCACGTGGTTCCGGACTGAAGCGCCTAGCGTTCAACGAACGTTGGTACGTATGATGAGCCTCTGCAAAAGGGGGGCCTGGTTTATGCACCCATGCTGACCGCTGTTCATCGGCAATGAAAGTTGGAGTTTGCACGCCGATCACAAATGGACCTCAACTGAGTGGCGACAGGTGGCCTTTTCAGATGAATCACGTTTTGTGCTACGACGGTCAGATGGGCGCTGTCGTGTACGCGGAGAAACGTATGAAAGCAAACAGGAAGGGTGAATTACGAACTGAGGAACGTTTTCGTGGAGTTCTCTAAATGATCTCGTCATTGTAGAAGGGACAATGGATCAAAACAAGTATGCATCTATCCTTGGGGACCACGTCAATCCCCACAAACAGTCTGTTTTTCCTCAGCGCCGTAATACCTCCCGGCAGCACAATTCAACGTGTCACACATCTCGCAGTGGACGTGCGTGGTTGGAAGCGCAGCACGGTGACTTTACGGTACTCCGGCCACCAAGGTCGTCGGATTAAAACTTTATCGACAATCTGTGAGTCAACTTTGATTAACTCGTTCGCGCTATGGATCCTCAACCGAGAAACCTAGCACAGCTGGCGAAAGCAGTGCTGTAGGCATGGCACCACACCTTCGTCGGTACCTTCCAGTACATCATTGATTCTCTTCCTACACGTCTTGCAGCAGCCTGCAACGCAAAAGGTAGTTATTCAGGCTTCTGACAAGCGGTCAAATTAATTTGACTGGACAGTATATTTTTGAAAATGATTAAACTTATAATTCCCCCAGTTTTAACCACAGCTGCCCACTGAGTTGTCTCTTTATCCAACATCATCTTCAAGCCGGCATGGTGGAGAGTTGGCTTACAAAGTATATTACCATAGTGATTAAAATTCTTCTGGGTATTATGCCGCGTCACTACTAAAAACTAAGAACAATAATAAACTAAAACCGACGTTTGGGCCGAATTGCAACGGCCTTCCTCAGGGCACGACTGGTTTTGCATGGGGATGGGTACTTCTATTTATTACATACTATCGATGTCTGAAACTCCCGGCGTCCTGGCTGCCGGCCATCCCAGTCCAACGGGCCGCGAGCGGTCGCGGGCAGAAGCTACACGGGACAGGGACGTATCTGCACAAACAGTTGTAGAGCAACTGTTAGTCCACTTCCGCGCACACCAGGAGGAAAACTTGCCGACAAGAAGCCGAACGCTGATTGGCGGACAGCTACCAATCGTTGACGACATGGACATCCATGAATAGCCTCTTTCCTTCCATCTTCCCTTACGTCATGACCAGCCAATCATATTGTTGTTGTTGTCTTCAGTCCTGAGACTGGTTTGATGCAGCTCTCCATGCTACTCTATCCTGTGCAAGCTTCTTCATCTCCCAGTACCTATTGCAACCTACATCCTTCTGAATCTGCTTAGTGTATTCATCTCTTGGTCTCCCCCTACGATTTTTACCCTCCACGCTGCCTTCCAATACTAAATTAGTGATCCCTTGATGCCTCAGAACATGTCCTACCAACCGATCCCTTCTTCTGGTCAAGTTATGCCACAAACTTCTCTTCTCCCCAATCCTATTCAATACTTCCTCATTAGTTATGTGATCTACCCATCTAATCTTCAGCATTCTTCTGTAGCACCACATTTCAAAAGCTTCTATTCTCTTCTTGTCCAAACTATTTACCGTCCATGTTTCACTTCCATACATGGCTACACTCCATACAAATACTTTCAGAAATGACTTCCTGAGAATTAAATCTATACTCGATGTTAACAAATTTCTCTTCTTCAGAAACGCTTTCCTTGCCATTGCAAGTCTACATTTTATATCCTCTCTACTTCGACCATCATCAGTTATTTTGCTCCCCAAATAGCAAAACTCCTTTACTACTTTAAGTGTCTCATTTCCTAATCTAATACCCTCAGCATCACCCGACTTAATTCGACTACATTCCATTATCCTCGTTTTGCTTTTGTTGATGTTCATCTTACATCCTACCTTCAAGACACCATCCATTCCGTTCAACTGCTCTTCCAAGTCCTTTGCTGTCTCTGACAGAATTACAATGTCATCGGCGAACCTCAAAGTTTTTATTTCTTCTCCATGGATTTTAATACCTACTCCAAATTTTTCTTTTGTTTCCTTTACTGCTTGCTCAATATACAGATTGAATAACATTGGGGAGAGGCTGCAACCCTGTCTCACTCCCTTCCTAACCGCTGCTTCCCTCTCATGCCCCTCGACTCTTATAACTGCCATCTGGTTTCTGTACAAATTGTAAATAGCCTTTCGCTCCCTGTATTTTACCCCTGCCACCTTTAGAATTTGAAAGAGAGTATTCCAGTCAACATTGTCAAAAGCTTTCTCTAAGTCTACAAATGCTAGAAACGTAGGTTTGCCTTTCCTTAATCTTTCTTCTAAGATAAGTCGTAAGGGGTCAGTATTGCCTCACGTGTTCCAGTATTTCTACGGAATCCAAACTGATCTTCCCCGAGGTCGGCTTCTACTAGTTTTTCCATTCGTCTGTAAAGAATTCGTGTTAGTATTTTGCAGCTGTGGCTTATTAAACTAATTGTTCGGTAATTTTCACATCTGTCAACACCTGCTTTCTTTGGGATTGGAATGATTATATTCTTCTTGAAGTCTGAGGGTATTTCGGCTGTTTCATACATCTTGCTCACCAGATGGTAGAGTTTTGTCAGGACTGGCTCTCCCAAGGCCGTTAGTAGTTCTACTGGAATGTTGTCTACTCCGGGGGCCTTGTTTCGACTCAGGTCTTTCAGTGCTCTGTCAAATTCTTCACGCAGTATCGTATCTCCCATTTCATCTTCATCTACATCCTCTTCCATTTCCAAAATATTGTCCTCAAGTACATCGCCCTTGTATAGACCCTCTATATACTCCTTCCACCTTTCTGCTTTCCCTTCTTTGCTTAGCACTGGGTTTCCATCTGAGCTCTTGATGTTCATACACGTGGTTCTCTTATCTCCAAAGGTCTCTTTAATTTTCCTGTAGGCAGTATCTATCTTACCCCTAGTGAGATAAGCCTCTACATCCTTACATTTGTCCTCTAGCCATCCCTGCTTAGCCATTTTGCACTTCCTGTCGATCTCATTTTTGAGACGTTTGTATTCCTTTTCGCCTCCTTCATTTACTGCATTTTTATATTTTCTCCTTTCATCAATTAAATTCAATATTTCTTCTGTTACCCAAGGATTTCTACTAGCCCTCGTCTTTTTACCTACTTGATCCTCTGCTGCCTTCGCTACTTCATCCCTCAAAGCTACCCATTCTTCTTCTACTGTATTTCTTTCCCCCATTCCTGTCAATTGTTCCCTTATGCTCTCCCTGAAACTCTCTACAACCTCTGGTTCTTTCAGTTTATCCAGGTCCCATCTCCTTAAATTCCCACCTTTTTGCAGTTTCTTCAGCTTTAATCTACAGGTCATAACCAATAGATTGTGGTCAGAGTCCACATCTGCCCCTGGAAATGTCTTACAATTTAAAACCTGTTTCCTAAATCTCTGTCTTACCATTATATAATCTATCTGATACCTTTTAGTATCTCCAGGGTTCTTCCATGTATACAACCTTCTATCATGATTCTTAAACCAAGTGTTAGCTATGATTAAGTTGTGCTCTGTGCAAAATTCTACCAGGCGGCTTCCTCTTTCATTTCTTAGCCCCAATCCATATTCACCTACTACGTTTCCTTCTCTCCCTTTTCCTACACTCGAATTCCAGTCACCCACGACTATTAAATTTTCGTCTCCCTTTACTATCTGAATAATTTCTTTTATTTCATCATACATTTCTTCAATTTCTTCGTCATCTGCAGAGCTAGTTGGCATATAAACTTGTACTACTGTAGTAGGTGTGGGCTTCGTATCTATCTTGGCCACAATAATGCGTTCACTATGCTGTTTGTAGTAGCTTACCCGCATTCCTATTTTCCTATTCATTATTAAACCTACTCCTGCATTACTCCTATTTGACTTTGTGTTTATAACCCTGTAGTCACCTGACCAGAAGTCTTGTTCCCCCTGCCACCGAACTTCACTAATTCCCACTATATCTAACTTTAACCTATCCATTTCCCTTTTTAAATTTTCTAACCTACCTGCCCGATTAAGGGATCTGACATTCCACGCTCCGATCCGTAGAACGCCAGTTTTCTTTCTCCTGATAACGACATCCTCTTGAGTAGTCCCCGCCCGGAGATCCGAATGGGGGACTATTTTACCTCCGGAATATTTTACCCAAGAAGACGCCATCATCATTTAATCATACAGTAAAGATGCATGCCCTCGGGAAAAATTACGGCCGTAGTTTCCCCTTGCTTTCAGCCGTTCGCAGTACCAGCACAGCAAGGCCGATTTGGTTATTGTTACAAGGCCAGATCAGTCAATCATCCAGACTGTTGCCCCTGCAACTACTGAAAAGGCTGCTGCCCCTCTTCAGGAACCACACGTTTGTCTGGCCTCTCAACAGATACCCCTCCGTTGTGGTTGTACCTACGGTACGGCTATCTGTATCGCTGAGGCACGCAAGCCTCCCCACCAACGGCAAGGTCCATGGTTCATGGGGGGGTCAATCATATCAGAGGGCCAGTTAAAAGTTTTACAACAGTGACGTAAGACATTGATAGTGTGTAATAAATAGAAGCACCCATCCCCATGCAAAACCAGTCGTGCCCTGAGGAAGGCCGTTGCAATTCGGCCGAAACGTCGGTTTATGGTTATGACGCGGCATAATCCCCAAAGAATTTTAATCACTATGACACCGGCCGCGGAAGCCTACGTTCTTATCTATCACCATAGTCGCAATAATCGGACTTTTAGAAGTGCTCTGTTTGAGCCGAACTAAACCATCTGTCGGCCGAGGCGCTACAGTCTGGAACCGCGCAACCTCTACGGTCGCATGTTTGAGTCCTGCCTCGGGCATGGATGTGTGTGATGTCCGAGGTTAGTTAGGTTTACGCAATTCTAAGTTCTAGGGGACTGATGACCACAGAAGTTAAGTCCCATAGCGCTCAGAGCCATTTGAACCATTTTTGAACTAAACCATCTAAAGAGGACATTAAGTATCAGCAGAATCAGCTGGTACACTTCCTCGTGGATTTTCTAGAAGTGGATGAGATAAGGACCAGGCGGCAGCAGAAAATAGCCCATACCAACGTGAGGTCGACAAGGTTAATTCACAGACGCCGCTTGGCGTTAGGGAAATTTTCAGATCACTTTGGCCGCAGGCTGACACAAACGCAAGCACCGAGCACTGGCTCGGAATAAAGTAGACGGAGTGGAGTCGTCGAGCGCAAGAGGTGCTCGTCTGAGCAAAAAGTCTCTGTGCTTCATTACCTCTGGCTCGGACGCTTCGGTTTCGAGGCTGAGACGTTTCCGCTGCGTCTGCTCTGGCGGGATGTCTGACGAATTCGCAACAGGTGGCGAAAAAAGCCGCCGAGTGAACGGCCCAGAGAACACACCGAGAGTGAGTCTGGCGGCGAGAAAGTCCGGCGGGCCCCGCTCCGATTTCACGTGGGTCGGCCGGCAGAGTTCCCACGACTGACACGGACAGGTGGCTGCACGCTGCCCGCCGCCCGACCGCAGGGACGCGGCGGGTCCCGACCCGGGGTGCACGCAGCCACAGGCGAGCTGAACGGCGCCACACGGCTGGACCTCCCCACACCTCACGTGTTTCCGTACTCAGTGCTCACCGTCAGACTGCTACACAGCAAAACATCTTCGCGGGCTTGCTGCTTAAAGACAGATGACAAATCCATAGATAGTGTAGCAATTACAAAGTTTTTAAGGATGAACATTGATTGCCAGCTTAAATTTATCCATGTTGTATGGATGTCATGTGAGGGCTGCAACTGTATTGTAAGGTCTTTCTGACATAATGTGCACTGCAGAAGTCACTTTTTACTAATATTTTATTAGTACGATGCGTTTCGGAACCATGCTGCAATCATCAGGTGGATTTACAATTATCCTTACGCTGTAATTAATCTTGTACATGGCTGCACGTTCAGAGACCGTGAACACTTACAATTGAGAGAAAATCAGCCCTCTCTCACTATTTTTTACAAATTAACCTGGTTTCGACACTGCTAGGAGTGTCTTCCTCAGAACTTAAAACAAAGAATGGTCTATATTCTATAACATGGTCACAGAATTATGACTAAAAATGTATGATAGGGTATAAGTACGGAATCGTTGTGAAAGACTGGCAGTACTTATATGGCACTTATAAAATAATAAATATGCCAAAACGGCATTAGTCTCAAATATATTTAAGATAAAGAAAACTGTGATGGCGAGCCACTAAGGGCTGCTCGTTACTTGCGTGGTGCAGGTTGTGAAACGGGCTGAGGTGCCCGCGTTAACAAATGTGGCCAGGTGAACATGGCACTGCAACGAGCGCGCCATCTTGTAGCCGTAGATACAATTAGGCTACTTCACATTGAAATATAGCAGAAATGATTATAAATAAACAGTATTTGGTACATAATGGAGAGAAATGTTTCTTTGATAGTAGCATACAACATAACATTTTGTCTACATCAAAGCTTATTACAGTAAGATAAAACATGAAAACATCATTATGAAAATGTAGATAGTACTGAATGACAACTTATAGAAAGCAATATTGACGTGAAATGCAACCAAGAAACGGTATAAAGCCGTTACTCGATATCTGACTTCGGGTCTCCTTGTGCAGATTGCCGAAATGTTCTTTTCCTTCTAAGGTTGTCCTACGTTTTTCAATTATCAAATGTTTCTTGGCTGCATTTCACGTCGATATGGATTTCTACAAGTTGTCATTCAGTCCTATCTACATTTTCATAATGATGTTTTCATGTTTTATCTTTATCTTACTGTTATAAGCTTTGATGTAGACAAAATGTTATGTTGTATGTTACTATCAAAGAAACATTGCTCTCCATTATGTACCAGATAATGTTTATTTATAATCATTTGTACTATATTTCAATGTGAAGTAGCCTAATTGTATCTACGGCTACAAGATGGCGCGCTCGTTGCAGTGCCATGTTCACCTGGCCGCATTTGTTAACGCGGGCACCTCAGCCCGTTTCACAACCTGCACCACGCAAGTAACGAGCAGCCCTTAGTGGCTCGCCATCACAGTTTCCTTTATCTTAAATATATTTGTGACTAATGCCCTTTTGGCATATTTATTATTTTATAAATGCCATATAAGTACTGCCGGTCTTTCACAATGATTCCGTACTTATACTCTATCATACATTTTTAGTCATAATTCTGTGACCATGTTATAGAATATAGACCATTCTTTGTTTTAAATTCTGAGGAAGACACTCCTAGCAGTGTGAAAACCAAGTTAATTTGTTAAAAATAGTGACTGAGGGCTAATTTTCTTTCAGTTGTTGTAATTAATATATTAATATCCTTATGTCATGGCAAATGTTAGGTGATTATTTGATAAAGATAATTTATTTTCAATTAAATAAGCATTCAACATTTGAGAAGTATTTAAAGGAGTTAACATTATAACTTTCAAGTTTACTGTATGTTACTAAATGATAAGCTTGAAAGAAATAATAATAACTTCTTTATAAACTTCTCCATTGTTGAATGCCTATTTCATTGAATAACTTGTCTTTATCAATGCTCAGTTAATGCATGCTATTACATAAATATATTTACTTGAAAATGTTTCATCTTCACCATATACTATTGCTTTACCAATAGAAACTTGTTTATTTAGCATTTAAAACTTAATGCATTGATGTAAGCAAATGATTGTGAAAGTGTTAAGTTGCGATGTACTTGTTACTGTGATCTGTGAGTCAGACAATCAAATAATGAAATTACCAACAAAAATTTAAGTAAATTCACTAAGAAAATGACGAATCATACTTATCACATAATGCACACACTAAAACATATTTATCTTCCTGAACAGTTGTATTTTTTGACACGTAACCTCAATGGTACCTACAGCAAAGGAAACTAACCTCACTTCACATTAATTACAATGTAAAACTAACTGTAAATGCACTGATGATGCCATAATGCTGCCTAAATGCCTCGTGCTAATAAAATATTAGTAGAAGTGTCTATTGCAATATACATTATATAATAAAAAATTGATTTGCAGCTAACATGGAATGAACATACAAAGATACTACCGAAAACACTAATAACTGGAAGCAGTCATTGTTAAGAGTTGTTAAATAAATTGACATTCATACTGTACCATATGTGTACATCCACCAATGCGTGGCATAAATGAGGCATCATGACCCTAGTACTGCACTAACAGTGTTATACATACTCATGTAAAAAGATCCAGTTTGGAGCTACATTTATCCAGGACAAACAAACAAAAAACCCAAAACAGAATTTCATATCTGGGGATGAAATTGATTAAAAAAACTAGCTTTTCCTCGGCACATGCTACTGTGGCTCGGTCCAGTTAAGCGAAAAAAAAGAAAGCACACGTTTCTTATATGCATGTTTATTGAATACACATCGTTATCTCCTTCTCCCCCACCCTCCAATCACTGTCCATTTCCTCCTCTGTCTCTTTTTGTCCATCTCCGCTCTCCTCCCCTCTCTCCCTCCATCACCTCCTCCTCCCCCCTCTCTGTCTATCTTCTCCACCCCCAATGTCTCCATCTCCTCCTGCCCCTTCTCTGTCCATCTTCTCCTTTCCTCTCGACATGTCTATTTGCTCCGACCCCTCTATCTGTCTTCTCTCCCCCGTCTCTCTCTGAGCTTCAGCCTTGTTTACTGTTGTAGTAATTTCAGATTCTGTATTAGCATTCTGATCATTAGCTGCTAAGTCAGAAATACAGCTTTCCTGTTTTCTGTTTTCTCTAAGGAGGAAAACAAAACAGCACATTGTTGTATATACAATTTATGTTCAAAAATATATAAGAAAGGATATATATATATATATTCCCATATATATATATATATATATATATATATAAGGGAAAAGCAATTTGTCTAGTGGTTTATCATAGTTCATACTTGCAACAACATAAAAAAAAATCAGCAGAGCACAGTAGACATTTTCTTCCTCATTGTCGGTTTTGACAGAAAATCTGTACATTGTTTTTTTAAAAACAATATATAGTCTATGTCAATCTGAGTGTTTAATAGAGTATCATTGAAAAATTGAAGTAAATCTATCAAGAACTTTTCGAGATATTTGCTAACAATGTTTCTCTATTTCGGATTTTATGTATCTATTTATATATTATATATATTAAAAATATGTGACCTGCCAGGCTAGCCGAAAGTGCTAATGCACTACTTCCTGTACTTGGGTAGGTGCGCCGGCCACGGATCGAACCCGCCTGGCGGATTAACGACGATGTGGTTTTCAGGCAGTTTTCCACTTTCCACTAGGTGAATACTGGGCTGGTCCCCATGTCCTGTCTCATTTACACGACTCGCAGACATTTGAAAAAGGCACTATTTCATGGTTTACACTAGATGCAGACAATTGAGGTGCACTGATTCCATTCTGGGGTGGGGGGGGGGGGGAGTGGGTAGGTACGGGTGGTGACAGGAACGGCATGCGGCCACCCCTTCAATTAATCGTGCCAAGTCCGATCGTAACCATGGCGACCCTGCGAAAACTGTGGGACAAAGGCACAAGCAAGAGAGAGATATTATAAATATGCATTCTATGTTAGTGCAAACATTTATTAGAGTAACGTGTAAAAATTTGACATAAATCGGTCAAATACTTTTTCGGACTTCGGTAGAAATATTTTCCATTTACATATTACATATACATTTAGATATTATACATATTAAAAATATATAACAAACTGTCTGTCTAAATGTTCGTTAGAGTATCCTGTAAAATATTAAGTAAATCTGCCAGGAACATGTCGAGATTTTCGGCCTGTAGCAATGTTTTCCCTTGTACATTACGTCTATATATTATATAATTACACATCATATAAGTTAATTGAGTATACATTCTAATCTCCTTCTTCCCCCCCCCCTCCCCAAATCTCTGTTCATTCTATTTGAATGCCTGTTTGCATACTCATCAGAGTATTGTGTAAAATTTGAAGTAAAATATTCAAGAACTTTCCGAAATTTTTGGTAACAATGTTTCTCTCCCATATGTTACACGTCTATATACAGGGTGAGTCACCTAACGTTACCGCTGAATATATTTCGTAAACCACATCAAATACTGACGAACCGATTCCACAGACCGAACGTGAGAGAGGGGCTAGTGTAATTGTTTAATACAAACCATACAAAAATGCACGGAAGTATGTTTTTTAACACAAACCTACGTTTTTTTAAATGGAACCACGTTAGTTTTGTTAGCACATCTGAACATATAAACAAATACGTAACCAGTGCCGTTGCATTGTAAAATGTTGTATTTATGTAATAGCATGCATTAACTGAGCATGCATTACATCCGGAGATATTGTAACCTAAAGTTGACGCTTGAAACCTCCGACGTTCAGTTGCGTGTTGTAACAAACACGGGCCACGGTCGGCGAGCAGCATCTGCAGGGACATGTTTACGATGACGACCGTGTTTTCGAGTGTGGCTGTAGTGCACTGTTGTGGTTTGGTCTAGCTGTCGCAGTGTCCGCATGTAGCGCTTGCTGCTATTGTTATTCTGCATTCGTCTCCGCACGCAGACCAACTGTAGTACACCGTGTTACCAGACGTCTGTGATAGTGTAGCGTTGTAGGAACTGTGACCATGGTGTATTCGAACTCTGAAAAGGCGGAGATGATACTCATCTATGGCGAGTGTCGACGAAATGCAGCTGAAGCCTGCAGGGTGTATGCAGAATGGTACCCGGAAAGAGAGCATACAACGTGCTGCACACTGCAAAACATCTTTCGCCAGCTGTATGCAATAGGTATGGTCGTAGCACGCAAACGGGTCCCTAACAGGCCCGTCACAGGAGAAGCGGGTGCAGTTGGTGTGTTAGCTGCTGTTGCCATGAACCCACACATGAGTACACGGGACATTGCGAGAGCCGGTGGACTGAGTCAAAGTAGTGTCATGCGCATACTGCATCGTCACCGCTTTCACCCGTTTCATGTGTCGCTACATCAGCAATTACATGGTGATGACTTTAATCATCGAGTGCAATTCTGTCAATGGGCATTAACAGAGAATGCGTTGCAGTTCTACCTGTTTACCGATGAAGCGGGTTTCACAAACCACGGGGCAGTGAATCTACGGAACATGCATTACTGGTCCGTGGACAATCCTCGCTGGCTCAGACAGGTAGAGCGACAGCGACCGTGGACTGTAAATGTATGGTGCGGAATCATTGGCGACCACCTCATTGGTCCTCACTTCATTGCAGGGGCCCAAACAGCTGCAGCATACATCGCGTTTCTACAGAATGATCTGCCAACGTTGCTCGAAAATGTCCCACTGGAAACGCGTCGACGTATGTGGTATCAGCATGATGGTGCACCTGCACATTCCGCAATTAACACTAGGCTCACCCTTGACAGGATGTTCGACGGGCGTTTCATAGGACGTGGAGGACGCATAAATTGGCCAGCCCGTTCTCCTGATCTTACACCTCTGGACTTCTTTCTGTGGGGTACGTTAAAGGAGAATGTGTACCGTGATGTGCCAACAACCCCAGAGGATATGAAACAACGTATTGTGGCAGCCTGCGGCGACATTACACCAGATGTACTGCGGCGTGTACGACATCCATTACGCCAGAGATTGCAATTGTGTGCAGCAAATGATGGCCACCACATTGAACATCTATTGGCCTGACATGTCGGGACACCCTCTATTCCACTCCGTAATTGAAAACGGAAACCACGTGTGTACGTGTACCTCACCCCTCATCGTAATGTACATGTGCGTCAGTGAAAAAGACCAATAATAAGGTGTTAGCATGTGGACGTAATGTGCTGTTCCAGTCTCTTCTGTACCTAAGGTCCATCACCGTTCCCTTTGGATCCCTACGTAATTCGGTGCTCTCCGATACACACGATCGAACAGCGGAGGAGTGGTACTCAAGCGTCAACTTTAGGTTACAATATCTCCGGATGTAATTAACATTTTACAATGCAACAAACGGCACTGATTACGTATTTGTTTATATGTTCAGGTGTGCTAACAAAACTATCGGGATTCCATTTTAAAAAAAACATAGGTTTGTGTTAAAAAACATACTTCCGTGCATTTTTTTATGGTTTGTATTAACCAGTTACACTATCCCCTCTCCTCACGTTCTGCCTGTGAAATCGATTCGTCAGTATTTGATGTGGTTTACGAAATATATCCAGCGGTAATGTTAGGTGACTCACCCTGTATACATAGAAACACACGCGTATTCGTATGCAATGTTATGTCAAAATTTCAAAGTAACTGGTGAAGAGCTTTCGGAGATTTAAGATCATGAACAAACGAACTTAAGATTTTTGGTAACGACGTATGCCCCTGAATGTCTGAGAAAAATGGGGGTAAGGTATGGGGAAAGACATGTGATAGGTAATATGTACAAGAACCAAAAGAGAACAATAAGACAGGAAGACCAAGAATGAAGTGATCCTATTACGAAGTGTGTAAGGCAGGGATGTAATCTTTTCACTCATACTATTTATTTAATCTATACGTCGAAGAAGCAATGACGGAAATTAAACAAAGTTTTAAGACTGTAACTAAAATTCAAGGTGAAAGGATATCAATGATAAGATTCGCTGACGACATTGCTATCCTCAGTGAAAGTGAAGAATTACAGGATATGTTGAATGGAATGAACAGTCTAACGAGTACAGAATACGGATTGAAAGACTGCCGAAGAAAGACGGAAGTAATGAGGAATAGTAGAAATGAGAACAGCGAGAAAGTTAAAAACAGAATTAATGGTCACGAAGTAGACGAAATTAAGCAATTCTACTGCCTAGAAAGCAAAATAACCCATGTGGGAAGGAGCAAGGGGGACCACTCACCCAAAAAGGGCATTCCTTGCCGAAAGGAAACTACTGGTATAAATCCTAGGCCTTAATTTGAGGAAGAAATTTCTGAGAATTTACGTTTGGAGCACAGTATTATATGACATCGAAACACGGAGTGTATAAAAATCGTGACAGAAGAGAATCGAACCATCTGAGATATGGTTCTACGGGAGAATGCTGAAAATTCAGTAGACTGATAAGGTAAGGAACGAGGAGGATCCCCACAGAACAGCTGAGGAAAAGAATACACGGAAAACACTGACTAGAAGAAGGGACAGGATGATAGGCCATCTCTTAAGATATATGGGTTTTACATCCATTGTACTATAGGGAGCTTCAGAGGTTAAAAACTGCAGAGGAAACCAGAGATGGGATTGCATTCTGCAAATGACTGGAGACGTAGAATGAAAGTGCTACTCTAACAAGGCAACCTCCACATCGCATGCCCCTCAGATTTAGTGGTAATATGGGCCAGTAAAAAGCACGTCAGATCAAGCATGAAAACAGGAAGAAGGTGTACTGAACTGTGAAAAAGGAAACAATAAAAAAAACAGTGAACGGCCCAAGCTGAAGAAGTGACCATCGAGGGAATTGGAATGGTCATGGCGTCGTTGTTATCTTGTCACGGTGTTAGACTGCAAAGCGGAAGATCCCTGTTTAAATCTCCCTCGTGCATCTTTATTTTTCAGAAAATTATAAGCAGTCCGTCCGGTCACTGACGTGCCTGTTCGCTAGATTCAGATCTGTTTCTGTATCGCGGTGTAACGTCCGTTTGCAGTAGCGATGTGCAGGAAAGGGAACTATGACTCCGTACAACTACTCTACTAGCACCCGAAAGCAAGTGGAAGCCGCAAATGTTAAATGACAAGGCGGCAAGTCAGCCGAATCCACGTCTGGTGTGTCATATACGACATTGGTGACAGCATGTGCGTCATATTATATGAATGTCTTATCGACGCACCTAACTTGTACGTCTGGTGATTTAGTGAGATATGCCTCCTTGCCCGATTTAGATGTTAGTACGAATTTTAATGTGACCTCTCTCAAAAAATGATACTGACAGGATTCACATAGAATATATAATGGTAAGACAGAGATTTAGGAACCAGGTTTTAAATTGTAAGACATTTCGAGGGGCAGATGTGGATTCTGACCACAATCTATTGGTTGCGAACTGTAGATTAAAACCAAAGAGGCTGCAAAAAGGTGGGAACTTAAGGAGATGGGACCTAGATAAACTGACTAAACCGAACGTTGTACAGAGTTTCAGGGAGAGCATAAGAGAACAATTGCCAGGAATGGGGGAAAGAAATACAGTAGAAGAAGAATGGGTAGCTTTGAGGGATGAAGTAGTGAAGGCAGCAAAGGATCAAGTAGGTAAAAAGACGAGGGCTAGTAGAAATCCTTGGGTAACAGAAGAAATATTGAATTTAATTGATGAAAGGAGAAAATATAAAAATGCAGTAAATGAAGCAGGCAAAAAGGAATACAAACGTCTCAAAAATGAGATCGACAGGAAGTGCAAAATGGCTAAGCAGGGATGGTTAGAGGACAAATGTAAGGATGTAAAGGCTTATCTCACTAGGGGTAAGATAGATACTGCCTACAGGAAAATTAAAGAGACCTTTGGAGATAAGAGAACCACTTGTATGAATATCAATAGCTCAGATGGAAACCCAGTTCTAAGCAGAGAAGGGAAAGCAGAAAGGTGGAAGGAGTATAAAGAGGGTCTGTACAAGGGTGATGTACTTGAGGATAATATTGTGGAAATGGAAGACGATGTAGATAAAGATGAAATGGGAGATATGATACTGCGTGAAGAGTTTGACAGAGCACTGAAAGACCTAAGTCGAAACAAGGCCCTGGGAGTAGACAACATTCCACTAGAACTACTGACAGCCTTAGGAGAGCCAGGCCGAACAAAACTCTACCATGTGGTGAGCAAGACGTATGAGACAGGCGAAATACCCTCAGACTAAAGAAGAATATAATAATTCCAATCCCAAAGAAAGCAGGAGTTGACAGATGTGAAAATTACCGAACTATCAGTTCAATAAGTCACAGCTGAAAAATACTAAGGCGAATTCTTTACAGACGAATGGAAAAACTGGTAGAAGCCGACCTCGGGGAAGATCAGTTTGGATTCCGTAGAAATATTGGAACACGTGAGACAATACTGACCCTACGACTTGTCTTAGAAAATAGATTAAGGTAAGGCAAACCTACGTTTCTAGCATTTGTAGACTCAGAGAAAGCTTTTGACAATGTTGACAGGAATACTCTCTTTCACATTCTGAAGGTGGCAGGGGTACCGTACCAACTGCAATCGTAAGTGATGATGTCGTTGGGTCAACATGTGAACACGTAGGGCTGGTCTGCTGCGAAACTCCATTTGCACAATGTACGATGAACAGAGTGCTCTGAAACACTTGCGCATGCACCAGCACTGTGCTCTTTCGGAAGAGATGCCAAAGATCACCATCTATTCTATTTTACAGAGCAGACAAGCCTGCGAACCCTACGTTCTGTGCAATGTCGCGGACATCCAACCATTTAGTACCTGGTGGTAGTTTCAACGTTCTACCTCTTTCTGTAGATGTGAAATATTCGACCAGCTCCACCGTTTTCGTGATAATCGTTCATAGGCTCTGCTTTACAATACTCTGCCCTCTGTTAAAGCCACTTATCTCAACGCATTTCCCCATTTGCAGCCCATATCTTCGCAAGGGCGATCCCCCGTCCGTGTCTGCTGCGCTTACATACCTTTGTTACCTTCTCACGTGCCCGCAACGCCACCAGGCGGCATCCAACGTTGCGATGGGCAGTGGTCGTGATGTTTTGGCTGATCTGAGTACTTGCGACGGTAGTATATTCTTACCAAGTGACTCATAGTCTACGAGGGTTGAAACTTAAATAGTGGCGACTATTTACTCACAACCGATACAAAAGAGTTACTTGTTTGTCCCTGTTAATGCCTTTCAAAGCAGTCACCAGCGTTGTGTGGAACCCACTGCCAGCGATGTGGAAGGCGTATTATGCCGTTAGCAGAGCCTGTTCTGTTGATGGTGCGAATGGAGCGGTCTACTGCCTGTCGAATCTTGACACAGTTATGAAGCGAATGCCACAAAATGGTTCCTTCATCTTCGTAATCAAATCAAACTCATACGCACTTAAGACCGGGAAGTATGGTGGATGGTACAGTACTTCCCAGTCCCATCGACCGAACAGAGCAGCCGAAGCCTGCGCTGTATGCGCCCGCGCATTGTCGTGCAAAATGATGGGTGGGTTGCGCAGAAAGCGTCGGCGCTTCTTTCGCAAAGCTGGTCGCAGGTGATGCTGTAAAGTTGATGCATTAATTTGTTCTGAAAACGGTGCTGATATTCAAGACAATAAAAGCGGGTTAAAAGCTGTGAGCTATCTGGGGAAGTTAACCTTGCATTACTGAGCAACTGTTTCACCAGGTATCCAGTCTAGCTTACCAAATTCTCAACCAGACTAACATTAATTATAATCTTTTAGTGGTCATCTTACGATAACCGGTGATATATATATACATATAAAGACAATTTAAATAAAAAGAAATAAACCAGTTTATATTTGGACATTTATTTTAACAATGATCATTGTTCCGTTAAAATTTCAGCATATTAAACTTGATTCATAACTAAACTGGTGCCTTATTTAGGATTGTGAAAATGTGAGTTTGTAATCTTACGGAACCCATCAAATATGGAGCCAAGATTGGGAGACTGCATATAACACTGCATTCATAAAATAACGCACGAAGAAAGTGGAAACATATGCAAGAGGAAATTAACCACAACCAACCGATTCAATTTTCACCCAAAGAAGTTACGTTCGTAGCGCAATCCTGTCCATCATTAAATTACCACACACTGGTATACTAAATTCATACTAACTCTCTGTGAAATCTTCCCGAAAGGAATAGCTGAGCGCTACTTTGATGATTACACCACATGCTTCACGTGGTCAACTTGGTTTAGACAAAGAGTGTAACCGCACAATAATTTCGATAATTAAAATAAATTACATCGAAACACAAATTACAAAAGAAAATCCTCGAACTGGTTACTATCGTCTTACTATTAACCTCATGGGTTAAACAATTGTATAAGCACGTGGTACTGGTCTCACAAAGTACACCCCACGTGGGTTGAACATAAAGAAAAGTTGCTATATTGAAAAGTATTGTCAAGAGGAGACGTTATAATCTCACCCACATTCGAATTTAAGATTGATGATCTTAGTTAGAGTTACGGATAATACACACGTGGTTCCACTTTACTCACAAAGTAATGACAAAGCAACTACTGGAAGATATTCTGAGCTTCACACTTGAATTACACTGCGTTGCAATTTAAGATAACAGAAGATATTTTAGATCTAAACCTGAAATAAAGGTGATTAAATTTTCAGTTAGGCTGAACTTAAGAAATTCATTGTTGTACGAACTTAGCAGAGACGCGCTTAGCCGGAGATCTTACCATTTCAGACGCTCGCCGCGGACTGACTGGCCTGGACCCCTTCGCAGGGTGCTTCACTGATACAAACGGAAGTGACCAGAGAGGTATACCAACATGACAAGGGACGGACAGGACCATACTAAGAATAGAAACCTCTTTGCTTTTAGAAAGCGTAGCTACCTGTTCCGACGTTGGTCCTACTGTTCTCTAGAAGACAGGCTTGTCTGCTACCATCAAGCATGCAACTAGAAATACATTTGCTCATTCATCCTTCCACACAGAAGGGAAGGGGGATGACAGTATCTTATCATATACACTATGTAAAAGAAAGCGCATGTAGGTTCCATATGAGACTGTGTGACATGAATTACATATAAACTGTGTTTTGAGTGTAGTAGTGTGACAGATCGTTCTTGTTTACGTGTAAAAGTAACACGTTCCACTGCTCAGTCTCCTTCCAGATAGAGTCAGAAACACCACAGTAAATTTAGAAGTGGAATTAAGAAATTAACATGAAAGAAATCCAACAGAGACCTTTCAATGCTCCAAAAACGAACAGTAATACCGTGCACTGACGGTCTGCCGTGGAGGAACGCTATTGCGTTAGAATAACACCTTTACAGTCGTACACGAGAATCACCATAACTTTAGACCATGCACTGGTTTTTTTTATTTAATTTTTTTTTATTTTTTTTATTTTTATTTTTTTTTTACTGTTCAGTACACCTTCTTCATATTTTCATGCATGATCTGTGTTCAGTTTTTGATGAGCTGTCCAATGGTCCATCTTACCAGTAAATCTGAAGCGTGTGAGATGTGTAGGGGGGCTTAATTAAATAAAAAGAAATGCAAATATTTTTTTGTGGCTGTTTGTCCGATTACGCAAGTCTCGTAAACGGCTGGCCCTGACTAGTTTTAGTACGCAATCTGACTGCTTAGAATGACAACAAAGAATGTAAGAAAATTTCTGTTAGCACAATTAATTAATTAAGTCCCCAGCAACTATAAAACCTACGAAACAACAAACACAAGTATAGCTGTTCTGTATGTGGTAGTATGACTCAACGCACATCTGGCACGGTTCTTCTTCAACAAGACAAGAATTTTTAAATACCAATTATACTGACGTGATAAAAGAAAATTACAAATACTATAATTGTGCAAGAAAACCAAAATTACACTCTAATACAAGAACACAAGCCAGATGCTTTGTTGACTGAACCTGTAATGACACATTATTCAGGACACACAAATAATAAAACAACCTAATATTTATTACCTTCATATATATTGACGAAAAGCACTCAGATCATTACAATATCTCCATTGGAATAACATCTGCTATCTCTCCCATCAAATAACTGCATAAAACATGGAACAAACACTCTCCACTACCACATCTCACTCTGACTTCACGACAAGCAGTGTCCACCACAACTTCTCGGCGAGAACTGCTTGCCGCTACGTCTCAATAAGCACTGCCAGTGGAGGCGGAGGAACAATACTCTCTGGCGCGATCTTAGGCGCTGTGGCTCAGTGTACCCACCTTTCAGATGGAAAGATAGGCACAAGAGAGGCACTCGCGGCGGGCCGGCTCAAACACGTCAGAAGACTGATGACTCAAAAGCAATTTTAAAAAATCCTGTAATGTTCGAATGAGTCCTCGAGGGAATGCCACCGAAGAGAGACAGTGAGTTATGGAAACGTCACCCTTGATGGTTGAAGACGCCACGCACGCTATAGTCCAAATAGGAACCGCGGAGGCCCTCCCTGAGGAAGCACCGGCGCGCTCAGCAGGCAGTGGCGCGTGCCGTGGCGTACCGGCGTTGCCCAACGCCTGCGGCCAGCCTGCGGTGCCGCTGCGGCTGAGTGCAGAAAGCGGCCCCCAAAAGTTATGTGGCCGTTGGCCGCGCTGCTCCCGTTGCGTAATGGCGCTTGCTTTTTCCGGCCCGCCGTTTCCGCGCGCCCGAGCGGAAAGTCTTGTCTGTGGTGCGGCCTGCATTAGAGTCACCAGGTCCCGGCCGGGTTATTCGCGCGCCCCGCCCCCCGCGGCCGCCCCCGCAATACCGCTCTCCTTTTGTGAGCGCCGCCGCCTTCTGCCTGACGGCAGGCTCCGAGGAAAGCCGGGTCACCGCCCTTCTCAAGACCACCCACACACGGCTGCTCGCCGCGACGACAGGTTCGAGCCTTACACGTTAGTTCAATCAAACGAGGTGCTCTAGACCAGCGTTTCTTAACCTTTCTCAATAGCCGGGCAGAGTGACCGAGCGGTTCTAGGCGCTACAGTCTGGAACCGCGCGACCGCTTCAAATCCTGCCTCGGGCATGGAAGTGTGTGATGTCCATAGGTTAGTTAGCTTTAAGTAGTTCGAAGTTCTAGGGGACTGATGACCTCACAAGTTAAGTCCCATAGTGCTCAGAGTCATTTTTTGCCTTTCTCAGTATCGGAACCCTTTACATCAATTTCAGATTGCGGGACACACAACATGAAACCTCTCTCTTCTTTCTGCGAGTTTTCTACACCATGCAGCATCTCTCGCATCCGAGTTTCCATCTCGTTCGGCCTTGCCAGTCCTCTTCTAGCATGGCTCGGTCCTGCATCGCACACCTCTCTCCATCGTTCCAATGCAACAGGGGCTTCCTCTTTTTCTATTTCATGGAGGTCTCCAGTGCCATACCTTAAAAGGCCATCTTTCCTCTGGTAATTTTATGTACGGTATCCTTGGTAACCCCTTGAAACATCCCCTTAGAGAAATTAATGAATTACTGTGCTGATAAACCTCTCACGTTATTTGATTTTCAAACAGCTGAGCAGAACTGAACGTACTCAGACATTTCTCTCTTTACTTATTCTGATCAACACTAAACTGACACACAATATTTTTAGTGCAACGCAATCTGACTTTCAATAATCCCTACAAAAGAATGGCCCTGACTAACAATAACCTATACCTTTACCTCACAAAAATCTTACTCGAACTACATCAATACAGCGAGCACCAATAATGCCAGCTAAGTAGAAGATTCTAACTACTGAAGGCACTAACTACTGATAGGCATAGTTAGCAAATGAAAGATTTTGATAGTGAACAAACCATGTATTTACCTTAATAATGTTCAAAAGTCATCATATATATATATATATATATATACACTCCTGGAAATTGAATTAAGAACACCGTGAATTCATTGTCCCAGGAAGGGGAAACTTTATTGACACATTCCTGGGGTCAGATACATCACATTATCACACTGACAGAACCACAGGCACATAGACACAGGCAACAGAGCATGCACAATGTCGGCACTAGTACAGTGTATATCCACCTTTCGCAGCAATGCAGGCTGCTATTCTCCCATGGAGACGATCGTAGAGATGCTGGATGTAGTCCTGTGGAACGGCTTGCCATGCCATTTCCACCTGGCGCCTCAGTTGGACCAGCGTTCGTGCTGGACGTGCAGACCGCGTGAGACGACGCTTCATCCAGTCCCAAACATGCTCAATGGGGGACAGATCCGGAGATCTTGCTGGCCAGGGTAGTTGACTTACACCTTCTAGAGCACGTTGGGTGGCACGGGATACATGCGGACGTGCATTGTCCTGTTGGAACAGCAAGTTCCCTTGCCGGTCTAGGAATGGTAGAACGATGGGTTCGATGACGGTTTGGATGTACCGTGCACTATTCAGTGTCCCCTCGACGATCACCAGTGGTGTACGGCCAGTGTAGGAGATCGCTCCCCACACCATGATGCCGGGTGTTGGCCCTGTGTGCCTCGGTCGTATGCAGTCCTGATTGTGGCGCTCACCTGCACGGCGCCAAACACGCATACGACCATCATTGGCACCAAGGCAGAAGCGACTCTCATCGCTGAAGACGACACGTCTCCATTCGTCCCTCCATTCACGCCTGTCGCGACACCGCTGGAGGCGGGCTGCACGATGTTGGGGCGTGAGCGGAAGACGGCCTAACGGTGTGCGGGACCGTAGCCCAGCTTCATGGAGACGGTTGCGAATGGTCCTCGCCGATACCCCAGGAGCAACAGTGTCCCTAATTTGCTGGGAAGTGGCGGTGCGGTCCCCTACGGCACTGCGTAGGATCCTACGGTCTTGGCGTGCATCCGTGCGTCGCTGCGGTCAGGTCCCAGGTCGACGGGCACGTGCACCTTCCGCCGACCACTGGCGACAACATCGATGTACTGTGGAGACCTCACGCCCCACGTGTTGAGCAATTCGGCGGTACGTCCACCCAGCCTCCCGCATGCCCACTATACGCCCTCGCTCAAAGTCCGTCAACTGCACATACGGTTCACGTCCACGCTGTCGCGGCATGCTACCAGTGTTAAAGACTGCGATGGAGCTCCGTATGCCACGGCAAACTGGCTGACACTGACGGCGGCGGTGCACAAATGTTGCGCAGCTAGCGCCATTCGACGGCCAACACCGCGGTTCCTGGTGTGTCCGCTGTGCCGTGCGTGTGATCATTGCTTGTACAGCCCTCTCGCAGTGTCCGGAGCAAGTATGGTGGGTCTGACACACCGGTGTCAATGTGTTCTTTTTTCCATTTCCAGGAGTATATATATATATATATATATATATATATATATATATATATATATATATATATATATATATATATATATATATACCAATTCATGACATCCATCTTTACAAAATTTTCTTTTTCTGGTAGACACAAGTCCAGATCGTCCGCTTATAGTGAGCTGTCAAGAAATGTCTGAGTATGTTCAGTTTTTCTCAGCTGTTTGAAAATCAAATATTGTAAGAGGCTTTCCAGCACAGTCGTTCATCAATTTTTCCAAAGGGGATGTTTCACCCTAACTGTTCTCAAAGCACTTCATCTATTATTTTGTCTTTTCTTGGTACTTCATAAATTCGACTCCGAAACCCCATTTCCATTGCCTCTAATTTCTTCTCTTTGACCCTCGAAATTTCCCAAAAATCAAACCTTGTTTTAAAAAAATCACTCCAATATTTAGAGCATAAATAAACAGCACAAGAAATGTTTCCACCACGTGCATGACATTCTGCGCCCCTCGAAGAACTGCTAAAGTTGTAAAATTACCTTTCCGCACTTTCTTCTACGCAGATTTAGAAAACTTTATAACCCTGTAAGTAGGTCACATAACTGGCACTTTACCATCGAAAGCAGCATAAATTAGTATAATAGGAGTAGGATTCGTCATGAATGACAAGGTTGGACAGAGAATCAGTTACTGTGGCCAATTCAGTGATACGAATATTCTCTTTAGAATCGACGGCAAACGAACGCCGACAACTATTTCGCAGGTCACAACGACAAGATGAAGAGATAGAGAAAGTATGTGAGGTCACCATTCAGTAAACAAAAAGAGGTGAAAACCTCATAACCTTGGGGGACTGGAACGCTGCAATAGATGGAACAGAAAACAGAGTTAGGAAATATGGGCTCGACAGTAGAAAAGAAGTGTTTACTGGTGATGCTGTGTAACACGGGAAAGTATCATCATCGAGTGAATGTAAGAGAATACAGGACGACTTGGATAAAATTTCTAGTTTATGTGACGAATGGCACCTGCCTCTAATGCGATCCTTTCTTCAGTACCGATCGAGTGTCTGGGATTCCCATCAGATGTGATTAAAGCAACACATCGAAGTTATTCAGAGGCGAGCTGCCAGACTTGTTACCAGTTGGTTCGAACAACACGCAAGTATCGCTGAGCTGCTGTGTGAACTCAAATGGAAATTCCTACAGGCAAGGCGACGTTCTTTTCGGAGAGATCTATTGAGAAAATTTAGAGAACTATCATTTGAAGCTGACTGCAAAACGAAACTTCTGGAGCCAACGTACATTTCACGTAATGACCACGAAGATGAAATAAGAGTAATTAGGCCTCATACGGAGGCATACGGACAGTCGTTTTTCTCTCGCTCCGTTTGGAGTGGAACAGGAAACGATATAATTAGCATTGGTACAGGGTATCCTCCATATCGCATCGTACGGTGGCTAGCGGATTATGTATCTAGATGTAGATGTGGCTGCAGAGGAGAAGGAATAATTCAGATCTGCGCTAAATTTTACTTAATAACAGCGAACACACAGCTCATAAATCACAAGAGGTGGAGACATACATGCAACAGACATAGAGATAGAGACACGGGAAGATTCCAACTGGATTACGGCATTATGAGACAGAGATTATGAAATCAGGTAATTGATTCTAAAGCATACTCATAAGCAGATTTAGATTAGATCATAATTTATGAATTGTAAAGAGTAAGCTGAAGATCAAGAGAACGTTCCACAAGAAAGAAGTAAGGTACTGAACTACTGAATATATATGATGTGCATTTGATGTTCTGTAAGGTTGTAGAAAGTGCGATAGCGAATATCGCAGTAGGCCGTTCAGTTCAACAGGAATGGGCATTTTTAAAAAGGGCTATCGCAGAAGTTGGACAGATAAATAAAAGTACAAGAAGCTTCTGTAACAGAACAAATATTTCAGTTGTTGGGCGATAAAAGTAAGTAAAACAATGGCCAGGAAAAGGCAAGGCTACAGAAATAGAAGTCACATATTTGACTAGACTGCAATATGACACATAGAAACTAATGGAGTAGGAAACGCTTGGAAGCTAAGGCGAAGTGTCGGTATGATACACGTGAAGAAATTGAAAAGAAACTGGTCATCGGAAGGACAGATTCAGCATATGAAAAATAAAGAAAAAAAGTCTTCCGTTAAATTAAATTGAACCTCACTGTAGACAAGTATAATGTGCTGGGAATACATAGAAAGATAGATCCCTTATCATTTAGCTACAATATAACATGTCAACAACTGGAAGCAGTTAATTCCATAAACTATCTGGGAGTTCGCATTAGCAGTGATTTAAAATGGAATGATCATATAAAGTTGATCGTCGGTAAAGCAGATGCCAGACTGAGATTCATTGGAAGAATCGTAAGGAAATGCAATCCGAAAACAAGGAAGTAGGTTACAGCACGCTTGTTCGCCCTCTGCTTGAATACTGCTCAGCAGTGTGGGATCAGTACCAGATAGGTTTGATAGAAGAGATAGAGAAGATCCAACAGAGAGCAGCGCGCTTCGTTACAGTATCATTTAGTAATCGCGAAAGCGTTACGGAGATGATAGATATACTCCAGTGGAAGACGCTCAGTAGCTCGGTACGGGCTTTTGTTGAAGTTTCGAGAACATACCTTCACCGAAGAGTCAATCAGTATATTGTTCCCTCCTGCGTATATCTCGCGAAGAGACCATGAGGATAAAATCAGAGAGATTAGAGCCCACAGAGAGACGTACCGACAATCCTTCTTTCCACGAACAATACGAGACTGGAATAGAAGGGAGAACCGATAGAGGTACTCAAGGTACCCTCCGCCATGGAGTATGGATGTAGATGTAGATGTATAAAGTGTCAACATCAAGAGTGCAAGAGGAATCTTCTGTCAAACTCAGAGAAGAGAACGGATAAATAGAAAGGATTCACTACAGGCCTCGATGACGGCGAGGACTTGCTTGATGACATGACAGAAACGAACTTGGAGACGTTATGGAAGACTCAGGTGATCCAATTATCAGACGAGGCCACAGTAGGCTGTTCCTGTACACGCCCAGTCCGCAGCATAGTGAAGATTTCAAATATCAACACTCGGCACTGTCAAATGATCACTGATGCCACTGAACTACTCAGAGAGTAGTTGTTGAGGGATCTACACACAAGAACGTGAAGCGGTACCACAGCGTGTAGTCGCTTTTAAGCGGAAAGTCGTTTATGAGAATCGGGCTTTACGAAGTACAGGAGTGGGTGTGGAATTCTGGGAGGCGGCTCAGGAGAAGAGAGCGGACGCCCGCGACCGCTTCCGGCCCCTCCCGCTGAGACCTGGCAGTGAGCTGGCGACACAATGGCTCCAGTCAGACGCCCCCTGCGCTCCGGGAGGCCCGGCCGCCGCGGGGTGCAGCAGCACCTGTACCTGGAAACTGGCGCCAGTAACGGAACAGTAATCCACTCTGCACCTACAGCAAGGTAGTTCCTGTGCCAGTACTTACCACTAAACTCGAAGAAGCCT
This sequence comes from Schistocerca cancellata, assembly GCF_023864275.1. NCBI lineage: Eukaryota > Metazoa > Arthropoda > Insecta > Orthoptera > Acrididae > Schistocerca > Schistocerca cancellata. Next base: position 600,230,188 of record NC_064628.1, on the reverse strand, counting down.
TGCAAAGCAGAAGCTTGCACCTAGGCATCGGAGCTTCCGTGGTGTCGAGCGAAGGCAGATTCCTGTCTGCAGCCGGAATCCACGCACCGTCGACTATATGCGGCGAGAGAGACAAGTTACGTGACGTACTGCTCCACTAATATAAGTGGAAACGTTTATAGGAGGACCTGCATAAATTCTGTGCACTGCTGCACTCCTTGTCATCGTCGTCTTTGTTTCTCTACGTCTACATCTCGATCTACATCCTCCGCAAGCCACCGTACGTTTTCTTTCCTGTTCCTCTCGCAGACAGAACGAGGGAAAAACGACTATCTATATGTTTCCATGTTGTTGTTGTTGTGGTCTTCAGTCCTGAGACTGGTTTGATGCAGCTTTACACGCCACTCTATCCTGTGCAAGCTTCTTCATCTCCCAGTACCTACTGCAGCCTACATCCTTCTGAATCTGCTTAGTGTATTCATCTCTTGGTCTCCCTCTACGATTTTTACCCTCCACACTGCCCTCCAATACTAAATTTGCGATCCCTTGATGCCTCAGAACATGTCCTACCAACCGATCCCTTCTTCTAGTCAAGTTGTGCCACAAACTGCTCTTCTCCACAATCCCATACGAACCCTAATTTTTCGTATCTTACACTACTGGCCATCAAACTTACTACACCACGAAGATGACGTGCTACAGACGCAAAACTTAACAGACAGGAAGAAGATGTTATGATATGCAATGATTAACTTTTCAGAGCATTCACACAACTTTGGCGCCGGAGGCGACACCTACAACGTGATGACAACCAACCGATTTCTCATACACAAACAGCAGTTGATCGGCGTTGCCTGCTGAAACGTGTTGTGATGTCTCGTGTAAGGAGGAGAAATGCGTACATTCACATATCCGACTTTGATGAAGGTCGGATTGTAGCCTACCGCGATTGCAGTTTATCGTATCGTGACATTGCTGCTCGCGTTGGTCGAGATCCAATGACTGTTAGCAGAATATGGAATCGGTGGGTTCAGGAGGGTAATACGGAACGCCGTGCTGGATCCCAACGGCCTCGTATCACTAGCAGTCGAGATGACAGACATCTTATCCGCATGGCTCTAACGGATCGTGCAGCCACGTCTCGATCCCTGAGTCAACAGATGGGGACGTTTTCAAGACAACAACCATCTGCACGACCAGTTCGACGACGTTTGCAGCAGCATGGACTATCAGCTCGGATACCATGGCTGCGGTTACCCTTGACGCTGCATCACAGACAGGAGCGTCTGCGATGGTGTACTCAGCGACGAACCTGGGTGCACGAATGGCAAAACGTCATTTTTTCGGATGAATCCAGGTTCTGTTTACAGCACCATAATGGTCGCATCCGTGTTTGGTGACATCGCGGTGAACGCACATTGGAAGCGTGTATTCGTCATTGCCATACTGACGTATCACCCGGCGTGATGGTCTGGGGTGCTATTGGTTACACGTCTCGGTCACCTATTGTTCGCATCGGCGGCACTTTGAACAGTGGACGTTACATTTCAGATGTGTTACGACCCGTGGCTCTACTCATCATTCGATCCCTGCGATACACAAAATTTCAGCAGTATAATGCACGACCGCATGTTGCAGGTCCTGTACGGGCCTTTCTGGATACAGAAAATGTTCGACTGCTGCCCTGGCCAGCACCTTCTCCAGATCTCTCACCAACTGAAAACGTCTGGTCAATGGTGGCCGAGCACCTGGATCGTCATAATACGCCAGTCACTACTCTTGATGAACTGTGGTATCGTGTAGAAGCTGCATCGGCAGCTGTACCTGTTCACGCCATCGAAGCTCTGTTTGACTCAATGCCCAGGCGTATCAAGGCCGTTATTACGGCCAGAGGTGGTTGTTCTGGGTACCGATTTCTCAGCATCTATGGACCCAAATTGCGTGAAAATTTAATCACATGTCAATTCTAGTATAATATCTTTGTCCAATGAATACCCGTTTATCATCTGCATTTCTTCTTGGTGTAGCGATTTTAATGGCCAGTAGTGTACCTACGTGGTCCTACGCGAGAAGTATGTTGGCGGCAGTAGGATCGTTCTGCAGCCAGATTCAAATACCCGTTCTCTAAATTTTCTCAGCAGTGTTCTCCGAAATGAATGGCTTCTTCCTTCCACTTGAACGCCCGAAGGATATCCGTGACACTTGCATGCTGATCGAACCTACTAGTAACAAATCTAGCAGCTCGCCTCTGAATTGCCTCGATGCCCGACCTGGTGCAGATCCCAGTCACTCAAGTAGTACTCGAGAATAGATTGCACTAGCGTCCTATATGCGGCTCCTTTACAGACGAACTTCACTTTCCTAAAATTCTCCTAATAGATCGAAATCGACTATTCGCCTTTCCTACCACAGTCCTCACGTGCTCGTTCCTTTTCATATCGCTTCGCAATGACACGCCCAGATATTTAAAGGACATAATTGTGTCAAGCAGGACACTACTAATGCTGTATCCAAACATTACGGGTTTATTTTTCCTACTCATCCGCATTAACTTGTATACTTCTACATTAAGAGCCAGCTGCCATTCATCATTAAAACCAGAAATTTTGTCTGGGTCATCTTGTATCAACCTACAGTCACTTATCTTCGACATTTTCCGGTACACCACAGCATCATTAGCGAACAACCGAAGGCTGCTACCCACCCTGTCTGCCAGATCATTTATTTGTATAGAAAATAACAACGGTCCTACGACACTTTACTGGCACACTCCTGATGTTACCTCTGTCTCCAACATCCCCATATCCAAAATCAGGCCAGGTTGGGACATTTATGGTACTTCTCCATTTTCCTCTGTTTTTCCACCATTCGTCTTCTTTCGGGTGGTCAGAAACAGACCGAGAAGCTTGTAAATGTGTCGCAGGATCGGTTGTGCTGAGACATAATTCTTAAGAAAAAACTTTGATTCGTTGCGCCGCTTCCGAGTTAATTAGCACTGATGTTATCCAATCAATACGTTGTGCACCACATACAATTACTCTCAGTTCTTCTCATAGCGTAGATGATAGCGCACGAGACAGCTCAGCCTTTGGCTCGGATACGATCCTTACTACTGTCCCATGTCCAATTCTTGTATCACTCTCTTATTCAGTTTTAGGAAACCAAACGAAGCACAAATTTAGCGCCACCGTCTTTGACGGACAGCTTGAATTTGCGCGCGCAACATCCTGATGGGTTAATTTTAGTGCTTATTAAGTCAGAAACGGCGCAACGTGTCGAAAATTGTTCTTCACAATTATTTCTCAGCTCGATGTACCCTGCAAGATCCTTACAAGTTTTTCCGACTGTTTCTGATAGCCTTGTGTAATTGTTTTGTTGTAGTCCACATTTCTTCTTAGACTAGTCTCGATAGAGTGAATCCGTCTTGCTCTGTGCCTTCCTGTTGCCCTCTTGTGCTCAAAGTTGGGCTCCATGATTCGATTTGGTATTCTTCCATCTTCCATTCTCTGTATATGTCCAAACTATTTCAACCTACTCTTCCCACTCCTGTAACTCTACTTTTCTACTCCAGTTTGTTCCTTAACGTCTTCATTTGTCACTCTTACTGTTCTCGATCTCAATAACATACTTCTTAGGAATTTCATTCCATTGGCTTGGCTACTACTCTCCTCTCTTTTCGTCACTGTCCAGGTCTCCGACGCATATGTCAGCAAGGGGGTAAAGTATATCTTGTACACCACCACTTCCTTACGTCTCATTTCATTACTACCTCCTTTCGCCACTCTAAGCTCCTCAAATGCTGAAAAAATCATTGCTCTCTTACACTCTTTTGCTAATTTCTACCTTCATCCATGCATTCTGCATTATTTTATTTCCTAAGTATTTAAAGTTGCCTACAATTTTAATTTCCCTACCTTTAATATTAATTTATTCTTATTGTTCTTTTTCTCCTCTGGTTACCACCACAGACTTACTTTTCTCCATACTACATTTAATGTGGTCCTGTGCTATCAACTCAGGTAAGAGTGGGCAGCCTCACTTTCACCCTTGAGACAGGATTAAACTCCTCACTACACCAATGTCAGTAAAGAAAGCCCTGTAGCAACCGAAGTACAGGGTTGTTATCATTAAACTTTCGCTACTTGATAGTGCCCCCATGAAAAACGAGTGATCGTATGACAATGAAACTTGGTGGAAACATCCGTAAGGGCACGGGGAAATAACGAAAAAACTGTGCATTACATTGTCCTGCTGGAATGTGAGGGTCACATTTATTAACTGCGTGCCACGATTATGTTCCAGGTTACAAACGTTGCTCAGTGTGACGACCATCTGCACACACGACCACCTGGAAAAGCACTAGAGATTGCTCTCTGCCACCCGAAACAACGGTGGACCATGGAATGTTCAGCTGCCGCGACAAAGCTCGTGCTCTGCATAAAGATCGCACGTTTCATCCAGCGTTCTCAGCCATGGCAACAGTAACTTCTTCGACAATATGCGGTGCAATGGGCCGTCGGACTCTCCTACGACAAATTCGAAAATCTCCAGTTAATTCCAACTTCCGGAATCAGGTTCTTTATCCCCAACCTTTCTGAGACCACTGCTCCCGAGTACAATCAGATATTAGCTACTACTTCCCCCCCCCCCCCCGCCGCATCCTCCCCACTCGCCCCACTGTTATCAATATTAGTGCTTAATTCAACTTCAGAATAAATAGGAATTTCCTTTGAACACTTTCATTTTTTAAATGGTTGAAGAGAAGTGACATTTAGTTTCTGTGAGTGTTTTATTAAACCAGGAACTAATCGGTCAGTGCAAAAAATGGTAGCACTTCTATCATCAACATTTTTATAGAATGATGAATTAATTGTCGCTGCATCGCTAGTGCTACCTTCACCTACTTTTCAGGAAAGAATGCTAACTATCCACAGTGAGGGTAGACACTCGTCACGAAACATGCTTCCTCTGCCTAACGGCAGTTGCTTTAACCACACACTACGCCTCCATTTAAAATGAACCAAGCTAAAACGTGTGCACTACACTTAGATCTACAAGTTATAAATCACTTGATTGCAGGAATCTTTACTTCTGAACTGGCAGAAATTGAAAGACTGTAGACTGCTGGAAATCCGAGAAGACATTTTCATGAGATATTTTAGCATATGTGAAGTACAGGTCTCAATTTTCACACCATAGACGCATTGTACGAGGTTGGAACTTAAATAGTGTCAACTGTTCATTCACAACCGATACAAAAGAGTTACATGTTTGCAACTGTTACAGTCCTTCAAAGTACTCTTCACCCCGGTTACCAGAACTCTTGAAGATAGACGTTGACTGTGGATTTGTATCACAGACACAGTCCCTTTGAATGTTCAGAGATGTCACTAAACCCCCCCAAAGATGTAAACAAGCATGCAGGACCAGCGCCTATTAGAGGGAGGGGTCCGACAGCCGATCAGTTCCAGTCATTCCACCAGGAAGGAGGTACACGGCTCGTGTTGTCTGTAGTTCAACCATGCCTAGACGGTCAGTACCGTGGTTCGATCGCGTCCGCATTGTTACTTTGTCCAGGGAGGGCCCTCAACAAGGGACATGTCCTGGCGTCTAGGAGTGAACCAAATCGGCGTTGTTCTGACATGGCGGAAACACAGTGTCGATGACAGGCCTCGCTCAGGCCGCCCAAGGGCTACTCCTGTAGTGGATGACCGCTACCCACAGATTATGGCTCGGGGGAACCTTGACAGCAACGCCATCATGTTGAATAATGCTTTTCGTTTAACCACAGGACATCGTGTTATGACTCAAACTCTGAGCAATAGGTTGCATAATGCGCAACTTCACTCTCGACGTCCATAGCGAGGTCAATCTTTGCAACCACGACACCATGCAGCGCGGTACATATGGGCACGACGACACGCCGGATGGACCGTTCAGGATTGGCATCACGTTCTCTGCACCGATGAGGGTCGCACATACCTTCAACCAGACAATTGTCGGAGACGCGTTTGGAGGCAACCGCGTCAGGCTGAAAGCCTTAGACACAATGTCCAGAGAGTGCAGAATGGCGGAGGTTCCTTGATGTTTTGGGGTGGCATTACGTGGGGCCGACGTACGCCGCCGGTGGTCATGGAAGGCGCCGTAACAGCTGTACGATACGTAAATGCCATCCTCCGACCGATAGTGCAACCATATCGGCAGCATTTTGGCGAGGCATTCTTCTTCACGGGCGACAGTTCGCGCCCCCCTCGTGCACATCTTGTGAATGACTTCCTTCAAGATAATGACATCGCTCGACTAGAGTGGCCACAGATGAACCCTATCGAACCTGCTTGGGATAGATTGAAAAGGGCTGTTTATAGACGACATGACCCACAAGCCACTGTGAGTGATCTACGCCGAATCGCCGTTGAGGAGTGAGACAATCTGAACATGTGGATAGTATGCCACGACGAATACAGGCATGCATCAATGCAAGAGGACGTGCTACTGGGTATTAGAGGTACACATGTGTACAGCAATCTGGACCACCACCTCTGAAGGTCTCGCTGTATGGTGGTACAACATGCAATGTGTGGTTTTCATGAGCAACAAAAAAGGCGGAAATGATGTTTATGTGGATTTCTATTCCAATTTTCTGTACATGTTCCGAAACTCTCGGAACAGAGGTGATACAAAACTTTTTTGACGTGTATATGTAACTATTGGTAACGTACGTAATCAGTATTACAGTCTACGAAATAATGATAAAAGTAAACCACTTTAAAAAATATTTAATTCCATCGCCGAAACATACTGAACTCACGTTTTTATCCCTCAGAAAACTACATTTTGCAGCTAGGTTGAGAACCACTGCTTTAATTAGCATTACTTAAACATCGATATACTATCGTTTAATCGATAGATTTAGCACTATCGTCGCTATTGGTAGTCTGGTTTAATTATCGATAGTCCTATCGTTTATAGCGACAATCTTTTTGAGTTGGCGCCTGAAAAATTGTCGGTTCCTATTACCTCCTTGTAGTTTGGAGTGCAGAGGGAAAGGAGACTGTATAAGGTACTTAATCAACAACAAATATGGTAGCTCTTTAGCCAGTTGTTAATAGATAGGTCGCTATGCGGGACAGGTCGTGTGAGCTGGCTTACTTGTGGCAAGGAATGTAAATGAAAATTAGGCTGTTGTAATACAACGCAGCTAGTACAGGAAAAAATGACATTTTAAAGATTCATTAACTGTTTCTGACTGTACTGTAAAACGTATTTTAAAATAAATACAATTATTGTCGTTATTAATTAAACACCCTGCTACTGTCCTCTTCCGTTTTGAGTCCTCATGGTACTTACAAGTGTTTTCAGTTGTACATGTTAATGTGCAAAGTGACTCGAAAACATAAAACACATCTACATCTACATCTACATGATTACTCTGCAATTCACATTTAAGTGCTTGGCAGAGGGTTCATCGAACCACAATCATACTATCTCTCTACCATTCCACTCCCGAACAGCGCGCGGGAAAAACGAACACCTCAACCTTTCTGTTCGATCTCTGATTTCTCTTATTTTATTTTGATGATCATTCCTACCTATGTAGGTTGGGCTCAACAAAATATTGTCGCATTCGGAAGAGAAAGTTGGTGACTGAAATTTCGTAAATATATCACGCCGCGACGAAAAATGTCTTTGCTTTAATGACTTCCATCCCAATTCGCGTGTCATATCTGCCATACTCTCTTCCCTATTACGTGATAATACAAAACGAGCTGCCCTTTTTTGCACCCTTTCGATGTCCTCCGTCAATCCCACCTGGTAAGGATCCCACATCGCGCAGCAATATTCTAACAGAGGACCAACGAGTGTAGTGTAAGCTGTCTCTTTAGTGGACTTGTTGCATCTTCTAAGTGTCCTGCCAATGAAACGCCAACTTTGGCTCGCCTTCCCCACAATATTGTCTATGTGGTCTTTCCAACTGAAGTTGTTCGTAATTTTAACACCCAGGTACTTAGTTGAATTGACAGCGTTGAGAATTGTACTATTTATCGAGTAAGCGGATTCCAACGGCTTTCTTTTGGAACTCATGTGGATCACCTGACACTTTTCGTTATTTAGCGTCCACTGCCACCTGCCACACCATACAGCAATCTTCTCTAAATCGCTTTGCAACTGATACTGGTCTTCGGATGACCTTACTAGACGGTAAATTACAGCATCATCTGCGAACAACCTAAGAGAACTGCTCAGATTGTCACCCAGGTCATTTACATAGATCAGGAACAGCAGAGGTCCCAGGACGCTTCCCTGGGGAACACCTGATATCACTTCAATTTTACTCGATGATTTTCCGTCTATTACTACAAATTGCGACCTTCCTGACAGTCGCACAACTGAGACGATACCCCATAGGCCCGCAGCTTGATTAGAAGTCGCTTGTGAGGAACGGTGTCAAAAGCTTTCCGGAAATCTAGAAATACGGAATCAACTTGAGATCCCCTGTCAATAGCGGCCATTACTTCGTGCGAATAAAGAGCTACCTGCGTTGCACAAGAAAGATGTTTTCTGAAACCATGCTGATTACGTATCAAATGGTTCAAATGGCTCTGGGTACTATGGGACTTAACTTCTAAGGTCGTCTGTCGCTATAACTTAAAACTACTTAAACCTAACTAGCCTAAGGACATCACTCACATCCATGCCCGAAGCAGGATTCGAACCTGCGACCGTAGGAGGTCTCGCGGTTCTGTTCTAGACTGTAGCGCCTAGAACCGCACGGCTACCCCGGCCGGTGATTACGTATCAATAGATCGCTCCCTTCGAGGTGATTCATAATGTTTGAATACAATATATGCTCCAAAACCCTACTGCAAACCGACGTCAATGATATAGGTCTGTAGTTCGATGGATTACTCCTACTACCCTTCTTAAACACTGGGTCGACCTGCGCAATTGACCAATCTGTAGGTACAGATCTATCGGTGAGCGAGCGGCTGTATATGACTGCTAAGTAGGGAGCTATTGTATCAGCGTAATCTGAAAGGAACCTAATAGGTATACAATCTGGACCTGAAGACTTGCCCGTATCAAGCGATTTGAGTTGCTTCGCAACCCCTAAGGTATCTACTTCTAAGAAACTCATGCTAGCAGCTGTTCGTGTTTCAAATTCTGGAATATTCCATTCGTCTTCCCTGGTGAAGGAATTTCGGAAAACTGCGTTCAATAACTCCGCTTTAGCGGCACAGTCGTCGGTAACAGTACCATCGGCACTGCGCAGCGAAGGTATTGACTGCGTCTTGCCGCTTGTGTACTTTACATACGACCAGAATTTCTTCGGATTTTCTACCAAATTTCGAGGCAATGTTTCGTTGTGGAACCTATTAAAGGCATCTCGAATTGAAGTCCGTGCCAAATTTCGCGCGTCTGTAAATTTTAGCCAATCTTCGGGATTTCGCGTTCTTCTGAACTTCGCATGCTTTTTCCGTTGCCTCTGCAACAGCGTTCGGACCTGTTTTGTGTACCATAGGGAATCAGTTGCATCTCTTACCAATTTGTGACGTATGAATCTCTCAATTGCTGTTGCTACTATATCTTTGAATTTGCGTCACATCTCGTCTAATGCATAATCAGTTGGGAAGGAATGGAGATTGTCTCTTAGGAAGGCTTCTAGTGACACTTTACCCGCTTTTGTAAATAAAACTATTTTGCGTTTGTTTCTGGTGGATTTGGAAGAAACGGTATTGAGCCTAGCTACAACGGCCTTGTGATCACTAATCCCTGTATCAATCATGATGCTCTCTATTAGCTCTGGATTGTTTGTGGCTAAGAGGTCAAGTTTGTTTTCGCAACCATTTACAATTCGCATGGGTTCGTGGACTAACTATTCGAAATAATTTTCGGAGAAAGCATTTAGGACAATTTCGGAAGATGTTTTCTGCCTACCACCGGTTTTGAACAAGTATTTTTGCCAACATATCGAGGGAAGGTTGAAGTCCCCACCAACTATAACCGTATGAGTGAGGTATTTATTTGTTACGAGACTCAAATTTTCTCTGAACTGTTCAGCAACTATATCATCGGAGTCTGGGGTCGGTAGAAGGAGTCAACTATTAACCTAGTTCGGCTGTTAAGTATAACCTCCACCCATACCAATTCGCACGGAGTATCTACTTCGACTTCACTACAAGATAAACACTACTGACAGACACAAACACTCCACCACTAATTCTGCCTAATCTATCTTTCCTGAACACCGTCTGAAACTTCGTAAAAATTTCTGTAGAACTTATTTCAGGCTTTAGCCAGCTTTCTGTACCTATAACGATTTCAGCGTCTGTGCTTTCTATTAGCGCTTGAAGCTCAGGGACTTTCCCAGTACAACTACAACAATTTACAACTACAATTCCGACTGTTCCTTGATCCAAGCACGTCCTGTATTTGCCATGCACCCTTTGAGATTGCAGCCCACCCCGTACTTTCCCGAGGCCTTCTAATCTAAAAAACCGCACAGTCCACGCCACACAGCCTCCGCTACCCGCTTAGCCGCCAGCTGAGTGTAGTGAATTCCTGACCTATTCAGCGGAACCCGAAACCACACCACCCTATGGCGCAAGTCAAGGAATCTGCAGCCAACACGGTCGCAAAACCGTCTGAGCCTCTGATTCAGACCCTCCACCCGGCTCTGCACCTAAGATCCGCAGTCGGTTCTGTCAACGATGCTGCAGATGGTGAGCTCTGCCTTCATCTCGTAAGCAAGACCGGCAGCCTTCACCTGATCAGATAGCCGCTGGAATCCAGAGAGAATTTCCTCAGATCAAAAGCGACACACGTCATTAGTGCCGACATGTGCCACCACCTGCAGCTGGCTGCACCCTGTGGTCTTTATGGCATCCGGAAGGACCCTTTCCACATCAGGAATGACTCCACCCGGAATGCACACGGAGTGCACACTGGATTTCTTCCCACCCTTAGCCGCTATATCCCTAAGGGGCCCCATTACGCGCCTGACATTGGAGCTCCCAACTACCAATAAGCCCACCCTCTGCGACTGCCCGGACCTTGAAGGCTGAGAATCATCCTCTGAAACAGGGCAGGCAGCTGCATCTGGCTCAGCCAGAGACAGCACCTGAAACCTGTTTGTCAGACGCACCGGGGAGGCTTTCTGATCAGCCTCCGGAGACGTCTTTCGCTGCCTGCCACGCCTTGGAACGACCTCCCACTCAACCACACGCGAGGGCTCAGCCCCACTGCTGGCAGCAACCGCGGCAACCACAGCGGCAGCGGCAGACGCAATCATAATGCCCCTATGGTAGTTCTGCCTTTGCAGAAGCACAAACATCATTCATATGTTGGTCGCCCATGTTGGGGTCGATTAGCGAATGAATACACCAGCTTCCGCAAAACTGAATATAGTAAAAGCACAACCCGTCGAGTGTCAAGCTTCTTTATTTGTATGGTGGATGGACATAATTAAAATATACAGCTGTATTTACATACAGGGTGTTTCAAAATGACCGGTATATTTGAAATGGCAATAAAAACTAAACGAGCAGCGATAGAAATACACCGTTTGTTGCAATATGCTTGGGACAACAGTACATTTTCAGGCGGACAAATTTTCGAAATTACGGTAGTTACAATTTTCAACAACAGATGGCGCTGCACGTGACGTGAAAGATATAGAAGACAACGCAGTCTGTGGGTGCGCCATTCTGTACGTCGTCTTTCTGCTGTAAGCGTGTGCTGTTCACAACGTGCAAGTGTGCTGTAGACAACATGGTTTATTCCTTAGAACAGAGCATTTTTCTGGTGTTGAAATTCCACTGCCTAGAACACAGTGTTGTTGCAACAAGACGAAGTTTTCAACGGATGTTTAATGTAACCAAAGGACCGAAAAGCGATACAATAAAGGATCTGTTTGAAAAATTTCAATGGACTGGGAACGTGACGGATGAACGTGCTGGAAAGGTAGGGCGACCGCGTACGGCAACCACAGGGGGCAACGCGCAGCTAGTGCAGCAGGTGATCCAACAGCGGCCTCGGGTTTCCGTTCGCCGTGTTGCAGCTGCGGTCCAAATGACGCCAACGTCCACGTATCGTCTCATGCGCCAGAGTTTACACCTCTATCAATACAAATTTCAAACACGGCAACCCCTCAGCGCCGCTACCATTGCTGCACGAGAGACATTCGCTAACGATATAGTGCACAGGATTGATGACGGCGATATGCATTTGGGCAGCATTTGGTTTACTGACGAAGCTTATTTTTACCTGGACGGATTCGTCAATAAACAGAACTGGCGCATATGGGGAACCGAAAAGACCCATGTTGCAGTCCCATCGTCCCTGCATCCTCAAAAAGTACTGGTCTGGGCCGCCATTTCTTCCAAAGGAATCATTGGCCCATTTTTCAGATCCGAAACGATTACTGCATCACGCTATCTGGACATTCTTCGTGAATTTGTGGCGGTACAAACTGCCTTAGACGACACTGCGAACACCTCGTGGTTTATGCAAGATGGTGCCCGGCCACATCGCACGGCCGACGTCTTTAATTTCCTGAATGAATATTTCGATGATCGTGTGATTGCTTTGGGCTATCCGAAACATACAGGAGGCGGCGTGGATTGGCCTCCCTATTCGCCAGACATGAACCCCTGTGACTTATTTCTGTGGGGACACTTGAAAGACCAGGTGTACCGCCAGAATCCAGAAACAATTGAACAGCTGAAGCAGTACATCTCATCTGCATGTGAAGCCATTCCGCCAGACACGTTGTCAAAGGTTTCGGGTAATTTCATTCAGAGACTACGCCATATTATTGCTACGCATGGTGGATATGTGGAAAACATCGTACTATAGAGTTTCCCAGACCGCAGCGCCATCTGTTGTTGAAAATTGTAACTACTGTAATTTCGAAAGTTTGTCTGCCTGAAAATGTACTGTTGTCCCAAGCATATTGCAACAAACGGTGTATTTCTATCGCTGCTCGTTTAGTTTTTATTGCCGTTTGAAATATATCGGTCATTTTTGAAACACCCTGTACTATCTGCTTTCACAACATTGAAGTGCATATTAATAACTCATTCTAACGAAATGTGAAGGTTTCAGTGGATGTGAGACAAAGCTAATCTCTTCTAGCCTAGGGTTGTGTGTGAATGTCCAGGAACGATTCTGCAAAACCCCAAATTCTATAGATATTTCTTAATCTCTAGCCCATTAATTCTGAAAGCCCTTGTTTGAAACTTGTGCAGTGGGTGAATAAGCTCACCATTGTTTTTATTTTTCATTTTTTCAAGTTAACATCATTCTGCAACCTGATTAATACTTTTTCGAGCTTCACGAGCAAGAATTCCGCCTCTAAAGCACCTAGCTCTACAGGGTATCATAGGTGGTAACCTCAGTGTGCCAACAATGGCTCAATCGTCAAACATTTCGTTATTTAAGCGCCATACAACAACAGGATTAGTCTTTATCACGCAACTATAATGCAACAACTGATGAATCGCTGTCGTTGGCAGCAGTGAGACAAAGAGCACAGTAGTGAAGAAGAGTTCTGAATGGTGCTGACATGAAACTATCAGTACTATTCGCACACCACCGACAGGCTCTCTTGGCTGAGGAAATTCTACGCTTCCAAGGGTATTTTGTTTATGTAATAGGTGTGTAAAAAGAGTTTTTTCTTTGTTGTTCAAAAAATGAACCTTAAAAACCAATCATTTGTGTGGAATTTTTTTCAAGAAAGTGGGGGATAGTAAGTAGGGGGACAACAGGGGCACCAGCGCATTTTGTTAGTGTGAGTTGCCTACATCAGGGACAGTATGCACTCAGGGGCAAACCTATCGCTCTCCTTTGATTGACATGTCATTAACCTATTGTCCTCCTTTGATTGACAGGTCCTTAACCTATTGTTCTGCTAAAAGGATCCATCCTTTTGATTGACAGGTACTTAACCTATTGTTCCCCCACCCCCTCCCCCTCCCCTCTCCCCATCAGGAAACGACCAATCCACCCCCTTGTCATCACTGCTACAAGTAAACTTTCAGGCCTAAGTTATTGGAATAGCCCTACTCAACATTATCAATTTTATTGACTACTTCATTAATTGATCAATTAATTAACCTCCCCCATCCCCTCCCCCTCCCCTCACCCCCAGAAAATGGCGGGAAGCTCAAATTCCAGCAGGACAATGTAATGCACTGTGGCTATCTCCACTAACCGAAGAAAATGGGCCGGCTGGGGTGGCCGAGCGGTTCTAGGCGCTATAGTCTGGAACCGCGTGACCGCTACAGCCGCAGGTTCGAATCCTGCCTCGGGCATGGATGTATGTCATGTCCTTAGGTTAGTTAGGTTTAAGTAGTTCTAAGTTCTAGGGGACTGATGACCTCAGACGTTAAGTCCCATAGTGCTCAGAGCCATTTGAACCATTTTTGAAGAAAATGGTGGGGAAATAGGTCACTTGGCCTCCTCCACTAAGCTAAGTCATCTGACCGCCACCTCTTCCTAGGAATTGGCAGGAAAAGAACTCAGCCTGTCCTGGACTGCTGTGTAGGATCGACGTAAGTCTTTATTTTGCATGCAGTGTTTCTTTAAACAAGTTGAGGCAGTAGCTCCATACAGTGTGTTCACCGTGAGGTCCAGAGTCCAACTGCTTAGTACACAGTACTGCCAGCAGAGGGCACCATCGTCCTTCCTGTGATGTAACCCAAGATTGCGGCCTGGGAGAAAAATGACGGGAAAAAGACTCACCCTGTCCTGAAAGGAGAAAAAAGTGTATTTTATTTAGTTTCGGAACGATTTATTTAGGGGCACATTTCACATTGCTTATTTATTACCCTGATACAAAACACCCACCCCAACGTGATTGAGGTCACAATACACAGCCTAGAGCCCTGCAAACTACTCGCAAATCACCGAAATAAGGCAATACACTGATGTACCACTAATAAATTATCAAAATAACGCATGTAAAACGCTCTGCAGACACGCTCACTAATTCTAAACTGTCCAAATAGTTCAGTACATAGCCTACAGACCTGCAAACCACTCGTAAATCACCGAAATAATGCATGTAACACGCTCTGCCAACATGCTCACAACGCTTAAATGGCCAAAAATAATGTAGTGCACAAACAGTCAGTGTACGTGAAAAATGCTTCAGAACTATCGTCAACAACAACATATCAGAGGCTCCAATGCACACACATGCCGCCGCCACCACGGGCCCCTACTGGACAGATGAGCTCAGGGCACGAGCCATTGCTCTCAGGCCCCTATCACCTACATCCAGCAGGTGAAAGTCACGTCTATTTTTGTGTATACAGTTAGAGTTCTTCGACTGTTATATTGACGTCACATGTCTATGTAAATAAGAGCCAAGTCCTCTATGGGCCGCATGCATGTGGTTACCATTGCTGGTTCAATACCTCTCTACCTGTGGATACATATGTCACAGGTCGGACTATAGAAATATTTTCCAATGCTTCCCTATCTTCTGTATCAGCAACGTCATAGGTTTTCAAGAATGTTACTGTGAGGAATACGAACCGAACGCTGCAGTTATCGCTAGCCAGTGTTCTAGGGGATTATTTGAATTCACGACCAGTGGCAACAACGGAAAGTTGAGACGCTACAAATTTCTATTTTTTTGTTTTGTTTTGTTTAGAGTTATGGCTGACTCTGTCAAGCCTTGCCTCCAGACCTACAGCTGATGGCAAAAAATAAAATAAATGGTACAGTATCGGAGAATCTGCCGAGGAGCTTGACATCAACAGGACAAGCCAGAGCAGTAACAAAGGAAAGAGCTCCATCTACGTTTTGTTGTTGTTATTGTTGTTGTTGAGGTCTTCAGTCCAGAGACTGATTTGACGGAGCTGTCCATACTACTCTATCCTGTGCAAGCTTCTTCATCTGCCAGAACGTGCTGCAACCTACATGCAGTGTTTCTGTTTAGTGTATTCATCTCTTGGTCTCCCTCTACCATTTTTACCCTCCACGATTCCCTCCAATATTAAATTGGTGATCCCTTGATGCCTCAGAACGTGTCCTGACAACCGATCTTTTAGTCTGGTTGTGTTACAAATTCCCCTTCACCCATATTGTATACAGTACCTCCTCATTAGTTACGAGATCTACCACCTAATTTTCAGTATTCCTCTGTAGCACCACTTTTCAAAAGCTTCTATTCTCTTCTTGCCTAAACTATTTACCGTCCAAGTTTCACTTCCATACATAGCCACACTCCATAGAGATATTTTCATAAAAGACTTCCTAACCCTTAAGTCTATACTCGATGTTAACAAATTTCTCTTCTTCAGAAACGCTTTCGTTGAAATAGCCAGACTACAGTTTATATCCTCTCTACTTCGACCATCATCAGTTATTTTGCCCCCCAAATAGCATAACTCATCTACTGCTTAAAGTGTCTCATTCCCTAATCTAATTCCCTCTGCATCACCCGACTTAATTCGACTACATTCCATTATCCTAGTTTTGCTTTTGTTGATCTTCATCTTATATCCTCTTTTCAAGACACTGTCCATTCGGTTCAACTGCTCTTCCAGGTCCTTCGCTGTCTCTGACAGAATTACAATGCCATCGGCAAACCTCAAAGCTTTTAATTCTTCTCCATGGATATTAATTTCTACTCCACATTTTTCTTTTGTTTCGTTTATTGCTTGGTCAATATACAGATTGAACAACATGGGTGATAGGCTACAACCCTGTGTCACTCCCTTCCCAACCACTGCTTCACTATCATGCCCGTCGACTCTTATAACTGCCATCTGGTTTCCGTAAAAACTATAAATAGCCTTTCGCATCCCTGTATTTTTCCCCTGCCACCTTCAGAATTCGAGAGTATTCCAGTCAACATTTTCTAAAGCTTTCTCTAAGTGTACAAATGCCTTCCCTTAATTTATCTTCGAAGATAAGTCGTAGGTTCAAAAAAATGGTTCAAATGGCTCTGAGCACTATGGGACTTAACATCTGAGGTCATCAGTCCCCTAGAACTTAGAACTACTTAAACCTAACTAACCTAAGGACATCACACACATCCATGCCCGAGGTAGGATGCGAACCTGCGTCCGTAGCGGTCGCGCGGTTCCAGACTGAAGCGCCTAGAACCGCTCGGCCACAATGGCCGGCTAAGTCGTAGGTTCAGTATTGCCTCGCGTTTTCCAACATTTCTACGGAATCCAAACTAATCTTAGCTGATTCGGCTTCTACCAATTTTTCCATTCGTCTGTAAAGATTTTGTGTTAGTATTGTGCACCCATAATTTATTAAACTGATAGTTCGGTAATAGTCACACTTGTAGATTCCTGCTTTCTTTGGGATTGGAATCATTATATTATTCTTGAAGTCTAAAGGTATTTCGCCTGTCTCATACATCTTGTTCACCAGACGATAGAGTATGGTCATGGCTGGCTCTCCCAAGGCTATCAGTAGTTCTGATGGAATGTTGTCTACTCTCGGGGCCTTTTATTGACTTAGGTCTTTCAGTGCTCCGCCAAATTCTTCACGCGGTATCATATCTCCCATTTCATCTTCAACTACGTCCTCTTCCATTTCCATAACATTGTCCTCAAGTACATCGCTCTTGTATAGACCCTCTATATAGTCCTTCCACCTTCCTGGTTTCCCTGCTTTGTTTAGGTCTGGTTTCCCATTTGAGCTCTTGATATTCATACAGGTGGTTCTCTTTTCTCCAAAGATCTCTTTAATTTTTCTGTGGGCAGTATCCATCTTACCTTTAGTGATATATGCCTCTGCATCCTTACATTTGTCCTCTAGCCATCCTTGCTTAGCCCTTTTGCACTTCCTGTCGATCTCATTTATGAGACGTTTGTATTCCTTTTCGAAAGGTTCATTTACTGAATTTTTATATTTTCTCCTTTCATCGATTAAATTCAATATTTCTTCTGTTACCCAAGGATTTCTTCTAGCCCTTGGCCTTTTTACCTAATTGAGCCCCTGCTGCCTTCAGTATTTCATCTCTCAAAGCTACACGTTCTTCTTCTACTGTGCTTCTTTCCATTGTATTTCCCTAATGCTCTCTCTGAAACTCTCTACAACTTCTGGTTGTTTCAGTTTATCCAGGTTCCATCTCCTTAAGTTCCTACCTTTTTGCAGTTTCTTCAGTTTTAATCTACAGTTAATCTCATCTTATGATTTAAATAAACCATTTCTCGATCTAATTCTATCTACATTCGATTTAAATAAATAATTCCTCAAAACTCAAAGTATACCGATATCACGACCTGGAAATATTGAAAGCCAGAAAGTTCAGATTGCTTCTAGTAATCTTCAACACAATATTTCTCACACAGCTACCTATGACTGTCTCAAGGGAACTGACAACGCTTCTCAAAGGATTCCAGAGGTAAAACGGAAAAATTAAACCACACATATGATACAACTAAGAATGGCTTTCTACAGCCACAAAATGTTACATATGATGTACAATAATTTGTACCCACGTAGTAAATAAAAATAGTTACCTAATAATTATCATGTGTTTTTCTTCCACGCCTATCGATTTTCGTAAAAGTGTATTCGCTTTTGCTATATGGGACTCCATAGTTTGTATTGAGTTGAACTTACCTTGAGACATTCTAAAGTACGTATGAAATCTCTTTGGAACTTCTTTAAGCCGTGGCAAAAGTGTTTGATATTCTCCTTCACATCATGAATTCGAAATATTATCCAGCCAAATTTTTCGCATTTTTCTTGTTTGCTTTTCCTCTAATCTATTTTCTTTCTCGAGCAACAAATAAATTACTACCACATCCATGTCACTTTGGTCGAAAGCTACCTATTGTTGTGCGCTGCAATTCGAAAGCGGTATACTACATAGAGACGCGTCGAGCTGCACCGTTCTGCTGCAGTGTAGTTCCGTCCCTTGCTGTTTTACCTTCAGACGCTTCTCTCCAATAGAAAACTCCTCTCATCATGGGGAAATCACTCCAGCTTGAGCCTTCCTCATATTCCCAGACCACTACCCATTTATGAGGATTAGAGAAAGACCATCTCATCAACTGCAAGGAGAAGAAAGCCTCCTCAGCCCAGACGCTGACCCTGTAGCGCACAGCAACCACAGGAGGAACAAACAGATGCTGTCTGTAAATAATATTAGTCAAACCATAAAGGAGCACAATTTTCGCTTTGCAGCGCTGAAGATGATGCAGAAATGGTTCTACGTTGCCATCTGTGCCTCTAAAAGTAACGTATGTCATGGCAATGTAATGGAGCTTTTGTGCCAGCCGGTTGTGCGGAATCAGCGAAATAAAGTGGTCAGACGTGGAGCCGTGACAGAATGCCAGAGCGGAGCTATCGTGCTTGGACGTGTCCATTACAACACCGTGAAGAAAGCTGTATGATTTGTTGGTGTATCAACAGAAAAAATGACAATTTTAAAAACAAATTTTAAAATATGTCCATCTAATCTCTATTGAACATAATTGGCACAAAACCAGTTCCAGGCACTATTGCAAAATCTTTGGGAAACGGCTACAACAGTATGAGACCCTGATGCTAATACTGAAAAACGGAGAATGAGACACATTAACAAATAAAATTCTGAAGTCATGGCAACAGCTTTTAATAAACTTTTGGAATACGAAGAAGCCAAAGAACCCTTACAAACAAACGTAAATACCCTTATTAAAAACTGACCTAACAAATTAGAGTCCCCATTTCCAAGAAGTAGAAAGAGTCCTCAAAGGACAAAAAAATTATAAAGCATGTGGAGAGAATCAGGTTTTTGTCGAAATGTGGAAATATTCAAATGACACAGTCAGGACCTCCTTAAACAAGGCTCTAACAAAAATTTGGATAACAGAACAGTTACGTGAACAGTGGACCATGGCCATCATCCACCCACTACACGAGCAGGGGCGTAAGAGAAACCCAGACAACTACGGGGGAATCTCTCTCCTGGACTTCACATAACTCTGAGAACATAAGAATTGGAAGAGCTAAAAATAATAAGTCTGAACTGCTTGGGATTTGCTGATGATCTTGCTCTCCTGGCCAACAATGTCCAAGAAACCAGGCAACACCTTGAATCACTACAAAAAATAGCACATAAAATTACCATCAGAATATCATTTGAAAAAACATAGATTATGTTAACTCACCAACCAGTTGCAAAAAACATTGCAATAGGACAATAACAATTCAAAATTGTTGATAAGCTTAAATACTTATGTGAAGTAACGCAATTGAGAAACCTTTGTGATAAAATAGAATAAAAAACCTCAACAAAGCGAATTATATTGCCAAAAACACATACACCAAGAAAGCCTTTCCACAGGCACAAAATTAAATTATTATCAAACACTTACACAGCCAGAAATAACTTACACAGCTGAAACCATCTTCAAAACAACTAATACAGCAGAAATTGAGAAAATACAAAAGACAGGAAGAAGAATAATTAGGACGTGCATAAATAAACAAATATCAAGTAAATGAGCACTGGAGAATAGATTCAAATGGAACTGTGTAGAAGAAAATAGAAACAGTAATGAACACAATCAGGAAGAGACGTATCTCATTCTTTGGACATCTATTGATAACACCAGAAAACAGAATTGATAAGGTAATAATAGAAAAATTGTGGAACAGTGAGAGCAATACTAAATGGATCACATGAATTAAAGAATATGTAAGAGAACTCCAGATAATAGTAGATGACTTAAAGGACAAAACAGAGGAAACAAGAATACTGCAAGACACACAAATCGTTCTACAAACGAAGATCAATAAAAGGGATACACGAAGAGTGATCTCAGACGAAAGAAGAAAATATCTGAAAGAATGAGGAAATACTGTACAGACAGAAGAACAAAACATAATTCATATAATAATAAATTATAATAATCCCTGAGCAACCACTGCACTTCTAAAATGTCTTATTGAATTACACCCAAGAGCCAAAGTAACTGGTACACTTGTCTAATATCGCCGGCCGCTGTGGCCGAGCGGTTCTAGGCGCTCCAGTTCGGAACCGCACTGCTGCTATGGTCGCAGGTTCGAACCCTGCCTCGGGCATGGATGTGTGTGATGTCCTTAGGTTAGTTAGGTTTAAGTAGTTCTAAGTCTAGGGGACTGATGACATCAGATGTTAAGTCCCATAGTGCTTAGAGCCATTTGAACCATTTGCCTAGCATCGCGTAGGACCCCCGCGAGCACGCAGAAGTGCCGCAACACGACATGACATGGACTTGACTAATGTCGAAGTAGTGCTGGAGGGAACTGACACCATGAACCCTGCACGGATGTCCATAAATCCGTAATAGTACGGGGAGCGAGGGGGGGGGGGTGAGAATTTCTTCTGAACAACACGTTGCAAGGCGTCTCGGATATGCTCAATAATATTCATGTCTGGAGAGTTTGGTGGGCAGTGGAAGCGTTTAAACTCAGAAGAGTATTCCTAGAGCCACTCTGTAGCAATTCTGGATTTGTGGGGTGTCGCATTGTCCTGCTGGCATTGCCCCAGTCCATCGGAATGCGCAATGGACATGATCTGATGCAAGTGATCCGAAAGAATGCTTACGTACGCGTCACCTGTCAGAGTCGTATCGAGACTCGAATCTAGACTATCACTCCAACTGCACACGCCCCACAAAATTATAGGCTCCACTAGCTTGAACAGTCCCCAGCTGACATGAGGGTCCATGGATTCATGAGCTTGTATCCATACCCGTCCACGCCCATCCGCTCGATGGACGATGAAACGAGACTCGTCCGACCAGGCAACATGTTTCCAGTTATCAGCAGTCCAATGTCGGCGTTGCCGGGCCCAGGTGAGGTGTAAAGTATCGTGTCGTGCAATTATCAATGGTACACGAGTGGGCCTTCGACTCCGAAAGCCCATATCGATAATATTTCGTTGAATGATTCGCACGCTGACATTTGTTGATGGCACAGCATTGAAATCTGCAGCAATTTGCGAAAGGGTTGCACTTCTGTCACATTGAATGATTGCCTTCAGTCGTCGTTGGCTCCATTCTTGCAGGTTCTTTTTCCAGCCGCAGATATGTCGGACGTTTGATGTTTTACCAGATTCCTTATATTCACGGTATACTCGAGAAATGGTCTTACTGGAAAATCGGCAGTTAATCGCTACCTCGGAGATACTGTGTCCCATTGCTCGTGCGTCGACTACAACGCCACGTACAAACTCACGTAGATCTTGATACCCTCGCAGCAGCAGTAACCGATCTAACAACTACGCCAGATATTTTTTGTTCTATATACGCTTTGTCGACCGCGGCGCCGTATTCTGGCTGTTTACGTATCTCTAATTTTGAATACGCTTCCCTACACCAGTTTCTTTGGCACTCCAGTGTGTCACTGAACTGTATTGTATTACTGAATAACAACAACCTGTATAGACCTGTGTATAACTGGTTAGAGTGGTCCAATGAAGGCCATAAAATATATATAAACAGAATAACACATGAGATGTAGTACCTTTCACAAAGAATGCAATTGTGCAATTGTGGTATTTCAGAGTTTTATTTAATTTGTCGACAGCTTTTCTAAATATGGAATAGCACACCAGTTGGACTTAGATACGACTGTTGCTACAGAATGGAGTTACATGTGAGGCAACATTTTCTTCTTTGTTTCTTGTGTTGTCGATTAAGTAAGGGGTACAGCCACTGTTAGATGAAATACATTTAGTGGAGTCTAATTCGTTTGAAAATTCTGATTTGACGTTGGTATGGATGTAAGACGATGCACCATGAAATGAAAGGCAGCACACCAGCTGGTGTACTATCCCATATTTAGGAAAGCTATCTGATAATTAGCCAAAACCCTCAAATCCTGCGATTACAAAACTGCTTCCTGTAAATGGCCTAATAAGCCGAAAACTAATTACAAATAAACAAAAATCAGTAGAATAAAACAGTGTACGTCTTATTCAACTTTAAAAATCGTGACTCTAATTAAATCGTTTTTGTATATTGTACTGCCCGAAGTTTTTTGTTTCAGTTTAACTGAAAGCTTTACGTTAATTCTGAACACTTATAACTATCACTGGCCCTATGGTTAATGTTGAGTAAAGGCAAAATAAATGCACTTCTTGACACAAAATTGTAGCACTCTGAACGTCATCAGATGTGAATGTAGCTACGTACACGTACACAGCGCCAGCAGATATGTGAATGATTAGTGTTGCAATTCTGTGTGACAGGTAGAACGGCAACCAGAGTACATTAGCCTTGTTCGTGTTTAGTGTTGTTAGCGGGCCTGGCAGGGTATACAACGGGCATGAATCGCGTCAGATGTTGAGTGATCACTGTGAAGGATAGAGATTTCGTGTGGTTGTTTGAAACAGCGCTATCAGCAACTGTCAGAGTTTGTAAGAGGCCTCATTGTGGGTCTCCATTTGTCTAGCTGGTCGGATCACGCAATATCGACATCTGTGTGTTATTCACACATGGCAGTGGCCTGACATTGAACTGCGTTGATATGTGAAGGCAGGCACATTAGCTAGCAATATTCTGATCGAGTACGTGTGACCAATACAAGGGAGAATAGCCATACTGTTCACCAAGTACATCAAAACTCCTTCACGTCCGCACCTGTCATTCGAGAACGATTTCCGTGCAACATCCTGCCCCCATGAATAGGCTGCTGCTTATCCCACAACATAAACGGCTGTATATATATGAAGATGGTATCTGTTCTGTCGGACATGTCCGAAAGAACAGTTCGGTGACCTTGTAGCCAATTGTTTTAGAATGAAATTTCAATTAAATCACTACGCTTAGCTGAATACAGGCGTTGATATACGTCAACGGGGACAGGTGAAAATGTGTGCCCAGACCGGTACTCTAACCCGGGATCTCCTGCTTACACGGCAGACGATCTATTCACATGAGCCATCGAGAACACAGAGGATTGCGCGACTGCAGGGACTTATCTCTGGCACGCCTCCCCTGAGACCCACATTCTCAACTTATTGTCCCGCACTATATTCATAGTGCCCCTGCCCATTATACTCGTTACTCGCAGCTTTTTGCCGATTCCCATAAGAGTTCGGGCACTGGTTGTGCATCCGCCCAGAAGAAGATGGTCAAATGGCCTCAGAGCCTTAATAATTATATATATATATATATATATATATATATATATATATATATATATATATATATATATATATATATGGGTCTCACGGTAGGCGTGCCAGAGATAAGTGCCTGAAAAAAAAAAAAACAACACCTGAGTAAAAAGATCAACAAACGAACTTTAACGGGTGTCATGTGAGAGACGGATAGAGCGTTTTCCGTCCAAGCAGGAGATCCCGGGCTGGAGTCCCGGTCGGGGCACACATTTTCATGTCCCCATTGACGTATATCTACGCCTGTATGCAGCTAAGCGTAGTGATTTAATTGTAATTTCATCATAAACGGCTGTGTTTGGGTGGTTTTTTTTACGGGGAAACATTGACTGCTGTGTGTTCAGCGATGAACCACTATTCTGCACTACCCTGGACGACCATCGTCGGAGAATATGGCGGCGACCCATGGAGAGGTCCCAATCTTCCAATGTTTTTGTAGATGCAGAGCATTCTTACTCCTGGCGTCATGGCTCCAGAAGCCATCTTGTATAACTTCAAGTCACGGCTGGTAGTGGCTGACGTCACGCTCGTCCTGTGTCCTGGTGCAGTATCTCTCATGCCACGATGTCCCGGCACCATTTTTCAATAAGAAAATGCTCGACCACACATGCCACGTGTGTCTGTGATGTGTCTGCGTGATGCTGAGGTACTCTCGTGGCCAGCAACATCCCCCGGTTTCTCCCTCCAACAGAACTTTCGTGGGTACGTCTTGGACGTCAGCTCCATCCTACTGCCAGTATCCAAGTTTTATAACACCCTTCCCAACAGAATCACTGCTTTTATCGAGGCCAGAGGATGTCGCACCATCATACTGATGCGAGGGCTCACTCTGACAAGTTCTTTGTAAATTTTGTTCGATTTTGTAATCACTGTCATAAGATCGTATAGTCCCTCATTTCGTTTCTTTTGTGACCACTCGAAACTACTACCGTCCGGTCGTAACTGTGGGTTCTTTGATTGCTCTTTGATAACGCTTATCAAACTAGAACACATGTAACATTGGTTCACTTTATTTAATTCTAGTTTCTGCTACCAGTCAATTTTTTATTTTATGTTTAATCTAACATAATACAACGCGTTTCGAACATGTCCTGTTCATCTTCAGGCGTTTATACATACATAAATACATACGGAGAAATGTTACTTAAAGTTAAATAGTCTTAAACTAGATTAATCTAGAACTCTTTGTCCATTGTTTGTTACTGTAGCGGCTGGTGTGGCATTTGGTGGGGGAGGGGGGGGGGGAGAGAGGGGGGGGGGCAGTGTATGGCTAGAAATCGAAATCAGTGATGTCTTCCGAAATCAGTGATGTCTTCTTCTGGTTTTCTTCTTTGTGGTTGACTATGTATGATATCACAGCCTGTATAGGATGTAGTAGATTTGCATCAGTTATGTTCGATTAAACATAAAATAAAAAAGTAACTGGTAGCAGAAACTATAAATAAATAATTATCCCACACAGTTACGGTTCACAAACATAGCCATTACGGCTGAAAATAACTTACTTCACTTTGTTACATAAACGAATAAAAGATTTACTTAAGTTTGACGCAGTTCTTTGTCATATGATTACTTGATAATTTACAGCTTTCATTGACTATGAAAGTATCACTTAATGCTCTAACAAGGGAAACTCCCCGTGGCAACCCCCTCCCTCCTCCCCTCCTCAGATTTAATGGTAAGATGGCCAGTGGCCAGCCCGTCAAAAATTTAACCAGGTCAAGCATGAAAACAGGAAGAAAGTGTACTGAACTGTGAAAAAAAAAGCAAAATAGAAACAGTGAACGATTCAAGAATAAGAAGTGCAATAAATAGCAACAGCCACGGTGTGGTGAGTAAGTGCTCATGGTGTTGGCCTGTCGCCGGCCGGGGTGGTCGAGCGGTTCTAGGCGCTTCAGTGGAACCACGCGACCGCTACGGTCGCAGGTTCGAATCCTGCCTCGGGCATGGATGTGTGTGATGTCCTTAGGTTAGTTAGGTTTAAGTAGTTCTAAGTTCTAGGGGACTGATGACCTAAGATGTTAAGTTCTATAGTGCTCAGAGCCATTTTTTTGTTGGTCTGTCAAGTGGGCGAGCCGTGTTCATAACTTCCTTATGACATTTGTTTTATTTACTCATTTTTCACAACACTGAAATGTCCGCCCGGTGACAAATGTTTTGTCTCTTTCTGTAGTCTTGGCAGTTGTCATACTACACATTGGTTATAGAATACGAGTCATGTGGTAAGAATGAGTTACTTTCGCAAGTAAATGTGATGAATAGTGTGAGCAGGCGAGATACCACATAGACGTCTCACAGAAATGAAAACAACGAATAAACGGTTGTGAACTATGTTACAACAAATGAATTTAACAGTCAGGACTTCCAGAACGGAACACAGCTTCAAAAACGTTTAAACATATTTTCTGACAGAAAACAGATTATCTGTGTGATTGTGAAACTGTTGCGTCCATTTGTTGCAGCCTATGTGACAAACTATTACGTTTTCATCATTTCCTTGGGAGCGAACACATTCATACGTACACCCAAATCGGACGAGGAGGCATATCTCACTCACTTACCAGGCGTACAAATTAGATGCGTCGATAAGAGGTTCCTAAAATATGATACACGTACTGTCACTAATGATGTGTGTGACACACCAAACGTGTTTGCCGGTGGAGGATTCGGTTTACTTGTCGCTTTCTCATCCACCGTTTGCGATTCACATTCGAAGCGCAGTTCCTTTCTCCTGCTAATAGAGTAGTTGTGCAGTATAAACTGTCATTATAAGTCTCTTCCTTACACATCGCTATTGCAGACGGGTGCTACACCACGACACAGGCACAAATTTTAAAAAACTAACAGGGGGAAAAAGAGGAAGTTGTCACGATGGAGGTTTGAACACGGCTCGCCCATTTGGCAGTCCAAACACCGTAGCCACTTCAGTACGACGCCATTTCTCTTCCCAGATGCTCTATATTGCACTTCTTGTTCTTGGACCGTACACTTTTCCTACTTGTTTTTTTCTACGGTCCAGTAGACCTTCTTCCCGTTTACGTACTTGATGCGTGTTCAGTTTTTGACGCGCTGTCCACTGGGACATCTTACCACTAAATCTGAGGGTGGTGCGATGGGGAGTTTCCCTCGTAGGTAACAAACTGTTCTCTTAAAATACAATGTTCGGCATTTACAACAGTGCAAGATCATCTGAAACTTCAACTACTTGTTGCTCCTACTCTATGATGCTGTCGGCAGCAGCTGAGTCTCGAACTGGTCTGAGCTCTTGCATGCTCGAGGCTATATTGACCTCAGTGCGGGGGCAATGCTGCCGTGTGTCCTCTAGAGTGTCTCCTATTGGTTGTGGCGAGCCCTCCCTAATGTCTGTGGTATCGATTCGCGTTGCCAACTTTGGAGTGACACCGCCATGTCTTGACATCGCAGTTTCCTCCCTCAATTCTGGGTAGTTCACTGATTTTGGCCCCGGCCGTTGTGCCCGAGCGGTTCTAGGCGCTTCAGTCCGGAACCGCGCTGCTGCTACGGTCGCAGGTTCGAATCCTGCCTCAGGCATGGATGTGTGTGATGTCCTTAGGTTAGTTAGGTTTAAGTAGTTCTAAGTCCAGGGGACTGATGACCTCAGATGTTAAGTCCCATAGTGCTCAGTAGAGTTGAGGCGATTCGTGAATAAGTCGTTCATTTGAACGACTCTAAATAAAGAATCGAATCGTGATAAGGACGAATCGGCGTTCAAAAGAATCGTAAGAACGATTGCATGTTTCCGAGTCGTGACGATTCCAAGTTCCAACGATTCATCGATTCTTAGTTCGCTATGCTTCGAAGGCAACTTCCGAATCATGCCGAGTCGTGCCGAATGATTACGACCGCCAGATGACAGTCAAGTGGAGGATGCGTGTGGCCAAAGGAAGCTCGGAACGAACAAACAAAGTTCGCGGGCCGTAATATTACACGTGAAAACCAAGCTGACACTTGGCGGTGGCTGACGGGCACGAGCGTGACGGCATTTCCCATTTACTATCGCTACCATCAGCCACCGCGCCGACGTCAGCTTTCATCAATTACCGCATTACACGTACAAATCGAGAATCACACTTGTAACGTCATATGCATGTTTACTCATAAATAAACTATTTCTGGCATATCTTATCATGACACAGTTCGATTCTAACCCCATTGACAATTTCAGACATGTCCTGCCATCTGTGAGTAAGATGTAGAACTTTTTGCATTCCGTAAGAATCGTGCCATTGCAGACTAGAATGAATCGTGAACGAATTGTAGGAATCGATTCGCAATGTGAGATTGAATCGTAGGAATCGAATTGGGAAAAAGAATCGCGTTGCTCAACTCTAGTGCTCAGAGCCATTGGATTGGAACTGATTTTGGCAGGCAGTGTAAATAAAATAATAGATCCAGAATGAGATTTTCACTCTGCAGCGGAGTGTGCGCTGATGTGATATTCTTTCAGGAGTGCTAGTTCTTCAGGGTTCGTAGGAGAGCTTATGTAAAGTTTGGAAGGTAGGAGACGAGATACTGGCAGAAGTAAAGCTGTGAGGACGGGGCGTGAGTCGTGCTTGGGTAGTTCAGGTGGTAGAGAACTTGCCCGCGAAAGGCAAAGGTGCCGAGGTCGAGTCTCGATCCGGCACGCAGTTTTAATCTGCCAGCAAGTTTCATATCAGCGCACACTCCACTGCAGAGTGAAAATCTCATTCTGGTAACATCCCCCAGGCTGTGGCTAAGCCATGTATCCGCAATATCCTTTCTTTCAGGGGTGCTAGTTCTGCAGGGTCGCAGGAGAGCTTCTGTAAAGTTTGGAAGGCAGGAGACGAGATACTGGTAGAAGTAAAGCTGTGAGGACGGGGCGTGAGTCGTGCTTGGGTAGCTCAGTTGGTAGAGCACTTGCCCGTGAAAGGCAAAGGTCCCGAGTTCGAGTCTCGGTCCGGCACACAGTTTTAATCTGCCAGGAAGTTTCAAAACAATAGATGTCAACGTAGGACGAGAGGAAGAACTGTTCCAACTGCATTAATATGCGTTAGCAAGCTAGAGTGAGATTTGCTGGATGGGTGCAGCTGGCGATGCCCGCCAGACACAGCATCTACAGGAGTAGCCGCAACCTTGACTTCATACGACGAAAGCTCCAAGCCCACCTCGACTACATAACGCAGTGGTGCAATTTATGGAAAATTAAAATCAATCCGAGTAAAACCCACGCCATATACTTCACAACCAGGCTAAAACTCCCAGACCATCAGCTAACAATTGGTGGTCGGGACCTAGCCTGGCGAAATTGTATTACCTACCTCGGGATGGAGATCGACAACCGCCTCACATGGAGACAACACATCAAGAAAGCGGCAAACAAGGGGTGCGCGCTCCTGTCCCAACTATACCCTCTTCTGAAGGGTGAAGGACTCACCTTGAAATGCAAAATACTTCTCTGGCGCCAACTCATGCTTCGGGTCATCTTGTATGGCTCGGAAGTGTGGTCCATGGCGTCAGACACCTCGCTTGAAAGACTCCAACGGCTACAAAATAAAACCTTCCGGGTAATCACAGGTGCTGACAGATACGTCCGCAATACACAAATCAGAGATTTCTTAGAACACCCCACCATCTATTCCCTCATAAAGGAAAAATCTGCAAAACTTTATGAGAGGACACAAACATCACCCGATCACCTCATTCGAAATTTAGGCTGCGAACATCCAGACCTTCAACATAAGAGACCTAAACTAACCCTTACGCGCCACTTTAGGGACATTTAAAACACACAAACACACACACAAAACAAACATTTACTCAAAAACACGCACACAAAACAAACCACCATCTTCATGAACCCCCTAGCGCATTCTTAGAAGTCAGACGGGCACAGCCCAGTGGTACTTCAGTACAAGAGTGCAAACAGAAGGCCTGTCGAGACACAGTGGTCGAGAGGCGGAAGCGGTGTCCAGGGCAGAGAGACGGCGGCCGGTGGGCGCCTGCTCCCACGCCGGAGGAAGCGGCCGTCACACTTTCGCGGCTGCGGAGGCGGCGGGGCCGGCAGGGGTGGCGGCGTGTCATCCTCGGAACAAGTGACAGGCGACACGCTCCACGGTCCAGCGCCGCCCTCCCCTCGCCTCCCTTTTTGCGTGGTTTCCCGATCGGCCGGCGCTGTGGCCTCGGTCCACCGGCGCCGCACACTCGTTCTGCAAGCGGCCGCATCCTCTGCGATATTTGCATCGCAAAGGCTACGTGGCGGTGCGGTACCTGTTGCTGGCTTGCCTCAGTAAACTGCACGAATCTGTTGCCCAATCCAGCGCGACGAACACTGTAACTCGAGCAGGAACTCTGGTAAAGATTGATTGCGCGGGATGTGTCAATAGATTGCATTTTGTGGCCTGTTATTCTGCTGATTTTTTTTTCTGTCCATTAGTTCAGAAGCTAACTGAGGAAAGCTCTTAAAAAATAACTGCACTGTATTTTCAGTCAGAAAATTTACGAAAAATAGCAGTTCACCTACAGAGGAGGCAGTTTAAGAAATTCTCGTCCGAACGATACTGAACTAGTGCTCTTCAGTCTGGAATCTGTATCAGTTAGTATTAACTGAGGAAAGATCCAGACAAGAGAAGTTTGTTTCGTCATAGTTTAGTTTAGGATGCGTGAAAGCGTCCTAGAGATTCTTATCCAACTCCAGTGGCAGAGGCTACAAGAAAGGCGTTGAGCATCAGGGTGACATTTACTTTTACAATTTCGTGAGCGTATTTTCGTACAAGAGCTACCTAATACCGGGTGATCAAAAAGTAAGTATAAATTTGAAAACTGAATAAATCACGGTATAATGTAGATAGAGAGATACAAACTGACACACATGCTTGGAATGACATGGGGTTTTATCAGATCTAAAAAAAATACAGAAATGCGAAAAATGACTGACAAACGGTGCTTCATCTGATCAGAATAGCAATAATTAGCATAACAAAGTAAGACAAAGCAAAAATGATGTTCTATACAGGAAATGCTCAATATGTCCACCATCATTCCTCAACAATAGCTGTAGTCGAGGAATAATGTTGTGAACAGCACTACTGTAAAATACGTCCGGAGTTATGGTGAGGCATTGGCGTCGGATGTTGTCTTTCAGCATCCCTAGAGATGTCGGTCGATCATGATACACTAACGACTT
The DNA here is from genome assembly GCF_023864275.1 of Schistocerca cancellata. Taxonomy (NCBI): domain Eukaryota; kingdom Metazoa; phylum Arthropoda; class Insecta; order Orthoptera; family Acrididae; genus Schistocerca; species Schistocerca cancellata. The sequence goes on along the minus strand of NC_064628.1, from coordinate 600,198,917 downwards.
CAGGTAACCCCAAAGCCAATAATAGCACGGACTGAGGTCTTGGGACCAGGGAGGCCAAGCATGACGAAACTGGCGGCTGAGCACACGATCATCACCAAACGATGTGTGTAAAAGATCTTCCACGCGTCTAGCAATATGGGGTGGTTATAATAAAACCCCATGTCATTCCAAGCATGTGTGTCAATTTTTACCTCTGTATCTACATTATTCCGTGGTTTATTAAGTTTTCAAATTTATACTCACTTTTTGATCACCCGATATGTTGCCTACTCCTGTAAGTAGGCTGTTTATGTTTTCTTATTGGCAACGTTACGTAGCGCTCTGTATGAAAATCGCTGGCTGTGCTGTGTGCAGTCTGTGGCTAGTTTGCATTGTTGCCTGCCATTGTAGTGTTGGGCAGCTGGATGTGAACAGCGCGTAGCGTTGTGCAGTTGGAGGTGAGTCGCCAGCAGTGGTGGATGTGGGGAGAGAAATGGTGGAGTTTTGAAATTTGTAAGACTGGATGTCATGAACTGCTATATATATTATGACTTTTGATGACTATTAAGGTAAATACATTGTTTGTTCTCTATTAAAATCTTTCATTTGCTAACTATGCCTATTAATAGTTAGTGCCTTCCGTAGTTTGAATCTTTTATTTAGCTGGCAATAGTGGCGCTCGCTGTATTGCAGTAGTTCGAGTAACCAAGATTTTTGTGAGGTTTGTGAAACGTTAGGTTAATGTTAGTCAGGGCCATTCTTTTGTAGGGATTTTTGTAAGTCAGATTGCGTTGCGCTAAAAATATTGTGTATCAGTTTAAGCACAGTCATGTACAATTTTTCTAAGGGGACGTTTCATACTCCCATGTAAGTCTCGCGAAAAGTCCATGGAGGTAAAATCAGGGACATTAAGAGGTCACACAGGATTGTTACCAACAATTCACCTTCCCGCCAACTATTTCCGACTGGAACAAGAAACGGTGAAGTGTCAGTCGTTCTCAAAGTACCCACCGCCACGTTCCTCAAGATGGCTTATGGAGTGAGGATGAAGATGTGTATGTAGACACCAAGTCTGTACCAACCAGTAGTACACTGTTCCAATTACAGCTGCGCTCTACCGCAACTACGTCTCGGTAGTTTTGGTACACTACCTCGGGGACGATCAGTTTGGATTCCGTAGAAATGTTGGAACACATGAGGCAATACTGACCCTACGGCTTATATTAGAAGCTAGATTAAGAAAAGACAAACCTACGTTTCTAGCATTTGTAGACTCAGAGAGAGCTTTTCACAGTGTTGACTGGAATACTCTCTTTCAAATTCTGAAGGTGGCAGAGCTAAAATACAGGGAGCGAAAGGCTATTTACTATTTGTACAGAAACCACATGGCAGTTATAAGAGTCGAGGGACATGAAAGGGAAGCAGTAGTTGGGAAGGGAGTGAACCAGGGTTTTAGCCTCTCCCCGATGTTATTCAATCTGTATTTGAGCAAGCAGTAAAGGAAACAAAAGAGGAATTCGGAGTAGGTATTAAAATCCATGGAGAATAAATAAAAACTTTGAGGTTCGCCGATGACATTGTAACTCTGTCAGAGACAGCAAAGGACTTGTAAGAGCAGTTGAACGGAATGGACAGTGTCTTGAAAGGAGGATATAAGATGAACATCAGCAAAAGCAAAACGAGGGTAATGAAATGTAGTCGAGTTAACTCAGGTGATGCTGAGGGAACTAGATTGGGAAATGAGACCCTTAAAGTAGAAAAGGGCTATTGCTTTTTGGGGAGCAAAGTAACTCACGATGGTCGAAGTAGAGAGGATATAAAATGTAGACTGGCAATGGCGAGAAAAGCGTTTCTGAAGAAGAGAAATTTGTTAACATCGAGTGTCGATTTAACTGCCAGGAAGTCGTTTCTGAAAGTATTTGTATGGAGTGTAGCCATGTATGGAAGTGAAGCATGGACGATAAATAGTTTAGACAAGAAGAGAATAGAAGCTTTTGAAATGTGGTGCTACAGAAGAATGCTGAAGATTAGATGGGCAGATCACATAACTAATGAGGAGGTATTGAATAGAATTGGGGAGAAGAGGAGGTTGTGGCACAACTTGACGAGAAGAAGGGACCGGTTGGTAGGACATGTTCTGAGGCATCAAGGGATCACAAATTTAGCATTGGAGGGCAGCGTGGAGGGTAAAAATCGTAGAGGGAGACCAAGAGATGAATACTCTAAGCAGATTCAGAATGATGTAGGTTGCAGTAGGTACTGGGAGATGAAGAAGCTTGCACAGGATAGAGTAGAATGGAGAGCTGCATCAAACCAGTCTCAGGACTGAAGACCACAACAACAACATCCTGCTGATTTTCTTCTATCCATTAGTTCTTCAGTAGTTAACTGAGGCAAGCTCTTAAAAATAACTGAACTGTATTTCCAGACAGAAAATTTAGAAAAAATAGCAGTTCACCTACAGAGGAGGGAGCGTAGGAAATCCTCGTCCAAACGATACTGAAATAGTGCTCTTCAGTCTGGGACCCGTATCAGTTATTATTAACTGAGAAAAGATCCAGAGAAGAGAAGCTCATTTCGTCATAGGTTTGTTTATGATGCGTGAAAGCGTCCCGTACATTCTTATCCAACTCTAGTGGCAGAGGCTACAAGAAAGACGTTGCGCATCAGGGGGAGATTTGCTTTTACAATTTCGTGAGCGTATTTTCGTACAAGAGCTACCTAATATATTGCCTACTCCCGTATATATCTCGTGAAAAGTCCATGGAGGTAAAATCAGGAACATTAAAAGCTCACACAAGAGTGTTACAAACAATTCACCTTCCCGCCAACAATTTGCGACTGGAAAAAGAAAGGGGGAAGTGTCCATCGTTCTCAAAGTACCCGCCGCCACGTACCTCAAGATGGCTAATGGAGTGTTGATGTAGATGCATATGCAGACATCAAGTCTGTACCAACCACTAGCACACTGATCCAACTACAGCTGCGGTCTAACGCAACTACGTCTCGGTAGTTTTGGTACACTATGTAAATTACGAAGAAAATGGTTGGAGTACCGGTTGTGTTGGTAGAATTGGTAGAGCAAGAGAAAAAACGAGAGCTGACGACTTCCCTTTGCTCTTTTTGTTCGTTTGACTGTCTGTTTTGCACATAATTAGAACCGCACATTATTCATTGTTAGCCCATTGTGTATTTTACATCATTACAAAATATGAATGTCTTTATATAAGTGATAATAATTAGCTTATCACGTAACTTTGGCGCTGTATGTAACCAAAGTAATTCCTTTTGATGCAACTACAGTTTACATGCACAAACATAAATACATAATTACTGTTATTATTTTCTACTCAGAAGAACTTCTCCGTCATGATCAAAGGCAAGAAAGAGTTCCCTGTTATTACTGATAAATGCGAAACCTATTTATAAATAACAGAAACATGTTTAATGTAAGCTCGACGAAGTATTTAAGAGATTCCTGCTTTAGCCGGCCGCGTTGGCCGTGCGGTTCTACGCACTTCAGTCCGGAGCCGCGGGACTGCTACGGTCGCAGGTTCGAATCCTGCCTCGGGCATGGATGTGTGTGATGTCTTTAGGTTAGTTAGGTGTAAGTAGTTCTAAGTTCTAGGGGACTGATGACCTAATATGTTAAGTCCCATAGTGCTCAGAGCCATTTGAACCATTTGATACCTGCTTTATTTTTGTTTTGTGATTTTTTTCTTTTTGCATTTTTGTTGGGAAAACTGCGTTTTCTAGCGCTATATGATAAATCTGTATTGTTTTCGTTGCTTTTGCTACATTGTACCCCTCTTTCACGTTACAAATGAACAGTTTTCAAATAGAATGTGAGTTAAACAGTTTCACCTTCCCTAAAAATATGTAGAACAGTAATATTCCGTAGAATGCCCGGCTCTCACTCAGTTTCTAGACAGTTCACGGCCTCCCGTTTTTACGATAATCTAGTAAGACACTGATGGCTTACGTAAAGAAAGCGATTATTATTAGCTACGGTCCGACAGATATGCAATACACTCATCGTGCAGATAACATGTGTATGACCTTAACTGACCAAATTACTGGGAAACCTATAGTATTCTACGCTTAACTATGGAAATCTGTGGAAGTGTACGGTGGTTTTACAACTCTAGAACATCGCATAATTCACTGTTCCGTTCTTTCATAAGAAAAACTCCCACCAACAGTCAGTAATCATAACGAACCAACGACCATACGATCATAAATCACGACAAAGTAGCTTTACTGCTAGTCAATCGTTCGCGCTGTGTTTAATAGTTAGTTACGCTCATCAAAATATTACGCAGTGTCTTAGTTCTTATGGAGCTAGTATGCCTGAGAAAAGCCTGCATAATATTTCACGTGGTGTTACGAGATGTAATAAGACAGACAGTCTCACTTTCGTTAACGAAAGTCTCAGAAACGTCATTCCAATTGAATATTAATGACCATTTTCGCTTTATAATGTCACCGCTCCTCTGCAAAATGCATTACTGAACATGTTACCAAATTTTTCAGAGCCGCTCGAGACACATCCTCACTTTATGAGAACTAGGCCCTGACTTCTCGACAGTATAATCTGCGAAGTCAATCTGACAGTTCTATAAGGTGGGTTTCCGCTTATTTCTTGGTCAATGAGAGTTGTAGCTGCTCTCATGTAACTACACTCCTGGAAATGGAAAAAAGAACACATTGACACCGGTGTGTCAGACCCACCATACTTGCTCCGGACACTGCGAGAGGGCTGTACAAGCAATGATCACACGCACGGCACAGCGGACACACCAGGAACCGCGGTGTTGGCCGTCGAATGGCGCTAGCTGCGCAGCATTTGTGCACCGCCGCCGTCAGTGTCAGCCAGTTTGCTGTGGCATACGGAGCTCCATCGCAGTCTTTAACACTGGTAGCATGCCGCGACAGCGTGGACGTGAACCGTATGTGCAGTTGACGGACTTTGAGCGAGGGCGTATAGTGGGCATGCGGGAGGCCGGGTGGACGTACCGCCGAATTGCTCAACACGTGGGGCGTGAGGTCTCCACAGTACATCGATGTTGTCGCCAGTGGTCGGCGGAAGGTGCACGTGCCCGTCGACCTGGGACCGGACCGCAGCGACGCACGGATGCACGCCAAGACCGTAGGATCCTACGCAGTGCCGTAGGGGACCGCACCGCCACTTCCCAGCAAATTAGGGACACTGTTGCTCCTGGGGTATCGGCGAGGACCATTCGCAACCGTCTCCATGAAGCTGGGCTACGGTCCCGCACACCGTTAGGCCGTCTTCCGCTCACGCCCCAACATCGTGCAGCCCGCCTCCAGTGGTGTCGCGACAGGCGTGAATGGAGGGACGAATGGAGACGTGTCGTCTTCAGCGATGAGAGTCGCTTCTGCCTTGGTGCCAATGATGGTCGTATGCGTGTTTGGCGCCGTGCAGGTGAGCGCCACAATCAGGACTGCATACGACCGAGGCACACAGGGCCAACACCCGGCATCATGGTGTGGGGAGCGATCTCCTACACTGGCCGTACACCACTGGTGATCGTCGAGGGGACACTGAATAGTGCACGGTACATCCAAACCGTCATCGAACCCATCGTTCTACCATTCCTAGACCGGCAAGGGAACTTGCTGTTCCAACAGGACAATGCACGTCCGCATGTATCCCGTGCCACCCAACGTGCTCTAGAAGGTGTAAGTCAACTACCCTGGCCAGCAAGATCTCCGGATCTGTCCCCCATTGAGCATGTTTGGGACTGGATGAAGCGTCGTCTCACGCGGTCTGCACGTCCAGCACGAACGCTGGTCCAACTGAGGCGCCAGGTGGAAATGGCATGGCAAGCCGTTCCACAGGACTACATCCAGCATCTCTACGATCGTCTCCATGGGAGAATAGCAGCCTGCATTGCTGCGAAAGGTGTATATACACTGTACTAGTGCCGACATTGTGCATGCTCTGTTGCCTGTGTCTATGTGCCTGTGGTTCTGTCAGTGTGATCATGTGATGTATCTGACCCCAGGAATGTGTCAATAAAGTTTCCCCTTCCTGGGACAATGAATTCACGGTGTTCTTATTTCAATTTCCAGGAGTGTAGGTACTTCGCTTACTTGACCAGTCGTAAATCCATAATTCATTTGTAAATTCTCCCAAAAATGTACTCTCTAACTCTGCCAAACAATAATGAGCTGTTTGAAGTTAAGATGTAACCTTCTAGATACAAATACCGGCTGCTTTTACATATTACCTTTTTTACAATGTACAACATCCATTATGTGGCTGCACATCGTTAGGTACAAGTTTATGCGCATTTATCCATTACAGCTTCAAGATTTATTCTTCACGCACATTTTTCTTTCCTTCCACCACGTATTTTGATAACATGAGAGCTATAAGTTATTATTCAAAAGACTTGAAGTAAAAAGAATGACACGAAAATATATGCGTTAGCATACATAGTCTGAGCAAACAGTACCCCTAGTGGTTTTATTGCTAACAAAGTAATACGTTTACGTGGAATTTGATTTAATATCCTTCAATCTATTGGTTATGAACTGTAGATTAAAACTGAAGAAACTGCAAAAAGGTGGGAATTTGAGGAGATGGGACCTGGATAAACTGAAAGAACCAGAGGTTGTAGAGAGCTTCAGGGAGAGCATTAGGGAACGATTGACAAGAATGGGGGAAAGAAATACAGTAGAAGAAGAATGGGTAGCTTTGAGAGATGAATAGTGAAGGTAGCAGAGGATCAAATAGGTAAAAAGACAAGGGCTAATATAAATCCTTGGGTAACAGAAGAGATTTTGAATTTAATTGATAAAATGAGAAAATAAAAAAATGCAGTAAATGAAGCAGGCAAAAAGGAATACAAACGTCTCAAACATGAGATCGACAGGAAGTGCAAAATGGCTAAGCAGGGATGGCTAGAGGACAAATGTAAGGATGTAGAGGCGCATATCACTAGGGATAAGATAGATACTGCCTACAGGAAAATTAAAGACACCTTTGGAGAAAAGAGAACCACTTGCATGAATATCAAGAGCTCAGATGGAAAACTAGTTCCAAGCAAAGAAGGGAAAGCAGAAAGGTGGAAGGAGTATATAGAGGGTCTATACAAGGGCGATGTTCTTGAGGACAACATTATAGAAATGGAAGAGAATGTAGACGAAGATGAAATAGGAGGTATTGTAACACCCCACCCGTCACTTATCTGGTTTTGGCGTGTGTTCACCTCAGCTAATTGACTAACAGATCAACAGAGAGTGCAAAACTGCCACAATGTCGGATAACGCAAAGAAAGTAGTAAGGCCCTGTGACTCCTGATTGAACTGTGGTGGCAGTGTTGACATTAATTGATTCAGAATTGATCACTTTTAATTAAAAAGGGGTGCACATTGATGTTATATGCAGCTATTGAACACCAGATGCAAATGTTGAACATAAAATTCATGAAGAAAGTGACTTATCATTTCAACTACTTGATTGAAAACAGATGCAGTCGATTATCACAAATTTACTTTCACTCACGACCTTCAATCATCACATTACATGACTCTCCTACCAGGCAGTGGTAATAAATTGCGTTTGTGTGGAGTAAAGCTCAATAACTCAAAAGTAATTCCTATCGACTGACCCAGGCGTAATGCGAAGTGCGAGAAGAATTCTACACTACACGGCCCATGAAACCCTCATGGAAACTTTGCCGATGTGATCCAACAAATTACTCAATGGCCAGAGTGGGCGCAATATCACCGTGGCCGAGCGTCGTCGTTGTGTGGACGTCGGCCGACCTCGTGGTGCTGCAAGGCTGCACTCATCTATTCACTCCTAGCTATCTTGTTCAGTACACAGCTGAACCAAAACTTTATATCTCCAAGCTCAATCGTTCACTTGCTAAGTCCTAAACTGCAGAGATGCTCGCTCTTTCTCAGGCAAGTTGAGTAAAGAACGCCACGTCCGCACTCTAGGCCAGCTGGGAACGGAAGACCTCTACTGAGACTTCTGCCAGTCTGCTCTTCACCTCGGTTTCCCCTCCAGCAAAATCACTTATGCCAATTGCAGCGCAATTCGCGTTAATTATGCATCGCTTCCCAGCACCGACCAATGCCTGCTCTGGGAAGTGAACAAATTCCCACAAAATTTTCCTTCCTCTCAACTTCTTCTATTTAGCTCCCCCCAGGCCACCCATCAAGGTTAGCATCTGCACAAACACCAAGTTTTCCGGAATTCTGACTCCCAGGAGAGTACTTCGAATTCCTTGGTCCTACGTTCCCATTGGAGGCCGGCGTATTTCATGCTGTCGCTCTTCACCTGATTTACTTCAGGCTCTGCGGACCGTGAATTCAGCATGAAGTTGCTATAGTCACGAACACGCATATTTTGACCTCTGCTGACTGCTCCATCAAAGCTTTGCATGGCTTTGTCGCATGTTTCACAGAAAACGGGGCGACGGACATTTATCAACAGGCGTACAAGTTCTCCAACTGTTTCCTGGTACACCAGCATGGAGTCAGGGTCAACCACCCACTCACTGTCACTCATCTTAAGGCGGATGGAGGCCGCGCCGCGTTACCACTTTCTCAGAGCTTGAGCCACGCTAAGCTGCCTATTGTCGCTTCCCTTCGCCGTTCCTCAGCCGGCCACAGTCAACTCTAAATGTTTCCCTGGGGTAAACTAACGTCCAGCAAATCGACTCGTTTCCACAAAGTTTTCGTGTCGTGTGAATTACTTCAAAACCATCACCCGACATTAATTATTCCAATATGTCCATACTATACCCTCTACAAGATGCATTGTGACTTGTCAGTCATTTTTTGTTCAGCCCTACTGTTCACTCAACGTGAGTTAGGTGATCTTTAATGATTTCATGTAAGGAGCATAGTTCTTGCCATCTTACAATATGATACTGCGTGAAGAGTTTGACAGAGCACTGAAAGACCTAAGTCGAAAGAAGGCCCCGGGAGTAGACAACATTCCATTAGAACTACTGACAGCCTTGGGAGAGCCAGGCCTAGCAAAACTCTACCATCTAGTGAGCAAGATGTATGAGACAGGCGAAATACCCTCAGACTTCAAGAAGAATATAATAATCCCAATCCCAAAGAAAGCATGTATTGACACATGTGAAAATTACCGAACTATCGGTTTCATAAGCCACGGCTGCAAAATACTAACTCGAATTCATTACAGACGAATGGAAAAACTGGTAGAAACCGACCTCGGGGAAGATCAGTTTGGATTCCATAGAAATGTTGGAACACGTGAGGCAGTACTGACCCAACGACTTATTTTACAAAATAGATGAAGGAAAGGCAAACGTACGTATCTAGCATTTCTAGACTTAGAGAAAGCTTTTGACAATGTTGACTGGAATAGTCTCTTTCAAATTCTGAAGGTGGCAGGGGTAAAATACAGGGAGCGAAAGGCTATTTACTATTTGTACAGAAACCAGATGGCAGTTATAAGAGTTGAGGGGCATGAAAGGGAAGCAGTGATTGGGAAGGGAGTGAAACAGGGTTGTAGCCTCTCCCAGAGCGTTATTCAATCTGTATATTGAGCAAGCAATAAAGGAAACAAAAGAAAAATTTGGAGTAGTAATTAAAATCCATGGAGAAGAAATAAAAAATTTGAGGTTCGCCGATGACATTGTAATTCTGTCAGAGACAGCAAAGGATCTTGAAGACCAGCTGAACGGAATGGACAGTGTCTTGAAAAGAGGATATAAGATGAACATCAACAAAAGCAAAACAAGGATAATGGAATGTAGCCGAATTAAATCGGGTGATGCTGCGGGAATTAGATTAGGAAATGAGACGCTTAAAGTAGTAAATGAGTTTTCTATTTGGGGAGCAAAATAACTGATGATGATCGAAGTAGAGAGGATATAAAATGTAGACTGGCAATGGCAAGGAAAGCGTTTCTGAAGAAGGGAAATTTGTTAACGTCGAGTATAGATTTAAGTGTCAGGAAGTCGTTTCTGAAAGTATTTGTATGGAGTGTAGCCATGTATGGAAGTGAAACATGGACGATAAATAGTTTAGACAAGAAGAGAATAGAAGCTATTGAAATGTGGTGCTACAGACGAATGCTGAAGATTAGATGCTAGATCACATAACTAATGAGGAGGTACTGAATAGGATTGGGGAGAAGAGAAGTTTGTGGTACAACTTGATTAGAAGACGGGATCGGTTGGTAGGGCATATTCTGAGGCATCAAGGGATCACCAATTTAGTATTGGAGGGCAGCGTGGAGGGTAAAAATCGGAGAGGAGACCAAGAGATGAATACACGAAACGGATTCAGAAGGATGTAGGTTGCAGTAGGTACTGGGAGATGAAGAAGCTTGCACAGGATAGAGTAGCATGGAGAGCAGCATCAAACCAGTCTCTGGACTGAAGACCACAGCAACAACATCCTTCAAAGTACTGTCCTTTGCTAGCAATGCACTTATCCCAACGTTGAATCCATGACTGGGAGTAGTTCTGGAAGGCTTGTTTTGGAAGGACGTTCAGCTGCGCTGTTGTGGCCCTCTCAATGTCAGAAATGGTGTCAAAAGGTTTTCCTATAAGCACGGTTTTAATTTTTGGAAAAAGCCAGAAATTGGATGGCGCTAAATACGGTCAGTAAGGTGGATGTGTACAAACATGAGCACTTTTTCAGACCAAACACTCGAGAATCAAAAGCGAGGTATGACACGGCACGTTGTCATGATGAAGAAGGAACCCATTGGCTAATTTTTCTAATCTCTTTCTACGTATTTCGTTTCGCAAACTTTGCAGTACGTCTTTGTAAAACTCGGCGTTTACAGCTGTTCCTCTTGAAACGGATTCTGATCACACTAGGCCCTCGATATTGAAAAAAAAGCAATGAGAATGACTTCGATTTTGACTGACGTGCCTTCTTAGGGAAGAGACCCAAGTTTCATCTCCAGTTACTGTTTTGGACATGAAGTCAGGATCTGAATGAAGACAGTCTTTCAGTTCCGAGCAAACTTATACATAATTTTCCTTCTATTCACCACTCAAAAGTCTGGTAACAGATTTGCACTCACTCAACTCACTTGCAAATTATCGGTTAAAATACTCTGAACGGATCCATACGAGGTTCTATGTTCTGCGGCAAACTCTAGAATAGTTATTCGCCTGAGTGAATGAACAATTCTTGCCATTTTTTGCACGTTTACTTCTGTATATGTGTCTGTGGATTCCTAAGGGACCAAACTGCTGTGGTCATCGGTCCCTAGACTTACACACTACTGAAACTTACTTATGCTAAGAACAACACACACACACACACACACACACACACCCATGGCCGAGGGAGGACTGGCCGCGCAGTCCGTGACATGGCGCCTCAAACAGAGCGGCCACTCCGCGCGGCACGTTTACTTGTGTTTTTCAGATTTGATACACCCGTTTCAACATTTCATGATTTTGTTTGGCACTTTTTTGCAACTTGAAACAGAATGTTGACGTGTTGGTCGAAATCCTCAATGCACGACGGACACAGCAAACACCTCACCCTAGCGTCCCTGGAAGCTGACTGACGACTCAGAACGTGTTTAAACTTGACGCTGCCTGTCTGAACGGATCAGGCTATCGGACAAATTACATCAAATGTTTGTAGTGCCAGCAGTTGCTGCTGAAAACATTGATTCACCGTATTTTTTATCACACCTCGTCCATCTTAGTTCTGCTCTTAAAGACAGTGTTTTAACTATTTAACAATAAGCTGTTTACCCAGTTAATTTCTATGACATGTGTATAATGTGATACAACGCATCGGGAAGCAGTTTCTAATGCAATACGGAAAATGCCAGTTACAATTAAATTTCTATATCTTAGCAACTATCAAAGTTATCAGTCTGAAATTAAAATAGTGAGCTACTTTTGCTAGGGACATCAGTTGACTGCTAATCTTTTTGTCATTCCTAAACTGTCCACCGATATTATCATTGGTATGGATTTCCTATCAACGAACAAAGTCATAATCGACTTGGGTCGAGGAGAAGTCACATTAGGAGAGGGTGACAAAATCCATCTTCGTTTCGATGAACAGGCAATCCCAGGGCAGGTATAAAAGAGCTGTCTCAGACTACAGTTTCCAAACCAGGAGGAGTCAACAGGTGAAGCCGACGGCGGACAGGACAATCGAGATAGTACTTCGAAACAAGCACAGTTAGTAGAAATACATAATGAAATAAGCGAGAAATTGCAGGGCATGAAGGTCATAAGAGACGCAGACAAAGAAGGGTTAGACAATGTGCTAAGTAGAAATATTGAAGTTTTTTTTCCCAAGACGGGCTCCATAAAGGGCTATCAATATAAATTTGACGTAAAGAGGCTGAAATCGTTACGAGTACCGCCGTACCCGATTCCGTGGTCGTACCGAGATCGTGTTTTTATCGAACGCCAGCGGATGCAGAGGGAGGATGTGATAGAGCCAGCAAAGTCACAATACAACAGCCCCATCAGGATCGTAGACAAAAGGAACGGGGAAATTAGACTTGTGTTAGATTCCCGGCAGATCAATACGATCATAGTTCCGGAAACCGACAGACCCGAGAGGCTCGATGAGTTGCTGCAGAAAGTCCATGGAGTTTCGGCGTTTTCCTCTCTGGATTTGAAATCCAGCTTCTGGTAAATCGAATTGGATCCAGAATGTAGAAGATACACGGCGTTCATCGCATTTGGTAGATGCTATCAATTTAAGAGACTCCCCTTTGGCCTGAATATTTCGTCTGCAGCATTTATAAGAGGATTAGGAACAATTTTGGATGAGAGGTTAAGAGAGAGAATAACATGTTACGTTGATGATATCCTCATTGAGGAAAAGACATGGGAATATCACAACAATCTTCTAGGAGAAGTAATCTCCAAATTAAGAAAACATGGGGTGACGGTAAATATAAAAAAGTCCTTTTTTGGAGGAAGACAAGTACATGCCAGACACAGAGCAGATTAGGGCAATCGCAGAATTTGCAACGCCCACCACAAGGAAACAGCTGAGAGGCTTTCTCGGTGTCGTGAATTTTTACAAAAAATTCATATATATAGAGGCATTGGCGACACCACGACTGCGTCAATTAATCGGAAAGAATGCGGCGTGGGTACGGGACAACGACGCAGAAAACGAATTCAGTATGCTAAAATCGCCTCTGGTAAAGGCTCCGATTCTGTCACACCCTGATCTGGCGCATGACTTCTGTATGGCCACGGATAGCGCGAAAACCGGGCTAGGCGTAATGGTCTTTCAAAAATATGAAGAAGATGGAGTAAAGATACACAAAACGATCGCGTTCGGAAGTCGGGTGCTGAGTAAAAGTGAAAGGAACTACTCAGTAACCGAACTGGAGGCCCTCGCGATAGTGTGGGGGTTCCAGAAGTTCAAGTACTTTTTATTCGGACGTAAGACACATGTCTATACCGATCATAGAGCTCTGGAGTTCTTACTTACTGCCAAATTAACGCATGGGAGGCTTGCGAGATGGGTTGCTGTTCTCCAGGAATTCAATTTCACAATAGTCTACGTACCGGGGCCCACAAACGTAATAGCGGATGCGAGATGGGTTGCTGTCCTCCAGGAATTCAATTTCACAATAGTCTACGTACCGGGGCCCACAAACGTAATAGCGGATGCACTATCCCGTTCCCCTCTGGGGATAAGCGATTATCAGGCTGAAGAACTGGAACAAGAACATTTCTCCTTGTTCTATCTACGAAAAGTGGCATTTGAAAATTATATCACAGTGACAATGCGTGATATTGGGCGAGAACAAGACAAAGATCCTGTGCTGAGAAGAATGAAAGAAAAGTGGAAAGATAGAACGCAAGTCAGGCTTAGGCAGCATTATCTGTTAAGAAACGGGGTCCCGTTTTACAGAAGAAATCCGGGTCAGACGTTGTGGGTTGTATGTGTGCCAGAGGAAGTAATAAACAAACTCATCTGGTATACACATCTCAGTTACGCTCACTTCGGACCCAGGAAGTGCTTCTTGAAACTAAAAAGCGTCTGTCACTTCAAAAACATGGAGAGACGAATACGCAAGGTTCTCGCGGTATGTAAAAGTGTCAGAAGGTGAAAACAAGTACTGCAGCCGCCTCTGTACCCCAGTATTCCGGAGAAATTAAGACAAACAGCGGCGCCGGACTTGATGGGTCTGTTATCAACCACACAAAGGGGTTATAGATACATCATGGTGGTCTTAGAATTAACGTCTAAGTACGTCACCCTGACACCATTGAAAAGAGCAACTGGGACAACGGTGAGCAGGGCGCTACGTAAAGATTTCCTGGCACAGGTAGGGCCAGTAGAGTATATTTTGTCAGACAATGGGCCACAGTACAGGTAGGAGGTATGGAAGAGAACACTTGAAAGTCATGGAATTAAACCAGTTTTCATATCCCGCTTCCACCCCAGTTCTAATCCCTCTGAAGGAACAATGAAGGATTTACGAAACCTTTGCAGATTGTACTGCAGTAAGAAGCACGCCACCTGGGACATCTTCATCAAAGATTTCCAGGAAGTAATTAATGAGATACCCCACAGCACCACACTGTTAGCTCCAATTACGGTACTAAAGAACCGGGACCCGCCGGACAGGCTCCGTCACTTAGTGGAGTTTCCTCCAAGAACACGTCAGCGACATGGGACCGTCGTGGAGGAAGCCCTACAAAATATCCGATGTGCAGGCGAGAAGCGCAAAGCACGAGCGGATGAAAGGGCGCGAGTACGACAATTTGTGGTTGGGGAAAAGGTACTCATTAAGACACACCGGATGTCAAACAAGCAAAGGAAGTTGTGCCACAAATTCTTCGCCACGTATAGTGGGCCTGTGCGCGTGCGGAGAATAGCGCATGCCAACGCATTGGAAGTAGAATCCATAAAAACAGGAAAATCACTGGGAGTGCATCCGATAGCACATGTAAAGGCATTTGTGGAATGATGAACTGCAGATTTTGTACATGGAATTGTAGTAAATATAGGCTTAGAATAAGGATTTTTGTTAAAGTGTCTTGTTTGTTTGTGTATATACTGATCTTAGTGGTAGAGTGTCTCGTTTATATGTGCCGATATTTTGCGTTTTTGTTATTAATAATGATATCTCGCCTCTCGATGTTGTGAAAGAAAAGGGCACTAGAGTATTTTGTAAAGACACATGATTAAAGAATGGAGAACAAGTATTTCTGGGCGTACCCCTAGAAAAAGATAGCTTAGGAACTCTGTAAATTACACAAAAGTTCCCGTAATTGTATCACCGTCATTGGAGAACATATTTAAGGTGGCCAGTCCCGTAGGTCGTTACGAGGACGCACCGACGCATCTCGTATGCCCCTGAATACGTAAGAGGTGGGCAGTTATGCGCAGTTGCGGGAATTAGTGCACCCACTGTATGTTAAAATGAACCGGATGTAATCATCTACAAAACGAGCAGCAGCAATGATACGCCACAAATACTTATTGATACCAAGATTGTGTAACAACTGCGAGTGTGAGCAGTGAGCTATATTTGTGTTGTGCCATTATGACATTGCTAATCCGAAACATGTTCACAGGCCTTATAAAAGCATTCGTGACAAAAGGAGAAAACGGGAAGAAATTAGAGGAGGGAAGAAGTGTCGCAATAGAACACAATAAAGGACGCTATGCAAACTTCCAACAAAAATCTTGGTAAGACTGACACATCTCTAAGTTTGTTGTGTTTTATACATGATCGCAGGCACAATAAGAGGGACGTCTGCCACATAGGGAACTCAGAAGAAAAAACAAGATTAGATATAAAAAAGTAGTAAATAGTAAATATGTAGTCGGGTTGGCCAACACTGTGTTAGTCGTAGGAATTGGTTCAAAATGGTTCAAATGGCTCTGAGCACAATGGGACTCAACTGCTGTGGTCATAAGTCCCCTAGAACTTAGAACTACTTAAACCTAACTAACCTAATGACATCACACACATCCATGCCCGAGGCAGGATTCGAACCTGCGACCGTAGCGGTCGTGCGGTTCCAGACTGTAGCGCCTTTAACCGCTCGGCCACTCCGGCCGGCTAGGAATTGGTAGTTAGAAATGGTGATGGGATCCTCTCCAGATAATCTTGATTCCCTATCCCTTGATTGTGTGTGTGTGTGTGAATGACTGTGAAGCAAGTTGTCTTGTACATTTTTTATGTTTATGTATAAAAAAATTCTGTTACATTTCAATTTTAATTGATCCTGAAGTTGATTTACAAACAAGAAAAACATTCCTTTTGTAATGAGACAATGTCATTGTCTTTAAAAAAATGTATGGTACTGATGGTTAAACATCAGCACTTTCCATGTACTAAAATTAGTGCAAAATGGCTCTGAGCACTATGGGACTTAACAGCGATGGTCATCAGTCCCCTAGAACTTAGAACTACTTAAACCTAACTAACCTAAGGACAGCACACAACACCCAGCCATCACGAGGCAGAGAAAATCCCTGACCCCGACGGGAATCGAACCCGGGAACCCGGGCGTGGGATGCGAGAATGCTACCGCACGACCACGAGATGCGGGCTAAAAATTAATTATCTTAGTTTGTTAAGGTGGCGTAACTGAGCGAGAGGGAGTTGATGCTACGACACCTGGCACACCACACACGAGCTGACAAGGAACGAGGACGACAGCAATGAGGGGAGCACACAGATGACGATGATGATGGCATGCAGACCACGCCCTGAATCGACGGGCAGGTGGTCAACTCAGCAGCCAAGGAGAGGTGAGATCCAGCACCTCTGTGTACGACAAAGAGGTCGGTCCTGGTCTCTGTACAAAGTGCAGATCGGGGGCAGCAATGAAGAGGTACAAGAAGGTTTCTATATTTGTTGCTCGCCACGTCAGGTGGAGCGACAGCCCTGCTGACCTTTTGTGCCTAATGTCAACAACTTTGAGGGCCTGAGCAAAAAATAGGCTCTCGTCTGATCACGGTCCCTCCCTTGCCCTAAAGCGTCTATAGCAGGAGCAATGACCTGTGGCTGAGCTGCGAGAGGTCACCGATCATAGATGCACCGATGGGATCTTGGGCCTGTCGGACAACATGTCAACAACGAGCTCTTAGGTGAGAGCCATCCTGCCTCAAGAAGATGCGGGTGCCTGTGGCGCCATCTCCGTAATCGACGTTGCTCTCTTCTCAGCCGTTAGCCATTCCTCATTGAGTGAATGAACAATTCTTTCGTTTACTACTGTATGTGTGTCTGTGGATTCCTAAGGGACCAAACTGCTGTGGTCATCGGTCCCTAGATTTACACACACCTGAAACTTACTTATGCTAAGAACCACACACACACAGACACACACACACACACACACCCATGCCCGAGGGAGGACTGGCCACGCAGTCCGTGACATGGCGCCTTAAACAGAACGGCCACTCCGCGCGGCACGTTTACTTGTGTTCTTCAGATTTGATACACCCGTTTCAACATTTCATGAGTTTGTTTGGCACTTTTTTGCAACTTGAAACAGAATGTTGACGTGTTGGTCGAAATCCTCAATGCACGACGGACACAGTAAACACCTCACTCTAGCGTCTCTGGAAGCTGACTGACGGCTCAGACCGTGTTTAAACTTGACGCTGCCTGTCTGAACGGATCAGGCTATCGGACAAATTACATCAAATGTTTGTAGTGCCAGCAGTTGCTGCTGAAAACATTGATTCACCGTATTTTTTATCACACCTCGTCCATCTTAGTTTTGTTCTTAAAGACAGTGTTTTAACTATTTAACAATAAGCTGTTTACCCAGTTAATTTCTATGACATGTGTATAATGTGATACAACGCGTCGGGAAGCAGTTTCTAATGCAATACGTAAAATGCCAGTTACAATTAAATTTCTATATCTTAGCAACTATCAAAGTTATTAGTCTGAAATTAAAATAGTGAGCTACTATTGCTATTTGGCACTGTTTGCTAGAGTAAACTGAAAGGCACAGAATTTAAATCCACAGTCTGGTGCATGATTTAGTGAACCGATACACTGCGATATGCCAGTTGGTGCACACATAGACTGGAAACTGATATCTCAGGCACTTCTCCACATAGCACGCCCACAGGCACTCAACACAGCCTCTTAAAGAGTTACTGCATATTGCTACGACACAACTACACAGCGATAATGCTTACTTTGTTTTTTCAAACATTGAACTCTCGACTTTAAATGTCGATTTATAGCGAAAATTAAGGACGCTGTCATTATTCAATAGCCGTATCAGTACTAAAACTAGGGAATTAGTAATCAGTACTAGCAATTATTTTATCTATCTTCCTTAATTTTTTTAGAGGTGACATTGATTATTATAAAAATTTTATTCACAAATTCAGTCTCTGCGTCTAAATAAAAGGCTGCTTTCTCGGTTGACAGACACGATTCGCTTGTTACTCGCGTTTGCTACATTCATTTTGCATTTTCTCAAGACTGTAGATGAAAGAAGTAAATCGCCTATGGCACACAGACAACCGGCCAAACATTCGGAATATCAACCGCAGACCCGGAATTTGTGCAATGAAAAGACACTAAGATGTACTAGTGGTGTAGATAAACAGTTTCTGTCGCTAAATTCAGTGCGGTCTCACAGGCGTGTGGGAGTCCCTGTCAAAGTCTACAGAGGAATTAGCGAACGAATTAAATTCGCTCTTCACCACAGATTACCGTAGATCCCTAGAAGGAAAGTATGACCCATGCGATTGGAGAAGAGCACAGGTAACACTCATTTTAAGAAAAGGAAGCACGACTGATACACTGAACTACCGTCCTGTATCACCCACATCTATTCTCTAATAACTCCAGTAGACTTTGACTTCCTAGAGAAAACATAACCTACTCAGTGGTATTGGCATGGATTCCGAAAACAGAGATCTGGTGAAACTAAACCTACAATTTATCTACGTCTACATGACTGCAATACATGCTGAAGTGTATGGAGGGGGTTCTTCGAAACACCTTCACAATTTTTCTCTAACGTCCCACTCTCTAACAGCTCGCGGGAAAAATGAACACACAAATCTTTCTGTACGACCTTTGATTTCTCTTATTTTAAAATTTTTATCATTTCTCCCTATGTAGGCTGCCGACAACAAAGTATTTTCACATTCAGAGAAGAACGTTGGTGATCGAAATCTCATGGAAAGACCTTGTCGCAACGAAAAACGCCTTTGTATTAATGTTTGCCTCTCCAATTCGCATATCATATCCGTGACAGTCTCGCACCCATATCGTGATAATCCAAAACGAGCTGGCCTTCTCTGAACTTTTTTGATATCCTCCGTGAATCCCATCTGATGCGTATCCCACCCCGCACAGCAATACTCCAGAACAGGCTATCTCTTTAGCAGACCTGTTGCATCTTCCAATCGCTCTGCCAATAAAACGTAGTCTTTGGTTTGCCTTCCCACGACATTATCTATGTGACTGTTCCAATTTAAGTTGTTCTTAATTATAATTCTTAGGTTTCCGGTGGAACTGACAGCCTTTAAATTTGTCTGATTTGTCGTGTAATCGAATTTTGACGGATTCCTTTCAGCACTCATGTGGATGGTCTCACACTTTCCCTTACTTAGAGTCGATTATCACTTTTCGCACCGTTAAGATGTCGTGTCGAAGTCGCTTTGCAATTGGTTTTGATCTTTGGATGACTTTACTGGGAGGGGGGGGGGTGTAAATGACAGCATCATACTACACAAAGAACCTAAGAGCGCTTCTCAGATTGTACCCTAAATCGTTTATATAGATTAGGAACAGGACAGGGTCTCTAACACTTCCTTGGGGAACGCCAGATATCACTTCTGTTTTACTCTACGATTTTCCATTGATTACTATGTAGCCTACTGTAACCTTTTAGACGAGAAATCACAAAGTCGCACAACTGAAGACGCTGTTTGATTAGAAGTCTCTTGTGAGAAGTGGGGACAAAAGTTTTTTGTAAACCTACAAATATGGAATCAATTTTAGATTCCCTGTCGACTGCACTCAGGTACATGCACTTTGTAGCAAATCTTTTCCTGACCGCCCATGTGTGTTAGGTTTGTTAGCTATTGCAGTCACCTTGACCAGTTTCCAGCTGCAAGGGGAAGGGAGTTTTCGTTCGCCCTCAAGACTGCGGGTCGGTCTTCCCTAATCGTACTAAATGGGTGGGGGTCGGAGCCGACTAGGCGGATTTTAAGGGTGGGTAATTTTCCCATGGCGGCCGGTGTTGCCAACATCCGTGGCAAAGAAAGTTCTAAAAGTCCTACCAGCAAGCTGCCTGCACATTACAGAAGCTCTGTATTGTGGAGTGGGAAACCAAAATGCCTAAAGGAGGACCGTGCCTCATTAACGTTGACTGTTGAGTGTGTTGTGTTCAAAGATTAGGAGGTCAGAACGCCCATGCCACATGTGCCTCCTCGCGTTGTAACGTCCGGACCACCGAACGATCATGCTCGTCCATGACGGATGTAACTTCATATGGCGGGAGGTAGCAGCATTTTGTAATGCGCGCAGGAACATTGTTGATCTTGAACGTTCTCTTCGTCCAGGTGTTATGGTGTGGAGAGGCATAATGTTGCATTGGCGTACTCCAAATCTTTTTAAACGATGCACTCACCAATCAATGTTATTAAGACACTGCACTCCTTCGCCATGTGGTTCTCTTCAGGAGTATATTCGGCCAGGACTTCGTTTCGTGGGTCGTGCGCGACCGCATCGAACAGTGCAGGTGGAGGACGCCTTGGAACGAGAGGATATTTGGCGCGTGGACTGGCCATCCTGCTGCCCTGTTAGGTTTTCATACGTCTTCTGCTATGTTAATAATTCACAATGTAAGATTCTCGTATGTCTCCAGCTACTGTGGATCTTTACTACACTGGGACAAAGATGAATGAGCGCACTGTAGAAGTAGTGAATAAGAACCTTGACTCTGTACTTAGTTTTATCTCTGGTGGACATGTTAGTCACTCTGTCGTGCAGCGCTGAGATCTTATTTGAGGCATAGTAGCGGCAGCTGAGTTTTTCAAAGGATGAGCTCTGCTTTTTGTGTATTTGAGAGAAGCTATCTAGAATACTTTGTTATCGAGATAAAAATCTGGTGTATAATGTTTACTTTTTCTTATATTGACGAAGATTTTGAAGAAATTTTAAGCAAATATTTGTAATTTTTGTAATGAGATAATTTTGTAATTGTTAGAGTCTTTAAATGAAACAACAAGTTTATTGATACCAGTCACTGTTTTATTTATTTCCACGACGCGTTTCAAAGGTTTAAGCCACCACCATCAGGTGGATTTACATTAGTTGTGTGTGTGTTGTGTTACGATTTTTTGGAGGAACTTGTGGCACTGTCTAGTGGAGAAACAAGACACTATTTCAGAGCATGGTTTTGGGTTTCTTCTGACAAAAATTAAACTTCTATCTAACGGTAAACATAAAATAAGCAAAATAGAGTACCTCCAGTGGTCACAGGTTCCTTTCGCTGTCATAACACATCACATGTATACTGTCATATTTGTAAACAAATATGGCGTCTGGAATCTGCTGGGTGCAAGGTTCGTATAGCAGAAGAGAAGACATAATCGCAAAGTGCAAAGAATATACATCGTAACAACATTATTACAGAATAATTATTTAAAGGACTTGGAGGTGTTTGTTTCGAGGTGTCGAATGCATATCTGTGTACTTCAGGTGGCATATAAATCCGATTTTGATAAGTTAGAACAGCTTCAACTTCATACTCGTTTATACAATCAGGTGAAATGTTAAAATGGCTTAAACTTCATACTTGTTAATAACAATCACGTGAAATGTTACAGACTTTGAGTACAATAATCATATCGGCTACAGCAGTAAAATTATACGCAAATGACAATATTTGATTGGGATTAATAGACAGATGTGGTGGGCTGGAGGCAGAAGGAGAGGAAGAGGGAGAGAAAGTAAGAGATAGATAGAGAGAGAGAGAGAGAGAGAGAGAGAGAGAGGTTGGAAAGAGTGATTGTATGAGAGTCAACTTTACATGGCAAGGGGTCTTACGATTACATGCTACATATATTAGCTGCCTAAAGATTGGGGTAATACATTGGTAATTGCTTTAAAATATGCAGATAGATATACAATTTCTGCCAGTAGTTGTACATATACACTCCTGGAAATTGAAATAAGAACACCGTGAATTCATTGTCCCAGGAAGGGGAAACTTTATTGACACATTCCTGGGGTCAGATACATCACATGATCACACTGACAGAACCACAGGCACATAGACACAGGCAACAGAGCATGCACAATGTCGGCACTAGTACAGTGTATATCCACCTTTCGCAGCAATTCAGGCTGCTATTCTCCCATGGAGACGATCGTACAGATGCTGGATGTAGTCCTGTGGAACGGCTTGCCATGCCATTTCCACCTGGCTCCTCAGTTGGACCAGCGTTCGTGCTGGACGTGCAGACCGCGTGAGACGACGCTTCATCCAGTCCCAAACATGCTCAATGGGGGACAGATCCGGAGATCTTGCTGGCCAGGGTAGTTGACTTACACCTTCTAGAGCACGTTGGGTGGCACGGGATACATGCGGACGTGCATTGTCCTGTTGGAACAGCAAGTTCCCTTGCCGGTCTAGGAATGGTAGAACGATGGGTTCGATGACGGTTTGGATGTACCGTGCACTATTCAGTGTCCCCTCGACGATCACCAGTGGTGTACGGCCAGTGTAGGAGATCGCTCCCCACACCATGATGCCGGGTGTTGGCCCTGTGTGCCTCGGTCATATGCAGTCCTGATTGTGGCGCTCACCTGCACGGCGCCAAACACGCATACGACCATCATTGGCACCAAGGCAGAAGCGACTCTCATCGCTGAAGACGACACGTCTCCATTCGTCCCTCCATTCACGCCTGTCGCGACACCACTGGAGGCGGGCTGCACGATGTTGGGGCGTGAGCGGAAGATGGCCTAACGGTGTGCGGGACCGTAGCCCAGCTTCATGGAGACGGTTGCGAATGGTCCTCGCCGATACCCCAGGAGCAACAGTGTCCCTAATTTGCTGGGAAGTGGCGGTGCGGTCCCCTACGGCACTGCGTAGGATCCTACGGTCTTGGCGTGCATCCGTGCGTCGCTGCGGTCCGGTCCCAGGTCGACGGGCACGTGCACCTTCCGCCGACCACTGGCGACAACATCGATGTACTGTGGAGACCTCACGCCCCACGTGTTGAGCAATTCGGCGGTACGTCCACCCGGCCTCCCACATGCCAACTATACGCCCTCACTCAAAGTCCGTCAACTGCACATACGGTTCACGTCCACGCTGTCGCGGCATGCTACCAGTGTTAAAGACTGCGATGGAGCTCCGTATGCCACGGCAAACTGGCTGACACTGACGGCGGCGGTGCACAAATGCTGCGCAGCTAGCGCCATTCGACGGCCAACACCGCGGTTCCTGGTGTGTCCGCTGTGCCGTGCGTGTGATCATTGCTTGTACAGCCCTCTCGCAGTGTCCGGAGCAAGTATGGTGGGTCTGACACACCGGTGTCAATGTGTTCTTTTTTCCATTTCCAGGAGTGTAGTTTCAAGCTGACAAGGGATACAAGCCGTTAGTGTGATGAATTATCTGCGAATGAGGTCAGTCTCTTGTACTCTTGGTGGCTGTCAATATCTATGGTAAATATTAAGGTAAAATATGGAGTTTCAGTCTTCGATCGCTATTCTTTATTTTCAATTACCGGTTTCGGGCTAGCTGCCCATCTTCAGATCTGTTAGACAATGTTAAAAATGTAATTAATAAGAGAGATACAGTTAGTGAAAAAATACCTTAGTTTACAAAAAGAAATTTTGGAATGTATAAAATGCCAACATACCATATGTTGTAGTTACAGGGTAACTTGTCCGTACAGAACACACAGTTCACTGTCATAAGTAAAGTAAATTTCAATCTGTTAAAACATTATATCGCAGTATTTAAGAGTAACCTGATTGGTAACAGTAAAAAGTGCCCTCTACCTATAACAATTGTGCATCTGTTATTATTTCGCCGTATATATTATTGGCGAATATTCTTTTTAATAAAACAATTTTTAAAGTAATAACAAATGAATAATCTTTTTGAGTGGACCATGAAACGAAAAATTTTTACATTAATTTAAAATTTCTTTATAAAGAAACATAAAATATAATTAAAATGTAGATATCCTTCCGAAAATGTGCGTTTACTCTTCTTTGATTTTGATTGGTGGTTGAGTGGATTTCCCTACGTCAGAACGTATACAACGCCACGCCGAGTTGTCTTGCGCCGCGCCCAATTCACCTCGCCGCCAGTACGCTGAGGGCCGTTCCGCTGTAGCTGTTTCTTACTGGGGCGTGCTGTTGCATTCAAGAGTAAGCCTAAAACAGGTCTTTAAAAATCTCATAATAATTCCTGTGCATAAAATCACTTTGCTCATTAAGTAGTAGGCCTGGGGTTTTTCTTTGATGTGCGTATATTTCAATCTCTTCGAGCACGTTGAGATAGAGACTTTTTGGAGCTTCATGTAGCACCTCCATTTGTTGATTTATATTACTAACTTCATGTCTACTCTCTTTTACATGTGTTCCAAATGCTGTTCGATTGCTATGACTGCAATGTCCCCTGTATCGAATTTCAAAATTCCGCCCTGTTTGTCCTATATAATAACTGTCACATTCAGCACATTTAATCTTATATACTCCGGAATTATTGTATTTCATTTGTTTCGTCGTTGCTGGTTTATGTCTTAATCTATGTGCCATTTGCCCTTCGTTCTGAAATGCCACTGCGATGTTTTTTGGAAAGCATTTAGCAATTCTTTCCGACACACGCCCTTTGTATGCCAGGGTGACAAACTTCTTCTTAACTTTAATTTTCCTAGAATCGCTACTGATGCCCGCAGATTTGTTTTTGATTTTGTTAAACATACGTGTAACATCTTGTGTCCTGTATCCGTTAGCTGCTGCTACTTGCTTAATAATTCCCAGTTCTTTCTGCAACTCATCTTCCTGTAGTGGCAATCTGAGGGCTCTGTTGCACATTGCATGAAAGTACGCTCTTTTATGCTGTGCCGGGTGGTGCGACGTCGCTACTATGATGTTGTCGGAGCACGTGTCTTTTCTATAGACGCCGAAAACGTGCCTGCCTCCCTCCTTTCTGACAGTCAAATCTAAATAGTTAATCGCCCCGTTGTTTTCCATTTCTAGTGTGAATTGAATTTTTGGATGCTGCTCATTTAAAACTTTAGTCATTTCCTCTACGTCTTCTTTTTCCACTTTGAATAATAAAATAGTGTCGTCAACATACCGTCTGTAATAAATTAACTTCTCCTTAATTTCTGGAAAAGAGCTAAAAACTTTGTTCTCAAAGTCATTCATAAAAATTTCAGCTAAAATGCCTGATAGACTGTTACCCATAACTAAACCTTCGTCTTGAATAAAAACTTTATCGTTAAAGATAAAACTATTAAAACTCAGTGTGAACTCTAGCATATCTACGAGTTCGACGATTTCACCCATGCTCATTGACTTATTTTTTATCAGGTTTTTCCTTATAATTTGCAAAGTTTCTGGTATTGGTATATTAGTGTAGAGGTTCACAACGTCTAATGAGGCTAGGACTGCACCCTCTGGGATTGCAATGTCCTTCACTTCGTTCGCGAAACACACACTATTTTTTACGTTGTAAACTTGCTCGTATTTATACGCATTTTAACTTACGGTACAAAGCCTTATTCAAGAGCTCATTAACGGCTTCCTTCCCATTGCAAATAACACGCATTGGTTTATTCTCCTTGTGCAATTTTATTTGCGCTCTTGCTTCTGGTGTTCTTGGATTCATCTTTACTAATCTAGCTTTTTCATTTGGAGTGAATAAAAATTGTATTGCTTCTATCCTTGCCTTTAAATCTGTCTGAAACTTCTTTGTTAAATCTTTTTTGACTTCTTTAATTCCATTTTCCTGAAAAAACCGCATTGTCTTATCTATATATTCCTTTTCGTAAATGACAACTGAGGTACTGCCCTTATCTGACTTAATCACGATTGCGTTGTTAGAATCCAGTTTTAAGTTAATTTCTTTCACTAACCTCATCTCGCTATATTTACCGTTATGTTAAGTTTTCTGGCATTCAATTGCCTCTTTGGCTTTGATGGCGATACATGTCTCCTGGTATTTAGTTAACTTAGCATCCCTACATGCTACCTTAACTTCTGCGATCATTCTCTTGATGTCTCGATCTTGCAAGTTCGTTCGCGGATTATGCTTAAGCCCCTTCTCCAAAAGCTTCTGCTCTTCTTTAGAAAAGACAATATCTGTTAGGTTAACGGTTCTGTCATAAAACTTATGTACATACTGTATTTTATCTGTTTCCCTCTCTGCCTTTGCTATTGCTCTACACAGATTAGTAATTTTGTTATTGTGTCTTTTTATGATTTCGTGCCTATGTACCTGGATTCTTGCTTCAATCTCATATTCAACTTGTCTAAACTGCAGTGGCGACAACAGTTAGACCTATGGCAGTTCCATCTAGCGGGCCAACCATAGCGCCATCTGATTTCCCCCTTAAAGCTAGACAAGTTTCGTTCTTTGTAGTTTTTTCGTTTGACGCTTATTTCGTGAGATATTTAGCCCGGTCACGTTCAATGGACCACCCTGTATACCCTCCGCCGCTAATGCTGCCACATGCCGTCTGTGAGTGAGTACTAGATGCTGACGTCGAATTAGGCGGTGGTCTCATTAACGTGACTGCATCGTGTAGTAAGTAAGGTCGGTATTACACTATCAAATTTCTTTGTCAAAAATCTTTGCCAAAGATATTTGATGGTGTAATAGGGAACTTTGTCAAATGTCGTCCAATATTTGATCAAATCTAGGGCCTCGCTGTAGATTTGATCAAATAAGTCGCTTGTCTTCTGTTGACTTCAATGTGACATGTTACCACATGGAGCGCTAGCATCGCTGCAGCGTTCTGTCGTCTGCAGTGTTTTTATAAACATTGCCGGTAAACACAATTGGTGTGTGCCGACCACTACAAAATTAATAGAGTTGATGAAGCTGATGAGGCGCTTTACAATGTGAGACACCTTCAATACAAAAATAGTTTAAAAAGATTGGAGACCAGAACCGACCTGACCTCACCTGACCTGATCTCACCTGGCCTAACCTAACCTAACCCTCTCCTGTAACAAGGAATCAGAGTTTTACAGTGAGCCTGTCTTCTGCAGATATAGCAGTTCTTAAGTGAATATTGTGCTTTGTGATATGAGGATACACTTCACTGAGCACATACAGAAATGTATGCTCATCCATTCTTAAGTAATTGATGTACGACTAGACGTCCTCCACTATAAGCTCACGTAACAAGTTTTGTTGAAAGCTTTTATCGTGCCGTCGTAAAACCCACGGCTTCACGCAGGTATGTTTCCTTTTTTCCCCCACTTCTCTTCCGCATGTGCACACAGTGCAATTGTGGTACATGCAACTGCTGCGATTAATAACAAGTTGTTGTTGTCAGCCATCTTGAACTTTGACGAAAAATATGATGACAGTGTAATACCCCTTCTAACGCTACGTCAAAGATCTTTGTCAAATATATTTGACGGAATATTTGATCACATCTTTGATCAAATCTTTGACAAAGAAATTTGATAGTGTAATACCGGCCTAACGGCAGTGGCGTGTGGTGCGCGCGCGCGCTTGTGTGTGTGTGTGTGTGTGTGTGTGTGTGTGTGTGTAAGATAGGTCGACGAGAAAAAATGACACGGCGGCGGAAACGAGCTATCATGTTTGAGTGTGCCCACGATCACACCGTGGCGTCGTTCAATTTGTTTGCGTAGAAACGGGCATTATTTAACATGTTTAACAGGAGATATATACCACACCTAGCCACATAGCACCGCATAAGAACAGTGACTTCAAACAGATGCTAACCGGCACGGTCTTGAGACGATTGCAATGCCTCGGCAATGAAATTCGGCTTTAACCTCTACAGGAATAGCTGCTGTTAAAGGGATGTACCTTCATCTCAACCATTTCATTGCAAAGTAAACAATATGCAACAGTCATTTGGAGACTGGTACGTGGCAGTAGGCCATTGCTCACGACGCCTCACCTACAGTGCGCCAAACAACACAAGTATTGTACAGTAGCTGATTGTAGCCGTGTAGTGCGGTCGGATCAGTAACGATTTCTCCTCTTTTCAAACGGTGTTAGATGTAGAACACCCTGCCAGCCCAGTGAGGCATGCACTCGTAGCCCGCAGAACGCAGTTCAGGCCAGTTCTGTGAAGTTTTGGGGATGTTTCTCATATCATGAGTTGGGTCACTCAGCCAGGTTACTGTGAACAGGTTAAATTCAATAAAATAGGCTCGACTGTCACATATGTTTATTTTGGCTGGCAACTGGTTTCGGTGTATAACTTAGACCAACTTCAGACCGTAAGCAATGCAGTACAATAGTAATACACGTTCAAAGGGATTTATATAAAAAGAGATGGTAACATGACTAAAGACTTCAAGAATAAAAGCCTCAATAATAACAAAATAAAACGTTTTCCCCTTGACAGCGGATGACAGAAGTGCACGGAGCAAGATCCCTATGAACACGGACGTCAACTGCTGAGAAATGCAGCGTAACTTGAGAATATACAGGCTGCGGTGCTTCGGACAAATTTCAATTTGAATTTTCTGCCATATCGTAGTTCCGTCGGGGGTCTCGACTGGCGCACTTGAAAGGCATAGGCATCTCGTAAACAGTCAGATCCTCAAAATGACCGAGATGTTACGGACAAGTGCGGAGTACAATCGAAGAGCTGCGATATCGAAAGTCTTCCCGCCGGGCGTTCGCCACTGAAGTAGTTCGATTCTTCGGGTAGCCAAAATCAACTAAAAAATGGTTCAAATGGCTCTAAGCACTATGGGACTTAACATCAGAGGTCATCAGTCCCCTAGACTTAGAACTACTTAAACCTAACTAACCTAAGGATCACACACATCCATGCCCGAGGCAGGATTCGAACCTGCGACCGTAGCAGCAGCGCGGTTCCGGACTGAAGCGCCTAGAACCGCTCGGCCACATAGGCTGGCCCAAAATCAACTGTTTACGATATTGTGGCCAAGTATAATGCTTCGGAGAAGTCTGGGGAAGGTTCCGCTAACCCAGCGAGGAAAACTCATTCGAGGAAATGCTTGTCACGAACTGCAGCAGCCATCGAAAAGGCATAGGCGCTGATTCCGGAGAAGCAGGGGCAATCGCTGTGGAAATTGGCGTCGGTATTGAACGTCAGCGAGCGAACAATGCGTCGGAGGGCAGAGGATGACCTCATACGAGCTATTTAGTCAAAACTGGCTCTCGGATAACGCTGACATATTCTGGTCAAAGGAGTTCTGGCCCCCAAATAGCCGGGATTTGAACCCCTCGACGACAATGTTTGTAGCGTAGTCGAAAGGTTTGCCAATGAGACGAAGCACCCTAATGTCGTATCTCTACACTCCGCTATAGAAGCAGCATTCGCGAATATGGACGGCGCTGATTCAAAGAGTGCGTGCGATTGCTTCAGGACAAGATTGCAGGAAGCTATAGTGGCCGAAGGGGTTACATCGAGTGATGTTTCTCTTGAAAGATACGACTAATTATATGTATTTTGCTTCAATGAATTTAGTTTTAAAAAAGTTACACCCTGCATGCTGTAAGTCCTGCCCATTGCATACGTCATTACATCATTGATAACTTATCATGTACTTATTACGTGAGCTATGTTACATTAAATGGTGTAGTGAAAATTTACAAGAAAAACAGACACAAAAATATATACAAAATTACGTACGTAATGGTTCACAACAAATCGTTTCATAATCTTTTTAAAATAAAGAAATGCAATGACAGACATGTTTTGATGGGTTTTTGTGTAGACTGGCCTCTATAGTCTTGTGAATGAACTCATTGACAGTAGTAGCAGAGATGGATGTATTGGTCAGCCTGGCAAGGGGTTGCCGATATCGATAATTGCGCTCCAGCGAGGCCCACAAAGACCTCGTGGAAGAGGACGGAACGCGTCAGCGGCGGCTATCCGACGGCTTTGAAGTGGTCAGAGGAAGCAGTTGAAGCGATCACTCGCAAGGACTGTACACTACTGTCAGAGAACCTGATGATAAAACTTTGCCAATTGCTGGTTTCAAAATCTCTACGTACCATTTAGCATTACACGAAATGTTTCCTATAATATATTAGTGCAGCGGCCCTATAAAAAAATCCTGTGTGAGATAACATGAAAGTAAAGTCCTCCAGGTGTTTAAGAAACAAACAAATGTGAAAAAGTCACCACTTTTACGGATGACAGAAGATGGAGAAGATGGTGTGACAAAGGAAGCTCATTGAGTATAATAAAATGTGCGTTACTTACAGCAGTAAAATATGAATCGCTATTATAGGGAAGACCTCGTCAACCATGTACAAAGAAGCCCATATAGTGTATGTAAATACACGCCGGCCGCGGTGGTCTAGCGGTTCTAGGCGCTCAGTCCGGAACCGCGGGACTGCTACGGTCGCAAGTTCGAATCCTGCCTCGGGCATGGATGTGTGTGATCTCCTTAGGTTAGTTAGGTTTAAGTAGTTCTAAGTTCTAGGGGACTGATGACCACAGATGTTAAGTCCCATAGTGCTCAGAGCCATTTGAACCATTTTTTGTAAATACACGTTAATTGCATTAGAAAAAAAATGAATCATAGTTGTGGAGAACAGTTTGTCAAGCATGTTCTATCTGTATTACAATTATTAAAGTCCTAAAATTTTTGATTAAGAGGTAGATACGTGAAGTGGACATCCACAGGTATAACTACGATATAATATTATCGTACTCCAGTTCTTACTGCCTAAGATTGTCTAATTTGTAGACCGAAACCGGTTGCCAGCCAAAACAAGCGTATGTTGTAGTCGAGATTGTTTTACTAAATTTTATTAAATTACACCAACCGCAGTTTACACTCCAACTGAAAGAATGTTTTCTAAGATATTTACTGTGAACATGAAGCATGACGCTTATTTCAACATTCTCGGTGGCCAACATTTTCCCTTTCTTTTACATTTATGTAAAGACTATCCTGTGTACACTCCCGTCTTCCAGTGTGACAACAGCCCTGTTCAAACCCTTGTTCGACTCGCATTCAGACAGCCTGTAGCATGAATTTTCACTCTGCAGTGGAGTGTGCGCTCGTCTGAAACTGTGCACCGGACCAAGACTCGAACCTGCGACCTCCGCCTTTCTCTTTCAAGTGAGCTGTCTCAGCACGACTCGCGGTCCACCTGCACAGTTTTATTTTTACAATGAACATCTTGAGAAGAGCAGTAATCAAACAAAACTGTCATTTTGCACAGATCAGCTGCGGTATTCAAATACGAATAGCAGTCGATGTTTCCAACGATGTGCCAACTGAAGATTTAAATATGTATCGCGCCAACTGAGTGTTGGAGAAAACCCGAAAGTCGTATTTCCATAAATAAAAATGCTTAAAAAATGTTACCGTATTTCGTAAAATAATAAGCCGCCTTTATTCTCCACAATAAATTGTGTAACAGCTGACGTCTCTAATTTACAGAACTGTTGCAGCAACAAAAAAAACTTTGATGTATTCTGTTGCCGTAGAGGTTAAGTAGAAAGTGTCGGCTACAGTAGAGCTTCCTCGCCTACAAAATATGGGATGTGAATGGATATACGATTGCAATCATTATATTGTTAAGTTGTCTCTTGTGGAGCTGATAGTTCTACCTGAACCAATTCGAGGCAGGACGAAAGATAATTAGAAGACTGAATCACGCAGACGCACGAAATCTCGGGGGAACTTTACCAGTACAGCTAAGTTCGAGAAAGCGAATTTTAGCGTGTGATGTTGACTGGCCTAGAGTTTCAGGCCAGTATCCGTCTGTTGCTGTTATCTGTAAAGGGCAGTCAAATGAAAACGAGACACGTGGGTAAAAGGTAATCGCCATAACTGTTAATACATTAATCCCACTGTGAGACAAGACGGTCAGTTCCTTCATGGGTAAACGTTTGTGGGTACCTATGGAACCATGATTGCACCAGGCATATAGCGCTTCGTCCGAAGCGGCACGAATTTCTTTCTTTGCGGCGCTAAGGAGTTCCTAGATAACAGGACGCAGCATGTCATTCTCAATGGAGAGAAGTCTTCCGAAGTAAGAGTGATTTCAGGTGTGCCGCAGGTGAGTGTCATAGGACCGTTGCTATTCACAATATACATAAATGACCTGGTGGATGACATCGGAAGTTCACTGAGGCTTTTTGCAGATGATGGTGTGGTGTATCGAGAGGTTGTAACAATGGAAAATTGTACTGAAATGCAGGAGGATCTGCAGCGAATTGACGCATGGTGCAGGGAATGGCAATTGAATCTCAATGTAGACAAGTGTAATGTGCTGCGAATACACAGAAAGATAGATCCTTTATCATTTAGCTACAAAACAGCGGTCAGCAACTGGAAGCAGTTAATACCATAAATTATCTGGGAGTACGCATTAGGAGTGATTTAAAATGGAATGATCATATAATGTTGATCGTCGGTAACGCAGATGCCAGACTGAGATTCATTGGAAGAATTCTAAGGAAATGCAATCCGAAAACAAAGGAAGTAGGTTACAGTACGCTTGTTCGCCCACTGCTTGAATACTGCTCACCAGTGTGGGATCCGTACCAGATAGGGTTGATAGAAGATATAGAGAAGACCCAACGGAGAGCAGCGCGCTTCGTTACAGGATCATTTAGTAATCGCGAAAGCGTTACGGAGATGATAGATAAACTCCAGTGGAAGACTCTGCAGGAGAGACACTCAGTAGCTCGGTACGGGCTTTTTTTGAAGTTTCGAGAACATACCTTCACCGAAGAGTCCCTCCTACGTATATCTCACGAAGAGACCATGAGGATAAAATCAGAGAGATTAGAGCCCACACAGAGGCATACCGACAATCCTTCTTTCCACGAACAATACGAGACTGGAATAGAAGGGAGAACCGATAGAGGTACTCAAGGTACCCTCCGCCACACACCGTCAGGTGGCTTGCGAAGTATGGATGTAGATGTAGATGCAGATGTAGAAAAAAGATATGGAATCGCACGGGGAGGGATCGGGTCTGTGAAGGACGTGCAAGGCCTTCCCAGCGAAACTTCTGCAGCGTAGTCGAGACAATCTTGGCAATATGTGGACCTATCCGCGGGGCCGTCGATTTCCTTCGGACGAAGACGTTCACTCCTGGGTACAATCTTGCTTCTGAAGGTAGTCACATACAGTCTTCCAGGAAAGCACTGACCATCTTATCCCACAGAGAGAGAAATGTATTAACAGTTATGTCGAGTTCTTCCGAAATAATAAAGAGTTTACTTACTTTTTTCCATCTGCCTCATTTCCATTTGACAGTCACTTTTACATTACTAATCGACTAACCCGGTTCGTGACTCATGGTTCATAGTTCACAGTCCCAGTTGCACATAGTCTATCTAATGGCTTCCAAAAATTTGATTTTAGATATTTCAGTAATTAAGGATCGAATTTAAAATGATGTCATGATCTACTCGTTAAGGGGTAGAATGTTACGTTAAAGGGTTAACACACAACTATGCATATCTACTGAGACATCGTAGCTCACTACGCTCAAATTACCATGACTGCATTCATCTAGAATTTGAGCGACTTGCAACAAATCTTAAACATAATTCAAATCTCTATAAAACTTTTACTCCCTTACATTTCTCCCCTTCTCAACCCGCCCCCCCCCCCCCTAAAAAAAAAAATACGTGAAACAACGAATCGCTCACCCTGTTAAAGCACTACTACTTCAAAATCAGGCACGACGTTTTAATTTTCTTTATTACTATTTTTATTCTCAACACACCTTGCAGACGGTATCCACATATAACACTGCACACTCTTGCAAACGTACACTTAAGAGCCAAAGAAACTGGTGCACCTGCCTAATATCGTGTATAAATCCTGCTAGCACGCCGAAGTGCCGCAACACGACGTGACATGGACTCGACTAATATTGGAAGTACTGCTGGAGGGAATTGACACCATGAATTCTGCATGACTGTCCATAAATCCGTAAGAGTACGAGGGGGTGGAGATCTCTTCTGAACAGCACGTTGCAGGACATCCCAGATATTCTCAATAATGTTCATGCCTGGGGAGTTTGGTGGCAGTGGAAGTGTTTAAACTCACAAGAGTGTCCCTGGAAGCACTCTGTAGCAATTCTGGACGTGTGGTGTGTCGCATTGTCCTGCTGGACTAGCCCAAGTCCGTCGGAATGCACAATCGACTTGAACGGATGCATGTGATCAGACAGGATGCTTACGTACATGTCACTTACCAGAGTCGTATCTAGATGTATCAGGAGTGCCATACTACTCCAACTGCGCACGCCCCATACAATTACAGAGCCTCCACCAGCCTGAACAGTCTCCTGCTGACATGCAGGGTCCATGCATTCATGAGGATGTCTCCATACCCGTACACGACCATCCGCTCGATACAATTTGAAACGAGCCTCGTCCGACCAAGCATCATGTTTCCAGTCATCAACAGTCCAACGTCGGTGTTAACGGGCCGAGGTGGGGTGTGAAGCTTCGTGCCGTGCAGTCATGAATGGTACATGAGTGGGCCTTTGGCTCCAAAAGCCCATATCGATGATGTTTCGTTGAATGGTTCACACGCTGACACTTGTTGATGCCCCAGCATCGAAATCAGCAGCAATCTGCGGTAGGGTTGCACTTCTGTCACGTTGAACGATTCTCTTCAGTCGTTGATGGTCTCGTTCTTACAGGATCTTTTTCCAGTCACAGCGGTGTTTTACCGGATTCCTGATACTCAAGGTACGCTCATAAAATGGAAAAATCCCCACTTCATCGCTACCTTGGAGATTCTGTGTCCCATCGCTCGTGCGCCGACTATAGCATTACTTTCAAACTCGCTTAAATCTTAAAAACCTGCCATTGTAGCAGCAGTAACCGATCTAACAACTGCACCAGACACTTGTTGCCGACAGCAGAGTCGTATTCTGCCTGTTTACATATCGGTGTATTTGAATACGCATGCCTATGCCAGTTTCTTTGGCGCTTCAGTTTTTATCATTCTACAACACAGAGTTTAGGAGACAAGACGTCATAACCATTTAGACGCGTGAAAAATTAGTTTTCGCTTCATAAAGTGCTCAAATTACCTACACTATAATCATCCACTGTTTGAAAATGAGAGCACCTAGAGAGCTACAACAAAGTACAAACATAATTTCAGACCTTTTCAAAACTTTTTCTCACTTGCATGCGTAATGTCAGATATTTAACAAGCTAACTTCTTTGTAATTTATTCATTTTACTGGTTGTTGAACTCAGTGGCTGTGGATCATATCATTTTAAGAAATAAGCAGCCAACCACTTTTTTATGTGTTTTCATTTATGCAATACTCGTTTCGGGCTTTCATCCATCTTCAACTGGCTAATCTTTAGTAAGTACATCGTTAAAACATCGAAAACAACTCGAATGCTGCAGCAGCCTTCTGCAAAATTAACGATTTTGTTTATTCACTACATTTCGCGTGTTGTATATCTACGATAAATTATTGATTAGGTGTACTTACTATCTATTCTGCTTGTTATTTCGATTTTGGCGTTTGTAGATGCGCCACAGACACTTTACCACCTGTATCTTACGCAAAACAGGGCATTTTCCACCGTGTTACCGTCTGAAACCTTTGTTTACATCGGAAAGTTACGTCTGTGTTCAAAGTTATATTTTACTTGCAGGTTCTGTAAATACTGTTTTTAGTTCAAGATTTTATATGATTAAGAAAACTATAATTTTTTAGCATAAATCTGCTGAATGTTCTATACAATTATTAAATAAGTCCAGTAGTTACTGTTTAATTAGACAAAACTGAATGTTATGAATATAATACACTGAACTTTATGTAAAAGAATTGATATTACATATTTTGTTGATGGAGTGACATTTACAAGCAATTAAGATACAGCAACAGATTTACAAGGTGTAGAACAACTGTGTATTTGGTTGTGCTCACAATGGATTACGTTTTTCATTGGCTGTTCTTAGTGTGTGGGTCTATGAGCAAATTACAGAAATTCCTTAAACAAATGTTGTTAGGTAGCTCTGTCACAAAGGATGTCATTTGTTGTTGTACGTTTGCCTGAATAAATTTTAGTTTCCTCAAACAAATTCATTCTATTTCCTTTGTTGCCCTGGTGGAATATTGTGAAGTTGTGAGCTATGTCTGTCACTCTGTCAGTTGATGCTGTACTTCAGCCACATGTAGGGCAACAGTGGATTTTAAAAAAAAAAAGTAAATAAAAAAAATATTAAGGTCATCTACGTGCTCCAGAAAACGTACCGTACATTGAAATTTCTTCCTGTTTAGCCAATGTACGAAAGCTATCCTGGATGTAAGAGAGTTTTGATCTATCGTGGTGGTGGGCGGCGCTACAGGCGCCGTAACGTTCCTACACTCAGCTCACGCCCAACGGTGGTAGCGTGAAGTCTGTGTCTCTGCTACTTGCTTTATGTGACGTGTTAAAATGCTCGCAACATTAGAAAACCCCATCAATTATGAGACGCATTATGTGATTAGGTTTTTTGGCAAGGAACTGCGAATCAGTTGACGTTTATCGCTCTCTTTGTGATGTGTACGGAAAAGAAATAACGAGTGAAAGCTGAGTGAGGCAATAGTGCATCGATTTAAAAAAATGACTGAATCAGCTTTCACCAAGAGGACCACCGTGGTTGTGACAGTCGAACTCATGATGAAAATCAAGGACAACATTCGTGAAAATCTTTTCACAATTACGAAACTTTAGCAATATTTTCCACAAATTTCGCGGAGTTCGGGCATGAAACTGTGGCAGAGAAGCTTAGTTGCCATAGATTTTTTGCTAGGTGGGATCCCAAAATCCTAACGGAAGACCACAAAACACAGAGACTGGCTGCGGCACATACCTTCCTTGAAGATTACCAACAAAATGGTAACAAAGTTATCGATCGTATTGTAACTGGGGACGAAACATGAAGCACGTAAGATATGAAACTAAAGGGCAGTGGATAGAATGGGGGACACACAAATTATCCCGAGAAACCAAAGTAGTGTTTGCAAACACTGTCAGCAAGAAAGATCGTGGTTGCTGTGTTTTAGGACTAAGGGAGTGATTCTCGTTGATTTCCTTACGACACTTACTCATAGTGGTATTGTTCAACACTGACAAAGTTTAGGCGGAATATATAGAACAGGCATGGAGAAAATGTAGCGGAAAATTTTTGTCTTTTCACGACAACTCATGTCCACACCTGGTCAATCATACCCGAGAGCACCCACGGGGTTTTGGATGGGAGTCCTTTGTAATCCGCCATGCAGCCCGCATTTGGCGTCGAACGACTGACACCTCCATCCAGCAATAAAGATATGGCTCGCTACTCAACTCTTTGATGCTGACGCCAAACTGCATGCTGGTATGAACCTGTGGTTGCAATCGCAAGGAGCAGGTGTCTACAGAGAGAGTATTGAAAGACTTTTGTCATAGTATGAAAAGTTGCTCAGTATGAACAGCGATTATGTAGAAAAATAGCTGAAGACTGCATCTTTAAAGTGTATATAACAACATTTTGTTTTTTCATATTGTTAATTTTTTTATTCCAAAACAGCTGTTATTTTCTGGATAACCCTTGTATATCTATACAACTGATCGATCATTTGGCTTTACTATGGATGCTTTTATCTTTTATTTTGTTATTTGTATAAAAGATAAGCCTGATATTTGTTCCTCAGACCAAAAAGAATTACAAAACAAATTTTTTTCAGAGTAATTGGCATAATTTGCTGATACAACCACACATTAACTTCAGACACGGAAAAAAAACCATAGTCCAATGTGAGCCCAATCATTGCACGTAAGTGGATCAACATCAATCAAGTCCACAGTTCTGCATTTATTGTTTGTAAACGTCACTCCAACTGCCAGTAAAATACGCAATTTTAATTCTTTTCTATAAATTCTACTATATTATTTTCATAATATTAGATACAGTTTCATTAAATGGTAGCTATTGCGCTTTTCCTGGTAAACAATTTCAGTTTTTCTTATTAGTCATACCGAAGGTTAAACTAAAAACAGTACTTTTACAAACTGTAGATAAAACCAAACTTTGACCATAGACGTAATTTTCCGGTGCAGACCAAGACACAAGTCGGCAACATGGCGGATACTGCGCTATTTTTGTGCGAGATACAGGTAGCAAAGTGTTGGTGCCACATCTATAAACGCGGAAATCGGCATAACAACAAACAGAGAAGAAAATGAGGACACCTGAACAATAATATATAGTAGATACACAACTTCGAAGTGCAGTACTTAAACAAAACTGTTAATTTTGCACAGGCCAGCTGTGGAACGCAAATTGCTGTCGATGTTTTAACGATATACTTAGTGAAGATTCAAATGTGTATTACGCCAACTGAAACGCTTATTGGCATAAACAAAAATACTTACCGAGCGAGGTGGCGCACTGGTTAGCGCACAGGACTTACATTCGGGAGGACGACGGTTCAAACCCGCGTCCAGTCATCCTGATTTAGATTCAAATGCTTCAAATGGCTCTGAGCACTATGGGACTTAACTTCTGAGATCATCAGTCCCCTAGAACTTAGAACTTCTTAAACATAACTAACCTAAGGACATGACACACATCCATGCCCGTGGCAGGATTCGAACCTGCGACCGTAGCGGTCGCGGGGTTCTCGATTGTAGCGCCTTGAGCTGCTCGGCCACTCCGGCCGGCCCTGATTTAGGTTTTCCGCGATTTCCCTACATCGCTTCAGGCAAATGCCGGGATGGTTCCTTTGAAATACTAATGTCAACGTTGGCTTCAATCGTCTCGTTCAAGCACAATGGCCGGGTTTTCTCTGTGTATATACCGATGGCTCCAAAATTCCGCAAGAAGAGTGTACAGGATGCGGTTTTTTCTGCCCTCACATCCAGATCCACAAAACCTTCAAACTGCCTACGAGCACTTCTATTTTTACGGCAGAGACAGTGGCAGTTTTGGAAGCACCTAAGTTTGTCTCTAGCACTTCCTTCCCCAAGATATTGATAGTATCTGACTCGCAAAGCGTTCTTAAAAACATTCAGTACAGTCGATGGAACAAAACAACCAACAGTTATATCTTGGATGTGATATCTGAATATATTCGCAGCACACGCATGGGCCGGACGATCCATTTGCCATGGGTACCTTCCCACTATGGTATCCTCTATAATGATGAAGTTGATGCATTAGCCAAACAAGCGGCAACCTTAGGCACCGTCCTGGATCTGCACCTTCCTTATACAGACTACTTACGTGAAGTCAAGGATCACGCAAGACAACAATGGCAGGAAATGTGGATCGTTTCTCAACAGACAAAAGGCGGTTATTACGCAGTGCTACAACCTCGGATTCCTTCACAGCCGTGGTTCATGAGGACACATCTGGACCGATCCACGATTTCTACCATCATAAGACTCCGCTTCAATCATGCCTCTTTCCCACAACATCTACATCGGATCAACGTTTACAGTTCACCTGCATGTGAGTGTGATCCTCAGTCGGAAGCTGATGTCAACCACATCTTATTTATGTGCCCCAAATTTGACCGTGACCGGTTGGTCTTTCTCAAGACATTGCTGAGTATAGGCTACCATCTTCCTCAATCAGCTTCTTCTCTTGTGTGTGCTAAAGACGTTCGTCTATATAAAGTGATAGTTAACTTCATCA
Source organism: Schistocerca cancellata (assembly GCF_023864275.1). NCBI lineage: Eukaryota > Metazoa > Arthropoda > Insecta > Orthoptera > Acrididae > Schistocerca > Schistocerca cancellata. The sequence continues at coordinate 600,159,127 of NC_064628.1, read as the reverse complement.
AGAGTACTGGTTAACAATCTGTAGGTTTTAATGGTGGACGTAAATTATAAATATGTCTTGCTGATAAAGATATTTCAGAATTGGTGTGAATTGTAAGCCAAGACACTTTTAATTATTTTCCAATTCAATTCAATTTTTAAATCATTATGTACAAAACTGTAACAGTTAAGCTTTCTATTCTTGTAAATATGCATTTCTGTATTTGTTTATTCAATTATGTGTACATTGTCACTATGTGTTGCCGATGGCTAAATTGAGTACACACTCAAAGGCCAAATAAACAAAAAGAAAAAAAAAGGAACGGCCGACTTCCTTCCCCATCCTTCCCTAATCAGATGGGACCCATGACCTGGTTGTTGGATACCCTCCCCACAAATCAACCAACTAAACACACATAAAAAGTGGCTGGTTGCTGTGTTTCTTAAAATAACTTATTCGTAAATTAATCAGAAGTTTGAAGCTGTATTATGCCTCAAGAGTTAGATTCTTTAAAGAAATGGTGCTACCGGGAATGTTGCGGTCGTAGAGAGGACGGTTTCTCAGTGGGCGCCACTACACTAGCGCGATCAAGAGGCGCCAGCGCCGCCTAGGACAGGTGGCTACTCGCGCCCGGCCCTTCTTTCTGCTGCGGTCCAATTAGCCAGCTGGGTAATGGAACAGTCGCCGTGACGGCACTTTTCAATCGTCGCAGCCTACGTGGGAATGCCGGTGGCTCCGCTGCTTCTCGGAACCTTCCCTCGCCTTTCCGTCCCTTCCCTTCCCTTCCCAATCCTTTCCCTTCCTTCCCGCGGGACGTTTTTACCTGCACTACCGCCACTACCACCACCACCGCTGCCGGACACTTGCCCGCCACTGCGGCCGCGGCTTTTGTCCGAGAGTAATCGAAATTCGGCCCAGGGGGGCAGAGGGCGTCGTGCGTGTAGGCGCGTGACCACCAACGGCTACGCACCCGTCTGCCTTAATTGCGACCGCGTTGGAGCGGAAGTGCGAACAGTCCTAGCGACACGTGGCGAAGTGTGTCAAAGTATGAGTCTACGCTGCTAAGGCCAGTATTACACTATCAAATTTCTTTGTCAAATATCTTTATCAAAATCTTTGTCAAAGATATTTGATGGTGTAATAGGAACTTTGTCAAATGTCGTCCAATATTTGATCAAATCTAGGGCCTCGCTGTAGATTTGATCAAAGAAGTCGCTTGTCTTCTGTTCACTGCATTGTGACATGTTACCACATGGAGCGCTAGCATCGCTGCAGCGTTCTGTCGTCTGTAGTGTTTTTATAAACATTGCCGGTAAATACAAACGGTGTGTGCCGACAACTACAAAATTAATAGAGATGTATGAAGCTGATGAGGCGCTTTACAACGTGAGGCACCCTGAATACATAAATAGATTAAGAAGATTGGAGACCCGACCTGACCTGACCTAACCTAACCTAACCTAACATAACCCTCTCCTATAGCAAAGAATCGGGGTGTTACAGTGAGCCTGTCTTCTGAAGACGTAGCAGTTCTTAAGTGAATATTGTGCTTTGTGATATGAGGATACACTTCACTGAGCACATACAGAAATGTATGCTCATCCATTCTTAAGTAATTGATGTACGACTTGACGTCTTCCACTATAAGCTCACGTAACAAGTTTTGTTGAATGCTTTTATCGTGTCATCTTAAAACCCACGGCTTCACCCAGATTAGATTAGTTTTTCGTTCCATAGATCCGTGCTGAGGAGATCCTCGTGGATGTGGAAGACGTCAATTTTTTTTAAAGCTGAAATAACAATACTAATAGTGTGAATACACAGGGTGTTACAAAAAGGTACAGCCAAACTTTCAGGAAACATTCCTCACACACAAATAAAGAAAAGATCTTACGTGGACAGGTGTCCGGAAACGCTTAATTTCCATGTTAGAGCTCATTTTAGTTTCGTCAGTATGTGCTGTACTTCCTCGATTCACCGCCATGATTTCATACGGGATACTCATCCTGTGCTGCTAGAACATGTGCCTTTACAAGTACGACACAACATGTGGTTCATGCACGATGGAGCTCCTGCACATTTCAGTCGAAGTGTTCGTACGCTTCTCAACAACAGATTCGGTGACCGATGGATTGGTAGAGGCGGACCAATTCCATGGTCTCCACGCTCTCCTGACCTCAACCCTCTTGACTTTCATTTATGGGGGCATTTGAAAGCTCTTGTCTACGCAACCCCGGTACCAAATGTAGAGACTCTTCGTGCTCGTATTGTAGACGGCTGTGATACAATACGCCATTCTCCAGGGCTGCTTCAGCGCATCAGGGATTCCATGCGACGGGGGGTGGACATTTTGAACATTTCCTGTAACAAAGTGTTTGAAGTCACGCTGGTACGTTCTGTTGCTGTGTGTTTCCATTCCATGATTAATGTAATTTGAAGAGAAGTAATAAAATGAGCTCTAACACGGAAAGTAAGCGTTTCCGGACACATGTCCACATAACATATTTTCTTTCTTTGTGTGTGAGGAATGTATCCTGAAAGTTTGGCCGTACCTTTTTGTAACACCCTGTATATAATACATCATTTGTTTCTATTAAAAATTTCGTCAGTGGAGTAGAAGGAGTTGGCCACTAGTAAGTCTTTCAGGCTCCTTTTAAACTGATCTTTATTTGTAACTAAATTTTTTATATTTGCTGGCAAATTATTGAAGATGAGTGTTCCTGAATAGTGGACCCCATTCTGAACTACAGTAAGTGTTTTAAGTCCTTGTGCAGGTCATTTTTGTTCCTGGTAGTGTAGGCATGAACTGAGTTGTTTGTTGGAAAAAGAGATATATTATTTAGGACAAATGTCATTAAGGAATAAATATACTGAGAGGCAGTAGTAAGTATAACCAGTTCTTTGAAGAGGTTTCTGCAGGACGTCCGTGAATTTACTCCACAATTAGTACGTTTTACACGCTTTTGCACTCTGAAAACGTTTGACTTGAAGATTTACCCTCAAATATTATACCATATGACATTATGGAATGAAAGTAGGCAAAGTATGCAAGCTTTTTCATTTTTGTGTCACTTATGTCTGTTAACACTCGAATTGCAAATACAGATTTGTTAAGGCGTTTCCTCAGTTCTGTGGTGTGCTCCTCCCAACTGAATTTATTATCAAGTTGTAATCCCCGGAATTTAAGACTGTCAATCTCGTATGTATGGTTTTTTTTTTCCCCACTTCTCTTCTGCATGTGCACACAATGCAATTGCGGTACGTGCAACTGCTGCCGTTAATAACAAGTTGTTGTTGTCAGCCATCTCGAACTTTGACGAAAAATTTGATGACAGTGTAATACCCCTTCTAGCGCTAAGTGAAAGATCTTTGTCAAAAATATTTGACGGAATATTTGATCACATCTTTGATGAAATCTTTGACAAAGAAATTTGATAGTGTAATACCGGCCTAACCTCCACCAGAAGAGCGGTTACATCTCACAAGCCCTTCTAGGCCACACAGTGGAGGCAATAAAGCACAGCTTAAATAACAAAATATCTCTACATACAAACTTATTTACTGGATTTATTTATTTAACTTTATCTGATTAGGACTAGGGTTTCACTCATACAGTATACTTTTTTTACATCATAGCTACCTAAGAAATAATAATTTCAATATAAATGACCTGGGTGACAATCTGAGCAGTTCTCGTAGGTTGTTCGCAGATGATACTGTAATTTACCGTTTAGTAAGGTCATCGGAAGGCCAGTATCAGTTGCAAAACGATTTAGAAAAGATTGCTGTATGGTGTGGCAGGTGGCAGTTGACGCTAAATAACGAAAAGTGTGAGGTGATCTACATGAGTTCCAAAATAAAACCGTTGGAATTCGATTACTCGATAAATAGTACAATTCTCAAGGCAGCCAATTCAGCTAAGTACCTGGGTGTTAAAATTACGAACAACTTCAGTTGGAAAGACCACATAGATAATATTGTGGGGAAGGCGAGCCAAAGGTTGCGTTTCATTGGCAGGACACTTAGAAGATGCAACAAGTCCACTAAAGAGACAGCTTACACTACACTCGTTCGTCCTCTGTTAGAATATTGCTACGCGGTGTGGGATCCTCACCAGGTGGGACATCGAGGACATCGAAAGGGTGCAAAAAAGGGCAGCTCGTTTTGTATTATCACGTAATAGGGGAGAGAGTGTGGCAGATATGATACGCGAGTTGGTATGGAAGTCATTAAAGCAAAGACGTTTTTCGTCGCGGCGAGATCTATTTACGAAATTTCAGTCACCAAATTTCTCTTCCGAATGCGAAAATATTTTGTTGAGCCCAACCTACATAGGTAGGAATGATCATCAAAATAAAATAAGAGAAATCACAGCTCGAACAGAAAGGTTTAGGTGTTTGTTTTTCCCGCGCGCTGTTCAGGAGTGAAATGGTAGTGAGATCGTATGATTGTGGTTCGATGAACCCTCTGTCAAGCACTTAAATGTGAATTGCAGAGTAATCATGTAGATGTAGATGAAATAGTATTAAAATGATTTGAGTGTCTGAAGTGGCAATGTGAGTAAATAGTTAATTCTGACTGTCCACGTACTACTGCAGCTGCTATCACTAGCAATGATAATCATAATAGCAATGGTACTTATTATTCTCGTGTCAGAAACATACAGGGACATGTACATACATTTCACACAGTTATGATTAAATTACTTTTAACCAAAACTTGGCCACTTCCAGTGCATTTTCTTTTGCTTGTTGAAAGTCATCTTCTGTACAGGAGACTGGACAGAATCGACACCGAAGCATGTGCTGGACTGTCTGTTCTTCTCCACAGTCACACCGAATATAATTTGGATCAGTCTATCCCCATTTTGCCAGGTTAACTTTTGATCATCCAACAACGGATCTCAATCTATTCAGGGACTTCCAAGTTGTCCATTCCCTGTCATGGCCTGGAGGTAAAGCTTCAGCAACTCTTTTCCAGTTAGGGGTAAGGTAGGTCGTAGCCCTCCATAGTTGTAACCTAGCTGTTTAAGCAGTGGTTCGAAGTTGCTTTCATGTCCTAAGGAAACTCTTCCTTGACTTCAGTCGTTGTGGATGCGGTTCATGCCCACACAGAGTATGACTAATTTCCTGTTCCACTGCCTTTCTTTCCTTGTTCGCAGCTATCTCTCTTCTATCTCTCTTCGAACAGGTGGTGGTGCTATTCCTGCGAGGTGGTAAAGCCATTCGACTGTAGTGGGTTTCAAGCAACCTGTTGTAATTCTGCAGGTTTCGTTGAGAGCTACATCCACATGTTTGGTATGAGTTGAATTGTACAAAACAGGACAGGCATACTCTGCTGCAAAATAGCATAGTGCCATTGAAGATATTCGAGTTGTTACAGGTTGACTACGCCACTGTGATCAGCCAGTTTCCATAGGAAATTGTTCCTGGTGGAGACTTTCGACTTGAATTTCATGCAGTGCTTTTTGAAAGTGAGAGATCTGTCAAGTGTGACTCCTAGGAACTGATACTGGCAGATATAAATAGAATTTATAGAGTTACAAAACAAATGTTATCTGACAGACCGAGTTGTGGGGAAAGGAAATTTAAGGAGACTGTATCAGCTAAGAATACTGGGAAATGAGGAAGATGTGGTTGTAGAGAAGGATGTACAAGGGTAACGAGTGCGTACAGGGACAATCGTAATCCTTATTGTTGGTTTAGTAGATATGTCACTGTCTTCTGAACCTAGAGTTGTTCTTCAGTTCTCTAATATAATGCGGAAGATTATTCCAGAGTCGAGTTCCTGCTACTGAGAAGGACTTCGAGAAAGTGGTTGGTTCAAATGGGTCAAAGCACTATGGGACTTAACATGTGAGGTCATCAGTCCCCTAGACTTAGAACTACTTAAACCTAACTAACCTAAGGACATCACTCACATCCATGCCTGAGGCAGGATTCGAACCTGCGACCGTAGCAGCCGCGTGGTTCCAGACTGTAGCGCCTAGAACCACTCGGCCACACCGGCCGGCGGAACGAGTGTTTTTGCCATGTTGTTCAGACAAGAGCATTAAGGTCGAGGAGAGAGATGAGGGATCGTGTTCGTTGATAAGACAGTGGAGAAGACGGTATGGAAACCTCCGCGCTTCTGCGCTCAGCCTGGATGAGTACATATGACGGTGAAATACGGGGTGAAAATTAATCAAATACGACAGACTGCAAGGACGGATTACTGACAGGAAATGGAGGAAAAACGATCCTACGAACATGTGTCCGGAAATGCATCGTTGCCATTTTCTCTGACCATGTGCCGAGTGTTCATCGTTTGTTGCCGGCTGTGTGATTGACGTAGAGTACTGTAAGCATCAGAATGGTCCGGTAATCATGTCGGGAACAGGCCCATATGGTGTCTGTGTTCGGCCAAGCAGATGGGAACGGTCAAGAGGCAGCACGGCTGTACCAAAACAAGTAGCCTCACATACACAAATCACGTCACACAACATTTCAAGCCCTATTTGGGCGTTTTTGGGGTCCTTTTCGGACAGACAAGCGTGCAGGTAGGAGGTGGACCGTGTGTACACCAGATTTGGACGACTAGGTTGAACAGGATACTGAGATGAATCCTAGTAAACGTTCCAGGCAAGTGACCCGCCAACATGCTGTAACACGAAGTAGGATTACGTGCATCCTATATGACAACCGCTGCTATCCACCAGCAGTCCCACGGAGGCCAGTTTGAACATCCGTTGTGACGTGGATGCGATGCAGCCCTGTACAGTGTTCCAGGAGGATTTTTTTTCATTGCACGTACACCCCCCCCCCCCCCCCATTTCCGGACACATGTTCATAGGACCTTTCTTTCCTCCATTTGCAGTCAGGATCCGGCCCTGCACTTTGTCATTAATGTTCATCCTGTATGATCAAATAATCGACCATCACAGATATAGCGAACACAGGCATTTATAAGCAGTTCCAGGTGCCGCGAGCTTTCCTGAGAAAGGCCTTGCGGGATAACATCGCTTGTACAAATTTCTTTTTCAGGATATGGAGAAACGCTGATTCCCTCATACACATTACAGTTACGTACTTAGTCCAGTTCAAATTTTCATCTATTATTGTTCCTAGACTCTTTGCTGAAGGAGAGAAGATGATATCTGTCCCATTTAGGGTTAAAGATGGTAGGGATTCCCCGATATTTCAGTTTGATGAGCCGAGAACGACCAACCAGTGGCGCTTGGGTTTTGGATAGGTTGAGCTTTAACCCTACACGTCGCTCTAATTTTAACAGTGCACACAGGTCGGTATTGATATTCTTCAAGTTTATTCGTTTTTCACTTAGATACAACTGGAAGTCGTATCTTCGCTACACATTCCTAGACGTTAGAGCGCTGGCTTCCGATCGAAACCGTCTGGTGAGTTAGCGACGACGACTGGTGTGCCGGCCAGCATGGATGTAGTTTTTCGGCTGTTTCCCACATCCGACTATGTGAATACCGGACTGGCACCCGTGTCCCGATTTAGTTGCACGATTCGCTAACATTTAGTAAACATTCCCATACTTACACATCAGACAATACTAGTCGCAGCGAGATGGGGTACACAGTTCCTGTTCTGGGGGGAAATGGTGGCCTCAGGAAAGACATCCGACCACCAACTGCCGCTAACAATGCCAAAACCGAAAAGACAGCCGACCCATGGAGACAAGAGATAAGGTGAGTAAGAAAAAGGTCGTTTGCTTTCTTACAAATGAGGCCCTTTGTTTCACATCATTAAATTGGAATCCCATAGACAGAGTGATCTGTTCGAATCACGTGAACTAGTAAAGAGAGGTTTATAAAAGCACGACAGATGTTTACAGTTTATTACATGTGAACCTTGAGTTTCTCCCAGGCATAAAATATTCAAACACTTTACTGCAACATTCTGTAGGCGGCGCTACGCCAATCAACAACTATAACAGACCGTATATAGAAAGACAATACACACATCGTAAACAGCTACCGCCAGCAAACAACCAAGAAGAGAAGTTACCTACAGAGAATATTAAGTAGCCATTGACCTCTGTACACCAACAAGCCAGTTTGCAGTGGTGTCAGACACACTCGGCATGTAATCTCATTGACTGCACCGGCGGGGTCAGGGATTTTCACCTGCCTCGAGATGACTGGGTGTTTGTGTTGTCCTCATCATTTCATCATCATCCAGGAAAGTGGCGAAATTGGACTGAGCAAAGATTGGGTAATTGTACGGGCGCTGATAACCACGCAGTTGAGCGCCCCACAAACCAAACATCATCATCATCATTGACTGCAGTGGATCTTCAGTGATGAGCCCCAATGACCAGAGAAGACGTCCTGGACAGCGGCGAGGTAACACCAGGCTGTCTGTCGCCCGCCATGCGGCCCGACAACGAAGAGTGCTGGTATGGGGTGCAATTTCTTAGCAAGACGCTTTTGGGTGTCAACCGTAGCATCCTTGCAGAACAGCGGTACGTCGACAATATTCTACGCCCCGTTTTGTTGCCCTTCATGGCAAGCCATCCTGGACTTACATTTCAGCAAGATAATGCCCGCCCACACACGGCGAGAGCTGTGCTTGTCTCCGTGCTCACCAGACTCTACCTAGGACAGTAAGGTCACCGGATCTGTCCCCAGTCGAGAGCGTTTGGAGCATTATGGGCAGGGCCTTCCAACCATTTCGGAATTTTGACATCAGTCTCGCCATTGGACAGAATTTGGCACGATATCCGTCAGGAGAACATCCACAGCACTGTCAATCAACACCATGCCAAATAACTGCTTGCATAAAGGCCACAGGTGAAGCAACGACGGCCGAAGTGGCCGCGCGGTTCTGGCGCTGCAGTCTGGAACCGCGAGACCGCTACGGTCGCAGGTTCGAATCCTGCCTCGGGCATGGATATGTGTGATGTCCTTAGGTTAGTTAGGTTTAACTAGTTCTAAGTTCTAGGGTACTAATGACCTCAGCAGTTGAGTCCCATAGTGCTCAGAGCCATTTTGAAGCAACGAGTTACTGACTTGCTAATTTAGTGAAACTGTTTCTCTTGAATAAATCATGCAATTTTTCTGAAATTGGAATCATTTATTTGTCTAACATGTACTTCACATCTACCAGTTTCCATCGCGTGCGGATAATGCCCTCGTGGTATGTCTCTTTTTCCTTCTTTTCTGTTTTATTGTTTTTATTTGTTTCAGAGTGTACTTTGCTAGAGGCATTCGAAAGTTTGTGAAAAGACCAGTGCACTTGTAAGACGTTCGTTAATGTTGTCACGGAGATTTTCACAAAAGTACGTGAGAAATGTTGTAAAGATGACAAGAAAGGCTGCCGAAATCGGCTTTTGCGGCGTAAAAGCCGGTAAGTAGGGCTCTTATGTTAGGCTCTGACGTTACGTGCTGCAAGAAAATAGTCGTCCGCTACCTAGGCAAAATATGTTTTCTCTTGTCCCAACCTTATACGACATAGTTATAGGGTCAGAAACAGTTTTTGCAAATGGAACTATATGCCGGCCTCTAGCAGGTCAAAAGGCTTTTAGAAAAAGGACTTCCAGTGTGTGTAAATACTCCTGTTTAACTGAAGAGCTTTTCTGGAAACATGAGAACAGTCGAAAGCCTCGATACAGGGCGGACGGAGACTGTCATGAGAGCGCCCACCTGTCGACGTTTACACCTCGGCAGCCGATTCCGAATAATCTTGTGTAAAGTTTCAACACCAACATTAACGAGGGTCATGTCACTGTCCTCTTAGTTCCAATTTGAAGCCATCAAAAAGTATATCGTTTCATTTACAAAAACCGTATTTACATCCATCTGCTGAGAACTTTGTTTCAATAAATTAATCATTTACGATATAAAAGGGATTTCACATCCTACGCCACTCACGCTGTATATTAGCGGATCACGAAAACCAACAAAATGTTTGAGGTTGTTCAGGGATATTGTCTGAGTATTTTGATATACGACACCTCGATCTCCCTTGGCTCGTTACAGAGGAATACTGAAACTGAATTATTCTTGAATTTGAAGTCATTTTGACTATTTTTCGACCGTGACTGTCTCAAGAATCATGTAAAGGTTGTTTTAAATTCCGGCTACCAGTCACAAACTTAGTTAACTATAGTATTATTTATTTATGTTTCTACATTTTTCGAGGGAATACCTCATCTTCAGGATAAATGGCATTACAAAAACAATTTCGCGATAAGATTATATTGAGGTTACACAGTATTTTCATAAATGCTGTGAAAGAAAAGGAAACTTAGTGAGAGGCGATGTCACTTTGGAAGCTGGACTGATGTTTGCATGAAAATGTTTTGTAATGGTCACTCACTTTGTTCTTCTGGCGTGGCAGTCTCGTTGTGATAAGCTGAGGTGTTTCCAGAAATGGAAACATCACAACGAGGTATTCTTGGGACGCAGTGCAGACCACCTGTTCCGGCTTTGGCGTATTGTTTCATTGTTGCATTTGGTTTATTGGACGTCAGGTAGCCTCGGCAAGATTATCATTTCTCATTCGCTAGACTGCCACAAGTCTGAGTTACCATCTTGTGAAGTGAATGCAACTCTTGGCTGCCTATATCATCGCTCGCGAAAGTGTTTGTTGCCCGACCTTCTCAGAGGTCGATTCCTGGAGTTCCGTCTGTGGCCCCTTGGTTCTTGTAAGACATGAGTGTTTTAAAAGAAGATATGATGGCCAGCAGTTCAGTGTAAAGCTCCTTCAGTCAAAGCCTTCAGCGGGTATCATCTGCCTCAGTACCCTTTAAGGAACTTATGAACTGGTCCTTGTGTTTTATTATTGTTTTATTTATTACAATACCTTGTAATGCCTACATTAAAAGGTTATATATGTCTAGTTAATAGTTCTGGTCGCCTTCTGGAATAAATCTAGCTGTGTAGCGTTCAGTGGATGTTAAGGATTGTGTTACAAAGTTTACCATCATCTTATTTCTAGTCAAGCTCAGTTGTGCGACTGGATTCGTGATTTCCTGTCAGGAAGGTCGCAGTTCGTAGTAATAGACGGCAAATCATCGAGTAAAACTGAAGTGATATCAGGTGTTACCCAGGGAAGCGTCCTGGGACCTCTGCTGTTCCTGATCTATATAAATGACCTGGGTGACAATCTGAGCAGTTCTCTTAGGTTGTTCGCAGATGATGCTGCAATTTACCGTCTGGTAAGGTCATCCGAAGACCAGTATCAGTTGCAAAGCTATTTAGAAAAGATTGCTCTATGGTGTGGCAGATGGCAGTTGACGCTAAATAACGAAAAAAGTGAGGTGATCCACATGAGTTAAAAAAAAATCCGTTGGAATTCGATTACTCGATAAATAGTACAATTCTCAAGGCTGTCAATTCAACTAAGTACCTTGGTGTTAAAAATACGAACAACTTCAGTTGGAAAGACCACATAGATAATATTGTGGGGAAGGCGAGCCAAAGGTTGCGTTTCATTGGCAGGACACTTAGAAGATGCAACAAGTCCACTAAAGGAATACTGCTGCGCGGTGTGGGATCCTTACCAGGTGGGATTGACGGAGGACATCGAAAGGGTGCAAAAAATGGCAGCTCGTTTTGTATTATCACGTAATAGGGGAGAGAGTGTGGCAGATATGATACGCCAGTTGGGATGGAAGTCATTAAAGCAAAGACGTTTTTCGTCGCGGCGAGATCTATTTACGAAATTTCAGTCACCAACTTTCTCTTCCGAATGCGAAAATATTTTGTTGAGCCCAACCTACATAGGTAGGAATGATCATCAAAATAAAATAAGAGAAATCAGAGCTCGAACAGAAAAGGTTACGTGTTCGTTTTTCCCGCGCGCTGTTCGGGAGTGGAATGGTAGAAAGATAGTATGATTGTGGTTCGATGAACCCTCTGTCAAGCACTTAAATGTGAATTGCAGAGTAATCATGTAGATGTAGATGTAGATTTCACCTGTTTGGTGATCATTTGCTTGTTTTTCTTAATTAACCTTTGCTATTGTATTTGTTGTTTTACAGCAGGTTTCTAAATGTTTTATATTATTGCCGTTCTTGGCGAGTAAGGCCTTAAGCCGTGAGTGTGGTCATTTGCCTTAAAATTCTAATTTGTATTTTAGCATTAAGCCTTAAAACCTTGGCAACGGCCTTGCCGCGGTGGATACACCGGTTCCTGTGAGATCACCGAAGTTAAGCGCTGTCGGGCGTGGCTGTCACTTGGATGGGTGACCACCCAGCCGCAATGTGCTGTTGCCATTTTTCGGGGTGCACTCAGCCTCGTGATGCCAATTGAGGAGCTACTCGACAGAATAGTAGCAGCTGCGGTCAAAGAAAACCATCATATCGACCGGGAGAGTGGTGTGCTGACCACACGCCCCTCCTATCCGCATCCTCATCTGAGGATGACACGGCGGTCGGATGGTCCCGATGGGCCACTTGTGGCCTGAATACGGAGTGTTTAAAACCTTATTTACTGCCATTCGTAGCGACTAATGCTTTCTACTGTGTTTGTGGCGACTTACCTTTAATATTTCAATAAATGTAAGTTTTAAATTGCAGCGAGTTCTTAACAATTCTTAATTTATTGCCATTCTTGGCGTGTAAGGCCTTGCACATCACAGTGGCTTGCTTTTAAAACATTATCTGCTGTATCTGTATTTAATGGTGATTTGCTACATTGTAACTCACTGAAAACAATATTTTTTACACAGTTGTCTACTTCTTCATTAATAATGTGTGGTATTTTTTATTTATTGTTGAGTCTTGAATTACTGGTTTAAAATAAATTGTGTGTAAGTGTAAAAGGCCACCAGTAATAACTGATTTCGGCCCCGTCCACAATCGTAACCGAATCCTGCCTTCCCTTGACTACCAGGTTTCACTAACGGTTTGGCCGGCCGCGGTGCCCGAGCGGTTCTTGGCGTTTCAGTCCGGAACCACGCTGCTGCTACGGTCGCAGGTACGAATCCTGCCTGGGGCATGGATGTGTGTAATGTCCTTAGGTTAGTTAGGCTTAAGTAGTTCTAAGTCTAGGGTACTGATGACCTGATATGCTAAGTCCCATAGTGCTCAGAGCCATTTGAATCAACTAGCGGTTTGAGTGCCCTGCTATCGTAGATAAAATTGACTGAGAGAAAGAAAACGAAAATGCACATTTTCACAGCAAGAGTAACATTTTCCTTCTCGCAGTCAGCTTTAACAGGATACCTGTACATTGTTGTTTAAACAATGTTTCTGTCAGAATGGTTACTAGACCATTGTGGAAAAATTTGAAAAAAACAGCCAAAAAATTTTCGAGATTTTGCTAACAACATTTGCCATTATATATTATATTATATTACATATATTTTAAAAATTTAGCCTACGTCAGTCTGAGTGTTTATTGGAGTATTGTGTAAAAATTTGAAGTAAATCGATTATGAACTTTTCGAGGTTCCTGCGAACAACTTTACCCCTATATGTATGTATGAGGGACAACAACGCTTTTTCTGAAAAACAAGTTGGATTTATTTAGGATATCAATAAATCATATAGTTGCCGCCATTTTGCCTGCAAAACCCTATTACGCCAAAATTATTGGAAGCGTCTGTATGGTTGCATGGTGCCACACTACTGGTCGATGTCGGAGCCCACGCCTTGCTGCATCAATAACCTCCCTATCATCCACTTACTGATTCCTGCAGAGTGCATCCTTCATTGGGTCAAGCAGATGAAAAATCTGAAGTTTCGAGATCCGGGCTGTAGGATGAATGAGAAAGAACAGTCCAATGAAGTTTCATGGCGATGTTCGACAGGAAGTTCGTAACGCGTAAGCAGTTCCGCACAGATGAACCTTCGTTGCTCTTTATGATCTTCTATTACGCGATTAGGAAACCAGCGGTCACATGCCATTGAATACCCCAACTGGTGGACGAGGGTGTCAGCAATATCGACAGAGACGTCCAATTGTGCTGCGGGGTGTTTGACTTTGATCTATCGATCACCTTGAATGAGATCGTCGGCACGTTCCAACATTGCAGCAGTCACAGCTGTGTACAGCAGCCCGCCAAGCGGAAGATTGGGCAGGTTTACGCGACCTTGCTGCGATTATAACAGACGCCACGGCCAGCGACTCGCCGTGCTTTCGTTCACTGCCAGGTCTCTGTAGACATTGCGGGTACCTATGATATCGGCGACGCACTGGTAAAAAAAAAAAAAAAAAAAAAAAAAATCTACAGGGGCTACAGCGTGAATATTCCACGATATCCTAAAACAAATTTCGCATTTTTTCAACCGAAACTGACAGAGAAAGAAATGCGTTGTGATATTTATTGCACTCCCCTCGCTTTTACATAGTACATAATATTTCAAAATACGTTACCTTTGTCCATCCGAATATTTGACAGAGAATCACGTAAAAATTTCAAGTAAATAGGGCAAGAACTTTTCGAAATTTTTGGAATAACGTTTTATCCGTGTGTTTATTACAGAATCGTCTAAAATATGAACTTTTTGAGATTTTTGGTAACAACGTCTTGGCTCTATATGGCAGTGCAAATAAGCTCAGTTAAGTTACATAGCATCTACTTCAAGTCAGATTAGAGTCTAACTTTGAGTCATTCATTTAAATTCAGAAGTTCGTTCATAAAACACTCACTTCCTATGGAAGCAGAAACGTTTTCTCCAACTCACCATAGTACACTGACCATGTGAAACAAATAAGGACAGAACATACCGGCACACCACATGGAATTCTTTCTTCTGAAATATTCCAGATGCCGTTTCTGGGTCAAGTGGCACTCATTAGGTTCACCAGATTATGTGACTGGCGGATAGCAAGAGGTGGGCCAGTCCATGACCCCCACGTTCTCCCATCCAAAAGCGAGTGGACATTTATTTGTCCGGGCACTCGGAAGTTATTGTGAATCGAACCGCACCATACGATGCAGAGTATTTTCTTGGCTGTGTTGAGGAGCCTGCAACACCAAACGTAATAATGCCGAAAGACATCAGCGCATGTGCTATACAGTACAACGGCTGATGGAAGCGTGATCAGATGGCTGCGACCGTTGGGGTTGTATGGGAATGTGTATGAGGTGTGGATGACGAAATAAAATACAATCCTTCTCATTAACTCGCCGAAAATCAAAGTTATAACTGTTTACAAGTTCTACGGCAGATCGGAGCCCCCATGTGTTACTGCAGGAAAAGATTTACCCACACGTTACACAGCACAAACACTTCAATGGGCCCCTGTAGGCGCGGCTGCACTTACAAGTTTGGCTACGTTTCGCCTATGGGGTGCCAACTCACATTCGTCGCAATGTACCCAATGTTCCACAAAAATAATTGACATAAATGCAAGCAGGATTTGCTATGCAAAAATGACATTGCAACTGTACTCGGGCTCGTTCACTACCTATTTTTCACATAGCTCATCTGCAAAAGGGGTTGGTAGTAAACGGTTGCATTTGCGCCCCTATTATTAAGGCATATATTGGCTAGCTTTTGAACAGCAGTGAATTGAACTATACACGTTCAGATTGAAACTTATTTATTCAAAAGAAACACTTTAACTTTGTGGCCATGCATTTTTAAGTTCACAAATAAATCTGATCTGTACAAATAATAATCGGCGCAATTCGTACACTGTTTGTTTCAAACCCACACACTTTCAAGTTTTTCCTTCGCATACACTGGCGTCCATGCTTGCACTCGCGGCGCTTTACCGCTCCCAACTTGCCACCACAACGGACCACGTCCAAAGACGCGATTTTCCCGCTCATATCCACAGTCCTGAGTCGGGTCACGTGACACTACATTAGTCAAAATAATCCCTAAACATGGCCACAATTCATTTACAATTTTTTATAAGATTTAAATATTTAAATCTAAATACATTATATAATTTTACACATTTATCACAACACTTTTATAATTCGTTGCAATTAAAAGAAAACCAAAACACTATGCAACGGAACTACAACGCCCATCAGAACACAAAACAAGTATTTTCCGGTCTATTTTGCCCAGCATATTATCTCTGCTGCTGCGCTTTAAATTTAAATTATGAACTACTTGAAAGAGCTCCATATTATCCCCTGTTACGTTACAACATACGCACTCACATAATTATATTTTAAACTTTCACGTATTCGATTTATTTCCAATAAGAACATAGAAAATCCTAAAGTCACAGTTCACAATAAATTTGTTTCAGAACCTGGCCGAGTTCCTTAAGATCTTGGAGGCGGCTGGATAAAATGGCTCTGAGCACTATGGGACTTAACATCTATGGTCATCAGTCCCCTAGAACTTAGAACTACTTAAACCTAACTAACCTAAGGACAGCACACAACACCCAGCCATCACGAGGCAGAGAAAATCCCTGGCCCCGCCGGGAATCGAACCCGAGAACCCGGGCGTGGGAAGCGAGAACGCTACCGCACGACCACGAGATGCGGGCGCGGCTGGATAAACCGATTAATTGCGCAAGTTATCTTTAGAAAACCGTTAAAGTCGCACAGTGTCTCAAATTATAAACACCACAGTGGCTACGAACTGAAACTTTCTAAGAGTGCCTTGTATCACACGCGACCTGAAAAATAACAAGTCCATCAGATGCCGAAAAAATTACATGTCCAAAAGTAGGATTTCTGAATAATTCACACACGCGAGCAAGTGGTTATTTCACCACCCATCGGATGAAACTTTATCGAAACACAAACTAACATAGCGTGTAGCGCGAACGCCTCCAACGGTATCCGAATATAGACTCCTCTCGAAAATGCCGCTGTTCACCCAAGAAACCTCGGTCAAGCAGCACTGAAGTCAGATAACTAAAACTAAAAAATGTTCAAATGTGCGTGAAATCTTATGGGACTTAACTGCTAAGGTCATCAGTCCCTAAGCTTACACACTACTTAACCTAAATTATCCTAAGGGCAAACACACACGCACCCATGCCCGAGGGAGGACTCGAACCTCCGCCGGGACCAGCCGCACAGTCCATGATTGAAGCGCCTGAGACCGCTCAGCTAAAACCGCGCGGCAACTAAAATTAAAAACAGAACTCCTCCCGCACAGGCCATGAAGGCCGAAAGGTACCGACTGGCCGCCGTGTCATCCTCACCCCACAGGCGTCAGTGGATGCGGATATGGAGAGGTATGTGCTCAGCATACCGCTCTCCCGGCCGTTTGTCAGTTTCCGACACCAGAGCCGCTACTTCTCAGTCAAGTAGCTCCTCAGTTTGCCTCACAAGGGTTGAGTGCAACCCGCTTGCCAACGGCACTCGGCAGACCGGATGGTCACCCATCCAAGTGCTAGCCCAGTCCGACAGCACTTAACTTCGGTGATCTTACGGGAACCGGTGTCACCACTGCGGCAAGGCCGTTGGCAGTCAGATAAGTACTGAATCTGCAAATCGCTGCAATTCTTAATTTTAACCTTTTATACACATATGATACATCAAATTAATGGTAATTTTCCGTGAAATATTGTGCTGTTATCTGTTTTCTTTTATCCGCTATTGTTTATTTATAAACAATAATGTCTATGGTTTTTCTCTGTTTTTGCATTTGTAAGTGTAAATATTAACAAACATATTAAGCATTATGAAATTTACTATGTGTCTGAAGTTCACAATCCTGCCGGTACTTCTAATGTTTCTTTATTTATTTGGTAAGAAAAGCAATTTTTAACTGTGTGAAATCCACTTTTCGGCCTGTCGTTTAAATTTGTGAATAATTTCTGTAAACGTGTTATCACAGTCCGACGGAGTTTTACGGTATCTGTAGACACTTCGTTTGTTGCAATTGCCAAATTCATTGGCGAGATATTCACTTTGGCGCCTTCACGTGCGTTATCATCCATCTTTCCCATTTCAAATGAGCCTACTGGCTTTTTAGTGACACTTATGGTTCAGTACATATTACTTTTTGGGGTAGGGCAAGGCGAAACGCGAAAAGCAGCTGTGAGAAACGAGAAGCCATTGTGCTACCCAATGGACGGGTTTTCCCAGTCACGTGGTCGCCTTAGCCGTTTAGCGGTTGGTGGAAGGCCAGAGACAGTATCATTTTGTGGGGCACAATGTGAGGCTGGTTATCCACATCCTTCTGCCAAACTGATTTCAGCTGTCAACACTAACACGATCCGATCATAGCCGCCGCCTGTGCGTCCGCCGTCGCGTGTTTGTGACTGAATAAGCGTGTCTTTTCTTTACAATAGGAAGTCGCATCATATGGCGACGGTACGGTTCAAATGGCTCTGAGCACTATGGGACTTAACATCTGAGGTCATCAGTCCCCTAGCACTCAGAACTTCTTAAACCTAACTAACCTAAGGACATCACACACATCCGTGCCTGAGGTAGGATTCGAACCTGCAACCGTAGCAGTCGCGCTGTTCCGGACTGAAGCGCCTAGAACTGCTCGGTCACAGCGGCCGGTCGACGGTACGGAAAGCATAAGAAAGCGACTCCTGTGGTCGGTAGGTCCTAACCTTATGTCTCTTTTCTGCCCTCTAAACTCGTTTCTGTCGTAGTTGGTGTACATTGCTCGTTATATAACTGTTTGACGGAACTTAATTTTAATGGATTACTGCAAATGTGAATGGCTCAAAAATATTTGAGTAATAGGACCCAGTACGTCATAATGGACGACGAATGTTCCACAGAAACGACAATAACATCGACTGTGTCGCAAGGAGGCGTAATATACCTCTAACGTTTTCGATATACATAAAAAATTAATCAGAGAGGATCAGTACCACTACACAATTCTTCGCTTATCATACTGTTGTGAACAGCAGAGTATCGTAGCTTGACGGTCGTAAGGTATCGCAGAAAGATTTGGACAAAATTTCCAACTGGCGTAATGAATATCAGCTTTCTTTGAATGTGGAGAAATGTGAGTTAGCGTCTATTACACAACGACAGAACACGACATTATTTTTATTACAAGATTAGTTGTGAACACCGTACAGACATACACAAAGAAGCGATATGAAGGGAACGATCATGTAAAATCAGTGTTACGTCGCGCGAGTGAAAGATTTAGGTTTACTTGAAAGGTTCTTGGCAAGCCCAATTTATCTGTAAACGAAATCCCATACAACACCTCAGTGTGACCAACTGAAGAGTTTTGTTCCAGTGTTATTATTCCTTATCGAGTAGGCATGACAACAGACATCGAACAAGTCATTACAGCCCATGCGAAACTGTGACAGAAATGCGGGGGAGCTTAAATAGGAATCTTTAGATGAAACACAAAGCAGTTTTCGCGAAATCCTGTTGGTAAATTTAGAGATCCTGTACTCATAGAAAAATATGAGAACTATATCCTACCACTATCTTACGTCCTGTCTAAGCATCACTAGAATGCTATAAGAGAGGTTAGGGCGCTTACAGAGGCATACAGATAGTCATTATTCCGTCACTCAACACGCGCTTGGAATAGAAAAGAAATCGTTAATACTGGTACGACATAGCTTCTGCCATGCGTGGCACAATAACATGTGGAGCATATATACTGTAAGAAAAGAAAAAAAAGACGCATCACGAAGGAATTACCGAATGATACGCCAATCGTGGTAGATGTGATGTACACGTACAGTCAAACAACTGATTAACACTTCATCTACATCTACATGTCTACATCTGCATGAATACTCTGCAAATCACATTCAAGTTCCTGGCAGAGGCTTCATCGAACCATCTACACAGTTCTCTATTATTCCAATCTCGTATAGCGCGCGGAAATAATGAACACCTATATTTTTCAGTACGAGCTCTGATTTCCCTCATTTTATCGTGGTGATCGTTCCTCCCTATGTAGGTCGGTGTCAAAATATTTTCGATTTCGGAGGAGAAAGTTGGTGACTGGAATTTCGTGGGAAGATTCCGTCGCAACGAAAAACGCCCTTCTTTTAATGATTTCTAGCCCAAGTCCTGTAACATTTCTGTGACACTCTCTCTCATATTTCGCGATAATACTAAACGTGCTGTTTTTCCTTGAACTTTTTCGATGTACTCTGTCAGTCCTACCTGGTAAGGATCCCACACCGCGCAGCAGTATTCTAAAAGAGGACGGACAAGTGTAGTGTAGGCAGTCTCCTTAGTAGGTCTGTTACATTTTCTAAATGCCCTGCCAATAAAACGCAGTCTTTGGTTAGCCTTCTCCACAACATTTTCTATGTGTTCCTTCCAGTGTAAGTTGTTCGTAATTGTAATATCTAGGTATTTAGTTGAATTTACGGCTTTTAGATTAGACTGATTTAACGTGTAACCGAAGTTTAACGAGTTCCCTTTAGCACTCATGTGGATGACCTCACACTTTTCGTTATTTAGGGTCAACTGCCACTTTTCGCACCATTCAGATATCTTTTCTAGATCGTTTTGCAGTTTGTTTTGATTTTCTGATTTATTAGTCGATAAACGACAGCGTCATCTGCAAACAACCGAAGACGGCTGCTCAGGTTGTCTCCAGAATCGTTTATATAGATAAGGAACAGCAAAGGGACTATACCACTACCTTGGGGAACGCCAGAAATCACTTCTGTTTTACTCGACGACTTTCCGTCAATTACTATGAACTTTTGACCTCTCTGACAGGAAATCACAAATCCAGTCACATAACTGAGAAGATACTCCATAACCACGCAATTTCAGTACGAGCCGCTTGTGTGGTACAGTGTCAAAAGCCTTCCGGAAATCCAGAAATACGGAATCGATCTGAAATCCCTTGTCAATAGCACTGAACACTTTATGTGAATAAAGGGCTAGTTGTGTTTCACAGGACCGATGTTTTCTAAACCCATGCTGACGGTGTATGAATAGACCGTTTTCTTCGAGGTAATTCATAATGTTCGAACACAATATATATTCTAAAATCCTTCTGCATATCGACTTTTAACGATATGGGCCTGTAATTTAGTGGGTTACTCCTACTACCTTTCTTGAATATTGGTGTGACCTGTGCAACTTTCCAGTCTTTGGGTACGGATCTTTCGTCGAGCGTTCGTTTGTATATGACTGTTAAGTACGGAGATAAAGCATCGCCATACTCCGAAAGGAACCTAATTGGTATACAGTCTGGGCCAGAAGACTTGCTTTTATTGAGTGATTTAAGTTGCTTCACTACTCCGAGGATATTTACTTCTAAGTTACTCACGTTGTTCTCGATTCGAATTCTGGAATATTTACTTCGTCTTCTTTTGTGAAGGCATGTCGGAAGGCTCTTATCCATTATGGATGTGGAACACTGCCACTGGGAGGAACGAAGGATTCCAGAAACTACTGTAAACAGTTAAAGGCGGCTGATTGTAGTAATTTTGCGGAAAGCCATGAACAAATGATTACAGTTTCAGAAAAACTGGATGATTTATTCAAGACAAAGGGCTTCACAAGTTGAGGAAGTCAGTAACGCGTTGGCCCACCTCTAGCCCTTACAAAAGCATTTTTTCGGCTTCGCACTGGTTGGCAGAGTTGTTGGATGTCCTCCCGAGGGATATCGTGCCAAATTCTATCCAATGACGAGACTGATGTCAAAATTCCGAAATGGCTGGAGAGCCCTGTCCATAATGCTCCAAACGTTCTCAATTGGTTAGAAGTCGGGTGACCTTGTTGTCCGAAGAAGGGTCTGGCCCAGCATGAAGACAAACAGTAGGAACTTTCTCTGTGTGCGGGCGGGCATTATCTTGCTGAAATGTAAGTCGAGCATGGCTTGCCTAGAAGGGCAACAATACGGGTCCTAGAATATCGTCGACGTACTGCTGGGCTTTAAGGACACTGTGGACGACAAACCAAATGGGTGTTGCTATAAAAAGAAATGACACCCCAAACCATCACGTGTTGGGCCTTTGTCTTAGAATGTATGTAGATTTAGCGTTTTCTTTCCGACTCGTGTCGCAGACGCATTACATTTGAGTAAATCTGTTCATGTTAGGTCGATAGTAACAGAGGATGCCTTCTGATGCACATAAAGTGACACGTATATTTTTTTACAGAGCCGTTCTACCGAACACCTCTCTCTGATGTGCAAGGCTTGTCATCGTACCCACAGCGCGAACGAATTGCGCTCCCGAAAGCGCTGCTTGAGAAGGTGGCCCCTCGCGGCTGTTGACGGTGGGAAAATACGGCATTCCATTACAGTTCCACGTCTTCTTGTTGCTTCCGGATTAAACCTTTCACTCAAGCCAAGGCTGCTCAGGGTTTTCCATGAGCCTGCCGCTAGCTCCCATCGCTACTTTCACAGATTTTCCAAATAACGGAAGTAAAATTTAAACATTTTTTTCGCGATAAAGGACTATCCGTAATTATATTATGTTGTTGATGAAAATTCTGTTATCACTTTTTAATATGCATTCGTAGTATTATCGGCCCTTCCTGTCAATCAAGTAAGCAAAAACATTATCTAATTCCCTATAAACTGTTTTGTGAGAGATGCGACAGGTAAATGACACACAAATTTGGACTGTTTGTTCCGTCAGTCACAATTTATTTACATTTTTCGCCATCATCACAGGTCAACGTCTTCGAGTTTGCATTTGGAAGTGCATAGCAGAAAGGGATTTGACGGAAAGTTATTGTGTAAATGGTTAAAATGGTTCTGAGCACTATGGGACTTAACTTCTGAGATCCTCAGTCCCCTAGAACTTAGAACTACTTAAACGTAACTAACCTAAGGACATCACACACATCCAAGCCCTACGCAGGATTCGAACCTGCGACCGTAGCGGTCGTGAGGTTCCACACTGCAGTGCGTAGAACCTCTCAGCCGCCCCCGCCGGCTGTTAGCGTATAGTCCTGCGCTACTTGTAGAAGTCATGAGTATCGACATGCGTAGAACAAATAATAAAGTTTGCCTCGTCCAAAATGTAATTTTTATACGACGACAGAAGGCATGTATGCTATAAAATAAATTTTCTCTGCCACTATACTGGTTCTTCGGTTTTACACCCATCATTTTTACAGAACTTTTGATTTTTCAGTTTCATCATTTTGTGCTAAGTGTGAGGGCTCCAGTTTCTACGCGCCATCGGTGGTTACCAGCAACTACATGCGTAGAACAAATAATCAAGTTTGCCTCGCCCAAAACGTAATTGTTATATGACGACAGAAGGCATGTATGCTATAAAATAAATTTTCTCTGCCACTATACTGGTTCTTCGATTTTACACCCATCATTTTTACAGAACTTTTGATGTTTCAGTTTCATCATTTTGTGCTAAGTGTGAGGGCTCCAGTATCTATGCGCCATCGGTGGTTACCAGCAACTATATGCGTAGAACAAATAATAAAGTTTGCCTCGTCCAAAACGTAATTGTTATACGACGACAGAAGGCATGTATGCTATAAAATAAATTTACTTTGCCACTATACTGGTTCTTCGGTTTTACACCCATCATTTATACAGAACTTTTGATGTTTTAGTTTCATCATTTTGTGCTAAGTGTGAGGGCTCCAGTTTCTATGCGCCATCGGTGGTTACCAGCAACTACATGCGTAGAAAAAATAATAAAGTTTGCCTCGCCCAAAACGTAATTGTTATACGACGACAGAAGGCATGTATGCTATAAAATAGATTTTCTCTGCCACTATACTGGTTCTTCGGTTTCACACCCATCATTTTTACAGAACTTTTGATGTTTCAGTTTCATCATTTTGTGCTAAGTGTGAGGCCTCCAGTTTCTATGCGCCGTCGGTGGTTACCAGCAACTGTGACTACTCTGGCAACCAAAGATACTGGAGATAGTCGGTGTCCAAATCACGTATTAAACGTAGATATACACTGCCCCCCTCCTTCCCCTCCCCTCCCCCTCCCAAATGCCATACCAGCAGCTACAGTAAAAAGCAAAGTGTTCTAGATTAATCTAGTCTAAGACTGTTTAATTTTAAGTAACATTTCTCGATGTATGTATGTACAAACGCTTGAAGATGCACAAACCATGTTCGAAACGCGTTGCATTATGTGAGATTAAACATAAAATAAAAAGCGACTGGTAGCATAAACTTGAAATAAATAATAATCATTACTTTTTACACTAAAACACGAATGCAGTGATAACGATATAAGAGTGCTGTTAAGTGCCCTATACATTTTCCTTAAGCATACACCGCCCACGTTACCGCAGCATGGTTCAGAAAGAGTCGAAAAATAGCACACAAATTACGCAGCTCTGAGTATTAAAAGGAAGGAAAGCCTTCGAGGAGGAAGAAGAATTACAGAAATAATTAAACGTAATAGGGACTGACTTGCGCTCAATCCCTAGCCCTAACAACTTGCTTGATCAGTATCACAAATAAATGGATTGAGCACATCTCGCCGTAAACTAATACGAAATCCGTAAATATCTTTTATTTAATTACATGAGCGGGAAAGATTTTTATTCCCCCTCCCCACAAATGTGGTAATCACAGTAGGCAAATTATCCTTTTTCTCACTCGCACAACGGAGCAACTGTTGATGCTATCAGCGTTGGCAAAGCAATATTCTGCAGATGAAAACGGAAAACATTGCAGTTCACGCGAGGAGTATCATATGCGACTCGTGCGCATATTTGTCGACAGATAAGACAAAAGGCAAATGAAAGCCACCGCAAACCATTTCCAATTGCACCACGTGTAATCCACAAGTACAGTTTCCGATTAAAAGCATCCGGACAGCCCTGTGTAATACAGAAGTGGCCACTAAATGTCACGAGATGGTCAGTGTAAAAGCAGCTGGAGAGTATTGTGTTGTCAGTCGAGAAGCACTAACAGCAGAATCGGTCTGTCAGCAGAACTTAGTTACTTTTAACGTGGAGCAGTTGTTGGATGTCACCCGCGTAACAAATTCGTCAGGGACATTTCAGCCGCTATAAAGCTGCACTTGTCTACTGTTGGTGATGTGAAGTGGAGAGGCAAAGGAACAGCCACTGGTGAACCAATACCAAGCAGTCCTCATGTACTGGCGGACGGGGATCGTCGAGCACAGGGAAGGTTGCTTGTAAAAAATCCTATGAAATCACCGGATGGAATCATTCGTAACTTCAGAAGTGCTGCCAACAGCACAGCTAGCACAATGACAGTGCTTAGGGAGTTTAAAAGTACGAGGTACAATGGACGAGAGCTCATTTCTTTATTTCGCGTGACAGATGAATATCACCCAAGATGCCGTCTTTTTAACTTCTATAACCATCGGCGAACCTATTGACATCATTATGAGCAAGTACACCGTCTTACATGAAAATCAAGCACAAAATAAGACATGGACGATAGGTGAGATGTTACAATTGTCTCAGTTCAGTGTGACATTACGACCTTCACATCTTTCCATCGTTATCCCGAGCCAATTTTTTGCTGAAATTGTTAAGAACGTTGAAAGTAAACAATCGGATGTAGGCCATATCTCATCCGAATCTAATGGTTGGTTCTTGAAATTTATCTGAGTGCTACCGGAGGAGTACTACAAAAACGTAATTTGTTGCGTCATAGGTGTGACTTTAGACCTTGTCCCTCGGGTTAAAGAGAGGCTGGCAACCTTTATTAAAAAGTAATTCATCTACATAGCCACGGACAAATTAAAGGCACATAACTGAGTCAACTATCAACAATATGTGAACTCATTCCGTTAAGTTGCTGACAGCAGTACAAAGCGTTGACAGAAACAGTGTGAAAAGCTTGTAAGGGTGTTGCAGGGTAGGTTGTGCTGTGAAATAGTTCTTACGAAAAAAATTCAATACGTTACGCCATTTCCGATTTAACTAATATTGAAGTTATCCAATCACGCCGTCGTGCGAGATAATTCAAACGAGCTGACTGAGACGATGTCGCCAAATGTATGCTCCTTTTGGTTTTCTCATACCGAACAAAAGAGCGATATAAAAATTGGAAATGGGACTGTAATAAGAGTCGCACATGAGCCAAAGGCTGAGCGAACAATTGACACTAATGATACCTGGCGGACCGCTTGAATTTTCGCGTTCAACGGCGTGATTAGCTAACTTCAATGCTACTTAACTCGAAATGGCGGAACGAATCGATTTTTTTTCTTAAGAATTATTTGCCAGCGCAACCCACCCTGCAACACCTTTACAAGCTTTTCACGCTGTTTCTTACCATTTTGTACAGAAGAATAGCACATAAAATTGAGAATCTGTTATATGAAGATCAATTTGACTTTAGGACAGGTAAAGGTACGCAGGAGAAAGTTCTGACGTTTAGCTTCATAATGCATGTAAGACTTAACAAAAATAACATCTTCATAGGATCTGTCGACCACGAGAAAGCAATATGGTATTAGATATACAAAATTCACACAAAATTAGAGGAACTGTATAGTAACAGACAGGTGGTACATAATATGTATAAGAACCCAGAAGGAACAATAAGAATGTAATACGAAGAGAAAAGTACTAAGATCAAAAAGAGTGGAAGATTGGAACATTATTTATCCTGTTCATCGAAGAAGCAATGACGGAAATGAACATTATTTCTGTCCTGATAAATAGTTTGGTGTACCTAATTCCTTTTAAATTTTATCAAACGAAAACCGCTGCAGAATTCTGATGTTTGTCCTGAAGCTCTGCTTATCCCTCAAAAACGATGACGACCATTTTTCATCTTGAGGTTGGAGTTCATCTTTCTGTCTTTCTTCACTTATAAACAAATTTGTTTTTCGATAAGTTCGACTTCGAACAAACATATCTTTTTCTTCTTTTCAGCCAGACATGTTTCGCTGAAGTTATAAAATCAATAGTGAGTGTTTTATTTTCTGTTTATCACATAACAGGAAAACTGCTCCTCACTGTCTGAACATATAGAAATTTCAGTTCACAAGAAAACTTTTTACAGACTTGATACAGACAAGATTTCTTGTATATACCTTATTACCCCTATCCCCATGACCCACGGACCTAGCCGTTGGTGGGGAAGCTTGCGAGCCTGAGCGTTAGAGACAGCCGTACCATAGGCGCAGAGGGATATCTGTTGAGAGGCCAGACAAACGTGTGGTTCCTGAAGAGGGGCAGCAGCCTTTTCAGTAGTTGCAGGGGCAACAGTCTCACTCATTGACTGATCTGCCCATGTAACATCAACCAAACGGCCTTGCTGTGCTGGTACTGCGAACGGCTTAAAGCAAGGGGAAACTACAGCTGCAATTCTTCCCGAGGGCATGCAGCTCTACTGTATGGTTAAATGATGATGGCATCCCCTTGGGTAAAATATTCCGGAAGCAAAATAGTCCCCCATTAGGTTTTCCGGGCGGGGACTACTTAGGAGAATGCCGTTATCGGGGAACACAAAACTGGAGTTCTACGGATCGCAGTGTGGAATGTCAGATACCTTAATCGGGCAGGTAGGTTAGAAGATTTAAAAAGGGAAATGAATAGCTTAATCTTAGATATATTGGGTTTAGTGAAGCTCGGTGGCAGGAGGGAGAGGGCTTCTGGTCAGGTGAATATGGGGTTATAAATACAAAATAAAAGAGAAGTAATTCAGGTGTAGGTATAATAATGAAAAAGAAAATAGGAATGCCGATAAGCTACAATGAACAGCATAATGAACGCATTATTGTAACCAAGACAGACACGAAGCCCACAACCACCACAGTTGCACAAGTTTATATGCCAACTAGCTCCGCAGATGATGAAGAGATTGAAGAATTGTATGATGAGATAAAAGAAATTAGCCAGATAGTTAAGGGAGAAAATTTAATGGTGATAGAAGACGGTAATTCGACAGGATGAGGAAGGAGAAATAGTAGGTGAATATGGCCGGGGGGGGGGGCAATTGGGAGGGGGGAGGGGAAAGGGGGTTAATGAATGAAAGAGAAAGCTGCCGGAAAGAATTTTGCACAGAGCATAATTTAATCATAGCTAAGCGTCATGAAAGAAGGTTGTGTATATGTAAGAGACCTGGAGACACCAGAAGGTTTCAGATAAATTCTGTAATGGTAAGACAGAGATTTCAAATCCAGATTTTAAACTGTGAGACATTTCTAGGGGCGGGGTGGGCTCTGACCACAATTTATTGGTTATGAATTGTAGATTATAACTGAAGAAATTGCAATAAGATCGGATTTAGAAGCACCTTTGGAAGAAAAGAGAATCACCTGCATAAATATCAACAGCTCAGATGGAAAACCAGTCCTCAGCAAGGAAGGGAAAGCTGAAAGGTGGAAGGAGTACATAGAGAATCTATACAAGAGAGATGTACTTGATGGCAGTATTATAGAGATGGAAGAGAACGTAGACGAAGATGAGATGGGAGATATGCTACTGCGAGAAGAATTTGACAGAGCACTGAAATACTTAAGCCGAAACAAGCCCCCGGAATAGACGACATTCCGTTAGAAGTATCCATAGCCTTGGGAGAGCCAGCCATGACAAAAATCTTCCATCTGGTGAGCGAGAAGTGAGACAGGCGAAATACCCTAAGACTTCAAGAAGAATATAATAATTCCAATTCCAAGGAAAGCACGTGCTGGCAGGTGTGAGAATTACCGAACTATCAGTCTAACAAGTCACGGCTGAAAAATACTAACACGGATTCTTTAAAGACAAATGGAAAGACTGGTAGAAGCCGACCTAGAAGACTAGTTTTGATTCCGTAGAAATGTAGGAACACACGAGGCAATACTGACCCCTACAACTTATGTTAGAAGCTAGGTTAAGGAACGACAAACTTACGTTCATAGCATTTGTAGTGCAATGGCTGAGAAGGGATTGAGATAGGAATGTAAATTATCCCCAGTGTTATTCAATCTGTACTTTGAGCAAGCAGTAAAGGAAACCAAAATAATTTTTGGAGAAGAAATAATTACTCTGAGGTCTGCAGATGACGTAATTTTCTCAGAGACAGCAAAGGATGTGAAAGAGCAGTTGAACGAAATGGACAGAGTCTTGAAAGGAGGATATAAGATGCACCTCAGCTGAAATGAAATGGAATGGCTCTAAGTACTATGGGATTTTGCATCTGAGACCATCCGTCCCCTAGAATTAGAACTATTTAAACCTAACTAACCTAAGGACATCACACACATCCATGCTCGAGGCAGGATTCGAACCTGCGACCGTAGCAGCAGCGTGGTTCCGGACTGAAGCGTCTAGAACCGCTCGGCCACAGCGGCCGGCATGCACATAAGCAAAAGCAAAACAAAGATAACGGAATGTAGTCGAACTGTATAAGGTGATGTTGAGCGAATTAGATTAGGAAACGGTACACTTAAAATAGTAAATGAGTTTTGCAATTTGAGCAGAAAAATAACTGATGACGCCGATGTAAAGAGGATATAAAATACGGGCTGGCGATGGCAAGAAAAGCATTTCTGAAGAAGAGAAATTTATTAACATGAAGTGTAGATTTAAGTGGTCGGATGTATTTTCTGAAAGCACTTGTACAGAGTGTAGCCATGTACGGAAGCGAAACATGCACGATAATCAATTTAGACAAGAGGACAACAGGAACTTTTTGAAATGTGGTGCTACAGAAGAACGCTGAAAATTAGATGGATAGGTAATGTAACTAAAGAGGAGGTACTGAACAGAATTGGAGAGAAAAGAAATTTTTGGCACAACCTGACTAGAAGAAGGGATAGATTATTAGCACGTATTCTGAGACATCAAGGGATCATATCACGGATTTAGTACCGGGGGAAATTGAGTGTGTGCGAGTTGGGGGGGGGGGGGGGTGGTAAAATCCTAGCGGGAGACCAAAAGATAAACACAGCAAGTTGATTGAGAAAGATATAGGTTGTAATAGTTAAACGGAGATGAAGCGGCTTGCACAGGATGAAGTAGCAAATAGAGCTGCATCAAACCAATCTTCGGGCTGAAGACCACAACAACAATAAAAACAACAACCTTATTCCCACATGCTCTGCTTTTATTTCTTTGTTTTTGTTTCACAGTTTTTCATCTGCATCCATTGACAGGAAGATATTTACTTCGAAAACTTACGTCTGTGAAAGATGTAGTTAGAATTATTTTATTCTATGTGTAAGGTGGTGTGTTTGTGTCTGTGGATGCAGTATGTTTTCATTTGCTTTTTGAGCTTTCCACATTATCTGCACTGTGTAAAACCACATTTTTAAACTTGCCGCTGTTGTCAAAAGTAAGACGGTGGGCAGTTGAACATGTTCTGTAGGGAACTTTTGAATCTTTCTTTGATCCTACGCTTTGAGAGTTATATCTGATACTGTGTGTGTGTGTGTGTGTGTGTGTGTGTGCAGATGGGAGTATGGGTGAGAAGGTTTCATTCATCTGCAAGTTCGTTAACGGCATAAACAGAATTCCGTTGAAGAGGGCTCTGCATTCGATTCTTAGTACATGTTGCACAGACTTAATAAAACTCCACTTAGTGAAGACAACTACAAGAATGATCACATTCAATATAACAAATAAATGTGAAGAGCGGATACTCCACAAGCATTGTAGACAAATTGAATGACAAAATTAAAACAAAAATGAAGCAGACATCTATGTCACAAAAACAAACGGATCGTTACCAAAATACAAACACAGACACACACAACATAAACATACAGCAGACAAACCCATAGAACTCAGACACAAAAACAAATGAACAAGAAGCACCCGAAACAACTAGCAAATAGTTCCTCTCACTTACAATAACAAAGCAGCTCGCAGAATAGGCAACATAATCACAAAATAAGAATTAAAAATAGCCTACATGGCTGATAACTCGGTACGGAGAAAACTAAGGACAACCAATAGCAACACAGAAAAACACAGCACAACACATACGGTATTTATTAGCTGATACGTCATGACTACAGTTCAGTTTATACTGGATAGAAAAGCAGAAATTTCAGTATTAGTACACAGAATTCACAATATCACTAAAAGTAACAATTGTCATTCTACATTTGTAAAACACCTATGGATAAGGACAACAAGCAACACCCATTAGCACAGACTCAAAAATTCTCAAATGCAACGAGAACGCTCTATAGACGCTATTAATTAGAACACCTATGAAGTACCAAAAGATATAGCGGAAGCAAAAGAAATATCAAACAAATACAAAGCTCTCTGCAACGCAACTCTGTTCTCAGCCCTTAAAGCCGGTCCAAACACACACACACACACACACACACACACACACTTGAAAACAATGACACAGTCAAAGTTGAAATTCAGAAATTCACACTGCAGATAATGGTGAAACCAGAAAAAGTAAGTAGAAACATACAGCATGCATACACAGACACAAGCACACACAAGCACACAACCTTCGACATAGAATAAAACAATCTTAGCGACAACTTTCCCAGTCGTAAATTTTCGATGTAAATAACTTCCTACATTAACTTTTCCATGGTTGCCGATGACAAAGTGTGAAAGATAAATAACTGTAGTGAAAAGCACAGGAAGCCACAAAAACTACAGCATGTGGCAACAAGGTATATACAAAAGATATTGGATGTTATCAAATTTGAAAATATGTATTCTTAAAAATTGAAATTTCTATTTGTAGTAATAACGAAAAGTGATTTTCATGCATAACTCGAGCGTGCTGGGTATAGTGAGACAGCAAATCATTTTTAGATTGTGATGCAAAACGAGACAACCATAGTTACATCTAAATGGATGTTTATTTAGCCGGTGACCGATTTCGGCCTACACCCGTTCTCATGCCAAGTGAAATATCAGTCAAAATAGCAGTAAACTAAGTGCGTACATATGAATACGGCCCCAACTAAGGTTCCATTTTAGCTGCAACTCTGACTGTCCCTTTTCACATCAGAATAATTTTCCTGTTATTTAATAGAAGAACAATAACAAACCCAGTCGGCAGCGCCGGGTAGCCGAGTTGTTTGAGACGCCTTGTCACGGTGTAAGTAGGCTGTTTATGTTTTCTTATTGGCAACGTTACGTAGCGCTCTATATGAAAATCACTGGCTGTGCTGTGTGCAGGCTGTGGCTAGTTTGCATTGTTGTCTGCCATTGTAGTGTTGGGCAGCGGTAGCTGGATGTGAACAGCGCGTAGCGTTGCGCAGTTGGAGGTGAGCCGCCAGCAGTGGTGGATGTGGGGAGAGAGATGGCGGAGTTTTGAAATTTGTCATGAACTGCTATATATATTATGATTATTAAGGTAAATACATTGTTTGTTCTCTATTAAAATCTTTCATTTGCTAACTATGCCTATCAGTAGTTAGTGCCTTCCGTAGTTTGAATCTTTTATTTAGCTGGCAGTAGTGGCGCTCGCTGTATTGCAGTAGTTCGAGTAATGAAGATTTTTGTGAGGTAAGTGATTTCTGAAAGGTATAGTTTAATGTTACTCAGGGCCATTCTTTTGCAGGGATCTTTGATAGTCAGATTTCGTTGCGCTAAAAATATTGTGTGTCAGTTTAAGCACAGTCTTGTATAAATTTTTCAAAGGGGTCGTTTCAACGGTCCTCGCGGCTCCCCCCGTCAGAGGTTCGAGTCCTGACTCGGGCATTGGTGTGTGTGTTGTCCTTAGCGAAAGTTAGTTTAAGTTAGATTGAGTACTGTGTAAGCCTAGGGGCCGATGACCTCCGCAGTTTGGTCCCATAAGACCTTACCACAAATTTCCAATTTCCAAACCCAGTCTTGATGATGTAACTTTAGTGAAACACGTCTGGGTAAACAGAAGAAAAAATTCTGTTTACTCGGAACGGAACCGTCCAAAAACCGATGATTTGCGATTTAATATTTCTTACCATTTTCTGTTGCTGAGGGTTCGAGATGATCGGTTTAAATCTGCTTGCAACACAATCGGTTAGAGATCTCAACCGTAACGTGAACTACGAAATATATTTTTCTTTTCTTTGCTTTTTCTTTAAAAAAAGTATTTCGTTGTTCTTGAGGCAAAAATCGACCGGCTTCGCTGTTAACAAATGACAGCAACACGAACACTATTCTGTCGAGGAGTTCCTTGAAAATTAGGCTGATTCTTATTGCATTGTTGACTGCATTTACTTAAACTTATGGACAGACTTTTTCGGGTACGTAAACATTTATTTTTATTTGCTATTTCTTTTGCGTTGTAATTTCATGTACTGACACATTCCATGATCTTGGAGATCTGCTCCTCAATTTGGTCCTACGAAACTTGACGTGTAAATGAATAAAATAAAAATATGTCCTGGCAAAAGAGACTTTGCAAGACTTTTTACTTATTCACAAATGTCCGTCTTCGCCGCAAATTACACACAATTCACAGTCACCAGCTTCAGCTCACTGCCATCATCAGTGGTGTCACAATATAGAAAGAAACGCTACTGCACCGATAATAATTTCAATTAGTTGACGGCCAAGTCTACAGCAAAAATCTAAGAATAGATAAAAAACGATAAAAATCACCAACAGCCATAACTTACCGTAAGAGTATTCTGATACTAGTACCGACATCACATCATTTGTACATGCAGGTGAGGGGGTTGAGAAAACACCATAAGAAATGCATGCTGGAACATAAACGCTTGCCAAGCCTGTAGGTTGCGCTGTTGTATTTGATCACGAACTGCACCTGTGCAGTGTCCTCAATATGTTGCGAGTGTCAGTCGTCGTCAGCGCATTGTACTGTGTAGTCGTGAGTCCATAATGTCGGAGCTAAGTGAATTGGAACGTGGGTAAGTTATTGGTGCTCGTATGGTGGGCGCTTCCCCATAACCAAGGTAAACAAAGAGTTTGGTGTTTCAAGAGGCTCGGTCTCAGAGATCTATATACATGCAGGGAAAGCAGAGAAACATCATTAGCTGTTCCACAATGCGGACAGATGTGTTTGTTGAGTGATCGTCACGGACAGTCATTGACGAGTATTGTGACAAAAAAAAAAAAGAAAGAAGAGAAACGGGATGAGGGATGTAAAAGTCACTGAAGAACTGATTGCCGAACTCGCAAACTGTGTCAGCACTAAAACAACACTAATGGAGCTCTATAAGCAGAGAATTGCAGGGCGAGCCGGAATTTCAAAACCACACTTCAGTGACGCACAAATACCCATAACAAAAAACGTGGTGCTGAAGTCATAAAACCTGGTCTGTACAAGAATGGGAGGAAGTCAGTTGGTCGGGTGAATCACGTTGCACACTGTTTCCAGCGCCTGGCCGAGTTTTTGACCGAACAGTGAATCATGACGGGGGTTTGATGATGATTTAGGCAATCATGTCGTGGTATTGAATGGGACCCGTGGGTATTCCGCAAGGTCGTACTACTGGCACGTATTATGTGACAGTTTTGGCTGATCAGGTTCAAATCACGGGGCTATGTCTGTTCCGCAATGGCGATGCTGTGTTCCAAGATGGCATGGTCACTGTTCACGCATCTCGCATCGTCCGGGACTGGTTTGGCAAGCACGAGGGTGAATTGTCGCTTCTTCCCTGACTACCACCGTCGTCGGATCTCAAAGTTACTGAACCATTGGCCGTCAGATGTGGCCGAGCGGTTCTAGGCGCTTCAGTCCGGAACCGCGCGGCTGCTACGGTGGCAGGTTCGAATCCTGCTTCGGGCATGGATGTGTGTAATGTCCTTAGCTTGGTTAGGTTTAAGTAATTCAAAGTTGTAGTGGATTGATGACCTCAGAAGTTAAGTCCCATAGTGCTCCGAGCCATTTGAACCGTTGCGGTCTACATCAGAGAGAAAGTTTCGTGATCGCTATCCACCTCCACCACTGTTACCTGAACTTGCCAGAATTTTACAGGAAAAAAGGATTCCATTCAAAACTATACACCACTTCTCTTTATCGATGCAGAGAGGACTGAGAGCTGCTTCGAATGCCAACGGGTTTCCTACACTGCATTAGGTATCGTAATTTTTTTAATTTTTTTCAGTTGTTTCGACGTTTTTTCCTGTACAGAAGCGAGTGCAAGCGTTGGTCTAAGGGCATCCTACATTTATATCTATACGTGCACCTACATGAACTGCAGCCAGTAGTAGCCAGTATGCTAGTACTCAGATACATAAGAATGAGCATGACAGACTGAGAATATTGATTGTCATTAAAGAAAATACACTGACAGAAAAAGTCACAGCACCAAAAAGTAATTAATGTAGAGTAGTGAAATTACGAGAATACATTTGTCTTGGTAACATATTTAAATGACTAACATTTGCAAGATCATAGGCAAGTGCGCGATATGCCTTTGCGAGCATGAAATGCTGATGCACAGATAAGCGGTGTAACCGCAAGAAGCTTGCAAATGTCCATCAATTGCATTGTACAGGTGCCAGATGCCAGTTTGTGGGATGGAGTTCCGTACCTGTTGCCCTTGGTCGGGGACGGTCAATGCCTTTTGTGGATGACGCTGGAGTTGTCAGCTGGTGATGTCCCATATGTACTCCTTTGGAGACAGATCTGGTGATCGAGCAGGCCAAGGCAACATTTCGACGCACTGTAGAGCATGTTGAGTTGCAACAACGGTACGTGGGCGAGTGTTTTCGTGTTGGAAAATGCCACCTGGAATGCTGCTCCTGGCTGGCAGCACAACAGGTCGAATCACCAGACTGGCGAGCAGATTTGCAGTGAGGGTGCTTGGGATAACTAGGAGAGTGACCCTGCTGTCAGAAGAAATCGCACCCCAGACCATGAACGCATGTGTAGATCCAGCGTGTCTATGGTGCAGACGGGTTGGTTGCAGGCTCTCAAGTGGCCTGCTTCTAACCAACACGCGGCTATCTGCGGCACCGGGACAGAAAGAGCTTTCACCAGAAAACACAACAAACCTCCACCCTGCCCTCCGACTATCTCTCGCTTGACACAACTGAAGTCGAAAATGGCGATTGTTCGGGCTCAGTGGAATGCAAGCTACAGGGCGTATGATTCGGAGCTGTCTATAAGATAATCGATTGTAACAGTTCGTTGTGTCACAGTGGTGCCAACTGCTGCTCAAATTGCTGCTGCAGATGCAGTACGGTGCGCCAGAGCCGTACGCCGAACACGATGGTCTTCCCTCTTGGCAATGCCACGTGGCCATTGTGAGGCCAGTCTTCTTGTGACCGTACATCTCAGTGACCACCGCTGCCAGCAATCGTGTAGAGTGGCTACATTCCTGCCAAGTCTTTCTGTAGTACTGCAGGAGGAACATCGAGCTAAAGGTGAATAAATGAAACAATAATAAATTAATTAAATTTTTTAGTTGATAGCGAATCCGGAAGACTGCCCAGCTGGCGCGGCCTCTGTGGGTTGTTTGTTTCCCTTCCCTGTGGCGGAGCTTGCAGGAGGCGGCCCACACGTCGAACCACCGGGGGCCAGCGCTCGTGGCCCCGTGTCGAGCTGCTACGGCGGGCGACGCCGCTTCTGAAAACATCTTCATATCCTGCATTAGCTTCATTTATTGTCCTTTCAGTGCCCTTTGTAACACTTCTAATTATCCTGCATATCTCATGCCGCATATTTTTTCTTGTCCAAACGTGTAACAAATAAGCTTTTATTTTGGCTATACGTGTGTTCTCTGATGCGAATCGAAAAATTCCTCCCCGTCTGACCAGTATTGAAACGTTCACAGTTCTGGGAGTTGATCTTGTGGAGCCTGGCTTCCAAATATTTCTAGTTGTTGCCAACTTTGTGGCGCAGCCTAGAGTCAGTTGTACAGTGTGGCGCATGAAAAACTGGCCCCGAAGTACTAGACTGCTCATTGTCTCCCGCCAGTTGTCTTATGTTGTTTCGAAAACGTTGCGACTACATTTTGGATTGTCATTATGAAAGGCGTTGCGATTTCGTTAAGTATCAGTCTCACGAATTCATGAAAGTTTCACAGAAGAGAGAACTGTCAGCAAAGGATTGT
Organism: Schistocerca cancellata; assembly: GCF_023864275.1. Taxonomy (NCBI): domain Eukaryota; kingdom Metazoa; phylum Arthropoda; class Insecta; order Orthoptera; family Acrididae; genus Schistocerca; species Schistocerca cancellata. The sequence continues at coordinate 600,122,452 of NC_064628.1, read as the reverse complement.
GGCTGCGCCGTTCCCCGGGCATAATCCCTTGTGACTTTTATCAGTGCGGCAGTCGAAAAGGACAAGTTTGAGCAAATAACACAATAACGTTAGAAGACTTCTGAGAATTGATGCTAAGTGCACGAAGTATATATTAACATGTCAGGGGGCGCTCAAAAGTGCATTGAAGCACAAGGAGGTCATTTTCAGCAACTAATTTAATAAAGCGTAAAAGACAAGATCAGTTCAGTAAATACAGATCTTTGTATTAGCTTTTCGTTATTTCTTTATTATCTAACTTTCACACGTAGTAAATACAGATATTTGTTTTAGCTATTTGTTATTTCTATATTATCTGATTATTACACGTTTATCTATTTGTTGTTGTATCCGCTCGTGGCTGGCAACAACACTTGCGTAACTGGTGAGCAGTCCGTACGCGGGGCCGGTTTTGCTTGCACCATCCTGCAATTTTTGTCTGAAATCCATCTTTAATTTTAGTTTTTCCGACAGTTTGCGAGAATCTGTAGGAAAGTGCGCCATCGTATGACTTTGCAGCAAACACACGATGCAAGTTAGAGTCCGCGCAGCATACGGTGGCCGTTACGCAGAGTCCAATTTTCATTCGTTTGTGTGGAAGGGGAAACCGACAGTGGTTGCCGCCTTTCAGCCAGTCGGCGATGACGGAGTCCAGACACACGCCCTGCAATTTTTCTCAAACGATTTTACAGAAACTATTCTGTAAAAAATAAAAAATAAAAATTCCATTATTTGTAGCTTTATATGTGCCCATCATTTCGCTAATGGTCATAGATATTGTGAAATTTACATTTCAGTAATTCGAATAGTCTACAGTGAAAAATAGGGGACGCTATGTTTCTGCATTTGGTAAATATTACGTAATACTCTATGTTGTTACATATAAAACTTAGTTAACATCTTGAATTTCCTTCAAATTTGGGTATAGGTTTCTGTCACCAATCTCGAAAACACTGATCTGATGCCGCGCACTCATTTGCGTCCGCCCACCTGCAATAAGCCCAGAATTACATATCCGCGACATTCCTCATATTTCATAATCGGTTTGAGATATGGAAATGTAATTTTTGCAAATGACAGCACGCGAAAAAGGAGTATTTTGCCATAGATTTAAGACGCAAAACTTCATTATCTACCGTACTATTCCATTAACTACAGGTTTTCTCGATGAACGAATGTAATTTTTAAGGGCCGTCGATAGGTGATGAATTCATAAATGCTAAAACATTTCAAGAGAGACTTACAAGTTCATTTTGTACCGAGGATTTGCTTTTTCATAAGCTACTGATTTTACTTTTCCACAGTTCCTCACTTAGTAAATGTAATAAAGCACTCTTTCAGAGTTCTCTTGCAACTGCATCTACACAACATGTGAGTGACATGACACTGTGTAACCTTCTCTGTATTTTGGCAAAACAAGCAACATTTTAACATGGCAACGAGAGAAATATGTAGGTTTTACTCAGAATTCGCCGCTCATGACGCTTCTTTGAAAGTTACAAATGATTAACAAAACAGGCGAAAATAAATTGTTGGTTTTGTTGCATTTTCAGCGGAATTCTTTCTAACCGCTAACCAAAGCAGGAGTGACAAATTTTTTTAGTGATCACCATGTAAAAGTGGGCGTGGAGGGGCTCCACTTAATATCTAAGAGAATCTGAATGTAGGCTTCAATTTAGACGGCACATTTCCTCCAGTGCGCGGCATTTCTGCTACAGCGCCTGCCCCAACCTCTAACACTACTGCACTCTCAAACACCCAATGCGTGACCTGCCGACTGAGCATCTACCGGCCACGTTATTCTGCGTGGACTATATATATATATATATATATATATATATATATATATATATATATATATATATATATATATATATATGGTGGTCCATTGATCGTGACCGGGCCAAATATCTCACGATATAAGCGTCAAACGAAAATACTACAAAGATCGATACTCGTCTAGCTTGAAGGGGGAAACCAGATGGCGATATGGTTTGCCCGCTAGATGGCGCTGCCATAGGTCAAACGCATATCAACTGCGTTCTTTTAAAAATAGGAACCCCCATTTTCATTACATATTCGTGTCATACGTAAAGAAATACGAATGTTTTAGTTGGACCACTTTTTTCGGTTTGTGGTAGATGGTGTTTTAATAATCACAAACATAATTCTCACAATTTTAGACGAACAGTTGGTAACAGGTAGGTTTTTTAAATTAAAATACAGAACGTAGGTACGTTTGAACATTTTATTTTGATTGTTGCAATGTGATACATGTACCTTTGTGAACTTATCATTTCTGAGAACGCATGCTGTCAGAGCGTGATTACCTGTAAATACCACATTAATGCAATAAATGCTCAAAATGATGTCAGTCAACCTCAATGCATTTGGCAATACGTGTAACGACATTCCTCTCAACAGCGAGTAGTTCGCCTTCCGTAATGTTCGCACATGCGTTGACAATGTGCTGACGCATGTTGCCAGGCGTTGTCGGTGGATCACAATAGCAAATATCCTTCAACTTTCCCCGCAGAAAGAAATCCGGGGATTTCAGATCCGGTGAACGTGCGTGCCATGGTACGGTGCTCCGACGACCAATCCAACTATCATGATATATGCTATTCAATACCATTTCAACCGCACGCGAGCTATGTGCCGGACATCCATCATGTTGGAAGTACATCGCCATTCTGTCATGAAGTGAAACATCTTGTAGTAACATCGATAGAACATTACGTAGGAAACCAGCATACATTGCACAATTTAGATTGCCATCGAGAAAATGGGGGCCAATTATCCTTCCTCCCATAATGGCACACCATACATTAACCCGCCAAGGTCGCTGATGTTCCACTTGTCGCTGCCATCGTGGATTTTCCGTTGCCCAAGAGTGCATATTATGCCGGTTTACGTTACCGCTGTTGGTGAATACGCTGCGTCGCCAAATAGAACGCGTGCAAAAAATCTGTCATCGTCCCGTAATTTCTCTTGTGCCCAGTGGCAGAACTGTAGACGACGTTCAAAGTCGTCGTCATGCAATTCCCGGTGCACAGAAATATGGTACGGGTGCAATCGATGTTGATGTAGCATTCTCAACACCGAAGTTTTTGAGATTCCCGATTCTCGCGCAAGTTGTCTGCTACTGATGTGCGGATTAGCCGCGACAGCAGTTAAAACACCTATTTGGGCATCATCATTTATTGCAGGTCGTGGTTGACGTTTCACATGTGGTTGAACACTTCCCGTTTCCTTAAATAACGTAACTATCAGGCGAACGATCCGGACACTAGGATGACGTCATCCAGGATACCGAGCAGCATACATAACACACTCCAGTTGGGCATTTTGATCACAATAGCCATACATCAATACGATGTCAACCTTTTCCGCAATTGGTAAACGGTCCATTTTAACACGGGTGATGTATCACGAAACAAATACCGCCCGCACTGGCGGAATATTAAGTGATACCACGTACTTATACGTTTGTGACTATTACAGCGCCATCTATCACAAAGCGAAAAAAGTGGTCGAACTAAAACATTCATATTTCTTTACGTACTACACGAATATGTAATGAAAATGGGGGTTCCTATTTAAGAAAACGCTGTTAATATCCGTTTGACCTATGGCAGCGCCATCTAGCGGGCCAACCATAGCGCCATCTGGTTTCCCCCTTCAAGCTAGACGAGTTTCGTTCTTTGTATTATTTTCGTTTGACGCTTATTTCGTGAGATATTTGGCCCGGTCACTATCAATGGACCACCCTGTACATATACACTCCAGGAAATGGAGAAAAGAACACATTGACACCGGTGTGTCAGACCCGCCATACTTGCTCCGGACACTGCGAGAGGGCTGTACAAGCAATGATCACACGCACCGCACAGCGGACACACCAGGAACCGCGGTGTTGGCCGTCGAATGGCGCTAGCTGCGCAGCATTTGTGCACCGCCGCCGTCAGTGTCAGCCAGTTTGCCGTGGCATACGGAGCTCCATCGCAGTCTTTAACACTGGTAGCATGCCGCGACAGCGTGGACGTGAACCGTATGTGCAATTGACGGACTTTGAGCGAGGGCGTATAGTGGGCATGCGGGAGGCCGGGTGGACGTACCGCCGAATTGCTCAACATGTGGGGCGTGAGGTCTCCACAGTACATCGATGTTGTCGCCAGTGGTCGGCGGAAGGTGCACGTGCCCGTCGACCTGGGACCGGACCGCAGCGACACATGGATGCACGCCAAGACCGTAGGATCCTACGCAGTGCCGTAGGGGACCGCACCGCCACTTCCCAGCAAATTAGGGACACTGTTGCTCCTGGGGTATCGGCGAGGACCATTCGCAACCGTCTCCATGAAGCTGGGCTACGGTCCCGCACACCGTTAGGCCGTCTTCCGCTCACGCCCCAACATCGTGCAGCCCGCCTCCAGTGGTGTCGCGACAGGCGTGAATGGAGGGACGAATGGAGACGTGTCGTCTTCAGCGATGAGAGTCGCTTCTGCCTTGGTGCCAATGATGGTCGTATGCGTGTTTGGCGCCGTGCAGGTGAGCGCCACAATCAGGACTGCATACGACCGAGGCACACAGGGCCAACACCCGGCATCATGGTGTGGGGAGCGATCTCCTACACTGGCCGTACACCACTGGTGATCGTCGAGGGGACACTGAATAGTGCACGGTACACCCAAACTGTCATCGAACCCATCGTTCTACCAATCCTAGACCGGCAAGGGAACTTGCTGTTCCAACAGGACAATGCACGTCCGCATGTATCCCGTGCCACCCAACGTGCTCTAGAAGGTATAAGTCAACTACCCTGGCCAGCAAGATCTGCGGATCTGTCCCCCATTGAGCACGTTTGGGACTGGATGAAGCGTCGTCTCACGCGATCTGCACGTCCAGCACGAACGCTGGTCCAACTGAGGCGCCAGGTGGAAATGGCATGGCAAGCCGTTCCACAGGACTACATCCAGCATCTCTACGATCGTCTCCATGGGAGAATAGCAGCCTGCATTGCTGCGAAAGGTGGATATACACTGTACTAGTGCCGACATTGTGCATGCTCTGTTGCCTGTGTCTATGTGCCTGTGGTTCTGTCAGTGTGATCATGTGATGTATCTGACCCCAGGAATGTGTCAATAAAGTTTCCCCTTCCTGGGACAATGAATTCACGGTGTTCTTATTTCAATTTCCAGGAGTGTAGTCCACGCAGAATAACGTGGCCGGTAGTTGCGCAGTCGGCAGGTGACGCATGCGGAGTGCAGTAGTGTTAGAGGTTAGGGAAGGTGCTGTAGCGGAAATGCCGAGCGCTAGAGGAAAAGTACCGTCTAAATTGAAGCCTACATTCACATTTTTTAAATATTAAGTGGTGCCCCTCCAAGCCCACTTTTACATGGTGACCATTTAAAAAAATCTGTCACTTCTGCTTTGGTTAGTCGTTAGAAAGAAATCCGTTGAAAATGAAACAAAACCAGCAATTTATTATCGCCTGCCTTGTTAATCATTTGTAACTAAATAAAAATGGCTCTGAGCACTATGGGACTTAACATCTATGGTCATCAGTCCCCTAGAACTTAGAACTACTTAAACCTAACTAACCTAAGGACAGCACACAACACCCAGCCATCACGAGGCAGAGAAAATCCGTGACCCCGCCGGGAATCGAACCCGGGCGTGGGAAGCGAGAACGCTACCGCACGACCACGAGATGCGGGCTCATTTGTAACTCTCAAAAAATTACATAATACTGTATGTTGCTGCATACTGGGTTCGAGATGTTTAGTTTGAAGTTTGTAAGCTACCTCACCAGTATGTGAGATAGTTGAGCTTAATTCTATGGTAGAACCATGCTTTAATGGTAGATGCGCGAGCGGTAGCATTACGGACATCTGCGGGCAAGCTGCCCATACACTGAGGTGACAAAAGTCAAAAGTATTGAGCCACGCTGCCTCCATAGCTATGCGTAACTGCGAAAGTGTTGCTGGTGCAGGATTTTGTACACGAACTGATCTCTCGGTTATGTCTCATAAATGTTCGATAGGATTCATGTTGTGCGATCTGGGTAGTCAAATGATTACCCTCGAACTATCCAGCATGTTCTTCAGGCCAGTCGCACACAATATTGGCACGGTGAAATGGCGCATTGCCGTCTACAAAACAGCAGAGATTCATGAATGGGTGGAAATAGTCGCCAAGTAGCCGAACATAACCAGGACCCAGTTTATTCCATGCGAACACAGACCACCTCCGGCGGGGGTGGCCAATCGGTTCTATGCGCTACAGTATGGAACCACACGATCGCTACGGTCGCAGGTTCGAATCCTGCCTCAGTCATGGATGTGTGTGATGTCCTTAGGTTAGTTAGGTTTAAGTAGTTCTAAGTTCCAGGGGACTGATGACCTCAGAAGTTACGTCCCATAGTGCTCAGAGCCATTTGAACCATTTTAGCCACAAACTACCATTGTGGAGCCACCACCATCTTGCACAGTACTTTGTTGACAAATTGGATCCATGGCTGCGGGGTTCTCTGCGCCACCATCGAACAGTACCATCAGCTCTTACCAACTGAAATCGGAATTCATCTGATCAGGGCACTATTTTGCAGATACAGTCACGATTCCAAGGAGGCGCTGCACGTGATACGGTGCTGTTTTCTCTGTCAGCACTGACAATTCTTCGCAAACACCTCTGCTCTCGGTCGTTAAGTGAAGGCCGCCGGCCACTCCGTTGTCCGTGGTGAGAGAGAATGCCTGAAATGTGGTATTCTCCACACACTCTTGACACTGTGGATCTCGGAATATTGAATTCCCTAACGATTTCGGCAATCGAATGTACCATGCGTTTCGCTACAACTGCCATTCCGGGTTCAAAGTCTGTTAATTCCTATCATACGGCCTTATCACGTCGGACATCTTTTCATAAGAATCCGCTGAGTACAAATGACAGCTCCGCCAATGTACCGCCCTTTTATACCCTGTGTACGCGATACTACCGCCATCTGTATATGTGCGTATCACTGTCGATTATCTTTTTGTCACCTCAGTGTACTGCACCAACGCAGAGCCTCCGCGATTGCTTGCTGCTACAGAAATGAACAAGGAATTATGGTAGTGATGCCTGCGATACGATAAAGCGTGAAACGTAGGGCAATTATGTATTGTTCCCCTGTCTCCATCAGTTACGGAGATACTCGCCTTCACGCCCTAAAAGTTAGTAAAATAGGGGGGGGGGGAGGGAGAGTGGAGGTGGAGCGATGACGCAGTTAGCGCCGCGGAAGGTAGGCAGGGCGTGGTGCGGCCTCCGCGCCGGAAGCGTCGCATTGTCGCGCACACACAATGCGTCACGCGCCGCCGCTGCCGCTGTGTCCCCGCTGGTGCGAAACACTGCCCGACGTCAACACCTGCGGGACGAGCTCTGGTAAAATCGAAATATAGCAACATCTGTCTATAACGCTTCTGTCCTCAGAAGAAAAATTATTCTGCATACAGGGTGAAAAGTATTTAAACCGACAAACTCTGGGAGGTTTAGGGGACATCAAAACAAATATTTTCCCCTAATGTCATTTTTTCCTATGAGGATTATTTAAACCGGTGGAGCCCGTATTACGCTCTTCAGTTGTTAGAGGTCGTATTACGATCTTCAGTTGTTAGAGGGCGTATTACGCTCTTCAGTTGTAGGCAACTGCTGTCCACAGTGTAGTAGTGCATTGCCTCTGTTGACTAATCGAGCGATACACCTGGAGTGAGTACACCGATATGGTTGGTGCGTACTACGTAACCCACCACAACGGACGAGCTGCACAGCGGGTTTATCAACAATAATATCCTAATCGCCATATCCCGCATCATACGACCTTTGCTGCTGTGTACCAACGTCTGCGTGAGACCGGGTCATTTAGCAGATTACCTGGACAGGGACGCCGTCGCACGGTAAGGACGATGCAATTTGAGGAAGCTGTCTTGCAGCATGTGGAGCGGCATCCTTCAATCAGCACTCGTGCAATTGCACGTAACATGGCGACGAATCAGACGAATCTAAGAACAGTCCTTTGAGAGCAATTGTTACTTCCATTTCACTTAGAGCGTGTCCACAACCTGGAACCAGTTGATTATCCACCCAGAGCACAGTTTTCGCAGTGGTACCTGGAACAGTATGAAATGCATCCTACATTTCCATCCTCTGTGTTGTTTACCGATGAAGCAACGTTCGGGCGTGATGGAGTCTTCAACATGCACAATTCGCATGTTTGGAGTGAGAATAACCCCTATGCCACAGTTACTAGCGCTCACCAAGTGCGGTTCTTCGTTAATGTGTGGGTCGGTGTTGTTGGGCACTGTTTAATTGGGCCGTATCTGCTACCTAGGCCATTAAATGGCAGGCACTATTACAATTGTCTCGTCAAAGCATTGCCAGAATTGCTGGAAGACGTTCCGCTCTCTACAAGACAACGCATGTGGTTCCAACATGATGGGGTGCCGGCACATTTCAGTCGTCGTGTGCTTCGATTCCTGGACCGAGGGTTCCCAGAAACGTGGATTGGTAAAGGTGGTCCTATACCATGGCCTGCTCGATCCCCAGATATGTCCCCTCTGGACTTTTTTGTCTGGGGAGAGATGCGTAACCTTGTTTACGCAACTCCTGTTGCATCAGAAGAGGATCTAGTTGCCCGGATAGTAGCAGCAGCAGGAACGGGTTTTTGCCCGTGTCAGACAGAACATGATCCGACGGTATAACCTTTGTTTTCGTGTCAATGGAGGCATTTTTGAAAATCTACTGTGATTGAAATTGGGTTGTGTTAATGTGTTGTCTCTTGGTCATGAAAGAATTGAAAATTGTTTTTTGGTTTAATTAATTTGTCGCCAGAGAAATATTCCTCTACCGGTTTAAATACTCCTCATAGGAAATAATGACACTGGGGAAAAATATTTGTTTTGATATCCCCTACAACCTCCCAGAGTTTGTCGGTTTAAATAGTTTTCACCCTGTATATTGGGAACTCGAATAATTCAATTATTATTATTCTCGCTGTTGCAGCGTAACAGACAGCGACACGAGACCTATTTAATTGGGGACGTACGAGAAAATACAAGGGCACATATAAACTAATGTAACATTCTACTGTTTGAGACATAATTGAAGAAAATTTTGCACTTGGTGTCATTATGTTATTGGTTATAATCTGTATTTTGTTTTTCAATTTTTCTTGCCAAATAATTTAATCAGGGCGTTGCTGAATACTTTCAGAATACATTCTATCGCACGAGGGACATTTTCTCAAAAGTTATTGTACTTATCACTTCCAATATGTGGTAGGTTACTCTTACTAATTACATAAACGAAACTGTGTACCAGTTTTTTTTAACATCAGTCTTAGCACACTCGAAATTTTGAAATGTGTGTGTATGATACAAAGTAATTTTTATTTCACAAAATTTAAGTAAGTTCGACAGTAACGCACTCTGAAAAATTTTGTACCTCAGGAAGTTGTGTTATAGTATTTACAAAGTCTGTAGTAAATTCCACCTTGCTAACTGCAATTGTTCAGTACAAAATGTTCCGTACACACTAAAAAAGGAAAGGGGCAGTAGCCGGCCGCGGTGGTCGTGCGGTTCTAGGCGCTCCAGTCCGGAGCCGCGCTGCTGCTACGGTCGCAGGTTCGAATCCTGCCTTGGGCATGGATGTGTGTGATGTCCTTAGGTTAGTTAGGTTTAATTAGTTCTAAGTTCTAGGGGACTGATGACCACAGCAGTTGAGTCCCATAGTGCTCAGAGCCATTTGAACCATTTTTTGAAAGGGGCAGTAAATGCAGGAAAAGGAGTTTATTGGTATGGTTGCCCGCAACCATATATTTGGTCTTTTGGTCTTCCTATACTTCTTTTCTTCTAGTCTAATCTAGGGCTGTTGATGTAATAACGCTATCTTTTCCAAAATATCGATATATATCAGCAATATACTTTCCCGATATATCGGTATCGAAATGGCAATGTCGAGTGCCGATATTTTTATTTTATATTATTTTTTTTCGTAATTGTCGGTAAATATTTGAAAATATTCTTTTGAAATTGTAGTAGAACATAATTTTATTTGCACTGTGAGAAGAAGTCTTTCTATTTTTTAGCTTTCATTACGTTCTGTCTTTCTCTTTGAAGCAAGTGTAGGTGGCACAAACAAAAAGTCCTATTGCACTGGGCGGGGGAGGGGGGGGACTGTGTAAATGGAATAACAAGATTTCCAATGTGAAGAAACGGCGCACCAGTTGCGTTAAAAATCATTCGTTAAAAATTAATTTTTAATGCAAGTAGTGTGCTATTGTTTCATATCGGCATTCTACAAAAATAGTTGCTAAAAATTAATGACAAGACTAGGCTTTGCAGTGGGCGGAGACGTGTAAGGGGAAATGCTGACGTACTCGGCACTCGTCGCTACTAACAGTAACTGCAACGTTTAACTTCACCACGTAATTTTGACGCTACAACTGCCAGGTCGCTGGCGTTTGCAGAAATAAAAAAACAGGGATGTGGAAATGAAATGCTCCGAACAAATCCGCCACGCGACGAAACCGAACGTCGGACCAATCGGATGACTTTTATTGTGCCACTTACAAACGGATACCATTGTTAGCAAAGTGGTTATCGCCATGCGTGAACGTACATCGTTTTCCTTTCAATTCTTGCCCTAAGGTGGATAAGCAGGCTGACAGCTCTTGTATAAGCCGTTATGTCGATATTTTTTTCGTTTTATACCTTTCGCGACAATCCTGTGGCCGATCATGATATTTTTTTAAAAAATATCGGTATGCCGAGTACCATATACTTTTAAAAATATCGATATATCGGATTCCCGATATTTTTATAAATATCAATAGTCCTACTCTGATCCTTCTGGAGTGAACGTTTGGCAGTATCCTTCACTGACATTTCAGAATTAGCAACATTCTCATCATCAGTCTTCTTCAGTAGTTTTTCAGTGTAACAACCCGCATCAAATCCTAGTCTTATAGGAGTCCTGATTCCTCTAGTGAACACTAGACAAACACCACATGAAGAAATCTTGACAATAGTGGATGAGAAAAATGTTGTCTTTGGGCGATCCCTCTAAATGAAGATATTAAAACATTCATTCGGGTTTTATGTTCCACCATGTGTGCCTTTCTTTGATAAATCGAGATTAATCACATCGTAAGTGGACTCACAGCTTTCTACACTCCCCACGTCTTCTCTGATGGCAGGCAACAATAAAATACGACAAACAAGGGCAGAGTCGTGTATAAAAGGGAGCTTGGCACAGCGAAGTGGTTGAAATAAGATGGCTTTTAGATAATTTGTAGTACGAATTAAACTCTGAAAATTGCAGACAGTATTTCTAACTTGCTACAGAACAATGGTGGCAAAAGATCTCAACATTTTTGATCAGTTTTGTCTACACCCACTCTTAGCAGTAAAAACGTTAGGCTTTCAGATCTGTTTGAGATTTTCGAATGGAGTGAAAAAACGTGTCCATTTAGTGCCTTGAACGTTTCGCGTTTTGTACCTACAAAGCACTACTTGTTGCCAGTGTTATTCTTCTGCTTTCAGATCGCGAAATCTGCTGCGCTAAGTCATCGTTTGGTAGTGGAAGCCTGTGGAGAACACGCTCCGTCAGTATAGAGGTTGATTTCGACGATTCTAAGACAACGATTTTTAGGTGCGTAATAAAATGCGTCCATGTCGATGTGGTGTGCCATGAGCTTAGACGACGAATCCTGAACGTTCCGAATCACAGTTTCTCAGTTTAAATCGCGTAGCTAAAGACAAACTCTCGCTATATGCTCAGAAACATGAAAAAGTAATTTTACTTCATGACACCGCCAAATCACTTGTTGCAAACCGAATAAAGGAAATATAATTGCGTTGGCTTCGCGGCCAGAGTCAGTCGACATAAAAGTTTTCTGGGTGTCGTACAGCATCATAATGTATGGAACTACTGCTGCTGTACCACACCCAGAAAACTTTTATGTCGCGTAAAGAAAAGCTTGAAGGGACATCGATGGTATGTCTTACCCCACCCGAAATATTCCCCTTGCGATTACCATTTGTTTCGGTCCATACATTATGGCCGTTCTGAAAAACATATCTCTTGACGATCTCGAAAACCGAGTCCACGAGTGGATCACCTCAAAAGAACTTCAGTTCTTTTTATCGCGGAATCCATTTGTTACCAGAAAACTGTAAAAAGGTTGTAGCTGCCGAAGAACACTGATTTCAGTATCTCATCTTATACTATTCTAGTAATGTAAACTGGATTTTCTGTCCAACAAAGAAAGAGAATTAATTGAAGTACCCAAATAGATGTCTGCAAGGTGGGCAATAAGAGAGGGGGCACTTGACCCTCCTGTAGATTAGGTAGAGGCTTTGTATTTTTTCCACAATTCTCACGATTTTCTGCTAACGATTGTCTGCTACACTACTAAACTACTGACGTTACATTTCCGAGCGCAACGGGGAACTCTGTAGCTTCAGTAATCATTATTGAATTTTCTTGTTGTGCTGTTCACGAGAAATAATACAGTTTCCTTGGTACAGTGCGCTTGTGTCGCTTTCTTGCAGTCAAGGTGGGTGCGAAGTTTTGCAGGACCGTGCTGGAACAGCGTGTTCCGTCCTCTCCGTATCATTGCTTTGTTCAGCCCTAATCAACCTGAAAAAAGGAGCACGTCCAAAACACTGGCACGCGGATAACGTCTGCACAACAAAATCTCAGCAGTAGTCAATTTTACTCGACAGACATTTGTACTACACTGATAAGAACGCAGTCATGCTACTTTGTAAACGTCTGCCTCTATACTTAGTGTGCGGAGGCAAATATATGAGTCGAAAGAAGGAAGTACCGTATTCTACACTGGAGGAGACGTAGAAAAGAGTGAAATTTCAAGGTCGTAAAACCATCTTCTCCTGGAATGGGACCTACTCAATGTCTACACTAATTAACACAATTCAAGGATCTTTTTTTCGAAACGTCGTAATTGTCTCCCGTTACGACGCGTAAGTTTGAAAGATGGCCCAAGGGTGCCTACATCCTTCCTGCAACATGATACAAAAGCCTGGCACCCTACGACGTCACCCTCGGGTTCGGTGACGACTCAAAAGCAACGTCTCGACACCTGTGAGAAGGAAGGGCACAGCTCAGTAGTTCATGTGAGCTGTAAAATGGATTCATGATGTCACATTCGCACCTAATTTTACCAGAATTCTGCCTCACTGTACCGTGGACTTGTCATAGTACGGGAAGGTCATTGCACCCACTCTCTCCCACATTTCACCCACTACTTAGAGGCCTCTGCGATTGAGGTCAGAACCGCGACGCCCAGCGTTTAAATCACGCGGTTTTCTTCAGAATGGCCCAAGAAAAATTTTTTAGACACACCACTGCTCAAATCGATACAGAAAATCCTTAGGGGGTGGTACAAAATGCGTCTGTAATGGCCGAATTATGGAGAGATTGTCAACAAAAAGAATAATAAGTCATCTTGGTAAGAGTTTTAACAAGTAGAGCCTGAAAACCTAGATGGAGACGTACTGTGCTTGACGCTTTCGCCAGACCAATGTGAGGTCGCGAGCATTAAAAAACCGCTGATTTCAAGCTAGCTGATTGAGAATTTCAGGTAAAAATGCGACGCGGTCACGTTCCATTAATAAGCAAACAGCCCCAACACAGCATAAAGAGGCCACCGGTTGACAAGCAGGGCAAACAATTCGAGAGTTCCTGCGAGTAGAACGGCCTCGGGTGTCCATCAGACGACAGTAGATAATTATGTAAGTGAAAGAATCTGTTCAGTTAAGCTTGTACATAGGGACTTATTTTCTTGCCTGTACGTACCTCAGGACTGTGGGTAGTTAGTCCATCCTGACATAATTGCACCTACGACTGATTACAGTATGACGTGTAACGGAACCTGAGGGTTCGATTTGAGCAATAAGAAACTGGCTCTTATTCATGATTCGAGTCAAAGTGATAGGCCGGACAGGCTATTTGTTCTACTAACTTGATTATCTGGTAAGCCTCATATATGCTCTACGCTCATTTAAATTATGACACAGTGTCTGTTCTTATTTTTATTTATTTATATATTTATTGTTCCGTGGAACCAAATTAAGGAGAAATCTCTATGGTCATGGAACGACATGTTCATGTAAACTAGGGAAGAAGCGTTAAAATCAGAAAAAGATACCAATCTAGGAGCTCGTTTCTTCATTTCTACCTCCCGAGCCCGGTACCGAGTCTTTCTGTACTGCCCCCAACCACAGAGACCTGATAAACCTTAACTAGACCCTGTCGCCGACTTCTTCCCTCCCATGAAGCCGCTCGCGTGCCAAAGAGTGGGTAGAGCTCAAATAGCCCACATCGCTTCCTATTCGACTAACGAATTCACGTAAGTGTATTGCCAACCCCGTCATGTTGAGACACGTCAAAGAAACCACCCCTTTCTCATGGGCGTTGATTCCCACACACTTCGCGGTCGAAAACGACAGTTCGCAGTGCAATGAGCACATTCTTGGCAGAATTTCACACTGCTGACACACCCGGACGATTGAACCCTACTCTAAGGAGATTGTGAGCCAAAAACCTCATCGAACATGATCGCACCCCTTACGAGAGCAGTGCGACAGCAAGTTTGCTCTGGTGTACTGGATGAAGCCATTAGCGATCGTTCAAAACAGTTTGAACGCGATTCGAGACAGTAAGGAGTGCTTACGCATTTTCAGCCCTCCTGTTTCGCACTCTCCTGTTGTCTGAACCCAGGGACATTAACACATGCTGAATAAAACGGCCAACGGTCCTTTTAATACCACCCAGTTCGGTAACACCCACGGTGCCACCGGCTCCCATTTATTGAGCGACTTAAAAGTGTACCTGCGTCAGCACCTGTTGTTAATGACTGGGGTGTAACTGCTTCTCCACCAGTAAAGTACGCATTTAATCTTTCAATAAGTGCATTTCGTGGGAAAGCTGAGGGAGGATTATAGATAAATCTCGTCCCATGCCATCGACACTACCACGCCAAATTCTGTTTGGTGGACAATTCTTTGTAGAAAACATTCGTCAACTGGCTGTGGCTTGAATGACACAGTTTCTCGTAAGTTTTTACCCATGGCTATAAATTTAATTTTATTGAGAGACGCCTGCTGGGAATCTTTTTCCCTGTACACTCTATGTTCTCACCAGGCCCTAGATCCTGCTGCACCATAGATTACATTCATGTCTGGAGGTTCCTGCGGCGAGTACAGGACCGGCTTGCGAAAACAAGTCATGAAGTGTGAACAGTGGTGAACTACGACGTAACAGCCTACTAGATATTCTTTTTCAAGGCCGCGACACCGAAGTGTTACGCAGCAAAGTGAATGGTAAGTGAGGTCGTAGCGTCAACTGACTGGGTCACCTTCCTGGGTTATTCCACGGGCCAGCTCCGAGAAGTGCGCCTATTTACCTCGCAGTGCAAGCACGGGAACTGAACACCGAAAACACATTCGCGGGCGGGAGCGATGACGAGGGGAAACAGCGAATGCTGAAGAGAAAGGTGACGGAACGTACAAGAAAAATACGCTGAGGTGACAAAACTCATGGGGTACCTGCTGACACCGTGCCGGATCTCCGTTTCCCCAGTGTAGTGCAGGAGCTCGCTGTGGCTTGGACTAGGACAGAAATACTGCCTGTATAACCGTCCATACTTGCAAAAGCGTTCCCGGTGCAGGATTTTGCGCACGAGCCGACCTCTTGATTATCTCCCATAAATGTTGTATGGGATTCATGTTGGGCGATCTAAATGGCCAATCATCTAAACGCATTGTCCAGAATGTTCTTCAAACCAATCATGGACAATTGTGACGCCGTCACATGACGCATTGTCATCCATAAATATTCCATCTTTGTCTGGGAACATGAAGTCCATGAATGGCTGCAAATCGTCTCCAAGTAGCTGAACGTAACCATTTCCAGTTCATGATCTGTTCAGGTGGACCAGAGGACACTGTCTATTTCTTGTAAACATAGCTAGCACAGTTCTTCAGCCAACACCAGCTTGCACAATGTCTTGCTGACAGGTTGGGTCCACTGCTTCATGTGGTCTGCGCTCTTGTACTCGTCTGAACAGTCGTCTAGGGTCCAACGGATATGGCAATGAACGCAGGAGAGAAGATGCACGGGGTGTCGTGGTGCTAGCAAAGGCGCTCGCGACGGTCGTCTGCTGCCGTAGCCCATGAACTCCACATTTCACCGCACTGTCCTAACGGATACGTTCGTCGTATGTCTCAGATTGATTTTTGCTGTTATTTTACGCAGTGTAGCATGTCCGATAGCGCTCACAACTCTACGCAAACGCCGCTGCTGTCGGTCGTCATGTGAAGGCGATCGGCCATTGCGTTCATCGTGGTATTCTCGGCACACTATTGACAATGTGGATCTCGGAATATTGAATTTCCTAACGATTTCCGAAATGGAATGTCCCATTCATCTATCTGCAACAACCAATTCGCGTTCAAAGCCTGTTAATTGCCGTCGTGCGGCCATAATCACGTCGGGAACCTTTTCACAAGAATCAACTGAATACGGATGACAGCCCTGCCAAGGCGTTGCCCTTTTATACCTTGAGTATGCGATGTTACGGCCATCTATATACTTGTATGTGCATATCGCTCTCCCGTGGCTTTTGTCACCTCAGTGTATTTTAAGTTCAAGAAGTCAATGGTGTCCAAATCACAAGATGCTCAACGGAATGAAAGTCATATATCTTCTCCAAGGAAGAAGAAGAAGGAGTTAAATCCATATTACAAATATCCCACTGACGATGAGGATAAATACGGGATTAGACTGGGATTTATTCGATATTATGAACAATACAACGACCTACCATCTTTGTGAAAAAAATTGTTGTGTCTGTGAGATTTAATTTTAAATGTTGCCAGGAGAAACAAGTCGCTATGTCCCAATGACACAACCGTTTTAAAACAGGCATACTACATTAATTTTTTACAAAGACATGATCACTATGAAGACGGTTGACATGATTTGATACACATCGCATTGCGAATATACGTTGTCACAGTGACAGTATGCGAGAAGTGTTATGAGATAAAGTGGCGTCTCCGTTCACTTGCTGAATTATGCAGAGATTCGTACTTAGGCGTGTAGCGTGTGAGAACACTGGAGCGTACTGCGTTATTACCTCCCTCCTCCCCTCGCCCCCCAGACATGTCCAAATGTGTGTGAATTTCTAAAGGACCAAACTGCTGAGCTAACCGGTCCCTAGATTTATACACTATTTAATCTACATTAAACTTTTTTTACCCGTGGTCTAGGGGTAGCGTCTTAGATTCATAATCAAAACGTCTTCGGTCCTGGGTTCTATCCCCGCCACTGCCCAAATTTTGATAAACAATCAGCATTGGCGGCCGAAGACTTCCGGCATAAGAAGTCAGCCTCATTCTGCCAACGGCCTTGTCAAAGAGGGCGGAGGAGCGGATAGAGGTTCAGGGCACTCTCTTGTCCTAGGGGTGGGAAATTGCCCTTAAAGGCGGAAGAATCAGCAATGATCAACGACATGAGGATGAAGAAGGCAATGCAAACCACTGCATTAAAGACACGTAACGTGTATCCATAGCACATGTGGCCTGTAATTGAAGAAGTGTCATGATGATCTCTCCATTGGCAAAAGATTCCGGAATAGTCCCCCATTCGGATCTCCGGGAGGGGACTGCCAAGGGGGAGGTTACCATGACAAAAAAAATTGAATAATCAACGAAAGGATAACGTTCTACGAGTCGGGGCGTGGAATGTCAGAAGCTTGAACGTGGTAGGGAAACTAGAAAATCTGAAAAGGGAAATGCAAAGGCTCAATCTAGATATAGTAGGGGTCAGTGAAGTGAAGTGGAAGGAAGACAAGGATTTCTGGTCAGATGAGTATCGGGTAATATCAACAGCAGCAGAAAATGGTATAACAGGTGTAGGATTCGTTATGAATAGGAAGGTAGGGCACAGGGTGTGTTACTGTGAGCAGTTCAGTGACCGGGTGGTTCTAATCAGAATCGACAGCAGACCAACACCGACAACGATAGTTCAGGTATACATGCCGACGTCGCAAGCTGAAGATGAAAAGATAGAGAAAGTGTATGAGGGTATTGAAAGGGTAATTCAGTGTGTAAATGGGGACGAAAATCTAATAGTCATGGGCGACTGGAACGCAGTTGTAGGGGAAGGAGTAGAAGAAAAGGTTACAGGAGAATATGGGCTTGGGACAAGGAATGAAAGAGGAGAAAGAGTAAATGAGTTCTGTAACAAGTTTCAGCTAGTAACAGCGAATACCCTGTTCAAGAATCACAAGAGGAGGAGGTATACTTGGAAAAGGCCGGGAGATACGGGAAGATTTCAATTAGATTACATCATGGACAGACAGAGATTCCGAAATCAGATACTGGATTGTAAGGCGTACCCAGGAGCAGATATAGACTCAGATCACAATATAGTAGTGATGAAGTGTAGGCTGAAGTTCAAGACATTAGTCAGGAAGAATCAATACGCAAAGACGTGGGATACGGAAGTACTAAGGAATGACGAGATACGTTTGAAGTTCTCTAACGCTATAGATACAGCAGTAAGGAATAGCGCAGTAGGCAGTACAGTTGAAGAGGAATGGACATCTCTAAAAAGGGCCATCACAGAAGTTGGGAAGGAAAACATAGGTACAAAGACGGTAGCTGCGAAGAAACCATGGGTAACAGAAGAAATACTTCAGCTGATTGATGAAAGGAGGAAGTACAAACATGTTCCGGGAAAATCAGAAATACAGAAATACAAGTCGCTGAGGAATGAAATAAATAGGAAGTGCAGGGAAGCTAAGACGAAATGGCTGCAGGAAAAATGTGAAGACATCGAAAAAGATATGATTGTCGGAAGGACAGACTCAGCATACAGGAAAGTCAAAACAACCTTTGCTGACATTAAAAGCAACGGTGGTAACATTAAGAGTGCAACGGGAATTCCACTGTTAAATGCAGAGGAGAGAGCAGATAGGTGGAAAGAATACATTGAAAGCCTGTATGAGGGTGAAGATTTGTCTGATGTGATAGAAGAAGAAACAGGAGTCGATTTAGAAGAGATAGGGGATCCAGTATTAGAATCGGAATTTAAAAAAGCTTTGGAGGACTTACGGTCAAATAAGGCGGAAGGGATAGATAACACTCCATCAGAATTTCTAAAATCATTGGGGGAATTGGCAACAAAACGACTATTCACGTTGGTGTGTAGAATATATGAGTCTGGCGATATACCATCTGACTTTCGGAAAAGCATCATCCACACAATTCCGAAGACGGCAAGAGCTGACAAGTGCGAGAATTATCGCACAATCAGCTTAACAGCTCATGCATCGAAGCTGCTTACAAGAATAATATACAGAAGAATGGAAAAGAAAATTGAGAATACGCTAGGTGACGATCAGTTTGGCTTTAGGAAAAGTAAAGGGACGAGAGAGGCAATTCTGACGTAACGGCTAATAATGGAAGCAAGGCTAAAGAAAAATCAAGACACTTTCATAGGATTTGTCGACCTGGAAAAAGCGTTCGACAATATAAAATGGTCCAAGCTGTTCGAGATTCTGAAAAAAGTAGGGGTAAGCTATAGGGAGAGGCGGGTCATATACAATATGTACAACAACCAAAAGGGAATAATAGGAGTGGACGATCAAGAACGAAGTGCTCGTATTAAGAAGGGTGTAAGACAAGGCTGTAGCCTTTCGCCCCTACTCTTCAATCTATACATCGAGGAAGCAATGATGGAAATAAAAGAAAGGTTCAGGAGTGGAATTAAAATACAAGGTGAAAGGATATCAATGATACGATTCGCTGATGACATTGCTATCCTGAGTGAAAGTGAAGAAGAATTAAATGATCTGCTGAACTGAATGAACAGTCTAATGAGTACACAGTATGGTTTGAGAGTAAATCGGAGAAAGACGAAGGTAATGAGAAGTAATAGATATGAGAACAGCGAGAAACTTAACTTCAGGATCGATGGTCACGAAGTCAATGAAGTTAAGGAATTCTGCTACCTAGGCAGTAAAATAACCAATGACGGACGGAGCAAGTAGGACATCAAAAGCATACTCGCTATGGCAAAAAAAGGCATTTTTGGCCAAGAGAAGTCTACTAATATCAAATACCGGCCTTAATTTGAGGAAGAAATTTCTGAGGATGTACGTCTGGAGTACAGCATTGTATGGTAGTGAAACATGGACTGTGGGAAAACCGGAACAGAAGAGAATCGAAGCATTTGAGATGTGGTGCTATAGACGAATGTTGAAAATTAGGTGGACTGATAACGTAAGGAATGAGGAGGTTCTACGCAGAATCGGAGAGGAAAGGAATATGTGGAAAACACTGATAAGGAGAAGGGACAGGATGATAGGACATCTGCTAAGACATGAGGGAATGACTTCCATGGTACTAGAGGGAGCTGTAGAGGGCAAAAACTGTAGAGGAAGACAGAGATTGGAATACGTCAAGCAAATAATTGAGGACGTAGGTTGCAAGTGCTACTCTGAGATGAAGAGGTTAGCACACAGGAAAGGAATTCAGAGCGGGCCACAAAAAAAAAAAAAAAAAAAAAAAAAAAAAAAAAAAAAAAAAAAGAATCATTGATTATTTTGTGTATGGCAAGCCAATTCAAAAAATATTATAGCCCATAACATAGATTGCTTGTGGCATCAATAAGTGTATATGTCGCCTACATGACTGAAATCATGAAGCATTTCAAATGTAATTGGAACCATGGGGTACGCAAATGCTCGACATCCACACCTCATCACAGTATGTGAAGGTCAGAGGCTTGCCCACTCTGTAAAGTAGGAGTCGCAGCGATGTGCAGCAGATTGGTTGATTGGTTGGTTTGGGAACTAAATAGATCAAACTACAGAGTCATCAGTCCCTAGCAGATCTGACCACAGTGTGCAATGCTGGTTTAGGCATACGTAATTCCGAGCAGACAGCAATGTACTCAGATGTTGTCCCAACGACACAGTAAAATACTGTTGAAACGGGCACAGGATTGTCGAGACTGGTCCATGGGTCAATGGAAATGTGTCGTTTGGACGGATGAATCCTTCTGTTATGCCAGGTCTGTAGTCATGTCCTGATATGCTATCATGCAGGCAGATGGAAGTTCTAAACATGCACCACACCATGGACGCAGGCCGATAGGAACAGTATTGGGTTATGGAGGACACTCATCTGCATTTCTATGGTACCTGTGATAGTAAGAGAAGCACCATGACAGCGAGGACTATGTCAACATTAACTGTAGACCTCCTGTATCCATTCATGCTCGATGTTTACCACAATGGCGATGGCATATTCTGGCTGGATAATTGGATAATTGTCCATATCAAAAAGCCAGAGTCTAGCTACAACAGTTTGAGTTGTTTTAATAGTGAACCACCAACCACTTGTTTGTAACTGATAGGAATGGCATAACCAGTGTATAGATATCTGTTGCTACATGCCTCTGGAAAAAACTGTAGAGGAAGACAGAGATTGGAATACGTCAAGCAAATAATTGAGGACGTAGGTTGCAAGTGCTACTCTGAGATGAAGAGGTTAGCACAGGAAAGGAATTCGTGGCGGGCCGCATCAAACCAGTCAGTAGACTGATGAGCAAAGAAAAACTAACTTATACTAAGAACAACACACAAACCCATGCCCGAGGGAGGACTCGAACCTCCTGCGGGAGGGGCCGCGCAGTCAGTGACATGGCGCCTCAAACCGCGCGGCCACCCCGAGCAGCCCCCGCCCCCTCTTCTGCTTCTTGGGCGCAAATACGACGTCGCTTTGCTGGTTCGTGTGGCACGCAGTTGTTTGTTAAGAAGTACGTTGGTGTGCAAAACGTAAGGACGAAAGCAACTTTCGCCCCTATGTAGTCGCCGTGCCACTGCGGAGCGCGGGACTGGGTGCCTTGCAGACTTTCCAAATTTGATTCAACTGCACCCGCCGTTTGACGTGTGTTCCTCTTGCCTGTTGCGCAACGTAATGGTCATCTGCTACTATAGTTAACGGTAATCGACCGTCTCCTCTCCTTCGGGCAACAGTGCCGGTTCCCATGCACGTGAAACAATGCTGCGAACAGTCTACAGCTCCTCTACGCGCTTCGTTTCCAATTCCGGTTCCACAATGATTCTTCCTCGTAAGAAATCACACAAGTGTCGTCTACATAATGTTTTCCCGTTCCCCCTACGGCTTCGTGTTGCGAAGTCAGCCCCATTTGGCGCTATAGCCACTCTGGCCTCACGCGATATCACATCCAACTTTCTGAGCACGACTGGGAGACCTCTGCCAACATCCTCCCGCACTTTCATTAATTCCCACCGAGTAGTGTGTTACTTCATCTATCTCGTCTCTAAGTTCTGCAGTGAATTGTACACAAGTTTAGCAAAAAAGAAAAAATAATGGGTGCTGTTTCATAACTCTTCCTTTTCCTAGCTCCCTCGTGTCGCTACGGGGTGCGTGTTTTCCTTCCCCCCCCCCCCCCCCCCTCGTTGTGTGGCATCTGTACTTAGTACGAATGAAAATACTCGTCGGACACTTGGCCATTATCTAATACACGTTTTCCGAATCTGTCTTGCAGTTTCAGTTTCTATGACGAAATATCGCAATGTGCGATAAAATACGACGCGAACGTAAACATTAGGCCACGCTAAAAGTCTACTAACACTGCACAAATAGACAAAATACTCAAAATAGAGAGAAGAATCGTCAGAACGTGCATCCACAAATCGTACCAGAAAGATGGACACTGGAGAGTAGCTACAAATGAAACAGTCTACAAGCAAACAGAACCGGTAATGAGTACAATCAGGAAGAAACGCATTTCATTTTTCGGACATCTAATAAGAACACCAGAGAACAGGTTCATCAGCAGAATAATAGAAAAATTGAGGAATAGTAAGTACAACATTAAGTGGATGAGCCACAGATTACATTGGAAGATCTAAAAAACAAAACTGAAAAAACCAGGAAACTCACAGACAAACAAACCAGACTGCAAACGAGAATCACCGAACAGACAATAGGAAGGGTGATTTCCGATGAAGAAAGAAGGATAAGATCCGAGAGAATGAAGAAATACTGGGTTGACAGAAAACTGGAAAATTCTTTGTATAAAGTTGGCTAGAGTGGTCATAAAATGTAAAATGTAAATAAATAAACAAATAAAAAGTCGATATGTTACCACAACTGTTTTTGGTCTTCACATTCGTTTGCTTCGTCAGCTCATCACCAAACTAACACCTTTCAGCGTAATCCAGAATTTGTCAACAAAACCAAGATTTCGCAGCCGGACGAGTTGACGCGAGGAGTGGGTGAGAGGGGGCGGGGGGGGGGGGGGGGGCTGGAGCACAATACTGCACTATAGACCACCGCTTCCTCCCAGGACGAATTCGTGTACCCGTTTTGACCGCGTCTAGTGTTCACTAACGTTAAAGTGTGAGAACGTTTTGCCGGCCGCGGTGGCCGTGCATTTCTGGGGCTGCAGTCCGGAACCGAGGGTCTGCTACGGTCGCAGGTTCGAATCCTGCCTCGGGCATGGGTGTGTGTGATGTCCTTAGGTTAGTTAGGTTTAAGTAGTTCTGAGTTCTAGGGGACTTATGACCTAAGATGTTGAGTCCCATAGTGCTCAGAGCCATTTGATTTTTGAGAACGTTTTCTAGATATTTGCGTATTGTGTATACGAGGCGAGACGTGGGTACCAGCCAGGTATTCACCTAGGCGGATGTGGGAAACCGGCTAAAAACCACATCCAGGTTGTTCGGCACATCCAGTCCTCCTCATTAATCCGTCGGGCAAATTCGAATTCGATCCGCGGCCGGCGCGCCTCCCTGTGTTCCGGAAGCGAGCGCTTTAATGCTTCGTGATTAATCCGTTCTAAATATTTAACTCTGATCATTAATTTACAGTCTCAATAAACTGTTTAGATTTCTCTACCGTCTATATAATTTTGCTCTTAAAGGTGTAGGACAATCTATGGATTGCTTGTGATTCTTAAGTGTCTGTCGGCGATGTTTTTTTAAGGCTTATTGTCATTATATGTAGAATTAGTAGGTTGGTAAGTATGTCGCCACGTTAATTCCAGGAAGCGAAAGCGAAGTGTCTTCCCCGCAGAGTTAGACGCCTGTCATTCGTCATACAAAGCTCTATTGTCCCGATTTACAGTCCGTAAACGACGTCTCCGTTTCTGAGTCCATTCTTCCGAGTCTTTTTGGCAGCTGTTTTCCTAGAACTAGATTTCGAGTCCAGTGCTTTCCGGGACAAAGTTCTGTCCTCGAGCGTAAAGCAATTAGTCATCGTGGTAAAGGGCTGTTTTCTTTGACTCGGTGCGGCAGAAATGGCGGGAAAAACCGTTCGCAGCGGAGTTGGGCATACTTTCACTGCAGGCCGGCCCGCACTGTGCGACGCGGCGAGCAGGTGATCCTCTGTGGACAGACGTGTCGTCACAGGGCGCTTTTTTTTTTCTCCACCTGAGTCGCGAACGGTTCCTCTGTCGTCTCTTACCTTAGCTTGATTGTCCCCGTTTGTATAGAAATTTCCGTTCCACTCGTGTGACCCCCAGAGGTCAAAAAAATGGTTAAAATGGCTCTGAGCACTATGGGACTTAACAGCTGTGGTCATCAGTCCCCTAGAACTTAGAACTACTTAAACCTAAACAACCTAAGGACATCACACACATCCATGCCCGAGGCAGGATTCGAACCTGCGACCGTAGCAGTCGCGCGGTTCCGGACGGCGCGCCTAGAACCGCGAGACCACCGCGGCCGGCCCCAGAGGTCAGCTCAGTGCAAATTCATTTCGACCTAAAGATGAAACATATGTGTCATGTATGAGGAGTGTAAAATTCTACATTATTTTTACAGTGATATAGTAGGAAAAGAGCATTTCAACACATTTGTTGTGGAAACACATGTCGTAGTTGAGATAAGTTGTTACGTGGATGACTGGTTTCAATCTACTACGCAGATAATCATCATATCTATATTCCTTGGTGGTAGTAGGGATCCGTTGCGTGCAGCGGTCGCATCCGTGCTGGTGTTTGCTAAAAATTCGTAAATTTAGATCGATGTTTTCTGGAACATTGATCTAAAAAATTTTAGATTCCATCATAACTATTTACAGTGTTGTTGCTGTTGTAGTCTTCAGTCTGAAGACTGGTTTGATGCTGATCTATCCTGTACAAGCCTCTCCATCTCCGAATAACTACTACATTACACTATGTCATCAAAATGTGAAAATGACTTACAAGTTCGTGGCGCCCTCCATCGGTAATGCTGGAATTCGATATGATATTGGCCCATCATTAGCCTTGATGACAGCTTCCACAGACATAAGTTCAGTCTGGTGCTGGAAGGTTTCTTGGGGAATGGCAGCCCATTCTTCAAGCAGTGCTGCACTGAGCAGAGGTATCGATGTCGGTCGGAGAGGCCTGGCACGAAGTCGGCGTTCCGCAACATCCTGAAGGAGTCCTACAGGATTTAGAATAGGACTCTGTGCAGGCTAGTCCATTACACGAATGTTAAAGAGCTCCTGGTCTTTATACAGTAGTGTAGATACAAATGCATCTGCATATATTAGAAAAATTTACTTTCTATGTCCGTCCAAAAGTTTGTTAGGAAATTGTGTAAAAATCTAAAAATAACTTTTCGAGATTTTAACTAACAACATTTCCCCATATATATATATATATATATATATATATATATATATATATATATATATATATATATATATATATAGCCCTGCTGAAAAAGGAGGAGGGGGAGGAGTAACACCTCGTCAAAAAACCTTGGTTCACCTGGCCCTGGTGATAGTACTTTGTGAGGGCCCCTTGCCAGGGATACGGTGAAGACTTCAACGGCAGTGAGGGCGAAGATAAAGATCATCGGTACGGCGGAAGTGGCAGATGAGGCAGCCCAAATCCACTAGCGTCTCTTCTGGAATCCAGCGGGTAGTGGTCAGCGTCTGTTCACCTAGTTGGTGCGGCTGCTCGATGCTCTTCTTGATCTCAACAATCAAGTCGTAAAAAAAAAAAAAAAAAAAAAAAAAATGGTTCAAATGGCTCTGAGCACTATGCAACTTAACTTCTGAGGTCATCAGTCGCCTAGAACTTAGAACTAATTAAACCTAACTATCCTAAGGACGTCACACACATCCATGCCCGAGACAGGATTCGAACCTGCGACTGTAGCGGTCGCTCGGCTCCAGACTGTAGCGCAAAGAACCGCACGGCCACTCCGGCAGGCCAAGTCGTCAACATGTGACCTTCACAGAAGATCACCACAAAACAAGTTTCAACTCGAGTAAGCATGATGGAACAAAATGGAAGAAATCCACTACCCCAGGCATCAGATTCTCTAGATTGAATCTTCCTGGTCATCGGATTCTGGGGGACCAGGAACGTCACGCGCAGAAGAGTCGGAGCTTCTCAAAATCACTAAGACCAAAACAGAAAAACTTCATAGGAACTTTCATCACAAACACACTCTCCAAAGTAGATAAACTCAAACAACTCACAAATACTTTGGAAAAATTCCACATAAAAATCCTTGTGATTCAAGAAACACGATTTACTGATGAAAATCATTTTGATTCAGGGAACTTCAGAATCTCTAAAGGAAAACCTGCAGTCCAGCTGAACAATGGACCCAAACAATTTGGCATGGCTTTTGTTGTGCACAAATCAGTTATAGACTCCATAATAAACTTACATTCAACATCAGAAAGAATCTCGACAATCACAGAAAAATCTGGAAACAAGGCATAAACACTGATAAATGCACGTGCCCCCACAAATGACTGCAATAGAAAAGATCCCCAGGCAACAGGTGACTTCTGGAAACTACTGGAGGAAACCTCAAATAAAATCCCTACTCATCACGTGAAAATTATGTTAGGAGATTTCAATGGACAACTCGGCAAAGAGAAAAAAATCAGGAAAACAACAGGAATTCATACAGCTCACAAGAGAACAAATAAAAACGGCGAGAGACTGATAAACTTCTGCGAAAATTTTGATCTTAAAATCATGTCTACACAATTCCTTAAACCTGTAAACAAACTTACAAAATGGAAATCACCAAATTCAATTTTGGGTAAAATTCAGATAGACCATGTTGCCGTATCTAATAAGAATACCAAAGAAATACTCAACGTACGAACAAGAAAGGAATTTTTTGAGTCAGACCACCATCAGCTGCAAATAAAGATTAGATTTCAACCTAACAGAAAGAAACTACCAATGAACAACAGCTAGAATTGATCCAGAATACCTCAAACTTAACAAGAGGGAAATTCTCCAGGAAATTGGGCAATCAAACGCAACGAACTGGAATGGACTTGCAGAAGTACTGAAAAACACTATGAAATCTTGCAAACCCCTAAGAAAGAGAAAACACAGATTGTGGAACAGTGCATGTGATCAAGCAATAGAAGAAAGAATACAAGCTTGGAAAACTTTCAGTAGCAACAAAACTACAGAAAAATGGCAGGAATTTTTGAGAATCCAGAGGAATTCATCTAAGGCAATACGAAGAGAAAAACGTAGATATGATAAAAGCCGGTTTAAATGGTTTAAAGGGCTCTGAGCACTATGGGACTTAACATCTGTGGTCATCAGTCCTCTAGAACGTAGAACTACTTAAACCTAACCAACCTAAGGACATCACACACATCCATGCCCAAGGCAGGATTCGAACCTGCGACCTTAGCGGTCACTTGGTTCCAGACTGAAGCGCCTAGAACCGCACGGCCACACCGGCCGGCCGAATAAAGCCGGCTTACTGAAATTGAAGAATTTATCAAGAACAACACCAGAAAATTTTACAAAATTTTCAAAGAAAACCTAACAGGGTATCAACCACCTAATCTGTGCTTCCGCCGGTCCGATGGATCAATGGAAACCAACCCTAAAAAGAAGTATCAAATTTTAACTAAATGTTTTCACCCACTTCTCAACTGCGAGCCTCCAACAGAACAACTAGATTTTGAAAAACTCACATCCAATCCCGAGGTAAAGGAAATAATCAATTCTTTGAAGAACAACAAGTCTCCACGGGAAGACAGAATCATAGCAGAAGTATGGAAATTAAATGACAATCTCACACAAGCAACCCACAGAATTATACCAAATATTTGGGAAACTGGACTGCAGAGTGGAAATGTGCACTAATTCACCCTCTCCACAAAAAAGGTACAAAAACCGATCCAAATAATTACAGGGGAATTTCACTGCTCCCTGTAATATACAAAATTCTTTCAAAAGCCCTGTTGAACAGACTAGAGGAACAAGCGGACCAGTTATAGGGGAGTATCAGGCAGTGTTTCGCAAAGGTCGATCTTGCATCGAACAGATATTCGACTTAAAAATAATTTTTCAAATGAGAAGATGTAGAAATAATGTGGTAACTTTTGTCAATTTTAAAAAGGCTTACGATTCAATAGATACACAAACATTATTTCACACGTTACAGGAGTTCAGGATTGACTGGAAAACAAGGTCAGTTATTTAACAGGCATTAACAGATACAACCTCCAAAGTTAAATTCATGGGAGAAACATCAGAAGCATTTCATATCCATACTGGTGTTCGCCAGTGAGATGTAATGTCCCCCATTCTTTTTAACATGGTTCTGGGAAAAATTGTGAGGTCATGGGAAAATAAAATAAAAGGAATTCAGCTTGGGATTAAAGAAGAGCAGAGAATTAGGGTGAAGTGTCTGGCTTTTGCGGATGATCTTGCCATTCTAACCAATAATAGAGAGAAAGGCAAACTTGCATTGGAAAAAATACACGAAATCTCACAGAAAACGGGTCTAGAAATCTCGTAGGAGAAAACACAGTATATGGAAAACAAACCTGTAGACAATCTCCCCATTACTACTCAATACGGGAAAGTGGCACAAGTTGCCCACTTCAGATATCTGTGAGACATAATCCAACCATCAGGACTGAACTCAATAGCTAATAAAGACAGAATCTCCAGATTACAAAAAGCATATAAGCTCACTTGGAATCACTATAATAAGAAATCCGTTTCTGTCAATGCAAAACTAAGGCATTACAACATAGTAGTCCTACCAGAAGCACTTTATCTACAGAAATATAGTGATTCATTGTCATGATAAGATCAGAGAGATTGAAAAGCAGGATAGAAAAATTCTGAGGAAAATATATGGACCAGTGTTTCGGGAAGGAATTTGGATGAAGAGGCCAACGAGGGAGATTTACAAAGACATAGAAACAATAACAGACACCATTAGAAAGAGAAGGATGAAATTTCATGGACATATCAGCAGGATGAATAAAAGCAGGCTCACAAGACAAATCTTTGAGATAGTAAACAAGAGCAAAAACAAAACAGAGTGGATCAATGAAGCAGAAGAAGACATTAAAGAACTGGGGATCAGACAAGTCTACATAAACAATAGAGAACAGTTTAGAAACATCATACAGAAACCCACACTTAAACAAGAACATACGGAGATCAGAACGGGAAAAAGATGGTCGGGAAAACGCAAGAGAGAACACAGTGAACGTATGAAGAGAATTAGAAAAAAAATAAAAAACTGATAACCAGACGATGCGAGTATCGTGCGATTTATAGTACTTTTTTGTGTTTACTGAGAATACCGCCGTCAGAGTGCCGCCAGGGGCTTCCTGAGATGCACAAAACCGCGGGCTGCTCATTGATAGCGAGCTGAGAAAGTGGCGCATCTTTCCGGATTATCCGTAATGTCTCGCCGGGGGCGGCCGCGTCGCGAAAAGCAGACGAGCGCGTCCGGCGCGCGGTTTTTGTCTGTGGGGTCGGCCCTGCTGCGGGCCGTTCGGGCGACACACTCCGCTGGCGAGCTTAGAGCCACGCCGCCAAATTAAGCCCCGCCTGCGAAAAAGCTCATTACGTCTGCCGCTCGTTAACAGGGCACTGCTAGCCGAGCAGTCGTTTTAGCAGCGAAGCGTCTGTCAACAAATCCCTTGTAGCGCTATACACTACACCGAGATGACAAAAGTCATGGAATAGCATATGCACATACACAGACGGCCGTAGTATAGCCTACACACGGTATAAAGGGGCAGTGCATTGGCGGAGATGGCCCCAGCACCAGGTTGACTCCTTCATCCTTAATGAAACCTTCCTCCAACCCCACCATGTGGTCCGCATCTCCCCTTATCTCCTTCACCGCACTGACAATCCCCTTCCCCTAGCTCGAGGGGGGGTCGCTATAGGCCACCTCCAGGCATCTCCCTGTCCGGCCACAACCCCTCCTCAATGACCCAACCGAACACCTTCTCCTCAGCCTCTTTTTTCCCTCCCTCACCGTCACCTGTGCCACTATCTATATTCGCCCCGCAGCTCCTCTCCCCTTTGACTTCATTTCCCATGTTGACCGTACCTTCTCCACCTATGTGATCGCCGCTGACCTCAACATCCACCGCCGTGACCCTGCCACCCTTCGGCGGTGGCATCAGTTCCTTGCCACCCTCCATGGTGACCCTGTTCCTCTCCCACAGCACACCCGTCCTGAAAGTAACTCCACCCCCGATGTTATCCTCGCTTCCCCCAACCTCCTTGGTCGCATTGCCGTTGATGTCCTCGATCCCGTCGGTAGTGACCATCTCCCTGTCCTTCTCACCATCTCCTCTACCCGTCCCGCCACTGCAGCCACCTGCCCAACTGCCCCTCCAAAGTCTGACCATGACTACCACTGTGCCAATTGGGAGGCCTACCGGGAATCCATTGCCGTACAAGTCGAAAGCCACCCCCTCACTTTCCACCACCCTGGTGACATCACCCATGCCTCTTCCTTCCTTCAGAAGACCATCGCTGACGCTGTGGAGGCTCATGTCCCTACCAAACTCATCCACCCTCACTGCCCTACGCTTCCTCCACAGGCCGTCCTTCTTCTGCGTGAATCCCGCAGGCTCAACTGCTCCTTCCTCCGCACTCGTGACCAGGATACTCTCACCCGCCACCGGCAATTACAGCGACATATCCGGAACCTCCTTACAGCAAAGAAACGCCGGGACTGGCGTCAGACATGCACACGCCTCAACTCCACCCTCCCTGTCAACTCCTCCAAGTACTGGTCAGCCTTCCACCGCCTTACTGGTAGCCATCCCACCCCGCATTACCCCATCCTCCATGACGATCGACCCTTTCCTGACAACCTCAGTAAGGCTAACCATTTTGCTTCCCACCTATCCGAGGTCTTCTCCATTCCTGACGATCCCCATTTTGA
Source organism: Schistocerca cancellata (assembly GCF_023864275.1). Taxonomy (NCBI): domain Eukaryota; kingdom Metazoa; phylum Arthropoda; class Insecta; order Orthoptera; family Acrididae; genus Schistocerca; species Schistocerca cancellata. Next base: position 600,091,134 of record NC_064628.1, on the reverse strand, counting down.
TTACTCCCTCTTCCCCACCGTCCTTGACTGCACTGACACCTCTGTACCCCCGCTCGCCCTTAGCTTCCAGTACTTGGATCGGTTACCCCCCTCCGACATCAACACTCCCATCACCACACAAGACATCACACTCGTCCTCCGCTCCAAACGCAACACTGCCCCTGGTCATGATGGCGTCACCTACCATCACCTCAAGGAATCCCCTCCATCCTTCCTGTCTATCCTTGCTACCCTGTACAATGTCCTCCTCTCCACTGGATTTTACCCTGACCTGTGGAAGACTTCCCATGTCCTGCTGTTCCCTAAGCCTAACAAACCCCCCTCTGCTACCTCTTCCTATCGTCCCATCTGCCTCACCTCCGTGTTCAGTAAGGTCTTTGAGGCTATCCTCTCTCGCCGTATCCACCGCCACCTTAACCAGCACTGCCTCCTTCCTCTTAACCAATGTGGCTTCCGGCCTTCCTTCTCTGCTGACGACCAGCTCCTTAACCTTACCCATCTTCTGTCCCTCCAACTTAACTCCCGTCGCTCTGCTATCTTTGTTTCCCTTGATCTCCAGAACGCTTATGACCATGTCTGGCATCCCGGGCTCCTTTTCAAACTCCAGACCTATGCTCTCCCCATCAACTTCGTCCGTCTCGTTGCTTCCTTCCTCTCCCATCGTCCCTCCTATGTGACTATCCACAATTCCAACTCCCGTACTTTCTACCCCTCTGCTGGCGTGCTCCAAGGTTCTGTCCTTTCCCCTCTCCTCTATCTCCTGTACACTGCTGATACGCCCAAACCTCCCCCTCCTGTTCATCTTCTCCAGTTTGCTGATGACACCGCCTTCCTAGCCCTTTATCCTACCCTTCAGCGGTCCCAACGTACCCTCCAAACCCACCTTGACCAATTCACCGCTTGGTGCAACCAGTGGTTCCTCTGTGTTAATCCCTCTAAGACCCAGGCGATCATCATAGGCCGCACCACCCGCTCCTTCCGCCTCAATAATTTCTACCTCACCATTTATGGCCGTCCTATCCATCTCACTCCTACCCTCAAATACCTTGGCCTCACACTCGACCGCCACCTCACCTAGACTCCCCATCTCCTTACCATCCAAAACAAAGCTCACAACCGCCTCCACCTCCTGAAACTCCTGTCCGGCCGGACGTGGGGTCTGCATCCTTCCACCATCCTTCACACCTACAAATCCATGATCCGCCCCATCCTTTGTTATGCCAGCATCGCTTGGATTTCCGCCCCTCCCCGGTTCTATAAAGCCCTCCAAATCCTCGAACGCCATGCACTCCGCCTCGCCTTCTGCATCCGACTTCTGTCCCCCACACGCATCCTCTATGACCTCACCCCTTCCCCCACCTTCTCCTGTTCCTTGAACACATCCGCACACTATATATTGTCCGCCACCTTGATCCCCCTCACGCCCTGGTGTCTCCCGTCCTCTCCACTCCCGACCAGTTGCTGCACCTTTACCGTTGTGTCCCTTCCTCTCTCCATCTCCACACCCTCCATCTCCTTTCCCAACACAACTTCCACCGTCTAACCCTCCCGGATGATGAGCTTCACCCTGACATCTACCCTTCCTACCAACTCTAACCCCCTCTTCCTGCCTCCTCCTCAGGGCTCCCTCTACTCCCCCTCCCTCCTTCTGAGTGGATTTCCCCTCCTACTCCCCCTCCATCTCTTGTGCCTTCTTTCAGTGTCTCTGCGCTCCCTCCTACCCTGTCTTCCCTTTTCCTCTCCCGCCCCATGTGTCTCCTGCCTCTTCGTGAATCCACGGTTGCCCCTCGTCTCTTCATCCCGCCGCTTCCCCAGCTGCCCCATGCTCTCCCCTCCTTTTCCATCCTCTCTGACATTTCCCTCGGCAGGTCCAAGTTTCATTCTTCGTCGTGTGTGCTCCAATTGGGTTTTAAGTGTGTTGTTTCGGAGTGTTTTTAATACTGTGGCCAACTTTTAACCTGTGCATGCGCATCCAGTGTCTTCTCTGTGTTTTAAGAATCGCCAACTGTGTTTTTTAACTTTCTGGTGACTTTTTTAACTGTCCCCAATGAACGTCTACATGTCAGTGTATTTTTACCTCCATTTTCTCCCCTTACTCTGTTTTATGTTAACCTTTTTTATCTCCTTATGTATGTATTATTTTATTTGTGTTTTAGTTGTCGTGTCACTCGGCTGAAGAGCGTCGGATTGTGCTGCTGACAGCCCTCCCCTGCCCATATGGGGCAGGGGAATGAAATCACAATAAAGAAAAAAAAAGCGGAGATGGCTTTTGTACTCACTTGATTCGTGCAAAAATGGTTTAGATGTGATTATGGCCGTACGATGGGAATTAACAGAGTTACAATGCAGTACTATGCTTGGAGATCGATCCATGGAACATACTACATCTACTCTACTTCTATATCTACATGGATACTCTGCAAATCACATTTAAGTGCCTGGCAGAGGGTTCACCGAACCACCTTCACAATTCTCTATTATTCCAATCTCGTGCAGTGCGCGGAAAGCATGAACACCTATATCTTTCCGTACGAGCTCTGATTTCCGTTATTTTATCGTGGTGATCATTCCTGCCTATGTACACTACTGGCCATTAAAACTGCTACACCACAAACATGACGTGCTACAGACGCGAAATTTAACCGACAGGAAGAAGATGCTGTGATATGCAAATCATTAGCTTTTCAGAGAATTCACACAAGGTTGGCGCCGGTGGCGACAACTACAACTTGCTGACATGAGGAAAGTTTCCAACCGATTTCTCATACACAAACAGCAGTTGACCGGGGTTGCCTGATGAAACATTGTTGTAATACCTCGTTTAAGGAGGAGAAATGCGTACCATCACGTTTCCGACTTTGATAAAGGTCGGATTGTAGCCTATCGCCATTGTGGTTTATCATATCGCGACATTGCTGTTCGCGTTGGTCGAGATCCAATGACTGTTAGCAGAATATGGGATCGGTAGTTTCAGGAGGGTAATACGGAACGCCGTGCTGGATCCCAAAGGCCTCGTATAACTAGCAGTCGAGATGACAGCCATCTTATCCGCATGGCTGTAACGGATCGTGCAGCCACGTCTCGATCCCTGAGTCAACAGATGGGGACGTCTGCATGACAACAACCATCTGCGCGAACAATTCGACGAAGTTTGCAGCAGCATGGACTATCAAGTCGGAGACTATGGCTGCGGTTACCCTTGACGCTGCATCACAGACAGGAGCGCCTGCGATGGTGTACTCAGCGACGAACCTGGGTGCACGAATGGCAAAACATCATTTTTCCGATCAATCCAGGTTCTGTTTACAGCATCATGATGGTCGCATCCGTGTTTGGCGGCATCGCGGTGAACGCACATTGGAAGCGTGTATTCGTCATTGCCATACTGGCGTATCGCCCTGCGCGATGGTATGGGGTGCCATTAGTTACACGTCTCGGTCACTACTTGTTCGCATTGACGGCACTTTGAACAGTGGAAGTTACATTTCAGATGTCTTACGATCCGTGGCTCTACCCGTCATTCGAACCCTGCGAAACCCTACATTTCAGCAGGATAATGTACGACCGCATGTTGCAGGTCCTGTACGGGCCTTTCCGGATACAGAAAATGTTCTACTGCTGCCCTGGCCAGCACATTCTCGAGATCTCTTACCAATTGAAAACGTCTGGTCAGTGGTTGCCGAGCAACTGGCTCGTCACAATACGCCAGTCACTACTCTTGATGAACTGTGGTATCGTGTTGAAGCTGCATTGGCAGCTGTACCTGTACACGCCCTCCAAGCTCTGTTTGACTCAATGACCAGGCGTATCAAGGCCGTTATTACGGCCAGAGATGGTTGTTATGGGTACTGATTTCTCAGGATCTATGCATCCAAATTGCGTGAAAATGTAATCACATATCAGTTGTAGAATAATAAATTTCTCCTATAAATACCCGTTTATCATCTGCACGTCTTCCTGGTGTAGCAATTTTAATGGCCAGTAGTGTAGGTCGGTGTCAACAAAATATTTTCGCATTCGGATGAGAATGTTGGTGATTGGAATTTCGTGAGAAGATTCCGTCGCAACCAAAAACGCCTTTCTTTCACGATTATAAAAAACGTGCTGCCTTTCTTTGAACTTTTTCGATGTACTCCGTCAGTCCTATCTAGTAAGGATCCCACACCGCGCAGCAGTATTCTAAAAGAGGACGGACAGCGTAGTGAAGACAGTCTCTTTTAGTAGGTCTGTTACGTTTTCTAAATGTCCTGCCAATAAAACGCTGTCTTTGGTTAAACTTCCTCACGACATTTTCTATGTGTTCCTCCCAATTTAAGTTGTTCGTAATTGTAATATCTAGGTATTTAGTTGAATTTACGGCTTTTAGATTAGACTGATTTAACGTGTAACCGATGTTTAACGAGTTCCCTTTAGCACTCATGTGGATGACCTCACACTTTTCGTTATTTAGGGTCAACCGCCACTTTTCGCACCATTCAGATATCTTTTCTAAATCGTTTTGCAGTTTGTTTTGATTTTCTGATTTATTAGTCGATAAACGACAGCGTCATCTGCAAACAACCGAAGACGTCTGCTCAGATTGTCTCCCAAATCGTCTATATAGATAAGGAGCAGCAAAGGGCATCTAACACTACCTAGTGGAACGCCAGAAATCACTTCTGTTTTACTCGATGACTTTCCGTCAGTTACTACGAACTGTGACCTCTCTGACAGGAAGTCAATAAATCCAGTCACATAACTGAGACGGTATTCCATAAGCACGCAATTTCACTACGAGCCTCTTGTGTGGTACCATGTCAAAAGCCTTCCGGAAATCCAGAAATACGGAATCAATCTGAAATCCCTTGTCAATATCACTCAACACTTCATGTGAATAAAGAGCTAGTTGTGTTTCACAGGATCGATGTTTTCTAAACCCATGTTGTCTGTGTGTCAATAGACCGTTTTCTTCGAGGTAATTCATAATGTTCGAACACAATATATGTTCCAGAATCCTGCTGCATATCGACGTTAACGATATGGGTCTGTAATTTAGTGGATTACTCCTACTACCTTTTTTGAATATTGGTGTGACCTGTGCAACTTTCCAATCTCTGGGTACGGATCTTTCGTCAAGCGGAACGGTTGTATATGATTGTTAAGTATGGAGCTAATGCATCAACACAGTGTCAAGACTGCGCCGATAATACCAAATTTCAGGCATCGCGTCCCATCACGGATAACGCGGTGACCGACGGCCTGCACTTAATGACCGATATTAACGTCGTTTTGTGTAAAGTCGTCAGTGCTAACAGACAAGCAACACTGCGTATAATAACCACACAAATCAATGTGGGACGTATGACGGACGTATCTGTTAGGACAGAGCGCTGAAATGTGGAGTTAATGGGATATGGAAGCAGACAACCGAGTGCCTTTGCTAACAGCCCGAAATCGCCTGCAGCGCCTCACCTGGGCTCGTGGCCATATCGGTTGGATCCCAGACTACTGGAAAATCGTGGCGTGGCCAGAAGCGTCCCGAAGGTGTTGAGGACACCCACGACAGCACTCTTCGAACACCTGGACAGTCTTGTAGTTTCAGAAATGCTAGTGTCGAGCCTCTGTGCTGTCATAATCTGCCCGCGGTCAAACTCAGATACATTGTGAGCCTTCCCCTTCCTTAAATGGGCAGAACGCTCACTGCCAGTACATGCACTGTTCATGTATGTGATTAGCAGTCATTCCTCGCCAGGTGACGTTGCTATCGCCTGGACGGGTTTATACGAGGGTTGTCCAGAAAGTAAGTTCCGATCGGTCGCTAAATGGAAACCACAGTGAAAATCAGCAACATTTTATTTGCAAGAGTTAGCTACACTTTCCAGATACTTCTCTACATAATCGCAGCTCTGACTTAGACATTTGACAGAGCGTTATACCAAATTTCCAACACCATCGTCATAGAAGGCAGCCACCTGTGCTTCCCGATAATTCTCTACCCTGGTCTATAGTGTGTAGCCTGCGACCAAGTGTTGTCTTCGTATCCAGCGTTTCATGTGAACAGAGATGATACTCAGGACGATCCAATTATGGCTGTGCTGCGAGTGATCGAACAGTTCCCATCGAAAAGGCTGCAGGAGCGTCTTCACTGCCCCTGCAGAGTGTGGCTGAGAATTGCCATGAAGAAGGAAGTGCATGGCAGTTGTGTTAGGTGGGCTGCATTCATTAAGGCGAAGCCAGCGTCTTGAATCTATCGACGGTCATACTAAAGACACTGCCCAACACATCTGTGCAAAGCTTCATCGGGTTTTCACTGTGGTGTCCATTTCGCGACCGATTGGAACTTACTTTCTGGACAACCCTCGTATTAATAGTAGGTCATGGTCATAATGTTTCGAAACTTGCCAGATTAGCTGAGAGCGCAAATGCGCTGCTTCCTGGACTCGGGTAGGCGCGCCAGCCCTGGATCGAATCCACCCGGCGCATTAACAACGTGGGCCGGTGTGTCGGCCAGCCAGGATGTGGTTTTTAGGCGGTTTTCCACATCCCGCTAGGTGAATAACGGACTGGTCCCCACACCCCGCCTCAGTTACACGACACACAGACATTTGTAATACTTCCGCACTATTTCATGGTTTACACTCGACGCAGACAGCTGGGGTACACTGATTCCATCCTGGGGGGTATGGGTGGCGGCAGGAAGGGCAGCCGGCCACCCCTTTAAATTAACTTTGCCAACTCCGTTGTAACCTCGCCGACCCTGCGAACACTGCGGGTCAAAGGCGCAAGTGAAAGAAAGAAAGTCAGTGTATAATACCTGCACCAGTTACTATAGTGCAGTACCACTTCCACCACTATCACAAGTATACCAACCGCGGCAGCACACTATACAGCACTAACACCAGCACCACCACCAGCTCCAGTGATAGTACCGCCGTCATTACCACGACAGCATCAACACTACCATCACCAGTTGAATGTTGGCTCTTTTGATGGTGTTTACAACAGGAAACGTTAATCACACTAACTTTCTAGTACTTCTTCAGCCTTCAGCAGACGAAATACTTGCTGAACCAAAGATACAATACTTCGATATTCCTGAAGTAGTAAACTCCTTAGCTACCAGAACACACACGTCCTTGTCAGGTAGGGCAGAGAGTGAAACGATAACTTATGGTGGCATGTAGACACAGGGATAAATAGACACGTCCTAAATAACTGCAGAGCGGACCTACTCCTGATGAACTGTTCTTCAAGCTTTAGATAACTAGTTTTTTATTACTCTTCTACATATTTTGTGAAAGTTTTTGGATAATTATCATTGCTTCCTTTATCTGTTGAAATTGAAGCCTCGCTCTGGACTTATTACAGTTGTACTACTTATTTTATTGGTTTTCGTAAATATTAGTGTGCTTAACGGCAAATCAGTAGTTCAACACTTGTTCTGGCAGACATAGGCGTTCTTGCATGCGCTCTTTGTTCTTTACATTCCCTTACACTCATACTCGATGTGCTTTTCAGTGTCTTTTTATAGTTGTAATCATTGTAAGAGTTCGTGAGGCTTGCAATTTCTGTAATACGTAGTCGCACACTGTGTGCGTTTAGTATTCGGCCACGTGTATGCTTACGTTGTCACTGGAGCCCCTATTGTGTTTATGTTCGTCTAAGTGCAGTATAACTTGTAGCTGTTGTTACAGATATCACACAGTCACAATTATTCCGTAATATTCAGTGTAAAATTTTCAATGACGACGATTTCGCCTTTTTGTAACAGAACATATATGTTTTCTCTTTCAGGGTATGGAGAAAGTTTAGCGCTGCATGAAATGTTAGACAGGCGCACATAGATTCCGTTGTGTAAAATATTACTGATTCGTGATTCATTTCAGGGCTGTGTTTTCAGAGCTATAAGAAGGGGAGTTAATGCATATAATAAATTATAGTCCTTATGCAGTGGTAAAAATAGTGTCCGTTCTCAATAAGCAAGTAAAAGTAAGACAGTTCCATTCAGCTACCAAGTGAAACAAAGTTTCACAGTATCATACGCCAATATCACTAGGACATAGCCATCACTGCAGGTTTCTGGTAACATATGTTCATGAACAAACTAATGATTTGTCACATACGACACTCCCATCCAGTCTGCAAAGCAAATGCAAGCCAACACATAGAGCAACCAATATATGGGCACAAGACCCAGTCTCCCCAGTTCAACCTAATCTATCTCATCCAACACACCTGCCCATTCTTCTCAGTCAACCTCCACCACCAAACACATTTACCTACTCTCTTAAACTGACCAAAGTTCTTAAATCCCAAAACCTTAATTCAAGAACGCCTAAAAATAAAGATATAACTTCCAAAGCCTTCAAATCATCCTGTGAAATGATTCACTCGGTATAAAATCCTCAGACCCCATCCTCCATATACAACTAATCCGCCAGCTCCTCACATTTGGAGCCCCTGATAATCTCATTCCCTTGCCTCCTCCTTATCCTAGACAACCACCCCTCCAGTGCCACTCACTAACACCTACTCCCCTTACTATTATGGTCGAGGGAGTTCATACAATACCTCTGCAGCCTCCAATAAAACGAGCACTAAAGACACACATGAAAAAACCCACCTGCCAGTCATTGCAAGTCACACCGTTTTGATAGAGAGTGCCTCAACTGCTACCCCCTCCCATACACGATACCTGTAATGAATCCCGTCTCACATATTTCCACAAGTGCAAACCCAAGCCCCCCCCCCCTCACCCCCAGACAAAACTGCACACGCTTTCTCTTTAGACCATTCGACAGTCCAGTCCACAAGAACACTTTCTACGAACACCTCCCACAGCTGAAGATATAGCCCACATCGTCACAATAGTCCTGCAAAGCACCCATCGCTACCAGTGTTCTCACAGTCTTCAGCAACTTCCTCCAAGTGCCCATCTATCTTCCATTTGTATGTAACAATCACATACTTCGTCTGCCAGGCACACTTCGTCTTCAACGACTTATTCTCCACAGCTTAAAATACCTCCCCCACATCCTACTCTTCCAGCCCCAACGTCGTGTGAACAGTCACCCCTCTCCGCAACCCATATGCCCTGTGGTTTTTCAACACTTTATAGAACATATAACGTCACTCACATCCTTCCCTCATACTTTCCATCCATTGAAGATTCCAGCTCTCGACTCTATTTAATCATAACTCCCATCCACAGGCTCAAACCAACATCTATTTTCAAAATTTTCCCAAACAAATACAAGTGCTTCACTCTACATCTCATTAATCGTATCCCAATCCTCATCAAAATTCATATCTCACAGTTGGCAAGAACCCTCACATTATCATCTGCATACGTTACAGAACAACCTACATCAGTTTATCTTACCAAACATTTGATTATCATCGTTTCCAATGTTTTTAAAGGAAAACTATAATCTGTGTCAGTCACTTTTATTTTCTCACTTGCGTTTCGAGGGCGTACGCTCCTCCTCTTGAGGTGAGTCAGCGGATTACTTTACACTTTTGTTTGGTCGCTATAGCGAGTTATTTGTTTTGAACGTCAGTTACTTTGCAACAATAATGTCTATAAGTCAGCTGTTTCGCTTTTGTCAGAGCGGTGAAGTAAGGTTACCGGGAGATAGTACCATCTCCTTATGGATGTCAGTGACATGGTAAGGAGGAGGAAACAATCTGAGAAAATTTGTTTAAAAATCTTATGCACGCCAACTAATGTGTGCCAGACTGTTTCATTGCAGGTACCAAGACCAAATGTTTTGTGGTAAAAGTGCAATGTGATCACCGTTGGAACATCATTGTGCTCCAACATTTTACTCGTTTGGAATGGATAAAATACTTCTGAAAGAGTAAAGACACTTTCGAATTTCTGTGGACAGATCTGACGAATGTTTTGTCACCGGCCAATGACTGTGTACGAGAGCCTTTCTCAAAGATAGAGACAGTTAAAAAATTATTTAGGTACGCAGTATCTTGCCAGGGTTTATAGTTTGCTAGTTCAGCAAACACATATACGCATTTGTGTATTTAAAATTCAGTAAAACAGTCTTGATCGCAACAGATATTTGTTGTACTTGATAGCCTGTGTCGGTCTATAACTTCGACCATCTTCAGGCCGTTAGCACCATGATGGCGTCAGGTGGCGGTGGACGCAGCAAAATACGCAAGAACACGGACGTGAGCTGCTGTATCCACCGTCACCAGACGTCATCATTGTGCTTACAACCTGAAGATAGTCTAAAATTACCGACCGCGGCCGACACCAATCGCTATTAAATCCCCAGTGAAAGAATGTTTTCTAAAATTTTAAATTTATGTATTTCCTTTTCAATTAAGATAAAACGGGCTTTCAGTTAAATGAAGCAAATGTATAACTTCCTAGTAAATCAAATACTTCTTATTTTCATTCACACCCTAATAAATCAGTTCGTCCCAATTGCCCTACGCCTTAAAAATGGAGAAGGGAATCTGTCAGCACAGTCACAAATAAATGAGATAGAGCGTTTATATGAAGCAAAATACGACTGTGTGAGCCTATGTCCGCCAAACAGACCCACACAGACAGACTCATTATTGCAGCCTGTATCAGGGGTAATCACTGACTTTAAATTATCACCACGAAAATGTCGAGCTGTGTCCATGAAATGTGCTTGTAGTCTTTCTCTAAAGACTCACACTTCGATGTCACACATTTTTCCCGACGACGTGTAACTCAGCGCAGACCTTGACTGTTGAAATTTGCTTTTTGTCTGTTCAAGAAACATACCAGATCCAAAATCACGTCATTGTCATTTTGGAAATGCGTGCCATACAGTGGTATCTTCAGATGGAGAAAGAATAATAAGAAGAAGTCACCGCACGTCGTGTCAGACAAATACGGGGTTAGGCAAAATCTGAATCCCAAAGAAGCAACGCGTGGTGTTGCAGAGGATAGCTTCATGTGGCACTTCGTCTTGGCACTCTTCTAGAAATTCATCAGGAGATTTCGCTAGTAATATGCTCCAGTTACGGTTTCCCTGCTACAAGCCTAATCTGTTAGCACCACACCAAGTTCTCGAAGTCATGATTAATATTCGTTGATTGCTTCTTACACATCAGCATTCAGGAAGGGGCTTAGGAAATCGACTTACAAGAAACGAAATTTGGAAGCCCAGATTAACCCAGTAACTCGAATGGTGGAGTCATGTGGAGCCCAAGGAATTTCGTTGTCTCTTTAGTTCGAATGTTTGTAAGATTGTGGTGCTGCAGGTCTCTGTACATTTTAGACAGTGCGCTCTGAGCTATTGAACTGAATGATTGCATTTACAGCAGGCAAGTTTGTGACCATAGAACAATTCTGCTTCCAGTTGAGGTCCAACTGACCCTATCATGCTCAGTATGGGATATTGTCTGTAAGTACAATATTTTCTGCTATCCGCGATTGAATGGCATTATTTTTTCGTAGTGAAATGAATGTAAGTGACCCTAAACTCGATGATGCCGCACTCAGTTCTTGTTCGAGGAGAGAGTGAGTTCAGCTGCAGCGATGGCTCAGATCTTGATTCAAGTTAGAAAAGTAAGCAAGGCAATTTGGTTTTGTTTACTTCCGGGTCAAGTAAATTAAAATTTAAATTTTTTGTTGTTGAGGTTCCTACTCTTTTAATCAGTTAATAATTTCTGAATTTCAATAACTTTGTGATGGTAAAACATACCAATTATTTGTACACAGTGTTTCCTTGAAACATTTATGTGACAAGAAAATGTATGTAGTTAATTGTAATACACTTTTTTATGGATGCTCGCCTTAAAACACTATTATCTGTTAAGATTAAATTATATATATATTCGGTATAGACCGAAGCAATAAATTAAAATTTGTACCAGCACCAGGACTCGAATTCATGTCTTTTACGCACTAGACAGATGCGCTCGCTGTTACGGCACACTGCCACAGCAGTTACCAGCACTGTACTGAATAAGCTACTACGTCTCTCTGCCCGAGACACTTCCCGTCTCATGCCTCAGTGCACTGCTATTCCCCTTCTAAACTCGCATCAGTATTTCTGAGGCTCTCTAATACTGGAACAGCACCTTAACAACGAGTGAGATGGGGTGAATCCTGTCTGCACCTCAAGCGTAGCTAATATATTAATAGTATGCAGTTGATGCTCCTAATAAGCAGGAAACCCGACTTCGAATCCCGGCTCTGGTAGAAATTTTAATCCGTTGCTACGGCCTACATCATCATCGTAGACAAAGATGTCTCAGGAACATCAGCTTCATATATTAAGATTAAATTAGTAATATGAGTTTGCGTTATTTTCATTCTCTTAATCTACATCTGTACTCCGCAAGCCACCTGACGGTGTAGGGCGGAGGGTACTTTGAATACCTTTATCGGTTCTCCCTTCTATTCCAGTCTCGTATTGTTCATGGAGAGAAAGATTGTCGGTATGCCTCTGTGTGGGCTCTAATCTCTCTGAGATTTTAACCTCATGGTCCCTTCGCGAGATATACGTAGGAGGGAGCAATATACTGCTTGACTCCTCGGTGAAGGTATGTTCTCTAAACTTCAAAAAAAGCCCGGACCACAGCTACTGAGCGTCTCTCCTGCAGAGTCTCCCACTGGAGTTTATCTATCATCTCCGTAACGCTTTCGCGATTACTAAATGATCCTGTAACGAAGCGCGCTGCTCTCCGTTGGATCTTCTCTATCTCTTCTATCAACCCTATCTGGTACGGATCCCACACGCGTGAGCAGTAATCAAGCAGTGGGAGAACAAGCGTACTGTAACCTACTTCCTTTGTTTTCGGACTGCATTTCCCTAGGATTCTTCCAATGAATCTCAGTCTGGCATCTGCTCTACCGACGATTAATTTTATATGGTCATTCCATTTTAAATCACTTCTAATGCCTACTCCCAGATAATTTATGGGATTAACTGCTTCCAGTTGCTGGCCTGCTACATTGTACCTAAGTGATAAAGGATCTTTCTTTCTATATATTCGCAGCACATTACACTTGTCTACATTGAGATTCAACTGCCATTTCCTGCACCATGCGTCAATTCGTTGCAGATCCTCCTACATTTCAGTACAATTTTCCATTGTTACAACCTCTCGATATACTACAGCATCATCCGCAAAAAGCCTCAGTGAACTTCCGATGTTATCCACAAGGTCATTTATGTATATCGTGAATAGCAACGGTCCTACGACACTCCCCTACGGCACACCTGAAATCACTCTTACTTCGGAAGACTTCTCTCCGTTGAGAATGACATGCTGCGTTCTGTTATCTAGGATATCTTCAATCCAGTCACACAGTTGGTCTGATAGTCATATGCTCTTACTTTGTTCATTAAACGACTGTGGGGAACTGTATCGAACTGTAATTTTGAAATAAAAAACGGGTCGTGATCACTTGATCATACTAGCAGTGAAACAAAAAGTTCATAACATTAAAAAAAGGTTGAGGTAGTGAGAGACCTGTTCCGAGTCTGTGTGTGTGGCCAGAGCGGCAGTGTGGCGACGAGAGTGCAGGTGGTTGCTTAGCTGTCGCAGCGGGTGGCTGAGCCCTGGACAACAGCCGCAGTGCAGCGACCCACTGGCCATTCGCATTCAAAGCTGGCCACCTACAGTACGACCCCGCGGCGTGCCCCCAAACTAGGCACGGCCGCAGCAGCCGCTTCCTCTCACTCATTTAACGGGCAGCTGTCCCAGTCATTTCTCGACGTCGTCGTTTATCTGTGTCTACGTGCATATGCTACGAGAGTTGGAACTTTAACAGTGGCAACTATTTATATACAGCTCCTACAAAACAGATACGTGTTTCAAAGTTTTACTGACCTTCAAAGTAGTCTCCAGCATTGTGTATAAATCGTTGCCAGCGATGTGGAAGTCGTAGGATACTCTTAGCAGCGCTAGTTGTGTTGACAGTTCGAGCGGTGCGGTCTATTGCCCGACGAATTTGTAGCAGTTCTGAAGCTAATTCCGTGAAGTGTTTCCATCAGTTCAGAAATCGATTTGAACATACGAGGGCTTAAGTCAGGGGAGTGCAGTACGTGGTATAGCACTCAGCAGCGCAATCAGTCAAACAAATCAGTAACAGCTTGCACCTCACGTACCTGAGCATTGTCCTGCAAAATGATGGTCAGGTCCTGCAGAAGGTGTCATCACTTCTGTCTCTATGGTGTTCATTTTTGGAACACAACCTACGACCAGCTTAGAGACAGAAATGTTGACACTTTCTGCAGGACATGACCATCATTATGCAGGACAATGCTCAAGCACATGCAGTGAAGGCTGTTACTCATTTGTTTGACTGATTGGGCTGCTAAGTGCTGTACCACCTACTGCACTCCCCTGACTTAAGCTCCCGTGAGTTCAATTCGATTTCTGAACTGAAGGAAACACTCCACTATACTTCAGGACTGCTAAAAATTCGTCGGGCAATAGACCGCGCCGCTCGAACCGTCAACACAACTGGCACTGCTAAGAGTATCCTACGACTTCCACATCGCTGGCAACGGGTTATACACAATGCTTCTGACTACTTTGAAGGTCAGTCAAACTTTGAAACTCGTATCTATTTTGTAGGAGCTGTAAATAAATGCCGGCCGCGGTGGCCGAGCGGTTCTAGGCACTCAGTCCGGAACCGGGCGAATGCTACGGTCGCAGGTTCGAATCCTGCCTCGGGCATGGATGTGTGTGATGTCCTTAGGTTAGTTAGGTTTAAGCAGCTCTAAGTTCTAGGGGACTGATGACCACAGAAGTTAAGTCCCATAGTGCTCAGAGCCATTTGACTTTTTTTGTAAATAAATAGTTGCTGCTATTAAAGTTCCAACCATCGCGTTTTATCAAAAGTATACGGAAACCCCCAAACAGTGCAGAATTAACCACTATACGCCACGAATGGCGGACTCGCCACTATTAAAGGAGGCAGGCCGCATTGTACTGTCAGTAGACAAACAGTAACAGTACAGTGGGTAGGAGAGGGCAGCACAGCGACTCGGAACGTGGTCTTGTCATTGGGTGTCACCTAATAGCAAATTAATCACGGGCATTTCAGTCCTTCTAATGCTGTCAGAGTCTAACGCTGGTCATGTGATTGTGAAGTGGAAACGCGTAGGGACTAAAACATGATCAGGCAGACCTCGAGTGCTGACGGACGAGGACCGATGACAGAAAACGCGTGATTTGAAGTGATGAATCACTCTGTACCCTGCGGCAATGCGAAGTAAATACACTCCTGGAAATGGAAAAAAGAACACATTGACACCGGTGTGTCAGACCAACCATACTTGCTCCGGACACTGCGAGAGGGCTGGACAAGCAATGATCACACGCACGGCACAGCGGACACACCAGGAACCGCGGTGTTGGCCGTCGAATGGCGCTAGCTGCGCAGCATTTGTGCACCTCCGCCGTCAGTGTCAGCCAGTTTGCCGTGGCATACGGAGCTCCATCGCAGTCTTTAACACTGGTAGCATGCCGCGACAGCGTGGACGTGAACCGTATGTGCAGTTGACGGACTTTGAGCGAGGGCGTATAGTGGGCATGCGGGAGGCCGGGTGGACGTACCGCCGACTTGCTCAACACGTGGGGCGTGAGGTTTCCACAGTACATCGATGTTGTCGCCAGTGGTCGGCGGAAGGTGCACGTGCCCGTCGACCTGGGACCGGACCGCAGCGACGCACGGATGCACGCCAAGACCGTAGGATCCTACGCAGTGCCGTAGGGGACCGCACCGCCACTTCCCAGCAAATCAGGGACACTGTTGCTCCTGGGGTATCGGCGAGGACCATTCGCAACCGTCTCCATGAAGCTGGGCTACGGTCCCGCACACCGTTAGGCCGTCTTCCGCTCACGCCCCAACATCGTGCAGCCCGCCTCCAGTGGTGTCGCGACAGGCGTGAATGGAGGGACGAATGGAGACATGTCGTCTTCAGCGATGAGAGTCGCTTCTGCCTTGGTGCCAATGATGGTCGTATGCGTGTTTGGCGCCGTGCAGGTGAGCGCTACAATCAGGACTGCATACGACCGAGGCACACAGGGCCAACACCCGGCATCATGGTATGGGGAGCGATCTCCTACACTGGCCGTACACTTCTGGTGATCGTCGAGGGGACACTGAATAGTGCACGGTACATCCAAACCGTCATCGAACCCATCGTTCTACCATTCCTAGACCGGCAAGGGAACTTGCTGTTCCAACAGGACAATGCACGTCCGCATGTATCCCGTGCCACCCAACGTGCTCTAGAAGGTGTAAGTCAACTACCCTGGCCAGCAAGATCTCCGGATCTGTCCCCCATTGAGCATGTTTGGGACTGGATGAAGCGTCGTCTCACGCGGTCTGCACGTCCAGCACGAACGCTGGTCCAACTGAGGCGCCAGGTGGAAATGGCATGGCAAGCCGTTCCACAGGACTACATCCAGCATCTCTAAGATCGTCTCCATGGGAGAATAGCAGCCTGCATTGCTGCGAAAGGTGGATATACACTGTACTAGTGCCGACATTGTACATGCTCTGTTGCCTGTGTCTATGTGCCTGTGGTTCTGTCAGTGTGATCATGTGATGTATCTGACCCCAGGAATGTGTCAATAAAGTTTCCCCTTCCTGGGACAATGAATTCACGGTGTTCTTATTTCAATTTCCAGGAGTGTATTTGGGTTTGGCGAATCCCTGGAGAGTTTTACCCGCCACCACGTGTAGCACAAACAATAAAGGACGAAAGAGGTGATGCCGTGTTAGGGTATTGTTGTCTTTTCTTCGTGACTGGAGTGTGAGCCTCTTATTGAGCTTAAGAAAATGCTGTAAGTGGAAGGATATTAACACATTTTCCAACACTGTATACTGCATATAGCAGAAGTACATTTCGAAGACGATGATAATTTGTATTACCGTTACAATGCCGCCTTTTGTAAAACAACGTTCACAAGGCAACGGCTTGTAAAGTGGCATACCCAGACTCCCGAGCTGAACTCAGTGCAGCATCTTTAAGGAGACACTGTATGTCCTACGCCGGCAATGTTAAATTATCGACTTTTGCGTCCCATTATCTTGGAACCTTTTTAAGACACCAACTTACAATTTTCTATAATTATTGAATGCACCTTTCTAGATACACTGAACTAGAATTATTACTAAAATAGTATTGTCAGGCAAGTTTTCTTTTTTTCCCAACACTCAGTTTTTTGACAGAATTCTGTAAATAAATGAACATAAAAACTAAACAACTCAGGATATTTTAATTAGTCGAGTTCCATATGTGTTGAATCTCACACTTGGCATACGCTGAAAATTTCATGTCTCATCCATCAATACTTCTTTAGAAAACGGGTCATTTATTGCAAAAAATGTAGTTCAGAGATACTGAGGTTTAAAACTTTTTTATTGCAAATTCTTATACAGACTTACATTTCTGCGTCTTTTATGCACTAGAATTGCGATAGTCTGTGTCTTCTTCAGTGTCACAACAGCGCAGTACTTGTCTCCTCCTTTTCTTTCTTTCTTCTTTTGTCATTTACTGAGCAGTTAACTCTGCTTCACGTACACGCAGCTCATCCAGTTCCCGCAGTCCTTTAGCTGTGTTCTGTCCAAATCTTACCCCTCACTTCTCCAGAACCTTAAGTCTTTCATAGTTCCCACCATTAAAATTTATTACAGCATCAGACACTGCTAGCTTTAGAGTCATAACGCCAACAAATACATTTTTAGTCACACGGCACCACACAACATTATTGAAGGACTTATTCGCATTCTGGGTCATCCCATGTAAATACTTCTTTAGTAGCTCAGGATTTGCCAAATCTCTGTAAATAGGTTTGATTGCCTCCATTATTGCCAAAAGAAGAGAATGTTTACGTGTCAATTCATGCAGAGTGCCAGGAAATTCAACTTGCCTATATTTACACATAGTGTCTGGTGGAGATGGACACAAAGCATGATATGGCTTTTCATTGGTTGTATTTTCTAGTACTTCAGAAGAAAATGCAGGTCTCACATATCTGTTACCCGTAAATTTGCATTTCTTGAAGTTACTTTTACGCTTAGTCATTTTATTTACGTATAAAAAGCAATAGAAGTTAGCTTACTACAAAATTAACCGATAATCACATTACTTTCAACGAAAACTAGTATCAGAAACAAAGGACTGATTTGTTCATTCGTAATGCCAACTTCAGAGACGTAGCAGCAGGCACAAAACAAAGCAATTCACAGCCATCAAGATTGTCTACTTCCCAAGATATGACTGTTCAACTGTGCCAGTATATGCGTAACCGCGAAATTTGACAGTCACACGTCAACATTCGAAATACTATTTGAAGGTCTCACAATTGTCTGATTTTACTGTATTATATACCAAAACGTTCAGGAAAGTCCAAAGGACATTATGGAGTAGAAAACAGAAAATGTGAAATTTCAACGAATTTCACGTACAATGTCCCCCGTAAGTTACAACATAGCCCTGGGCTCAAACATCACCGCTTCTTCTGATTTCGACTCCTAAGGAAGAATAGGATGCCATTCCTTTACAGTCATTCAGAGATCTCATTGAAAGTGTTCCCAGCAGAGTTCAAGCCGCCATAAGACGAAGAATGGACGCACACCATATTAATGTCTCGATACTTTCATTCAGATAGTGTCCTGTGAAATGCATGACCAAGGTACTTTCTATTGCGTCACGCATTAAGTGTTCTTCCCATTCCATTTAGAGTACGCACGCAGTAAGAATGACTGTTTAAGTGCCACTGCGCGTGCTGTAGTATGTATATTCTTGTCTTCACAGTCCCTATGGTAGCAATATGTAAGGAGGCTGTACTTTACTCCTAGATTCTACAATCAGTACCGTTCCTGAAAGTTTTGTAACCAGGCTTTTGTCAGATAACTGCCATCTATATTCAAATGTCTGCCAATTCAGGTTTCTCATCATTTCCGTGACCTTACGCCCCCTCCCCCCCCCCCCGCCCCCCCAGTTAGTCAAACAAACCTTTGAATATTAGTGCGGCCCTTCTTTCACTAGGCCTTTCTAGTGTAGTTCCTATACACTTGAACGTCAAATTCTCCCGTAACCCTTTCTTCTTATCATTCTCCTACAACTGCATTCCAATCCTCCATGACTATTAGAATTTAATCTCCATTTATGAACTGAAATACCCATTCAGTATCCTCATATTGTAGTGCAGTCGCTGCAATGAAAATCATCTATTCAATAATAAAGAAAATATTACTACAAGGAAGTTTCCCATGTTAGAAGAACAATGTGCACCCTTATGATGTCTTTCTTTACAAAATTAATTTTCAGTGGTAATTAAATTATGGAAGTTATGATAGTATTCATAATATGGAAGATGCAATTGTAGAATAATTATTGATGATATTTTATCGTAAATAAAATCAGCCATGTGGTATTCATTTATGACAGATGAGTCTACTGACATCACTGGAACAGAAACTCTAATTGAATATGTAAAAATAGTAGAGAAGAGGAAAATGTACATGCACTACTTAACACTGTGTCTGAGAGCAGTATGTACTTTGAGAGATATAGATTCACATGTTGTAGGAATTTTGGATAGGAATGGCATTGATAATAACAAATGCTCCTCATTTGCAGCTCATACAACTTCGATCTGGAGTAGCAACTCTTCTTAAAAACAGTTACCATTATACATTCGCTTTTCATTACGTGGGCCATTGGTTAGCTCTAGCACTCAGTCAAGAAGCTGAATACTGTTGAGAGCTTGCAAAGTTTCAAGACCTTCTAAACAAAATTTATAGCTACTTTGAGCAGTCATCCAGTAATTCCAAAGCATTAAAAGACATGCGAGATATACTTAATGAGCCAAGGAAAAAAACCTGTTAAAACTTTTGCCATTCACTGGTCCCACTGGGAGGGGCCATAAATTCACAATAAGTAAACTGCAGTTCTTTGATATCTGTGCTAGGAAAAGATAAAAGACCAGTAACTGCTGCCTCACTAAAAATGTAAAGTATCTAAAAATTTTGGCAGTGTTGTCTTTTATGACAGATGTCATGTTTCTTGTTACCAAATTGTGTCTGACTTTTCAAAAGTCAAATTTAGATTCCGAGTTTAGACAAATTTGCAAGAACTCATACTCACAAGTGCTCGAGGACAAGATGTTGAATAGTAGATGAAATGGGATGAATTTCAAAGAGCTTGTGGAGCATATTTATGTTGATAAAACAAGTGAAAATTCCATCAAATGGATTTAAGTATAGAGTATGCCACCAGTATTCTCCTGCACAAATTTGACTGTGAGTGAGAGTGTAGTTGCATGAACAATATAAAAACAGGAATCATCTTTCTCTGAAAACAGTTTGTAAACCTCTGATTATTAATACTGAAGGATATCCTGCAGGTGACTTTGATTTTGAAATGTTGTTCAGTGCATGGGGTATGCATAAAAACTGATGAATTGTAATACGATACAATATAATGTAACACAAAATATGCAAATTAAATCTGACAGTTTAGTGTAGTAAAGATATGATATGGAATGTGTGAATCTATATATGTAAAAGTTAATGTAAAAAAATAATGACATTTCATTTAGCAGATTATTTTTAGCTTCTATTGAATATACACATATTTGACTTGTAAACTCTCATTATATTATAATTTATAAAATTTCAGGTAGCAGAATTTTGCACAGAGTTTTCAAATTTTGTACTAATGTAAATTTTCATTTGTGCTCTTTTGCGAAATATTTTAATTTCCAGCTTAAACCAAGGTTTGAAGAGATGTTTGAAGTAAAGTTGTAGGGCCTTGTAATTGTATCGATCATTATTGCAATTATGTAGCTGATCCTCAGGCAGTTCCATTCCTATTGAGAGTGGTGACTCCTTTTCACTTCTGCTATTGTCAGTGTGTGTAATTTGAGTGCTAAAATAGAATTAATGGCATTTGTAGAGTGAAATGGATGTTGTAACAAATGGTTTCTGGAGAGTTTTAGATGTCATAGGACGGGTGAAACCCCACCGCTGACTTTTGCTTATTGGGGCCCTATTTGGAGGCATAAGTGTTTGGAACCGTAGGAAGCAAGGAACATCATCTTTAACTACTTGATAAATTTATTGCTTGATCTGAAGTGGGTGAATTTATACTGTGGCAATGATTGTGTGCATTGTTGACAAAAAATGAAAACAAATTTATATTATGGCATAAAAAAGCTCTTTACCCCAAAAATAGATTTTCTAGAAACCAACTGAAAAGACTAGAAAACCCATTCGTATTGTTAGTTTAAGTAACGAAAGAATTTGCAGGATTTAACTAAAAAAGAGTTCTAGGACGAATTGTTTCATTAAAGTACTATGAATAAATTTTAATGTGCAATCACATTTCTAGTAGAAATCATTACTTAAAAGAATTACATTTGCAACTGAAAGGAAATTATAAATTAACAAATGGGATTACTGAGCAGTATTTGATGTACAGAAAGTTATCCATGAAGTGACATCTGTAAGAAATTGCACCGCTGGTTTCTTCCCAAAATTTAAATGACAAAAGAATGATTATATGCAAGGAGAGGAATTTTCTCCTCTGTAACTGACAGAACAACAAAAATTTAAGTAGGCAGTTCATTAATTTGGTAATAACCAACAGAAGACATTTTCTATAGATTATGAACCTATGAATGGAAAAGTATTGCAGTTTTCACCTTTTTTAAAGTTATCAGTAAATACAAAACGCAATTAATAGCTTAAGTAATATATACATAAATTATATGTATATAGTCATCGATCTGAAACTTTTTACTTCATTAGATTATCTATAGGAATCATTGATTCTTTTGTGTATGGCAAGCCAATTAAAAAAATATTATAACCCATAACATAGCTTGCTTGTGGCATCAATAAGTGTATATGTCGCCTACATGACTGAACTCATGAAGCATTTCAAATGTAATTGAAAGATAGTGAAACCATGGGGTACGCAAATGCTGGACATCCACACCTCATCACAGAATGTGAAGGTCAGAGGCTTGCCCACTCTGTAAAGTAGGAGACGCAGCGATGTGCAGCAGATTGGTTGATTGGTTGGTTTGGGAAGTAAATAGATCAAACTACAGAGTCATCAGTCCCTAGCAGATCTGACCACAGTGTGCAATGCTGGTTTAGGCATACGTAATTCCAAGCAGACAGCAATGTACTCAGATGTTGTCCCAACGACACAGTAAAATACTATTGAAAGGGGCACAGGATTGTCGAGACTGGTCCATGGGTCAATGGAAATGTGTCGTTTGGACGGATGAATCCTTCTGTTATGCCAGGTCTGTAGTCATGTCCCGATATGCTATCTCGCAGGCAGATGGAAGTTCTAAACATGCACCACACCATGGACGCAGGCAGATAGGAACAGTATTAGGTTATGGAGGAGACTCATCTGCATTTCTATGGTACCTGTGATAGTAAGACCATGACAGCGAGGACTATGTCAACATTAACTGTAGACCTCCTGTATCCATTCATGCTCGATGTTTACCACAATGGCGATGGCATATTCTGGCTGGATAAGTGGATAATTGTCCATATCAAAAAGCCAGAGTCGAGCTACAACAGTTTGAGTTGTTTTAATAGTGAACCACGAACCACTTGTTTGTAACTGATAGGAATGGCATAACCAGTGTATAGATATCTGTAGCTACACGCCTCTGGAAAATTACCAAGGATTTCTGACATACAGGTGTTAGATGAAACGATCTGCCATACTTTTTATGTCGCAAGTTGAACCAGAGTGTTGCTTATAGCCGCACTAAGTATGAAATATAAGTGAATCTAAAACTGTCGTCAACTCTAACAGCAATTTGAAGACAATGGGGCGATATTTTTCATGCGACTTGTGGACATTAGGTATCCTTGCATTCCTTATAGATTAGGGCAACTACCATTTAACTAACGTCGAATTCATAACGTGAGGAGATAAAATTGTATCTGATACGTAACCACCGTTAAACTTATAGATCATAAATAGTTGTTTTACAAATAAAGCGGACGTGATTATGTTTTAAATGATTCAGTTTTTTGTTTTAAGCTTGTATATCAATATCTGCCATGCTCCCTCTCTACTGCCCCTGTACGCGCGTACTACCGTCTAGTTCATCAGCACTCTTACACATGCTTGTTCGTCGATTAAACTGGTGAAATTCATACTTGGCAGCTTTTCTATAATATGTTCGCACTTTAACGTACCGCTGTAGAAAGAATCAAACATTGAAACGCAGAAGCAAGCTAGACAGTTAAAACCGTAACCGAAAAGTTCGAGTTTGAGTCATTACTAAAAAAGGTAAATGGACATTTACTTGACAGCTGTGTGACAGGTGGCATCATCTTACTAAAACTATAAATCCTGGACACCCATTTTATTCCGCCACAAACTGATAAATCATGTCTCGTTAACGAGCTCCATTCCCGTACTTGTTCATGTACTGCTCCTACATCACAGTCTTCACGAAACTGTCACTCTCTGCCACGTCTTTCATTTTACGTGGATGACTCTACGTTTTTCTTATGCGTCACTCTGCAAACTCATCTACGTGGAAAGGTGCATCGTCATTGAATATTAGTTTGGTGCAGATGCCTAACTGCTCGTTACATCATAAACCGATCAACAAACTGCCTCTGCTTCCACTGTCACACTGAACGTTTACGTGTCCAAGTATATGTCATTATCATAATACGTCTCATGATGCCTAAGACGAACCAAACTGCTGAAAGGTTAAATTAATTGATATCCGTGCATCAAAGCTTCTAGCAACCAATTAATTCATTGTAATTCTACATACGTAGATACTCCAGAAGCCAGTGAAAATACCGAAGATTACTTTTCTGCGAATGGTCGGTTATAGCTAGTTTGTACCCAGCAAATGACAAATTGACCCTGTTCAGATGCATTAACATATGCCAAAATTTAATTTGCTAAGCATCTCAAGCATGTGGGAGCATTTGAGAAAAATAACGATAATGCATCTGCTAATACGTACGGTATTCTGTATTCTGAGCGCAAATGGGTGGTTACAAGAAGGAATAAAAAATACGAAGGAAAAGAGATTGAAATTGTTCCATTGGCTGTCTCTAAGCATCACAATCGTTCGAAAGTGTGAATCTGCTATTGCAGGAAGATGAAAACACGGATATTTATCACTTCTGTTACATAAGAAACCTATCGAGGCTAGCACGCAGTAGGATTACGCCTCATCAACGTTCAACCGAAATACGTGAACGCTGTTTGTGCTATTTGCTTTCTAGAGAGAAACTGGCTGGATATTTAATTGATTGTTCGCAGTTAAAACTGCTCAAAGCCCAACAGATGGAAACAGTAACAAAACCTGACAAGCCTAGAAATTAAAGCTACCATTTGTCACGTATGCAGATACCGAATGCTTGCTACAATCGAGTGTTACTGACGAAATTCATGTGCGTACGCCATTTGTATGTGCACGGTCGTTGCACTAAGAAATGTTTGGACTGTCAGCGGTACCAAAATGCTGAACGTATGGAATGCTTTAGCAAAGAGCTATATCTGATTGCTGGGCGCATAAAAAGTTACTCGTTGCAAAACAAGCAGATGAAATTAGGCTCAAAGACGAAGTAGTGTTTCGAGCAGCAGAAATTCGTCACTTCTGCGAGGAAGACAGAGATCATTGTCAATTTACTGACAGATTTCGAGGAACTCCACCTGCTAGCTGTAATTTCATTTATAGACCTAACTTCACAATGTCAGTTGTATTTCACAACTGAACTAATTACGATGGTTATTTTATAATTATGAATCTGTGAAAACAGACAGGAGATATTGAGCACAAACCGGTGAAAATAAATTCAGGTCACACTACCGTGATTGTGACGAACATAGAAAACTACAAGGCGTTTAATAAAACTCTTTGCAACATAAAACTTCGGTTTATACTAGATTACATGAAATTTTTGGATTTCTCTCATTAAAAATGTGCGTCGTATTTGAAAATGATGAGCTTAAAATAACAAGAAAGTGTTTCCCAGCATTGAACAGTTTAATTTGATTACTAAGACAGGTGCGTCTTCATATGAGTATGTAACTGACAAATCCATTTTGTATGATGAAAGTTGCTGTCAATTGAATCATTGAAAAACTTGCTGCCCAGAGAAACAACTATGAAAGAATCCGAAGATAGTGGAGCGTGTACGGTTTGTTGTTTATTTGAATACAAAATTACTGCCACTTGTATTTGGAAACCGATGACGTGCTATTGGCCAATGTCTGAAAATTAATGTGCACTCTGCCTCAAAATCGAGCCGAATATGTGACGTCACTTGCTTTAGCGTGAGAAGTTTTGCTGAAACTTCCTACTGTAAACTTGTAGCTTACAGTCGATATATTCTATTTAAAATTTGTTGAGCGTGGCTTCAGAGGTGGTATTGTTCACTTCTCACATAGACATACTGTTTCAAACAGTCGGTTCACTTGGAGCTTTCAAGAAAATTAACGATGAAAACATGGCTCTAAGCACTATGAAGCTTTCTGAGGTCATCGGTC
Source organism: Schistocerca cancellata (assembly GCF_023864275.1). Taxonomy (NCBI): domain Eukaryota; kingdom Metazoa; phylum Arthropoda; class Insecta; order Orthoptera; family Acrididae; genus Schistocerca; species Schistocerca cancellata. Next base: position 600,065,623 of record NC_064628.1, on the reverse strand, counting down.
CCCTAGACTTAGAACTACTTAAACCTAACTAACCTAAAGACATCACACACATTTATGCCCGCAGCAGAATTCGAACCTGCGATGGTAGCAGCAGCACGGTTCCGGACTAAAGCGCCTAGAACCGCTCGGCCAAAGCGGCCGGCATTGAAGTTAAAGGATATTGTCAGTATTACGATTCTCATATATGAGCATTACAAACTGTAGGTAATAAAATCTGTTAATGTTTTAAGTAGTCATTATTACCCGTTTGGGATGGAGTATCGCTGCATAGGCTTCAATGTACAGTGTCCTGCGAAGGGCAGATGCATTCCTGACGTCTACAAGTCCCCTCTTCGTGGTTTTTCGAACAGTTACACGTACTTCCTGTTTCTGTTGTACCAGCAGCTGCCTTACTTCTCACGGAAACCTGTGCTGTCACTTAGACAGTTACGACTACTAGAAGGCTCTCCCAAGTCGCGTTATACTTCGGAATTTTCGCTCTTGTTTGCTTATTTACAAGTCGAAAATAATGTTCAGTATCAAACCTGTAGCCGCGCGTATTGGCCGCGCGGTTTAAGGCGCCATGTCACGGATTGCGCGGCCCCTTGCGCCAGAGGTTCGAGTCCTCCCTCGGGCATGGGTCTGTGTTGTTCTTAGCGTTACTTAGTTTAAGTAGTGTGTACGTCTAGGGACAGATGACTTCTGCAGTTTGGTCTCTTACACACACACACACACACACACACACACACACACATCAAACCTATATAAGAGGGCTAATCGGAAAGTAAGGAACGGTAGGTCGCGAAATGGAAACCAAAGGAAAATCAAAACTCTTTTATTTGCAACAGTTAGCTACAACTTCAAGCTAATTATCTCCATAGTCGCCGATCCGACTTAGACGTTTCTCGTAGCGTTGTACCAACTTTCCAATACCCTCGTTATAGAAGGCAGCCGCCAGTGCTTTCCGCCAATTCTCTACGCTGGCCTACAGCTCGTTGTCTGTGCCAAAATGTTGTCTTCATAGCCAGCGGTTCATGTGAGCAGAGCTGAAACTCAGAGGGAGACAATTACGGGCTGTATTATGGGCAGTCTAACATTTCCAATTGAAAACGATGCAGGACCATCTTCATTGCCCATGCAGAATCCAGCTGAGAATTGTCTTGAAGAAGAAAACGCACGACTGTCATATAATGTTGGCTGCATACATCAGGCGAAATTTCTCATCCGGCCCTCGTACTTGGCAGGAGACACTATTGTCTTAGGTAACTTTATGTGCTCCCTGTGTGCTCAGAACTAAAATGAACGACGTAACGGGATCGACGAGCATACTAGAGACACTGCCCAACACACCTGTGCAAAACTTCATCGGATTTTCACTGTGGTTTCAATTTCGCCACCGATCGTTCCTTACTTTCCGAATAACCCTCGTTCTTCGCTGCTAAATATTTATTGCCTGACAAAAAAATAATAATAAAAAAAATGAAGCACCCAGAAATGAAACTTCTTGGATTGAGAGGCTATGTCATGATATTTCAGCGGTTACAAAGTCGAGTCACATTTCAAATACGGCTGGTCCTGGTGGAGGTTCGAGTCCTCCCTCGGGCATGGGTGTGTGTGTTTGTCCTTAGGATAATTTAGGTTAAGTAGTGTGTAAGCTTAGGGACTGATGACCTTAGCAGTTGAGTCCCATAAGATTTCACACACATTTTGAACACATTTCAAATAATTTAGTAATAGGAGCCCGTTCGTAAGTACGATGTTGTATCCCCTCTGGCCTAGGTGCATGCTCTAATTGGGCTGAGAAGGGTGCTTTAAAGCCGTTGTGTCCTCTCCTGACCCCAAAAATGTTCTTAACTGGTCACTGATGTACGGCACAATTGCACTGAGACGGAGTTGACGTCCCCGCTGGTCACACACATGTTCTGTTTGGGACAGATAAGGGGGATCTAGCTGACCACGGGACACTTCAGCATCACGCAGGCAGTTCATAGAGACACGTGATATGTGTTGACGAGCATTGTCATCTTGAGAAATACACCACGATACTGTCACATGAAAGGTAACACATGAGGACGCAGGATATCCGTGGCATGCCGTTGTGCCGTCAGATTTTCCCCAGTCGCTAACAGCCGTGACCTGAAGTCATACACAATGGCTCTAAACATCATGATACAAGAGTAACACCGCTGTACCTCTTCAAAACGTTGGAATAATGGGATATCACTCCAGGTCGCCTCCATATTCGCCGACGATGGCCATACTGTTCAAAATGTGTGTGAATTCCTAAGGGATAAAACTGCTGAGGTCGTTGGTCCCTAGTCTCACACACTACTTAAATTAACTTAAACTAACTTATGCTAAGAACAACACACACACCCATACCCGAGGGAGGACTCGAACCTCCGGCGGGAGTGGCCGAGCAATCCGTGACATAGCGCCTCAAACCGCGAGGCCATTCCGAGCGGCGATGGCCATCCGGGGTAGTGCATAAATGGTGTTCATTGCTGAACACAATGTGACGCCATTCAGCAGCAGGCCATTCTTCTCGGTGACGGGACCACTCCAAGCGCACCCGTTTCTTTTGTGGTATTACCGGCAGCCCACGCATAGGGCGGTAATTTCGCAGTCTAGCTGCTGCTTGTCTCCCACGAATGGTGCGGGATGACACAGGATGATCTAGAGAATACATTACGTGAGTGATACATGCAGATGCGAGGGGGTTACGATGTATCGGTGCACTATACGCCAACCCTCCCTCATCGCCGTCAGATGTGGTCAAGGTTCCCATGCAGTCCAACATGTGGCCCCTGTCACATCCAAATGGCCCACAAATCTTGATGTTGCAGGATTCGAACAGTCGGCCAAGTGGACCACCACGAGTATGAGTCAGATTCATGTGCTTCTCAATGATCACTCAATATTTGATACTTTTCACAGGCCTTATATACCTTACCACGCAACACTGAACACGAACACTAACGCACTCTGCTGACCTATCGAGCGATGTGGCGCTGTGGTTGGCACACTGGACTCGCATTCGGGATGACGGTGGTTCAAACCCGCGTCCTGATTTACAATTTCCGTGATTTCCCTAAATCACTCCAGGCAAATCCCGGATAGTTCCTTTGAAAAGGTACGGCCGACTTCCTTCCTGTAGTTGTTGTTGTGGTCTTCAGTCCAGAGACTGGTTTGATGTAGCTCTTCATGCTACTCTATCCTGTGTAAGCTTCTTCATCTCCCAGTTCCTACTGCAACCTATATCCTTCTCAATCTGTTTAGTGTATTCATCTTTTGGTCTCCCTCTACGATTTTTACACTCCACGCTACCCTCCAATACTAAATTGGTGATCCCTTGATGCCTCAGAATATGTCCTACCAGCTGATCCCTTCTTTTACTCAAGTTGTGTCACAAATTTCTCTTCTCTCAGTTCTATTCAATACCTCCTCATTAGTTATGTGATCTATCCATCTAACCTTCAGCATTCTTCTGTAGCACCACATTTCAAAAACTTCTATTCACTTTTTGTCCAAACCATTTATCGTCCACGTTTCACTTCCATACATGGCTACACTCCATACAAATACTTTCAGAAACGACTGCCTGACACTTAAATCTATACTCGATGTTACCAAATTTCTCTTCTTCAGAAACGCTTTCCTTGCCATTGCCAGTCTACCTTTTTTATCCTCTCTACTTCGACCATCATCAGTTATTTTGCTCCCCAAATAGCAAAACTCCTTTACTACTTTAAGTGTCTCATTTCCTAATCTAATACCCTCAACATCACCCGACCTAATTCGACTACATTCCATTATGCTTGTTTTGCTTTTGTTGATGTTCATCTTATATCCTCCTTTCAAGACACTGTCCATTCTGTTCAACTGCTCTTCCAGATCCTTTGCTGTCTCTGACAGAATTACAATGTCATCGGCAAACCTTAAAGTTTCTATTTCTTCTCCGTGGATTTTAATTCCTACTCCGAATTTTTCTTTTGTTTCCTTTACTGCTTGCTCAATACACAGACTGAATAACATCGGGTATAGGTTACAACCCTGTCTCACTCCCTTCCCAACCAATGCTTCCCTTTTAGGCCTCTCGACTCTTATAACTGCCATCTGGTTTCTGTACAAATTTTAAATAGCCTTTCGCTCCCTGTATTTCACCCCTGCCGCCTTCAGAATTTGAAAGAGAGTATTCCAGTCAACACTGTGAAAAGTTTTGTCTAAGTCTACAAATGCTATCCATCCCGATCGGACCATGGACCGCGCTGATCGGTCCCTTTCCCCAAATCAACCAACTCTGGTGACTCAGCCTGTCGCAGAGAATTGCAACTGTAATCATTTGCATACCCACCGATGGTGTGTGGGGTGTAAGAAGTTACATTTGACGTCCGACCATGTCTTCTGGTTGTTTCACTTGTGAGGCAGTGCATTTACAAGCTGACAGTTCCACTGTCAAGACACTGAGACGTGTACGAAGCTGACGTGATTAAACATTATGGTGAATTAACGTACAATTGGTGACCGAAAAACGTGACTAACTTTAATGTGCGAAGACAATGTTTAATATGACGTCATTTGAGTTTCCAATAATGCGCTAATGTATCGCAGAAAACTTCACAAAATCCGTTTCGTTGCTTGCACGAGATAGTTGCAATTTATGCAACATGTTAAAACTATGCCAAGTTGTGTGGTATCGACGTAAAGGCGTACCGAACGTGTTAATCTGATGTGACAGATGAAAGAGTCGCTGATGTGGATGCGGATATGGTACCTGCGGGTGCGGTGCGGATACGGATCACATTTCTCACAACCACGCGCGCCTCTACCGCCACTGAAGTAATCATATGAAACAATAGGTGCAATAATTACTGCTACATACTACACTGTAGCAGACTGTAAGTAATCTTACACGTAAGTAATCTTACACATGAAATTGCAACGAGAGAATTACAATGCATTTGGGTTTCCGTAATAAATTTGTACAGTCGTTTGAAATACTATAGCCACTTATTGCAAGAAGCATTTCAGAACTTGTAGTGAGTTATTCACTGTTCATCAAGTCTGTCAGCAGCACATCCGTTTTATCCCGGTACTCGCACAGTGCTGTCGGTGATAACTGTATGCTGTGCAGACGTTTCTTAAAACGTCCGCGGTAAAACCTCGGTCTATTTATTCAGATATAGAACATTTTGTCTTTATACCAGCGCCTTATTGAGATACTTGGGTGTATCTGGTCACAAAGCCCGCTCGTTTTTTGTGACGTTGATAGATTCTTCCTGTCAGTCGTTGGGTATGAGCTCTGATGCTGGTACCTTGTACTGGTTTGTTTCTTCCGTGTGTTTTGCCACCTCGGTGTTTACGTCCGTTAATCCATTTCCTCTCATTCTTTCGTCCATATAATGATGGCCTTACTGTTTTGTTGCCTTAAATCTTGTGTCACCTCCATCACTTGGTAAATAATGGGGTGATTATTTAATTACTGATGGTGATATATGGTGGCTGTTAGCACCAGACTATCGCATTCGATGATAATTTTATGCTCTTGTTTTCGTTATGCAGCATTTAATCTTCCCGTATGACTATGATTTCGGCTGTGATACTACGAGCCAGTTAACGCACTTTGAGCATTTTATAGACATTTGTAGCAGCGTCTAGGAATGCGTACCCTGCTCTCTCGGCTCTCTTTGACATTGCTGTCCACGAAAAGGTTCCTAGCACCATCATGATTCTGATGTATACAGAGAAGTTGCAACGCTAGGAAAATGTAGCAGAGAAATGACGCTTGATGCAGGGATCGGCAGTTGACCCTCCAGAAAAATCTGTTGACGCTTGATTACACCTTTGTCGAAATATCACTGTAGACAGACAATTCTACTAAACTTCTTGGAGTATGCGCACGGAGCGGTTTAAAGAGAAAAGACAGACGCCATAAGAACGGCACTGCCGACCAAGGCGTAATTTAATATTAAAATTACGTGAGCGTATCAGCATATAGCTTCCTTCTAAATTTTGTTGTAGTCTTCATTCGGAAGTCTGGTTTGGTGTATCTCTCCGCGCTTGTGTACCTGGTGCAACCTACGCCCAACTGCATCTGCTTACTACAGTCATGCTTTGGTCTCCCTCTATAATTTTTATTCTCCCCACTTCGTTGCGTTACCATGCTCTACGATTTCTTGTTGCTCATGACCTTTCATGCCTTCAGTTACTCAAGATTTGCAATGTCTTCCTTTTCTCCGGATATCGATTCAGCCCCTCTTCAATGATTATCCAATCTATCCACGTAGCCTTCAGTATCCTTCTGTAATGCCACAACGCAAAACCTTCTATTCACTAATCACCACTTTTCGTTTTTGTACAAGGCTGCACTACAAAAAAAATTATCCAGAAAAGACTTCCTAACTCTTAAATTTAATTAAGGCTGAACAACAAACAAACTACGAGTAAATTTATATTGATATTGCTAAATTTCTCTTTCTCGGAAATGCATTCCGTATTATTGTCAGTCCGCATTTCATGTCCTCTCTACTTAGGCCAGCGTCAGTTATTTTGCTGCCCAACTAGCAAAACTTAGCCATCGTTTAGTGTTTTGTTTCCTTAATTTATTCCCTCGGCTTCGCCTGATTCTAACAGAATAAATTCCATTACCCTTGTTTTAGCTCTGCTGATACTCTATAACTTCTTTTGAAGATACTATCCATTCTGTTCAAGTGATCTTCCAAGTCTTTTGCTATCTCTAACAGAATTATAATGTCACTGGTAAACCTCAAGGTTCTAATTTATGTTCCATGCTCTTTAATTTTCTTTTTCAAAATTTCTCCCTAGTTTCCTTTACTGATGGCTCAGTACTCAGACTGAATAGCGTTGGGGATGGGCATCAACATTTTCTAGCTTCTTTCTCGACTACTACTTTGGTTTCATGTCCTTCGACTCCATGCAGTCTGGTTCCTTAAAAGATGAGGATAAGCTTCTGCTCCTTGTATCTTATCATTTAGCTTACGAAAAGACTAGAAAGATAAAGTTAGAGAGATTCGTGCTTGGAAGCTTGCCAACAGTAATACTTCGCGAGAACCATTCGCGACTGGAACAGGAAAAGGGATGATAGTGGTACGAGAAGCTCTCACCACAACGCATAGTAAGATGACAGCGAGACATTCATGTCGGTATAGACGGTGGTTCGGTTTGTTACAAACGACATTTACTGCTGCCAGTTCTTTCCTTGCTTATTTGCCGCACAAGATGTTTCGGATGATAATCCCCGTTATCAACTGCGTCTTTCGTGTACTGTAATACAGAAAAGGAAATTGAGGATATGTTAGATGACGATTAATTTGGCTTTAGGAAAGGGAAAGGCAGCAGAGATGCAATTCTACGTTGCAGTTGATAGTGGCAGCAAGACTACAGAAAAATCAAGAACACGTTCATAGGATTTGTAGAACAGGAGAAAGCGTTCCCTATGTAAAGTGGTGCAAGATGTTCGAAATTCAGAGAAAAATTGGGGTAAGCTATAGGGACGTACGGCTAATATACAATATGTACATGAGCCAAGAGGGAATAATAAGAGTGGACGACCAAGAACGAAGTGCTCGGATTAAAAAGGAGGTACCATGGGGATTTAGTCGTTCGCCCCTACTATTCGGTCTGTACATCTAAGAAGCAATGATGGAATAAAAGAAGGGTTCAGGAATGGATTTAAAATTGAAGGTGAAAGGATATCAATGATACGATTCGCTGATGACATTGCTATCCACACTGAAAGTGAAGAAGATTTACATGATCTCCTGAATGAATCAACAGTCTAATGAGTAGAAAATATGGATGGAGAGTAAATTGAAGAAAGACGAAAATAATGAGAAGTAGCAGAAATTAGAACAGAGAGAAACTTACCATCGGGATGGATGGTAATGAAGTACATGAAGTTAAGGAATTGTACTACCTAGGCAGCAAAATAACCAATGACGGACGGAGCAAGGAGGACATCAAAAGCAGACTAGCACTGGCAAAAGGAGCATTCATGGATAATAGAAGTCTACTAATCAAACATAGGCCTCAACTTGAGGAAGACATTTCTGAAAATGTACATTGGAGGACAGCATTGTGTGTCAGTGAAATATGGACTGCGTGAAAACCGAAACAGAAGAGGATCGAAGGATTTGAGATGTGGTGTTTCAGACGAATGTTGAAAATTAAGTGGACTGATAAGGTAAGTAATGAGGAGGTTCTGCGTAGAATTGGAGTGGAAAGGAATGCGTGGAAAACACCGACTAGGAGGAAAGACAGGATGGTAGGACATGTGTTAAGACATCAGGGAATGACTTCCATCGTAGTAGAGGGAGCTGTAGACGGCAAAAACTGTAGAGGAATACAGAGATTGGAATACATCCAACTACTAAATGAGGACATAGGTTGCAAGTGCTGCTCTGAGATGAAGAGGTTGGCAAAGAATAGGAATTCGTAGCGGACCGCATCAAACCAGTCAGAAAACTGATGACTCAAAGAAAAATGATATTTTTAGTATTTTTAGTCATAATGTTTGCTATTTGTGAACTGTCGCATTATTTTGTTAACTTAACTATAATGTAAAAGCGTTCCATTTTAGAATTTCTTATGTATATTGCTCTATAGATAACGGAGAATTAATAATTAGCTTTTACTTACGGATTTTTTGTTGTCCTTTTACGTGGGAATTCGCACCAGTATAACGTACCAACTCACACGTCGCAAACATTAGGTCTACAACTAAAAATGTTTTAATACACGAAAAACAATTGCAAATGGAAATTATTTTACGAGACGCGTTGAACGCAAAATAAGTAAAAATATCTTGACGAGCAGCAGTGAATTTTATTTAAAATAAATAAGACCATTCTTTTTACAATCGCACGCTTTCAAAAGTCAAGACGAAATAAAATTAGACACAATCAATGAGCAGAGAAGAAATTCGTGTCCTCCCTTCATCAGTCCTTTCTGTTTTTGTATGACACGCCATGTATTGATCTACTGTGTCAACCTCTTCATCTCAGAGCATCACTTGCGCCCGACCTCCTCAGTTATTAGCTCGTTGTATTCCAATCTCTGCCTCCCCCTACAGTTTTTACTCTCTACAAATCCGTCAAGTACCATGGAGGTTATTCCCTCTCGTCTTTACACGCAAGTGGCATCATTCTGTTCCTTCTCCTTGTCAGTGTTCCCCGTATATTCCTTTCCTCGTCGATTCTTCGGAGAAATTTATCATCTCTTTTGTTATGAGTCCACCTCATTTTCAACACACTTCTTTGGCACCAGAACCTCAAATGCTTCGATTTTCGTTTCCACAGTCCATGAATCACTTTCAAACAACACTGTGGTCCAAACATGGATTCGTAAAAATTTCTTCCTCAACCGAATGTACGTGTTCGATTCTAGTACATTTCTTTCAGCTTGTAATTCCCTTTTTGGCTGTGAGAGTCAGCTCCTTATATCGTTCCCGTTTAGTCCGCCATTTATCTCTGCTTCCAATGCAGCAAAATTGCTTCACACCTTCTACTTCGTGGTCCCCAATTTTGACGTTGCTTTATCGCTAATCTTATTTCTGCTACTTCTCATTACTTTCATCGTTCTTTGGATTATGTGCTCATTAGACCATTCCATTCTGAAAGTTCTGTCATAATACAGATTGAAGTTGCTTGGCAAATCACTCGTGTATTGGATGTCGAAGCGAGGCATGCGATATCGCCTTTATGGGGTCGCACGCCTCGACATCCAATACGCGAGCGATTTGCCAAGCAATTTCAATCAGTATTATGAACGTGACAGCGTCGAGAAGTTCTGCTATGCAAAATAAACTGCTATATAAACTGCTATGTTTAGCAGCAGTTGTAGCTGATTTCCGTATCCCCACGATTACTTGGAAAATATAAATTTAAAATAAACGAGAAATATAACTTCTTAACCACGTTTTCAAGAGCTTAGCCTGGGAACTGTAGGTTACTTTACAGAACATATTACATTTTTTACTGACGCCAAATGGATTGTGCACATCTTTCCAGCAATTTGTTTCATGTTTATTAGTCCTCAATTCATTTTTATCCCTTAGTCTTATAATTTAACTGCAAGTATTTTCTCAGTTTACTCGGTGTGTCTATAGAGATGTTGTCAATAGCAGCACAACTGATTACCGTAACTCTTGCTATAAATTGTATGAAGGAGAATTAGATTATATGAAATGACAAGGGACTTGAGTATAACTGTATAATACATGGGTCCTGTAAACATCACAGTAAATACATTTACAAGTTAAAAACTTTAATAATGTGTATAATTATTTCATAAATAACTTAAAATCATAAGAGGGAGCCCATTGTCTCTCGATTACTACTATGAACTTCCATTAGTTTTACTGCTATAACACAAACTTCAAAACAATAGTCACTACAGTACTTAAAGATTAAAAACAGTCTTGATCGCAACGTATTTATTTTTATTGGAGTGACCGGTTTCGATTCTATTTAAGAACCATCTTCAGACTCCAGGACTGTGGGTGGACTCCGTGGGCAAGTTGCGCTGTTATTCCAGCGTCGAGGGTCGGCGCAACTTGCCCATGGAGTCTGAAGATGGTTCTTAAAAAAAATCAAAACCGGTCGCTCCAATAATAATAAATAAGTTGCGATCAAGACTGTTTTCAATCTTTAAATTTTAATTGTAAGATCGCTAATAATGTTTTCAGAAATTTTATTTCTACAGTATTTTGCAATACTTCTTTGTATAAATGGCATCTCCGGCTTTCACTTCGCTTCTCAGAGTAGTTCGAGGTCTCTAGGAAACAACAAATTCTAATGTAATTTTGTTACTCAACGTGGGCAATGCTAAACAAAACAAAATTGCGTAACCACGCTTAATAACGAAGAAACGAGTCGCAGCCACGAAGACACGCAGTACACACTGCTGCTAAGCGTGCGTACTGTGAACACGAGTCGCATGCGATCCATCAGATTCCCTGGGATTTCCACGCGACCAGTGATCAGCGAGAGAGCGATCGCTGCGATTTGCCCACACGCGTGCGATCTACAAAGCGATCGGTCGCCCTGAGATACATCGCTCGCGTTTGGGCCCCTTCTAATGAGCGGCAGTGGTATCCTTTCTGGTGCGAGCCGGCGAAACACTGACAAATGAAGAGCAGGCAGCGGCGGCGTTACGCCGCTACCCGGTATGCGCGCGCCCGCAGCGCCATTGTCCCGCGCCGCAGGCAAATGCCCCCGGGGGACTTGTCGGTCCGGTGGCTCCCACGCTCAGCAGCCGCCGCCCCCCGCCGCGCCCCCGTCCTCTGTCCTCTGTCCTCCCTGGCGACACGAGACACAGACAGGGATACAGCACCGTTACATAGCCAGACCCTCCCAGGCTGCCCCAAAAGCTCCTCTCCTCGCCGCTGCTGCTGCTGCTCATTTCGACAGCTTAAGACCTTACGGCACACTGCACGTTAATTAAACTTGACGTGTTCTCGTCCAGCATTTGGTGAAGCTCTTACAGGAGCCGCATTTGCAGACAAAATTGTTGGATTTCAGCTTCGCTCGTTATGCAAACATTTATAGTGAATACACGGTTTCCCACGATGAATGGTCAGTATTCAAAGATATGACAGGTACGATCATTCGAAGTAAAAAATCCAAGTAAACATGGGCTCTAAAATGTATACGTTAAGAGCTACGAGCACTTCGGTACTGTGATACAAGTCTCTTCTACTCTGCGTTCTTTACTCTCCGTATTTCGGGAGGGGATAGTGTAGATCAGGCCAACGGCCTGCCGCAGTGGTAACACCGGTTCCCGTTAGATCACCGAAGTTAAACGCTGTTGGGCTGGGCTAGCACTTGGATGGGTGAACATCCGGTCTGCCGAGCGGTGTTGGAAAGCGGGTGCACTCAGCCCTTGTGAAGCAAACGGATTGATTGAGAAGTAGCGACTCCAGTCTGGGAAAATGACATGCGGCAGGGAGGGCGGTGTGATGACCTCATGCCCCGCACATCCACATGCAGTGACGCCTGTGGGCTGAGGATGACACGGCGGCCGGTCTGTACCGTTGGGCCCTCCCAGGCCTTTTCGGACGGAGTTTAGTAAGGAAGGCGTTCGATACAGTTCCGCACTGTCGCCCGATAAACAAAGTAAGAGCCTACGGAATAGCAGACCAGCCGTGTGGCTGGATTGAAGAGTTTTTAGCAAACAGAACACAGCATGTTGTTATCAACGGAGAGACTTCTACAGACGTTAAAGTAACCTCTGGCGTGCCACAGGGGAGTGTTATGGGTCCATTGCTTTTCACAATATATATAAATGACCTAGTAGATAGTGTCGGAAGTTCCATGCGGCTTTTCGCGGATGATGCTGTAGTATACAGAGAAGTTGCAGCATTAGAAAATTGTAGCGAAATGCAGGAAGATCTGCAGCGGATAGGCACTTGGTGCAGGGAGTGGCAACTGACCCTTAACATAGACAAATGTAATGTATTGCGAATACATAGAAAGAAGGATCCTTTATTGTATGATTATATGATAGCGGAACAAACACTGGTAGCAGTTACTTCTGTAAAATATCTGGGAGTATGCGTGCGGAACGATTTGAAGTGGAATGATCATATAAAATTAATTGTTGGTAAGGCGGGTGCCAGGTTGAGATTCATTGGGAGAGTCCTTAGAAAATGTAGTCCATCAGCAAAGGAGGTGGCTTACAAAACACTCGTTCGACCTATACTTGAGTATTGCTCATCAGTGTGGGATCCGTACCAGATCGGGTTGACGGAGGAGATAGAGAAGATCCAAAGGAGAGCGGCGCGTTTCGTCACAGGGTTATTTGGTAACCGTGATAGCGTTACGGAGATGTTTAACAAACTCAAGTGGCAGACTCTGCAAGAGAGGCGCTCTGCATCGCGGTGTAGCTTGCTCGCCAGGTTTCGAGAGGGTGCGTTTCTGGATGAGGTATCGAATATATTGCTTCCCCCTACTTATACCTCCCGAGGAGACCACGAATGTAAAATTAGAGAGATTAGAGCGCGCACGGAGGCTTTCAGACAGTCGTTCTTCCCGCGAACCATACGCGACTGGAACAGGAAAGGGAGGTAATGACAGTGGCACGTAAAGTGCCCTCCGCCACACACCGTTGGGTGGCTTGCGGAGTATAAATGTAGATGTAGATGTAGCAGTAGATGTAGTATGGATCAAAACAAGAAAGAAATGTCCAGTGGGCTCTAAAATAAATACCCTGGGAGCTACGAACACTTGTTCAGTAGAAGAGATATGTTTCACAGTACCAAAGATGGACAAGGCTCGTTGCCCTTAAAGTTGCATTTGACAGCCCATTTTTATTCGACATTTTTTTGCTTCGAATGATCGCACCTGTCATGTCCCTAAATACTAACCATTCCTCTTGGGGCACCTTGTATACACCCATAGATGTTTCAGCACCTTTCTGCCATCGTCAGCGGATTCTGATTATTCACTTCTTAATTTTTACCTACTCTGTAGCAATTTGTAGGACCTTGTCTGCCTCGCAATATGTTGGTAGCTTGGCTTAGTTTCGTAATAGCCATTCTGATCTGTTGCTGAAAAGCACTCATAAAGATAAACCAGCCACAAAAAGCAACACAATAAACACTGTGTTTTGTAAAGTGATAACATGTTACTTGCGAGTGAAGTTCCGCAGAAATATGTATTGTGTTTGTACATTTCCATAACAGTTCAAAATGTAGATGAGATCGGATATTTCTAAACTAACTATGACAAGCTACCAACATACAGTCATGGAAATAAGTATTCATACAGTATAGCTTGGAAAAATAAACTGAATTTATTTACAATACGAAACCAAATACACTAATTGGATATGCACTATACACATTGGCCAGTCGCCAATGCAGCTATGCTGGTATATAGAACGAGAATGAACAAGCCTTTACAAAACAAAATACAAAAATGTCTGCCAAGTTCTCTACTGCGCTGGGAATTAAGTATTCATATACCAACAGAAAATGACACTTCTAACAAAGCCAGAACATGTTTAATACTTCGTATGCATACCCTTCCGATGTATTACTTCTCGCAACCTCCGTGGCATGGAATGGACCAATTTTCTGGCAGTTTCCGATGTGATACCTTCCAATTCTCGAAGGAGAGCTTCTTTCAAAGAGGCCTTACTACGGATGTCGTGTTTTCTCACTCGTGTTTACAGCTTACTCCACAAGTGTTCGATGGGATTCAGGTCCGGACTCTGAGCTGGTGTCTTAAGAGTGTGTGGAGTGTTGTAGAGCAACCACAGCCGGACAATTTGCGCCGTATGCTTGGGATCATTGTCCTGTTGGAAGTAATAATTTCTAGGAAGACCCAAGGCGTCAACACTCTGTTGTAAGTTCTGTTCGAGAATGTTCATATACACAAATCTGTCCATGGTACCTTCCACAAACACTAATTTCCCGACTGCCGCGCGGGATTAGCCGAGCTGTCTATGGCGCTGCAGTCATGGACTGTGCGGCTGATCCCGGCGGAGGTTCGAGTCCTCCCTCGGACAGGGGTGTGTGTGTTTGTCCTTAGGATAATTTAGGTTAAGTAGTTCAAAATGGTTCAAATGGCTCTGAGCACTATGGGACTTAACATCTGAGGACATCAGTCCCCTAGAACTTAGAACTACTTAAACCGATCTAACCTAAGGACATAACACACATCCATGCCCGAGGCAGGATTCGAACCTGCGACCATAGCAGCAGCGCGGTTCCGGACTGAAGCGCCTAGAACCGCTCGGCCACAGCGGCCGGCTGTGCTCCGTCGGTCACCTCGAATGAGAGTGTCCGCACGCTCCCACATTGCACGAGTCACAGCTGTGTGCGGCCGACTGGCTCGCGGGAGATGGATGAGATTTGCTCTATCTTGTTGTGATGACGCCTCAACATGCTTTTCTCATTGCTAGGTGCGCAAGCGTATATGGATATTTGTGATGCTCTGGTTTTCCACTAAAAGAAACCAGTGACAGCTCTCTGCTTGAAATGCAGCTCCGTTACAGACGCCATTTTGAAGGCTACGTGTAGCACCACCACCTATCAGTACTTCATGAAACTATAGGGTCTGAAGCGTAAATGTACGACGATGTCCCACAACAGCCAGCCTTGGGACCGAGCGGTTCTAGGCGCATCAGTCCGGAACCGCGCTGCTGCTATGGTCGCAGGTTCGAATGCTGCCTCGGGCATGGATGTGTGTTATGTCCTTAGGTTAGTTAGGTTTAAGTAGTTCTAACTCTAGGGGACTGATGACTTCAGACGTTTAAGTCCCATAGTGCTTAGGGCCATTTCAACCATTGTTTTGTCCCACAACAAATTCCGCATTTTTCAACTAAATCAGAGCGGTTAAAAATGTATTGCATTACTAACACCCCTCGTATTTCAGAATGTTTTTAACTTGTTATTGGTTTTTGACAAGACTTCTTAATTTGATTTCATTTGCTGATTACTGATGTGCAGTAGCGTAATAATGTAACAAGAGATTTCCTTTCTCGCTGAAGGACTTTAAAACATCAGTAGAATAATTGTTTCTAAGTACATGACCATGTTGGACCTTGGAACAGTTTTTCACATTTCGAAAACCCTTACTTTTCTAGAGCAGTTCTTCTAATTTCAGAAAAAGACTGCAGCACACATAAAGTGAATGCTGTCCTTCCAAAATGGTATCAGAAAATATATTATAGGGGCAAAAATCTGCTCCAAGGTACAACCCCCTCCCCTATACCACCGCCCTCTGGCATTGAAGCGTCCCACCTGCCGTGTGGATGTAAACGCGGCATTCTGTTACTACCGTATGGACTGAATGTAAGCCGCACCTTAATTTTGTGAAGGGTAAAAAGATACAAACGTTGTGGAGAAAAAATTATGTAACAACACCCACTCCTAGTGACTTTTTTAATGTAGATAAATTACACATAAATGGTAGCCTACTATTCACAGTTATTACCGCTGTGAATGTTACCTTCACTACAAGAACTTGTATCATCCTTGTAAGTCTTTACGTCTCTCTTCTAGCACACTCTCCTAAGTTGTCCTTGTGCCATCCAGCAAATTCGACGCGCAGCACTTCTTGAATTCTTTGATGATAGAGGCTGTTGATAATGTGAGCTACGAACAGAGAATCATTCACAAATAAGACTGACAGACGTCTGTTAAATCGAGTGTCCACATGATCCCTTCTGTTAGGATGGCGTGTAAGTTAGTAGCGTTTATGTTTTGCGTATTGTACTTCGATTCCTATGGGTTTATTTATCGGCTGTCGCTTTTTATTTGTTGCTCACTATTCCTATTTGAATTTACATCTTGTCATTTTGTCATTTGGAGACAGTGAGTGGCGCAACGGACGCTAGAAATTCGAGCGCCAAGTGTATGAGGATAAGGCCATTGGACAGAGCGCTGCAGGAAAATGGTTTTCTCGTTTGAGGATGATCGTTTTGAGATTAGTGACTCTCCATGTTAAAGGAAGACCTAGTTCAAACACCTTAATCCACAATGATCCAGTGTACTCGAGAATTCGCAAATGTGATAAACTGTGATCATTCCAATATCGCGCGATACTTGCATGCGTTGGGGAAATTTCAAAAGTAGGGTGTATGGGTACCACATGCTCTAAGCCAAAATCACAAATCTCAGCGGATGGCCATATGTGCATCTCTGCTATTTCGTCATCAACCGGCTCGTGAAAAACACCGATTATTTATATCCTGTATCATTATTGGTGACTACAAGTGGTGTATTTATGCTAACATCCACAAAAGATAATGTTATGTCTCTGGTGGAACAGCGACGGTGTGTTGTACTACGAACTGATTTCCCGAGGTGTAACCATCACTGCTAACCTTTATTGTCAACACGTCCAAGAACAACGATCGGGAAGACTGTGAAGTGATGCTATTCCACGATAGCATTCTGCTAGACTGACAAAAAACACTATACAGGAGCTGGGTTTGGAAGTCATTCCGCACCCACCTTATTCGCCTGACCTTCCACCCACAGATTTTTACCTTTTCCGCTCTCTATCGAACAACCTGCAACCTTCAGGGAACTTTCTTTCCGGATGAAAATGCGCCCAGAATATGGCTCGACGAGTTCTTCGCCTCAAAACCACGTGATTCTACAGTCGCGCAATTGAAAAGTTAACAAACGTTGGCAGAGTGTTGTAAATTGTGCAGGAGAATATTTTATTGATGACCAAAGTCTCTCTTATGTGTATCTGTTTTGCTTATCAAACTAATGGAAAAACGCTACGAACTTGTGCACCTACGCAGTAAATGCCAAAACGAATATTGTCTTCGGAAACTGGAATTAAATGACTTGTTTACGACCACATCTAGAAGATGCGGTTTTCAAGTCGGTCATCCACGTCTAACGCCTACGTCTGTCTTCAGCATAGCAACTAACGGCCAAACGCTGACGAGCACTGCAACTGAAGTTCGTATAATGTCAAAACATAGCAATGTCGCAACATAAGTTATCCTGGCCGAATTTCGGGGAAAAAGTGTTTTATACTTGGACCAGTACGGTAGTAGCAACTGCCGTCGGTTGCGAAATGTACTGCGCTCGTTAAAATTGCGGCATCCAGGAGCGATAGCAAGAAACAGAATTTTTCTTACTGTGCTTATCTATTATAATAGGGTGAATATAGAATTAATATTGCAGGTCACTTGGGGCTATATTCGGTGCGAAATTTACCACATTGGGTGGTTGCCTAATTTCTGGTAGCTGAATATCTCCCTTGCTCGGAGCTGCACTCCGTAGCTCCCCTCGGTAACCTGCAGCGAAGGTTATTCTGGTACATCATTGTGAGTTTAGCGCCGGTGTTAATAACGTTTCGTTCTTCACAGATATTTTTCCATTGTGATGTAGATAAACACTTTCTACAGAGTTCAGCTGAAGTCCTTCCGCAAGCCAGGTAAGACGTACTTTCAAAGTAATTCACAAGATAGAGTAGTTCGAAGCATGCTCTTTGTTATGGAATCGATAAAACGTGTCATCCACAGTTCACTTAAGAGTCCGAACAGGCCTTGGAATGCCCAGCGGTACCGCCCGGCCTCCGTGTCATCCTCTCAGCCCAGGGGCGTCACTGGATACGGATACGAAGGCGCGTGGGGACAGCACACCGCTCTCCCGGCCGTTACCAGTTATCGTGGCCGGAGCCGCTACTCCTCAGTCAAGTAGCTCCTCAGTTTGCCTCACAAGGGCTGAGTGCACCCCGCTTGCCAACACCGTTCGGCAGACCGGACGGTCACCCATCCAAGTGCTAGCCCAACCCGACAGCGCTTAACTGGGAACCAGTGTTACCACTGCGGCAAGGCCGTTGGCACTTAAGAGTTAGGTTGTCCCTAAATACACTCCTGGAAATGGAAAAAATAACACATTGACACCGGTGTGTCAGACCCACCATACTTGCTCCGGACACTGCGAGAGGGCTGTACAAGCAATGATGACACGCACGGCACAGCGGACACACCAGGAACCGCGGTGTTGGCCGTCGAATGGCGCTAGCTGCGCAGCATTTGTGCACCGCCGCCGTCAGTGTCAGCCAGTTTGTCGTGGCATACGGAGCTCCATCGCAATCTTTAATACTGGTAGCATGCCGCGACAGCGTGGACGTGAACCGTATGTGCAGTTGACGGACTTTGAGCGAGGGCGTATAGTGGGCATGCGGGAGGCCGGGTGGACGTACCGCCGAATTGCTCAACACGTGGGGCGTGAGGTCTCCACAGTACATCGATGTTGTCGCCAGTGGTCGGCGGAAGGTGCACGTGCCCGTCGACCTGGGACCGGACCGCAGCGACGCACGGATGCACGCCAAGACCGTAGGATCCTACGCAGTGCCGTAGGGGACCGCACCGCCACTTCCCAGCAAATTAGGGACACTGTTGCTCCTGGGGTATCGGCGAGGACCATTCGCAACCGTCTCCATGAAGCTGGGCTACGGTCCCGCACACCGTTAGGCCGTCTTCCGCTCACGCCCCAACATCGTGCAGCCCGCCTCCAGTGGTATCTGACAGGCGTGAATGGAGGGACGAATGGAGACGTGTCGTCTTCAGCGATGAGAGTCGCTTCTGCCTTGGTGCCAATGATGGTCGTATGCGTGTTTGGCGCCGTGCAGGTGAGCGCCACAATCAGGACTGCATACGACCGAGGCACACAGGGCCAACACCCGGCATCATGGTGTGGGGAGCGATCTCCTACACTGGCCGTACACCACTGGTGATCGTCGAGGGGACACTGAATAGTGCACGGTACATCCAAACCGTCATCGAACCCATCGTTCTACCATTCCTAGACCGGCAAGGGAACTTGCTGTTCCAACAGGACAATGCACGTCCGCATGTATCCCGTGCCACCCAACGTGCTCTAGAAGGTGTAAGTCAACTACCCTGGCCAGCAAGATCTCCGGATCTGTCCCCCATTGAGCATGTTTGGGACTGGACGAAGCGTCGTCTCACGCGGTCTGCACGTCCAGCACGAACGCTGGTCCAACTGAGGCGCCAGGTGGAAATGGCATGGCAAGCCGTTCCACAGGACTACATCCAGCATCTCTACGATCGTCTCCATGGGAGAATAGCAGCCTGCATTGCTGCGAAAGGTGGATATACACTGTACTAGTGCCGACATTGTGCATGCTCTGTTGCCTGTGTCTATGTGCCTGTGGTTCTGTCAGTGTGATCATGTGATGTATCTGACCCCAGGAATGTGTCAATAAAGTTTCCCCTTCCTGGGACAATGAATTCACGGTGTTCTTATTTCAATTTCCAGGAGTGTAGAAGTAAGCGATGGTCCCTAATAGCGAGTAGTAATAGGCTGCACTATTTCGGCGTCAGTTAATACAAACAGATGTTTCCAGTTTTTCTGCGAGATGCCACCTTTCCAGTGTTTGTGAGCCGAAGACGCTGGGCAATTGATGGGTTGAGCATACTGCAGAGCTGCAACAATGGAAGTGGCTGCAAATGGTTTCAAAAAATGTGAGATCTATCCTTGTGACCCCATCGTTTCTACAGCAATGGATTTTCCTCCTCAGCAATCTGCAGCAAATGCTGATAGGGGCTCAGAAACCACACCCGAGCCGTTGTCGACTGCAGTTCATGGAATTCAGGTAACAGTGGTTTCTTTTCTACTTTTGAAAGTACCCCACCTCCTGTAGGTCCAGCATCAGAGCCAACACCAAGAGCAGGTAAAGCAGTAGTGTTGACGAGATCGCTTTTTAAAAATGAGCCCGTGGCTAAAGGGAGAAAGAAAGCAAGTACCAAGACTACAGGGAAGACACCACCTTCAACAAAACCTACTCCAGGAGCCTCATTTGATGTATCTGACATATCTTCGACATTTGGTGCTACCTATAGGAAGTTCTTCGTAAGATAGAACAAGGAAGTTGTGAAGCAGCAGAATCATGCTGAGGAAAACTCCGATTCAAGTGCTGATGAAACCATGCTGAAAAACCCCATAGTTTACTGCGAACAACTGTGTCAACTGATACTTCTAAAGAGACTGGGATTAAGTTCGTCGGTTGCTTGAATTTTAGATTTTATTTACAAGCTGTAATTAGGAAAACCGTCCGCAGCTCGTGGTCGTGAGGTAGCGTTCTCGCTTCCCACGCCCGGGTTCCCGGGTTCGATTCCCGGCGGGGTCAGGGATTTTCTCTGCCTCGTGATGACTGGGTGTTGTGTGATGTCCTTAGGTTAGTTAGGTTTAAGTAGTTCTAAGTTCTAGGGGACTGATGACCGTAGATGTTAAGTCCCATAGTGCTCAGAGCCATTTTTAGGAAAACCGAAAATCGTAAATTGGTAACCATATTTTTCGGAGATAAAAATTACACATTTTAATTCTGTGTTCGGCTATTACAGAGTGAGAAATTATTAGGAAGTTTTTTTGCAAGAGTAGAAGGGGGGAGTTTCCGATGTTGGACCGTTGCCTAAGTTACGCCATCTTCGTATTCGACAGTGTACTAGTAACGTAAATTTTGAATTGGCTCTACTGGAGCGAAATATTGTCGAGGTATTGTGGCAAAGCGGGCAGCCAATGAAGCGAGAACAGTTGGCATTATTTTACACTGCTGGCCATTAAAATTGCTAAACCAAGAAGAAATGCAGATGATAAACGGGTATTCATTGGACAAATATATTATACTAGAACTGACTTGTGATTACATTTTCATGCAATTTGGTATCATAGATCCTGAGAAATCAGTACCCAGAACAACCACCTCTGGCCGTAATAACGGCCTTGATACGCCTGGGCATTGAGTCAAACAGAGCTTGGATGGGGTGTACAGGTACAGCTGCCCATGGAGCTTCAACACGATACCACAGTTCATCAAGAGTAGTGACTGGTGTATTGTGACGAGCCAGTTGCTCGGCCATCACTGACCAGGCGTTTTCAATTGGTGAGAGATCTGGAGAATGTGCTGGCCAGGGCAGCAGTCGAACATTTTCTGTATCCAGAAAGGCCCGTACAGGACCTGCAACATGTGGTCGTGCATTATCCTGCTGAAATGTAGGGTTTCGAAGGGATCAAATGGAGGGTAGAGCCACGGGTCGTAACACATCTGAAATGTAGCGTCCACTGTTCAAAGTGCCGTCAATGCGAACAAGAGGTGACCGAGACGTGTAACCAATGGCACCCCATACCATCACGCCAGATGATACGCCAGTATGGCGATGACGAATACACGCTTCCAATGTGCGTTCACCGCGATGTCGCCAATCACGGATGCGACCATTATGATGCTGTAAACAGAACCTGGATGCATCCGAAAAAATGACGTTTTGCCATTCGTGCACCCAGGTTCGTCGTTGAGTACACCATCGCAGACGCTCCTGTCTGTGACGCAGCATCAAGGGTAACCGCAGCCACGGTGTCCGAGCTGATAGTCCATGGTGCTGCAAACGTCGTCGAACTGTTCGTGCAGATGGTTGTTGTCTTGCAAACGTCCCAATCTGTTGACTCATGGATCCAGACGTGGCTGCACGATACGTTACAGCCATGCGGATAAGATGCCTGTCATTTCGACTGCTAGTGATACGAGGCCCTTGGGATCCAGCACAACGTTCCGTATAACCCTCCTGACCCCACAGATTCCATATTCTGCTAACAGTCATTGGATCTCGACTAACGAGAGCAGCAATGTCGCGATACGATAAACCGCAATCGCGATAGGCTACAATCCGACGTATATAAAAGTCAGAAACGTGATGGTACGCATTTCCCCTCCTTACACGAGGCATCGCAACAACGTTTGGCCGGCCGGTGTGGCCGTGCGGTTCTAGGCGCTTCAGAGTGGAACCGCGTGACCGCTACGGTCGCAGGTTCGAATCATGCCTCGGGCATAGATGTGTGTGATGTCCTTAGGTTAGTTAGGTTTAAGTAGTTCTAAGTCCTAGGGGACTGATGACCACAGATGTTAAGTCCCATAGTGCTCAGAGCCATTTTGAACCATTCTTGAACAACGTTTCACCAGGCAACGCCGGTCAACTGCAGTTTGTGAAGGAGAAATCGGTTCGAAACTTTCCTCATGTCATCACGTTGTAGGTGTCGCAACCGGCGCCAACCTTGTGTGAATGCTCTGAAAAGCTAATCATTTGCATATCACAGCATCTTCTTCCTGTCGGTTAAATTTCGAGTCTGTAGCGCGTCATCTTCGTGGTGTAGCAATTTTAATGGCCAGTAATGTATTTTCTTCGTTCTTGCTGCAAGTGTTATGTTACAAATGACTAGCTTTTATATACAGTACGAGTAGGTAAATAAATTATCTACAGTATAGTTGGTAAGTTCCATTCATTAGTTAATAATTAAACATCCCAAAACTAGAGTTCAATTTTTTTGTGTTTCTGTAGCGTTATTCGCTTTAATACGGCGTCCAGTTGCCGAAGTTGGACCATTGCCTGTTTCCTCATTTGGAGCGGTACAGTTTAGAAGAAACTCATAACAAACAATAGTAAGTGCATTTTTACAATAAGTAGTAGATACGGGTAATGTTTTTGCGTTTTCAAGATGGCTAAACTTTTGCAATAAGTAATAGGTACGGGTAAACGTCCCCGTAGAACAATTATACACGACTGTGCTTAAACTAACACACAATATTTTTTAGCGCAACGCAATCTGACTTTCAAAAATCCCTACAAGAGAATGGCCCTGACTAACACTAACCTATACCTTTCACAAATCACTTACCTCACAAAAATCTTCGTTACTCGAACTACTGCAATACGGCGAGCGCCACTACTGCCAGCTAAATAAAAGATTCAAACTACTGAAGGCACTAACTACTGATAGGCATAGTTAGCAAATGAAAGATTTTAAAAGAGAACAAACAATGTATTTACTTTAATAGTCATCAAAAGTCATAATATATACAGCAGCTCATGACATCCATTTTTACAAATTTCAAAACTGCGCCATTTCTCTCCCCACATCCACCACTGCTGGCGGCTCACCTCCAACTGCGCAACGCTACGCGCTGTTGACGTCCAGCTGCCCAACACTACAATGGCAGACAACAATGCAAACTAGCCTTAGACTGCACACAGCACAGCCAGAGATTTTCATACAGAGCGCTACGTAACGTTGCCAATAGGAAAACATAAACAGCCTACTTACAACCTTAACAGGTCTCCATGAGGGCAAAAAGAAGAATTTACGGCAAGTTAGCCGTGCCAGCATACAGAAATGGTGACCATGTACGAGTTTACTCGTGTATATGGAGTACCCAAAGCTACAAGAAAGAGACATGCTGGTAGAAAAAGCACGTTCTGAAATGAAGTTAATTTATTCGGAAGACACTCAACTTCTACGACTGTGATGAAAAAAGTTATCGCAGACCATCTCCATTTAGTTGAAGAGAGGTTTTTGGATTTACTATCAAAGATGTTCATAAACCTGTACTAGACACAGCAGAGAAATATGAACTACCTCATTCTTTCAACAGAGAAAAAAAAATTCGCGTAAAAAGTGGTTTTATTCATTTATGAGACGAAATACACAGCTTTACATCTGTCAGCCAAAAGGAATATCAGTGGCCACAGCAAATGGGTTTGATAGAAAGAATGTGAATTACTTCTTCAACCCCCTTGAGAAAACAGTCAATGAGAATAGAATTACAGCTAACAGTATGAATAACGTCGACGAATCTGGATTTGATACGGTTCAAAAAAAGGCAACAAAAAGTTACCGCGCAAAACGACAAGCACCAAGTGGGATCTATCACAAGCGCTGAGCGAGGAGTTAACACCACAGGTGTTTGTGCTGTCAGTGCTGCTGGGGACTTCATTCCATTAGTGATTGCATTCAAGCGTAAGAGGACGCAGCAAGAACTTGAAATCGGTGCCCCACCAGGGAGTGTAGTTAACATCTGAGACACTGGTTACATGAATTCTGCGTTGCTGGTGTTTTGGCTCAAACACGTCAAAAACCATGAGAACTGTAAGAAGGATTTGCCTGTACTCCTGCTACTTGATGATCACACAACACATAGCAGAAATCTAGAGGCTGTTGAGTACGCTCGTGATAATGGTATTATCATGTTGCAGTTACCTGGGCACATTACCCACAAGTTGCAACCACTTGATGTTTCGTTTTTTGCAACTCTTCTAACCTACTTCATTCAAGCCCGGGACAAGTGGTAACATGAAAACATAGGTAAAACTATAACGCAGTATCAGGTATTTTGAGTGATGAATGCAGCCTATTGCTGAGCACCAACGGTTTAAATAGCGCAGAGTGCCTTTCGCTCAGGAGGAATTTGGCCTGTGAATAGGAATGCGTTTCAGATCATCATTTTCCACCAGCTGATTGCTTGAAAACTGGTGATAATTTTCTAGAGAAACCCAATTACGAATGTTTAGATAAGAATCTTCTTCAGAAGACATTTCAAGTGATGGCGAGTGCAAGCCTACTACACCCATAAAGGAATTCCAGAAGACTGTGAACAAGGTGTCATCCCTTCCAAATTCGTGCAACAAGCTTGCAACTCGAGGAAGAGAAAAAGCACAGAATGCCACTGCAATCACTAGCAGCTCTTATGAGCACCAATTAGAGAAATCGAACGGTCAAGTAAAGAAACAAAAAGAAGCTAGGACAGTTTTATTTCCCAAAGAGCAGGAGACAAATATCACTGTTGGAAATTCTAGCTGGCTCAGTGTTTTGTGTAACAACCTTAAAGAAGATGATATGATACAGTATGTGGACTATAAATTATGGGCTCATGCATGATGTGCCAATGTGAAGTCCAGCATAAAGAAATTTTTCTCTTCAGATTGCAATTAGACTTCAATGTAACTTGCCATAATTAATCCCAGTTAATACAAATTATTAGTATATTTCAGTGTGTCAAATTTTCTTATGTTCTTCTGTGAAACAAGTTTCCTATATTTTTTTTTTTTTGAAGTGATTATAGCTATGAGTACGAAAATTATTTCAGTAATTTGCTAATATTATCATGTTAATGATGACGAATATTTCAAACTTTTTTTGTATAATACACCCTAAGTACCTAAATATATGTTTGTTTAATAAATATGTTGAATTGAAGCTTTATTTAAAATATTATAATTCTTATTTATTTTTTAATCGTTCTTTTACCATCTGGCTCAATTTCAGCAACTGAAACTCCAAATTAGGCAATCGGTTTCCTAATTTTGACCATTTACACATTTGTAATTTTTAAGTGATACCTACGTGTGCTATGTGTTTATTCAAAATATAATACCACTTGATGAAAGTGTGCAACATGTAACTTTTTCTACTGCACATTTTGTTTCAATTAGATACATAATAAAGGCTTGGAGTATCAAAATAAAGAATTTGTCCAGTGTAGCAACCTTTGCCTAATAGTGTAGCACGTTGTCAATAATTTAAAGACTTCAGATTTATAGGTAATTTTAAATATAAAAACAATACATGATAACAGGTCACTTTCCCCTAATATAGGGCTACTAAGCAGCAACAACATTAGTAACCCGACTGGACATCGGCTCCAACTGAGCGTGGATGACGGATACGGTTGAGACATTCCACGGTGTTTTGACTCTGCGCCACAGTTCGTCAGGCGTAGTGGCCGAAGAGTGGTGGAGTGCTGGTCTCTAACGTAGTCCAGGGCCAGATGTTTTCAACTCTTGGGAGGTCTGCAGACTGCCCTGGCCAGGGCAACAGTCTAGTACATTCCATGTCGAGGTAGGTCTGATGTGCGAAGCATGGAACAACTTCCATCTCATACCCTGGCGAAAGATCTTGGCGAGAACCTGAGAAAGTTCTCGTCCTCAGTAAAACCAGTAGTCTGGCCGAAGGCTTCTATGCAGTCATACGTCGGCATTTCTGCTGTGGCAGCAGAAGAAATGAAAGCTGAAGTTTTTAATTTCTCGTTTAAGAAATCATTCACCCAAGAGGATCGTACAGACATATCTTTTTTTGACCGTCGCACAGTCTCCCCTATGGAGGTCATGTAACAATAACTCCTGGCGTAAGAAACCAACTGAAAGAGTTGAAAACATTAAGCCGCCATTTCGGGATATCACTTCAGATTTACAGAGAGTAGCGACTCTCTCTCTCTCTCTCTCTCTATATATATATATATATATATATATATATATAAAATCAGGTGACTACTATATATAAGAAGGGTAAAGTCCGGACCCGCAAAATTACAGACCAATATCTTTAACATTGGTTTGCTCCAGGATTCTTAAGCCTATTCTAAGTTCGAATACAATAAATCTCCATGAGAGAGACTAGCTTTCGTCCACAAATCAGTATGGATTTATAAAGAAAACATCGAGCGTGGAATTTCAACTTGTCAGTTTCTCACATGACGTCCTGGGAACTGTGGATGAAGTGTGACAGGCAAATTCCATATTTCTGGATTTCTGGAAACGGTTTGACGCGGTACCTCACTGCAAACGGTTAATGAACATGTTCTGAGGTACGAGGGGTGACTCGAAAGCTTCTGAAGTAATAGAACCTAGTACGTTATTCTGGACGGAGAAAATCAATCAGAGGCAAGGACTTCGTCAGGAGTTACCCAGGAAAACTGAAATCTGAACCACTCTTGTTTTCTATACGTACAGATGAACTGATGGGTTGTGTGAGTACCAATTGGCGACTGTTTGCTGATGTCGCTGTTGTATATGAGAGGCCAGGAAAAGCGATCGTGTACTTCTAATAGGAACCATACCAGCATTTTTCTTAACCGTTTTAGGGGAATCACGAAAAATGAATGGAGTGTAGGATGAGGACAAGACAGCCATCGGAATCAGCAGCACATATAAACAGAGGTACGAAAACTGCACTCAGTATTCGCGGAAACTACCATCTCACTAACAAGAGGTCCGCGCTTATACGTCATCACCGATTGCGTCTAAATTTGTGGTTATGCAGGGCTTCGCCAGAAATAAAAGTGACGGAAGTGGGAGCTCCAAATGGCCAACCGTCTGAAACAAAAAAAAAAATCATTTTTGGAACGGGGCAGGAGGGGCTTCAGCCATTTATGTAAATGTAGTTTCCAGGAAGCGGTTGGCGCAGCGGAGAGAGCCCACAACGGTAACTCGAAGGTCATGGTATCGAGACTCCATGTACAAATATTTTTCCTCTTTTGCTTTAAATTTTCACGTCGCTAAAAATAATCCGAAATAATCCTCAATATGTTGTACTTATTAATATTTTCATAAATACATGAAAAGGGAAGCCAAAGGAAAATTTGGTATTGCAAATAAGTTTCCAGGAGGGGATTATAATGTGTACACGAGAACTCTGTATATAGAATTAGATACTTTTATTGTTTTACAAATATATTTGATTATTTACGCGTTCTGGCCTGATAGTCACCGTAAAACCGGGGGAAGCAGTAATTTCTTCGGTGTCTTGCACACGTCATAAACGTTGGCCGCATTTTTACAATTACGTGGTTGTTTTAAGGTTTCTGTCGAAAAACAGACTTAGTTTAAATTCATAAAAGATTGTCTTTCATGGCACAGTTTGGCAGCCAGTCACCTCGTCCATCGGAAAAACTCTCTACACGCCATGACCTATCTGTGCTTCAAACGTCTTGGTTTACCACAGTGGATGACCGCCTGCACAATCACCCTTACTAAGCCTCTAACTTTTGTAGCGTTCAGTTAGTGCACCTTGTGCGTTTATAACAGTGGTTCCCAGCCTGGGGGTGGTTACCCCCTGACCGACAAAATGGAATTTTGTGAGGGATAAAAACTAAACGATTCGTGTATGCTTCAGTCACGATACTTTTGAAAATATCATTACTACTATCACAATTTTGTAAGACTAATATTGATTATATAAGTTATCAATAATTACTTTTCCTCAATTAGTAGCATAAATGCGGTGGAGGTTACAGTTTCCTCTCATAGTTCACTACACACATATGTTGTGCTTTGTTCCGTACATCGCTGGCGATAAAAGTGAGACATATGGGTAACAAATGCTAAATATTTCAAGAAAATATCTTCTCCAAGTTGTAGAGAGTAACTGCAGTAGCACAGAAATTATTTCATTACTCGCTTCGACACACATAAATGAATTAATTGACAGCAGGACACAGCAGTAACTACATATGGGCTACAATAATGCTGTTCACAGTGTTATTATTATTATTATTATTACAGTGGTTAGACACAAAGCATTAATATCCTGAAGTCATCTAATTTCTCCCATTTCAGAAGTAAGGAGTGATTCACAAACAGTAAGTATAGTGAACACATCTGAACCTGTTTTATTTTAAATGGAGTTTCAGTGTGCAGGTCAAGCAAGTGCCGCAGTAAAGAGAAGTAATGAAGGGGAAGTACTTTTCGTAATAATTGTCTACCCTCGCCGTGGATAATTAGCTTTCATATCCGAGGAGGAGTTGTGGTTTGCACATGCGATGCACCACGAATTACTTCGTCATACATTCTAAAACCCCACCCCTCCCACAAACATACACACACAAACCAAATATCATTCATCTTTCATAATTTTAAAAATAAAAGTGTTCCAAGAAAAGTATTTCATTCTACAGTTTAGTTAGGTGCTGAAGTTGGCCATAATGTATGTGTGTGTTGGGGGAGGGGGACGATGCCTGGAGGGGGGGGGGGAGCACCAGCTATTGTCTGATTGCACTGAGGGGTAATGGTCTAACTAAGAAAGGTTGGCAACCACTGGTTTATAAGATTAGTGGTTCGACATGAAAGTGTCAACGAGCAAAGTGGCCACTCTAAAGTTTACCCGAATATCATGAAGAAAACGAAAATAGAGAGGACCGTGAGTTGGCATAGTTCAAAATAGAAATCAACATATTTCCGAGGAATACTTAGAACCAAAGATTGTAAGGTGCTTAGATAAACTAATCATCAATGCAGAGCTTTAGATGACGATCGCACAGAAGCAGGAAAAGAGGAGGGCAAGAGAAATTATAATAATGTTGGCGGTGATAAAGTATGATAACATGTAAGAGCGTCGGTTCTTGTGGAGTTCAACCCTTCCTCGGTCTTTTCTGTGCGCAAACTTCACCGAGTGCAACATTTGCTGGCCGCTGTTTACAGGAAACCCGTATAAACACGAGTTAAGGATTAACAAAACAAAAGCAAAAGTGACAAAGATTATTAAAGAGACGCGACATGCTGAAACTTGAAATTGGGGATGACGGAGAAGTAGTAGAAGTAAAACAATTTTGATGCTTGGAAAGCAATCTAATACAATATGTCGAACGACAGAAGGCAGACGTAACTTCTTTTAATGGAGGCGCTCTATGGGAATCTTCCCTTGACTCTAAACCGCAATTGAAATCTATGGATGTGTAACGTGGAGCGATAGAAAATCGGAGAGTAACATGTGAAAAGTCATCTTATGGTTCAAGTGCTCAGATATGGCCTAATAGAAATCGAAGAATAGTTAATAGTTAAACATTAACAAGAGAGAAAAGTATCTCACAGGCAAGGCCCGCAAAAGAAGAAACAAGTTAGTCAGACTTTGCTAGGGCGTACACACACAATTAAGTTAACGCAAGAAGGAGGGCCATAGGAAACACTGTAAGGGCTGATAAGGATTGAAATATTTAACCGATGGTATTGGATGTGATCGGCATGTCAGGACAAAAATATTGGATCAAAATGGAAACAAAAACTAGTAAAAGACTTATGGCTACATTTCTTCGCTTGTCATTTATACACCGACGTAAAGGCCTCCTGCCTTTTGGTCACTATCGGTTGATTATCAAATGGTTCCTAACGATGCTAACGTTTCTGAACGATTCAGACGCAGAGATTTTTAAATCAATCATTGTGTTATTGTTACATGGTTATCACAATAGATAATACATAGTCTGCGCTTGAATTGCGTGGGATAATATGTAAAATAGTTACACAACATATAATGTCTTAGAGAAGATACTGATAACAGCCAACAAAAACGATTTAGCATTAGAATTGGTTTAAAAGGAAACTCCGACTTGAAGTGCAAAGTAGTTCTTGAACCTGGATTTCGAATAGGCTTTTCCACTATGTTGCGTACGATTTTTTTTTTTTTTTTTTTTTGTCTTCATATAGACAGATGAGTGTGCAATACGTGCTATCTGAAAGATAGATAATGGAAACAAGACAACCTATGGTGCCAAAAGGTTATTTTTTTCCTTTCATTTATTGTAGACAAACTAAACAGCAGGTTTCCTCTCCTCTTGGCGGTACTTTGGTGGCTCACTTCTGTATTCTCGTAAGAAATGGTAAGTCGTCCTTTCACTAATATGACGTAGCATCGGTCATCGCTTCGTGAGCAATCAACAGAAAAGGTGAATCGCAAAAGACACTGCCAACATAAATCACAGGCTGCGAGTCCAGCCGGCATTTCAGTCTCTGTGAAACAAATATCCGTAGGCATTATGTGTTCTGTCGATTTGAATTTTCACTATCGGTGAATTATCTGCAATAGTTCATTACCGGTAATTATTTGTCCAAGAATCGTTTTTTAATGTTATGGGCTCAGTGAGTTAAAGACAATGAAAACATAAGCGATGTTATGCACACCGATGTCGGAAGACAGTTAAAACTACTGAAGGGAAAAGACATCATGACCTGAACGAAATTCAGTTGCATTTTACACATTGTATACACCACGAAATTAGCTCCTTTCCTAGCTCACATTTATCGAGTGAATAGTCCCCAGTGATGGAAAACAGCAGAGGCCACTCTTGTTTACAAAAAGGGTAATAGATCGGATGAGCATAACTGTAGACCAGTTAGCTGACAAAGCTGGCATTGTCCGGGTATTCATATTACCAATTTTCTATTAGAAACGAAAACAAAAACTGAACTTTTTCTGTAGTGTAGATCCGAAAAAATTTCATTTTCATTTATTCGTGAAATACCTTTCAAATTATGAAATAGTCGTACAAAGGAATACGCATAATATACAAATTTATAAATACAGTATCCAGATTAAGAAATATGATCCCGAACAGTTCCTGTACGATGGGCGCAGATGCTTCGCGAGTCTACAATGCGATTTTGTAAACGTCTCCATGGTAACGCCGCTCCACAGCTCTATAGACGGCTATTGTTTTCGCCTAAGCCGTTTGCGCATCGCAAATGAAAACTGTTAAGAAGGCTGAGAGTTGTCAGGCATTTACTTAAATTGGTTCTTAGTAGCAAAGAATGAATGTAATGCATTATGCAGCATTTTTTGACGCATCTCAGTGTTTATTACGTCCTGCTACCTGAACTACGTGTTGTAAAAAGATAAATTTGTATAGGCGCATTCAGAGGCAAAAGATAGATGCAGGTAAACAGGTCAACCAAGCGTTCCATGCTTGCAGATGGTTGTCTGGATGAGGTTGTTTCCACGTTCTCCGTGCAGTTCTTTTGAAAGCCAACCTACTGTCACGGTGTCAATTATTTCTTTCTTAGAGCTTATTGCCTATAGCTGAACAAGAGCATAAATTTCTAAGTATACTGTATCACCGTTAATTTATGCAATAGGTATTTGTACCACCTACAGTAGGCAGGACATTTAAATTGACACCTTCAATAAATGTGAATAAATTAAATACACGTGTCACTGTCCTATTACAGTTTCATATTACGTTCTCTTTATTTCCGTAGTGCTGTAGAATGCTCTGATCTTTGCCGTCCTTGTGGGCTGAAACATAATATTTGAGCAGTCTGACTTAATTGTGCGCACGATATTTGTTTGAATCACCTTTAAATACGTGCTGTATTTTAGTACTGTAAACCTCTCCCGTAACCGAAGGCTGATATGAACATCCTAGTGCTTTAGTACCCATAATACTACCTGTAGCTCCATGGGCATCCCACGAAATTTATGCAAGGTGTGTGTGTGTTTGTGGGTGGGTGGGTGGGGCGTAGGAGGGGGGGTGGGTGGGTGGAGGGAGTATAGGAGAGTAAGACACAAAAACTGTAATAGAATCTCACACAGTAACTGCTAAGGATATAGTATTGTCTCAGTATAATCAGCGACATAATGCTTGAACAGATACAACACGAGGTGGGGCCCCAAATTACGGTTAGTTATAGGTCGGGTAAAGATAAAATGTGTTACACATGCGATAGAAATCGGATACACTTTCGGTTAGTCAAATAGGAGAAACTACAGAATCTAGGTGACTTGAAAGACTAATGTTTAAAATTGTAGTGAACCAAGTGAAAATACATAAAATATACCTCATCTAGTGTGTATGGAAAGAACACAAAGAGTTTCTTTGTAAATGAACTTGATTCAACATTTCTCACTTTCAGGTTGAAGGCTACCAAACTAATTAAATACGATGAAATGTGACATAACCTCAGTGAACGACACAGCGATCTGATGTGTAGAACTTGTAGAATATAAAACAATGCGTGATCTCAAACCGATTTTTTTCAGTTTACCACTCACGTGTCTGTCATTCCAACTCTTAGTTGCAAAAGCATCATGCTGACGATTACGCCACGGGATAACTGTGTTTGTTTATTATAGTTTCATTACGTTTTTACATCATTTGATGGGAGATGTCCTGGCTACAAGCTTTTTTTTGTTTTAGTGTACTAGTTTATAATGACAAATGTATCTGATGATGATCGTATGGACCGAAACAGGTGATAAAATCAAACCAAAACGTTTTCTGATAAAACACTGTTTCATACTCTGCAAATAATGATATACGAGTGTAGATCCGCTCTTAGAGTAGTTTTCGAGGTGCTTCGGAGTCCAGTGGCGGAAGAAATGGCAGAAACAGTGCGTCACTGTTTGTGTTGAAATGTAAATTGCAATCCCAGTCGTAGTCAGCAAAGGGTCTTTTACGTTACACGTTTTTAAAATGGGCTATACGTCTCTATTTACACACTGCGAGACCTTACAAAGTGCGTGGAGGCGAATGTATTCTTCTGTACCGTACAATAGTCCTTTCCTCCATGCGTTGAAGAAATCTGGAGGATACCGTTATCGACCAATGGATGTCAAATATCCAATGACAATGGGCATTATTTTAGGGATGCGATGATATCAGCTTTTAGGAAATGTTGAAGAGCCATGATTGCACGCAGCTGCACTACTCAAAACTTTATTGCACAACCGTTTTCAGGTGTTAATAGCCATCATCTGGCGTCTCCATACAACAGAAAACGGAAATAAGTCTCAGTGCGTCATCACAAATGAAAATCGTAAGTGTAACTGACAACATAAGCAACTAGTTGAGCACTTATAGTTTGAAATCGTAAACAGATGTGATACAACTCATAACCATCGTAAATCATCATGACACCTTCCAAATTTTTCATTAAACCTAAAAATAAAACCAGATATAGCGTCTTGTAATTTAATGATCAATCAGATGACAAAACAGAATTAACAAGTGATTTTGAGGACAATGTGTTCTGTTCCAGTAGTAGTAACGTGACATTCTTGTTGATCTCCAACATCATTTTCGCAGTCATTCTGACTTCTTTTTCCTGTTTCAGGTTTTTAATTCTCAGTTCCAAACTAACGTTATGGGAGTGTGAATATTTCCTAGTTTTGATTCCTTAACTTCTTGGCTACCCTGAAGTTAATCAAATGAAGATCAGATCATTGAAACAGACATGTGGCATCCACGTTCATGTTCATAACATAAAGAGACGGCTTTGCATATGCTTTTGAAATATGCCTGCCGCTTTGGCTCCAAAGCAATCTAAAAATACTTTTACATGCAACCAGTTTCGTGTGCTTCTTGTCAAATTTTGTTCTTTGTGCACGACACATTTTCGGACTCATCAAATCAGTTATTATCAAAACTAGCAAGTTTCGAATCTTTCCTCCTCCGGAAAAATATCTGCAGACGCCCACGGTTATTGCTATAAATTTTCTTCCAATGCCATTTTCTCTTAAGAAATCACTAGTTCTATGAAACTGTAATTAATACTGTCAACTATGTTTTTAGTTTCTGAAGCATAGGCAAAAAGAAATATAACAGTTTGGTTTTATCCGTTTCTGTCACTACAAGGGTATCGACTTTCCAAAATGTCTGTGGGTACACATCAATGGCTGAAGCTCCCGTGCCCTTCAAGCCCATTCAATCAACAAACAAAACAGTAACAATCCAGATTCTATGTGAAAACAGTTTCATTGAAATCGTAACGCTGTTATATTAAAATAAATAAATAAATAACTGTTGATGTTCCGTGTATCTCAGATTATTTATTATTGCACAATATTGGCCAGCAGATATTTTAATTAACAATTGTTGACGAATGGAGTGGGCATATTGCAGCGTATCACTTCTAACGAAACATGTAAGCAAGCCGAACAGACGGGATTCCATTCACAGTATAGTGTAACTGTTATTCCGGGACTGCTACGGTCGCAGGTTCGAATCCTGCCTCGGGCATGGATGTGTGTGATGTCCTTAGGTTAGTTAGGTTTAAGTAGTTCTAAGTTGTAGGAGACTGATGACCTCAGAAGTTAAGTCCCATAGTGCTCAGAGCCATTTGAACCATTTTTTGTTATTCCGGGCAGTGCCTTTGACTTGGCCCAAGAAAGGCAAGCAACTTGGGAGTGTGTTGCTTGGCTGCCTTTGCAAGAAGACATCTGAAACAAACAGATTTGTTTTGGAGGTCAGAAATTTTAACTTCCATCTCAATGTTTTAATATTTCATTACTGTTACTATTACACAAAGGCAAGTGAGAAATATTTTTTTTTTTTACCAAACTAAAAATTTTGTGGGTGCAGTGCATCCGCAAGATTGTGTGTGTGGGTGCTCGAGCCCCGGCGCATCCACGTACTCGGCGCGCATGCATTTCAGTGTTTCTTCCGTGACTGTATTACTTTCGTAAATTAAAGAATAGCCGTCTTCAGTCACAAACGTGATTTTATTTCTATGCACGATGCATTTCGAGCCCTGGGGGATCATCTTCAGGTACTTTGACAGACTACATCGATTATTTTGCCAGATTTAGGTTAATTCTGGTCCTGGTAAGGTTACAATGGTATATTACAAAGCAGAAACATCGTGAATTCTGCTTCTGGTAAGATTACAATAGTATATTACGAAGTATATACAATATATACAATAGTATACTACGACTGGAAATGGCAAGGAAAGCTTTCCTGAAGAAGAGAAATTTGTTAACATCGAGTATAGATTTAAGTGTCAGCAAGTCGCTTTTGAAAGTATTTGTATGGAGTGTAGCCACGTATGGAAGTGAAAATTGGACGATAAATAGTTTGGACAAGAAGAGAATAGAAGCTTTCAAAATGTGGTGCTACAGAAGAATGCTGATGATTAGATGGGTAGATCACATAACTAATGAGGAGGTATTGAATAGAATTGGGGAGAAGAGAAATTTGTGACACAACTTGACTATAAGAAGGGATCGGTTGATTGGTCATGTTCTGGGGCATCAAGGTATCACCAATTTAGTATTGGAGGGAGACCAAGAGAAGAATATCCTAAACAGATTCAGAAGGATGTAGGTTGCAGTAGTTACTGGGAGATGATGAAGCTTGCACAGGATAGAGTAGCATGGAGAGCTCCATCAAACCAGTCTCTGCACGGAAGACCACAACAACAACATTACAAAGCCGGCATATCATGAATATAGGTTCACAAAACTAATAGAAATCGAAAAATAAAGTAATTTTTAGGTTTGTATTAGTTTTTTAAACTTACATTTACGATTTACCCGCTTTGTAATATACCATTGTAATCTTACTAGGACGAGAATTAACCTACATCTGGCAAAATAATCGATGTAGTCCATCACAGCACCTGAAGATGAGCCCCCAGGACTCGAATTGCTTCGTGCACTGAAATAACATCAGGATTGTGACTGAAGGCGGCTGTTCATTACTTTACGAAAAAAAAAACAGATGGTCGTTATTGATAGTAGTTCGACTGCGTATTCAGGTAAAATAAACAAAAAATTATTTCCATAAACTTTTAACGAAGAAACGAACATCTTAGTTGAAAGGCCGACCGCTGTGGGCGAGCGGTTCAAGGCGCTTCAGTCCCGCGCTGCTGCTACGGTCGCAGGTTCGAATCCCGCCTTGAGCATGGATGTGTGTGATGTTAGTTAGGTTTAAGTAGTTCTAAGTCTAGGGAACTGATGACCTCAGATGTTAAGTCCCTTAGTGCTTAGAGCCAATTGAAATTCGTAGTTGAACTTCAGCTACAAAAACACAGTAATTTGTGGTTGTTACGATTATTGTTGTTCCTGTTGTTGTCCTCAGTCCGACGAATGCCCCCACGCTAGTCTATCCTTCCCGAATTTCTACATCTCCGCGTAACTACTGCCACAGACATCCACTTGAACCTGCTTCGTCTGGCTCTGCAGTTCTTATCCCAGACACCTCCCTCCATTATCAAATGGATGGTTTTTTGATGCTTCAGTATGTGAGCTATCGTCCGTTCCCTTCCGGTAGTCAAAGTAGTCCTCTTACTAATATTAAGCAACAACAATAGATATTGCGCGCAGTGTGATTCGTCTTCCACATTTCACCACATATTTCTCCGTCTCTGAAAGAAATTTCACCGATTAATCGGGATGGTGACTTTACGGAAAAACTTTTGCCTTGAAGACTACCTACGGTGTTCAACAGTTCATTCCACTTGTTCGTCTGCGCCCCAAAATATACATGACCGGAACTCTCACAGTTTTCTTCCGCTCATCCACTAATTTTATGTATCTCCGTATGAAACCACTATTTAAAGACGCAACGAATCAGAAAATATACGGCCATTGACTCCACAACACGCGCTCTGAGCGTAAAAGAAACGTCATACATCAAATGCAAATACGCTTTTAATACCAGTCGGTGTGGAGTAGCTCCCCTTTGTGCGCGCGTAATAGCCGCCTGCGCTGCCGGAGTAGCGTGGAAATAGGCGCATCTCATATCGCGCGCCCCCGTCATTACGAGCTCGCTGCTCTAATTGCGGCCGGTAGCTCTTCAGATGTTTTCGAACACGCAATTAGGAAGCGGCTGGCGCGTTACTCCCACTCCCCCTCCGCGGGTCTCGGCCGGGAGTGGGGGTCGCCACGCCCAAACCTCCCGCGATTGGGCCGCCGCCGGAAGTGGGGCGGAGCTAGAGTGCAATTGGTCGGGTGTCGGCGGGACTGTAGGCGTGGTCGGAAGTCGCGGAGCGCGCCGGCGGGGCCCCGCGGTGGCTCGCCCCACTCCCCGCCGTAGAAAACGCGTGGGCGTCCCGCGCGGGAGTCAGTCAGTAGCGCGCCGTGCGGCCGTGACGTTGGAGCGTGCTGGCGTGGGAGCAGCCGAACTGTCGCCGGTGTGTGTCACGGGAGCGCGGACGACGTTGGCGGGCTGTGAGATGACTGTTACCAACTTCGGCACGATGCGCCCCTGCTTCGCTGGTTACCCGTTCCAAGGTGAGTCTCTGCGACCGAGTGCGTGCAGTGTCGGCGATTTCTGCGTCAACACAGCAGTGTTTTCGACCATGTGTGTCTTCAAGAATTTGTGCGCGAGGGTAACGTGTGCCGAGAACAACCGGATCCTCTGTTTCGAGCATCCTTAACGTTTGCAGGGCAGACTTAGACCTTAGGACAAAATTCTTCAGACTATTAGCGGAGCAACACACGAGAAACGGTAGTCTTGGACATAACCGTTATTGCCGCACCGTGTTTCCTGGTATCCAGTATAACTCGACGGGTATAAGCAGTCGCTCAAGATATTCGTAACTGAAGTCTTGCGTCCGTTAATTTATTTCTAGGATTCATTTGCATACGCAGTGCTTTCCTTGCTGAAGTATTTCAGTTTTGTCAAGACGCGTAAGTTGTCACGCGTTACCTTGTCTTTTATTGGTTTACGCCTGAGTTAACGAAAGGCCGATGTACGGATACGAGATTTACTCGTTCATCCCTATATATGGGAACACTGCACTGTGTATCGATAGAAGCATAAAAATTGCTGTGTCTTTAGGGTTAATAATTTAACACCAATAAACGTAAAAGAGTGAGCGAATCTTCACTATCTGTTGCCGGAGCTGAAACATGTAATGCGAAAATGCTTCTCCAACATGAGACAGTTTTTTTCTAGTTCAAAGTGCAAATGATGAGTAAATTTGAGGGGTGAAATCCTTTACAGATTCTTGTACAGCAAAGGATGTGTGTCCAAATTTCTAAGTGTACGTTCTGACAGAAAAACACGAGAATTCCTGGACGGCAGTGGTATAATCTTCGTGTGTAGGTTGCACAGTTATCAACCACAACATATCTGACAGACAAGTTTTTCATAATGATTGTTTTATCAATTTTTCAACGTCGGGTCAAGCAGATGGTAGATAGCGCAGATGGTAGGTAGCATAACCGCTTTCGACTTTTAAGCCAGTCACCATCAAATGTGATTTTTTTTTTTCTTCAAACTTGTAGAGTCATCTTTGAAAGCTGTGTGTGTGGAATAAGGGGGAGTTGCCTGATTTTGATGTCAGATGCAAAAGAAATCAACAAAGTTCACATATACACATTCTGCTGGAATAGCATCACAGTGAAGGTCCTTATATATCAAGAGAAGTGATGATGAAGGTGTGATTGCGAAATGTCTATTGCCACAATAAAAACTCCAGAAAAACACAGGACTTTTTAATTTTAAAGTTTTTTATGGTCATCTCTTTTCAGTGTGTTATGTAGTAACAAAGAAAACACTTTGAATTGATTACGGCACCGTTTGTGTGAACCCAAGTTAAAAAATGTAATTTATGTATTTCGCTTACGGTCACTGTATTCTCCTAAGGCTGTTGAAGCACGAGGAGGTGGCTACGATTACTATAACACAGTTTGCGTCTTCCGAGAGAATTACGTACACGTAAGATTTCGCGATCTGTGAATAACTGTAGCTGCACAATAGGCCTACTGACCGTATGTTCTAAAACTGGAAGCAGATCCTGTTGAAAACCGTGCGTTCGTGAAGAGCTCTTCCGCCGTAGCACGAACGGAAACAATGTGGTGTTTGGACGCTCAGCACTCGGTTACCGTTCAAAGAGAAGAGGCGCTCTTACTGGTGAATACTGCGACTGTGTGTGATACTTCAGTTTGTCCTGGCGTATTTGTTGATCTAACATTCCACGGGTGTACTGCAGGTTCAAAGTGTCCAACAGTCACATTATTTCGGTGATGAGACTTGTCGCCATTGTCAGCTACATCCGTGGAATGTTCGACCACTGCGAATGTGTGCTTAGCGAGTTACAGTACGACGTGTCATGTATTCGGAAACTTTACAGCTTTGAGAAGATCATCATGTGAACCCAATGGCAAATGATTTAGTCTACTCTCTTACATTTTCGGGTACCACTACGGGATATTCGCTGTAAGATTGTGCATGCGAACGATCTCATTAAATTAAGACCGCAGTATTCCCTACCTGCCACTGAATATGATTTGAGATACATTGTTGTGAAACTGAGACTTTTTTTCGTTAGCTTACCCGACTGAACCCGTAGATTACTATACTCTCAAGTGTGTAATACCGATTGCACTCCTTACAAGTATACCGGTATATGTACCACTCTACCTTTAGCAGCACTGTATGACCACGAATTGTTGTAGACATGTTGGGAATACGAACGTAAAACCATGTAAGCGCTGTTAGTAAATGGTGCTACATTACCTAAGCGTAGAGAACGTTCTCCGCTGTGTAGTCTTCGTCTTCTCACGGTTGGGCCATGTCGGCAGATACAGTGAACTTGTTGCAAGTCCCCACAATGTTAAGCACTGTTTCTTCTTCTTCTTCTGCCTATTTTATACCACCACCATCGGGGTTTTACTTGTTTTGTGCGTGTGTGCATTAACCGGTTTTGTGTTTCCAAATGATTTATAAATCAGTGGTGTTGCTTGATATTTTCTATTTATACCCATCAAATTCAGTTGCAGAGTCATTCATGTTCCATATACTTCAAAAGCTATGCGGTTTTCCAGTATAATTTTCTTGTTAAGTTTACGCTCCTGTGTATTTGGTGTCAGTTATAAAGTTTATGTCAGGGCGTAAGCATAATTCCAAATTATTCGCTGCGGTGCATTTTAGCCCTACATTAAAAAACGGGTATCGGAGCGCGGTTTCATGAACATACTGTAAGACTGCCTACGAAAATTCCTTAAAAATGACCTTACTTTTGTACGTGTTTGACTTTGCCGCCAACTTCCTGAACGCGGCAGTGCGCTTCTGTGGTCATCGTGAATGGTGTCGTCAGTACCATATTTTGCGTTTATTTTAATTCAAGTTATAAACGCAATGCAACATCCAAACACAATCTGCAACTGAAAAAATATTGACACATGTCCGTAGTCACCGATGGTGTGGCAGCGTGCCCAATCGCAAGGAAAACGTTCCCTTGTCAGTATCAGATATGGATAGAGCGTGTAAGCATCTGCCGTTACAACTGCACCATGGTTTAAGTTTTTGACAGTGTTGTTGTCGGGGGTGTGGATCCGTATCTGTGGTTAAATGTTAATACAACATATCCAAAGGCGCGTCTTTCAAACAAGAGTCAGTCGCCGATAGATTCTAGGATTTTTCCATCAGCCCTGACAATTATGAAAAAACTAAACAGCATCATAGATCGGAGTCCAGTCCCCCTACAACTGTCTGGATAACTCGGTCCAATAGTCGGAGGAAGAACGTCGTACCACAGCTAATAGGTGCGTTTCGGTGTTCCTCTTCATACGTGACAGGTTAAGAGAAACAGCATAACCCGAGTGTGAACGTGGTCGACGTTATCAAACAAGGTGGTACGAATAACTTACAAAGAATCGCTCTTTGAATTTAATGCTTCGTTGCAGGATCCTTCGAGATACGAAGAGTTGCGCTGTAGGCCTTGACTGGTGTATTTTTCACGAAGAAGTTAGTAGATACGGCCTCTTGTTTTCGACTTGGAGCAACAAA
Organism: Schistocerca cancellata; assembly: GCF_023864275.1. Classification (NCBI taxonomy): domain Eukaryota; kingdom Metazoa; phylum Arthropoda; class Insecta; order Orthoptera; family Acrididae; genus Schistocerca; species Schistocerca cancellata. Next base: position 600,024,293 of record NC_064628.1, on the reverse strand, counting down.
GCACCTAATTTGCTGCTTGGATGAGTATGAGGAGGAGCTTTTCAGCGTTTCTCGACACCGACTGTACGTAAACCATTAAAGCGCCGGCAGTCGTATTCCTGTTGGAATACAGTATACCGCCCAATCCAAGGTAGCAAATGCCTCGTGCCATCACAACTTCCCACTGAAGCACAGTGTAAGTTATTTAAACCGTAGAAGCACGAATACACGCGGGCTTATACCATCCACGACTGCCATTAAATTTACTAACCCTGAAACACCAAGGGGGGATAATTTTACATTGTTACTAAACCATCGTAAATTTTACTGATTTCATCAAAGGATTTCATATTTTATAGTTCATTCTCTAGTTAATTACAATTGTAAGGTCTCTAATGGTATGTCACAAACAAAATATGTACAAAATGCCTTACTTTACACCCTATACGACAATACCAGATTGGCGGCAACCGCGAATTGGTCGCAACTGCAGTCGTAAATTTTACGAGGATTTAGTAATCTTAGGTTAATTAGAACTGATCAACCTTGGTTCAGACATCTAAGGTTTCAACAAAGTAGTAGGAACATGTGGCACCAGGGGTTTAGTGTAAGTCACATCAATCGTACATCTTCCGATTCAACAAAAAATAATCGCGGAGACCCACTTGAAGTCTTTCTAATGTAATTCGTAATAAACAGTTATCTAAATCGTTGGCTGGTAGTCTAATCGGCTTTTAAACCAGGGAGTATGTATGCAAACACTTTTAAATTCCCCTTTACAAGGGAGTGAATGGAAGCGAACATACGTGAATGGGCATTCGCAAACAATTCGCCTGTATCTGCAAACAAGCGTTTACAGTACAGGAAACGGAAGAGATAACTAACATAGCCTACGATTGTTGCGTTGTTGCTTTTTGGTGCTAATAATCGACACATAGGGCACAACACTATATAGTAAGAGCTATAATATAAACGTTTGATATTCAGAAAGGGGTATTTTACATGGCGCGTGCATTCGTTTCGACGAAGTAGGCAAAGTGGCGTGGGAAAGAAGGAATTTAGATTTTTGGATTTGTACGTAAACGTGGTATGCGTGGCGGAAGTGCACTTAACATTGAATTTCAGCTGCTGCTTTCCTTAGCATCAGTCCAAAATCTTGGCACCTCATCACAATTGAGAAGGAAATTTAAAAGCAGAACACTAATTACTAGCGGGCAACATAACTAGGAAAAAGGATAGAATTTACTTTCTGGTTTTTGACAACCAGAGGCGTTTATGTTAGTGACTGTTCCGCATTTCAATAGCTACTTTATATCAGAAAGTTTCTAATTTTTGCAGTGACAAGTGCGAAGCACTTCAAGGATTTTATTTAAATAGCTACGTGTAAGGAAGTTAATGTCAAAAAATATGATTTAGGTACATACGACCTATTACATAGATAACTTAACGAAACAGGTCTTAGTTTGTTAGAGGGCAGATAACGTCATCTCGGATAAAAAAAATTTATTTATCATCAGAGATCTGTAATGGAACAGTGCTAAATCAGTCATGTAATTACAGATACCATGAACGTAACGAGAATGATCAGTTCTTTGGTATATTTTAATTTTAATCAGCATACGTTAATACATAGATGTTCGCACTTGTTTACTCTCAACAAATTAACTGCGCGTTTCCTTTTTAGTAAAAAGAATTACAGAGTTCGTGCTTATTCATTCCGTTCACCGTTATTGTCTTTCTCACGTTCCCTGTTGTATCTTCTAGTGTCTCGACAATTTTCTACTTGTCATATTCTTTTCCATCATCATGTGTCCTGTGAATATCTTTGATACCACAAGCAAGTATTATCTATATTCTTCCATCAGCAACACTACATTCTCTTCGGACCGCTCCATTGCCAGCGCAACTCATGTCAACAAGAATTTCCTTTGATGGGTCGTCAAAAGTCGGAGAAGCAGCAGAACAAGAACGAACAGAAGCGAATGTGCACCAGACATTAGCGGCCGTCGTTTGCTCACGTCTGCCTATCGTTTACACAAGGAGGAATTCTCATTCGCTCCCGCTCGTTCGCTGAAAGGCTGTCTACGCCGGCTTCTGGACAGTATACCCTGCGTCCAAACTGCTCAATAGGTGATCAGTCCTTTGAAAGGCTCTCGTTCACACTGAATGGCAATGGCCCGTCACGTAACGAAAAAGTACCGTCAACGAAAAAGTACCGTCAAATGGTCGTATATTCACACTAGACGGGAAGTCATCGTAATGTCACCTCTTTCACCAGCATACAGTACGGTGAAAGTAGCGTTATGGTAATGGAGGACAGTCACGTAACAAAAAATTAACCTAGTAACAGCATCAAGGAACTAGCAGTGTAGTAACTTTTGACCAAAGCAAAATTCATGTTTCTGACGTAGATCATACAGCAAGTTTGTTCAAACTGGAAGGAAGTACGAATAATCTTCTTTCACTTTGCTTTACCCCATTTTTCTAGGGGTTCGGCACCGTTGTACGGGTTTCGGCAGTGTTAGTGATAGTTGGTGGCCGTATGGCGTTGCTCACGTCACGACTCCCACTGGGACAGAATCTATGTACCCTATCTGCCTACGTCTGGAGTACATCTCATGTTTGAGTGTGAGGATATTTTATGTATGCTGGCGTTGCATGTATCTGTCGCTAGACGTGTGTACCAGACCGGTATTCACGCACTTCGACGTGAAAAACAGCCCAAAAGTCACATCCAAGCTGGAGGGTCGTTAATTCAAGAGGCTGGTCCGATTCGACACAGACCCGTCTCCCCCAATCCTGGAAGTAGTGCGTTAACGCCCTCGAATACCTGGGCATGTACAATTGAAGGAATAATACCCATTTTAAAATATCGACATATATTTTCTCGACAAAAATATTCACTCAAGCCCCTCAAAAAATGCCTAGAAGGAAAAACATGATGTCTGCGTAATGTTTTCCTTCTAATTGACAGTTAACGACAAGCATCTGTATTTTTATTCCTCAATAGAGCTGACTTTTTCACTGCTAAAACTATTTTCATCAGAAAGCCTTTTTATCTCTCTATGTTCTTATTCAGTCGCACTGAAGACTTTATTTATTCAGGTATTTTAAAACGTCAATCAATTTTTGCCTTCTGATATTTGATTCTTTTTTTTTTTTTTTTTTTTTGTGAGAACTTTGTAGTAGATTTGTCACGATCCCTTCACAGCGTGTCCCGAAAATGAAACAAGTAATAAAATAAAGATTAGGCTGACACAAAAACGTAAGTCATTGCAGTAAAGTGAGGAGTCCTAGCGAGAATAGGTAAACTTCAAGTATTTGCGAACGTCTACTCCAGAACTTTCTTCCTGAGAATCCTTGACAGTGACACCCACCTCCATTGACGGTCTGAATGAATACACCCATACGAAACGCAGCGTCGAACGTTTGACATTCCGTTCCGTTACGTGATGTCCATTGTGAAATAACCTTATAAAGCCCAAATTGCACTTCATGTATACTGCTGAATCCATTTCAGGCGGTATCTAGTTTGTAGTGTGACGCGGATTAACGGTCTATAGCTACTGATCATTTTACAAGCCACGTATGCTTTCTAGATGTTATGTTCAAAACGTTTACCATGCTGCATCTGTCAGAGGCTTAGCTCAGCTAATGTTTCACCGAGGGCGTCTCTGTCGTACAACTAAAGCAATTCTAAAGGTAGAATCTTGTACAGTGTAATTCAACATCAAACCACTATAAGGTCAGACAGTGTTGGTCTGTTTCTCTCAGTTCAATCAATCATGACAAGAATCAAGCTCTTCTTTGGGCCGTCCACATATAGTTTGAATACTTCAGGTTATCCCCGGACGACCTAATTTCCCTTTCTCTTGTCGTAACTCATTGCACAGCGTCTTTTGGGTTTCGGTTCCTTCTTTGTCTCTTGTAATATTCTTCAGTCTGCTGATCCATCGCATTATTTGTGGCACAAAAATAATGAAATTAGGTTCTGCATTTATGCAAAAACACTGTTTTTTTTCTTTTCACAAAAAACATGTTTCGGCACCTCTGTGCCATCATCAGCGGATTTTGTTTATTAAAAACGCAATTTTACATTACATGGTTTTGCAGGACCTCTAAATGGTGTCCTGCACTGATACCTTGTCATGTTTTATTCTGACTAATCCTTCTTCTTTTGCTTTCTGAGGCACCGCACACACATATTTTGAATTTTTATAAACGCCTTTTCACTTCGCAAAACTAGGTGAGCACTATATTGTTGTGTTTCCTAACCCCGTCGGCGTTCATTCGTTCTACAAACAGATGGTCCTGCAAATCCGTATAATTTAAAATCACGTTTTCAATAAAAAAAACCCACTGGTGATGATACAGAGATGCCGAAACCTGTTTGGGTAGAAAGAAAAAAACAGTGTTTTTGCATAAAGGCGGGACCTATAACCTAAATTTAATTGCAAACACGGAAAGAAAGACAAGAGCTGCCAATCCAAAAGATGAACATAATTAAATTCGTGAGATTTTCCTTTAACTGGTGTCATTATTTCGGTGAGTGTTACGTTGAAAAGCACGTATGAAACCTCGTAAATCTGCTTCAGGTTTCACTTTTAAAAGTTTCCTCCGCCACGATTTACTCACGTGTTCATATAGCCATTATTTTGCTTCTGCTGCGCACTTATTTACATTGTACCAAATGGTTATTAAGTACAATACCAGGAAACGAGAAAATAACAAAACATTAAAGCCACTTGACAGAGCATTTCATAGATTTTTCTTTTGCAAAAATTGTGATGTTATTTTAACAAAAAAACATGCTAGGGTAATCACAGATTCGCAGACTGGTTGCGCTTTAGCGATCCCAGAGCAGCCGTCGTCGTAATTCGGGTAGTTCTGCTGACTGGTACAAACATAAGATCGCGTGACTGATTGCTGACCGTCCTGTGGATAAAGAAAACCAGTGCACTTTTCATTTGGTGGAAAATCCCGAGTGTGGTGCCTATTACACTACTACAGTTAGCATCTGCAGACTAAACTGGATGTCTGACAAAAACATCCTTCGGGCCGTAACGCTTTCAATTATTAAAAATTATCATGTCAGTTACCGTGTGTCGTTCTATCTGCGTTTGTGAAACCGCTTCTAGCTGCTGGCGATAATTTATTGATTTTCTTCTGTGCCATTAGTTTTGATCATCCTATACTTTAGATAGTGAAAATCCCACGAACTGACTCATCAAGTGCCTACGTCAGTGAACGTCAACGAGGAAACTAGACCAAGCTTTACAAAAGAGATGGTAGACCGTCACCATTCAGAGGTGATAACACTAATTATTTATCATCTCCAGTTACTTAATAGTTTATTCATACCGATGCGTTCATGCTGTTGATTAATTTTATATCTCGAAACACGCACACCACGGTGAGTAAGTAAATTTTAAGTAATGGAGGGCCGGCCGGAGTGGCTGAGCCGTTCTAGGCGCTACAGTCTGGAACCGCGCTACCGCTACGGTCGCAGGTTCGAATCCTGCCTCGGGCATGGATGTGTGTGATGTTCTCAGGTTAGTTAGGTTTAAGTAGTCCTAAGTTCTAGGGGACTTATGACCTCAGCAGTTAAGCCCCATAGTGCTTAGAGCCATTTGAACCATTTTGAAGTAATGGAGGCGATGTGTCGTTATGGCGTCACGTTGACTACAAAAAAAGGAACCTGAGGTATTTTTGATTTGTACTTACTCGCACAGCCAGTAAGCTGTGCGTTAACTTGGATGGAGATTCCAGTGGGAGACAACAGGATCCAAGAAAAGTTATGTGGTCACTCGATAAATACAAACGTTTTAGTCAGGGGAGCTGTCAAGTTACTCACTGAGAAAGCTGTTGTCTAGAAGAAGGTACCCCAATACTCAAAGGTACGGAAACCGGGGGTAGTAAGTGCAACCCACTAAAATCTGCTCATGTGCGTGATAAAGAACGCGAATATCAGCCGCGTGGTCTCAGGCGCCTTGCCACGGTTCGGGCGGCTCCCCCCGTCGGTGGTTCGAGTCCTCCCTTGGGTATGGGCGTTGTCCTTAGCGTAAGTTAGTTTACGTTAGATTAAATAGTGTGTAAGCCTGGGGCCGATAATCTCAGCAGTTTGGTCCCATAGGAGCTTACCACCACCACCAACGTGAATATCGGAAACACTCCCGCAGCTTTCGATTACAGATTTCCTGGTTAGTTTCCTTAGTCAATGATGAGGACTGTGTGTTGCATGTGTGACGAATACAGCAGAGAGAGACCAATGTCAGAACACGCGAGTCTCTTTAATAGAACAGAAAGGTTAACCATGTGCAAGATAGTTCCCAACTGAACATTCAGCCTCAGATGCTATCCTTTTCTGTAGCTGGTATTTACCGCGGAAAGTGTACCCGCATAGTTACTTCCCACGCACCTGCCCAGGATAGCCTGGGAGAGTGCCACTTTGCCACTTTCCGCTTGCTCGTAGCGCTGACCCGTGACCCCAGAAGGAAAGGAATTAGTCTGTTGTAATACCACTAATAACGGCTGTGTGTGTGTTCGTTTGCCGGGCTGCGGGTCGGCGGAGGCTTTGACAGTTCCTGATCCCTCACCGTCCAGCTGTCCCTCTCATTTCCTTTAATTTCCGGTGCTCATTTGTGGCTACCGGTCGAGAACATGCTGCAAGTCTATTGGAAAACATGTTGCTATGTACGCACAACGCTACCATCATGCCCTTTCAGTCCATGCATTTGGATTACGAGTATACAGAAATTCATCAGCACAGAGGAACTGTTGCAAGATAATCAGTTTCTTATTAGATGCAGTAAAGGCACCATAAAGACAGTTCTGACATTACGCAGTGAGACTTAACAAATCAAAACACTGTCGTGGATTTTTTGTCGTAAAAAAGGCTTTCGTAAAGCCCAGTGGTTTAAGATATCTCAAATTGTCCGTTAAATATGTATACGCTTTAGAGAAAGGCAAGTAATTTTCATGATGTACAAGGGCCCAGGAGGAACAATAAGACTTCAGACTTCCTGGCAGATTGAAACTGTGTGCCGAACCGAGACTCGAACTCGGGACCTTTGCCTTTCGGAAGAGAGCTTCTGTAAAGTTTGGAAGGTAGGAACCGGCCGCGGTGGTCTCGCGGTTCTAGGCGCGCAGTCCGGAACCGCGCGACTGCTACGGTCGCAGGTTCGAATCCTGCCTCGGGCATGGATGTGTGTGACGTATTTAGGTTAGTTAGGTTTAAGTAGTTCTAAGTTCTAGGGGACTGATGACCACAGCTGTTAAGTCCCATAGTGCTCAGAGCCATTTGGAAGGTAGGAGACGAGGTACTGGCAGAAGTAAAGCTGTGAGGATGGGGCGTGAGTCGGGCTTGGTTAGCTCAGGTGGTAGAGCACTTGCCCGCGAAAGGCAAAGGTCCCGAGTTCGAGTCTCGGTCCGGCACACAGTTTTAATCTGCCAGGAAGTTTCATATCAGGGCACACTCCGCTGCAGAGTGGAAATCTCATTCTGGTAATAAGACTTGAGGATCAAAGAAAATTAGAGTCGAATGAGCTGCGGGTCAGGGATTTTCTCTGCCTCGTGATGACTGGGTGTTGTGTGATGTCCTTAGGTTAGTCAGGTTTAAGTAGTTTTAAGTTCTAGGGGACTGATGACCATAACTGTTATATCCCATAGTGCTCAGAGCCATTTGAACCTCTTTTTTTTTTTTTTTTTTTTTTTTTTTTAGGAAAAACAGTTACGTAACTCAGCAGCATTAGTACTGTCCTGCTTGACACAGTCACATCGATTAAATATCTGGACATAACATTTCAAAGTGAGATGAAATGGAACGAACAGGTAACATTGGTAGTAGGAAAGGTGAATGGTTGACTTCGTTTCATTGAGAGAATTTTGGGAAACTGCACCTCATCGACAAAGGAGACGGCGTATAGATCATTAGGGCGACCCATTCTTGAGTACTGCACGACTGTCTGGGATACCAACCATGTCGAATTAAAGGAACATACCGAAGCAATTCTGAGGCGTGCTGCTACATTTGTTCCGCTGGATTCGATAGGCACGCAGGTATTACGGAGATGGTTCGTGAACTGAAATGGGAATCCCTGGAGGGAAGTCGACATCCATTTTCGTGAGGCACTATTGAGGAAATGTACAGAACCGGCGTTTGAGGCAGACTGCAGAAAGATTCCACTGCCGGTGACGAACATGTCGCATAAGGATCACGAAGATAAGGTGAGAGAAATTAGGGGTCGTACGGGGCCTTGTAGACAGTCGTTTTTCATTCGCTCTATTTGCGACTGGAGCAAGAAAGGAAATGAAAAGAAGTGGGTCAGTGTACACACCTCCATGTTCCGTAAAGTGGCTTACGGAGTACGTTGTAAATCAAAAGAAGAATGTTCGGATGAAAAAGTGTGTATGACAGTGGTGTAGCCTTCCATTTCTCTTCCCAACACTGGGTCAAGCAAGGAAGGAATTAAAAAAACTTGTTCAGAAGTGGGATTAATATCAGACTCGAAAAAATATTATAAGAGTCGCTGATGTCATTGCTCTCCTCTGTGAAAGAGAGAAGGAGTTACAGGATCTGCCGAATGAAGCGAGCAGGCTAGTGAGCACAGAATGCGGGAAAAGACTAAATAGAAGAAAGAAAGAAAGACGCATTCAGAGGCAGATCAGAAATGAGATTATAGTACTAAACATTAAAATTGAGGGCCCCGTAGTAGAGAACGCGATGAAGAAATTCTGCTACCTTGGAAGCAAAATAGCCCATGACGGACAAAGCAAGAACGGTATGACAAGCGCATTAGAACAAATAAAAAGATCGTTCTTGGAATAGAACATAGGCCTAGTCCTCAAGTTGAGAGACATTCCTGAAAATCTTAATTTGGAGCACAGCGCTGTGTAGAAAATAAATCAATGATTCTGGGAAAACTGGAAAAGACGTCTGAGATTTGGGTATAGAAAAGGAGGTCGAAAATTAATTTGTGTGGTAAGCTAATACGTGAGGAGGTTTTTCCACAGAGTTGACGAAGAAAGAAATATGCGAAAAACGCTAATTGGAGGAGGGAAGAGGACGAGAGAACAAAGAACTCTGGGAATAATTTCCATGATACTGGAGGAAGCCATACAGAGCAGGGATTGTTCAGTAGGACAAAGATTGAAAGATACACAAGAAATAGTGACGACCTTGGGAGTTAGAGCTTCTCCGACATGAGGAGATTGGTACAAAAGAGGAAATCGTGCTGGGCCATATCATACCAGTCGAATGAGTGGTGACCGCGAAAGGAGGAAGTATTCTGGGCAGTTGTCGCTGAATCTCTCTCTGCTCTGAAATCGTTTTTCGATTTCACGTCCATAGCAGTCTATTGATTTAGAATTGAATACGACACGAATCCTACACCGAAGGATTTCCGCAGGAATGCAGAAAGGAAAACATGGAATTCTGAGACCAGGAAAATGCGTCCATGTAAACTTATTGTGGCAGTCAAGATGCTGGACGGCGGCACCTGTCATATTGCGAACACTGCGTCCACTCTCGATATCGCCTGCTCAACCGTTTCTCCTCATTCCAGCCGCTAGGAGTCACAGTCGCTATAATTCTGGGAAACAGTTAGTGTTACACGACAGTTTCTTTGCTCAATAACATCGTCGCCTGTAAATGGACAATTGTTCGTGTTCTTGCACAGCACTTCCCTTCTTCCCTTAATATTGACATTTTTTCGTTGCGGGTAAAAAGTTATAGGCCTATAGATTTGGCCACTATTGTTCAACCTGTCGGTCGACGAGTGAGCACATTTACAGTTATCATTAAGCGCATTTCTCCATAGTTTATTATGTAACGCGTCCGGCATCCACACGCTTGATCTTTGACCTTATCTGTGGAACGCTGGTTGACCGTCCAGTTGATTCTCGTGTTAAACTGTTCGGAAGGCAGTCATTATTGTGCAAGAGCGAGCCGCAAATATCACAACAGCCCCCGCTTGAAATTACCATCATTTTGTTATTGTCTGACTGCTACGGTCGCAGGTTCGAATCCTGCCTCGGGCATGGATGTGTGTGATGTCCTTAGGTTAGTTAGGTTTAAGTAGTTCTAAGTTCTAGGGGACAGATGACCTAAGATGTTAAGTCCTATAGTGCTCAGAGCCATTTGTTATTGTCTTTTCCCCTGTTCTATGTTCATCGTGGGCCACATAAATATCTCTAGCCACCTAGCTGTCCTGATTCGTGCGTTCTGCTCTAAAAGAAAACGTGTTCGAAGAATTCGTTTCCTTCTACCTTACAATACATCTTCATTCAAAAATGACCCGATCTTCAAATTTGTGGAATTCAGCGTATTTGTGCAATTAATACCCACTAAATAACTAATGATCCATGACAAACGGTAAATAATGTCCTAACGAAGAACTGCTGTAGTATATAAACACGCTATGAACTTAGGCATCAGCGCAATAAATTATAATAAATTATATGGACAATGGCAATTAAAACAAAGGTAAATTGCAATATCCTTGTTAAGCTACAGAAACACTTCGCTTTTGCTAAACATCAGTAATGAAAAACCCGCACTATGTTTTCACAACTTCTGAAAATTTGTTTGTATGTTTGGTTTCTCTTTATCTTTTTTGCAATGCCAGAAAGTTCAGTGATAAAAAATGCTCCAAATTGAAATAGTTACAATTTCACTATTAGCTGACGTGGAAGATGTTCATATTAACCTTATTCAGCGATTTTTTCAAAAATACTGCGAGCAAACCCGGGGCAGCGCAGAATCCAGGGCAGCGGAATGGTGAGCACAAAAATTAACACCATCAATGTTTTACAAAAATTCATTACTGTTCTTTCGAACGTGATCAAAATGATATCTCAAGAGAAAACGAATTACTAGCTATTCGAACTCAATGCGGGTACAGAATTTCCCGCGCTGACACAGGAAAAAAAAATCTCTAAAGCTATAGATTCGCCGTTAGCGGACCAAAAACACATTTCTAAATAATTTTTTACTAATACTTTTTGTATGCCGCTACAACAAAATTTGACGCTCGTTTCGAACTCTTAAATGAAAACTACGCAGCTTCCTAGAAAACATACATAACTGTAAATAAGTTCCACTGAAAAAAAGAAGCAGTCTGTTCAAATTTTCTTACTTTATTGTGCAGCGGCTACACTCTGACACTGTTCAAAAAACCTCTTTAATGAAATAGGTAATTTACCAATTTTCCTTCGAAGTTGTACCGTCCTGTTAGATAACCGTATTACTTATATTCAGACAATTTAATTTCCGTATTTACTAATTTATCGATAGTACTTAGAATTTTCCTAACATTATCAGTCACGGTAACACACAGGAAAAAACAATTTTGCTGATAAATAATAAGAGAAAAATTGCCTCAGGATGACGCTGTCGCAAAGTAGACCAACAAGCCTGAACCTGATAAGTAAGTAATCCGATATCCATAGGTAAAGCTGTTAACAACCCGAGTGTTGGCTTGAACCCGATTATAGTTCGCGTATTTTAACAATAAAATAATTTGAAGCATAAGTCTTTCGCTCTTTTATATCAAAGTCAAGTGTCAGTGAAAGATGATGTAATAGGGTGGCTGAGTATGACCATTTAATTTTTTAAAAATTGGCCAAAATAAAAAAAATGTCCAATTAATGCAGCAAGGGTGCTGAGGAGCTTGCCTTCAAGCGCCCGACACATACCAACATCACCGAGTGTTGCTTTGCACAGCTCAGTGCTTTACTAAGCTCGGTCCTATTGGAGGTGGTGTACCTTTGCCTTCCTCGGAACTCTGAACTCATTTACCCAGCCAGTTTCAGGGGGACCCACTGTTTAAACTGGAACTAATCGGAATTCTTCGCATTAAGAAACGTTAACAGAGGTGAGAGAATAGAAAAGTGGCAGATAAAAATACTATGGATAGAATCGGTAGTCCGGCACTTTACCACTGAGCCATATTGTAAAGGAAGGTACAGTACGCAATGTAAAATGGGTACGAGCTGCAGTAGTAATGCAGAAATGAAAGGACTGGCGCAGGACGGAATAACGTGGATAACTGTGTCAAACCCTTCTTCAGACTGAAGGCCACAACGATAACACGAACATCCAAATTGAAATTGTCTAATTGTGTGATTAAATGTTGGGCGTGTAACACTAAATAAAGTTTCTACAAAATGGTTTTGCGTAAAACCTGAAATAAAATTAGGCCTAATATACCAATGGATTTCTGAATATTTGGGCTGATTTAGATGGTCAGCCTAACTTCTACCTCCAACGTAGCGCTCGCACCTAGGTGACGGGTGAGGTAGCCCATCTACATCTACTTCTACATCCATACTCCGCAAGCCACCTGACGGCGTGTGGCGGAGGGTACTTTGAGTACCTGTATGGATTCTCCCTTCTATTCCAGTCTCGTATTGTTCGTGGAAAGAAAGATTGTCGGTATGCCTCTGTGTGGGCTCTAATCTCTCTGATTTTATCCTCATGGTCTCTTCGGGAGATATACGTAGGAGGGAGCAATATACTGCTTGATCTCTCGGTGAAGTTATGTTCTCGAAACTTCAACAAAAGCTCGTACCGAGCTACTGAGCGTCTCTCATGCCGAGTCTTCCACTGTAGTTCATCTATCATCTCCGTAACGCTTTCGCGATTACTAAATGATCCTTTAACGAAGCGCGCTGCTCTCCGTTGGATCTTCTCTATCTCTTCTATCAACCCTATCTGGTACGGATCCCACACTGCTGAGCAGTATTCAAGCAGTGGGCAAACAAGTGTATTGTAACCTACTTCCTTTGTTTTCGGATTGCATTTCCTTAGGATTCTTCCATTGAGTCCCAGTCTGGCATCTGCTTTACCGACGATTAATTTTATATGGCCATTCCATATTAAATCACTCCTAATGCCTACTCCCAGATAATTTATGGAATTAACTGCTTCCAGTTGCTGACTTGCTGTATTGTAGCTAAATGATAAAGGAACTTTTTTGCTATGTACTCGCAGCACATTACACTTGTCTACATTGAGATTCAATTGCCATTCCCTGCACCATGCGTCAATTCGTTGCAGATCCTTTCCATTGTTACAACCTCTCGATATACTACAGCATCATCCGCAAAAAGCCTCAGTGAACTTCCGATGTTATCCACAAGCCTCATCTATGCTGGGTGTGACGCAACAAACTGCCCATTTACCAAAGTGATTCATTACGCAACTTTCGATTTGCGTTTCATCATTGAAAGCACTTGTGGTCCGTACATTCCTATCTAATGTGCAGACGTGAACTGTAAGTTATATGGCAAAAGCGCCACGTAAGACTATGGACACGAGGTATCACATAGCTGTGTTAGAACGATCCAGCATCTGTCCGAAGGGGAGGCAAAGCAAGACGTAACTCACTATGCTGCAAGAGATCTTACGGTATGCAGCAAATTAGCATGACGTACCACAAGACTGCTCCGACACCGAGAAAATTACGGTACAGAAGCGGTTTGCAAATACACGTAATACCTCGCAATAACCAACAACCATCAGGAAGAGTATGTTGATCTTTTAAAAGTTAACATTTCGGAGACGCCAATAGACTCTGCCGGCTAATGGAGCATTGCTTGTCTTCTTTACAGATCGAAAAAGAGACTGCCGCTTTCAGTCACTGACGAAGCATGATCGTTGCTGAATAATACGGTCTCTACAAAGCAGTAGTATTTTGTTTATTTATTGGCCTCAGTCAGTCTAATTGTACATCCAGCGTTTAAACGACAGTAATGTAAGATGGCAGAGCAAACGGCCGATTTCTTGAGGCACTTTTAGCATTTTCGTACTTGGTAAGCATCTTCCTATGAGCTTTTGCAACGCGACGGTTCACCGACACTTCAACTTCTTCCCCGTGTGGCGGACCGCCTATAGGCGCAAACCGCTCCATGAAGCCCTCTGCATTCCGGTTAACACACTGGATGATAGAGCCGACGGAATGTTTCTAATCTGCTGCCACTAAAAGGGTATAAATCCGAAGTCTCTTGTTCCTCAAACAGAGGCAGGTACAATACTTTGCTCACACAACGACCAAGCGCGAGCACTTGTGCGATAAAACGGAAATCGCTTGTTTTGTTCAACCGAAAATTAGCAGTGCCATTATCTTGAAATTTAATTAGTCACCCTGGTATTGAAGAGAATACAGGCGTGTAGTACGTTTCGACCCGAGCCACATCTTTATGTGATCACTCATTACACATTATGATTCACACGAGTATCTGTCATTTATATTAACTTCTCATACTTTAGTTAGTGGTGATTAGTTACCGGTGGTCACCTTAAAATCATAGACAGTAAACGTAGTTCACAACACTAAAAAGTAAAATAGATGTCGCAACAGTTGAGTGTTGACAGTAAACTAGAGCGACTTATCAAACAGGCTGGAGCGATTTGGCTGAACGACAAATTGTAGTTGCTTTCAGCTTAATGTTAACTTACGTTTGGAAGTCATCGTCTTGCTGTACGCAATAAAATATTTATCGTAGTAGTTCAGTAAGGAAAACTTGATCTTGTATCCAGGTAACAGTTAGGCAAGACAAGACTCAAAATAAAAGCATTTTCTGAAATTAATGCTTTTGGGGCTACGCCGGGAAATTTCCACACACACACACACACACACACACACACAAAAGAAAAAACAATCCAAGATTTCTGATTCGCCAGATATACAGCAACAATCTATTTTCAGAACAGCGTTCTTCTTGGACGAACGTTAGTATGCTGATTTTTAGCGAGGGTGTGATCTCCGAAACTTGCTCACTATTGGTCTGAAGTTTCTACATAAGTCGTATCACCAAACTGCCGATTCTTTGACAACTCAGAACGTGTCTTCTTAACTGATTTCTTCTTTTAGTGAAGTTGTGCCATAACTGTATATTTTTCCCAATTCGATTCAGTAAATTTGCATTAGTTATCCTTTCTAACAACATGATCTTCAGCATTCACCTGTATCACTATATTTCAATAGCTTCTGTTGTCTTCCTGTCATAACTTCTTATGGAACCCGTTTTACTTCCGTACAAAGCTGCACTCCAGCCAAATACTTTCAAGATGGGCTTCCTAATATTTATTGATATTTCTATTAGCAAATTTCTCTTTTAGCGAAATGCTTTTCTGCTGTTGTCAGTCTACATTTTATATCCTCTCTACTTGGTCCATAGTCGGTTGTTTCTCTGGCCAAGTAGAAAATCTCATCTACTAGTTTTAATGTCTCATTTCTTAACGTAATTCCCTCGGAATCTTTTATGTGTTGATATTTATCTCACACCCTCTTTTCAAGACAGTATCGATTGCAGTCCCTTGGCAACTCTTGACAGAATTAAAATGTCATCGGTATTCTTCTTGGTTCTCTTTACCGCTTGCTCATTGTGCAGATTGAATAACATCAGGGACAGGCAACAAACCTGACTCATTCCCTCCCCAACCACTGATTCCCTTTCCTGTCCTTCGGCTCTTGTAACTGCAGTCTGGTTCTGCACAAGTAGTAAATAGCCTTCCGCTCCCTTTATTTTATTCCCGGTAGCTTTACAATTTCTAATAGTGCACAAAACTGCAGTTTCTGAATTCTCCCTTTCAGTGTGATACAGTGCGAACACACAGACGACACCTTTGGCTAGTCTGATAGCAAATCTGTACACAGCAACGCGAAGTGGACGTTCCTGTACTAGGTTGAAAGGTTAACATACTGCACGTTATAAAATGTCTCATCATTTTAAGGCGTGATGCGGTTTTTCAATCACCGTGAGTAAATTGTGTCACTGAGTCTAATATCTAGCAGCCAAAACAACAAACAACAGGAGTCCCAACAGATTGTCAAAATTCGACTACCTAGAATTGGCAGAAGAGTAGTAATGGTTTACTTCTACATTTGAGGTATTTGCAAGGCTGTAATTTCGACGATAATGTTATCTAAATTGCAAATGAACTCTGTGGCCATGAAATTCCATAGTACCAGTTCTTTCCAGAGCATAAATAATACCTTAAACGTCAAAAAGCAAACTAATTATTGATAAGACAGTCACTGCAAGTAATATATATCTGCATTTTAGAACGTCCTAGAACATGATTGGAAGGTCAGCATGAAGCTTATCTGGAAACAAAAGGCTCCCGACTCTGCAACATTGCGCACTTTTGCGTTATGTTGGGAAGTGAGTGCCTGAATAGCAAGCATTGTGTCTATCACTCAGTCAATTATGGGACTACACAGTTGCACAGCACACGATATATTAGAGCCATCACAGTTCATAGCTGCAAAATCTGACTTTTCTATTTCTACATCCATAGCATGTAAACCAATGTGAAGTGCGTGTCAGGGGTACTTCACAATGTACCACATGTTATGGTGTCTTCCCCTTCCAATCGTTTATGGGACGAGGGAAGAATCACTCCTCAAACGCTATTTCGCTTGCTGTCATTAGTTTACGTCTTCACAGTCCCTACAGGACCTATGCGTAAGGACTTGAAAAATATCTGTAGATTCTTTGTTTGACACTGGTTCTCGAAACTTTCTAAGTAGGCTTCCGGGGGATAGTTGCCATCTGTCTTCAACCGTCTGTCAATTCCGTGAGTCAAACAAACCTGTGACCATTTTTCCTGCCCTTTTTAGTGCACTTCCAATACATCCTGTTACTTATATGTGGGATGGGTCTCACATGCTTGAAAAATATTCTCTGTTTTGTAAGCAGTCTCTCTCGTAGAATGATTGTATTTTCCCAGTATCCTGTCAACTAACCTACGTCATCCACCTGCTTTAAGAAGCAAATGTTCCTAGTAGGTTCACAAAAAGTTTCATTCTCCTCCTGCAAAAAATAAAAAAATTAGAGACGACTGTGAAAAACTTTTCGAACGCCCTTTGTAGCTACAAT
Organism: Schistocerca cancellata; assembly: GCF_023864275.1. NCBI lineage: Eukaryota > Metazoa > Arthropoda > Insecta > Orthoptera > Acrididae > Schistocerca > Schistocerca cancellata. The sequence continues at coordinate 600,007,430 of NC_064628.1, read as the reverse complement.
TGAGTAGGGCCTATAAGTTATCATTCCATTTCATACCTTCACAAAATGTGACACATAGATACCTTCATGAGTTGACTGACTCCAGTTATCAATCATTAATACTATAGCCATAGAATACTACTTTTCTGCGTTTTGAGAAATACAGTTTTATATTTTTGTACGTTTCAAGCAAGTTGGCTATCTTTGTATCATTCTGAAGACGTATCGAGATCTGACTGGATATTTGTGCAGCTTTTTCAGGAAGTACTCCATTATATGTAACTGTATCATTTGTAGAGAGTTTGAGGTTACTGGAGTTGCGCTGTACCAAAACTACGGTTCGGTAGCTTTTATATACTACACAAATGACATAGTAAATGGTAGGATTCTGGGTATTATTGGTAGCATTGGTAGGGAAAGAAACATAAATGAATCTGTAACAGAGAAACAAGGAGCCGACAATTTCTCTTTGTTTCTTGTTTGTTCGGTTGTTTGTTTTGCATATAATTAGAGCCACACACCATTCAGTGTTAGTCCATTGTGTGATTTTTATCCTTACAAAATATAAACTAAATTTTATGAGTAAAAAATGTAAGTTGATCGTATAGTTTCTGCACTTGTATGTAACCAAAGCAATTACTTTTGATGCAAGTACAGTTCCATCATGATCAAAGGCAATAGTTTCCAGTTATTATTGCTAAACGCGAAAGTTGTTTATGAATAACAGAAACATGTTTTATATAAATTCGACGAAGTACTGAAGCGATATTTGATATATTTTTGTTTTGCTTTTTCTATTTTACCTTTTTGTTGAGAAAATGGCGTTTTCTAGCGCTATGTCATAAATATGTATTGTTTACTTTACTTTTACTACAACATCCCTCTGTTCTACGTTACAAATCAACAATTTTCGAACAAAACCTGAATTAAACGATGACAATTTCAGTTTTGCTACAAATACTGTTCATTGTTAAGTAACAGACAGGAGGATAACTATGTAGAACAGACATGCTCTGTACGTTATGCAGGCCTTTATATATCCTCACTCAGTTTCTAGGCTGTTTACCGCTTCCGGTTTTTAGGGGAATGTAGTAGGACACAGATCGCGTACGTAAAGAAAGCTATTCTTATGAGGTAACGCCTTATACATATGTAACACACGTAACGTACAGGTAACGTGTGTACAATATTTAACTCACGAAAGCTGTTAGGAAAAGTACCGTAGTGTACGCGTACTTATGATAATGTAGAGTAGCCTACAATTCTAGAGGTTACCATTACTACGCGCAGCCTGTTCATTAATACACAACAGGAACAGCAAAGGTCCAAACACAGTTCCGTGGAACATGCCTGGTATAACTCCTACGTCTGTCTATGATTCTTTTCGTAGAGATTGTGAAGATAAAAATAGACTAATAACAGGTCATTCTTTGCAGGCTTTATTTTTCTTTCGACTGGTCACAATTTTAATGATTAACAGAATGCAGTTGCCGATACAGATGACAACTTCTTTGTATTAAAGAAACTGCTTCTACCGATTAGCTGCACATGCTTACTGTACTGCTGTCACACAAATTCTGAGTACGACCACAGAACATTTTTGCAGTCGCGTTTTAGAGAACTGTTGCGGTCATAGTTTTCATTTACACACATAGAAATGGAACCCAATTTGACGGCACCGTAGATCCGGAGAGCATGGTCAGGGTCTGTAGCTACAGCAACGTAGCTGTAGAAGAAAAGAAAAGAGAAAAAAAAATTGTCAAGCAATAAAGGAAAGTCAGTGATGCATCAGTGTAGGTGAAGGTATCGAGTATTTGTAACCTCACACTTATTAGCAGGAAAAGGGCAGGAAGAGGGGCGAAGAACATTTTGGAATAACTTAAATCACTTCTCTAGACAGAAGAAATAAGGCTGAGAATTGGTTATCAAATGCTAAAAAAATGAGGGGAAGCAATTATAAAAGGAATGGCAGAAATTATTGAACATATATAGAAGCACTGCTTCATCTTTCATGATGTTGGTTCAGCTCTGTAACTGTCAATTATGTTACTTGAAAAAATAAAAATATACTGAAGAAATATATCAGTCCCAAGATTCACCAATGACGTAAGAGATATCATCTAAAGTAAGGAAGAGTCAAACCACAAAACGTAATGGACAGTCCGCTCGCGATAGAGTTTGGGCAAAGAATAAACAAAGTAATAACGAAAGTGATAAGGAGTAGCAGACAGACAGAACTGCGAATTAATTCACTTCGCGATGGAGAAAAGTACTGTAGGAAAAGTGAAAGAGTAGGAAGAAAGTTTACACACCTCAGGCAAATAGAAGGATCATTCAGAATGCAGTGTTATAGGAGAAAATTAAGTGAATAAGTAAAATAAAAAATGAATAGCTTCTAGAAAGCATAGGCGAGGAAAGAAATTCCACAATAAGTCTGCACCACCTATACAAACGAAGATTAAATTGTCTGAAATAAATCATTGAGGACAGTGGACGATTTCAGGTCCGAGGATATTAAATATGAAGATACGGAGGACAGCAACAAAATAGCCAAAGTCATGAGGACGAAAATAAATCTAGATCTCCTTTTATACAACTTTAGGGTACTAGCTTCTCTGAGTAAAAAATTACCGCAACGACGAAACAGTTGTTATGAGACTGCAACATTAGTAATAGGCAGCGAACAGCTGCCGTGATTCTTGCACAACCTTATTGATTCTTCTAAAATACATTCTGGTGTACTGCAGTTGCCTTCTTCTAGAAATGAATAAATGTTTGCTACATTCGTTTTCCTCCTACTTTCCTGTAATCAGTTTCGTACAACACATGTAATTATGTTATCTGGACAAAGTTTCATCATCACAAATAGAACAACGTTATTCCTCAGACAAGTATGTGGTTCCTGTTAATCATCCTTGTTCACGGATGCAATGGAAAAGTATCACAGCGATGCATTACTCAGCTGTACCCCCAGCGTCGGCAGCCACTTCCGCAGGTCTTTTACATCTAAGGGTTGTTCCATTACTTTGTGTTTGCCCTAGTACATTTTGCTGACTGCATATTACAGGTTTTTTTCACTGGTGTAAAATTACTGTCACTGAAACAAATTCAATAGTGGTAACAAACCGAAAATAATTCTGTAACGGGCCGCCAGGTCCCTTGAAGCAATGTATTCAGAAAATAGCCCTTCATAGCCTCTGAAATTTTGTTACTAAAGTCCGTATTCAGCTTGTAGAGGTAAATAACTTGAATACATGACCGTGATCTTCGTAGTGCCTTCTGTAGGATTGTGTAAGGCATATGACAAGCCCAAAAAGTAAATGACAATCTCTCAGTCCTGGATTTCGTGAGGATAATCTTAAGTCACTGATTATATTTAGTTACATATTTATTTATTTCTACAATTTCCACATGTCTTATATTCCTGAGCTACCAATGTATCGCTCATGCATATAATTATTCCGTTAAGTCTTTTGACAAAAAATGTGTGTGTGTGTGCGCGCTCATACTTTGATAGCGAAGTAGTAGGTGTTTTAAAATGAAGGAATTACGCTAGTCATCAAACCCTTCTCTCATTCAACACAGCAACGGGAGAATGAAAAACGTGAAAATCAAGCGAGGCTTTGAACGTGGTTACTTGTGAGGAAGAGTTCAGAATGTTTGCCCCAGAGCAGATTATTTCCATACGGCAGTGAGAGATAGCCTTCACGGTGACAACTCATGAGGGTCCAGTGTGGTCCCCTCCCAGTTGCGCATCCTCTGGAACGGCTGCCACACAATGGGCGGAGACTGAAGCCTTATCTGCGCCGGCTATCTGGCGGGGGTGGTTGCGGCTGACACCGATACGCCCCCGTGTTGACAGAACCGCCAGCTACCCTGATAACATCGCAACATGCCCCGCTGTTGGCGGCTACGCCATATCCTTTCTTTGTAACCCACGCCTTGGGGGAGACTCGACGTGGTATTACAGTGACAAATCACGAGGATGTGCAAAGCTGACTTCCAGGCAATTATTTACCTGTGCGGTATTCAGTTTCATCTTAAATATCGCATTTCTCACGTTGTTATGTAGCACTTATTATCATCATTATTATTATTATTATTATTATTATTATTATTATCACAAATCTTATAAATGACAACAAGAAAAGAAAATTCTCAGAAAAATCTTACGACCAAAATGTGATAAAGGAGTTTGGATGAAAAATAAATTTCAAGAAACCTAGTTACAGAATAAATCAATAATACCAAGAGGAAACGGCGATTATAGTTTTATAGTCACGTATATAAACGGACAGCAACAGGTTCACTACGAAAATTTCCAAACGTAGCCTTATCAATAAAAAAGTGCAATAACTGGCATTCATGATAAACAGTCACAAAACACAAACTTGCTGAAAGCCCTATCTGAAAAATGACCAGAAGAGCGAAAAAAAAGTGAACGGAGAAAGAGATACTGAGGGAAAAAAGAAAAAAGTGCTGTATTAGTTCGAACGTGCTCCTTAGTCGGGCACAACGAATCAATTTTTTTCCCGTTTTGTCACAGAACACGGCAGTTTCCGAATTACAAAAGTGGTTTTACTGATACTTCAACACAATAATGTGATTAAACACGTTAATTTCCGCTCAGGGCTGTCCATATTTCTTAATTTGTTTCTTGTCATTGCAACTTCGAGTTTCCCTCACTCTCAAGTAACAACCACAAATGCAAATAGGCACACAGATATGAACAAGGCAACTATTCCAAACTTCGAATTAGTGCGAATGGGGCCCAATGCAAAATATATATAGTTATCTTTAAAATTCTGAGGGTAGCGAAAGGTTATATATACAATTTGAACTAGAAACAGACTGCAGCTACAATAGTCGGACGACTTGAAAATGAGATAGTAGTTGAGAAGGGAATGAGACATCACTGTAGCCTATCCCCCTAGTATTAATCGGAACATTGAGCAAGCATTAACGGAAACCAACGATACATTTGGAAAGGGAGTTGAAGATCAGAAGAAAAAAAATAAAAACTTTGAAGTTTGCCATGACGTAAATTTGTCAGACACAGAAAAGGAGTTGGAAAATCAACTGAGCAGAATAAACAGCATCTTCAAAAGTGCTCACAAGGTCAGTAACCACTGGTGTAAATCAAGAGTAATGGAATGCAGTCGAATTACATCAAATGGAACTAACGGAGGTAGATTAGATGGGCAGCTGACCAGTTTGCTATCCGAGAAGCAAAATAACTGACGGTGACAATAAAACAGAGAATACAAAAAGCAGAATTTTAGACGGATGGATCAAATGGCACTGAATGACTAACGAAAGGAATCGTAATCGAATTAGGGAGAACTGATATTTATTTCATAAACATTATCAAAAGAAGAGGTCGGTTGATGGGACACATACTTAGACATCAAGGAATAGTCAATATGATTATGGAGGGAAGAGTGAAAGGTGAAAATTGTGGAGGGAGAAAAAGTCTTGACTACATTACGTAATTTCAAATGGACGTAGGTTACGATAGGTGTGCAAAGGTAAAGATTTTTGCACAAGACAAACTAACATCTGCTGAGTGAAACCAGTCTTTGGGCTGCTGGCCACGCAACAACAGTAAACATAAAATCACGCTATTTCCATCATCAAAACATTTATTTTTTTAGTTTCCGTACAGTCTTTATTGACAACGGAATGAGTTTCATTGACGGTGTCAACATACATTCCCAATTTTTAATTTATTCATTCACGTATTTATTATAAGACGAAATAAAAGACGCAAGGAAGGAAACTGTTAATGTCTCATAGTCACAGATATCCAAACTTTTGCCATATTTTACACTTATCGGTGAAAATTTCGATAAATTATTTGATATGCTACTGTAGAATACTATTGGATCTACTTCTCTCCCTCCTCCTCCCGCCCGTCTCTCTCTCTCTCTCTCTCTCTCTCTCTCTCTCTGTCTCTGTCTCTGTCTCTGTCTCTCTCTCTCTCTGTTTAGCTTCACATTTATCCACCAACAGACTCCAGACTAAATCTTTAATTTATCATATCCACAAGAATGTCTCGCGATTTACGTGATGCAAGCAGTTAATGTTTCATTGTCAAAAACATTCAATACCATACATCGTCTGGTTCCTACTATAGGCAAACATTTTATTCGTCAGATAAGTACGTCTTTCTGTTTCGAATGTTGATCCCCATGCGATCAGTTTGTTACCTATAGGACCTGAAAGAAGGCGTTATGGTTCTTCACGTATCAGCAATCGCGAGTGCAATTTTCTCCACTGTCAAACAGCAGCTTCGCAACAACAAAAATTTCTTTTTCTTAAATCCGCAGACCTGCTTCCCGAGGCTGAGGCACAGCTATTATATATTCTAAACTACTTGCTTTTTGTTCAGTACAATAAGTTACTAACTTCACTCTTAGCACAACCACGACGACAACAGCGAGTATGAGCTGAAAATCAACTAGACAGACTCTACCGATGTAAGTAAATTTTTTAGTGCACGATGAGTAAAAGCTGATACTGCAAAATTAACCACGTTTTCTACACATATTTTCGGATGATACGATTGTGAAACTTACTTCAGCCCGCTGTTGATTGCCTCTTTTCATTTTCCTTAATATTTATGAGTAATTCCCCACAGGAACAAATATCCCTCGGTTTTCCTATTCCAGCACAGAAAATTGTGTCTCCTGGCTAGGATTATTCACGTTTAAACCTCTTAAATTAAAATTAATTCATCCATGGTATCAACTGCGAAAGAAATGTGTTTCGTAGCCCATTGCATTTCTTCCTACTAATTTACCTCACGTTTGAGGAACACAGATTGCTAGGAAGTAGTGTGTAACATGTCCGACAAATTTGCAGGTCCTGATATAAGTCAAGCACGCTGTGGTTACCACCGAAGTACAATACATGCTCACTCATGACTATCTGACATTCGTCTTCCATGATGGTACTAATCAAGCACCTTGCGGGTAATTCACTGAAAAATCTGACTCAGAGCGCTCGGAAACTCTGCTTTTATTTTCGGCGAGCTACATCAAGATTCATACTACAAGTGTCAAGTTTGCCCCATAAAACGCCAAGAAATCTTTCGGGAAACTCAACGCTTAGCGAATTCCATTGGCGAGAATTATCCCGACATATTACTCTGAGTAACAAGTAATTCCATTTTTCTGTTGAGTAATCAAATACCTATCCCTAATAAGAACATCTGTTACTGCACGTATATGGAAATACTCGTACATACATCGCTCTTAGAAACAAATGAAAAGGGTAATGAAATACTAATAATAAATATTAAGAGTGGATATACAGTAGTTTTAGACAGACTCTGTAAGGAACAAACATATACCTTCACAGAATGAAATCGAAACGGGAAAATCTGGGAAAACAAGAAAAATGCATTTCAAGGAAGTGCTGTTTCAGTAAGCTTTAATGGAGTTAAATCTTTCCTTCAACACCATCAAAAAATAAATTGTTGATACACATTTCAGCAATTATAGCACTGAAAATGATGGGACGAATAACAAAACCAAATATTTTCTCTCTATAGTAAAACAGGAATGGTAATGTGACGTAGCAAGAAACTATGTATTGGCAAGCTAGATATTATATCAGTAATGCCTTGTAACATCATATAATTTATTTATTTCACACTGTAAGGTTTTGATGAATTCTTTTCTGGTTGTAGATTCCTTGTTTCTTAGTACAGTACCCCAGAAGACATGAATAACTTCATTCAGACAGTAACATTAGGAAATGGTCTTGGAACGCGAAAATGAGAAATTGTGAAACAGACAATAATGACTAGGTTCCAACAAGAAAACAAGAACCCAAAATCAAATCCATAAAAATAAAACTAGAAACACGTTCTTAATATTCTGAGCGATTTTTTTTTCTTAGGCCACTATAAGGTGACAGCTGTCGACGACCTAAAGACCTGAAAACGGATTCGTGAATGAATAGAAATTGCTGCGGAACTTCAGTAAAGTGTTTCTTGTTGCTACTATTGACAAGTTCTACAAAATTCTGAAGAAAATTCAGATATCGTCAGTTACGTGTTTTCCATTTTTTGCGGATTTGGAACTTGAGATTTTATCTGTGATCTGTGTTCGGCATCACACAAAGCAGCAGGTTTCGTGTAAAGCTTTATTCTCTCGAAAGCTCTGATTAATTCACAAGAGCATTTCACGTATCCGCACCTACGTTATGTAACCTCGAATCAACAAATCAGCAAAATCTTTGTGTAGGTGTCGCATCATAAACAGGAATCTTATTCCACGCCTCAGTTTTTTTATGCACAAGCCTAAAGGTAGGATCGTCCCTGTATTTCCATTTGGTACTTCCCTTTTTCAAACAGCATACTGATTCTTCAGAAATAAAGTATAATAATTACCCCCGCAAAAGTATTTGGATGCAGTTTAAATAATACTGTATGTATTTGCATCAGAACTGGGTACCATTTAGTAGACAAGGTGAAAGAATTCTGTTATCTCTGAAGCAAAGCAGTAAACGACAGACGAGGCAAGAAGACCTTATGAAGGTCACGAACACAGACAAAGAGATGTTCTCCTCAGAATCTGTAAGGGAAGGAATATGTGATAAACACTAATTGGAACAAGAAATAAGACGACTGAATACATTCTGAGTCATCGGAAATAACTTAACAGGCAACTAGAAACAGCAGCATCAGATAAAAATTGGAGAAGACGGTGACTGGAACTAGACTTTAAACGATTGAGGAAATCGCGTGTAGATGCTACTCCGAGATGAAGAGATTTGCACTGGAGAGGAGATCGTGGTGGATTACAACATAGCAGTCAAAAGGTTAATGAAAAATTGCGGTTGTTTCGACGAGTAGAATATGACCCTGAGACAATATGCAAAGAACGCGCTATTGTGTGGTCAGTTCTGCATGAGCAGTTGCTATATGTATCTCTACCAGTAATACGTGTGTAACCTCTCATGCAGCATAACCTCTATGCCGCATTACAGCTCTGTCAAAGGGTTGGCGTTCTAAGAGGTAGCGCTGAAGACCCGCTCATCAAGTTTTCTATTCTAATAACGGATTAGGCGAGTTTCACACAGAGTGCGAAAATACACCATTTGATCGCTATGGGATACCTATTAGTGGACATTAATATGTACACCCATCGCCCTTATGACGGCTTGATCTCTGCTAGGGATGCTGACGATGAGGTGCCTGAATGTCTGTGGACGAACTGCAGCCCTTTCTTTTTCAAGAGCTGAAACCAGAGAGGATAGTGATGTTGGACGGTGGAGTGTGAAGCGAAGCCGACGTTCTAACTCGTTCCAAAGGTGTTCCATTGGGTTCAGGTTGGGATCCTGTCCAGCCTAGTTAATTTCAGGAATGTTATCGTCCTCAAACCACTGCCTAGCAGACGCTGCTTCAGGACAGGGTGCATTTTCACGACTATAGAGTCATCGACTCCGAACTGTTCCTCTACTTTAAGCAGTACACAACGCTGTAAAATGTGTTCGTATCCTTTCGCATTTAGCGTTTTCTTAAGCCCAATAGGGGGACCGCAGCGTAATCATGAAAAATAACCCATACCGTAACCTCACCTCCTCCATACGGATACATTTACACAAATGTTGTGTAGGCCCTATTGAAGCAATGACCAAGTGTGTATGGATAAAAATCCTTTACGATCGTTTACACCAAGGTGTCAGGTTTGTCTTAGTATCTACGCATGGCCAGAAATTGTAGTACGGCCACGAAATTTACTGAGCGAATTAAGAGGTCCTGTTTAGCACAAATCCTTATGCGCTACTGGATAATACTAAGAGTGCAGAAAGACAACGAATGTGATTTATGCGCTACGAGTACCATCCCATTTTCTACACCTCGTATGACAGTGCCCAGCAAAATTGTTTAATGAGTAATGTTTTGGTCTACGAGGTATTATAGCATGGGATCTCCGTTCATCTGACTGTAACCCTATAAAGGGTTTGTAGGTTATCTTCGGCCATAAGAACACTTAAAGGCATTTGTGTATTCGCCGTCATCGACTAACTACATACTATTCGGGAGGCTACGCCCCATGCGTATGACAAGACTGTTTTCGTAATTCTTTGAGCAGTAAGGCTGAAGAATGCACATTCCTTATCGATAGTGTCAACCGCCGGATTGCTATCATTAGTATGTTATAGAATGTTTTTCTTGCTTTGACCAGTAGTATGTCCTGAAATAATATGTGATATATTCCTTCAGCTATTAGGCAGCCCTTCGCCATCGTATCTTTCAGTGATGATATTCACTTGGCGCTTGTCATAAAAAACCAGAAATCCATGGTCGAGTCATGTTGTGTTTCATGTATTATAATACATATTTCGTCACGTTATTAACAGACATTTTGTCAAGGGCTTCAACACCATTCTAAAGGCTTAGTTAGGTCTACATCAGCCTTTTTTGGACGTTACGTCTGGCTCAGTCTATCACTTAGCAATTTATGAACGGTACAGGATAGCAGTGCTGTATAAGATATACAGATGCGTAAGTTACTTAATTATCAACGACAGCAGCAAAATTCTGACTAGTAATTTGAGTCACATGGTACGGCGATGTACAAACCAAATCATGTATAGTTTATGCAAAATGTAGAAAAGAACCTTTAACTGCTAGTATCCTGAACAATTTTATTTTATTTCGTCTGTTATGTATACGATAGCAATATGATCTTTCCTGTAATACATCGTACAGCCACAGATTAAAATAGGTATGTCAGCTGAAAAATTTACTGCAGACATAAACGTATTGCATTATTTGAGGAGTGATGTGCAAATCTGAAAGTTTTTCACCTGCGTAGAAGATGACCATACCATGGCCAAATGAAGGTAGTGATTAATAATATATTATTTATTTCAGTTGACTTGTCCCAGATGTTTTTTCGCATAAAAATATAAACTACAGTGCGAATCGCCTAAAACTCGCACCGGATATATAACGGAAATGGAAAGTGCTACTGATGCAGTTTTCACAGAATGGATTGGTTGTCAGGGGCTCATATTGTTAGCCAATGAGTGGGAAGTATTAATACTTAGAAGGTGTATTTGTTGTGCAAAGATACACATTTTTAAATGGAACAATGCCTATTCACATTAACAGACTAAAAGTTGGGTAAATTGGAACGTCACTGGTGTGTGTTGCAGGATTCTAGTGCGAGCAATTTACGAGATGTTGTATTTTGAATAGTTCCCACACCGACACTTGTACAGTACCTGTGATAGCACACACTGAAGAACAACACAAGTGCATACACTAGTTATGTGCATTCTGACCAGGAACGAGACAATTGGCCATCACAGACTGAGCCCACCAGCAGCGGCAATAAACGCTTCCAGTCTAGTATGGAACGACTCCTGCACACGTGCTAGCATTTCAGCGGGAATGTCCGAGCAGGCTGCAGTAACACTTCTTTGCATATCACCAGGTGTAGTTGTTATGTCGTCATAGACAGAGTATTTCAGGTTACCCCTCAGAAAAACGTCTACTGGCATCAAACCCTGGGAATAGGTCGGCCAAGATACGTGTCTTCTGCGTCCAATCCAATGATTTGGAAACAATTCGTGAAAACATGCTGTAGTACTTCATGCTCTATGGGATTGACAGCCAATATGTTGTTACCACAGGTTTCTCCTAGACTGTAGAGGAACATCACCTACCTTCCTTGTTACGAGGCTGCGATACTCGTGCGCGTTCCCTGTCCCATCTATGAAAAACAGGTCTATGTGCTGGTGATTCACTATCCCGCACCACATTTTTACACTTCATGGATGCTGACGTTCCACCTGACGAAGCCAACGGTGTTGTTAACAGACCAACACTGCGATTTACCTGGCGATTTACCTGGCCATGTTTGGTAAATGTGGTTTCATCTTAATTCCTATATATAGAAGTTAGCACGATTCTCATAATCGTTTCCATGCAGCTCTTGATGAAGAGAGATGTGACAGGGATGGAACCTGTGTCGGTGGAGAATGCGTAGCACACTTAGCTGACACACCACTTCCTCTGGCGCTTGCGCGGGAGTTAACGTGCGGATCAAGTGCAACAGTAGCAAGAATATTAATTTCCCCCACCTCTGTCCTCACTTCTTTCCTTCTGTTATGTTGCCTAGGTGGTACACTACCACTTTCATGTAAGTGGTCGAAGAGGCTGATAACTAATTGACGAAATGGTTGAGGTCTGTTGGGCTTTAGAAAATCCCATCCTCCACTCACGACCTATTGCTTGGACTGTCACACACTAAGTGTGTGCAAGTCGCAATGCACTCAACGAACACACAGGCACGCTGTAAGCAAACATAAAATCATCTTACATAGCACCTATGCAGACTGGAAGGCACAAACTTTTAGAAATACAATGTCTCGCAAACGATTCGCACTAGAATCCTGCAACAAACACCAATGACATTCTAGTTTACCCCACTTTTATTTTGTTAATATTAATAGGCATCGTTCTCTTTAAATAAGTGTCAGTTTGCACAAGAATACACTTTCTAAGTATTATTACAATCTCTTTATTGGCTAACAGTACGGGTCCCTGGCCACCAATCCATTAAGTGAAAACCGCAAATCAATAGCACTTTCCATTTCTGCAATATCTGCGATGCAAAGTTAAGGTGATTCACCCTGTATATCGTCCACGTACTTCACAGGTGATAAAATGAAGCAGATGTAACGCCAGAAAGAGGCCAACAGCGTCCTTGATAACGCAGTTTTAGTTCCGGACGCTTTGGTCTAAAGGGGAAGAACAGAATACTGTGACTGAAAATTAGGAGAAATTCTCCTAATGTAAAGGTCGTTATTCGTACATTTTCCAGCGTCATATTCTGTAGCAGTTGATCAGCAGTATAATACACCTACAGTAACACACTGCTACTTCAAATGTCAGATCGCCGTGAAATGAAACGCTTGCGGTTGACGTCGCCTGTTAGTGTGATGTAGCTGCGCCGGCTACCAACCGGTGTTCGCCTACTGGCGTGTGCGTAAGCTGCCCGCATAGCACAGCTGCGGCATGAGTTGCTCAGTCATTCTTCAGAACGAATCATCCTACCCGGTTCTCCGTGTGAGAGCTAATGAAAACTTGTTTACGTGACACTCCGGTGACTACACATTCAGTCTCTATTCTATGTTTCTCGGCCTTCGCCCTTGCCACTGTTTCTGATACGGTGCGAGTACTACTGACATCTGCCGGCCGGTGTGGCCGAGCGGTTCTAGGCGCTTCAATCTGAAACCGCACGACCTCTACGGTCGCAGGTTCGAATCCTGCCTGGGGAATGGACGTGTGTAATGTCTTTAGGTTAGTTAGGTTTAAGTAGTTCTAAGTTCTAGGGGACTGATGACCTCAGATGTTAAGTGCTCAGAGTCATTTGAACCTACTGACATCTGTCTTGCCAGTATAACATATGAAGATATGCAGATCGAAGAGGTTGAGAGTATTAAATTTCTGGGATTACAACTCGATAGTAAATTCAATTCGGAACGACGTACCACAGAATTGCTGAAACGCCTAAACAAGTCTGTCTTTGCAGTGAGAATGATGTCAGATGTAGGAGAAATAAAATAAAAAAACGCTTACGTTGTTTACATCCATTCTGTTATGTCATAGGGGATCATATTCTGGGTAACTCATCCAACTGAGCAAAAGTTTTTCGAATGCAAAAGAGCGTAGTAAGACTCATTTGTGGCGGAAATTGAAGATCATGTAGAAATCCATTCAGGGAACTTTATCTTCTAACCACTGCTTCTCAGTATGCTTGTTCCTTAGTGAAATTTGTTGCAAGTAATATACCTCTATTTCCAACCATTAGTATCAATACTAGGAATAAGAACAATCTACAAGAAGACCTAAAATCACTTACCTTTGTCCAACAAGGGGTCCAATATTCAGAAAAACACATTTCCAATAAATTGCCAGCAACCATTAAAAACTTGCTTTCAGATAAAGCACAGTTTAAACAGAGTTTGAAAGACTGATAGGCAACTCCTTCTACTCCACAGATGAATATCTTAACGCGGACTGTTAGACAAGCTGAAATAAATTTGAAATTGTTAGATTTCAGTTTCGGCAGCACTTGGTCACAACAGTCAAGATTAGGTATTTTGTGTATGATAAATTTATTAAAAATGTAGAACTATGTTTCATTCTGGCAGTGCATTAATTCTGTTAAATATTAGCAGTTCCAGTTTACTGTAATGCATTCACCTATTTTTGACAATCTCCTGGCAAATGATCACGGTAGTGGGTATTGTATGCAACAGTTTTATGTTTTTTATGTTATACTTTGTGACTTGTTCCACACCCATGAGAATCATCTCATTTTTGGTTCTATAGAATGAAAAGTGAATCTAACCTAACCTATTGTGTGTGGCATCATTCGTTGCCATTGCTTTGATCTCATCGCGGAAAGTACTCTTTATACTTTAGATAGTCTGTCTGCTCCGTCACTGAGATCGGTCCACAAGATATCGTTTGTAGGTGATTGTGTTATTTCGTCGTGTGAGTGTGCTAGTCGTCTTTCATCTCTCATGCGAGCGACGGTCTCAGCATAGAAGTATGTGTTTTGGTTCCCTCTTTCTTCACAAGCAGGGTCCCTCTTTCTCCAAAAGCAAAGTCAGCTTTCTAACCGAGGATGACATGCTGCAGATGCTTGGGGTATGGCCCCCCACCTATTAAGAAATGAAGATTGGCTATCCTGGGATTTCATCCTCAATCGCTCGCTGACGTTTGGCATTTTTCGCGATCCACTCGCTCCCTTTGTGCTGATTATTTCTCCAGGTTCTGAGTTCTGTTAAGATTCGTACTTACATTTATTGGGTATACCCCGAGCGCCAAGCATAGCGCCTTCACTGACGTGGTACCGAAGGCCCCAGATAGTCGCATGACACGCAGTCCACGCCGCGGTGCAGAATCGAAGCGAACCCACTCTGCCAGCGACAGGGAATCCTAGGAGAAACTGCTCCCCAGCTAGTTCCCGACAGCAGTTTGCGTAAAACTCAGCGAGTCGTACTAAAGTGCAAAAACAATGTGCAGTGTCAGCGTGTCCCCATTGCCGCAGTGGCCGGTCTGAATGCGGCGGTTGCTCAATGTGTCTGTCGATAGAGCTGCCGAGAAAAAGCAGGCAGCGCGAGTCTAGGAGCGGCGGGCGCCGCGATTCAGGGCGCGCGGGGAGAGAAAGGCCGCGGCAGGTGGGTCGCGCTGTCTGCTGCCGCCGTCCGCCCCCGCCGGGTCTGCACACCGCCACTGAGTCAGCTCGTGTGCCGGCCTTGCCGAGACCTGCATCCAAACACGTACAACTAAACACGTCCTTCACAACACAGTGAAATCGCCTTGTGTCAAACTACACTACTGGCTATTAAAATTTTTACACCAAGAAGAAATGCAGATGATAGACGGGTATTCATTGGACACGTATATTATACTACAACTGACATGTGATTACATTTTCACGCAATTTGGGTGTATAGATCCTGAGGAATCAGTACCCATAACGACCACGTCTGGCCGTAATAACGGCCTTGATACGCCTGGGCATTGAGTCAAACAGAGCTTGGATGGCGTGTACAGGTACAGCTGCCCATGTAGATTCAACACGATACCACAGTTCATCAAGAGTAGTGACTGGCGTATTGTGACGAGCCAATTGCTCGAGCAACATTGATCAGACGTTTCCAATTGGTGAGAGATCTGGAGAACGTGCTGGCAGGGCAGCAGTCGAACATTTTCTGTATCCAGAAAGGCCCGTACAGGACCTGCAACATGTGGTCTTGCATTATCCTGCTGAAATGTAGGGTTTCGCAGGGATCGAATGAAGGGTAGAGCCACGGGTCGTAACACATCTGAAACGTAACGTCCACTGTTCAAAGTGCCGTCCATGCGAACAAGAGGTGACCGAGACGTGAAACCAATGGCACCCCATATCATCACGCCGGGTGATACGCCAGTATGGCGAAGACGAATACACGCTTCCAATGTGCGTTCTCCGCGATGTCGCCAAACACGGATGCGACCATTATGATGCTGTAAACAGAACCTGGATTCATCCGAAAAAATGACGTTTTGCCATTCGTGCACCCAGGTTCGTCGTTGAGTACACCATCGCAGGCGCTCCTGTCTGTGATGCAGCGTCAAGGGTAACTGCAGCCATGGTCTCCGAGCTGATAGTCCCTGCTGCTGCAAACGTCGTCGAACTGTTCGTGCAGATAGTTGTTGTCTTGCAAACGCCCCCGTCTGTTGGCTCAGGGATCGAGACGTGGCTGCACGATCCGTTACAGCCACGAGGATAAGATGCCTGTCATCTCGGCTGATAGTGATACGAGGCCGTTGGGATCCAGCCCGGCGTTCCGTATTACCCTCCTGAACCCACCCATTCCATATTCTGCTAACAGTCAGATCTCGACCAACGCGAGCAGCAGTGTCGCGATACGATAAACCGCAATCGCGATAGGCTACAATCCGACCTTTATCAAAGTCGGATACGTGATGGTACGCATTTCTCCTCCTTAAACGAGGCATCACAACAACGTTTCACCAGGCAACGCCGGTCAACTGCTGTTTGTGTATGAGAAATGTCAGCACGTTCTAGGTGTCGCCACCGGCACCAACCTTATGTGAATGCTCTGAAAAGCTAATAATTTCCATATCACAGCATCTTCTTCCTGTCGGTTAAATTTCGCGTCTGTAGCACGTCAACTTCGTGGTGTATCAATTTTAATGGCCAGTAGTGTACATTGTCTGATCGTTAACATGTAATGAGTCCATTCTTCGCCTTTACAGTGGCTTGAACTCTGCTTAATATCTCGGAGGAGTTGCAGCACATTCCTCTCCAAGAGCGGAAAACATTGAAGCTAGTGACATTGGTCGCAAACTCGACGTTCTGACTCATCCCAAAGATGTCTCACTGGGTTCAGGTCGGAAGTCTGGCCAGCCTAGTCCATTTCAGGAGTGTTATTGTCCACAAATCATTGCTTCACAGAATACCCAGAACAATTTTGTAAAATGACTTTATATCCTACCGCATTTAGCGCTTTCTTAAGAGCAATAAGTGGATCACACCTTAAACACGAAAACATGCCCATACTATAGCACGACACCTCGGCACTGCACTGCTGTCACTACACGCGACGGTAGGTGACGTTCCCCAGTTATTTACCAAATCCATACCCTTCCATCGGATTACCACAAGGTATAATGCTATTCGCCACTTAAGTTTAGAGGAAGATTGCCTATACTGGATAACTTTTTTATTACGCACCTATTTCAAACAAAATGTACTCTACAAAAAGCTACATGTTACACACTTTCATCACGTGGTATTATATTTTCAGTAAAACGTAGCATGAATTGGTATCATTTAAAATCAGAAATGTGTAAATGGTACGAATTAGGAAAGCAGTTGCTTAATTTGGACCTTCATTTGTTTAAATTGGACCAGATAATAAAACATGAGTAAAAAGTTAATAAGATCTGTAATATTTTAAATAAAGCTTCAGTTCAGTATATTTATTAAACAGACATATTATTTAGGTACTTAGGCTATACTATACAAAACAAAGAGTTTTGAAATATTCATCATCATTAAGATGATTAGCTACGAGGCTATTCGGAAAGTAAGGAACGATAGGTTGCGAAATGGAAACCACAGAGAAAATCAAAACCGTTTTATTTGCAACAGTTAGCTACAACTTCCAGCTACTTATCTCCAAAGTCGCCGATCCGACTTAGACATTTCTCGTAGCTTCCCACCAATTCTCTATGCTGGCCTACAGCTCGTTGTCTGTGCCAAAATGTTGTCGCCATAGCCAGCGGTTCATGTGAGCAGAGATGAAACTCAGAGGGAGACAATTACGGACCGTATTGTGGGCAATCAAACATTTCCAATTGAAAACGATGGAGGAGCATCTTCATTGCCCCTGCAGAATGTGGCTGAGAATTGCCTTGAAGAAAGCGCAATACAGTTATGTAATGTTGGCTCCATAGCTTCAGGCGAAATTTCTCTCCAGGCCCTCGTACTTGGGAGGAGACACTATTGTTCCAGGTATCTTTATGTGCTCCCTGTGTGCTCAGAACTAAAAAAGAACGACGTAACGCGATCGACGGGCATACTAGAGACACTGCCCAACACACCTGTGCAAAACTTCATCGGATTTTCGCTGTGGTTTCCATTTCGAGACCAATCGTTCCTTACTTTCCGAATAACGCTCGTATAATCGCTTTAAATAAAAACAAAGAATAAACTAGGCAATTTGTTGCACAACAAAATATAAAAGAGCTTGACGAAATAAATCTCGGGTGAACAGCCTGGTACGAGTGTGAAGAGGACACAATATTTCGGCAATCGACCACGTTGACATCATCAGGTGCGCTGATGTACATACGCCTGGAGAAACTGAAGAATCACATAAAAGAGCTTGACACACAGAACTACGCTTAATATTTCTATTAACTGGCATTAAGATTGGCAGGTCACATGCAAGTCTAATTGCAATCTGAACAGAAAAATTTCTTCTTGCTGGGCTTCACATTGGCACATCGTGCACGAACCCATACTTTACAGCCCATACACTGTATCAGATGATCTTCTTTAATCTTCTTACACAAAACACAGAACCAGCTTGATTTTCCAACAGTGCCGTTTGTCTTTTGTTCTTTGGGAAATAAAACACTCTTGCAGCTTTTTGTTTCTTTACTCGACACTTCGACTGCTCTGATTGTTGCTTATAAGGGCTAGTAGTGATTACAGTGGCAGTTTGTGCTTTTCCTCTACCTCGAACACCAGGTCTGTTGTTTGAATTTGGGAGTGGTGACATCTTATTCACAATCATCTGGTGTTTCTTTGTGGGCGTCACAGGCCTACACTCATCATCACTTGAAATGGCCTCTGAAGAAGTTTCCTCTCTAACATTCGTAGGACTGGATTTCTCTAGAAAATTATCATGACTTTTCGAGCAATCAGATGGTGAAAACTGATGATCTGAAAACATATTCGTATTCAAAGAACAAATTACTGCTGAGCTCTCTCCGCGGCACTCTCCGCTATTCGAAATGTTGTTGCTTCATTCAACAGTCGAGATACCTGAAACTGTGATATAGATTAACCTATGTTTTATCGTAACCATTTGTCCTGGGCTTTAGTGAAGTAGGTTTGAAGAGGTGCAAAAAACGAAACATCAAGTGTTTCAGCGTGTGGGTAGTGTGACCAGATAATTGCAACATGATAATACCATTGCCACGAGGGTACTCAACAGCCTCTAGATTTCTGCTGTATGTTGTGCACCATCAAGTAGCAGGAGCACAGACAAATCCGTGCTAAAATCACATGATTTCTGAAGTGTTTGAGCCACAATACGTACAACACAGAATTCACGTAGCCAGTTCTTGCTGCCTTCTCTTAGATTGGATATAATCATAGCTGGAATAAAGTATCCAGCAGCATGGACAGCACGAACAGCTGTGGTGATAACTCCTCGCTCCCCCATTGGGATAGATCCCCCTTGTTCCTTGCCTCTTTGCGCGATGACTTTTTGTTGCCTTTTTTGAACCGTTGTAAATCCAAATTGATCGACATATATTGTTAGCTATAATTAATTCTATTCTCATCGACTGTTTTCGCAAGGACGTCGAAGAATTGATTCACATTCTCTCTATTAAACCCAATAGCTCTGGCCATTGATGTTCCTTCTGGCTGACATAAGGAAAGCTGTGGATTTCGTCTCATAAATAAATAAAACCACTTTTTACCCGCCATTTTATTTTCTCTGTTAATGAGGTAGTTCGTATTTCTTTGCTATGTCGAATGCAAGTTTACGAACATCTTTGATAGCAAATTCAAAAAATGTCTCTTCAAGGAATAGGAGGTGACCTGCTATAACTTTTTCCATCTCTGTCGTAAAAGTTGATGGACTTCCCAATAACTTAACTTCGAGAACGTGTTTTTGCTCTCAGCATGTCTCTTTATTGTAGCTTTGGGTGCTACATGTACACGCGCACACTCGTTAAGTCCATGGTCAGCGTTTCTGTATACTGGCACGGCGAACTTCGGCTTATCTTCTCTCCATTTACCCGTACATTCCGCTTCTTGCCACCTTGGAAACCTTAAATTATCATCCGTACCTATTACTTACCGTAAAAGATTTGCCAGCCTGAAAACCTAAAAATGTTACCCATACCTATTACTAATTGTAAAAATGGACTTAAATATTATTTGTTACGAGAGTCCGCTAAATTGGACCGGTCCAAATTGGGAAATAGGCATTGGTTCAACTCCGGCAACCGGATGCCATATAAGTAAAGATTACAGGAATACACAAAAATAAACTCTAGTTTAGCGACGTTTACTTATTAGCTAATGAATGGCACTTACGAACTATACTGCAGACAATTTATTTACCTACTCGTACTGTAAACAAAAGCTTATGATTGCAGCACAATACTTGCAGCAAAGACGAAGAAAATACAATAATGGCAGCTATTCTCGCTTCAATGGCTATTGTCGACTGCCTGCCGTGCCACGTGACATCGACAACATTTCTCACCAGTATAGCAAGCTTAAAAGTTTTAAGTTACCAATACACGGCGAATTACGATGATAACCCAGCTTAGGCAACGGTTCAACCTCAGCAACTTTCGCCTACTCATTTCTAGTCATCCACTGTCCAGCGGCGTCACTCTTTGCGTCGCCAATTCCTGACAACGGAAATGTGCGACTTAAGAGCACTTGCTCCACCGTGGAACCTCATCCTTCTTAACTCCCTGCGTGCAGTCATTGTGTTACCTGTACTGCTAGTAACACTCTGGAACTCACGGAAGATTCATTCCGCGACTTTATGGATCGATAGCGTCTGTGATGTTATTTCAGTGATTACAAATTCGAGTCAAATTTGTAAAGAAATCCCTCTAGTCTGGATGCATGCACTGATTCGGTTGCAAAGCCATTGCATATTTCCTGACGAAAGCTGCCCCATAACTGTTTTAAATCGCCCTTGATATGAAACTTCCTGGCAAATTAAAGCTGTGTACTGGACCGGGACTCGAACTCGGGACCTTAGCCTTTTGCGGGCAACTGCTCTACCAAATGAGCTGCCCAAGCACGACTTACGACCGTCCTCGCAGCTCTAAACCGCCAGTTCCGAGTTCGACTTTTAATCTGTCAGGAAGCTTCATATCTTCGCACAGTCCGCTGTAGAGTGAAAATTTCATTTTCGTCCTCGATATCCTCTATATCGGCACGGGGCCGGAGTTGACGTTCAAGCTAGTCCCACAGATTTTCTATTGGGGACAGATTTGGGGATCTTGATGGCCACGGGAGTACCTCAGCATCGTGCAGACAATTCATAGAGACGTGCCCCACGTGGGGACCAGCGTAGTCCAGTTAAAAGAATTTCACCACGATACGTGAGAGGCAACATCTGACGACACAGGAGATGCGTGACGTACCACTGTTCCCTCAGTCACAGCCCGATGGCTTCTAACAACAACAATAATGCACTGTTGTGGCTGTTCTACCTGACACAGAGAGCTGAAACTAGCCGACGGTGTGTACGTGTACGAACATACATTGGCATGCGCGCGTGTATCCTAGGTGCTTCACTTTTTTTGACCGGCTGTGTACGAGCAAGGCTCCTTTGAGATGGACACTGCCGATTTATTTTCACACCTTCCCCAGTCACAGGACGTGCGCCTTTTCTAATTACCACGTCGTCGACGTGACGTTGAACACTGGCATTTCCTTCCTTTTACGTTGTGTAAACATGTACAGGCAGAACGTCAGTCACAGGACTGTTTCACTAACGAGATAATGTAGCAGTAGTGTCGAAAACTCTCGAGGAAGGACGCTCTCCATCTCGCTAGAACCTGCTCGAAACCTCAGTAACCGTCTTTCAGAATACAAACTGCAAATATTATTCAGTACGCTGGGTACCCATCACATATGAAGGCGGAAATGAAATTAGGATAATAACATGTCACGCAAGGGCGTTCAGGCTGACAATATTCCCACGCTTCACCGTCGAATAGAACGAAAAGAAACCCTTGTGTTGTTGTGTTCTGGTGTTCAGTCCGAACACTGGTTATATGCAGCTCTCCGTGCTCGTCTACCATATACAAGGCTCTTCAAATCTGCATAACTACTACAACCCACATCTATTTGGATTTGCTTGTCATGGCCAAGCATTGATCTCCCACTACAATTTTTATACCTCACACTTCGCTCCATTAACAGTGTGACAATCCTTGGTACCTCAGGATGTCTCCTATTAACCGGTCCCTTCTTTTATATAAACTGTGCCATAAGTTTCTTTTCTCTGCAGTTCGACTGAATATATCAATAATTATCCGAATTACCGATCTGATCTTCATCATTTCCCTGTAGCGCCACATTTCAGAAACTTCTAATCTCTTCTGGTCTGATCGTTCATGTTTCAGTTCCGTTCAAGGCTACGCTCCATACAAATAGCGTGAGAAAGACGGGGGGCGGGGGGGGGGGGGGTTAATATGGAAAGACCAAAAAGACACCACACTACCGCGCCTAATACGGCGTAAGAAATCCGTTGGCATTCAAAACAGTTTCCAGTCGTCTCGGAATGGATAAATACAGTCATTGGATGATTTTCAAGAGTATTTTATACCATACTTCTTGTAAAGTAGTGGTAAGTTCAGGTAATGATGGAGGAGGTGGATAGTGATCACACTCCCAACTCTCGAAAGAAGACCACAAAGGCTCAGTAATATTGGTACCTGGTGATTGTGTTGCCAGAGGAGGTGCGACACTTCATCTTCACACTCATTAAAACAATCTTGGACGATGTGAGCTGTGTGAATAGGGGCCCTGCCGTTTTGGAACACTGCATCAGCATTGGGGAGCGAACATTGTACGATGGGATGGACCCGATCAGCCAAGCCGGCCGGTGTGGCCGTGCGATTCTAGGCGCTTCAGTCTGGAACCGCGTGACCGCTACGGTCGCAGGTTCGAATCCTGCCTCGGGCATGGATGTGTGTGATGTCCTTAGGTTAGTTAGGTTTAAGTAGTTCTAAGTTCTAGGGGACCGATGACCACATATGTTAAGTCCCATAGTGCTCCGAGCCATTTGAACCGATCAGCCAAAATGTTCACATAACCTCGGTAGTCATGCGACCTTGCAGAACAATCATGGAGCCCACGGAATACCACGATATGGCTGCTCGGTCGTCACCGACCCCAGCCATGTATCACTCTTCGGATGGTAAACTGGATCACAAGTTGGAGATACTGTAAAACAAGAGTCCTCCAAGCAAACGACTTTCTTCCATTGCTCCGTAATGTATATTTCATGTGGTCGGTGCCACGTTTTTCTGTTACGGCCATTTGCATCACTGATGAGTGAATTTAGAATTGCAACTTGCCCTACAATTCCCTGCTTATGAAGCTCCATTCGTGTTGTTTTGGTGCTGGCAGGGTTCGCGATCGAGACATTCAGTCCTGCAGTGACTTCCGTAGCCGTCGTCCTTTTGTTTCTCGTCACGATGCTCCTCCAATGACAGTTTGTCGCAATCACTCAACATACACTTTCGTCTCCGTTTTGACTAAGCAGATCAAGTTTTCCTGTTTTCCCTGTATGTGGTATAAAACTTCAATGCGGTGCCTCTTGAAACACCGGGCACTTCGGCTACCTTTGTTACGGAAGCGCCCGCCCTACGAGTACCAACAATTTGCCCACTTTCGAAGTCAGTTAGCTCCGACATGATGCACTCACAACTACAGATAAACTGTTCTGGCCAGGGCTGGCATTTTCAACGTATTGAGGACAGTGCACAGGTACCATTCGTGGCCAAATACATCAGAACAAACTGAAGGCTTAGTTGTCATCTGCATCTATGTTCAAGCACGCATTGGCCACAGTGTTTCGCTGCTTTTGTCTAATCCCTGTATTTTCTAACCCTTAAATTTATATGCTGTATAAACAAATTCCTTTTTTCAGAAATGATTTCTTGCTGCTGTCTGTCTGCGTTTTATATCCTTTCTACTTTGGTGTCGTCAGTTAGTTTGCTCCACAAATCATAAAAGTTCTTTACTACTTTTAGTGTCTCGTTTGCTACAGTAATTACATCTGCATCGCCTAATTTATTTCAACTACATTGCATTCCCTTTGTTTTACTTTTCATGATCTCCACCTCATAGTCTCTTTTCGAGACACTATCCATTCCGTTCAGCTCATTTTATAACCGTCTGTGACAGAACTGCAATGTCATCGACAAACCTCGAAGCTATTCACTTCTCCCTGAACTTTAATTCCCTTTTCAAATTTCTCCTTCGTTCCCTGTTCTGCTTGCTAAGTGCACACATTTAATATCATCAGAGATAAGCGACAACCCTGTCTCACTCCCCTGTGGCCTATTACCTCTCTTTTACATCCTTCGATTCTTAGAACCTCAGTCTTGTAGATATATTTTCACTCTCTGAATTTGTCACTGCTGCATTCAGTATTTCACAGACCATATTTCTGTCAACATTGGCACAAGCTTTCTCTAAACCTACAAATGTCGCAAAAATAGGTTTGCATTTACTCAAGCTACCGTCCAACGTAAGTTGTACAGTCAGTACTGCCTGGCGTGCTCCTACATTTCTCTGGATCCCAAAATGATCTTCCCCGAGGTTGGCTTCCACCAGTTTTCTTCCACTCTTCTTTAAATAATTCGTTCCAATGTTCTGGAACCATGACTTATTAAACTGATGGTTCACTAATATTCAAACTTGTTAACATCGATCTTCTTTCGAACAAGAATCAGTACATTCTTCATGGAGTCTGAGGGTATTTTTCCTGTCTCATATGTCTTGGATACCAGCTGGAATACATATCCATGCTACTATAAAATTTACTCTCATCTAAACGCTTAATAGTCATTCACGGAGTATGGACGAGAATGCTGAATTCATTTCTCAGTGTCCTGTAAACATAGCGAGATATCTGAGAAGCTAATGACCACGCCTGCACAAAGTTAGATGAAAATCAACTGCGTGAAAGCCTGTCTGCAACCGTGACCGGAATTTCCCACTCGGAAAGGAACAGAAGGGAGCAGATCTGCGAGATTGACGGATGCGGTTTCTCTGGAAGAGGGCGGGGCAGTCACACACCCACTAGCAAGCTAGCCGCATCCACGACGAAGAAGT
The DNA here is from genome assembly GCF_023864275.1 of Schistocerca cancellata. Lineage (NCBI taxonomy): Eukaryota > Metazoa > Arthropoda > Insecta > Orthoptera > Acrididae > Schistocerca > Schistocerca cancellata. The sequence continues at coordinate 599,982,279 of NC_064628.1, read as the reverse complement.
CAATTAGATTGGCTCCTGTGTCGTTCTAGCAAAACGTACATCCTATTCGATCTGCACCGCAAAGGAATGGCGGCGAAGGTGTCTTCACTAGCTGTTGGGTAATACGAGTTGCATATAAGAAATGAGCTGACGTTCGCTCAGTTACAGCGGAAAGTTAAAGTAAACTAAATATACTTCCACAGGCCTTATTGCTCGATAATGGTGCAAGAAAAGCGACAGGAACGGTATTCTGGAGATACAAATGGAAATGGTAACATTGAAACGGCGGTCGGCCTCAGAAGGAAGAAAGGACTTCGTAGCGTCCCGTTGACTCGAAGTCGCTAGACGACGGGCGTTAAAGACAGCTCCGACCTTCATTATTTTAGAATTCGAGATTTTATCAGTTGGCCAGAGACACCGTTGCAAGTTGTAATTGATGTTACCGTCTTCATCACCTTGCCCATATACGTTCCTTACCAAAGGTTCAACATCTCTTCATCGTGAGGAATGTGTATCTTCCATTATAGAGCATGAGAACAACTGCTTCGATGATGGCGGGCTCTGTGATGGGAGACAAGAATTAAACAATGCCGCCGGGAGGTACGCAGGAGATCGGACAGTTTTGCGCGATGTTGTTGCGATAGTGACAGACGCCTTACCCCAAGACTCGCCGTGGTTTTGTTCACTGCCAGGTCTCAATAAACATTCTGCAGGCGCCTACGAATGTCTGCGATGCTCTGGCTACCCCCCCTTCCCCCCCCCCCCCCAAAAAAAAGAGCAGTACTCCGCTTATAACGCCCCTCTGTTACAAACGCCAATTTGAAGGCTACGTATGTCAGCACCTATCGGAGCTTCATGAAGTTGTAGGGACGGACCCGAAATATTCCATGATATCCCCAACAAATTTTCAGCCGAAATTGGCCGAGAAAAGAAACGTGTTGCGTTACTTATTGAACGCCCGAGTCTGTCTGTAACAGGGAATTAAATGGAATAAAGCATGAAAATCGGAAAACGAAACGCACGCTGTCGTTTTCGATCTCAGTTCTTCGCCCCGGCAGGGGAGCGCGCCAGCTGCGGCGTGTTTTGGTAAAATACGAGAATCGGAGGAAGCGGCGGCGACTCGCGGCTTCCTGGGCGGCGTCTTTTGAGGCCGGGGCTGAAGGCGGCCACCTGTTGTTGCGGATCTCCCTGCCTCTGGCGCTGCAACAAGTCGCTCCGCAACAAGTCTGTCAGCTGCTGCTCGCGCAATGCTCGCGTCTCGCTCGGAGCAACTTTTGTTAGGTCTTGCTTCGTGAATTCGCTTCACCGATAGAAAATACGCGCTGTGGACAGCCTCTCTGTGCAGCATGTTACATTTAATCCCGACTGCAAAGCGTGTTGCACGACAGCTCAGTTTCTCCCCTCCGACAGTTACCTTTACGACCCTCTAACGCCTTGATAGATCGGTACCAAGATAGAGTAGCACCAAAAGACCGATTTAGTTTGTGTTATGTGCTGTCGCAGGGAGAGACACCTTCTCTTTAGAATTGCAGAGAAGGAGGACTCCATCCTAGGGCTTATCACAGATCCCGTGCCTGGACTTAAAACTCTTCAACTGTTCGCTGTAGCCATCCTATGCAACTGGGTTTTAGAACGATGGTATGCGTGAGATGCATATGTATGTATCACGACGAAGGGACCGCGAAGTCGTTTGTTTTGAGTTAGAGTTTTGCTTTTCGAAATTAATTTACACGGCCTGCTACTTGAATTCCACATGCACTTGGGCAAGTGAGCTGGTGTGTATATGCACTTTTCTGGTTTTTTTCTTTAATTTGCTGATTAATTCACTATATGAACATAGCTCATTGTATCATTTGATTTCCAATTCCAACCAATTGTGCCAAGGGACTATCACGTATCTTTTATAATTCATTTCAACCTTTGTGCGCTTTATAAGTATTTTTTTCCGTATGCAATGACAGAAATCAAGTTAAAACGTCTTAGTAATAGACAGGATTTCAATGCGAACGTTGGGTTCATTTTACATTTATGTGTGCTATGGTACCCATATTTCATGTTTAACTGAACTATCCCTGCTTAATTTCAGATGAATAATGTTTCCGTTGAGTGACTTTTTCATAATATACTCCAAGAAAAAAAAAACTGACGCACCACGAAGGAACAGGTCGGTAGATGTGACGTACATGTACAGGCAAACAATTGATTATAGTTTCAGTAAAATTGGATGATTTACTCGATAGAAAGAGTTTCACAAACGGAGCAAGTCAACAACTCGTTGGTCCATCTCTCACCCTTATTCAAGCAGTTACTCGGCTTGGCATTGATTGATAGAGTTGTTAGATGCCCTCCTGTAGGATATCGTGCCACATTCTGTCCAACTGGCGCGTCAGCTCGTCAAAATCCCGAGCTGACTGGAAGGCCCTGCCCATAACGCTCCAAACTGTCTCATTTGCGAGAGATCTACCTAGGTTGCTGGCCGATGCACGGTTTGTCAGTCACGAAGATAAGCACTGGAAATTCTCGCCGTGTATGGGCCAGCATTATCTTGCTGAAATGTAAGCCCACGATGGCTTGTCGTGAAGGGAAACAAAACGGAGCGCAGAATATTGTCAATGCACCACTGTGCCGTAAGGGAGCCGCGGATGAAAACCAAAGGGAACCTGCTATAAATAAAATGGCATCACTCCCGGCAGTCGGCCGGCATGGCGGGCGCCAGTCAGGTCACCGGGGCTCACTTAGGAGTGGAACTCACCGCTGAAGACACTTCTACTTCGTCAAAGAGATTCAAGGCCGAAGACGTGTCTTGAGACGCCATGGACAGCGGTGGGGTGCCAGCCTCACTGTCGCCCGCGACTATCATGAGCGATGCTGTTTCATTTCATAGCAAGACTAGTTTTGTTTTCATCCACGGCACCCTCACAGCACGGTGGTGCGTCGACAATATTCCGCGCCCCCTTTTGTTGCCCTTCACGACAGGCCGTCCCGAGCTTTCATTTCAGCACTTTCATGCCCGCCCGCACACAGCGAGAATATCTACTGCTTATCTTCCTGCTTACGAAACTCTATCTTGGCCTGCAAAGTCGCCGGATCTATCCTTAAATGAAAACGATTGAAGTAATACGGACAGGGGCCTCCATTCCGCTCGGGATTTTAACGATCCAACACGCCAGTTGGACATTATTTAGCACGATATCGCTTTACAGACGAATGGAAAAACTGGTGGCAGCAGATCTCGGGGAAGATCAGTTTGGATTCGTAGAAATGCTGGAACGTGCGAAGCTATACTGACCGTACGACTTATCTTAGACAATAGGTTAAGGAAAGGCAAACCGACGTTTCACTTTTAGACTTAGAGAAAGCTTTTGATAATGTTAACTGCCAAATTCTGAAGGTGACAGGGGTCAAATACAGGGAGCGAAAAGCTATTTACAGTTTGTACGTAACCAGATGGCAGTTATAAGAACTGAGGGGCACGAAAGGGAAGAAGTGGTTAGAAGAGAGTGAGGCAGGGTTGTAGCCTACCTCCAATGTTATTAAATCTGTATATTGAGCAGCGACGACATTGTAATTCTGTCAGACAGCAAAGCACCTGGAAGAGCAGCTGAACGGAATGGACAGTGTCTTGAAAGGAGGATATAAAATGAACATCAACAAAAGCAAAACAAGGATAATGGAATGTTGTCGAATTAAATCAGGTGATGCTGAGGCAATTAGACCAGGAAATGAGACACTTAAAGTAGTAAATGAGTTTTGCTCTTTGGGGAGCAACATAACTGATGATGGCCGAAGTAGAGGGGTATAAAATGTAGAGTGGCTATGGCAAGGAAAGCGTTTCTGAAGAAGTGAAATTTGTTGATATGGAGCATAGATTTGAGTGTCAGGACGTCTTTCCTGATATTATTTGTAAGGAATGTAGCCATGTATGGAAGTGACACATGGACGATAAATAGTTTAGACAACAAGAGAATAGAAGCTTCGAAATGTGATACTACAGAAGAATGCTGAAGATTAGATGGCAGATCACATAACTAATGAGGAGGTATTGAATAGAATTGGGGAGAAGAGAAATTTGTGGCACAACTTGACTAAAAGAAGGGATCGGTTGGTAGGACATGTTCCAAGGGATGAATACACTAAGCAGATTCAGAAGGATGTGGGTTGCAATAGTTACTCGGAGATGAGAAGCTTTCACAGGATAGAGTAGCATGGAGAGCTGCATCGAACCAGTCTCTGGACTGAGGACCAAAACAACAACATCCCTCGGACGATATCCAGCGACTCTATCAATAAATACCAAGCCGAGTAACTGCTTGCATGAGGGCCAGAGGTGGACCAGCGCGTTAGTAGCTTGCTCAGTTTGTGAAGCTCTTTCTGTTGAGTAAATCATCCAATTTTCTGAAAATATGTTCGTTCCATTCGGATAATTCCTTCGTGGTGCGCTGTTTCTTTTTTCCCCTTCTTCTTAGAGCGCATTTCATTTAGTCTTATGGGGAACGATCTGTTCACTGTATGTGTCGCCGGGTTCAGATCCCGTCAACATGTCAGAGGTGTACTAAATGCTCAACCCTGGTCACATAAAACCAGTTTTCGTGTAAACGATAGCCTTACTTCGCCTTTAGTTACCAGTGCTGCAGATTCTTGATGCTTTTGTTGTCGTCTGTGTCGACAGGCCAGGGTCGCGTGAACCAGCTGGGCGGCGTCTTCATCAACGGGCGGCCGCTGCCCAATCACATCCGGCTGAAGATCGTCGAGATGGCGGCGGCGGGCGTACGGCCGTGCGTCATCTCGCGGCAGCTGCGCGTGTCGCACGGCTGCGTCTCCAAGATCCTCAACCGCTACCAGGAGACCGGCTCCATCCGGCCCGGCGTCATCGGCGGCTCCAAGCCGCGCGTCGCCACCCCGGAGGTGGAGGCGCGCATCGAGCACTACCGCCGCGAGAACCCCGGCATCTTCAGCTGGGAGATCCGCGACAGGTGAGTCCACCTACTTGCCTTCCATATCCATTCATATCGTCTCTGATATGGTTCAAATGTGTCAATCAATCCCTCCCTCATATAGTTTTGCGGGTTTGCTTTATCAGATTCGGCAAAGAATCTTTTCTCTGCCTTCATTTGCCCATATTTTCCATGACAGGGTAGAAGACCACGTTGGATACTTAATTTGTACGAGAAGGTTCAATAAGTTATACAATAAATTTTTTTCTTGGCCAGTTTTGATTGAAAAACGACGGAATTTGTTGCGGGACATAGTGAAATATTCCCTCTTTAGCCATTATAGTTTCATAAAGTTCCGACAGGTGACGGAGCTATACGGAGCCTTCAAACAGGCGTCTATAAAGGACGTGCATTCAAAACAGGACAGTTATAGGACTGTCATTGATTTTCTGTTGGCGGAAAACTGTAGCATCGTAGATATTCATAGGCGCTTGAGGAATGTCTGTGGAGACCTGACTTCTAACAAAAGCACGGTGAATCATTGGGCGAGACGTCTGACATCATCAGAAGGCCGCGTAAACTTGTCCAATCTCCCACGTGCAAGCCGACCGCACATGGCTGTGACTCCTTCAATGTTGGAACGTGCGAAGGCTCTCATTCGAGGTGATCGAAAGACCAAACTCAGACACCTCGCTCCGCAACTAGACGTCTCTGTCGGAAGTACTGACAGAGACTCGCCCGGCACTTGGGGTACTCAGAGGTGTGTGTTCGCTGGGTTTCTCGCCGAATAACAGAAGATCATAAAGAGCAATGAAGGACCATGAAACATGAGCCCATCACTTCGAATCACGGCAATCCAAGGAGTGGCTCATCACCACTTTTCCTCTTAAGAAAAAACTCAGAGCCCTCAGCCGCTAAAATCACGGCGAAGGCCCACTAGGACTCTGAAGGGTTTATTCTGCTTATCATTATGTCTCTTGATGCAGCGACCAGCTCTGAAGTGTATTGTACTTCCCTCTGGCAATTGAAGAAACGTCTTCAGCGTGTTTGTCGCCACAAAAATGGAAACGAACTTCTGCTGTTCCATGATAATATAACTTCATTACACGGTTGTTCCTCATCGACCCTGCAGCGTACATCTCGAACCTCCTGTCTTCCATCTGTTTGACCCAATGAAGTATGCACTCCTTGGGAAACTGTACATGGATGATGGGGAGGCTATTGATGCAGCAGGACGGTGGTTACGACGGCGACCAGCAGAGTGGTCCTATGCAAGTATGCAGGCCCTCCCAGTAATGTGGCGTAAGGCCGTAAACACCGAACAGAGACTATGTTGAAAGATAGGGTTCAACAGCAAAAAGAATAGGGAATAACAATGTGTATTGGACTCCTAAATGAAACCACCTCTTTTCAGAAAAGAAATTGTTGCACTTCTCGTTGAACGCCCCCCCCCCCCCCATATTTGTTTATTATCACCTCAAATACAACCGATACTCAGCCCATGTACCTATAACCACCTGTTCCAACATGAATGATCGCTCATTCCGAATGAATTTGAGTGTAATTACGAAAGCACGCAGCTGTGCAAATTCGGGTGGAATTTCTTGGTATAGCTTTGCTGTAGCAGCCTTGAATGGCACTTGAATGTAATCTTCTGTGACGGCAGTCTGTCGGTGTACTTCGTCGCTTGGCTCGATTCCGCGTCCCTAGCCACGCAACAACGCGGTTCATCCTTTCGAATCGAAGCGTAGTGATGCAGCCTTCAAAATTTCAGCCGTTGAATGGAGTGGAAAATTTTAGGCCTAAAGAACCAGACGTCATCTCTCCTCTTACTAGTAAACTCATGTTAATGATTGATCTGTGCGCTGCCAACAAGACTCTTCACTCCCTGTGCGCAGTTAAGATTTTGCACGGAATTAACCAGGGCGCGGAGCAGTCAATCCGCAGTATCAGTGGCGGCTCCGTGACCAAGCAGGTATGGCGTGCTGTTTCTGTGTACACGTGAATTGGACGAGAGTTAGTCCGATTTCGATCTAGGATTATCTATAAAGAGCAAACTTAGTCGTTATGAGCAGTACAGAATTCTTGTAAGTGATGATTCTAGTGCTGATTTATGTAAATTCAGATGGAACCAAATTTGTTTCTAAATTGGTCACCATTACCTTCACTTACCTTGCGCCCAGTTAACTTTCATTATTCTTTTCAATCTGAAACAAGGGCCGTATTTGACAATTCAGTTTTTAAAGTAAACTGGCGAACCTCGCTTCTGCTTACTCTGTGAGTTCGAGTCTTCGTTTATGAGCAATTGCACGCCCATGTTGCGATCCTTTATGCACCCAGTCCGTGCTGAAAAAAGATCATTAGCACGTTATCACCGTTTGCTTGGGTGGAACCAAAGAATTAGTATTTTTATTTGTGTTCCAAGTAAGTGCAGTTTCGGCAGTACGCCCTACCTCTTAAATAAATGCTCATAATGCAGCTACTTAGTTTGTTAAACTTCGCCACAACGTGCAAACCAGCGCATCTTTCCTCCTCCTGTAACCTCCGACCTCTTGAACACTATGAGGGAAAATTACTTTAAATGTTCGGTGAAGTGTAAACCCTGATCGGCCGTTCTGTAGTTCATTACTCAAATTTGCACTGCACATGTTTCTCCTTGGGATAGAGACTAGGACTAATGCTCTATTAAGATTCATAGAAACGATTTGGCACTCACGCCCAGGTACATAATGTTAAATCACGGTATTTGTGCAACAGATAACTATCAGTTACAGAAAAGTCCTTTGTATAAGACGAAATGCATTCCTACCGCAAAACAGAAAGGGGGGGGGGTTACTAATTTAATGACTACCTGTCGCTGTCTTGTTATTTATTTATACCAACCCTGTATGAGGCAGCTACCGTCCTGTAGTTTTATGAAATCGCTGCAGCGCGTTGCGAATGAGTGACTTGGAAACAAACACCCGCTACTATGCTCTCTGTCCTGATCGGGCCTAAGGCACCTAATCCATTTATCTTACTATCGTCTGTGTTCGACGTTGTTCACACGATTAGAAGGGAGTAGATTCGAAGTGATAGTAGATGAAGGACAGAAGCGGGTACCACAACTCTACTGAAAATATAATTCGACTACAGACTATTTTAAACAGATACGATCTGAACATAAAGGACCACAATTACGTCAACAATAATCTCAAAGAAGGTGATGAGGCTCTGAAATCGATGGAAAAAGTGCCTGGTTTCAAGACAATGATTACAGATCCGGGAGCCAAAGCTCGGTCCGTCAAGAAAATGTACACCAACTTACGAAGGGCAGAAATAAAAGACTTAAATGAGGGCGACCGAGAGAGATGGATCCGGTCTAATGATGGCACACGATATTAGAACGAGACAGATTACCTTACGCCGGCATCGAATCGTCGGTGCAAAGAATATATCGCAAAACAGAAACATTATCTCCAGGTGCAAAGAATATATATCATAACAACATTACTATTCCGGAATAAATTTTAAAGGTTTGTGGATGTCTTTGTTTGAGCTACTGGAAACATACGTTGGAATAAGTATTTCAGTACGTTTATTCCAACGCATGTATTCAGCAACTCGAAGTTTTAAAGTATTAATCAAATTGGCGAAAAACCGGTTACCTGTTAAGTTGTTATGTCATTGATTACATTTTTGTTAGAGGAAAATTGCGACATAGCAGGTAGCCGGCAGGAGTGCGCTGGATGGTGAGCGTGTCGTGTGTTGCAGGCTGATCAAGGACGGGCTGTGCGACCGCAGCACGGCGCCCTCGGTGAGCGCCATCTCGCGGCTGCTCAGGGGCCGCGACGGACACGACGACGGCAAGCTGCCCGACGGTGAGTGCGTGCTGCCAGCAACCGCCGCTAGCTTCTATCTCTAGCCGAGGGGCAGGGTTGGCCTGTCTCGCCACAGCCGCCGTTCTGGAGCGCACAGGTCTCAGAACGCTACTTGTCGTTTTCTGGGCTACTTACTTATCAATCTTCCTTTGTATTAATTTGCAGGATCAATCATCTTCGTTTTATTGCTTACCTAAATGAAAGAAAAAAAAGGCCGATCTCATGAACAGGAGAAGGCACTAGGATCGTAGCACAGACTGCAAAGTATGCTGCTATATCCATAATACAATTATTTATTTTACTTTATTGTCGAAAGAATACGAAAATCCCTGTCTAGTGCAGAACTGACCACTACATGTCACGAGAAGAAGACTCGGCAGTATAAATGGAGGCATGGAGTCTTGTGTTGTCCCTTTATCTCCTCTACACTGCTGATTTGCTGAAACCACCTCCTCCAGTTCACCTCCTTCGGTTTCCTCGTCCTCTGCCCCACCCACAGAAATCCCAACGATCCCTCCAAATCCATCTCAATCAGTTCACGTCCTGGTGTAACCAATGTCCCCGTAAGTTCAATCCCTCCAAAACTCTGGCAATAATTATAGTACTAACACCCCGCACCCCTTCCTCCTGCGTGACTTCTACCTTACCATTTACGATTGTGCTATTCAGTTAACTGACACACTAAAATATCGTGGACTTACCATCAACCGGCAACTAACGTGGAAACCTAACCTAATAACCAGCCATCAAACCCCACAATAGACTAAAACTAATAACACTCCGAACTTCGGTATTACTCCCCTCAACTATTTTCCACACCTACGACGCCCTGGTCTGACCCATCCTCCGCAAACACCCTGGTCTGACCCATTTTTCGCTATGCACATATTGCGTGGGTCTCCGTCGCACCACAGTTATATACGTCCCTCCAAATCTTCCAACGTCACGCACTCTATCTCGCTTTCCCCATACGTTTAACTACCTCTACCATCTCACCAAATTCCCACTACAACTCATCCACATCGAATACCTCTGCATCTCCTATACTATCCGCAAACTAGTTTCCAATAAGCCTACTGTCTCCCCTCTGTTCACCTACCCTGGTGTGTTACCACGCCTTTACGAACACATCCCACGGTCCCTACACCATATCCTATCCCAACGCAACTTCAACCAACTCCCTCTGCCAGACAAATGCGATCCACCCCAGTATTTATCCCTTCTACCAACTTTAACTCTTCCCCCTCACCCAGTCCCACTCCACATCAGAGATCCTCTCTTCTTTACCCTCTCCATTCATTCCAACTCCTTTCCTCTTTACCTACTATCCTACCCACAAACCACACTACTCCTCATCGTCTGTCTCTCCCACAGTCTGTCTTCTCATTGTCCACCTCAACTCCTATCTTATTACTCACATCCTTCAACCCTATGGGATACATTCTCCCCTCCTACAATACTTCTCACCCAGTTCAGGTCCCCATTTGAAATGAAAGCGCAGCGCTTTTCCATAGAATATCACCACGTAGCAACTGTGTATTTAAATTGTATATATTATTCATATAATTAGCTGTTCGTCTTTAATTTTTTTAATATAAAAACGAGAAACAGGCCTCCTTATTTTTTCTCATCTTTGTTATGTTTTTTAAGAATGCTCTTGGCTGAAGTGCGGAGCGTTCTACGCTGACAGCCTCACTCCCCCCCCCCCCCCCGCACACATGGGGCGAGGGGGATGAAATAACAACAAAGAAAAAAACTTGTGTTGTCAGTAGAGAAGTAGTAACAGCACAGTGGGTCGGCCAGCAGAGATCACTGACTTCGAACGTGGATTAATCATTAGATATCACCTATGAAAACAAATCCACTAGGGACACTGCAATCCTGCTAAAGCTGCCCACTGCGATTTTTGTGATGTGATTGTAAAATGGAAACGCGGAGGAACAACAGCTAAACTAAGTTCAGGCAGACCTCATGTACTGACAAACTGGAAAAGACGAGTATTGCGGAGGATGGTTGTAAAATATTGCATGGCATCCGCGGAAGGGATCCCTTTGAGTTACAAAGTCCTACCAGCAGTCCAGGTAGCTCAGCGACTATGCATTGTTGTTGTTGTGGTCTTCAGTCCTGAGACTGGTTTGATGCAGCTCTCCGTGCTACTCTATCCTGTGCAAGCTTCTTCATCTCCCAGTACCTACTGCAACCTACATCCTTCTGAATCTGCTTAGTGAATACATCTCTTGGTCTCCCCCTACGATTTTTACCCTCCACGCTGCCCTCCAATACTAAATTGGTGATCCCTTGATGCCTCAGAACATGTCCTACCAACCGATCCCTTCTTCTTGTCAAGTTGTGCCACAAACTTCTCTTCTCCCCAATCCTATTCAATACTTCCTCATTAGTTATGTGATCTACCCATCTAATCTTCAGCATTCTTCTGTAGCACCACATTTCGAAAGCTTCTATTCTCTTCTTGTCCAAACTGTTTACCGTCCATGTTTCACTTCCATACATGGCTACACTCCATACAAATACTTTCAGAAATGACTTCCTGACACTTAAATCTATACTCGATGTTAACAAATTTCTCTTCTTCAGAAACGCTTTCCTTGCCATTGCCAGTCTACATTTTATATCCTCTCTACTTCGACCATCATCAGTTATTTTGCTCCCAAATAGCAAAACTCCTTTACTACTTTAAGCGTGTAATTTCCTAATCTAATTCCCTCAGCATCACCCGACTTAATTCGACTACATTCCATTATCCTCGTTTTGCTTTTGTTGATGTTCATCTTATATCCTCCTTTCAAGACACTATCCATTCCATTCAACTGCTCTTCCAAGTCCTTTGCTGTCTCTGACAGAATTACAATGTCATCGGCGAATCTCAAAGTTTTTATTTCTTCTCCATGGATTTTAATACCTACTCCGAATTTTTCTTTTGTTTCCTTTACTGCTTGCTCAATATAGAGATTGAATGACATCGGGGAGAGGCTACAACCCTGTCTTACTCCCTTCCCAACAACTGCTTCCCTTTCATGTACCTCGACTCTTATAACTGCCATCTGGTTTCTGTACACGACTATGCATAGGGAGTTAAAAAGCATAGGGTACAATGGTCGAGTGGCTCCTCATAGGTCATACATTGTGGCAGACTGTGTTGAGCGACACTTGAACAGGTGTAAAGAGCGACGACCCTGGGTACTGGATTACTGCAAACGGAGTGGTGAATCACGTAGTCCCATGTGACAATCCGATAGAAGGCTTTTGGATTTGGCGAATACCTGAGAACGTAACCGGTCATCATGTGTAGTGCCAATAGTGAAGTGTTATGATGTGGAGGTATTTTTCGTGGGTATGATGTAGCCCCTTTATTGCGCTTAAGAAAACGCTAAATATGAAAGAATATAAATATGTTTTACCGCAAACCGTACTGTGTACAGTAGTACCGTCATCTGCACTATAATTTGAGTGCATACATTTGCATTTTTCATTTGTTCAGAGCAGGAACTGCCACTCGAAATCCAGCCTGTTCTTTTCTTAATCAACAATCTGGCGTTTCTTGTTACCATTTTAGAAGAACGAGGCCAATACTTTGCGTACCACCGAGAGAAGATCAGTACCTCTCCAACTGTACATGCGGTCTGTTCCATTTCTTCAATAGAGTATCAATGATGTCACGCCACGAGTCTTCTGGAACTTGCCTTGTGTGCCATCTGGTACTGTATAGTTTATTAGGGTAATGAATTAAGTCTGGAGTTCCATATTTCAAACTTACATAATGGATATTTTCCGTATCCATGCTGGTTGTGCACCAATGCCTTAATGACTCTACATCACGCCAATTCGCGAGTCACATCCGTGTCATTCTCTTCTCTATTTCACTATAATACAAAACGAGGTGCTCTTCTTTGAACTTTTTCGATGTCCTGCGTTAACCCTAAAAGACGCGGAACCGACACCGCTCAGCAGTACTCTAGAAGAGGGCGATACGTGTAGTATAGGCAGTCTCTTTAATAGACCTGTTGCATTTTCTACGTGTTCTACCAATAAATCGTAGCCTTTGGTTTGCTTTACAAACAACTTAAGCCATTCGTAATTGTAATTCGTTAGTATTTAGTTGAGTTTGGAACCATTACGTTTGTGTGATTTACCGTGTAACCGAAATTTAGAGGATTCCCTTTAGTATTCACGTGGATGATGACTTCATGCTTCGTATTAATTAGAGTCAATTGCTACTTTTGCGCCATACACATGTTTTGCCAAAATTGTTTTGCAATTTGTTTTTATCGTCTGCTGACTTAATAAGACGGTAAATGACAGCATCATCTCCGAACAGTCGAAGAGCGCTACTCAGTTTGTGTCCGAAATCGTTTCTGCAGATCAGTAACACCAGAGAGCCTATAACAGTTTCTTGGGGAACGCCAGACATTACTTGTGTTTTACTCGATAACTTTCTGTCAAGTTACTACGAACTCTGACGTTTGTGACAGGAAATCGCGAATCCAATCGCACAACTGAGACGATACTCCACAGGCACGCAATTTGATTAGAAGTCGTTCGTGAGGTATTGTGTCAAAATCCTTCTGGAAATCTAAAAGTATGGAATCGACTTGACATCCCTTGTCGACAGAACTCATTGCTTCGTGAGAACAAAAAGCTCGTTGAGTTTCACAAGAAAGATATTTTCTTAACCCATATTGGCTGTCAGTTAATAAACCGTATCTTCGGAGATAAATCACAATCTTCTTGAGGTACGGATTTTTCATCGAGTAATCGGAGTATAAGACTACTAAATATGGAGCTATTGTATCAGCATACTCTGAGAGGAACCTGACTGGTATTCAGTCAAGACCGGAGGCTTTCTCTTTATTCAGTGGCTTAAGCTGCTTTGCAACACCGAGGAGAATTAGGTCTATACTGAAGAGCCAAAGAAAATGGTACACCTGCCTAATATCGTGTAGGGCCCCGCAAGCAGGCCGAAGTGCCGCAACACGACGTGGCACGGACTCGACTAAAGTCTGAAGTAGTGCTGGAGGGAACTGACACCATGAATCCTAAAGGGCTGTCCATAAATGCGTAAGAGTACGAAAGGGTGGAGATCTCTTCTGAACAGCACGTTGCAAGGCATCCCAGATATGCTCAATAATGTTCATGTTTGCGGAGTTTGGTGACCAGCGGAAGTGTTTAAACTCAGAAGAGTGTTCCTAGAACCACTCTGTAGTAATTCTGGACGTGTAGGGTGTGGCATTGTCCTGCTGTAATTGCCAAAGTCTGTCGGAATGCACGATGGATATGAATGAATGCAGGTGATCAAACAGGAAGATTACGTGTCACCTGTCAGAGTCGTATCTAGAGGTTTCAAGGGTCCCCTATCACTCGAACAGCACACGCCCACACCATTACAAAGCCTCCACCAGCTCCAACAGTCCGCTGCTGACATTCATGGTCCACGGATTCATGAGGTTCTCTCCATACCCTCTCAATATAATCTGAAACGAGACTCGTTCGACATGTTTCCAGCCATCAACAGCCCAAAGTCGGTGCTGACGAGCCCAGGCGACGCGTAAAGCTTCGTGTCGTGCAGACATCAAGGGTACACGAGTGGACGTTCGGCTCCAAAAGCCCATATCGTTGAATGGTTCACGCGCTGACACTTCTTTATAGCCCAGCACTGAAATCTGCAGCAGTTTGCGGAAGGGTTGCACTTCTGTCTCGTTGAACGATTCCCTTCAATCGTCGTTGGTCCCGTTCTTGCAGGATCTTTTCCCGGTTGGAGCGATGTCGGAGATTTGAGTTTTTACCGGTTTTCTGATATTCACGGTAGACTTGTGAAATGGTCGCACGGGAAAATCCCCACCTCAGACATGCTGTGTCCCATCGCTCGTGTGCCGACTATAACACCACGTTCAAATTCCCTTAAATCATGATAACCTGACATTGTAGCAGCAGTAACCGATCTAACAACTGCGCCAGACACTTGTTGTCTTATAGGCATTGCCGACCACGGCGCCGTATTCTGTCTGTTTATATATCTTTATATTTTAACACGTATGCCTATACCAGTTTCTTTGGCGCTTCGGTGTAACTTACTAACGTGGGCAGTTGTTCTTGTTTCGAATTCTGGAATATTTACTTCGACTTCTTCGTTTAGCTATAGGTGAGGCTTTGTTTTGTCAAAGAAACATTTTCTTTCGTAGAGGACGTGTTATCTACTTCTTCGAGCGACCTCGTATATCTTACTGGTTCCTGTTTTTCGGGTGCAGCGGTTAAGGTCGGGCTACACGAAATGTGTGTAAACATAGACGCGAGGCAGTTGTCGGCGGACGACAGCTGCGGAACAGTCCCGCCGTAATGGGGCGCGGCAGCGGGCTGTGCGCTCGGCTGCCAGCCTGCGCAGCCGTGACGGCGCCGGCGCCGGGACGCCCGGCGTCTCGCCGAGTCTCCCACCTGTCGAAACCGCCGGCCTGCATCAGGCTCCCTGCAGTCCTCGAACAGCGCTGCTTGGTACACTCGTGCGTCACCCGCCCAAAATACACCGTCAGTCGCATTAATGTGACCAGTAATGTGTTTGCCGTCAACGTGCAATAACCACTCGCAGACCTAAGGTGGCAGCACTAGCAGTGGAAAATATATAAAGCATGTCGAGGGGAGAGTGTCGCAGAAAGTACTGCAGGTACTGTAACTGAACGATTTATCTGACGTCCAATAGGGCACATCGTTGGCTTTCGGGCCAAGGGTGGAAGCATTTCCAAAACGGCTAAGTTTGTAAACAGTTCTCGTATCGCCGTGGTTGAAGTATACCGTGCTTGACAAAATGGCGCTATCCGAAACTGGCGCCGGTAGAACTGTGGTGTACTGTGGAGCATAGATGACACAAGTGAACGACGGCTGCGGGGATGTTTACGGGCGAATAGACGTGCAACTGTTGAGCAACAGACCAGATGAACCAAGGGGCTACCGACAGTGTGTCCTCAACGACCTTTCACTGAACGTTGCTGCGTGAGGACATCCACCGCAGGTTGCTGGTTCATACACTTAAGCTGACTGCTGTTCGTCGGCGACGAAGGCTGGAAACTGCACGCCTGTACGACACCTGGACGTCCACTGAGTGACAACAGGTATCCTTTTCAGATGAACCACGTTGCATCCCCTACCGGACAGGTGGCCTTTGACGTTTACGCAACAATCACTGGAGTGGTCCATGCCAGAGGGGGGAGCGTTATGGTCTGGGAATATCTTCATAGCATCCTCTGAGTGATCTCGTTAATGTGGAAGGCACGGTTGATCAACACAGTTATGCATCTATCCTTGGGCACCACAGACGACGGCATCTACCAGTACAATGCAGCGTGTGACACAGCTCGCAGTTTACGTGCGCTGCTTGAAGAACACCAGGAAGAGCTTACCCTCATCTCCTGGCCACCAACTTCCTTCCCCCCCCCCCCCCCCCCCCACTCGGATCCAATCTAGAATCTGTGGGACTACCTAAGGATCGGGCTGTTCACTCCTTGGATCCTCAGGCGTGTAACCTAGTGCAGCTGCTCACGGCGCTGGACTCGGCTTGGCTCCACATCCCTGTCAGTACCATCCAGAACCTGACTGACTCTCTCCTGCGAGTTTTTAGTACCTCATAGTGTGCGAAGTGCTTTTAGTATCTTTATGGTGATGCTATCCAGAAGTATGAAATTAAACGGAGAGATTGGTCGTCTTACCCTGCTCGCCAATTTCGTTCAAATGGCTCTGAGCACTATGGGACTTAACATCTGAGATCATCAGTCCCCTAGAACTTAGAAATACTTAAACCTAACTAACGTAAGGACATCACGCACATCCATGCCCGATGCAGGATTCGAACCTGCGAGCGTAGCGGTCGCGCGGTTCCAGACTGAAGCGCCTAGAACCGCACCTGCCACACCGGCCGGCTCGCCAATTTGCCCCAGTCTCCCGTACAATAGCCGTCTCTTGCCTGACACTGAAGATATAAATGGGCTCGTCATTGAAAAAGTTGATAGAGGCAAAGTAAGTTTTCCAACTATGGGTAGGGAAAGTGGTGCTCATATACACTCCTGGAAATGGAAAAAAGAACACATTGACACCGGTGTGTCAGACCCACCATACTTGTTCCAGACACTGCGAGAGGGCTGTACAAGCAATGATCACACGCACGGCACAGCGGACACACCAGGAACCGCGGTGTTGGCCGTCGAATGGCGCTAGCTGCGCAGCATTTGTGCACCGCCGCCGTCAGTGTCAGCCAGTTTGCCGTGGCATACGGAGCTCCATCGCAGTCTTTAACACTGGTAGCATGCCGCGACAGCGTGGACGTGAACCGTATGTGCAGTTGACGGACTTTGAGCGAGGGCGTATAGTGGGCATGCGGGAGGCCGCGTGGACGTACCGCCGAATTGCTCAACACGTGGGGCGTGAGGTCTCCACAGTACATCGATGTTGTCGCCAGTGGTCGGCGGAAGGTGCACGTGCCCGTCGACCTGGGACCGGACCGCAGCGACGCACGGATGCACGCCAAGACCGTAGGATCCTACCCAGTGCCGTAGGGGACCGCACCGCCACTTCCCAGCAAATTAGGGACACTGTTGCTCCTGGGGTATCGGCGAGGACCATTCGCAACCGTCTCCATGAAGCTGGGCTACGGTCCCGCACACCGTTAGGCCGTCTTCCGCTCACGCCCCAACATCGTGCAGCCCGCCTCCAGTGGTGTCGCGACAGGCGTGAATGGAGGGACGAATGGAGACGTGTCGTCTTCAGCGATGAGAGTCGCTTCTGCCTTGGTGCCAATGATGGTCGTATGCGTGTTTGGCGCCGTGCAGGTGAGCGCCACAATCAGGACTGCATACGACCGAGGCACACAGGGCCAACACCCGGCATCATGGTGTGGGGAGCGATCTGCTACACTGGCCGTACACCACTGGTGGTCGTCGAGGGGACACTGAATAGTGCACGGTACATCCAAACCGTCATCGAACCCATCGTTCTACCATTCCTAGACCGGCAAGGGAACTTGCTGTTCCAACAGGACAATGCACGTCCGCATGTATCCCGTGCCACCCAACGTGCTCTAGAAGGTGTAAGTCAACTACCCTGGCCAGCAAGATCTCCGGATCTGTCCCCCATTGAGCATGTTTGGGACTGGATGAAGCGTCGTCTCACGCGGTCTGCACGTCCAGCACGAACGCTGGTCCAACTGAGGCGCCAGGTGGAAATGGCATGGCAAGCCGTTCCACAGGACTACATCCAGCATCTCTACGATCGTCTCCATGGGAGAATAGCAGCCTACGTTGCTGCGAAAGGTGGATATACACTGTACTAGTGCCGACATTGTGCATGCTCTGTTGCCTGTGTCTATGTGCCTGTGGTTCTGTCAGTGTGATCATGTGATGTATCTGACCCCAGGAATGTGTCAATAAAGTTTCCCCTTCCTGGGACAATGAATTCACGGTGTTCTTATTTCAATTTCCAGGAGTTTATATATAATGCAGAGGCTTGTATGGGCAGTGGCTGAGAGATGCAAATGAAGAGAAAAGTTTAAAAAATTGGATGGTTCACTAAGCGGAGAGGCAATAGCAAGCAGTAAAAACACGACAGAAGAAACTTGACTGACAGCATTTAGAGACAAAACTTGAGTTTAAAGACAAAAGAATATTATGAAAAGCGATCTGTGTTAACACAAAAAGTTTTTGATGCTGTCGAGTTAAGATACAAGCCATAATAAAATAGAGTAAACAGCTCGAAGAGAAAAACAAGAGAGCAACAAGGCAACCACTGCCAGAGAAGAACAAAACTTGCTTATGTGTTGATGCTCGTGAATTTGACTGTAAAAACAACGATAACTGCCACACTGATGAGAATGCTATTGAGACATCATCGCTATATGATTCTCAAAACAGCTGCAGTCAGTTAAGTGACCTTGCACAATCTTTTCCAGAAGAAATATCAGGAAAGGACAGAAGAATAACATAGGTTCAATAACATTACTGAGTCAAAATAGCTAATGGGTGAGCAGTTTGATATCAGCGTCCAACGGGACGGTATTTCGGCAGGTGGCTACATTGCCATCTCATTTCCTGCGAGACAGCGTAAGGCTTACACCTTCTCCTCCCCCGCCTCGCTGACCTACTGTTCTGTACGCGGCCTGCGCCCAGTCGTGGGCGTTCGTCCGCTGTTCGCGCCCAGCCATCTCGCGAAGTCAGTTCGTTGTATCTGCTTCCTCTTCTTAATCATACTTAATGTGGGTTCCTAGGCGTTAGTAAGAATGCAACCACAATCACAATTAATCAGCGGTTCTCTTATTCGAATCTTCATAGATTCTTTAATGACGCAGTCCACGAAGTAGGACATTCTGTCAGTTCCTTAGTGTGATTGTAATTCATTCTGTGTAATTTCGACAGGCAAAGTTCCACTACTGCCGACGTGTTAAACAGCTACAGTCTGGTGTGCCGTTCGTTTCCTCGACAACGATTTCGGCAGCACGCACCGTTTGACTTACGTAGGTGAAACCACAGTGACAGGAGTTTCTCATAGACCCAGGAATCCCGTAGTCCGAAACCGTCCCTGAAGGTACCAAGCAGAGGCTATGTTTTAGCTGGTGGGCGGGAGACGGTCTTGGCTTGACGTTCCCGAAGAATTCGTCCGATCTTTCCGGATAATGCGCCACAGAATGGAATGCAACAGTCGCATTCTCTTGAGGTACATCTTCTGTTGCCATCAGCTGTACAGTCGGTGTAGGACGTAGAACGGCCAGAATTTGTGACTCTGTGTAGTCGTTTTTCCGGAACACCACCCTCAGATGTTCATGTTCTCGTCAGAGGCTTGGTTGTCGCAGAGGGTGCGAGTCCTATGTACCAATATTTTGAGAGCATCATACCTCTGTACTGTGTGATGGTAGCTGTCCGCATGTAAGTAAAACTCGGTACGGGTATTCTCACGATACAAGCTGTGGCCCAACTTTCTGTCTGCTTCTATTTTTACCAGTACGTAAAGAAAATGGAGCACTCCATCCATTCGGCTTCCACGGAAAACTTGATTTCCTGATGTATAGCTTTGAGATGCGTGAGAAAATCTTTCAGAAAGTAAGTTTTATCATTGTTTTTTGAAGAGAAGATGGCATACCAGGTGACATGAACTAACGCCGTATGGATCCAAACTCGGCGGTTTAACGACGGAAGGGGCGTCAGCAGAACAGGAATGACGCTTGCGCAGAGCGCTAGAGAAGAGAGAGTAGCAGGCGACCGGCGTGCCGGAGTTTATTAGATTACACATCACGTGTTCTGACAACGTGGTCGCCAATGGAAGGGAGTGCTGTAATGTGGTACGAATGGGTGTGTCAGTCATTCTTGAACGCCTACAGACCATGTATGGTGAAGAGGTCAAATGTTTGGACACTGGTGTTCCAGGATCAGGAAAGGAAGGCAGTGTGTGGAGGATGAAGGTAGAAGTGGGCGTCCCTCCCCATAGAAGAACGAAAATAACATTGCTAGTGTACAGGACATGATGTTAGCTGACAGACGCATAGCGGTGCAGACGTGTCCACACTGCGTATTGGCCATGCTCGGGCCCACCACACGCACAGTGTGTTTGGTTATCGAAAAGAGTCCGCAAGATGGGGGCCGAGAAACCTGACCACAGATCACAAGAGTGCAAGAATAGGAATCAGCCTCGATCACTTGATGTGGTACGCTGAGAGGGAAATGAGTTCCCGTGTAGGATCATCACAGTCGATGAGACATTGGTGCACCGCTCTACCCCAGAATCCAAGGCCGTTTCAATGACGTGGAGGCATCTCAGTTCATCTCAGCCGTGGGAGCAAATTCAAAATGTCACGTTCCGCAGGAAGGACTATCGTCAAAGTGTTCTGGGACGGGAAAGGCGTGATTCTCCTCGATTTCCTCCAGCAAGGAATCACCAGTGTGGCATGCTACTGTGACACAGATCACTTGTTCGGCTGAAGAGACCAGGGCTCTTGAGTGAAGGTGCTGTGCTCATGAATAACACAAAACCACGAACAGCAAGATCCACACAGGATCAGATTCGTCGCTTCGCGTGGAAGAGATTGCGTCATCCTGCCTACAGTCCCGCTCTTGCCCCATATGACTTCCACCTGTTTCTTGCATTGAAAGCCGCACTCTCGGGACGTTACCGCTAAACCAGTGCTGAGATGAAGCATCGTGTGCAACAGTTCCTCGCACCGCTGTGTACCTAGTTTTACCTGAGTGGTTTCTTCAATCTGATTGCATGTTATGACAAATGTCTCAATGTCAGTGGCGCCTATCTCGAAAAATAGTGCAAGATGTATATATAGTTCATGATGCCATGGTTGCTATATTTTACAAGAAAATTTCCGAATGAAAAACAATGACTGTACTTACTTTCGGAACGTCCGTTGTAGATATAAGCCCTCAGCCAGCTCCCTGGAGCCGGCCGTGGTGGCCAAGCGGTTAAAGGCGCTACAGTCTGGAACCGCGCGGCCGCTACGGTCGCAGGTTCGAATCCTGCCTCGGGCATGGATGTGTGTGATGTCCTTAGGTTAGTTAGGTTTAAGTAGTTCTAAGTTCTAGGGGACTGATGGCCTTAGAAGTTAAGTCCCATAGTGCTCAGAGCCATTCGAACCATTCGAACCAGCTCCCTGGCAATCGGTTCGTCAGCGCAACTCACGATGGCAAGCGGTACTTCTCTAAAATATTGTGCCCGTTTGACACAACATATTTCGTTGTGAATTATGCTGCTGGCAATTGAAGAATCACGTTATTGAGACAGTCTTCTTTTGAAGAGTTGCTGAAATGGCTGATAATGATAACATAACAAATATTTGTCTAACAAAGTAATGATTCTGTTTCGAAAATAGAATTATGAATAAACCTTAATCGAGCATCTTTTTTTTTTCCACCCACTCAAAAGATTTCAGTGGACGCCACGGTTGAGAACCACTGTGCTGGTGTACAGCGAACAGAGAACAGATGCGAGATGCGTGCTGGAAAGGTCTGGGAGACTCAGGAAAGCAAACAACTGTATCCCAGCCACGAGTGTACGTCTGTTCCGTGGCCCCCGACGCACGGCTTGGCCGTGCGCGCTGAGACAGACGCAGCGCCTCGAACGGAATAACGTGGCGCTAGCCGGCGCGCCTCGTTAGGGCTGTCAGCCAATTAGCGCGTCCAATCGCTGCGGCCGAGGGCGTGGCCAGCGGGTAGCCTCAGCTTTTGTTCCTCGCGGGCAGCGGGGCGGCGCAACGGGTTTTAATTGCACGCCAACCACTCCGCTCTCTTCCATCTTGCTTGACGAGCTTCTCTTTTCACATGTCTCACAAGTGTAGTAGCAGTTTCTTCCTTTCATTTTATCCATTATGTACGTTGAACAGGTAACTGTGGCTAAAATATCGAATGCTTTGCATTGATACTGCTACCAGTCGCTTTACAATGACAGATGTATAGGTAGAGGAGAACCAGTTCCGTGGTTTGCACGTTCCCCCTACATCAGTCCTTGTCTCTGCGGAGCACCTACCGTGCAGAAACTCTTCATCGACGTGTCATGGAAGCCTGCAAAACCATTCGAAACCGTCGGAGAGTTTTTGGAAGGGTGCGGCAGTCCATGATTCCATGAAAACACACGCGTTTAGAAACAAGAGAAGGACATTTCGACCATTTCTTCTGAATTTTGGTATTGATGAGTTCTAATCACCTACGTCTACACCCACATGATTACTCTGCAATTGCATTGCAGAGGATTCATCGAACCACTTTCAAGCTATTTCTCTACCGTTCCGCTAACCAACAGCTCGCAGGGAAAACGAACACTTAAATTGTTCTGTGTGAGCTCTGATTACTCCTATTTTATTATGATGAACGTTCCCCTCTGTATGAGTGGACGCCAACATAATATTTTCACACTCTAAGTACAAGGTTGGTGATTGAAATTTCGTGAGAAGATCCTGTCGCAACGAAAATTGCCTTTGCATTAATGACTGCCACCCCAATTCGCGTATCACATCCGTGACATTCTCTTCCCTATTTGCCACTTATGCAAAACGAGATGCCCTTCTTTGAACTTCTCCGATGTCCTCCAGTATTCCGTAAGAGGATGAACAAGCGTAATGTAAGCATTCTCTTTAGTAGACCTCTTACATTTTCTAAGAGTTCTGCCAATAAATCGCAGACTTTGGTTTGCTCTACCCACAACATTATCTATGTAATATCCCAGTTTAAGTTACTGGTAATTTTAAGCCGTAAGTATTTAGCTGAATTTACAGTCTTTAAAGTTCTGTGTTTTATCATGGAGCCGAAATTTAGCGGATTTCTTTTAGTGTTCATGCGGATAACTTCACACTTTAGAGTCAAGTGATCTTTTCGCACCATATAGATATCTTGTCAAAATGAATTTTCTTTGATCATCTGATGACTGTATAAAACGGTAAATGACAGCATCATCTGCACACAATCGAAGAGGGCTGCTCAGACAGTCTCCTAAGTCGTTTATGTAGATCAGGAGCACCAGTGAGCCTGTAACACTTCCTTGAGGAACATCACATATTACTTCCGTTTTACTCGATACTTTCTATCAGTTACTACGAACTGTGACCTTCTTGACAGGAAACAGTAACCTTTCATTAATACCTCGATAACGATGGATTTTAGGACATAAGTTTATTAGCTAAAAAAATTTTCATGTTTTCTACAATTAAAATGATCCATGACTGCAATGAATTTTGATACTTTTTAAGTGTAGATAAAACTTGAGAAATTGTTTTCCTAAAAATAAAGGACTAAATACAACTAAAGTGGTTTATTAGCACCCAAGATGATTACTCATAGTTGTGGTTGCTCTAACTACGAGGTTCTCTGCAGTAATTTCACTGAAAGGAAACGCCGTTTCAATTACATTGCGGTTGAGAATTTCAAAGTTTTACGTCACTGACATCATTCCATGTCATTTCATGGTCATGCGCTTCATCCTTATCATCTTTATTCATTTCATGTCACTGGAGTCAATACAGTTGCTAGATATTTTTTCCTTTGCGTAAGTAGGGTCGTTTTTTGTCTGTCGGGATCCTGCAGATACTCGCACTGTCCCATATCTCAAATGGAGGAGCGAGGAGGAGGACACTAGTGTTCGACGTCTCGTCGACAGTGCGGTCATCAGAGACGGAGATTAGGGAAGAATGGAAAAGGAAAGCGGCTGTGCCCTTTCGATTGATCTATACCGCTATTACCTTAAGCTATTTAGGGAAATAACCGAAAACCTAAATCAGAATAGCCGGACGCGAATTTTAACCGTCGTTCTCCCGAATCTCAAATGGAGCGAGCCGCATCTCATGACAGACTGTCACCCAGGCTAATCATAAAGCAGGAACAACTGTGGTCCGGTGACAATTCCATCGGTGTTTGGGAACATGACGTCCATCAATGGCTGCAGAAGGTTTCCAAGTAGCCGAACATAACCATTTCCAGTCAACGATCGGTTCAGTTGGTCGAGAGGAACCAATTCATTCCATGTAAGGCCTCTCCCGTCGGAGGTTCGAGTCCTCCCTCGGCCATGGGTGTGTTTGTTGTTCTTAGCATAAGTTAGTTTAAGTTGGGTTAAGTAGTGTGTAAGTCTAGGGACCGATACCTCAGCAGTTTGGTCCCTTAAGAATTCAGACACACATTCCATGTAAACAAAGCCTACAAGACTGTGGAACACCAGCTTGCACAGTGCCTTGTTGACTACCTTGATCCGCGACATCGTGGAGTCTGCACCACACTTGAACCCTACCACAGCTCTTAATGAGTGAATCGTGACTCATCTGACCAGGCGACGGTTTTACAATTGTCTGGGGTCCAATCGATATGGTCAGGAGCCCAGGAGATGCGCTGCAGGCGATGTCGTGCTGTTACGAAATGCACTGGCATCGGTCGAAGGCTGCCATAGTCCATTAATGTCACATTTCGCCGCACTGTGCTAACGGATGCGTTCGTCGTACGTCCCACGTTGATTTCTCCGGTTATTTAACGCAGGGTTGCTTGCCTGTTAGCAGTGACAACTCCACACAAACGCCGCTGCTCTCGGTCGTTAAATGAAGGCCGTCGACCAACCCCTTGTCCGTAGTGAGAGGTAATGGCTGAAGTTTGCCATTCCGACACTCGTGACATTGTGGATCTTGAATATTGAATTCTCTATCGATTTCCGAAACTGCATGTCTCCAACTACCATTCCACATTCGAAATCTGTCAATGCCCGTCGTACGGCAATAATGACTTCAGTATCCGTTTAACATGAATCACATGGGTAGAAATGACAGCTCCACCAATGGACCGCCCTTTTATACCTTTTGTACGTGATACTGCCGGCATCTGTACATGTGTATTCGCTGTCACATGACTTTTGCCTCCTCAGTGTACATCGCTGGTGTAGACAGACCCGCTCATAAGTATTAGTCAATTTGCACACGTGTTTCATAGGCATCTTATTAATTTGAATTCGATATGTGGAACGAACTTGGCTTAAATATTTGAAGAGATGAATGTAAAGGCATTTCGCTTGTTGGCGACAAGTACCACAACTCAGATATCGTCACCTTTTCGTTAATGGAAGAGGAGGGCTCTGTACTGCCCTTTTTAATATCCCTGCGCCTGTATTTATAAAAATAATGCTGTAGCGACATCGCGAAATGGCTTTATAACAGGCCAAAGTGAAAGCGTCCCGAAAAAATCGATTTCGATGTATGACGCACAGCAAATTAATGATTTATCGCACTTTTCTGGAATAGTTTCAGAGACGAAATTCTTACGCTTTTCCTTTCTATATGTTTTTATATGGTTAATGTTCCTTCTTACTTGGGAAAACTAAAATATTGACCATATATACTCATTTTTCATGTCTTCGGTACAAGCACAGTGATTTGGAGATCTGTATAACTCTGAGGTAATGCCTCAGATTGTCATATATAAAGTTCATCAGCAGCTAAAAATTGCTCGAAAGCGTATACATTCAATAGATTGACTGGTAATACACTCCCATGCTACATAATCTGTCTAGCACTTGTAATAAATACAAGAGTATACAGTCTCACAAATTAGTCCACCGGTTTTTACTTCTTTATAACACTGTAACTCGATATTAATCAACACACAAAGCACGTCTTACCAGTGCAATAACTATGACTAGACCTTCGTTGTAATTAGCTATAAAAACCAATTATTCCTTTTTTGACGAATTACGAAATGCAATCGTCGCAGCAACAGTCATCACCATTGCTGTTACAAATAAATAAATGTTTGGAACGGTGTAAATAACTGGAATACTGAATCGTAATTCTCTGGTGAAACGAAGGGTACCTAGCCTCTGGAAAAAAGCGCACGTCATTCCCGTTTTCAAGAAGGGTCGCGGGACTTATGCATATAATTATAGACCTACATCGTTGACGTCAATCTGTTGAATAATTATAGAACATGTTTTATGCTCAAGAATTATGACTTTTTTGGAGAACGAAAATCAAAATCAACATGGGTTCCACAAACGGAGATCTTGCGAAACTCAGCTCGTTCTGTTCCTCCATAAGAAACATAGCGCTGTACACAGCAGCGCTCAGGTTGATGCGGTGTTCCTTGATTACAGGAAGGCATTGGACACCGTCCTGCAATGCCGTTTAGTGAAAAAAATACGAGTGACGGACCAGATTTTCGACTGGATGCAAGAGTTCCTTCCAGATAGAACTCAACACCTCGCACTTAATGGAAGAAAATCGACATGTGTAAAGGTACTTTCCGGAGTACCACAAGGGAGTGTGATAGGACCGTTATTGTTTACAGTGTATATAAATGACCTATTAGAGAGCGTCGGAAGCTCTAGAAGAATGTTCGAAGATGATGTGGTTGTCTATAAGAAAGTAGCAATACCAGGAGTCAGTATCCAGTAGCAGAACGACCTACGGAGGACTGATGAATGGTGCAGGCTCTGGCAGCTGACCGTCAACCTAAATTAATGTAACATATTGCGCATGTATACAAAAAGAAATCCGCAAGTATACGAGTACACAATGGATGACAAATTGCTGGAAACAGTATGTACCGTAAAACATGTAACAGTAACTATCCAGAGCGATCTTTGTGGAATGACCACATAAAACAAATACAGGTAAATCGGCAGCCATACTGAGATACATTGCAAAAATCTTAATGGAATGTAACTCATCCACGCAAGTCACTTGTTCGGCCGATTCTTGAGCACTGTTCGTTAGTATGGAACACTTACCAGGTTGTACTAACATATCGAAGAATCAATGAAGAGTGGCGCGTTTTGTCACGGCATCGTTTGGTCGCCGCGAGAGTGTACAGAGATTCTCAACAAACTCCAGTAGCAGACGCTACAAAAGAGGTGTTGTGCATCACAGAGTGGTTTACTACTGAAATTTACAGAGATTACTTTCCGGGAAGCGTCGGACAATATATTACTTCCTCCCACAATTATCTCAGCGAAATGACCATGACGAGAAAAATCGAGAAATTAAAGCTGATACGGAGGTTCGCCGACAATCATTCTTGCACGTGACATTCGTTAGTGGAACAGTGTACTGATGCAGATGATGTAGATGAACTTCGTATCTTACTGCAGAATGTAAACGATAGTGTCACACTGACGTCATGTGACAATTTCCGTTTGGTACTGGCCACACGCACATCCTCACTCCATACATTGATTGTTTGCAGATGACACTGTAATTTACCGTCTAGTAAATTCATCAGACGATCAATTCCAATTACAAAATTATCTAGAGAGAATTTCTGTATGGTGCGAAAAGTGGCAATTGCCACCAAACGAAGAAAAGTGTGAGGTCATCCACATGGGTATTAAAAGAAATCCGATAAATTTTGGGTATACGATAAATCGCACAAATCTAAGGGCTGTCAATTCGACTAAATACTTAGGAATTACAATTACGAGCAACTTAAATTGGAATGACCACATAGATAATATTGTGGGGCAGGCGAAACAAAGACTGCACTTTGTTGGCAGAACACCTAGAAGATGCGACAAACCCACTAAAGAGACAGCCTACATTCCACTTATCAGTCCTCTGCTGGAATATTGCTGCGCGGTGTGGGATCCTTACCAGGTAGAATTGACGGAGGACATCGAAAAAGTGCAAAGAACGGCAGCTCGTTTCGTGTTATCGAGCAATAGGGGTGAGAGTGTCACTGATATGATACGCAAATTGGGGTGGCAGTCACTGAAACAAAGGCGGTCTTCTTTGCGGCGAGATCTATTTACGAAATTTCAATCACCAGCTTTCTTTTCCGAATGCGAAAATATTTTGTTGACACCCACCTACGTAGGGAGAAATGGTCATCATAACAAAATAAGAGAAATCAGAGCTCGAACGGAAAGATGTAGGTGTTCCTTTTTCCTACGCGCCAATCGGGAGTGGAATGGTAGAGAAGTAGTATGAAAATGGTTCAATGAACCCTCTGCCAGGCACTTCAGTGTGAATTGCAGAGTAACCATGTAGTTGTAGATGTAGATACATACTGACGGGAAAAAAAATCGCAAGACCAAGCAGGAGTTGTGTGACATAAAGCAAAGTTGGTAGGCGTGTTTCTACCTCTGAAAGATGATGTGTATCCAAAATTCGCGCCAATCGCATAAGAGTGGCACTAGTAGCGCCACTGTCATCATTCAAATCAGGTTTGCTTTAAATACACGCTGAAAAGCTCTTGACCGCCAGTTATCGTTGAGACTGGACGTGGTGGGTTGATGTTAGTCAAGAACGCCTTTAAGGGCGACAAAGACACCATTATCAACACGCCTTCTGACTTTGAACTGGTCGCATAATACGACTACGAGAAGCTGGACATTCCTTCTGCGATACTGCAGAAATACTTGGTGGGAATGTAGCCACTGTACATGATTGCTAGCAGCGGTGCTCACGAGAATGTACAGTCGCAAGAAGACCCGTCGCCAGATGGCCACGCTGCAGTAGCGTGAGGGACGGTCATCGTATTCGGCGTGTGGCTCTGGCGCATAGGATTGCATCTGCAGCTGCAATCTGAGCAGCGTTTGGCACCACAGTGAGACAACGAACTGTTACAAATCGTTTTCTTCTAGGACAATTTCGAGCCAGATGCCCTGTAGCGTGCGTTCCACTGACCTCTAACCACCGCCATGTGCTACTTCAGTGGTGTCAACCCACAGCTCATCAGAGGGCAGGGTAGAGATCTGTAGCGTTTCCTGATGAGATCTGCTTCTGCCTTGGTGCCAGTGACGGCCGCGTGTCGGTTACAAGGAGACCAGTTGAGGAACTGCAGCCAAGCTGTCTGCATGCACTTGCAGCTGGAGTTACGGTCTGGGGTGCGATTTCGTATGACAGCAGGAGCACTCTCATGGTTATCTCACGCACCCTGACTGCAAATTTGTGCGTCAGTCCTGTGATTCGACTCGTTGCCCTCCCTTTCATGAACAGCATTCGACGGAGTGTTTTCCAACACGATAACGCTCGCTCACATGTTACTGTTGAAACCCAACAAGCTCTACACAGTGTCAACATGTTGCCGTGGCCAGCTCAGTGACCAAATCTGTCTACAGACGAGCAAATGTGGGATGTTATCGGATTGCAGTTCCAGCGTTATCCTCAAACAGCAATAGCCGCCCATGTGAAGACCGACGCCGGCCGGTGTGGGCGTGCGGTTCTAGGCACTTCAGTCTGGAACCGCATGACCGCTTCGGTCGCAGGTTCGAATCCTGCCTCGGGCATGGATGTGTGTGATGTCCTTAGGTTAGTTTGGTTTAAGTTAAAAAAAATGGCTCTGAGCACTATGGGACTTAACTGCTGTGGTCATCAGTCCTCTAGAACTTAGAACTACTTAAACCTAACTAACCTAAGGACATCACACACATCCATGCCCGAGGCAGGATTCGAACCTGCGACCGTAGCGGTCGTGCGGTTCCAGACTGTAGCGCCTTTAACCTCTCGGCCACTTCGGCCGGCTAGGTTTAAGTAGTTCTAAGTTGTAGGGGACTGATGACCACAGATGTTAAGTCCCATAGTGCTCAGAGCCATTTTTTTTTTTAAGACCGACCAAGTGCAACAGGCATAGAACTCCATCCCACAAACTGTCATCCGGCACCTGTACAGAAGAATGCATGCTCGTTTGCACGCTTGCATTCAACATTTTAGCTACTTCACCCGGTATTAATGTACCGCATTTGCAATGAGTTATTTCGCGCTTATATCAACCTGTGATCTTGCATTGTTAACCACCTAAATATGGTACCTAGACAAACGTATTCCCGAAATTCCATTACTCTACATTAATTACTTTTTGGTGCTACGATTTTTTTTCTTTCATTGCATATACCTATTCTACGCAGCTAACTAGCCCGGTTGTTTCTCTGGTTCAAAATGGTTCAAATGGCTCTGAGCACTATGGGACTTAAAATCTATGGTCACCAGTCCCCTAGAACTTAGAACTACTTCAACCTAACTAACCTAAGGACATCACACACATCCATGCCCGAGGCAGGATTCGAACCTGCGACCGTAGCGGTCACGCGGTCCCAGACTGAAGCGCCTAGAACCGCACGGTCACACCGGCGGGCGGCTGTTTCTCTCTCTGTGACACTATGCGCATACATGGAAAAGTGTTCAAGTCTCGAAAACTAGTGGTAGCATTACAGTATCGTGATTAGTTATCACGGGCTGCGAGCAGCTGTACTACGCCTCCACGCACTTGTAAAGTGGATATCCGAGGGCAATGTTTTAGTACGGACATGGGCAGCCGCCAGCTGGGCTGCTGTGTGGACGCCGGCGTTGGCACCTGTTGCGAGGCGGGCAGTCGCCCTGCCGGATGAGGCCAGGGGCGGAGAAAGCCGCGCTCTAATCTGGCGGCTGCTTTGCATAATTGCTCTGCTGCCGATGGCCGCCGGCACGCCACGCGGCCGGGCTCTGTTTACAAACCTGGCCCCCGGGCGCTGCCGTATCATTACTGACCGATTTATTCCCTGCCCCGTGACACCGATCACACCGTCCGAGTCGTAATTTTGTACTTACACCACACAAAAACTGAGATAAAACGTCGATAGGGACTATAAAAGATACTATTGAAACCTTTTTGCGTGAAGACATCTGGATAGGTGTAGAAAGGCGGGTAGTTTATACACACAGGGAGTAACAAAATTCTCTTCACAGACGCTGAGGACTTGTAGTTCAAACGTCCCCGTAGAAAAATTTATGAATTACTGTGCTGATAAACCTCTTACATTATTTGCTTTTCAAACAGCTGAGCAAAACTGAACGTACTCAGACATTACTCTCTTTACTTATTCTGATCAACACTAAATTGACACACAATATTTTTAGCGCAACGCAATCTGACATTCAATAAACCGTACAAAAGAATGGTCATGACTAACAATAATAACAATTCATGAATCAGTTACCTCACAAAAATCTTCGTTACTCAAACTACTGCAATACAGCGAGCGCCACCACTGCCAGCTAAATAAGAGATTCAAACTACTGAAGGCACTAACTACTGATAGGCATAGTTAGCAAATGAAAGATTTTGATAGAGAACAAACAATGTATTTACCTTAATAGTGTTCAAGAGTCATAATATATGTAGCAGTTCATGACAACCAGTCTTACAAATTTACTGTCTCTGATGGACACACGTCCAGATCGTCCGCTCTCAAAACTCCGCCATTTCTCTCCCCACATCCACCACTGCTGGCGGCTCACCTCCAACTGCGCAACGCTACGCGCTGTTAAAAGCCAACTGCCCAACTACACTACAATAGCAACTTCCAACAATGCAAACCAGCCACAGACTGCACACAGCACAGCCAGCGATTTTCATACAGAGCGCTAGGTGGTGTTACCAATATAAAAACCTAAACACCCTACTAATATAGTGAACACCAAGACGGTTAAGTTTAGAGTAGTAACTCTTATCCGAAAACGTAGCATTTTCCCGCTACACGCAAAATACCAGAACATACGTTGCTCTCTCTCTCCTGCTACTTGTCCCCAGGACCACTTACTAGTAAAGCTCAATGTGACGACCATCGGCGTCAACACAGATATTGTACCTCCGCACTATGGTCTGGTACATACAAGCACCAATCCCTTGTTCTCCAGCATCCGCCGCTGCCAAAACCCGTGTTAGTTGGCAGGCCCGCTCACGGGATTATTATACTCGGGGGAGGGGGGGGGGGGAATCAGAAAGCTAATTCTACCTAGCGTGATTTTTTATATTGTAATGTAAAAAAAATGAAATGATTGTGTGGTATTTATTGGCCGGGATATCCCCTTCGGGGTTCGGCCGCCGTATTGCAAGTATTTTTAGCTGACACCACTGCGGCGACTTGCGTGTCAATGATGATGATGAAGGACACACAACACCCAGTCCCTGCCGGGAATCTAACCCGGGCCCCCTTGCGTGGTATGCGGTACCGTTACCGTTGCACTACGGAGACGGACTATATTGTAATAAAATACAGGTTCGATTAAACCATTTAATAGATCCGATAGGTGGACGAGAATTGATTTGCTGCTTTCATTCGTCTTAAATGATCCACAAACCTGCTAATAGCTCAAATTTCCGTGAAACTATTAGATAAATTTTGTTTAATTTAAATACTTCCAAAAAATTTAAAGAAACAACTGAAGGTTACAAAGTCGTCGAAAGGACCGATGAAAAATCCCTAGATAAATGACTCCGAACTAGTTTCTTCACTTTTTTGTGTGGTTAGAGGTCCTTACTTTGATGTGATTGGACAGAGGCTTGAAGACCACTGTCGCTTTGATAGGTTATTCCATTCCGCTTGACACTTCCTGCTAAAATTAGCTATTTTTTTCTACGTGAAAGGCATCTGTTTACTTTACACCAGTTTTCGAACAAAGATAACTAATCTTGAGCCTATTCTGTTCTGTTGCAAAATAGCCAAGACGCAGGCATGTTACACCTACATTTTTCGTTGTATCGCTAAATATCGCACTGCGAATGGAGACAAAGAAAGCTAATTAGCTCAGATCTTCCCTTCGGTGATCTGTTTTCAACTACACAGGTATCTTCACGCAAATACAGGTTTAGTAATATTATGAAACTATTCACCATCTACCCTGATTTACAAGAATTGAAGCCTCATATACACTCCTGGAAATTGAAATAAGAACACCGTGAATTCATTGTCCCAGGAAGGGGAAACTTTATTGACACATTCCTGGGGTCAGATACATCACATGATCACACTGACAGAACCACAGGCACATAGACACAGGCAACAGAGCATGCACAATGTCGGCACTAGTACAGTGTATATCCACCTTTCGCAGCAATGCAGGCTGCTATTCTCCCATGGAGACGATCGTAGAGATGCTGGATGTAGTCCTGTGGAACGGCTTGCCATGCCATTTCCACCTGGCGCCTCAGTTGGACCAGCGTTCGTGCTGGACGTGCAGACCGCGTGAGACGACGCTTCATCCAGTCCCAAACATGCTCAATGGGGGACAGATCCGGAGATCTTGCTGGCCAGGGTAGTTGACTTACACCTTCTAGAGCACGTTGGGTGGCACGGGATACATGCGGACGTGCATTGTCCTGTTGGAACAGCAAGTTCCCTTGCCGGTCTAGGAATGGTAGAACGATGGGTTCGATGACGGTTTGGATGTACCGTGCACTATTCAGTGTCCCCTCGACGATCACCAGTGGTGTACGGCCAGTGTAGGAGATCGCTCCCCACACCATGATGCCGGGTGTTGGCCCTGTGTGCCTCGGTCGTATGCAGTCCTGATTGTGGCGCTCACCTGCACGGCGCCAAACACGCATACGACCATAATTGGCACCAAGGCAGAAGCGACTCTCATCGCTGAAGACGACACGTCTCCATTCGTCCCTCCATTCACGCCTGTCGCGACAACACTGGAGGCGGGCTGCACGATGTTGGGGCGTGAGCGGAAGACGGCCTAACGGTGTGCGGGACCGTAGCCCAGCTTCATGGAGACGGTTGCGAATGGTCCTCCTCGCCGATACCCCAGGAGCAACAGTGTCCCTAATTTGCTGGGAAGTGGTGGTGCGGTCCCCTACGGCACTGCGTAGGATCCTACGGTCTTGGCGTGCATCCGTGCGTCGCTGCGGTCCGGTCCCAGGTCGACGGGCACGTGCACCTTCCGCCGACCACTGGCGACAACATCGATGTACTGTGGAGACCTCACGCCCCAATTCGGCGGTACGTCCACCCGGCCTCTTGCATGGCCACTATACGCCCTCGCTCAAAGTCCGTCAACTGCACATACGGTTCACGTCCACGCTGTCGCGGCATGCTACCAGTGTTAAAGACTGCGATGGAGCTCCGTACGCCACGGCAAACTGGCTGACACTGACGGCGGCGGTGCACAAATGCTGCGCAGCTAGCGCCATTCGACGGCCAACACCGCGGTTCCTGGTGTGTCCGCTGTGCCGTGCGTGTGATCATTGCTTGTACAGCCCTCTCGCAGTGTCCGGAGCAAGTATGGTGCGTCTGACACACCGGTGTCAATGTGTTCTTTTTTCCATTTCCAGGAGTGTAGTTTCGTAAATCTCCCACTGCTGTTTTTAATCAACTTCTCTACGCCGGAAACTCCTTTCACTTGACTTTCAGTCATAATCATGAATGAATAATACGTAGAAAGCATTCTGTAGTAGAAAATTTCCATTGTATCTAGTATAAGCCCAAACATTTCGAGAGGGGGGGGGGGGCGGATGCACGGGTTCCCTGGGCCTCCACTATGTGCGAGCCTGCCAGTCGGTCTTCCTGGAACACGACATGGATCTCGTGGATCAAGGACTTCATATGGCCCCACAGATAGTCGTCTAGCGAGCTCAAATCGGGAGAACGTGCAGGCCAAAATCGAGCCACACGACCTATCCACCGTTGCCCAAATCGTTAGTCCAGATCATCTCGGAGCGCACGTAGAAAATCAGGTGTTGGGGCATCGTGCTGCAACCACATGTTTTGACGAACATGCAGTGACAGGTCTTCCGTGAGCTCACGCAGGAGAGAGTCAGGGATCACAAGTACGTAGCTCTTGTGACATATGGTGGAAGAAGGGACGGCCCAGTAACATGTCCATCCAAGAACCGTATCTAAATGTTCAGACCGTATGGTTCCTGAAACCCAAGGAGGCGCGCAATACGCGGGTTTTCATCAGCTCACGCGTGGCTGTTGCGGGAATTGGGAACACCTTCGTTGGTGAACTTGACTTCATCGGTGAAAAGAGTAGGCAAGAACCACCTGCAGAAGTGGGTTCATGACGTAAAATCCTGGAATGAAATGCCTGTACCTTCTGGGGGTGGTACGGGTATAGTTGCTACTCATGCAGAATACGCCAAATAGTTTGGTGATTCACATTCAGTCTACATCCTACCTTTCTTGTACTCCTCGTGCTTCCTCTTCCAACGCAAGGAGTACAGCCTCTTGAAACTCGCGTGGCGACGGCGCAATGGAGCATCACAGTCGGCTCTGCTGTCATTAAATGAAACAACAAGTTGACTGTTACCAGTCACCGTTTTACTTATTTAAAACGGTGACTGGTAACAGTAAACTTGTTGTTTCATTTAATGTCAGTAATAGTCACGGTAGAGCCTAACCTAAAAATGTTCGCATTTAAAACGGCTCTGCTGTGGTAAATCCATCTGAGGTGCGCTGGTACACCGCAGCAAAGATATACTGCAAAGATGTATGGTGGTATGGAAAACGCTCCAAATATAATTAACAAGTAGCCCTCCCATTTCACCGAGCTTCGCCGTACACTGATATCATTTCGGCGTATTCTGCAAACGTGTATTTCGCCATGCTCAACAGCACCACATTAATACAGAAATCTACAGCTTGCATTCTGTACTGTAGTGAATGTTTACTACCGTACAGCAGTACAGTGTGAACAAAGACCGCAAGCAAAACAGTAGGTACCAACCTCTCGGTGCGTACAGTCTCTCTCTCTCTCTCTCTCTCTCTCTCTCTCTCTCTCTCTCTCCTCTCTCTCTCTCTCTCTCCCTCTCTTGTGGCAGTTTCACTGCCTCGCACAAGTCTTTTTGTGCGACGCCTTTCAGGCGACTTGCGCGTCGGCGATGATGAAATCAACACAACACTCAGTCCGCGAGCAGAGAAAATTCCAAATTCAGCTGTGAATCGAACCAGGGCCCCTTCTGTTGGCATCCAGCCACGTTATCTCCGCAGCTACCGAAGCGGACGGTGGGTACAGTAGTACAGTACGAACAAAGACCACAAGCACAACAGCAGTTCAGTGGCGCCGAAAATCCTGGACATTTGAACGTAGTCGAAATGAAAAATGTGGAGTTTCGATGAAGTGATTCAAACTCGTGAAAAGAGGTAGTTGTCCAGATCTGCTGCTCTCAGGACCCTACAGGACGCTAACTCCGACCTGCACGTCTCAGCAATCCCGCGATATCAAAGGTTTTACCCACAGCGGCCGGCATCACCGGCCACGCCGCAGTGGCTGAGTTTTTACCGCCCCGTCTGCAGCCCTGCACGTTACTCCGTGTCGGCGCTACTCTCACAGCAGGGCTGTCCTTCGGTCGGTCCATTTTATCTTGTGGGAACGCCCAGATCCCTGCGTCATTGCTTCATTGAGAGGATGCGGGCTCCGGCCGCAAGATCTCGCCGCCAGCTCTTCTTGGAAGGAAGCGCCCTTTATCCTTGACAGCCAGGGAGGTCCCGTCTCGAAAGAAATTCCGCGTCTACTACCGAATGCTCGCTGTACGTCCAGGGCTTGGTGATGGACCGACATTACTGCCGCTCGCGCGTTGTCGTTCTTGTGTTTGAGCAGAAACTGAAAACCTGAGCTCCATGCTCCTAATAATGTCTACGGAACTGCCGCGCGGGATTAGCCGAGCGGTCTAAGGCGCTGCAGTCATGGACTATGTGGCTGGTCCCGGCTGAGATTCGAGTCCTCCCTCGGGCATGGGTGTGTGTGTTTGTCCATCCTATTTAGGTTAAGTTGTGTGTAAGCTTAGGGACTGATGACCTTAGCAGTTTAGTCCCATAAGACTTCACACACATTTTCTACGGAACTACAGCGGTTTCTTTCGCTTGATCATAAAAATCGGTCTCAACTTCTTTCATTCACTACTAATGTTGATAACGCTTTCCGTCAGAAGACAATCGTCAGACAACATTTACAACATAAACAGAATTACAAAAGCGCTGTTATTATTATTATTATTATCATCATTAAATAAAAACGATACAGATAGCTTTTTTTTTGTCTTTCTGGGGTCCACGACATGCGGCGATCTGAGCACTTACATGGTAGTTCACAAATTCGCATTTTACGGCATTTGTACCTTAGTTTTACTTTCTCAAGCCAATGCCACATGTCGCGTCATTAGTATTTGGTTTGTAGGTTACATTAGTCTGGCAATGAGTGTTTATTTGTTGATTCATTGCTTGTTTCTTCGGTTGGGTCTCGTTTACCCGGTGGTGTACTGGAGGACTCAAAGAATCTTTTCATGCCTCACTCGCACTGGACCCCGCATACTATTTGATAAATCTGCTGGGTATTTTACATAAATGGTACGATTTTCTCGTACGCCATCAAGGTACGACCTGATGGTCATCTGTATGAACTCTTTTAATGGTTCAAAATGGCTCTGAGCACTATGGGACTTAACAGCTGAGGCCGTCAGTCCCCTAGAACTTAGAACTACTTAAACCTAACTAACCCCTAAGGACATCACAAACATTCATGCCCGAGGCAGGATTCGAACCTGCGACCGTAGCGGTCTCGCGGCTCCAGACTGTAGCGCCTAGAACCGCTAGGGCACCCCGGCCGGCAAACTCCTTTAATGTTTATTAATTTTACATAGTATCTCTCTTAATTTCCCTTGATTTTCTGTAGCGCCTGAGGATAGGATTTACACCCTGAAAGACAGGTAATTTGTAAGACTTTATACAAATAAAAGATATCTCAAGTTCAACTGGAGCGGATTTATTCATCATGAAAAAAAAAATCCAGCAACAGTTGTGGATGTTCCACAAGGAGCACATTAGAAATTAAATGTCTGTGACCCTAGCCTGACGCAAGTCTTCCCATTCGACCCCACTTCGGCGGACTGCATGTCAGCTTCACTGCTTATTTCACCAAACAGCTCCTCATTTGGTCTCACAAGGCTTAGTGCATCCCGTTCTAAGCTTTCCCATCACAGAAAAATCTGATGTGGTTACCGGGATTCGAACCCAGGACCTACATGTCACTAACCAATCGCTTTAGCGTAACATCCAAGAAATAGCAGTTCTGAGAAATACAGAATTTCAAAAGTATTCGTCCGTTAATTAGAGAAGAACGCACACGTAGTTAATTTAAAAACTATAGTAGTAAACTATTAGTAGCCCATTCAAGTGGGCAGGCCCCCCAAAAGAAACTGAAAAGTATCCTGTGTTACATATTGTTTGTAATACATAGAATTTCTTGTTCTTTTCTATACTCTCAGTTTTCCTGCTACTTTATTCTCTGAAAGATAGCTGTGAAGTTTAAAAACTGATACACGTTAAAATATAAGCGCTTCTACTGGTGCATGTATTGAGGGCGGTCGTGGCCCTTCGATACCTTCCCCCTCCCGTCCCCCGTCCGTGGGCCTTTTTCGTATTGTGCGGCAGTGAAACGGGCGATTATGAAACCTCCACCAGCGATACAAATTTATTCACAGCGATAGAAAAGAAATAAAACACAAATTTACAATGCTTGCAGTTTAAAATGTCCATCTCATAAAAATAACGTCACGTTATTTTCTTTCACACACATTTCAAGTCTTTAACGGAAGTTAGACACCATACCTTGAGGACTGGCACCGAAATTCTATTAACTTCCTCCCGAAATTCGATCCTTCATTTCCTGAATATTGTGTGGCGGGTCACATAGGAAGAGCTAAGATTTCAAATGACCCCTAAGAAAGATGGTTCAAATGACTCTGAGCACTATGGGACTTATCTTCTGAGGTCTCAGTCCCCTAGAACTTAGAACTACTTAAACCTAACTAACCTAAGGACATCACACACACCCATTCCCGAGGCAGGATTCGAACCTGCGACCGTAGCTGTCACGTGGTTCCAGACTGTAGCGCCTAGAACCGCTCGGCCACTCCGGCCGGCCCTAAGAAAGAAGTCACACTCTGGAAGATCAGGGGATCTTGGATATCAGAAATTTCTCCGTTGAAATGTCTCCATTCTTGTAGATGAGATTACCGGAAAAGATGTTCTGTATCGCGTTAAGTAATGCCGCGAAGTATGCATGTGGACCCGTCAGTTGGAAGAATGTGTTTGTAATTACAGGAAGGTAAGCAAGCTGTCACAGTAAGAAATGGTTCAACGTGTGAACATAACGTTCTGTATTCGCAGTAATAGCATTGCCGTGATCGTCTTCTAGAAAATTTGGCTCTCTGATTCCAGACGACGATACGTCGCACCACACTATCAGTTTCTGACTGCCAAGTAGCGTTTCGTGAAGCATTTCAGAGTTTTCACGTGACCAGTACCTAAAGTTTCGCTTGTTAACAAAGCATGACACATAATAATTGACCTCGTCGCTCATGATCAGATTATCGCCTAGCCGTGGGTTGTCGTTCAGAAGTTCCAAAAATTCCCCGCAAAAGCATAGTCTCTTTGGGAGGTTGTCCGCATTCAGTTTTTGCACTATCTGAATTTTATATGGATCGTGTTGCAGTTTCTTGTACAATATTCGCCATCACTGAGATCTGATATGTCAAGTTGCTACGCATGTTTGCGTGGAGAACGCCTGGGCCTTCTGCTGAAGGCTTCTTCCACTCTCGCAACATTCTCTGGTGTTCTCAAAAATTTTGCACTTCCTCCCCTCTTTCGCGTCGCATCACCCATTTCCTCAAACTTCTCTACCCACACTTCGATAGCATGTGCCAATGGGACTGGGGCATCACGTGAGAGATTGTAAAGAGCACGAAACTCACTCTGCACAGCCACGTGGCTGCTGTTGGTTTTGTAAAACGCCTTCACGGCAAGATTGTGTTGTTCACCGATCCACGACGCCACTCCCGTTTTCTAATTCCTAATGTAACCTACTATTTCCAGGGTTGCCAAATGGCCCGTTTAACTGCTGGACCTGTTAGCAGACAGTCATGAAGTGTTTACCCTGCTTGTGACTGGAAAATGTGGACACACATGAGTTTGTGACTGAAAATGTTGGGTCCCATCATCTACATTTTAACGTTCGGTAAATTGGAGACGATTCTCAAAAATTTTTTATCGTGATTTCAAGATAAATGAAAACTGTGGCTTTTTGAATCTCCATACTTAGCTAGTAAAGGGAACATTTCTGATGTTGACCTGACTACAGTCCACCATCGTCACCCAAAATTAGGCATCTTCAATATCTACATCAACATTTACATGATTCCTCTGCAATTCACACTTAGACTAGTTCTCCATCTTTCCACATTCGAATGGCACGCAGGAAAGTGTAGGCAGGTGTTTTGTAACAATCTCATGCCGCATTGCAATACTCTAGAAGAGGACGGACAAGCGTAGAGTGGCAGTCTCTTAAGTGCATTTGTTGCACCTTCTAAATGTTCCGCCAATAAAACGCAATTTCGGTACAACCTCCCCACATTTTTATGTAATGGATCCAGTTCACACTATTCATGATCCTTATTCATAGCTGTCTAGCTGTCTGATTCGACAGCCTTTAAATTTGTGTGAATTATCGTGTAAGCCAAATCGAAAGAACTTTATTAGTACTCACGTGGAGGAATTCACACTTTATGTTATTCAGGATCAACTGCCGCTTTTCTTACCATGCAGATATCTTCTCTAAATCATTTTGTAACTCATTTTGGTCTTCTGGTGACTTAACTATAAGGTAAA
Organism: Schistocerca cancellata; assembly: GCF_023864275.1. Taxonomy (NCBI): domain Eukaryota; kingdom Metazoa; phylum Arthropoda; class Insecta; order Orthoptera; family Acrididae; genus Schistocerca; species Schistocerca cancellata. The sequence continues at coordinate 599,941,634 of NC_064628.1, read as the reverse complement.
CGACAGCATCATCCACTTACAACTTAAGAAGGCTGGTCAGATTGTCTTCTGAATCGTTTATAAAGATTAAGAAGAGCAGAGGGCCTAAAACCATTCTTTTCAGAAACCCAAATAATCCTCGATTTCATTAGATCGGTTGCTTTCAGTTATTCCATAAGCGCTATTTCGTATCATCTACATCACTTACTGGGCACCATATTTCGTCGACATGTGGTAAAATTGATCTCTCTTATTACCAATCTGACGGAGTGCAGCCTACCTTTCCAGCTTTTCAGCTTTTTTTTTTTTTTTAGGTCTTACTCTTACCACTCTCTTGTGCCACCTCTACATACGAGAGTAACAACTGCACCTAACATACTCACTTACTTGCTTTGTGTATTTTAATCTCAGGTCTTAAAACGTGATGTTACAGAAGAAAGCTGAAAACTAGTTGAAGGCTAAGGAATTATGAGATTCTTTATGAAACTGACGGGAAAATAAATACACGGAAAACACGAACTAGGATACGAGATAAGATAATGAAACAAAATGAATAACTTGCATGCTACGGGTACAGCAGGAAGCTGTAGAAGATAAAACCTGTACGGCGGTGCCGGCTGGGATGTTTCGAAGGAAGCATTTTAGGGCTTCTGCTGTTCTTAATCTCTATATACGATTTAGGAGACAATGTGAGTAGCCTTCTTACACTGTTATCGGACGATGCAGTCCTTTACCGTCTAGTTAAGCCATCAGAAGATCAAAATAATTACAAATAAGTATAAAGAAGATATAGGCAGGTTGATGCTGATAACATCGAGTAAACTTCCTTTTGCGAGAAATACCTACGCTTGTGTGCTCATGTACACGTTGCTTCATACGCCATGCATTATTTTCCTTCCAATGTATGAGAATTCCTTCACCTCTTCTACTTCGAAAGCTGACGTTAAGTTTGTCGCTAATTTGATTTCTGCCGCTCCTTAATCTCTTTCTCGTTTAGTCTCAGGCTAACTGTTATACATTTAAAGCCAGTTACTTCCCATAAAAGTGGCATACGCTCACACACCATTATGACCCCTCTTCCATCGTATTGTGAACTTTTATGTGGCAAACTTATATTAGTAAAGTTGACCGAACGCTTTCTCCATCTGCAACAATAATCAATTGAAATTAATATCTCAGGAAGACCGTATTTTGTGCTGTTTCACTGGTCAGGGAAAAAGCGTCTCATAGAAGCTGCACGTTCATACGTCGAGCGATCACTGCATCAGCTTGTGACCTATTGTGTCCTCCGCAAGCAAATCTACAGCGTGTGTTGGAGGGTTTGTAGTGATCATTGTTGTATTTTTTCTATTCAATTCGTTGGTGGTGAGTGGAAAGGAGACTGTCTACACGACTCCATATATAGTCCGTAATGTCTCTCATTGCAGTAACGAGGATGATAATTGGAGAAAGTAATGAGTTTGTAGTGACGTTTTGGAACGTATGTTTCTGGAATTTGAAAACGAACACTTCTATGTCCCTGGCGGATTAATACTGTCTGCCAGATCGAGATTCGAATCTTGCTTTTCTCACTTAATGCTTACCTATCCCCACAGCTTCACTTCCGCCAGTACCTCATCTCCTAGCTTCCAAACTACACAGTTCTCCTGCATACCTTGCTCGACTATAGCTCGTAGAAGTAAGGACATAGCGGAGAAATGGCCTATCCACAGCCTAGGATTGTTTCCAGAATGAACGCAGTGGAATGTACATATACCAGGAATTTCAACGGAACGCACACTCCGCTGCAGACAAATGATTCGTTCTGGAAAAACTCCCCGTGTTGCACAAACCTTTTCTTAAACATTGCTTTCCTGAAAAGGAGCAAAATTCCGCAGTGCCAACACGCACATTACACCGTAAAATATCTTTGACAAAAGATCTTTTTATAAAAGATTTCTTTTATCAAAAATATTTAATAGACGTTACACCATTAGCCTAGCTTATATAAATGTTCGCCATTGTATGCTTGTCGGTTCGCTTGCTTAAGCGCCTTTAGCCTATAAAGAGACTTCGAAGTAAATTTGGTGCAAGGCTAGGAGCACAGTAATCATCGAAAAGTATGGACAAAACGAATTTCTTCATAGCACAAAGTACGCTGTCAACAAACACCGCAGTAAGTAGTTAGAAACTTATTAAGAAATAGCTGCGGCGATCAGCTGCATTCGAAGTGACTGCACTGTCAGTGATGTGACAAAGAAATTAAATGGACCAAGGAGTCAGTAATTGGCGGAAAACTTGAAAGTGAGTACGTAGAACTGCAGTTAACTGTAAATACACTTATTTTATGAAGTGAAAACTGCATTGTTTGCATATATTCGTGTTTGCTTATCGACCGCAAGAAGTGTCGAGAGCAGCGAAAGCGCGTAGGATATTTATAAACTCAATATTTACTTTTATCCATTATTGGGTTTCCTTGAGGGAACGACAAATGTTGATGAGTGTTACAATAATCTCGATGGTGTGCGTTTTATCGCATATAGGATGTAGCAGAAGAGACTGAATGGAACTTCAACAGACTAAATACGGTGTCAGACGTTTCATGTGTGCCGAGGTGGAAGAGAAAGAAAAGTGTTAACTCTCGATGGTGAAGTGGAAATCCAAACATTGTTAATAAATCGTACATCCGTAAAATAAATGTACTTTTTTGTGATTCTAAATTGCTTCGTATGTTTCTGAAACAATACGCGAAATAGTACAGTGAGGAATGAGAGTACACACTGCAAGCTCGAATAGCTCTCGTCCGTATCCATGAGACGATCTCAGCACAAATGGAATATCTGAAATGAGTATCTTATTTGCAAACGTGAATCGCTGCTTCCGTAAAGAAAAGTTGAAAATGTTTGTTCGTCCACTCAGAAATAATTTTCGTCGCTCGTTATGTCCTCGCACTGTAGCTTTAGAACTGACAAGCGCTTCAGTTTCTATTTCTTTTCAACCAGTGTGTTCGCCGCCAACATGGCGTTAAAACCTAGTGTACGGACGATTAACTGTTCGGCATTTGTTCTCGAACAACTGTGACGAAAAAATTTATGATAGTGTAACAGATCCAGTGAGGTAGTTTGATGAAAGTAGTTTGACTAAGATGTTTTGTACTGTAATACACGCGTAAGAGCCGTAGTGTTAAGGGCCGCCATTACAACTGTGAAGCATCCGTCTCAGCTCACCGTAAGCCGGTACAATTTCCTGAGGGCTCGAGGCAGGTGGCATAACGGCAGAACCACGGGCAGATAATTCTAATATCGAGGTTTCCTCGGCCGTAACAGGCAGAGATCCGCTCTCGCGAGCAGTTTACTGGCTTTTTGCACGCCCCGGAGTCGGAAAGAAAGGACGGGGCGCCGTGGTCCGTGTGCGCTGCGCTCTCGCTGCAGTCCGCCCCCTACCCGCCACAAATTAAAGGCAGCTCCGCGGCGCGGTAATTCCGCTCCTAATATCCCGTAATTCGGAGCCATTTTAAGAACGGCCGCATACGAAGGAAAGAGCAACAAGGAAAAAGTCTAAAAAAACGGGAGAAGGGGTCAGGGAAAGGCGGACGCGCGCAAAAAGAGTAGCGGCGGCAGCACCAACAGCCGTCTCGCCCTTCTAATTAGACGTCCGCGTCGCATATTGATACGTCTTTCGCCGAGTCAACAGAGCGCCGGGCGGTGGTTAGGCGCGCCTAATGACTCGGGGATTAGCGGCGCAGGCTGAGGCCCGCCTAATCTATTAATCGGCGCTAAGCGATAATTTACAATTGGACGGCCGCACCGTGACGCGCTGACGGCAAAAACATACAGACCCGGGGCGCGGAGCCGCGCTGCCCTGCGCTCGCTCTCTGCCGTGTTGACAGCCAGCCTGCCGCCTGCCGGCGGACACCCGACCCGTGACGTCATCAAGCGGCGCGGGGGAACGGCCGCCGCCTAATGGCACACGGGCTAAACCCGAGACGCCGTTTCGGGAGATAACTCTGTAGCAGTTCTTGCCAACGCGCGTGATGCTCAGCTACTGAAAAGCCAGCGCAGCTTTTTTAGATCTGTCATTCCGGCGTTGGTTCGAGTGACAGCAATACCACAGTAAAGCAGTCGTCGGCAAGAAATATATCTTACATACTATCGTATTTCTTATTTGGAGACTCAAGTTTAAGCTAGCGAACCAATAAGCCTATCGCAAAATGAGTAATATCAGTATTTTTTTCTTTTATTCTGCGTTAGGCTATACGGAGTAATTTCGTTTTAAGGTACAATATTTTATTTATTTATTTTCGACTGTAATAAGGATTGGCTGGTTTTCGGCATCTTCGCTACGAACTGCTCACTTCAATATTATGTAGCGTGAAATGTATTTGTTCAAACATTTTCAACTTTTATAAAAAAAATGGCTCTGAGCACTATGGGACTTAACATCTGTGGTCATCAGTCCCCTGGAACTTAGAACTACTTAAACCTAACTAACCTAAGGACATCACACACATCCATGCCCGAGGCAGGATTCGAACCTGCAACCGTAGCAGGCGCGCGGTTCCGGGCTGCGCGCCTAGAACCGCTAGACAACCGCGGCCGGCTCAACATTTTATAGTACTGCCTTCCTCAGTATCGTGTAATATTACGGTATATTGATAGTTTTTACTTTTGGGCCGTCTAACTACAACTGAATGAAACACAACTTTCGTGCCATACGTGTTTCGCGCATATTCTCCGCAAGGCATCTTCAGGGCCCGGAATATGTAGATATTTTTATTATTTACTTTACATTTTGGGGGAATGTACCTACAGCTTGTAAACAGTTTTGGTGGTTGCTTTTTTTTCTCTGCGACGTAGTAATATTTTAAATTCTACTTACAGGTTGTGTGAACAATTTTCTACATATTTTTTTCTGTTCCATTTTTGGTGCTGTTCCTCTTCTTATAATTGCCACTTGAGGTTTTTGTTTCCCACATTTCATAGCTAGGAACTGAACACTTGTTTTGACGCAGTGTTTTGGTTTGTGTTGCCGACTGTCGAATGTTATTGCCTAAGACCGAATGTTGTTGCAAACTTTCGGGTGTAATGTTTTGAGATATCTGTGATTTGTTTCTGTATGCACGCATCCACCCGATGTATGTGACTTGATGAGTTTGATGTTGTGTTAGTGTTGATGATGTCGTCGGGAGACACCCAAGGGCGTGGGTAAAACTCGGTGCCAGCACATAGTCCGCCTCCGTCGAATAGCACCAATCGGACCGCTGAGTTCAACGCATTCATTTGATGGACAGGCCACCATCAACGGTGTCAAGTGTCATCACTGAAACACTGCTAACAGGGCTGGAGGAACATCACGCCACCCCTCCCCTGTCCTCCAAATACTGCCTATAAAAACGTCACCTACTCCTCTGGGTCGAGCGTCACCTTTCAATGCTTTGTTAGTGAAGTTGTTTTTCTTTTATTTCACTAGGCAATTGCTCTGACCACGTTTTTGTTTTTTATTTTTTATTTATTTTCGTTTTTATTTTGGCATTTTTTATTGCTTACTTTTTTAATTGAAAAATGTGAGGGAGGTTTTGTTTGCCCGGCGGCAAAAATGATTACTACATTTCTTCTACCTCTTACATGTGGACACGGAACAGCAAATTAAAAACAAATGCATCGCCCAGGAATCGAACCCGGGCTGCCTACAAAGTTTTTCTTTGAGTAGAACAATCAGCGGCAGTCTGGAGGAGGCAAGGCGGGCAGGGGTCGAATTCCGAGGCCTGCCTACGATGTCTCCCTCCTCCTAGCACCGAAGTGCATCATCACATTTTTTTTTAAATATAACAATCAAATACCAAAAATTATGTTGATAATGTGTCCGCTTGGATCACCTTATCGAAGCGGGCGGCCAGCAAAAGGTTGTCTTCATTGCAGTGGGCATCACCAGCCGTCAACCGTCGGAGTGTCCGGGGCCACGGCACACAGCGGAGACTGCTTCATTTACCGTAGGGGAATCGTGGAAACATCACGTCTGCAAGTCAACTTCTTCTCACACCCGCCACACCCCAGCTGGGCGGTCGATCCATGAATGACGATTCCAAATAATTAGCAAAAAGGTTCCGGTATTGACTTATGTTCGTTAAGACCACTAACTCGTCAATCTGGTATTGCCACAAATCGAGGACTTCCTTTCCGCCGTCGCGGTACATACAGTGTATTGCTTCTCCTTGTATCCAATTGACTGCATTCATTCGGGTCATCGGGATACAGACGGCGTCGGGATGAAATAGGTCCAGGGACACAATCGAAATAAAAGGGTGGCATAGAGGAAAGCCAGTATATGGCGGATCAGTTTCCAGCACTGGCGTGCGGGGCCGCAGTTCAATCTGTGTTCGTCTGTATCTACCGTCGAGCAACGTGGACACGTGGGATCGTCAGTTAGGTAATAATAATGGCGTGTGACGAGGGCCTCCCGTCGGGTAGACCGCTCGCCTGGTGCAAGTCTTTCGATTTGACGCCACTTCGGCGACTTGAGGATGAAATGATGATGATTAGGACAACACAACACCCAGTCCCTGAGCGGAGAAAATATCCGACCCAGCCGGGAATCGAACCCGGACCCTTATGATTGATAGTCTGTCGCGCTGACCACTTTTCTTTTTAATCTCATTTTGTTCGTTGTTTGTGCTCGGGGCGGACGTCGCAAGACACCCGTTTCATTTCGTCGTTGATCCATTAACTCAGTTTTTTTGTTACAGAGGGCAGCTAACCCTCTGACCGAACACGCTGAGCTACCGTGTCGGCACACTCAGCTAACGGGGGCGGACGTCAGTTAGGTGAATGGCATGGAGCCTTCGTCGGGCCGAAAGTTTGTCGTTACTGACCACATACCACGTTGACCGCACTAAAGTGGACAGGAAGGGCGCGTAGGAGGCTCGCCAAACCCACGTCCAGTCGTACAATGCCCTTAGCCGGATTCCAGCGCCGGAGAGCATTATAATAAATCTTTGCTGTCGGACTCTGTGTCTCCGGTATAACTCCCAACATCTACCAGTGTTCCACAAAAAACGTCCTATTATGTGATAGCGAGGGCGATAAATGTCCAACAGGTACCGGTGGGCACAGCGTGTGTCCGGCCACGTCTGCTATCAGGATGCCAAGAAGATTGTCTGTTGGTGAAAGCCAGAGTTGCCGCATTGAGCGAAGGTACAGCGCCAGCGCTCTGTGCCTGGCGTGAGTAAGTCCAACATCTCCTTTGTGAAAGGGTAAAGTAGGAGTAACAAAACGGATCTTAAAAACTGCACCAGCGATCACCACGTGTCCGAACACCGCCTGTATCCTGGAAGCCATCGTGTTTGTCATCGGTAATACGTGGGCGTAATGGTTAAGTTGAGAAGCCATGTACACATTGACGTACTGAGCTCGTTGCAAAATGTCCAACGATCTAAATTTGTCGAGGCGAGCCTCTGTGCGGAGTCGTCGCAAGTCCTTACTATACGAAAAGGCCGCCGCACGTTGTACTTGTCGATGGAGCGACGTCCCTAAACGAAGTCAGCTACACAGACGAGTGCTCAACCCTCCTAATGAGTCGTGACGTGACTAAAAGTTAAGTTCTCGTAATCCGGAAGTAATGATCCGTTGCGAGTCTGCCAGCTGTCCATAGTTGACGATCCGTGGCGCGGTTTGGGTGATAACTAAAAACAGTAGGACTGCACGTGTTGAAACTCAAAGGCAATGTTTTCCAGGTTTTTGTTTTAATATTTGCACGTTACTGCAACTTTCTTGTGTATCTTTGCCGTCAAGGATGCAATTACTCGGACAAGTCAACATCAGGTACCTAAGGTGTAAATTATAGTTTCGTTGCTCAACGACAACCGCTTATTACTGAAAACTGTTGGGTAAGACTAGACTTACTATATAAAGATACTGACTGCATACAGATGACTTTTCCATTCTCACACTTCATCACTCTTTCTGGAAAGCTCCACTGTACCGCCTGCTCTTGCTCTCATCCGTTTCCATTCGGCTGACGTATTGTAAATGGAGTTGGGCACGGTTTCTTCGCCTCGCGCGACTCTGCCAACATTGCTGATATGCGAAGAAGTATTATTTGAGATAATACTCAAGCAATATTATAGTTTTCACAAACAAGAGAGGGTCGTAAGAAAACTCGGTGCCAAAAACTTTAAAAATAATCCAGGGAAAAGTGTTCTTATGTAAAGCAAAATGCTTTGTGAAATATTTACAGGATACGAAATAAAAGATTAATTCAATACAAAGATCCAAATCAAATGTGCCCCGCTTCCTTCCACTATAGTTTGGAAAGGGACAGTCATCGTATTGCCGTAACTTCCGTTGTTATGTTGTTTTTGTACCTGAGAAAGTGTTTTTACTTTTGTTCTAGAAAGATACAATAACTTTAAGTAACTGTACAGATTGTTAATTGGCTTGCTTGGGTTTTTGGAGATATTACTGTGTATGGAAATCAGACAATCATATTATCGAATGCAGCTCGAAAGATTGCCTTCGTATTGTCGTAGACTATTACTCTGGTGGATAAAACAGTGATTGCGTTTTTTGGTAGTCTGGAAACAGAGCAGTTGATTCCACTGATTCAAATATTACTCTCGCTGTTTGCAAGAACAGTCGTAAACGTTTTATGAATTCTGTAACCTGTACGTTTACTTGTGACGGCGCTCGAAAACAGAAACACGACGATTGAAGGTTGCTTACAGACATTTGTTGCTCAGATGTGTCGGAAAGTTGAAGGAAAGCCAGAACTGCCACCAATCATCGCGGATCCCATACTGTCATCGTGTATAAATTTATATTATTAACGCATTGATATTGCCTTCTTCTGACCTGTGGTGTAGTGAATAGCATCTTTCTTGAAAAGTGTAAGGTAAAATCAACAAATCACACATATTGAGTTACAAGGAACGTGTTAAAAGTCATGGGCAATTATGCAAACACTGAAAATAAGTAGTACGAACACAGAACTGTTGGGAGGTTTCTGAGGAACTGTAATACGTCAGTTAAGAGAACCACGAAGAAGATGTCACATCTCTCTGCTTTAAACTGCCACTCCAGTTTCTGAATCATTATCAAGTATCCCCGTCATTAAATCTCAAAGAAACTTAGAGACGTGTAGCAAGTACGCTAACAAGTCAGTTTAGGCCATGCGGAATTGTGGCGGAGATGCTAGCATTCTTAAATGGTAATCACTGGAAGAAAGAAATTCTTTGGGAAAATTGCAGAACCTATAGCAGCCGTAGGATGTGCTTCCTGCCTCTGTAGCATATCTCGCGTAGGACTCGATAAATATGTCATGGAAGATTATAATGCGTAAGGACGCAAACAGCCTTGCTTTTCCTTGCTCACCGCGTGCATGGAATGGAACGGAACGGAATGGAGAGTGACTAGTATTAATCCCAAGTACTGCCCTCAACGGTATGTACAGTGCATATTCTGAAGTATACTAGTACATGTACATAGAGACTCTATAAAGTAAGTTAGTCTTGTCGTCCGTCATTAAGACCATTGCGTGACAACATTGGGACATTGTCAGAAGAGAGTACATATTCCAGGTTGCCTGCAGACATAGGTCTGCCACGGAAACGGTAACAGGTGCGCCGCAGTTTGAAAGTGAAATAGCGCGGAAACTGGCAACGTACTCCAACGTATTCTGGCGGTATATGGGCCCCATGCAACGTCGATTCCAGTTGTAGTGCAATGGTGGCACCAATTGGACAAGGCCTCACAGACGTCGTTGATACTCACCGGGAAAGAAAATGATTGACATCGACCACAGGCGGCAATGTTTAGGCAATCTTCTCAAAAGAAAAAAAAAAGCGTCCGGGTGGGATGGAAAGGTGCAACGTTACCAGCCGGCCGCCGTGTCGTCTCAGCCCTTAGGCGTTACCGGATGCGGATACATAGGGATATACGATCAGCCGCTGCTCTCGCGGCCGTTATCAGTTTTCGTGACCGCTGCCGCTACTTGTCAATAAAGTAACTCCTCAGTTGGTCTCACAAGCTCCACGTACACCCCGCTTGCCAACAGCATTCCGCAGATCCGGAAGGTGACATATCCTAGTGCTAGCCAAACCCGACAGTGCTTAACTTCAGTGATCTGACGGGAATCGGTGTTACCACTGCAGCAAGGCCGTTGAATAATAATTATGAACACCTAAGAATTACATTTTGCATATCCTTTATTGATTTACCCTCATTATTTCCGAACTTTTTGGCAACTTAAATAACATCTGTGAAGAGAGAGATTTTCCCACAATGAGCGTGTTCATACAGCAGTTCGCGACTGGCTTTGTGACCAATGAGCAGGTTTTTATCGTCGACGAATGGAATGATTGGCAAAACGTTCCGACCACTGTTTGGCGTGTATGTTGAAAATTAGTGTCATGTACTTGTGGCACTTTGAGGTATATTGCAGCATCCAATAGAAGTTAGTTGGCCTGCCATAGTAATGTGTAAATTACTGTTTAAAGTCGCCTAGTAGATGTAGATATGTGCGATGTGTCAGATGTGTAGCGCGATGTTTGTGTTAATACGAACGAGTATGGAAATCTGGAGTAAGACGAAAGTGACATCAGTGCTAGTTCCCTGTCGAATAGCACCAATGGGTAGGCCAGCTGAACTTAAGAAGGGTCACGCTGAACACCCTCACTCCACAAAACGCGGTAGAGGGGCACTGAATGAAGGTAGTGATGTAGGCACATGGTGTATCGGTCAGAAACCACGTCAACAGCTCAGTTACCTTTCTGGTCAAATTACCATGATATTTTTCTGCTTTCAGGATAAATATCATCACTGGGATGCATAATATCCCCCAACTGAAATCTCGTCAACTAGTATGGAGAACCACTAGGAGCCAGTGGCCTATGGCTGCTACATTTCCTTCTATTACAAATTTGTCGTATCAGCCGACCCCTTCTTTTGTTCAACTTGTGCCATAATTTCTTTTCTACCAGGGCCATACAGTACCTCAGCGTTAATCATTAGCTTTACCATTTTAATTTTCAAAATTCTTTTGTAGCAACGCATTTCGAAAGCTTTTGTCTTCTTCTTGTGCGAAATGCACACTCAAATTTATATTCGAGGATAACAAATTTCTCTTTTTCAGGAACGCTTTTCTTGCTATTGACAGTCTGTGTTTTATATCGTCTCTGCTTTGGCGATCGTAATTTATTTTGTTGCCCAGATGGAAGACTCAGCAATTACTTTTGGTGTCCTTTCTTAATCTAACCCTATCATCATCCTTAATTTAACTCTACAACTCTCATTTACCATTTTTTTTACTTTTCTTGATATACATTTTATAACATTTCAAGCTACTATCCATTCCTTTCAGCTTTGCTTGGAACTCCTTTGCCGTCTCAGACAGAACTGCAATGTCATCGGCAAACCGAAAAGTTTTTAAATCCTCTCCCTAAATTCTACCCACCCTTCCAAAAGTCTTCTTGATTTTCTTCTCTGCTTCTCCAATTACCAAATTGAATACTACCAAGGAAAGGCAACTCCTCTTGACTACTTAACACTGCATAATTAGTACCAAGAATATTGCGATATATTGCATTTATGGTGCGTGTCGTCATCTTCCGTAGTAATGTAGTACTAGTAATTCTCCAGAATATGTCTTCTGTGGTTATAGTGTGAGGTTGAACCACCGAGCCACAGATACAGTCCAGTCTTCTCCATCCTGTACACCAAAGTGTGACAAGGATGTGCTCCATAGTGGGAGGTGCTGGCCGCAATTCTAACGAAACTATTACGAGGCGAGCGGACTTCCCGCGAGTGCGGGCTAGTCGCTAGCAGATGGGAGCCTCTGGCAGCACACCTGCGGCCTTCCCCGAAGCCGGCGGCCCGCTTATTAATAGCTTCTGCTCGCTGCGTAATGGATACCTGCCGCCCATGCAGTCGGCGAACACTTGAGGCTGCCCGCACGCCGCACGGTAGCCCGGGTGAAAGTGAGTGGCCGTCGACTCCCAGGCACGCACTCCGCCACCCAGGCGGCGCGTACGCGCAGTTAGCTCGGGAATTCCAGGCTTAAAATTCTTTTGTCGATTCCAAACTTTCTGTAGAAAGAGCAATAGTAATTTAAATACTGTAGTATCAGCCAGGTACATGCAAAGATAACGAAGAACTCAGGAGATAATAGTGGCAGTTTCTGGCTATTATAATTTCTCAGCAAATCAAAGTACCTCTGCTGCCATCTTTCATATTCAACGGGAACTTATTCATAAATACAGGCGTCAATAGTGCACCTGTAGTTCGATGTAGTGTTTGTGCATCGCTAACATTGCCACCGCCTAATATCAGACTTTGGCTGGGTGCGACGAGGCAAACCCGTAGCGTTACGCTGCTTTCGTTTAACAGCCTCATTTTTCTAATATATAATAATAATTATGGATAAACTGTGTACCACCGCGCTGCTGCTACGGTCGCACGTTCGAATCCTGCCTCGGGCATGGATGTGTGTGATGTCCTTAGGTTAGTTAGGTTTAAGTAGTTCTAAGTCTAGGGGACTGATGACCTCAGATGTTAAGTCCCACACTGCTTAGAGCCGTTTGAACCATTTGAACCAAACTGTGTACTCGTGGCCTCAGCTGGTCCCCGAAGGAAACTTTTAGATGCCAAAACTTCACTTGCAAAGAGTGAACCACCTCAACATGTCTCCGTCTGAGTCGTACCGAATGTGACAAATTCATCGATCTCAAATGTTGCACCGGTACCATTCTGCTACGTTGGTCCTCCAAGCTTTCTTCTCTTACCATCACAATGCTGTCTATTGGTGACATACACATATTGATAGCTCTTACTGGGTACTGTGTCTCTTCTATCTGATGCGCTTATTATTTCAAAACACTGATATTTCGTCGTATCTGAGACAGATGCAGACTATTTTAGTATATGAGGATATTATCGTAACGTTTCACACAAAAGAAAACGCGAGAGAGTTGGAGATATCAGAATCGAATGAAATTTTTTGCTGGAGGTAAAAGACAAAATTCTTTATAAAAAAAATGAGCCCGTTGCAGCACAGAACGATATTTGAAGGGCAAATAGATAAGATAGAATTAGTTTGGTAATTCATACAAGAAGTTAATAAAATTATTAGTAAGACGAAATAAAACCAAATTAATAATAAGAACATTAACGAGAAAATGGTAACACTGTTTTCCAAAACTATAAATTGGACAGCGGTACATACTTCGTTTGCAGAAATGTGACAAAAAGAAATTAGTATTACAGCCACTTAGTCTATTTCCTCTCTTTTACGAAGTGATATTCTTTCCAGAGATGGAAATCAGTAATGGTTTCGGTTTAGTTACCGTTTGCTGTCTACCTACTAGCTAAGCGATCAAGCTCATGTAGCTCTTCTTAAATATATTAGGTCTACAACTTTGCTTCCGCCGTTTTGCAATAGACGGCAGTAGTGGAAAGTAGTGGTGCAAGTCGTTCGTCGTAAATGTCATACAGTAAGCTCAGGCATTTGAGAAGATAACGCCATCAAAATATCAGTCGACTTTTCATTGCATCATAAAGTTATGCTTGACTGAATACGTCAACTTATGAGTCCAATTCTCGTCATCTGCGGTAGGTTTTAATTTTCTGCTTTGATATGAAGAAATATGCGGCTGAGGCTCATAAAAAGCTGAGAAAGACCTACCACGAGACGCTTGTTAGTGACAGAACTTCGAAGAAAATGGTTTCCATGCTTCAAGAATCGTGATTTTGACGTTGAAGAACGGCATGGTTGTGAAAGAGAGAAAGCTTTCGATGCTACTGCAACCGACGGGAACAATCACAGGAGAGCGCTGAAAAACAAATGGCCACACTACAGCGATTGACATGAAAAAATGATTTTGTAGCATGACAGTGCACGACCCCATGTCGAAAATCCCGTAAAAACATACTTGGAAACGTTGAAATGGGAAGTTCTACCCCACCCGCTATATTCTCCAGATATTCCTCCCTCTGACTTCCACCTTTCTCGATCTATGGCACACGACCTAGCTGACTAGCACTTGCGGTCATACGAACAAGTGCAAAATTGGATCGATTCATGGATCCCCTCAAAAGATGTAGAGTTTATACACTGCGGGATTCGTATACTGCCCTAAAGCTAGGAGGAATCAGTGGCCAGCGATGACCAATACTTTGAATCGTAAATTTTTTGTAAGTTTTTCACAATAAAGTCTCAAACTTCTAGAAAACACGGCGGAAGCAAAGGTGTAGACCTAGTAAAACAATGAAAATAAATAAATTCTGTGTGCACTATTAAGAAACTTCCAACATTGTAATCCTGCTAGGACTGTGAATGCATTCACGTTTTATGGACACCGCAGGTTTCACATTTCGTGCTTTGTTTCAGCTGGCTTGGTATTAGTTTCTTAAATTAGGCATGTGACTGCACAGTGTGAGATAGGCGAAAGGAGTTTCAATCAGACGTCAGCGCCTTTTACCATTACATTAATTCGCAATTATTTATTGAGCCATTTCCCAACTAACAGAGCACGATACGCAGTATGCGCGCTCAATATTACTGGAGAGAGTTAAGGGATCCGTATCTCAATCGGGAAAAACGAAACGCTTTATAGGATCACTTTGTTGCCTGTCTGTCTGTCCGTCCAACTGTTCAGAACCCTTTTCCTCGGGAACGAATAGACGTGTCAAGTTGAAATTTGTGTCTCATGTTAAGGTCCACGGTACCTTGGATTTGTAAGAAAGTGAAGCTTCTAAGATAGTGCAATCAAAAGATACGGTCCCTTATATCACGTATTTTGATACTAGCAAATTCACTCATCCATACCTACAGGGTACTTCCCGTTCACCTAGAGCCATCAAATTTGACAAGAAGCAAAGATTCACACTACAACCAAACGAAAAAATCAGAAAATTGTTAATTTGTAATTATGTCACACGAAAAACATTTTGTATCAGACTGCTTTTTCTCAGGAAGGAGTAGGCATACCAAGTTGAAATTTAGGTCATATACTAAGGGCTATGGCTCCTTGGCGTTGTAATGAACTTTAACTTCTAAGTTAAAAGAGTCAAAAGCTACGGCTATTTACGTCACATATTTTGATACTCGCAAACTCAGCCGTCAAAACCCACAGGGTACTTTCCGTTGACCTAGGATCACCAGGTTTGGCAAGAAACAAGGTTTCACAAAAAACTAAGGGGAATAAATCGATAATTGATCGTTCGTAGTTACATCACATGAAAAAAATTTTGGTCATTTGTCATCAGACTGACTGTACGTCCGTCGGTCTGTTAAGGTCCCCTTTTCTCAGGAACGGGGAGATGTATCAAGCTGAAATTTATGTCACATACACTTGGCGGTATAATAAAAAGTTAGCTTCTTACTCAATGCAATCTAAAGATACGGTCATTTATGTCATATATTTTGATACTCGCAAACTCACTCATCAGAACCTACAGAGGACCTCCCCTTGACCTACAATCATGAAATTTACTAAGAAGCGAGGTTTAACAGTACAAAAAAGGAAAAAGATCTGAAAATTGGTAACTTGTGATTATGTCACCAAAAAAATATTTCTTTCGTCATTTGTAATCCGACTTCAAACTTGAAGTTACAACATTCTCGAAAGGATTGGAATCGGAATGGATGCAATGTCTATATACGTAACCAAGTTTGTAGAGAACCCTCAGACCACGAGTCCTATACGAACCTGACCAATTTTTTCTGTTCGACAAACTCATCTCTCTGGCTCTGTGTTGAACGCACAGACTTCCAAGTTGACTAAACTTAAAGTAGAGCCGTGCGTGAGAAAATAAAAAGAGTAGCAGAAACATCTATGTGTCAAAAAAGTAATAACTCAATAGGTACTGCAAATACCCGAAATTGAGAGAGAGAGAGTGAGATGTAAGTGCTATCCTCTACCACGTTCCATCCTGTTACGCCTCTCCCTCTACCCCTCTACTACAAATGGAAACATTGTTGGCCTACAATAATGCAGCCAGATCGTGTCCACATTCTTTGTGTATTTACATCTCAGATTGCGTTCGTCTCTGACGTATTGAACCCTTCTACTGGACTCCATCACACAACGAAAGCTTCCGCCTAGAACTTATCATCTTGTATACTGTAATACCGTAGCCTCACTTTTCTGCATGTGGCCCGCCATCTAGATGGTTGCTCAGCTCAAAGTCCATCTAAATTTTCAGATGCTGC
Source organism: Schistocerca cancellata (assembly GCF_023864275.1). NCBI lineage: Eukaryota > Metazoa > Arthropoda > Insecta > Orthoptera > Acrididae > Schistocerca > Schistocerca cancellata. The sequence continues at coordinate 599,925,476 of NC_064628.1, read as the reverse complement.
AATTTCTGATGATCCAAAGGCGCCGCCCTGAACGACCAACCAGTAGCATAACGTCCCCGCGCAGAGTTCTTTCCCCGCTGTTGAGGTCTGTTGCTGCGAGGCTTGTGAATCTTTTTCTCCAGCTTACTATGTGTGCCACGTCAAGTTGCTGGAATCAGCTCCTTCCCGTGATTTCGCTATGCTCTACTTCTTTTTCCTTACATGTAGACCAGTTTGTACAATCGTCTGGACAAAAATCCTGTCTACAGATATTACTGCCTAGGATCAATTCTTTTAAAGAACATTAACGTGCGTTGTTTTGACATCGGTTTAAGTTTTCCAGGTCGCTGCCCACACCATACATTTGAAACGTTCTAAAGACATTTGGGACCGATACTAGGTGGGAGTTCTGCGCGAAACAGTCTGGAAAGCTACGAGTTCCCAGAGAGCAGCTTCCATCCCTAAACTGCGCCCTTGAAAGGGTAGTAGAATACTCATCTGCAACTGCCGTAGCCTCCTCAATCAACTCAAAACGTTCTTTATCCACAAATTTATTTAGAGGCGAGTATAAACGATAGGCACGCAGAGCCAAATCTGATAAACAGGCTCCATGTTTCAACAATTCGTATTTCACATTCCTCCACTTCTCCACTGCATGTTTCTGTGCAGATGCGGTATCCTAATGAAGGCTGACTGGTTTTCTTCTCACGTACTTCCGTTCACTTAACGTAACATTTATCTGATATTTTTAAGCTCCTACAAGGTAATTAATAAGAACAATATCTTTCTGCATACCATAAAGTATTGCCTCTTTTGAAACAAGGCACACTTTCGTCCCATTAATTTGGTTACAGTTTAGTTTCTTGCGCGGAGAATCCATACCTCACCCACAGTAAGAAATATAACTCCACGATGAGGCGCATGTCATCCTCTGACATGCGGCGTATTTCGAATGCGGTGTATAGCGGCATAGGGTCAGCGTTCCGATCTTACGGACTTTGTCGGCTTTCCAAACCTTGGAGCCGCTACTTTTCTTTCAAGTAAGCTTTTCATTCACGCCGAGTGTACCCCGTTCGAGATCTCCCACAAAGGAAAAATTCCGGCAGTACCGGGAATTGTAGACAGGGCCTCCGTACGGCAGCCAGTTTCGCTTACCATTCAGCTACGAAGGTGAACCACAGTAACGGAGCGAAACATTAAATCATTTCCTCAATGGTGAAATGGCTGGGCGCGTCAGCTACTAAGCTTTCCACGGCGGAAAATAAATACTATCAGTTTCCTTTTCATTTCTGTACCCTAACAGCTGAATTTATGGTTTCACGTTTGATTCGGAATAGATTTCCATGCGCCAGAGCATGCGCTTAATGCAATATGCCAGTAAATGCGAAGCACCTCATCCATTGCTAGGTATGAAAACATCTCAATTAAGTGTCGGCATATTGAGAAAGAGATTCCCAAGCAAGTGACGAGGGCCGGACAAAACGAATCTGAGTAATTTTTATGATAAATAAAAGTTTTCTGCATAAGTCATCTTTTTATCACAGCACTACGCGTCTCTGTAGTTTACACCGACCTTTTTAGGCGGAAAATTACGTAGTACCAACCTTGGTATTAGCGAGGGGCACAAACGCCTTTTTATAGCGGAAGAACAAATGAAAAACAGATTGTGTTCCATCTTTTGCTGCTGATAAAAAATATTTTCTATCCAAAACCATTACTACTGCTATGAAACTATGTTTTATGTTCATATCTAACATCAAGCATGTAACTGCATGATTCTCCTCCTGCCAGTCATGATGTGACTCGCTGAAATACGTAATGGTACAACAAATAAATGATTATCATTATCAAGTGCATAAGTTACAACAACAAAATTGTTTTACACATTTAACCAAAAAACATATATGTGCAACTGTTTACACTATATAAACATTGAACGGCCCACATTTCACACGAATGTCGGAAGACAGCCCAGTAGAGCGTCTTCTCATGTAGACTCTCGATACTACCAGGGAAACGTCCGTTAAGGCGCTCTTTTACAATGTGACTCATTGTCTGAATATCACCGCAGACACACATACTGTCAGTGCAAAAGCCTCGCTAGTGCATTTTCTATTTGCACAAACTTGATGTGTATCGGCTGAATAACAATAGAGTACGAAAAGAGCCTTGAGGTAAGCCAACAAAATAAATGACAGATGTAGAAAAACTATTTTTTAAATCATCAGTCAGAGGACTCATGATGATATCCTTCATGGACGAACTAATTATTAGTTTACACAGTGTAGCTGAAGGTACTGGATATTCTTTTTCTTTCTTTTTTTATGAATTTTCTTTGGCTGTGACGTACGAACCTTACAAATAAATGTACATATGCAGACTGAAGCGACGAATGAAAATTGCACCAAGGCGGGGATTTGAACCTGGGTCTCGCTGTCACTAGGCAGGCACACTAACCACTACGCCATCCTGGCACAGTGGCTTTGCGCAACTGCATGTACTACCCCAGCACGCCTGCCCCCTCAGTCTAATTTCCCATTCACGTTCCAGCTCACTTGGTATGCCCCATAAACTCGAACAGCATTGCAGAAGCTCTCCAACTGTATTGGAATAACTCCTAAGCAGTGAAAGAAATGGGGTATATGCCTGAGACCAGGCATAAATGAAACTATCTGGTTCTAGACACCTTTCCAAGTCCCAAACACCTATGATGTATATATGCAGACTGATGTGAGTAAGGAAAATTTGTATCAAGGATGGGATTCGAACACAGGTCTCCAGCTCTCTGGTCAGTTGCAGTAATCGCCACACCACCGTGACACAGTAGCTTTTCACAAATTCATAGACAACCTACCATGCATCCCTCCTGAAACCAAAATCCCACCCTTGGTACAAATTTTTATTCGTCGCTTCAGTCTTACTATACAGGGTGGTCCATTGATCGTCACCGGGTCAAATATCTCACGAAATAAGCATCAAACGAAAAAGCTACAAAGAACGAAACTTGTCTAGCTTGAAGGGGGAAACCAGACGGCGCTATGGTTGGCCCGCTAGATGGCGCTGCCATAGGTCAAACGGATATCAACTGCGTTTTTTTAAATAGGAACCCCCATTTTTTATTACATATTCATGTAGTACGTAATGAAATATGAATGTTTTAGTTGGACCACATCTTTCCTTTGTGATAGGTGGCGCTGTAGTAGTCACAAACATATGGCCCACAATTTTAGACGAAGAGTTGGTAACAGGTAGGTTTTTTAAATTAAAATACAGAACGTAGGTACCTTTGAACATTTTATTTCGGTAGTTCCAATGTGATATATGTACCTTTGTGAACTTATCATTTCTGAGAACGCATGCTGTTAGAGCGTGATTACCTGTAAATACCACATTAATGCCATAAATGCTCAAAATGATGTTCGTCAACCTCAATACATTTGGCATTGACAATGCATTGACAACGCGCTGACGCATGTTGTCAGGCGTTGTCGGTGGATCACGATAGGAAATACCCTTCAACTTTCCCCACAGAAAGAAATCGGGGGCGGTGAGATCCGGTGAACGTGCGGGCCATGTTATGGTGCCTCGACGACCAATCCACCTGTCATGAAATATGCTATTCAATACCGCTTCAACCGCACGCGAGCTATGTGCCGGACCATCGTGTTGGAGGTATATCGCCGTTCTGTTATGCAGTGAAACATCTTGTAGTAACATCGGTAGAACATTACGTAGGAAATCAGCATACATTGCACCATTTAGATTGCCATCGATAATGGGGGCTAATTATCCTTCCTTCCATAATGCCGCACGATACATTAACCCGCCAAGGTCGCTGATGTTCCACTTGTCGCGGCCATCGTGGATTTTCCGTTGCCCAGTAGTGCATATTATTCCGGTTTACGTTACCGCTGTTGGTGGATGACGCTTCATTCGCTAAATAGAACGCGTGCAAAAAATCTGTCATCGTCCCGTAATTTCTGTTGTTCCCAGTGGCAGAACTGTACACGGCGTTTAAAGTCGTCGCCATGCAATACCTGGTGCATAGAAATATGGTACGGGTGCAATCGATGTTGATGTAGCATTCTCAACACCGACGTCTTTGAGATTCCCGATTCTCGCGCAATTTGTCTGCTACTGATGTGCGGATTAGCCGCGACAGCAGCTAAAACACCTACTTGGACATCATCATTTGTTGCAGGTCGTGGTTGACGTTTCACATGTGGCTGAACACTTCCTGTTTCCTTAAGTAACGTAACTATCCAGCGATCGGTCGGGATACTTGGATCATGTCGTCCAGGATAACGAGCAGCATACATAGCACACGGCCGTTGGGCATTTTGATCACAATAGCCATACATCAACACCATATCGACCTTTTCCGCAATTGGTAAACGGTCCATTTTAACACGGGTAATGTATCACGAGGCGAATAAAGTCCGCACTGGCGGAATGTTACGTGGTACCACGTACTTACAAGTTTGTGACTGTTACAGCGCCATCTATCACAAAGCGAAAAAAGTGGTCGAACTAACACATTCATCTTTATTTACGTACTACACGAATATGTGATAAAATGGGGGTTCCTATTTTAAAAAAAAACGCAGTTGATATCCGTTTGACCTATGACAGCGCCATGTAGCGGGCCAACCATAGCGCCATCTGGTTTCTCCCTTCACGCTAGACGAGTTTCGTTCTTTGTAGTTTTTTCATTTGATGCTTATTTCGTGAGATATTTGGACCGGTCAGTATCAGTGGACCACCATGTATACATGATAGATGTATGAGACTTGAAAGGTTTCTGAAACGATGTAGTTCCATTTGCTTACAAAGATAATCTTACAATATGACGGTATTTCAGTAATCCATTTAAACAGATGGAACATAACATGACGAGTCATCTAATGCGCTGTATGAAGGAAACGGACACTTGGATTTTATTGTTACACCACAGAAACAAGGATTTAAAAAAAAAGCGAAATGTCACCAACATGCCGGGCAGAAACATTGCCTGCTCGGGGTAAAGCAGAGAGGGGCACGACAAACGAGTCGCTCTCAAGGTGTGACGTGTTGTTGCAGGCAAGACGAGCGACGGCAGCGACTGCGAGTCTGAGCCGGGCATCCCGCTGAAGCGCAAGCAGCGCCGCAGCCGCACCACGTTCACGGCGCAGCAGCTGGACGAGCTGGAGAAGGCGTTCGAGCGCACGCAGTACCCCGACATCTACACCAGGGAGGAGCTGGCGCAGCGCACCAAGCTCACCGAGGCCCGAATTCAGGTAACTGCCTTTTCACTTTACTACCACCACGAATAGATTAATACAAATACAGTCAGTTCCACAAGTATGTTTACGCCGTAATTTTAAATGTAACGTCCGCTGCGACATCTCTCGTAGTGGTCTCGAATCTGTAATCAATACGCTTTTGCACAGTGTGTGGATAAACAGTGTGAGAGTTGAATGTTTTGTTTTGTCGGCTGCAGTTTAAAATAAGGGCAAAATAACTGAAGCGACACGAGGCAGTGTTCCTTGTAAATCTACATCTACATCTATACTCCGCGAGCCACCTTACGGCGTGTGGCGGAGGGTACTTATTGTACCACTATCTGATCCCCCCTTCCCTGTTCCATTCACGAATTGTGCGTGGGAAGAACGACTGCTTGTAAGTCTCCGTATTTGCTCTACTTTCTCGGATCTTTTCGTTGTGATCATTACGCGAGATATATGTGGGCGGTAGTAATATGTTGCCCATCTCTTCTCGGAATGTGCTCTCTCGTAATTTCGATAATAAACCTCTCCGTATTGCGTAACGCCTTTCTTGAAGTGTCCGCCACTGGAGCTTGTTCAGCATCTCCGTAACGCTCTCGCGCTGACTAAATGTCCCCATGACGAATCGCGCTGCTTTTCGCTGGATCATGTCTATCTCTTCTATTAATCCAACCTGGTAGGGGTCCCATACTGAAAAGCAATACTCATGAATCGGACGAACAAGCGTTTTGTAAGCTACTTCTTTCGTCGATGAGTCACATTTTCTTAGAATTCTTCCTATGAATCTCAACCTGGCGCCTGCTTTTCCCACTATTTGTTTTATGTGATCATTCCACTTCAGATCGCTCCGGATAGTAACTCCTAAGTATTTTACGGTCGTTACCGCTTCCAATGATTTACCACCTATGGCATAATCGTACTGGAATGGATTTCTGCCCCTATGTATGCGCATTATATTACATTTATCTACGTTTAGGGAAAGCTGCCAGCTGTCGCACCATGCATTAATCCTCTGCAGGTCTTCCTGGAGTACGTACGAGTCTTCTGATGTTGCTACTTTCTTGTAGACAACCGTGTCATCTGCAAATAGCCTCACGGAGCTACCGATGTTGTCAACTAAGTCATTTATGTATATTGTAAACAATAAAGGTCCTATCACGCTTCCTTGCGGTACTCCCGAAATTACCTCTACATCTGCAGATTTTGAACCGTTAAGAATGACATGTTGTGTTCTTTCTTCTAGGAAATCCTGAATCCAATCACAAACCTGGTCCGATATTCCGTAAGCTCGTATTTTTTTCACTAAACGTAAGTGCGGAACCGTATCAAATGCCTTCCTGAAGTCCAGGAATACGGCGTCAATCTGCTCGCCAGTGTCTACGGCACTGTGAATTTCTTGGGCAAAGCGACGAAAGCTTTCATATTAATCTTCGTTGATCTATTATGGATCGTGGGAAAACGGCTGGCATGTGTTTCTTGATGCAATAATTTACCAACAGCCGTATTTACTGTAGAAATTTATTTTATAAACTTGTTATGTGCTATCAGTTTCGGCATTACATTGGTGCCATCTTCAGGCCCCACACGCCATAGTCGTAAAATCGCTATCGCGGAAGGACCCATATAAGTGGATCCGTGAATCAAATCGCCCTGCAACAGCTCTTGGTGGGCAGGCTTGGTGGCTGAGTCTGTGTCGCCTGGCCACCAAGAGCTGTTGCAGGGCGGTTTGATTCACGGATCCAGTTATATGGCTCCTTCCGAGATAGCGATTTTACGACTATGACGTGTGGGGCCTGAAGATGGCATCAATGTAATGCCGAAACTGGTAGCACATAACATGTTCATAAAATAAATTTCTACAATACGTACGGCTGTTAGTAAATTATTGCACAAAGAAAAGCTTTCATATGGTACTGCTGGGCCAAACGAAATTTAGAGGTTGTTAAAATGGTTTAAATGGCTCTGAGCACTTTGGGACTTAACATCTGAGGTCATCAGTCCCCTAGAACTTAGAAATACTTATACCCAACTAACCTAAGGACATCACACACATCCATGGAGGATGCGAACCTGCGACCGTAGCAGTCGCGCGGTTCCGGACTGAAGCATCTAGAACCACTCGGCCACATCGGCCGGCCTTTAGAGGCTGTAAACGTGGATGATTTACAGGAGAGAGGGCTAAGGTACCAAGCTATAATCGATAATGGCGGTGACTGGATTAACTATTAGATATCTGTGCAATTAGTAATAACATATATTTTCATGCAAACATATATTTAAAGTAGTGTCTTTTATTTCATACAGATAACGGCGTATACCTGCTTGTCGAACTGACTGTATGACAAGATTTCAGTTAAGCACTCGGGATTTGAGAGTAGTCAACTAACGGTTGACATCAAGCTTATTGTGTGTGACACCGGCGTTAGTAACCACGGTTAGGGCCTCACTTCGGTGAGGAAGAGCGTCCACAAGTTTTGTGAAGTACTTAAACTTGAGCGTGATTCCAGATCGAGGTGGCACTAAGCCCGCATTTAGACCAATCTGGTCACCTTATTCCGGACATCCGAAAGAAAATGCAGATACTTCATTTCATAGAAAGAGCAATACTCCTAACATTTTAGAAAAAGTAGAGATTTACCGTGCTGTAATAAGATATAATGGTTCTACCATGAATGCGCAAACAGATCTTCGACACAAGGATGTTTTATTAAATTTTCGCTGTTTAAACAGATAACCATTACTCCTATAGCTGTTTTATGATCACAGTTCTTTAGCTTCCTAGGCTAGCCTTTTGCGGATGTCCACTAATATGTTATAGTATTTGTGAAAGAGAGAATTTGCATTAGCAGTCGGGCTTTATTCATATTTTACGTTTGAACTATCCACTTCCAGTATTTTTACAAATCCTATTTGTGAAAGAGGGAAATTGTATTACAACCCAGGATTTATCAATATTTTACATTTTAATTGTCCACTTTCAAATTTCTTATAAACGTCACTCAATCTTTTTTATTAAGTGTTACAAATTTTTAAGTAGTTTAACACAGATAGAGTCGCGCCCCATCCTTCACGCCTTCTATAGCGATGGCTTTGCTTCCATAGCTACTGACGCCACCTGTATATAGGGTGTTACAATAAGGTACGGCCAAACTTTCAGGAAAGATTCCTCACACACAAAGAAAGAAAATATGTTATGTGGACATGTGTCCGGAAACGCTTACTTTCCATGTTAGAGCTCATTGTATTACTTCTCTTCAGATCACATTAATCATGGAATGGAAACACACAGCAACAGAACTTACCAGCCTGACTTCAAACACTTTATTACAGGAAATGTTCGAAATTTCCTCCGTTAGCGAGGATACATGCATCCACCCTCCGTCGCATGGAATCCCTGATGCGCTGATGCAGCCCTGGAGAATGGCGTATTGTATCACAGCCGTCCACAATACGAGCACGAAGAGTCTCTACAATTGGTACCGGGGTTGCGTAGACAAGAGCTTTCAAATGCGCCCATAAATAAAAGTCAAGAGGGTTGAGGTCAGGAGAACGTGGAGGCCATGGAATTGGTCCGCCTCTACCAATCCATCGGTCACCGAATCTGTTGTTGAGAAGCGTACGAAAACTTCGACTGAAATGTGCAGGGGCTCCATCGTGCATGAACCACATGTTGTGTCGTACTTGTAAAGGCACATGTTCTAGCAGCACAGGTAGAGTATCCCGTATGAAATCATGATAACGTGCTCCATTGAGCGTAGGTGGACGAAACTAAACTGAGCTCTGGAAATTATGCTTTTCCGGACACATGTCCACATAACATCTTTTCTTTATTTGTGTGTGAGGAATGTTTCCTGAAAGTCTGGCCGTACCTTTTTGTAACACCCTGTATATCTTCCGCATCGCAGAGCGGACGATACTGCTTTGGCTGCTGCCGCTCAACCATCGTCCTGCTCTTGACTCCGTATGGCTCTTCTCCTTTATTGTGTTCCTACATTGAAATTGTCTAGACGCGTTAGTAGTCTACAGCTTCGTTTGACCGGTTTGGTTTTTCTCTAGGTTTTATTTCCGTATATTCTGCTCTCTCTTTCATTACAGCTTTTTTCTTTTTTTTTTCCTTCTGAGTTTCTGAGTCGTTTGATGCAGCACACCACGAGTTCCACTCCTGTGCCTACCTCTTCATCTCAGAGAGTAGCACTTGCAACGTAAATACTCAAATATTTGTCGGATGTATTCCAATCGCTGCTTTCTTCTTCTACAGTTTTTACTCTAAAAAATGGTTCAAATGGCTCTGAGCACTATGGGACTTAACATCTGTGGTCATCAGTCCCCTAGAACTTACAACTACTTAAACCTAACTAACCTAAACACATCACACACATCCATGCCCGAGGCAGGATTCGAACCTGCGACCGTGGCAGTCGCGCGGTTCCGGACTGAGCACCTAGAACCGCTAGACCACCGCGGCCGGCAGTTTTTACTCTCTACAGCTCCTTATAGTACATGGAAGTTATTCTATGATTTCTTAAAAGATGTCCTATCATCCTGCCCCTTCTTCATGTCAATTTTTCAATATATTCCTTTCCTCACCGACTCACCAGAGAACCTCCTCATTCCCTACCTTATGTGTCCATCTTATTTTCAACATTCTTCTGTAGCACCATATCTCAAATGCTGCAATTCTCTTCTTTTCCGGTTTTCCCACAGTCTATGTTTCACTACCGTGCAATGCTGTGCTCCAAACCTAAATTCTCAGAAATTTCTTCCTCAAATGAAGGCCCATGTTTGGAACTAGCAGACTTCTCTTGGCCAGGAAGGCCCTTTTTGCCAGAGCTAGTCTGCTTTTTATGTCTTTCCTACTCCGTCCGTCATGGGTTATTTTGCTCCCTAGGTAGCAGAATTCCTTAACTTCATCCGCTTCCTGATGGCCAATCTTGATCTGAAATTTCTTGCCGTTCTCAGTTTTGCTACTTCTCATTACTTTCGTCTTTCTTCGATTTACTCTCAGTTCATCTCCTGTACTCAGTAGATTGTCGATTCCATTCAGCAGACCCTGTTAAGCTGTTGAGAAGATCCTGTTAAGCTGATTGTGTGATAATTCTCGCACTTGTCGGCTCTCCCAGTCTTCGGAATTGTGTGGATGATGTGTTTCCGAAAGTCTGATGCTATGTTGTCAGTCTCATACATTCTACACACGAACTTGAATAGTCTTTCTGTTTCCACTTCCCCCAAAGGTTTTAGAAATTCCGATGAATGTTACCATCCGTTCTGTCTTATTTGATCTTAAGTCTTTCAAAGCTCCTTTAAATTCTGATTCTAATACTAGATCCCCTGTCTCTTCTATATCGACTCCTGTTTCTTCCTCTGTCACGTCATTAGACAAGTCTTCCCCCACATAGAGGCCTTCAGTGTACTCTTTCTTCCTATCTTCTCTCTCCTCTGCAAACAGTGGAATCCGCGTTGCACTCTTAATGTTATTGCCATTGCTTCTGATTTCACCGAAGGTTGTTTTGAATTTCCTATTTGCTGAGTCGATCCTTCGATAATCATTTCTTTTTCTATTTCTTCATATTTTTCATACAACCATTTCACCTTAGCTTCCCTGCGCTTCCTATTAATTTCATTCCCAATGACTTGTCTTTCTGTATTCTGGAATTTCCTGAACATTTTTGTACTTCCTTCGTTCGACGATCAGCTGAAGTCTTTCTTCTGTATCCCGTGGCTTCTTTGCAGCTACTTTCCTTGTACCTACGGTTTTCTTTCCGACTCCTGTCATTGCCCTTGTTATAGATGTCCATTCCTCTTCAACTAACTGCCTACTGAGCTATTCCTTATTGCTGTATCTGAAGCCTTTGTACTTCCGCATTCCAGTTCTGTGCATATTGATTCTTTCTGACTGATCTCTTAAGCTTCAGCTTACTCATCATTACTACTAAATTGTGATCTGAGTTTATACCTGACCCTGGGTAAACCTTACAATCCAGTATCTGATTTCAGAATCTCTACGCTTTTATCGCATCATATTTTTATAACTTGATGTGAATGTTGGCGAGTGGCTCTAAGGCAGTTACCTTTCCGCTATGAGTGGTTAAATCCAGAAAGTGGCAGTATATGAAGTTTGTAAGGTAACCGATACGCAATATTGCGTAATAATCTGCCAAAATGGCAAGTGTGGTGGGAATGTGTAGCCGACTAGTTCTTAGTCGAGGGACTGCCCGCAGAGCAGGTCCATAGCGAAATTCGTCCCATAAGCCCTTAGAATTTTAATTAATAGAATGTTGTGTTCTGTGAGGTACAGGAATTGAACAAAGGACAAGAAAAAGTTACAAAGAAGAATCTTCCTGTTCGCACTGGTTAACCAGTGATTGATGACACAATTTTTCCCCGTCCAGGAGTATTTCGCTACCCCCAGGACACATTGGTCTTGTGGGTTGCGGCAGCTTAAGGAACCAAATAAAATCGTTCTATCCCGAGAGGTCATTCGTTAAAAGCGAACGCTGCCACAAGAATTATATGCTGCAGGTTTTCAGAACCTTGTAGAACGATGGGATAAGTGTTTAAGTTTACAGAGGGAAATGTTGGAAAAGAAAATAAATTTCAGGCTGGTATACGCGGGTCTGATGTCTCTACCCTAGTTTGCGACTTATTTGTTGACTCACCCTGACAGTAATTCCCGCTGATGATCGCCTCAGCAACACAACAGAAATATACTTAAAAGTAAATAGAAAGATTCACATAAAAATATCACTCTCCAATTTGCGCGGCAACTAATAAAATTTATTTCGTATCAGCTTCTCCCAAACACCACCTCCAACTGGCTAACGTATCCACGCACAGCTCTGTGGCCTCTTTTTAACGAACAAGTCCACGCTCATTAATCCATAATACCATCACGTAAAAACGACGAAAGTGCCTAAGCAAAATTCGATGACCACGCTGGAGAACACAGTTTCGATTTTCTCACTCATCCATGTAGTAATTTTCCTTCACGAAGGATCACTTACTCCTCACTTCAGAATTACACCGTGATAACAGTGTGTGTGTTGGGGTTTATGGGCGCTCAACATCGAGGTCATCAGCGCCGTGATAACACCACACGACCTCTACACCCCACAAGCATTGAAGCAGACCCTTCGCTTTCCCGGGCTCCAAACAGCTGCACGAAATTATTTATCACTCAGAGTATTTCATAGTCTTTGCATCAGTCGTCCAGTGGTGATAGATCACTGCATGGCGAACTTTTGCTAGGAACAGAATGTTCATTATGTTTTCCAGCGTCGCTAGGCGTCCTTCACTATTCGCCGGCCCTGGGACAACGAGATTTCACCGAACTAGTGTGGTCCATAGACCATGTCTGTTGCATGCTACCCAGCCCAGTAAATTGATACAGTGTTTTACAAGAAGACAACCTTAAGAATGAGTGTCACTAACCAGAGAAAGATATTTTAGAGGCAAATCAGGAACTTTAATTATGCTCGGCCTACCCAGTTTCATAGGAAGCGGAAGACTGGGTTATAAGTAACACAAAAGGCATATGTACGCTGCGGACTGCCTATGCCTTGCCGCTTCTTAAAGGCATAACCAATAAAAAAGACGCCTCGTGTAGCACGGAATCATGAGCGCACATTTTATCTCTAACAAAAATTGTTCTCCATAACGTGATCTATAAACCCCAGACGACTGAAATACTTTGAAACACCCTGTATAGGCCCGTCAGCCAATCGGAATTAGGAGCAGGATGTATTCTCATTGGCTATTATCTGCTCCTGTTTACAGCTCTTGTGTAAGGTGTTACCTCCTGGCAGAACTGTAAGAACTTCGTCTGCAACGGCAATCTTGGGAAATTACTCTACCTGTAACCCAGCCTTGTATGCTCCGGTAACAACCCATTTAGGAGTGTTAGTGAAAAACCCGCCCCATCAATTCCAGGCTGGAGAAAACCTCTTTACCTAACGTACAAAGTAACCACCGAAACAAGCAAACATAACGATATGTTATTGAACACGCCATATGCATCTCAAACCACTCATTGAAAATTAGAAAAATGTTCAAATGTGTGTGAAATCTTATGGGACTTAACTGCTAAGATCATCAGTCCCTAAGCTTACACACTACTTAACCTAAATTATCCTAAGGACAAACACACACACACACCCATGCCCGAGGGAGGACTCGAACCTCCGCCGGGACCAGCCGCACAGTCCATGACTACTGCGCTTTAGACCACTCGACTAATCCCGCGCGGCTTTGAAAATTAGATCCTGTACAGCTACCTAACCGCGGGTATGTTAATTGCTACATTTCACCTTCTATTCCAAACAGTCTCCGACGATTTTCTATGGGAGTAAGATCAGGTAATTGAGCAGGACCGTCTAGGTGCGGTCGCGGGCCTGAATATTTGTCGAACCAGGACCATATGCATGCAGCCCTGTTAACACTACTGTTGTCAGAATGAGATTTTCACTCTGCAGCGGAGTGTGCGCTGATATGAAACTTCCTGGCAGATTAAAACTGTGTGCCCGACTGAGACTCGAACTCAGGACCTTTGCCTTTCGCGGGCAAGTGCACTACCATCTGAGCTACCGAAGCACGACTCACGCCCCGTCCTCACAGCTTTACTTCTGCCAGTATCTCGTCTCCTACCCTCCAAACTTAACAGAAGCTGTGAGGACGGGGCGTGAGTCGTGCTTCGGTGGCTCAGTTGGTAGAGCACTTGCCCGCGAAAGGCAAAGGTCCTGAGTTCGAGTCTCAGTCGGGCACACAGTTTTAATCTGCCAGGAAGTTTCATATCAGCGCACACTCCGCTGCAGAGTGAAAATCTCATTTTGGAAACATCCCCCAGGCTGTGGCTAAGCCATGTCTCCGCAATATCCTTTCTTTCAGGAGTGCTAGCTCTGCAAGGTTCGCAGGAGAGCTTCTGTTAAGTCTGGAAGGTAGGAGACGAGGTACTGGCAGAAGTAAAGCTGTGAGGACGGGGCGTGAGTCGTGTTTGGGTTGCTCAGTTGGTAGAGCAGTTGTCCGCAAAAGGCAAAGGTCCCGTGTTCGAGTCTCGGTTCAGCACACAGTTTTAATCTGCCAGGAAGTTTCACTACTGTTATCATCTTTCAGGATGGAATTGTCCACAGCAGTGGCGGCCGGTTGTCATGTAATAATGTACCACAGCACACTGTAAATACGGCGCTACAATTAAGCCATTTCTCTTTGAATCCGAGCCGAAATCGGCCGAAAGTTACGCCGTATCTCTTCGTGCTTGTATGCAAATAAAACTAATGGAACAATGTTTGTAGTGCTCTCTCCGTGACTAGAAACCAGTGTCGAGTGCTGCAACCGTGGTCAGCAATGCTAAGATCAACTCGGCGAAGAGGTGGAGTTGTCTGTTTTCGACTGCGCATGCTCTGATGTGACGTCATCTGTTCATGCACTATGAGTGAGGACTCCCTCAAGTAGCAGAAGGACTTTAGCGCTAGTGGGTAGGTAGTGATGCCGGTGCCGTGTGTGTGTCGCAGGTGTGGTTCAGCAACCGGCGCGCGCGCCTGCGGAAGCAGCTGTCGAGCAGCGCGGCGGGGTACGCCCTGCCGGCCGGCTACCCCGCGCCGCAGTACCTGCTGCCGCCGGACTCCTTCGCCGCTTCCACCACCGCGCCGCCTCCAGGTACGTCCCTCGTCTGCTTGCCTCTAACGTACGCTTGTGCTGTGGTCCTCGACTTATAACTAGCCGCCTCTAATCCTGTTAGAACAACAAATTTTCGCCGCCAGTATTTGTTTGGCTATCGGAAGAGAGGTGGCGGTGTAACGTTTCTGATCAACAGGTTTTGCACCGATATTCTGGATTCAGTACTAAAAGCGTCTCGGAGAGTGAGGGCTTGTGACGCTTGTTTGTGGTTCGCCTTCGAATGGGGCTCAAAAGGTAAACATGCAGGAAGATCTGCAGCGGATAGGCACTTGGTGCAGGGAGTGGCAACTGACCCTTAACATAGACAAATGTAATGTATTGCGAATACATAGAAAGAAGGATCCTTTATTGTATGATTATATGTTAGCGGAAAAAACACTGGTAGCAGTTACTTCTGTAAAATATCTGGGAGTATGCGTGCGGAACGATTTGAAGTGGAATGATCATATAAAATTAATTGTTGGTAAGGCGGGTACCAGGTTGAGATTCATTGGGAGAGTCCTTAGAAAATGTAGTCCATCAACAAAGGAGGTGGCTTACAAAACACTCGTTCGACCTATACTTGCGTATTGCTCATCAGCGTGGGATCCGTGCCAGATCGGGTTCACGGAGGAGAGAGACAGAAGATCCAAAGAAGAGCGGCGCGTTTCGTCACAGGGTTATTGGGTAACCGTGATAGCGTTACGGAGATGTTTAACAAACTCAAGTGGCAGACTCTGCAAGAGAGGCGCTCTGCATCGCGGTGTAGGTTGCTCGCCAGGTTTCGAGAGGGTGCATTTCTGGATGAGGTATCGAATATATTGCTTCCCCCTACTTATACCTCCCGAGGAGATCACGAATGTAAAATTAGAGAGATTAGAGCGCGCACGGA
The DNA here is from genome assembly GCF_023864275.1 of Schistocerca cancellata. NCBI lineage: Eukaryota > Metazoa > Arthropoda > Insecta > Orthoptera > Acrididae > Schistocerca > Schistocerca cancellata. Next base: position 599,909,693 of record NC_064628.1, on the reverse strand, counting down.
GGCTTTCAGACAGTCGTTCTTCCCGCGAACCATACGCGACTGGAACAGGAAAGCGAGGTAATGACAGTGGCACGTAAAGTGCCCTCCGCCACACACTGTTGGGTGGCTTGCGGAGTATAAATGTAAATGTAGATGTAGATCGAGCATATTGACAGATGCCCACAGGAATGTGTGACAGAAGTGCTCGGGGAACTTAAATGAAAATCCTAGAAAGAAGTTCTCGCGAAACCCTGTAGGTTCAATTTAGAAAATCTTCTGTTGAAGAAGACTGCGACCATTCTACTCCCACGATTGTATATCTCAAAAAAAATTTGGTAAGTACCTATGGGACCAAACTGCTGAGGTCATAGGTGCCTAGGCTTACACACTACTTAATGTAAATTAAACTAACTTATGCTGAGGACAACACACACACGCCCGTGCCCGAGGAACGACTCGAACTTCCGACGGGGGGAGCCGCGCCAACCGTGGCTAGGAGCCTCAGACCGCGCGGCTGTAAACCTCATTTACGGATGATAAGAGTAAGGTCAGGTAGTTAACAGACGCAACAGACAGTCGTTTTCCACTCGCTGAATTCATGAATGGAATAAAATTGCTAATCTACTAAACTGGTATGATGTATCCTCTGGCATACATTGTACAGTGGCTTGTCTGGATGTTGAAATTCAGCGACTGTTCGATAAGAGCAGGCTGTCTGTCTACCTTCTCTCATCAATAACAAAAACGGGATATTAAAACTACACACGCACTGACCTAGCCAGGTACCCTCAACATTTACACCTATGACACAACACACAATTTGTAAAGGTAAGGCTCAAAGAGCGTAAACAGAGGAAATCTTTTCAATTATCCGGCTGACTCAATCCTTTGGGCCCCCAAAAGAACAGCGCCATACGACTTTACTCTCTCTTTTCTCAGAGTCACGAAATAACGTCCCCTGCCTATTTCCACGAGCTCGCTACGCATTGCACGAAGGTGAGGCAATAAATAAGTCAGAAACGTCAGACAGTGTAGCCGCATACCACACCCGCGTGCTTCTCAAACGTGACAGCATGTATCAGGTGGAAGATAACTGATATACAGTATTCCCAGACCAACAGTGCCACCAGCGCCAGATGGTAGATGACGCCACAGAAAGTGTACTAGATTGGAACAGCACGCAGATGTGCGAATTTTGTGGTTCAAGGAACTGTCAACAAAGGACGTTTATTGTGAAATGCGTCACGTATTTGAGAACATTGTTTTACGGTTAGCTGTTTTGAACTGGATACAGGAATTCAACAAACTACGAGAAAAATCACAAACAAGGTGTGTCCTAGACACTGCAGTGTGTATCAGTGATACTGCATAGCAACATGTACAAAATCTCAGAAAAATAAAATCATGAGATGAAAATGCAACATTTTCATCTGCTGTGTGAAATTCCCCGACAAGTCCGTACCATAAATCGATCCAAAATCGGCGAGTTTCGAAACATCTTTAATGCGAAGTTGCATCAAAACTACATAGGTTCGTAGCTTGCAGCTTTACAAAACGAAAGCCACGAAAAATGTGCCTTATCACCACTAAGATATCCAATGTGGTATCTGTTAAGTTAGCTTCTATTTAACAATGACGTCATAAAAACATTGGAGCTAAAATAAAACACTGAAAATGTACACTTTGCTTCGCGACGACTACTTCTCGTAGTGACGTTAGCTGTGACAGCCCAGTCAGTAGACAGCCCAAGGTCTAAGTTAGACTGATGGGTGGTGGTTTGCTTGTGAGTGGACGAAGCCAAGAAGTTTGATTTCATACGAAGAAGTACGCCTCCAGCAACTTCGACTCGTGCCATATGCCACGTAAGTGAAAGCATAAACAGCCTTGCACGATACTGCTATCTGATGAATTTTCATTCATACTAATCTCACAGCACGAATTAAATTCTGGCATCAATCAAGCGTGTGAAATAGTGACGTTTGCATGACAATTCGTGTACTACGATAGAAACAAACTAGTCAGACACCAAAATGGATCAAATCTTAGTGAAACTAAAAATATTATTTTAGTGGTTCTGCTATTTAAACTAATGTGCTACGAAATTGTTTTTTGTGATGCAATAAGGATATGTCATGTAACTTCGATATTGCACTATTTGTAGGAAGATAACTTCGCGTAATATCCGCCCCCGGTAGCTGAGTGGTCAACGCGACAGAATGTCAATCCTAAGGGCCCGGGTTCGATTCCTAGCTGGGTCGGAGATTTTCTACCACACACTGGGTTTTGTGTTGTCCTAATCATCATCATTTCACTCCCATAGACGAGCAAGTCGCCGAAGTGGCCTCAAATCGAAAGACGTGCACCCGCCGAACGGTCTACCCGGCGGCAGGCCCTAGTCACAGAACGACAACGACAACTTCGGGCAATGTGACAGCGGCACATAAAAGCGTTACCCGAAAGGTTTGAAACACTCACAGAAATTCGCAAGTTATAGTTTACACAAGTTACGTTTACATGCGACACATCTTGCAAAAAAAACGAAAACCTATTTTCGGAAGGCTTTTTACGCTCTCGTGTTTATATGTTAAGGACTGAAGCGGATTCCCTTGCCCAGTTAAATATGGCATCTGGAAAACAGCTGTCCCAGTTTCTGATTTAGTTATTACAATCGCTGTTTCTCTTCATTTAAATATTAGAGATAGACAGCTTCATGCTTAGTCTAATATTTCTGCTTCTCCTTTACAGCAAAGTAACTCTCTCCGTCCGTTAGGCGAATATTTTGAAAACAAGACGTGAGCTGACAACCCAAGCACGTTTCAAAATCGGTTGTGCGTTTATATGGGAGCGAAAATCGATTGTGGAAGTGGAAAACCGGCAGCTAGAGATGGATATCAGGAATCGATTTTAGAGTGGCTATATAACCAGCCAGAAACGATATTGTGTACATTTACGAAACCCGCTTTGGGAACTCGACGTAAACACAGTGACTGAAACAGTATGAATTATTTTCCGTGTAATAAGCCTCGCCAAATACGTTTCGCTGTGTAAAACCTCCTCCAGTCAGCTTTTAACTAAACAATCTAGCACGATACTGTCACTGAAGAACAGCACCCGATTGGGTTCTTTCAACTTCAAGCGCTTACAATTTTCTCAACACGATTTTTCAAGAACAACGGTACCTTTCTTCCAGAGACGATCTTTGAAATGGTCGTCATTGGAAGAAAGGTACCGTTGTTCTTGAAAAATGGTTCAAATGGCTCTGAGCACTATGGGACTTAACATCTATGGTCATCAGTCCCCTAGAACTTAGAACTACTTAAACCTAACTAACCTAAGGACAGCACACAACACCCAGCCATCACGAGGCAGGGAAAATCCCTGACCCCGCCGGGAATCGAACCCTGGACGTTGTTCTTGAAAAATGATGTTGACAAAATCCTTTATCAAGAACAATGGTACCTTTCTTCATTACTGGATGCACATTATGAGAATCCTACCAACAAAAATGAGTCATCTGCTCGCTATCTACCGATTTCACTTGTTCGCCCAATTTTGAATCACTTCGTAATGCACCCGCAAGGTATTTAAGCGAAGTTTTAGGTTTAACTTCGTTATGGATATCATCTTGCACTTATTTATTTTATAAACTCAGCTGCCATTCAGAAGGTCAACAGCTTCGTTCTAACTAATCAACGAGTTAAATGTTAGTATAACTGGCAGATATACACCTTGAAGCTACATCGACGTTTAACACATTGACAAAATTACGACTAGAGCGACACTAGTCTAAAACAAATATTTTTTCATACAGCAGCCATGGTGTTTCCACTGTGCAGAACCCTCTCTAGCCCCCGTGGCGTGGCGTTCGATTCGTAGCAGTTTGAATCTTCATGATGAAATAAATTTTCGTCTCATGAAGAGGAGGAACGGTGGCGTGCCGTTCATAATCACGAGACTTGACGCTGGTGTCTTCACCGTAGTGTCTTCTGAAATGAAACTAATGTGACGCCGTGGCCGCTGACCTCAGACTCTTCCTTGGTGCTATGATAGAAGCATACTGTACGCCGGTAACAGGTTTGATCCTTCCGTTATCTCTTAGTCACCAGCAAATGAAACTTACGACGAATATGTAGAGACCATTGAAAATGTATGCAGGTGGGGACTCGCACCCGCATTCCCTGCTTTTTGCGAGCAGTCACCTTAACCATTGCACTATTTGAGCGCTCCTCTGCGACTAACTAAAAAATTTAGTCTCGCTGACATTGGCATCTACGATTTCCGAACGCTGCTAGCAGAGGTTCTCACTCTGCTTCGGCATACCTGCACGATTTGTACTGACATCATTTCTTGTTATTTCGTATTACCGATCTATTCAATTCATATCAGTGCAGTTATAACTGCGTAGGTTTCCACGACCAGAGTGACTTCACGTACAAGTTTCCTAGGTATTGTACTGCATCATAACGTATAACACTATACTGGAGAAACCAACGTTTCGGCCGCGCTTACAGTGGCCTTCTTCCAGGTGTAGGCAACCCAGATGAAGGCCACTGTAATCGTGACCGAAACGTTGGTTTCTCCAGTCTATTTTTTTTTTTTTTACATTATGACGCGGTGCCACACTCAGAAGACCTTTATGTCAATTAATTTTGTTCAACACAAATATACTACTAAATTTTTAACGTACTCCTTGCCGTCATCAACGTATGATATACCTCTCAAACCTCGCGAAGGGGAGTTGGCATTGCGAGCGCTGAAGGAAAGCCTTTCCATTTAAGTTGTTGATAAACCTCTTGGGAGTCTTCCAGGCACTGCGGAGAGAGTTTGAAATTTACGTGACCATTACTGCTGCACTTGCAGGCCTTAATATTATCCACGAAAATTTTTTCCAGCACCAATAAAACGAACCGGGTATAGTCAAGTAGAGTGTCACCGAACAAGCGTGAGTTGGCGCCCTCGAGCTAAAGTTGTAGATTTAATCGAGGTGATCAAGGCAATTTTTCCGACTAAAATTGTAAGAGCTTCTTCTTCTTTCACTGTCAGGCGTAGCATCCTTTTACGGTATCAGTCCACCTTTTTACTGACCTTCCTACATCTCTTCTACCTCTGAGCCAGGCTCTATTGATAGAGGAGTAACACATCTCGAAAAAATCGCCTGGTAGTAGCTTACAGTAGCTTACAAGGATCTCGTGCGAGGGTTACAGGTGAAGACAGTCAAGGGTTTTGAAGGCGGAAGATGACTGTGCGTCTTAACCGTGATGAACTATCTTCTTCTGCTGCCTTGCAGTATCATAAGGAACTTAACAAAGGCTAAGGATGACAACCACGAGAGAAAATATAAGACTGGCCTGGAAGCGGAAATGTGGTAGCCCCACAGCCAGACTTGCGACCTTTTGGTTAGCAACCAGTTGCTATGAGTCCATGCTTTGCTTTCATGCCTCAAAGTAGGAAGTACAGGATGCATTTTCATAGTGACGATTATGGCAAGAAAAAGGATAAGAGCTGGAAAAGAAAAATGTTCAAATGTGTGTGACATATTATGGGACTTAAGTGCTAAGGTCATCAGTCCCTAAGTTTACACACTACTTAACCTAAATTATCCTAAGGACAGACACACACACCCATGCCCGAGGGAGGACTCGAACCTCCGCCGGGACCAGCCGCACAGTCCATGGCTGCAGTGCCTTAGACCGCTCGGCTAGCCGGAAAAGAATGGAATCCTGATTGGTACAGGGAATGTGGAAGCACTAAAACTGTAAGTATGGACGCTGTTATCACTCGTGTCCTGGAGAGGAATATTTTTAACGATTCTGTTAGAGACGTCAACCTGCGAATGTAGTGCTCATTGATGGACACTCATACGGAAAGGAATCCAGTTTCAAAGTCTAGTCAGATTAATTTGATTGTTTCTCAGACGTGTTTTAGTATCGTCTGTAGTGCCAGGGATCATATGGAAAGTTGCAGCTAGTTACCTGGTCACGGTTTTTAGGAGGGCAGTTCAGGGGGAGGGGTTCAGCAATTACTAACACCAAGCTCAGCCAGGCTTGCAGTTCGGCTCTCAGACACGAGTAGATGTGGCGTGACGTGGCTACGGGTTCCCCCGATATTTAATTAAGCGCCGGCAGTGGGAGTGCTGGTGATTTATCGCCTAGCAGGCCATCTGGCTCGGCGCCCGCCACCTGGTCCGATGGCCGCCGCCCGCCGTCCTCAGGAGCCACGCCGCGCTTACACAACTGGGGCATCGCCAGCTCGCGGCTCTCTGGGTAATGGCTCCGCAGGAAACACACTCCGGCGAAAGCGGCCGTACCACTAACTGGGATTTCATTGCAGACTGAAGTCCATTACGTGTAAACACATCCCACGCCATTATGGAGCCCTACCAGCTTGCAAAGTGCTTTGTTGACAATTTGGGTCCATGGCTTCTTGGGGTCTCCACCACATTCGAATCCTACCATCAGCTCTTACCAACTGAAATTGGAACTAATCTGATCAGACCACGGTTTTCCAGTAGTCTAGGGTCCAAAAGATACGATCACAAGGCCAGAAGAGGCGCTGCAGGCGATGTCGTGATGTTACCAAAGGTACTCTTGTCGGTCATCTGCTTTCATAGCCAATTAACGCTTAATTTCACCGCACTCTCGTAACGAATATGTTCGTCGTACGCCCCACGTTGATTTCTGCTGTTATTTCACGCAGTGTTGCTTGTCTGTTATCACTGACAATTCAATGCAAACGCCGCTGCTCTTGGACGTTAAGTGGAGGCCGTCGCCCACTACGATGTCCGCGGTGAGACGTAACGCCTGAAATTTGGTTTCTCGGCATACTCTTGACACTGGATCTCGTAATATTGAACTCCCTAACGATTTCCGATATCAAATGTCTCAAATGTTTTTTATTTCAGTCTTTGGTCACAAAATATGAATTCTTTAGACGATGACCGGTTTCAGTCTGTAATGACCATCCTCACATCTTTTTTTACCATGTCCTAAAGTGATAAGGCCATAATGGCATCGTCAAAATATATCACTTTAGGACATGGTGTAAAAAAGATCCGAGGATGGTCATTACAGACTGAAACCGGTCATCGTCTAAAGAATTCATATTATGTGATGAAAGACTGAAATAAAAAACATTTGACAGTATTGGATCACTGTTTGTATACGCGACCATGTCGCAGTTGGTCAAATGTCTCATTTGTCTAGCTCCAACTACCACTCCGCATTCAATTCTCTTAAATCACGTCGTGCGGCCATAATCGCGATGGGAATCTTTTCACGTGAATCTACAATTTATATTTTTCATTGATAAATATTAAATGGAGCGCGTCACAGTAACAGTAAAGTTTAGACTAATACCAAATACAGGGGTTGGACAAAAATATGGAAATACGGTGAGAAAAGCGTGCTTGAATGTACGTGCAGATTGTAGCGAAACCTGCAGGTTGTGCTGTTGTATTTCACTACGAACGGCACTTATTTAATATCCTCAATACGTTTAAACTGTCATTCGTGGTCAGAGCAGTGTCCTATACAGTTACGAGGGCATTATGTAGGAGCTAAGAGACTTCGAACGTGGGCAAGTAGTTGGTGCTCGTATGGTGGCTGCTTCCGTAACTAAGGTAGCTGAAGTGTTTGGTGATTCAACATGCACCGTATTGAAGACCACCCAGGACCCCCACAGTCACCAATTTTCCATAATATTGGGCGTTTGTGGTCTACTTTGGAGAGAAGGGTACATGATCGCTATCCATCTCCATCATCCTTACTTGAACTTGGCACTATTTTGCAGGGAGAGTGTTATAAGAGTTCCTTGGAAACAATACAGTACTTGTATTTATCCATTCCTAGACGAGAGGGAGCTGTTTTCAGTGCCAACGACTTTCTAACATCGTGTTAGACATGGTAATGTGCTCTGTTTTTTTGGCGTTTCCGTAATTTGTCCACCTTCTGTATGTACGGTACGATCAATTATAGCTCCTAACAATACCACCACTTGCAAAGTAGGTTAGAAATCAGATTAATAATGTTGCTCACGCAGCATATGTTCGCTTTATCGGGCAACAACGTAGTTATTGACTGTGGATGGTATCGTCAGAATGGAAATAAAGAAGTCACTGTAAAAAAAGTCATTAATTTTCGCACTTATCGTGAGTGGTTTCCCACGTAGATTTCGTCGAAGTTGTTATGGCTCATCTTGTTGATTCTAGGGTGATTCCACTTTGACTGCTAGAAGGACCAGATCTGTATTTTAGCAATATTTGAAAACCTAACAAATGCGTTTTTCAGGAAATTCTTAACGATCAAACAATCCCAGATCAGAACAATGGTATGGTAGAAATAATTTTTGACTTGGTGTTCACGACCGACATTTTTATTAAACTTCGTGTAAATTCACATATACTTCTTCTTAATTGTTACATCATCAAGAAAACAGTTTTGTATCAATCTTCATATATTTAATTTCCGCTTTTACCAAACACAAGACTTGACTGTTCTTTTACAAAGCGAAATAACAACTTAACGTTTGCAGAGTGAAACAAAGACTGCTCTGTGCACATTCGCGCCGAAACGGCTACAAGTAAGTCAAAGATTATGACAGTCTCACAGAAATGAATACACACAAGAACCACATCACTGTAATATATCGATACATCGGAGTACCTATACATTAATAAAACCAAATGTGAATATTGTCACAAAAATATGTCTGTTACTTCGCAGAAAAGTAGTATGATATTACTGGTATCGAGAACTGGGGTTGGAGTGTCGTAATGGACACGTAAATAAAGAACCATTACAAGCTACAGTTTGTTTTAACCAGTCATTTAATCAAAACTTTTCAAAACTGATTGTGAAGCATTTCAGGCTAATTTTTTGATGAGGCATACAAAGATTTACGTAGGATCCAATTTACTTACTGCGGCAGTGTAGGAAGCATTGATACTAAATTTTAACATATAGTTTCCTCCAGCGTTGCCTTCCAGTATCAGATCTAGGCACTAAGCACTATCACTTAGCTTTTATTTTTGTTTGTTCGCGTTTTTTCCTTTATTTCATTACAGGTTTGGATCCAGGAGATCATCCTCAAATGTGTCTGCTTTCCTTAACAAGTGAAAGATAAAAGCTTGTGCCCAAGATAGGTATCTTCCGAAGATTTAAAAAAAACATAACAGAACTGTGATAAAACATAACTGAACTGAAGTGTAAGATCAGCGTCAGCATACTGGATATTTTTATTGTTTTGCAAAGTTGTATCGCGAGAAACCCTTTAGCAACCAGCATGTGCTGTGCAGCTGAAGCGCAGATCTTCGACTAAAGATATAATACTTTTGCTTGGAAAAATAATCGCTGTGAGGGTAAAATATCGAAGTAACATTATTTTGACGAAGATCTGCAATTATTGCCTTACGTTAAATATAAGAGCAGAGTATTTTTCCTTATTGTGAGTGTATTACATAAGTAAGTGCTTAAATTTTTAGCACACTAATCTTCGTAAAGACCTACTGCATTATCATGAATATATTTTTACAGCTCCAGGCATAGAATAGCCGTATAATGTGTTGTTCGAACACTGGCTCAGGCTAGAAACGTGTCACTTACACATCTAAGGGTCTCGGACTTTTTTTTTGTCGTTTATGCTCTTCTTCCCTCTCTGACAACGATACAAGCCAGACCGTTATTCTGAGTCGACATTAAGCTGTTGATACCCTTGTACCTGACTGGGTAAGTCAGTTCAGAGTGCAGAGGAAGGCAAGAGCGTACATTGTCTAACAGAACATCTCGAATAAAGGACTTAAGGGTTTCAACTCAACCTTTAGGTTGAGGACTGCTTTGTTTAGAATGCTTAGCTGCACATGAATGACCGCCAACGTTAAATAAAAGTATGTAACGCACTCCATTTAATATTTATCAATGAAAAATATAAACTGTAGATGTTCTGTAGAGCATACGTAATTTTTGTTTTCATTCATAAACATGTAAATGTCCTGCCAAGCAGTGACGGAAGACAACTGCATATTTAAATTAAATCTTTTCGCTTCAGTGTCTGACCACGTCCGATATACTTCTTTTCCGCTTTAGCTCCAATATCGGACGACGTCCGACTCACTGTTTTCCTTATCTTTTTTTCGTCTGATCTGCTATTTCACGCAGTCCAACACGTTTCGTCACGTGATAGTAGCTTTGGGGCTAGGGGAGTTGTCTGCTTTGCGTAACAGTAGTTACATTCTTTATCGTTTACAGGTGGTCGTGTCTTTTCCCGCATGCATGGCGGGTAGAAGCCGTTAAAGTGGAAAAGATATAGCTAAACGTGTTTCGGAGGACACTGACAATCAAACAAAATTTCCTCATATGCGTGAGCCAGAAAAATCTTTTCCGCACAGCAGCGATATCATTCGCAACGAATCTGAAGTCAGCGACGAAGAAGAAAGTGACGATAATTATTTGCAGTCTGCTCCAGGTGAATGGAAGACGTATGGTGACGGTGAGCTTACCAAGATTCCGGTCTCTGTCCAACAACAGAGATTTATACTTCCTTCAAGTGCTTAGCCGACACTGAAATTCGAATATTCACATTTATTAATACGGACTTCCTCATTCGCGAAATTACGATCGTAACAAATATGTGGGAAGTAGGGAAAATAGAAAAACTAACCAATGCGTCTTTTGTAGAAAGACTTTTTATCACAGAAAATGAAGGAATGTTTTAGTGTAATGTTGTACATAACTCTGAATTCTTATGCGGAATTATGTTACCATTTTACCAAAGATTGTCTAGGACGACCGACATTCTTCAAGGAAATTTTCTCCTACCTTCGATTTTTTCTTGTGTTTGTAAACACTGTTTCCTACTCAAAATAAATAGCAGCTGGGGAAAACATGGTTGGAAAAAAATAGGACTCGAAAGAATTCAAGGCGAAGTCATTTCAGAGGCTACTGGCTAACAGGTTAAGAGAAATACACTTCAGTTTTTGTTATTTTACGTGCGTTTTTACAGTATGAGGGGAGGGAGATAGAAATTAAGAGAGAGAGGGAGAGTCAGTAGCAAAAGGAGGATTTAATAAGAAATGCAACACATTTTCTTTCAGAAAGCCGATTGATTTTATTCAGGAGTCAATATATCGTATTATTCCCCATTATTTGCCTACAAAACCCCATTTTTCAACACAATCTCCGTTCAATGCGACGGCCTAACACCTCCTTACTTGGAAGGCCTCTACTGGTCGACGTCGGATCAACGTCTTGCTGCATCAATAATCATGCACGTGCTGCTTCCTGCGGAGTGCATTCTCCACGGGACGAAACAGTTGCAAGTCGGAAAGTGCGAGATCCAGATTGTAGGTCTGATGACGAAGAACAGTCCAATGAAGTTTTGTGAGCTCCTCTATGGCGCGCAGTCTTGTGTGAGGCCCAGCTTTGTCATGTAGAAGGAGAAGTTCACTTGCATTTTTGTGGCAACGAACACACAAATCGTTTCTTCGATTTCTTGTGGAACGCGCAGCAGTATTTATGATGACAGGCGCCTCACCCAAAGACTCACCGTGCTTTTGTTCACTGCTAAGTCGCCGTAGACATTCTGCAAGGCCCATGAATATCTGCAATGCTCTTGTTTTCCTCCTAAACAAATTCAATGACAGTTCTCTGCTTGGAACGCAGCTCCGTTACAGACACCATTTTTAAGGCTACGTATACTGCCACGTCGTATCGGCACTTCATGAGATAATAGCAGCTGAAGCGGGAATATTTCACTATGTCGCACAATAATTTCCACATATTTTTAGTCGCAACTGGCAGAGAAAATAAATGTTGCATTACTTATTTCACGCCCCTCTTACTTGGAAGATCTGTAGTAGAACTTGTTTACCGTTTCGATCAGATCACTGAGATCATAATCTGATGCTATGAGTGCGATGATATTAAGGGGAGGTTTACTATCTTTGGCCCGAAAAAAGCACGTTCTTTGAGAATTTTTTTTCTAGGTATGTGTTACAGATATGAATGTCAGATTTGGTCAAAATGTTTATTGATATTTCCTCTACAAACTGGAATTTTTTCTACCGGAAATGTCGAAGAGCAAAGGCGGAAGTGCCGTCAGAACGAAACATAATTTCGATGTAGACTTCCACGAGCGGTATGTCACAGGTCAGCCGGCTCTTCTGAAATCAAAACTGAGTTGACGTCAGTGAAGTATAAGATTCTTTAGGAGTTGTACCTCGCTTAAGTTATCTGGACCATAGGAAACAAAATGGCGGCCATTTTTCATCGATTTGTCGACTCCTAGACAATTTAGTTTGCTTCGTCGGTAACAAAGAATCATGCCAATCGATTCAGTAGATCTGAAGTCTCCATACCGCGCGATAAAAAAAAAAAAAAAAAAAAAAAAAAAAACTCGTTTCGAGGAAAACACGTTTGAAGTTTTGACTACATATAAATGCAATATTATGCAACGTACGTTCAATCTGCTATTCCGGGTCCATAAACTAGTCCTTCCTCTTCCTCATAGAGGGCATTCTGCTCGATCTGGGCTATCCTGCGCTGCTCCAGAGCTGCTCGTACGGCCGGTGACAAGTGGTTTTCTGCCGCTTGCATCCGGTGGTCGTCCGAATGCTTGGCGAACTGCGTAGAATAGAGTCCCAGGGTGATGTCCATCGTTGTCATGGCCTTCAGAATTGCTGAATACCCTTCGTTGAAGCTGCTCACTGCCAGGAAAGTCGCAATCTCCACAGTCTTCGCGCCAGAATACAAATGCTTGGGGGCTAACTTCCAAACACACGCGCTGAAACTTTCATTTGAATTTTGTGTGTTTCCTCCCAAGCGCCGGTACAATAACTCGTCCTCCGAAAGAAAAAAAACTGGTGCGTGAAAAAGGCCGATTTCAGGCAGGTGCATTTTTTTGTTCAACCTCGAATAACAAACATTTCCGTTCTGTATTCGGGAAAACCGTTTCAGGAGTGTGTTCTAAACACTTTGATGGATCCAAAAATGTAATTTTTTAAAAATCGATTTTTTGAATCAGAAGTTAGTAAACCTCCCCTTCATTTCCATTTGTGAATGCAAAGTTGGTCAGAAGATGGTGATTATGAAAATATCCGTAATGGGTAACGTCAAAGCAAGGTATTTGCATACTCCTGTGTAGTACGCTCGAGCAGGAGCCCCGGGTGTCCTACGTGAGCAAGGTCGTGCCTGCCGGAATGAGCCGAGACCGCCTGCAGCACGTGAAAGTTGACAGGCGAGCACACTCTAATCTGCCGAAACGGTACCCTGCTGTTTAACCACAGGCTGGCAGGCTAGTGTGCCGCTTACGGGGAACAGAAAACCACGCAGCAGATGCCGGCCGTGCATTCCGCGCCCGGTAATTTGCCAATAGGTGACGCAAACCTCAGCCGGCACGGAGTGGGACGGTACGCTAAACGATTCCGCGTCGAGACCGCAGCCACAGTAGCTGTGCGACTGCCTGGTCCCACTGTACGTAGTTGTAGAGGAGGCGCCTCTGTACTCAGCCCGCCGTGCTATGAGTCAGCGACGCCGAGTAAATTCATCACCCCCACTCTAATAACACCAATTCCCCACTCCTATATAACGACACAGCAGCTCCCGAAAGAAATGTTCCTCGTCCCTTATAGACTGTAACTGCTTGCATTAACACTGAAAGTGAGTCTGCGACGCTCTAAACTGGCTAGAGAGCGTCAGTGTGCCTTCGAAAATGAACGATCTGTGTAGAACTGCTAGCAATTAAAATATCACCATGCAGCTACCAAAATCTTTATTTTGCATTCCTGCTTCGCAGTATTACAGCAGAATTTTCTATCAATACAATTAATTTTGTGTTGTACTGTTACTGTAAAAACACCATTTCTGAGATTTGTCCCATAGTGTATCATTAAAAAGAGCACATGCACATCGATAAAAGCCACATGATGATCGAGGTATGCAGAGTGATTTAGCTGCCACAAACAATATCGTTTTATGCACCCCGCAATTCCATATCTGCCCTTCAGAAACCAGGTGCGAGATTTTCATATTCTCTCGCTCGCTATGGAGAAACTGAGTTCTACAGAAAAATTGAACGGGATCTTTATCTAAGAAATTTAATGTAGTTAAATTTTGTACTGGGATACGTTTTCGCTGGAGGCCGTAATTTGAGTTACTCGAGAAAAACGACCAGGATTTCTAATATGTTGTTCCCTCCTACCACTACACAAAAATTTGCGAATGCACGAATCATTTCTCACATTTGCCCTTCTTGGTCTTTGTTGACTGGCCTTATTACGCCAACGGCTTAGTCGAGCACTGAAAAATTGTAAATCTGACGTCTGAGAAAATTTAACCTAACTATTTTGTGAATTTTAACATCATAAAATAAACAATTACATAATTATATTCGTCAGGCCTTCTGACTACGAAACTACTGTGCTAGTAAGGGTTAAGTCTGAATCGAATTGCCAACGTAATTAGTCTTTACGTAACGTTTACACAATTCGTTTTTCTTCCATTATCTCCATGAGCATTTTTAATCAACAATGTTAATGAGATAGCTGGCCAATGGCCTTACCACAGTGATAAAACCAGTTCCCGTCAGATCACCGAAGTTAAGCGCTGTTGGGCTGGGCTAGCAATTAGATAGGTGACCATCTGGTCTGCCGAGCACTGTTAGCAAACGGGGTGCACTCAACCCTTTTGAGGCAAGCTAAGGAGCTACTTGATTGAGAAGTAGCGGCTCCAGTCTCGTAAACTGACATACGGCCGGGAGAACGATGTGACTATGCAGGTGACGTAATAGCCCAATCAGTGGAGACGAAAAAGGATCGAATTAGGGAATGTTTGGGCAGCCGGAAATTTTTGTATAGTGGTGGGAGGGAGTCTCTCGAAAAACAAACTGGAAATCCTAACCGGTGAGAGATAAGTGTGGGGGTGGATGTGCGTTTGAAGATCACTTTTGTGCGTTTTCCTTAGATAACTCAAAAACCGAAGTTTCCAGCGAAAATACATCCTACTACAAAATTGAACTACATTAAATTTTTCAAAGTAAAAGCCATGTTCACTTCTTCTTTAGGAATAATAGTTTGCGCCCAGCAAGCGATAGAATAAGAAAATCTTGCGCTTGGTTTTTGAAGGCCAGATGCTGTATTGCGGGGTGCATAAAACGACATCGGTAGAGGGAGCTGAATCACACCATACACAAGAAAGGATGTAAAATGACCAAACACTGGTCCATAATAATTCTGAAGGTAGAACACAAATTAATGACGACGACATCTTGCCTTTGTGGTGGACAAAAGGTCCTTGAACTGTGCTCTGATATTTTTCAGCAAAATCAAAAGTTAATTGACAGTGGGTTATCAGTTACGTGTTCTTGCGCTCCACTGCTCAGCCGTAATCAAACGAACTGTAGAAGTAGTTTGAGCAGTGGAGGACAAAAATGGTACTGAATATACTTCTTAGGTACACAAATTTTCAACACCAATGTCGCTCCTTTTGCATCAGGCCTCCTAAATGACATTTTCCGACGGATAACAAACCAGGCCTGTAGTAAACTGATCGTTCGCTGCCACTTCTCCACAGTACAAAGTGAAAAAACAGCTGCGCGCTGATATACCATGAAAATAGCCTTAGTGATGCGAGCAGTCTAGTTTCTTCTGAGTCTGTGTAGTACATAAAAGGAAACTAGGATCCATTCATCTGTTAATGAAAGTCTTAAAGAAAACTGACCTCTTTAACTGGTGCGGCTTATCCAAAATTATACCGTGATACCTATTGTATGCAGATGAAGGGAGAGCAGACGATCGATCGATCTACACGTTCACCTACTACGACCTAAATGTGGTTGCAGGTTGATATTGTGCAACAAATTTTAACTATATTATTGGTGTTCTCACTTAAGGTGTCCGGAGGTCTGTTTAAGTTGTGCTTTGGCAAATATGTAACAAACACTCGATGACACAACGACGCTTACGAGGGCTGGACAACCTTCTCAACGTTAACAGAAGCCCAATTTCCACATAGTGCAAGTATGACACTGGCGGTGTTCCATATAGTGGTACTTGTCATGTGTTAGTGAAAGTGTGAACATCCCCTGAATGGCAGGATTGAGGGACAAACAAGCAGTAGCATAAATTCGTAAATGAAACACGAGGAAATCTTAGCGCTGATACAGCAAAAATGTCATCTGCCTCGAATTTTAAAATAATTTGCATAATATGTGTTAGTGTAGACAGCACAATGAACAGTCCACTTCCAAAAAAAGGAAGATTAGGGTTTTTCGACATAGACGGAGCAGAAGATGGAACTGGGGAAGGGAAGAATATTCACAGTGCATTTTCAAAGGAAACAACGCGGCATTTGCTGTAAGTGATTGAGGGAAACAACGGAAAATTGAAATCTGGTTGGACGAACATCCTCCCGAATGCGAGTCCTGAGTCTTAACCACTTCGCGACCTTGCTCTGTGCCTGAGCTTCTAACTGATGCATTAATTACGAACTACGGAACGAAGCCTTTTTTCCGATCATACATCCGACGCACAAAACCAACAATGTACTATTTAGTGTAAGTTGGCAACGGCCGGCAGCGGTTCCGCCTGGTCGCACCAATGATACAGCGTGACAGGGCGTTTGGACAAATTAAGTTAGTGTAAATACTACAGTAGTAGTATTTTCAACAATTACGCTAGCATAGACGAGGCCGGCGTACGGGACTGAATTCCTCGTGCTCAACAAACTGTTGCGCTCCGAAATATTTTAACCAGTCCTAGCATTTAATCGTTCACTTTGATTCTGGTCTTGGGTACAAAATTTTGGCATTTCATGAGTAGCACAGTAGTACACGAAAGGGTATATCTGGTTCTGTTTGAAATATTTCATATATGAACAATCTGGTTTTATAATTCCTGTTGATTTCAATGTGGGTATATCGTGAAACATTATTGTGTTAAAAACCTGACTTTTTTGCCATTTATTTCATTAATTAATTATTTTTCGATAGAGGTTTCGGCTTATAAGCGCACTGTATAGGCCAATGAAAGTTACGCTAGGTAATAGAGACCTAGGTCGCATATATAATTTATTAGTGAAACAAGTGCCAAAGAAGTGTTCTTTTCAGTGTCGTTTTAAAAGTATACTGATGCTTCCCTGCCTGTGTCGTCTTCAGGATGTTATCAATACTAAGTAATAGGAGTTTGGGAGTTTTCTTCTATGGATTGCGCTGGATTCATAACGTAGGAGGAAATCGGTTTAACGTGGAAGATTTCTATAGCTTCTGTAACCCACTCTATGTGACTAGTGCGATATTAGTTTTCTCAAGGAAATCCCTTCCATCTACCGAGATTTAGAGATATATAGAGGGAAAAAAGGACAGTCGGTATTCTCGCTGTGGATATCACATATTAGCGAAACTGGTAACATCAGTTCTAGCAAGTAATTTTTCTTATCCAACCGAAGACTGCGTCAAGCTGTTCCACTGTGCATTCATTTGTAGCCATGACGTTCTCTCTTTTGCTTAAGCCTTATTCTAAATTCGGCTTCCCGCTGTTGCTTTAGATGGCTTGATTCAAATGCCGATGTGGTTCCTTAAATGTGCCCAGAGTCAATTTCCGTCCCTACACTCGTAGCACCTAAACGGATGTCCCGTCCGCTCGTGATCTTGGCTTTGAGGTGATATTCAATTGATCCTGGCCCGGAAACATACACGACAATCCAAAAAGAAGATAAAATAATCTCTCGTTCCTGTATCCAATGTTCAAAATACTCTGGAGACATTCACGCTGCAATATAAGCTCAGATCACACGCAGAGACGTGAGAGCTTCGGTTGCCTGCCGCACCAATCGGCACGGGAGAAAGGAGCCCCAGCTTCGAAATTAATTCCGTCTAATTACGGGCAGCGGCCTCTGCAAGCCCGAGAAAGCGCGCCTTTTCCGCGTCTCTAGGCTGCTCTTTATTCTCAGCTCAGCAGCGGCAGACAGTCTCCTGTGAATAACGGAGAATCTCAAGAGAGGTCGTACTCGAAGAACAAAAAAGTGTAAATCAATCATATTGGTTGTCATCATCTTGCACGATATTATGAACATGACAAAAGAAGCCGCCGCTGGGTTTTCCTATTGTTCACGTCTATTAAAAGAGTCCGCCGAACCGAGACAGAACCGGAAATGTTGCAGCTGTGTCAGGCCAATCAGATGACGTCTTTAGCCTCCTGATCGCCACGAACGAGTGCTGGCGTATAACATGACCCCCAGACAAAGGAGCAAAGCAAGAAATGGAAACGTCGTAGTCGAACAATCAACTATCAGTGGACAAAGTGATACTAAATGTATTTTTAATTCAAAAATGGTTCAAATGACTCTGAGCACTATGGGACTTAACATCTATGGTCATCAGTCCCCTAGAACTTATAACTACTTAAACCCAACTAACCTAAGGACAGCACACAACACCCAGACATCACGAGGCTGAGAAAATCACTGACCCCGCCGGGAATCGAACCCGGGAACCCGGGCGTGGGAAGCGAGAACGCTACCGCACGACCACGAGATGCGGGCATTTTTAATTTGTGTGTGTGGGGGGGGGGGGGGGGGGGGGGAACTGACGTGGTGTGGTGGTGGTGGTGACACACCGACACAGCATCTCACTGTATATATGTTGACTGACCCTGAATAACGAAAAGTGTGAAGTTATTCACATGAGTACTAAAAGGATAAGTCACAAATATGAAGGCTGTAAATTCAACTAAATACTTAGGGATTACAGTTACAAATAACCTAAACTGGAACGATCACATAGATAATATTGTGGGTAGAGCAAACCAAAGACTGCGATTCATTGGCAGAACACTTAGAAGGTGCAACAGGTCTACTAAAGAGACTGCTTACACCGCGCTTGTCCGCCCTATTCTGGAGTATTGCTGTCTGGTGTGGGATCCGTATCAGGTGGGACTGACGGATGACATCGAAAAAGTACAAAGAAGGGCAGCTCGTTTTGTATTATCGCGAAGTAGAGGAGATACTGTCACAGACATGATACTTGGAGTGGCAATCATTAAAACAAAGGCGGTTTTCGTTGCGACGGGATCTTCTCACGGAATTTCAATCACCAGTTTTCTCCTCCGGTTGGGAAAACATTCTGTTAGCACCACCTACATAGGGAGAAATGATCATCACGATAAAATAAGAGAAATCAGGACTCGCACAGAAAAATTTAAGTGCTCGTTTTTCCCGAGAGAGACAGCTTAAAGGTGGTTCATTGAACCCTCTGCCTGGCACTTTATTGTGAATATCAGAGTAATCACGTAGATGTAGATGAATGAAAATTCGTACCAAGGTCGGGATTCGAAGCTGGGTCTCCTGGTCACTAGGCAGATACGTTAACCACTACGACACACTGGCACAGTGGTTTTATGCAAGTGCACGCACCGCCCTAGCGTTCTTTCCTCCTCAATCCGAATTCCCATTCACAAGTCATCCCACCTGGTATTCACACTAAACTCAAAAAGCATTGCAGAGGCTCTCATCTGTATTGGAATAGCGTCTCAGCATCGAACGAACCGGGGGATCCTACGTGAAACCCAGGCACAGGTGCTTTAATTAAATGAAATTATCTGGCTCCAGATATCTTTTCAAGTCTCAAACATCTGTGATACATACAACGTCAACATTAATAAAACCGGCAAATTTCAGAGACGAATTCCTGACTGGAATTGGAGGAGAAAACGTCTTATGAACATGTGTCGGGAAATGCTTTGTTACTACCGTAGACGGCGCTGGCAAATGAAAGTTCCTCTGACCACTTGCCATGTGTTCCTCGGGTGTTGCAGGCTGTGTGATTGACTCAGCGTACTGTACGCAGCAGAATGGTCCGGTGTTCATGTCGGGAACAAGCCGAGATGGTATTTCTGTAATGTCAGGAGGATGGAAACGGTCGAGAGGCAGCACAGCTATACCAAAATAAATACCCTAATCAGATAACATTTCAACCCCTTTTGGGCGTTTGTGTGATCATGGGTCCTTTCACACAGACGAACGTGCAAGGAGGCAATGGACAGTACGTACATGAGATTTGGAGGACCGGATTCTACAGATTATTGAGACAAACCCTAGTACAAGCCTCAGGAAAGTGGCCCGCCAACATGGTGTAAACCAAAGTACGATTATGTGTGTAGTATAGGGATAGTAAACCCGTGGAGTTTTACCTCTGGGGGCATCTCAAAAGCGTTGTGTCTGCCGAACCAGTGCTGATGTGCAGACCCTTTAATAGCGCGTTCACGACGCCTGTGACGCTGTTTAGAGAGAGACCGGAACGTGCGAAAGAGAGCGGCAGTTTATGATGCGACATGTGAAATCGTCCATTGCATCACATGGAGACCACTTTCAACGTCTCTTGTGACATGGATGCGATACAGCGCTGTACAGTATTCTGGGATAATTTTTTGTCGTTGCACGACACCGTCCATTTCCGGACACATGTTCATAGGACCCTTTCTCCCCCTTTACAGTTAGGAATCAGTCCCTACAATTTGTCGGTTTTATTAATGGTCACTCCATATTTGCAGGCAAGCCTGCTAGGGTAGTCAATACAGTTGTGCAAACCCACTGTGCCATTGTGACGTAGTTGTTGGCTCGTCCGCCTAATTAGCAGGAGACCGGGGTTCGAATCCCAGCCTTGATACGAAGTTTCATTCGTCGCTTCAGTCTGCATATATAGATTTTGGAAATGGAAATGAAGTCCCGTGCTTCTTGACAGAGCGTAGGGGAACGATGCGGGAGACCCGCACCGCCGTACTAGGCAAGGTCCTAATGCCTTCCTCCGTCCGTAGTGAGGATGAATGACGATGATGAAGACGACACAACAACAACCAGGTGAAAATCACTGACCCCGCCGGGAATCGAACCCGGGACCCCTTGCTCGGGAAGTGAGAACGCTACCGCGAGACCACAAGCTACCGTAATGGGGATGAATGATGATGATGAAGACCACACAACAACACCCAGGTGAAAATCCCTGACCCCGCCGGGAACCGAACCCGGTATCCCGTGCTCGGGAAGCGAGAACGCTACCGCGAGACCACGAGCTATTATAGATGTTTGAAACATTATAAGGTCTCTGAAATCATATAGTTTCATTTGATACAGTATCTCACTACCGAAATGCGGGACGAAGGCGATTTTCAAGACGAAGCACTGCAAGAAAATGACCAAGCGGACGCTTCTGGGTCAGGATAACGTCGCAGTTCATTCTGCATGGAGCACAGTCAGGCATGCAGCTTTATAGGCTATAAAATTTTGTCTCAGTCCCCTTATTCTGCTGACAAGTCAGCTGATGACTTCTTCCCCTTTCTTCCGATCAGCTGACTTTTCCACTTCCTCACGGGCCCGCCACAGCCGACATAGTTTCATTTTCATCGCGTCTGTGAACATGATCACATTCATACAATGCCTTCATATCGCAGTAGCATATGCGTAATCCCAAGAAATAAAATTCACTTCGACCTCACTTTCCTTTATTAAAGGCTACCGATTTCGTAATATTAATCTCCGACCTTCACGCATTTCATCTCGTAAAATTACAGCCACACGGCATAGGATAAGGCAATAGCCTGCAGTTTTATGGATCGTGGTAGCCAGAAGAGCATTATGAAACCATATACATTAACTGCATGATGTCAGTAGCTTCGTTGTCGGGAGAGGTTGGAGTTACAGTTTGTGAAGGCAATATGTCTGGTTATGATCTCGTATAGCTCTTCCTCGTGCCATGGTCCATGTAACTGGAAGCTAATCACTTACCCTACTCAGTTAGCTGAAAATTGAAGAACAATTTTCCGAAACTGGTAGCCTTCAATAAGAGGAAGTGGAGCAGATTAATAACTGCTACGGAAGGGTCAGGAATGGATGTCCTACATAATCAACTGTATGTATTTTTAATTGTCTTAGAGAACCATCGGTAATTTCTGCTTTTTTTCTGTTGCCACAGTGTCGAGTTTGAAAACCAAAATTATTATCTCACGTGCTGAGATTAAAAATGAATTTGCCTTAGACTGCTATTAAATGGAACTTTAATTTTGTTTTAACATGATCGATTTTGAGGCATCTAGTCTCTTCTTGGGATGTACCTGGTACGTATGCGTCAAATGGACGTGTGGTACGAAGTAATTGGTTTTTTTTTTTAAAAAAAACCTCCGATAGACCGCGAAATTAAAACCACAGTGGAAAGTCCAGTGAAACTTTGCGCAGATGTGTTGTGCGTTGTCTCTAGTATCCCCGTTTATCCAATCACGTAAAGTTTCCTAGAACAATAGTATCTCTCGTGAAGTGTGAAGTCCTGCTGAGGGGTTTCACCTGATTTCTTGCAGCCCACATAACGTAACTGTTATGCGTTTCCTTCTTCATGACAATTCTCGGCGGCACACTGCATGTGCAGCGAACGCACTCCTGCGACGTTTTCGAAGGGAAGTGTTTGATCACACACCATACAGCCAGAATATGGCTCCCTCGGACTTTCATCTCTTCGTTCACATGAACCTCTGGCTATTAGGACAGCGCCGGCCGGGGTGGCCTAGCGGTTCTAGGCGCTACAGTTTGTAACCGCGCGATCGCTACGGTCTCAGGTTCGAATCCTGCCTCGGGCATGAATGTGTGTGATCTCCTTAGGTTAGTTAGGTTTGAGTAGTTCTAAGTTCTAGGGGACTGATGACCTCAGAAGTTATGTCCCATAGTGCTGAGAGCCTTTTGAACCATTTCTTTAAAAATATGAATTAAAAAGGTTAACGAAAAATGTTACTCGCAGCATTGGAAATGAGTAAGAAATTTAATCACCCAAAAATGCAATACCTGCTTAACTATTCAGAGGACATTACACTGGGGGCCGCACGAGAAACCTGCTCTGAGTACTAGGCTGCTCATTGGCCCCCGCCAGTTGTCATGTGTTGTTTCGAAGCTACTGCGACTTTGTTTCGTATTGTCAGTACGAAAACCGTTGCGACTTCGTTAAAAACGGTGAAGTAAATATTTCAGCGATATGTATACTCCTCAAGAAAGAACCACAACAGTGGAGGCGTATGTGCCCATCGGTTTATTTAAGGAAACGAGGGGCATTTTTGCAAAAAAGTTTTCTGGCGTTTCCACACCAACAAAGAGCAGTATACAGGATTTGGTGACAAAGTGGCATCCTATGGGATGAGTTACAAACGCAGAAAGAATCGAGCCCCGTTCCTTCACCCACATGCTGCGATCGACGATATTCGAGCACGAATGGTCCAGAGTCCAAAGAAGTCGACAAGTAAATTGTCGCAACAAGTCAACGTTTAGCGTTGGTCTCGTCAACGTTTTTACACCTTATAGGGATGAAGCTCTACAAAATGGGATACGTCTAAAAACTGAAGGAAAATAAGTCAGAAAGTCGGATCGTGGATCCCATATGTTTTGAAACAACAGCCGCGCGGAGTGGCCGCTCCGTTAGAGGCACCATGTCACGAATCGTGCGGCCCTTCTCGCCGAAGGTTCGAGTCCTCCATTGGGCATGGGTGTGTGTGTTGTCCTTAGCGTAAGTTAGGTTAAGTTAATTTAAGTAGTGTGTAACTCTAGGGGCCGATGATCTCAGCAGTTTGGTCCCCTAGGAATTCACACACATTTGAACATTTTTTTGAAGCAACAGTAAACAGTGCTATGTATATGCAAATCTTTCAAAAATTCAAAGATTCACAGAAGAAAGGACTGCCAGCAAAGGACTTTGGCCGGCACGTTCGCCGGACCTAACCACTTGTGAGCTTTGTCTTTGGGGCAGTCTAAAGGGAAAACTATACGCAAAGAACCCAATAACATTAAAAGATATGAAGGGCAATATTCGTAATTAAATTTTGGGAATTGATTCGGCAGAGTTGCGCAAAGTGATATAATATATTATGGCTGTGCAGAAGTGTACTGAAGCACAAGGTGGTTATTTTCAGCACCTAATGTAATGTAAAAGACAAGATCAATTAAGTAAACGCAGATCTTTGGATTAGCTTATTTCTTATTTCTTTATTATCTAATTATTACAGGTTTATCTGACAGTTGTTGTATTTGCTCATGGCGGGCAACAAGTGGTGCATAACTAGCAGGCAGTCTGTATTCGGTGATGGTTTTTGGTGCTCCACCGTGTACAAAAACATGCATGGAAAATAAATAAGAAACACAATAGAAAATGAAAATGTTTGATTTTACGTATGAGTAAAAGCTAAGAAAAGAAAAAAATACAGCCATTAAAGGTGTCATTTTATTAGTTACGCAATGGGTCTATTATTTGACAGTGAATGTCACTGCAGGACAGTCGACGATAGCAAGACAGCGTCCTAAGATAAACATACCACACATCGATCTGCGTAATACGTTTCACGTACATCCGAAGATACGGCCAAAAATCCGGAAAATCATTTAATTGCAGTCTGAGGCAAATGCATTCTTGTATTCAATTTACCGTGTGATCTTGGTGATCAAATCATTTGCTCGAACTGTCCAGAATGTTCTTCAAACCAATCGCGAACAATTGTGGTCCTGTGACATGGTGCATTGTCATCCATAGAAATACCATCACTGATTGGGAACATGAAGCCCATGAATGGCTGCAGATGGCCTCCAAGTAGCCGAACATAACCATTTCCAGTCAGTGACCGCTTCAATTGGACCAGAGGGCGAAATCGATTCAATGTAAACACAGCCAACTTCATAATGGAGTCACCACTAGCTTGCACAGCGCCTTGTTGACAGCTTGAGTCCATGGCTTCGTGCGGTCTGCGCAACACTCGAACCCTGCCACGATCTCTTACCAGCTAAATCGGAACTCATCTGACAAAGCCACGATTTTTCAGTCGTCTGTGGTCGAACCGATAAGGTCCCAAGCCCAGGAGAGGTGCTGTAGACGACGCCGTGCCACCCTAGACCACACCAAATCCGAAAGAAACGGCTGATTTGCAGAATTTGTCTGGGCTGAAGGAAGTGTGCGATGTTTAAATTTCCACCCTTTAATGTAGAATAGCTGCAGTGTGCCCACTCTTCCGATAAGTATACAAATAGTCTCTAGGCTAAGGGCTATCCAAAAAGACTAGACCCTTATCTCTGTGATCAACAGAACCAGAGATATGACCCCAAAAAGTAGCATTTTCGCGCACAGATTTTTGCAACATGTGTGGCTGAAATTTAGTATTTTCGGCGCACTCTGGACGCTGTGGATCTCGGAATATTGAATTCTCTGCCGATTTCCGACATGGAATGTCCCATGTCTTCAGCTCCGACTATTATTTCACGTTCGATGTCTGTTAATTTCGGTCGTGTGGCCATAATGATGTCCGAAACCTTTTCACATCAATCACTTGTGTACAAATGACAGCTCCACCAACGCCCCGCCGTTTTGTACCTTGTTTATGTGATACTACCGCCATTTGTACATGTGCGTATCGCTATCGCCTGACTTCTGACAAGGGAACCTCCCCATCGCACCCCCCTCAGATTTAGTTATAAGTTGGCACAGTGGATAGGCCTTGAAAAACTGAACACAGATCAATCGAGAAAACAGGAAGAAGTTATGTGGAACTATGAAAAAAATAAGCAACATATACAAACTGAGTAGTCCATGTGCAAGACAGGCAACAATAAGGATAGTGTGAGCTCAGGAGCGCCGTGGTCCCGTGGTTAGCGTGAGCAGCTGCGGAACGAGAGGTCCTTAATTCAAGTCTTCCCTCGAGTGAAAAGTTTAATCTTTTATTTTCAGGCAATTATCAAAGCTCAGGCACTCACACATAATCAAATTCGCTCTCCAATATTCCAGGACATGTTCTGATTTCCTTGGACATATGCAGGAATTGATGGTCTACACACGGAAAAATTTGAAAACGTTAAAAACATATGTTTTGACAGAGCACAGGGAAAACTGTGAAACTGTTGCATTCATTTGTTGATGTGACAAACTCTTTATGTTTTCATCACTTTTTTGGGAGTGATTATTACATCCGCAAGAAAACCTTAACCGGGCAAGGTAGAAGAATCTTTTTACCCGTTCACCAAGTGTACAAGTTAGGTGGGTCGACAATATATTCCTGTCATGTGACGCACATGCCGTCACCAGTGTCGAATAGAATATATCAGACGTGTTTTTCTGTGGAGGAATCGGTTGACCTATGACCTTGCGATCAAATGTTTTCGGTTCCCATTGGACAGGCACGTCCTTTCGTCTACTAATCGCACGGTTTTGCGGTGCGGTCGCAAAACACAGACGCTAAACTTATTACAGTGAACAGAGACGTCAATGAACGAACGGACAGATCATAACTTAAGAAAAAAGTAAACTTTTCACTCGAGGGAAGACTTGAACCAAGGACCTCTCGTTCCGCAGCTGCTCACGCTAACCACGGGACCACGGCGCTCCTGTATTCACGCTAGCCATGGTATTGCCTATCTTGCGCATGGACTACTCAGTTTGTATATTTTGCTTATTTTTTCATAGTTCCACACAACTTCTTCCTGTTTTCTCGATTGATCTGTGTTCAGTTTTTCAAGGCCTATCCACTGTGCCAACTTATAACTAAATCTGAGGGGGGTGCGATGGGGAGGATCCCTTGTGAGTGTGTGCACACCTTTGGCTGAGCAGGGAGCGCTGGTGTGTTGCAGTGTCGGAGCACCACGGCGCGGCGGCGCTGTACTCGCCGCACCACCACGGCCACCACGCGCACGCTCACGCGCACGCGCACGCGCACGCGCACGGCCACCACGCGGCCATGCTGCCGGCCATGGGCGCCGCCGCCGGCGGATACTCGCAGGTCAGCGCCGCCACCGCCGCCGCCGCCGCCGCCGCTCTGCTTTCCGTTCCCACAGCCGACGCCTCCGCCGCAGCCGCTGCCGCTGCCGCGCTGTCTGACGACTCCGCCCTGCCGCGCGCCGAGGTTCGTATCTCGCGGGATACACTCCACTCTGGCAGTTCCTCTTGTCGTAGCTCTACTCCAAGCATCACAAGTCTAACTGATCCCTTAACATCTGTTTCCTGCAGAAGTCTTCATCCCAAGTACGAAAGCAATAAATTTATTTGAGATACAAAAACTTTATCTAATGGAATTACATTTTCCTGGAGACATCAGAGTCTCAGCTTCATCTTCGATAAGGACAAAAACTGAAGGAACGAATTAAAATTTGTGCTAAGGCCGGAAATTGAACCTAGGTCTCCTTCATACTATGCAGATGTGCTAACCACCACATCGCCGTGGCAGTGTGACTCACACAGCTGCAGTGACATTCGTAGTCCAATGCCCTTCCTAATTCAATACTGACGATCTAAGAGGGGGAAAAATGGGCCGAAGACGTGAATTAAGGGTTGTGTAAGGGAGAGCATTTGACTAGTGTAGTCCGTGCAGCTGTATGAGGCACACCGCCATGGCAGTTTGGTAATTAGCACATCTGCTTCCTAAGTACCAGGGCTGTCCAGAAAGTAAGTTACGATTGATCGCGAAATGAAAATCACAGTGAAAATCAGAAATGTTTCATTTGTAACAGTTAGCTACACCTTTCAGCTACTTCTCTACGTAGTCGACGTTCTGACTCAGACATTCGTCGTAGCGTTGTACCAACTTTCCAATACCCTCATCATAGAAGGCAGCCGCCAGTGCTTTCCGCCAATTTTCTACGCTGGCCTAAAGCTCGTTGTCTGTGCCAAAATGTTGTCTTCATAGCCAGCGGTTCGTTTGAGCAGAGATGAAACTCAGTGGGAGACAATTACGGGTTGTGTTGTGGGTAACCAAACATTTCCAATTGAAACGATGCAGGAATATCTTCATTACCCCTGCAGAATGAGGCTGAGAATTGTCTTGAAGAAGAAACCGCACGGCAGTTATGTAATGTTGGTTGCATAGCTTCAGGGGAAAATTCTCACCAGGCCCTCGTACTTGGCGGGAGACACTAATTTCTATACCATCTTTACACGCTCACTAAGAGCTCAAGAATGAAAAGAGCGACATAATTCTACCTACAGTCATACTAGAGACACTGCCCAACACACCTTTGCAAAGCTTTATCGGATTTTCATATTCGTTTCCATTTCGCGACCGATCGTAACTTACTTTCTGGACAGCCCTCGTAAATACCTGGGTTCAAGTCCCAGCCTTGGTACAAATTTTAATTCATTAGCCCAGTTTCTATCCTTATCGAACATAAAAATGGATTTACGAGGGGTGTTCAGTTAGTAATGCTAAGCCCGCCTGGTTGGTCTAACGCACGGCTTTCCGGGCGGGAAGGAGCGCCTGGTCCCCGGCACAAATTCGCCCGGCGGATTTGTGTCGAGGTCCGGTGAGCAGGCCAGTCTGTGGATGGCTTTTGAGCGGTTTTTCATCTGCCTCGGCGAATGCCGGCTGGTTCTCCTTATTCCGCCTCAGTTACACTATGTCGGCGATTGCTGCGCAAACAAGTTCTCGACGTACGCGTACACCACCATTACTCTACCACGCAAACATAAGGGTTACACTCGTCTGGTGTGAGACGTTCCCTGGGAGGTCCACCGGGGGCCGAACCGCACAATAACCCTGGATTCCGTGTGGGCCGGCGGAGGGGTGAAGTGGACTGCGGTAGTTGTCGTGGGGTTGTGGACTATTGCGGCTGCGACGGGGACGGAGCCTCTCCGTCGTTTCTAGGTCCCCGGTTAACATACAATACAATACATACAAGTAATGCTACACGTTTATCTCGACCAATTTTGGTTGAAAAAGTGTGGGGACATTGTGACATATTCCTGTCTCAGCCTCTATAGTTTAATGAAAATCCGATAGGTGGCGCCGCTAAATGTAGCTTTCGAAATGGTGTGTGTAACGGAGGTGCATTCCAAGCAGAGACCTATTATTGAGTCTCTTTTGTTGGAAAACCCGTGCATGGCAGATATTCGTAGGCCTTCCAGTAAGTATATGGAGTCCTAGAAGTGAACAAGAGCACGGTGAGTCGTTGGGCGAGGCGTCTGTCACCATCGCAGTAAGGTCGCGCAAGCTGTGACTCCTGTAATTATAGGACGTGCGTACACTCTTATTCGTCACACAAGTCTGCACATCTGAGAATAGCTCACAAAACTTTGTTGGACCGTTCATCTTGCAGCCTGGATCACGCATCTTACGACTTCAATTTGTTTCACCCAATGAACGATGCACTCCGTGGGAAGCAGTATGTAGATGATGGGGAGCTTGCATATGATAGACTAGCGTGGAGACCTTCATCAAGGCCACATCATCATCATAAGGCTACACTCCAGGAAAGACATTCTAGCACTTAAAGTTATATTCTGCCGTAACATATTTGTCTTTTCAGTCTACATTTTATATTCACTTTACTTGGCCGTCATTAGTTACTTCGCTGTTCAAATAATAAAACTTATCTACTACTTTAGTGTCTCATTATCTATTCTATTTCCTTCACCATCACCTCACTCCATTCTCCCACTTCAACTTTTATTTATGTTCGTGTTATAAACTCCTTTCAGAACATTATCCGTTTCATTCAACTGTTCTTCTACGAACTTTGCCGTTCATGACAGAATCACAATTTCAGTGTCAAACCTTGAAGTTTCTGTTCCACCTGCCTCATTTTTAATTCCCTTTTTGAAACTCTCCTTACTTTCATTTATTTATTGCTGGGAACACAGATTGATAACTCTTTCGTGCCCTTGGATTCTCACAAATCCAGACTTTTTTATATTCAAGTTGTAGGTAACTTTTCGCTTTCTGTATTTTATTCTTTGCAATTTCCCATTTCGGAGGAGCGTATTCCAATCAATATTGTCAACACATGCAAGTAGTAAACATTTGTGGGTTTGCGCTTATTCGGTCTTACCTTCTACAACAAGTCGTAGGGTCAGTAACGCTATACTTATGCCCATATTTTTCATGACACGAAACTGATCTCCTTGTATAAAGAGATGGTAATACGATAAGGTTTACACCACACCACAGGCGCGTAGGGGAAGTCAAGAGAAACAGTTTTATGCAAAGCTCTGCGGTCTATCAAGCAGGCAAATAACCTCAAATTTCCCTAGAAAAACCACCAAAGTAACAGCACATCCGAGCCTCTCGAGATTTTGAATGTTCTTCTGGCTCGGTTATGCCTTCAGCTGGTTTATACTATTTCGTTAACATTAATTTTCACTTTCACATGGGGGTAATGAAAAAAAAAACAGGATTCAGTAAACGTTATGCAAAAGCTAATTACTTTTACAATTCGATCTGAACTTCACCCTTACAAGAATTGTAGTTTCGCAGTAAGAAGACCAGGAAAACAAAACTATTTAAATGCTGTAAAACTGACAATATTTTGAGGTAAAATTTACACAAACATTAATTTTATGACTACGAAAGCTTGGGATGTTATCCAAATTTGACACGGAAAGTAAACCGAGAACTTTTTATGCATTAATTTTATGGTTCGAAATGGTTCAAATGGCTCTGAGCACTATGGGACTTAATATCAGAGGTCATCAGTCTCCTAGAACTTAGAACTACTTAAACCTAACTAACCTAAGGATATCACACACATCCATGCCCGAGGCACGATTCGAACCTGCGACCGTAGCGGTAGCACGGTTCCAGATCGAAGCGCCTAGAACCGCTCGGCCTCTCTGGCCGGTTCAATTTTATGTTCTGTAAGTGCAAGAACAGGGAGATTTAATATTCAAGGGTGATTAGCCAAAAATCTCGCGCAGTACGCATGCGCTGTAGATTAGGTGGCTTTTGTGGGACAGCTTGTGGTTGTTTCGCGGTTTGATAGGCTCGAAGTGTCCTATATCGATTTGTATGTCTCGACATCGCCTGCACCGCTCTGCTACGTTATAAATAGTTCTCGTTTACACCCCGTATAAGATTCCAGTGACTCCAACACCATCATAAACAAAAATTAAAAATCAAATTGCTGTACAGGTGAGTGGTGAAATAGCATTTCAAACGTATGACGCCCGATTACTTATCGCTACGGACAGGAATAAATTGTCTTATTTTATGAAAAATCCGGTGTTATTCTATGCCAAATTCGGTGTTATTTTATGCTAAATTCTGTGTCTTTTTTGCAACATTATTGCCAATTACAGATTTTTTTTTTGCCGAATTCAGTGGTTTGCCAAATTTGGTATTTTTTTTGCTAAAGTTGGTATTATTATCGCCAAATTCGATTATGCTTAATTCGGTGCTATTTTTTTGGCAAGTTCGGTCTTTTATCTCTTACCATATTCGGTGTTATTTTTTTGCCAAATTTCCTATTATGATCTGTCAAATTCTGTCTTGTTTTTTGCAAATTCGGTGTTTTTTCTGCAATACTAGCTCTCATTTTTGCCATATTTGATATTTTTGCCAAATCCGGTGTTTTGGGCACATTTGGTGTTTTTTTCCAAATTCGATGTTACTTATTTGTCAGTTTCGCCGTTACTTTTCTGCCAAGTTCGATGCTTTATTTTCCCCAAATTTTGGTTCATTGTTTTGCCCATTTTCGCGTTATTTTCCTTGTCACATTCGACCTTGTTTATTATCCCAAATGAGGTGCGTTTTGTCAAATGCGGTATTTTTCACCGTATCGAGGTTTTGTGCCTTATTCGTGTTTTTGTGCTAATTTAGATGCGATTTTCTTTGGCACATGAAAGTTCGTTAAGCTGAAAATGAACTGTCAATTTAAGATTATACACGAACCTCAGACTTGAGCAGAACAGAAGGCAAAACGCAGTTTTAACATTTAATAACCCTCAGAGCTATAACATTTTTATACAGTAAAATTACAAATTTGACGATATCTCGTTAAAGTTGTCGATTTCGAGTTATTTCGCTAAAAACTGCTATTTTCGCGTTATCGTTTTGGCGAAATTATCGTGTCCTTACTTATCGCTTATCTCACTTCTGTTAATGCTTTGTGTAAGTGAAAAATGTAAGTCGTTCCCGCGCGCTTGTTGCCGTGCGGTCCGGGGCGCCTTGCCACGGTTCGCGCGACTGCCCCCGCTGGACGTTCGAGTCATCTCTTGGGCATGGGTGTGTGTGTTGTCCTTAGCGTAAGTTAGTTTAAGTTAGGTTAAGTAGTGTGTAAGCCTAGGGACCGATGACTTCCGCAGTTTGGTCCCATAGAACTTACCACAAATTTCCAATTTTAAGTTGTGTCTTCCTTCTAACTGCACGTTAAACTGTATTTTCCTCTTACAGCTGACTGGGTGACGCAATTCGCAGGTCAGAAGATGTCAGACATTTCATCTTCAGGAGTATGATGTACAGCACTGTGGGGTTCTAAACAACTTTCAGATTGATAGCTGCCTTACTTTACTTGGTTCACAACGGAAACGAATTC
This sequence comes from Schistocerca cancellata, assembly GCF_023864275.1. NCBI lineage: Eukaryota > Metazoa > Arthropoda > Insecta > Orthoptera > Acrididae > Schistocerca > Schistocerca cancellata. Next base: position 599,877,426 of record NC_064628.1, on the reverse strand, counting down.
CGTCTTCTTCCCTCGAGGCCTCGACAAATTACGCTGATAGCCTGGCCGGCCTGAGGTATTTCAGGCGACTCCACCGAACGCGAGCCTCGTAAGCGCTCTAGTCTGAGTCAGAAGCCAGAGAAGGAGACAACACGAGCTGAAGGGGAAAACGAGCACAAACGCTTGAAGGTCATCCGCGAAGGTCGCGCAAAAGGAAAATGTCGACGTGGCAGGCTGTCTCGTGAGTGTAGCGGCGGCGGCAGCAGCGCTGACGGGGCAGAGAGCTGCTAAATGAGCCGGGGACCTCTTGTCAGTGGCGGCTGCTGGGATTCGCTGGCGTCGCCACAACGTGCTGTGCGATGACAGCTCAGCGTCACAAGGGAGAACACACTGCCAACTGGGAAATGTGCCAAGTTCCGTTGGGTTTTCTACGAGGGCCGCAGAGCAGTTCAAAACAAATGGCTCTAAGCACTATGGGACTTAACATCTGAGGTCATCAGCCCCTAGACTTAGAACTTCTTAAACCTAAGGACATCACACACATCCATGCCCGAGGCAGGATTCGAACCTGCGACCGTAGCAGCAGCGCAGTTCCGGACTGAAGCGCCTAGAACCGTAAGGCCACAGCGGCCGGCCCGCAGAGCGGGAAATCGTAGTAGACCCCGAATCACAGGACTGCTGTAGTATGCCCAAAGTTTAGGAGCCTTCGGTATACACGTAGTGATGTGACGTCTCAGCTGTTGTGATTATTCATAGGCACTGAAAAGTTTGATGTCAACGAAAGAATTCTTTTGCTACATTCGGCTTGTCATCCAAAAGGATGACTTTCATTTAGATAGCACCTGCAACAGAAATACTACCAGCTACTTCAATGTGAACATTTCTTTCTGCTATCGGGAGATATACCCTGATCGATTGTGGTGCACTTTGATATGAAATACACCCCGTTCAACGTGTAAATGTCATCATTTGTTTAAGCTATGTGACAGTTTATAATCCTGAGAACCATCACTGTACTTAGATGCATAATTTTTCGTTTTTATTTCTTACTAAATCTCTGTTTCTTTCAGACAATTATTGTTTTCAACGTACCAAGTTGTCACAAATACACATTTCCCCCTTTTTTCCAGTGCCATGTTTATAAGTTCCTCTCTGTGTGCCGAGATTAAACGTAAATTAATCAAATTGTTCTGTTTGCATCTTTGGGTACTTCTGCATTTTCGCTCGACTAAGCAAACCTCCACACATTGTTAAGTAGTGAAAAATTGTGTCCAAGGTTCTCGGGTGTCCAGCCGGATCCGATCGTCGAAGTTCCACGATATTTCGGCTGATGGAAATCCATCAGCACTACCTGATGATGGCGGAACGGTTATTCGCCGAAATATCGTGCAACTTCGACGATCGGATCCGGCTGGACACCCGGGAACCTTGGACACAGCACATTCGCAGGGAAAGCCTCAGATCACATAATGAAAAATTGTGAGACAAAAAGACAAAATAAAAGAATGAAGTTTAGTTATGATCGCAAAATGCGATCCTACGATCTTCACAGATAATTCATGAGGTCGGCGAATTTTTGACTAACAAACCCCAGTGCATTATACTGGACAATGAACGTGCATCAGAAACGAGCCTAACAGCGGGCGGTCCCTTGAGGAAGAGTAACAGGAAACCTAATGTTCTCCACACTCACAAACGGTTATCAACTATACTCAAAAGCATTATGGCTCTTCGCCGACGATGCTGTTGTCCCCAGGAAAGTACTGTCGTGGATGATAATAAGTAAAAGCAGAAAGACTTGGACAGAAATAACACTTTGTGAATAGAAAGCATCTCTACTTGAATGTGGATCAATGCAGTAAAATGCCAATAACAAGCAGATGGTATGTGATACTACGAGTGGACTTCAAAAAGTAAGTCACACATTATATGGCTGTTTTTCAACATAGCCTCCAAGTCGCTTTAACGTTCTACCACTGTATCAACTCCTCTACGATAGTAATCCGCTCCTTGGTCACGTAGCCACTAGAGATCAGAAAGGAAGGAAGATTGGGTTTAACGTCCCGTCGACATCGAGATCATTGTAGACGAAGCACAAGCTGCTATCGTGGCAGGGATGGGAAAGGAAATCGACCGTGCCCTTCCAAGGAACCATCCCAGCATTTGCCTGAAGCAATTTAGGAAAATCACGGGAAACCTAAATGTGGATGATCGGACGGGGGTTTGAACCGCCGTCCTCCCGAATGCGAGTCCAGTGTGTCCCCGCTTGGTCGGAGCCATTCGGGAACGGTTATGTGAACATTCTCATAATTAGAAAGTATGCGGTTGCTGCGAATCAGTTCCTCGACTGCCGGGACGTTGCCTGTGGTCTATGTCGACGGCCTTCTTTCCTGATCAGCATAAACCACGTCTGAGCGAACTTGCTCAGATATAAAATTACCCAGCGGCGCCTGTGTTCGTAAGAAGTACGATGTAGCGTTCCTTCGGAAATGCATGCATGCATTTTCCCTGTCGTCATGCTAATATACAGCAGAAGATGGTTCACATTCGCAACTGCGAATACATTTCCTGCATCGAATATTATCGTCGGCGACATTTCAGTACGGCTGGACGCAAAGCTTTATTTGGTCTACATACCGCCAGAATTCCACGGTGAAACTGAAGGTAATTTAGAACTTTTGCCCACAAGAATCGTACTATCCTGCGTATTTCAAGTTTGGAGTAAGTTTTCAGTTGTCACCCCATTTCATTTCCACACTGTAATGCACCTGTTATCAGTATCGCAGCTGAATTGTGTCTGCAGGAAAGCAGGAACACGCACTCTCTTCTAACAATGCTTAACTCTTGTTGCGCAATGGTCTTAGCGTTGAACGACATGTGTAACTTACTAACTGCAAGATTAATCAAGATTAATGGTCAACCTCTTGAGAATGTCACATAGTATAAATATGTAGAGTCAGGCTATACTAGTAAAAAACAACGTGAGATGAGACGAATACGTAAATTCGGTAGCAGGGGACGTGACTGGAAGATACAGATTTGTTGGAAGGATACTGCGAAAGTACAGTACACCTGTAACACAATACGTTAATGCGATCGAGTCTGGAGCACTGTGCCAACGATCAGAGTCACTGTCTGGTAGGTTTGATAACAGAAATCGAAGTCAGTGACTCGCTTACATGATCGTATAAAGTCGGAATGGGGCAGGCGAAAGTGTAAGAGAAAGTATTCGAAAACTTGTACGGAATCTTTGGAAGAAAGGTGAAGCTGCTTATGGAGATTATGCTAGGTAAATTTAGAGAGCAATATTATGGGAAGAGTAAACGACGATTCTACTGCTATTATCGTATATCTCGCATTGGGACCATGAGAGTAACACATGAGAATTAGGGTGCATACAAAGGCTGATGTATAATCATTTTCCCTCGCTCAGTACACGAATACATTAGGATAAAAATTTGCTAATATTGGCACGAAGTACACCCGACCACACATTGTAAAGCCTCCTCTACCTTTTCTTGAACTGAACAGTTACATGAAATGGATTACATGAGTGAAGTGCCCTGAAAATGTGTCACTTTTTCACAAAATGTTGACCGAAGAATAATTACTAATGCTATATGAACGATTTAATTGAAATATCAAGGGTAGGAGATGCTTTCGTTACACAACAAGAAAGAAAGAAAGAAACGCTGACATGAACAAACGTTTGAATGAGTCTAGGACCACGATTACACATTCAAATGTTCTAGCATTATTCAGAAGGGTAGATTGACATTCTTTACAGGCATATCACGTGTACGAGAGTGTGCAGTCTCACAATGTAAGCCAAACGTCTATCCACGAGAAACATGAAATGTAACAGTCACGTCAAGCACAATCTTGAATAGCACGAACTATCGTAATCTAGGCAATGGTGACTTACCTTCCACGCTATAACAGCATTTAAAGAAATCGAAATATCCCTGCTGATAGCAGTTACTTTCACTTTGACTAATAATTCCGCTGAAGTCTGAATTCACTGTTAAGTACGCACTCAAAGCAATGAATTTAAGAGCATGTGTGCCATCCAGATGTTATGCCGATTTCATAAGCGAGTGGGAGGAAAATAATTCGAAGACGCTTCAGTGAAATTCCTAATTATTAATGACAAACAAAGAAATTACACTTGTCCCATGATGGACCACATGTTAGCGGAACTTGGTAGATGTTCTAATGTGTTAATGAGGAATCGATTACAGTGGGAAAAAATTAGTCGCAGTTATGGTCACCAGGTACAGATCTGGGGACGTGAATGCAGGAAAGACGTATAGAAATGTTTCAATATTGAATGGATTAGGAACGAGTCGTAGGCAGAAAACGTCAAACCAGTGAGAAAGTTATAATGTTAAACAAGATGCTGCGCAGAGCCAGATGTGCACCTGGTGGCAAAAATTTGAACTAATTTTTTTCAGCGTAAATGGGTTCTGGGTTAACACATTAGCGTGTCTACCAAGTTTCGCTGCTATGCAAAAATTACAACCCACACTGGACCTCCGTGAGTAGATGCAATTTAATTGTAACCATCCGGTAGAACTCCACGATATATGAAAATCAGAAAAAGGAAAATTCCATACATACCAGGACACTTTAAGCAACATTAAATCAGCGGGAGTACGCTCACCTCACAGAGGAACAAGTGAAATACCGATATTGTACCGCGAGCATGGAACGAGATCCGTCTCTGAAAAACGGAAGTTAAGTCTGAACACGATTGAAAGTACATCTCAGAACTGAAAGCGCTACAGCAAGTAGACCGTGCAGCGGTCTCACCGTATCCTCACAAATGGGATGCAAAGGCCATCGATTTGTAACCGCAACTAAGATACACATCGTCCACAAGCCAGCACCAACAAGAGCTGAGAAACGGGAAACACTAGTCGTAGTAAGGTGAAAACAGAAACAGAATGAACTTGAATATTTCAACTAAACAGTGGTCGGATGGCGTTAATAATTATTCTCGAATCAATATTTAGTACAGAAGAGACACGTTTTCAGGGCATTTTACTGAAGTGGCTTGTTTAATATACACAGTTCAGTTGAAGGTAGAGAGGAGGCTTTCATTTTATACTTCACTAATTTTAGCGGCACTCTAGCTGAAATATTTAAACACAGGCGCTGACAACTTCGATATCGAACATCTCAAATCCAACGACAACGAGTACAGCTAGATGCTATTTTTTTAAGTACCGACGCTGATGACTTTGACATGAAACACAACGAAAACAGCCTCAGCAGCAGGAAAAGCAGCAAGGGATTTTTCTACGCACGGACGCTGACGACTTCATCATCGATTACCTCGAAACCAACATCAACAAAAACAGCTAGAAGTGATCTTTTTTCTTGTTGACGATGCTGAGGCGCTGTTGACTAGCACGTGGGAAAGACAGGTTTACAATGAAACGGACGGGCAATGTTGTTATGAAAATATAAGCGTATGGAGGTAGCATCTGAAGACCGAATACAGACACCGGGAACCGCAAAAAGAAGCAAAGTCAGAAACCAACACTGCGGCAGGAGCGCGATCCGCGGGGCCGGGGCGCAGACAGTTTGCGGCCGAAGCAGACAGGACATGCATCAGGAGCTACAAACTGGGAAATAACCGCAGCCGTGACGGGGCATGCGAAATTGCAGCGTGTTGCACAAGAAGGCGCTCAGCCGCAACGCGAAGAAAACGACCTCAGCACTCCGCCGAGAGCTGCCGGCGTACGGTGTGGCGGCGGCGGCAGCAGCACCTGCTGGCGGGCCGCGTTCTTGGGTTCCGTTCACAACAAGGGCTGTTCAGTAGCACGATCCTCATTTGCAATGGTCTCGAATTCCAGATCTGATTCGGAACCGCAACACCCTATCAATGAAGGCTGAATGTGTTTTTTAGGCTGTTTTCTACACCCAAGTTGGCAAATGTTTGTCTGATTCCCCTCAGCAGCCTAAAAAAATATAAAGCGCTATATATTGAAACACGAAAGAAACCGCAACGTTTACGCGCTTCACGCTCAGTTTACACACACGATCCTTCCCTAATTTTAGAGCAAATGACAATCTGATGACTGGTATGAATCCGGTCGTATTAATAATACCAGGTAGTTGTAATTAAAGCGCAGCTACTCACAGAGTTTCAGCGTGGGTTGTAACTAACAAATGTCAGCGAAACATGGTGGATATTCCAAAGCGTTAATGCGGAACCGGTTAACACTGGAAAAGTTTAGTTACATTTTTGCCCACCAGGTGCAAATCCGGCGCTGTGATTGCAGGAGAGACGTATACAAACGTTCCCATACCTCATGGATTAGGAACAGGGCATGGGCATAAAAGGTCAAACAAGTCAGACAAGCATGATGTTTTGATTTTATTATTAACCACAGCTTACACAATTTGTTGAATATGAGCACCAGAGACGTCGACGATATTTGCATCCGTAAAACGACACGATCAGAGTTCCGGCGGAATCTAAGCTACGTCTTCCTGCTAAACGCGTCGTTTTAGAGATGACCGTGAAACGTCCCCTTAGAAAAATTTATGAATTATTGTGCTGATAAACTCCTTACGTTATTTGATTTTCAAACAGCTGAGCAAAACTGAACGTACTCAGACATTTCTCTCTTTACTCATTCTGATCATCACTAAACTGACACAATATTTTTTAGAGCAACGCAATCTGACTTTCAATAATCCCTACAAAAGAATGGCCCTGACTAACAATAACCTATACCTTTCATGAATCACTTACCTCACAAAAATCTTCGTTACTCTAACTACTGCAATACAGCGAGCGCCAATACTGCCAGCTAAATAGAAGATTCTAACTACTGAAGTCACTAACTACTGATAGGCTTAGTTAGCAAATGAAATATTATGATAGAGAACAAACAATGTATTTACCTTAATAGTGTTCAAAAGTCATAATATATATATATCAGTTCATGACATCCAGTCTTACAAATTTACTCTCCCTGATGGACACACGTCCAGATCATCCGCTCTCAAAACTCCGCCATGTCTGTCCCCACATCCACCACTGCTGGCGGCTCACCTCCAACTGCACAACGCTACGCGCTGTTAGCAGCCACTGCCCAACACTACAATAGCAAATTCCAACAATGCAAACCAGCCACAGACTGCACTCAGCACAGTCAGTGATTTTCATACAGAGCCCTACGTGACGTTACCAACATAAAAACCTAAACAGCCTACTTACAACCGGAGCCAAAAGTCACATAAAACCAGATCAGCTGATCTTGCAGGCCATGCATCTGGGAAACTTCTGGAGATAACACGTTCATGGAACGTTACATTAAGCAGATCATTCACTGGGCGAGCAACAAGAGGTGTTGTCCTTTCTTACATGCAAATAGTGGTTTCCACACAGCTGCGTTGTTCCAAATCAAGAATCACATTTATACAAGGAGGTCTCGATAACGTGCACACGTAACGGTACATCTGACAGACTCTCTGGGTCTTCAAAGAAGAACGGACCGAGAATAAAGGTTTTTGTGAATCCACACCACAGAGTCGCATGCGGCGAGTGCAATGGCTCTTCGTTCACAACACGCGGTTTAACAGTGCCCCAATTCGGTAGTTCACTGCATCCTGTAGTGTAAAGTGTGCCTCATCATTCCACAGAATATTTCCTAAAACTGAGAAGCAAATTCAGAACGTTGCTGCGGATGATGAGGTATCAGTTTGTTGCACCATCTGGATCTTATACAGATACCAGCCTAAAATAGACTGCCGTATTTCCCGTTCTCTTGACCATGGGATGGGGAATTCTCGAGACACTGTACTATAACTAGCACTGCCCGGGGCACGTGCTGCAAGGTCATTTAAGGCAACAGCAATCTCGTCAGTAACGTCCACCGGGATTCGACGCCTTCAACTTCCAGGTGCCACACCAAGCTCACCTGTCTTTTCAGATTTCATCATCATCTTATTTAAAACATTTAATGACGTTGGACCTCTCCTCAGACCTTTCAGTTAGCGATACTCTCTCAATGCAGCACTGTAAACTGTGGCCGTTCACGTAAAACAGTTTCACTAACAGCGCATGGTCACTCTTCTAGATATCCATACTGTTCACTCACGTTATGGCTTGTCAAATGACAGCGTGGATGCCATACCGTCGTACAAACAGTGCACAGCGCCAGATTTACACCTGGTGGCCCCAACAGGAACTAATTTGTTTTCCAACGTAAACGGTTCTGTATTAACACATCGCTGCCATACAGTAATTACAGTCCGCGCTCCACCTTCGTGAGTAGATGCACTTTAATTATAATCAGTCGGTATGATGCCATATCCGGAATGAGCTTGGTGTTCAGCACATGTGGACACCAAAGGAGAGAGAAAGACAAATAAGAATAACCTCAAATTTATTAAACAGTACGACAACAAACATTACGAACAATCGATGTTTCAGAACAACTCATATGACGAATCAGTCTCAACGTTACTTAAAGTGTACGACGAAAGTGCTCCAGAGATTTTACTTGTGGCATCTGTTCATAATGTAGCATATATTTCACAATTAGGTGTCACTCTCTTGTAGTTACACACGCAGTAACATCTGGCGGAAAACACGAAGCTTTCTGTCCAACAAAGCTGTAGCTTTCTAGTAGTTAGTTCTCTTGTTGCCTAAGAGATGGAGCTGATCGTCTCGTTAGTTTGTCGCAAGAAGAAAGTGGCTCCTGAGTTAGGTCTTCGTTGCGTCAGACGACTGATGTGGTTTGTTCACAGGAATATTACGAAACATTGTTAGCCTCACTGGAGTGTTTTTCAATCTTGGCTACCGTATTTTTTTCTAATACGCGCAATAACATACATTATAGAAAGAATAATGAGTGACTCGAAAAAGAAAAAAGAATTTAGCTCAGGGTCTGGCCATTTGTACAAACTCTCCGATGGAGAAGAAATGACTTCCAAGCAATCGCATTCTCGTCCTGACAAAGTTGAAATTTTTGATTCCTAGTGAATGAAAACGAAATGTAAGAAAATACCTATGACTGAAGGCACGACTTAAAGACCGAAAATGGAAAAGATACATTATTCCAAGTTAGTGGTCGTGATTGTGTTAAGTACTAAAGGTTTTGTAATATTACCGATCATAAAAAAGTATTCGTGATAGATTGTTTTAATAAATAGAATGTAAAGTGAGAACAAGACATTTATTAACGAAGTCTCATTAGGCCAACAAATAACGCAGAATTTTGGGCGTGGTCTCAATCCCACATTTTTGTTCGCATTCATGACAAAAAAGGCATTTGTGCCACTGCACGGTATAAAATGTGATTGCAGATTTTTTTTAAATGTTTCCTACCGGTAGAAAGGACATCAGTCTAGCGGAATGAAAGAGGTTGCCCCAATAAAGAGATACGTGCTACGAGACATAGAAGACATTTTTTAGTGAAAAATATCGTCGCAATACGTAAGACCCACAAAGGATCTATCATGCTATAAAATATAATCTGAAGCCATTTAGAAATAGTGAACCTGCAATATAATGAGCATTCCTTGATAAGTGAAAGTCGATTCATACATAGAGGTAGATTCAGGTGTACTAGGAAATATTTTAGGAGCTGGTAGTAGAGACCAATCCACATGGAGCATTTCATATGAGATGTGTCCAGATTTTATTGGCTATAGACATATAGCTATTACAAAGTGTAGTCAAGGGGATTGCTTTCAGTAATATCGGAAGTTCGTCTTTAAAAAAGCGAAATAGCAATGCCACGTGAGACGATGTGGTAATTACAGGCCCTATCAACAAACGTATCATACCGCACATCTATAGAGAGTCGTTCTGGAAAATTCGCATTCACAAAGCCATATGTGGTTTGAGAGGACCTCTGATGACAGTTAAGAGTTTTCTTGATACCATCGCTAGATAAAGCGGTTTCATAAGCAAGCAGTATTAATGGGATTGCTCGGTGACTTGCAGTTAGACAACGACAAAATTTAATTCCTCTAACTTTATCTCCGTCTCGAAATTGTTGAATCTATTGTAAATGATAAGGGCAGAGGCTGTGCAGACGTAATGTCCACTATATTCTTGTACATGGAACACCAATACGTGTAGCAATTCTGCTTGTATTTGTTCAAGGACTACGTTGCAGCAATTGAATAATGTATTCTCCTTCATTCACACTCTGTTAATTCGTACGTTCAGATGAAATATGCAGGCTAGGCACTTTACCAGTCTCACGCAGCGTTGTGAAAACGTGAGGAAAATCTTTTGAATCTGGTACTCGGCGGTACGGAAACTGTCTCTCGTATCCTCTACGAGAAGCAGCAGCTTTTCTATTACAAAATCCATGCACAACTACGGGATGCTTAAACGATATAGTAGAATCGATCAAGAAATCGCTTTAAGGTGGAAAAATTAAATTTTGTAAGTCAAGCACAACTTCACAACTTGAGATTTCAAAACAAAAGTGACAATCGGTAAAGAAACCCATAGCAGCTCGAGTACCAACATGCGGAATAAAAAAAATTACGTTTGTTATCAATTATACCTAGGTAATCAATAAAAGCTGGATACATGTCAGACGAATTATTTTATGCGAATTATTCTGTATTACTACCTTCTAAAATATTTACTACTAGCTAACAAACCCGACATTGCCCGGGTATTCATTTTGTCAGGTTTTTATTACAAACGAAAACAAAAAATTAACTGTGTTTGTAGTGTAATACCGAAAAAAATTCATTCCCGTTTATTCCTGAAGACACCTTTGAAATTGTGAAACTTGAATAAAGAAATGTGCATAATGTACAAATGTGTATGTACAGTATCCCGCAGAGTTTCTGTCCACTAGACGCATTTGCTTCACGTATCTACAACGCGATCTCATAAATCTTTCAGAGACAACGTCTCTTCACAGCTCTATACACGTTATAGTTTTCGCCTACAGCCGTTTGCGCTTCGCAATAGAAAGCTGTCAAAAGCGCTTCCAGGTGTCAGAGATTTCCTTAAGTGGACTTGAGTGTAGCAGTGTCATATTAGTAAAGAACAAATATATTAAAATATACTCATGATGCTGCAGTTTTTCACGCATCCCATTGTTTACGACGCCGTTGTTGTGGTGGTCTTCAGTCCTGAGACTGTCTGATGCAGCTCTCCATGCAACTTTATCCTGTACAAGCTGCTTCATCTCCCAGTACGTACTGCGGCCTACATCCTTCTGAATCTGCTTAATGTATTCATCTCTTGGTCTCCCTCTACGATTTTTACCCTCCCCGCTGCGCTCCAATGCTAAATTGGTGATCCCTTGATGCCTCAGAACATGTCCTACCAACCGATCTCTTCTTCTAGTCAAGTTGTGCCACAAACTCGTCTTCTCCCCAGTTCCATTCAGTACCTCCTGATTAGTTATGTGATCTACCCATCTAATATTCAGCATTCTTCTGTAGCACTACGTTTCGAAAGCTTCTATTCTCTTCTTGTTCAAACTGTTTATCGTCCATGTTTCACTTCCATACATGGCTACACTCCATACAAATACTTTCAGAAACGGCTTCCTGACACTTAAATCTATACTCGATGTTAATAAATTTACATCGTTATATCTCCTAAACTATCACAGGTAGGTCGTTCTTACCCTGCAACGATTGTTGCCTGACAGTAAGGGGTACGTGTACCAAGTTTAGATGAAAATATCAATGTATGTGTGTGTGTGTGTGTGTGTTTGTGTGTGTGTGTGTGTGTGTGTGCAATCCTCCTGAAAAGCCCTGTAGACAGGTTGTAAACAAGAGCTGGTTACAACATACCACAGTGGTATAAGAGGGTTAAATCAGGAGGGACAAACTGATACAGGACAAACCAGGAAACAGAATCAACTTGAGCTGTCCAAGTCTCCTAAGTTACAGCGTATGCGCGATGTGCGACGTTTTGGTTAAAGTCGTTCTCGAATACTACAGCTGCTTTGTTCTTGCACTTAAAAAAATGTAATGCTGACGATTGTGTATATTTCACCTCAAAATATTATGAATTACAATAGTGCAAAAAAACGAGTAAGACGTGTTTTTTCCACTGACCTTCTTACTAAGAAATCACTGTGCTTGTAAGGGCTAAGTTCAAATCGCACTTTAAACATAATTCGTTTTCACATAAAATTTACAAAAAATTCTTTTTCTTTCATTCCCCTCACGGGAAATCTTAAGACAATAATGTTCACGATATTGCCCACTAAGCCGGCGGTGTAAGAAAACCAGAGGATACTGCAAATCTCACGCGGCTAATCTATAGACGAAGTCGAGGTTATTTTCCGCTTTGACAAGACCAGAAGCGTCCTGTATCAAACGGTTCGTCTTGATTTCCTGCATCATGTGCAGTGTTGTAAACAGTTAATGTTTACATCCGGTGCATCCTCTGCGGCAGGGTAAGTCAAAGTATTCCAATGTGGAACAACAGTGACAATGAAAGTCAAGTCTGGAGACGTGCTCAGATGCCTAGTCTTTAAAGCGGCAACTCACGAAAAGCTGGAAATCCGGGGTCGAGCCGCAGCCTGATTCAAGTGATCCCTACGAAAACCTCTTACATAGTTTCTGCGTGTAGAGGCACCTCACGCCAACAGTGTTTGAGGTGGTGGGGGGGAGAGCGGGTCTGGGAATAAGCCGGTGAGGGCGGGGCCACGGTGACTCGCGCATGGGACAGGGATGTGGGGGTGGTGGCGCAAGCGGCATGTCGCAAGGCCACAAAACGGAGGGCTGGATGTACGCTAGAGCGCCGGCGGAACCCTGCAAGGCCAGCGCCGGGCTGAGTAACGCCGCGGCTCTGCTTTCGTAACGGATACTCACTCGCCCGGCGCGCCAGCCGCCGCAAAAAGCCACGCTATTAATGGCCCTCGAAGCGTTTTTCAGCTCCGCCAGAAAGAGGCCGCATCCCCAGGACGTGCCGGAACCGCGGAGGCGCGACCTTCGGCTGCGCGGTCCCACACCGGGATCCAAACGTGGACCTACCGAGAATCAAACTCCCATGTATAAAAGCAGCTCCAACCGTCTCATTACTTTGTAGTGGTCTCCAGTCCGAAGATGGTTTGATGCAACTCTCCACGCCCTCTAACCTACGCAAACCTCTTCATCTCCGAATAACTTCTGCAACAACATCCTGGTCTCGCTCTACAGTTTTTAACTCCACTCACTTCCCTCCAGTGCTAAATTGGCGATCGTTTGATGTCTCAAAAAATTTCCTGTCAACCAATCCCGTCTTCTAGTCAAGCTATGCTGCAAATTTCTCTTCCCCCCAATTCTGCTCGGTTTCTCCTCTTTAGTTACGCGATCTACCCGTCTAATCTTCAGCATTAGTTTGTAGCACCACATTTCAAAAGCTTCTATTCTCTTCTAGTCTAAACTGTTTATCGTCCATGTTTCACTTCCAGACATGACTATGCTCCAAACAAAGAACTTCAGAAAAGACTTCCTAACACTTAAATCTACAGCCGATTGCCCTTCGTCAGAAAGGCTTGTCTATGGCTAGTCTACATTATTTTATACCCTATCTAATTCGGCCATCATCATTTATTTTAATGCCAAAACAGCAAAACTCATCGACTACTTTTAGTGTCTCCTTTCCTAATTTAATTCCCTCAGCATCACCTGACTTCATTCCATTACATTCCATTACCCTTGTATTTTTTTCTTGATGTTAATCTTACATCCTCTTTCAAGACACTGTCCATTCCATTCAACTGCTCTTCCAAGTCCTTTGCCTTCTCTGACAGAATTGCACTGTCATCGGCAAGCCTCAGACTTTTTATTTCTTCTCCTTGAATTTAATTCCTTCTGCAAATTTTACTTTGGTTTCTTTTTCCCCTTGTTCAACGTACAAATTAAATAACATCTTGGATAGGCTACAACCCTGTCTCACTCCATTCTCAACCGCTGCTTCCCCTTCACGCCTTTTGACTCTTATAACTACCGTCTGGTTTCTGTGTAAGTTGTAAGTAATCTTCTACTCCCCGTAATTTATCCCTTCTACCTTTAAAAATTTCAAAATAGTGCATTGTCAAAAACTTTCTCCAAATCTGCAAAAACTATAGACGCAGGTATGTCTTATCTCAACCTATTTTCTAAGTTAAGTCGTAGAATCTGCACTGCCTCGCTTATTCATATATTTCTCCAAAATCCGAACTGATCTTCAACGAGGTCGCCTTCTATCAGTGTTTCCATTCTCCTGTAAATAATTCGCGTTAGTACCTCGAAACCATGACTCGCTAAACTGACAGTTCGGCAATATTGACTCCTTTCAGCGCCTGCTTCATATGGAACTAGAATTATTACATTCTTCTTGAAGTCTGAGGGTATTTCACCTGTATCATACATCTTGCACACCAGGTGGAATAGTTTTGTTATGACTGGCTCTCCCAAGGCTATCGGTACTTCGAACGGAATGTCGTCTTCTCCGGGAGCCTTGTTTCGACGTAGGTCTTTAAGTGTGCTGTCAAATTCTTCTCGCAGTATCATCTGTCCTACTCATCTTCATCTACGTCCTCTTCTCTTACAAGGTCAATCAGTCATCCACTCTGCCACCCTGCAACTAGTGGAAAGGTTGCGGCGTCACTTTAGGAAGCACACGTTTGTCTGGCCTCTTGACAGATACCCGTCCGTTGTGGTTGTACCTGCGGTACAGCTATTTACATCGTTGAGGCACAAAAGCCATCCCACCAAGGCAAGATCCATAGGTAAGAGAGGGGTGGCTTTACTTTCAGATGAGGTAAGATGTTAAATATTTGACGTTAAATATGCAAAACCCATAGGCTAAGGGCACAAAATCCTTATTATGTTGGTTTTATGAGTTTTGTATTTTTCACCCACAGACTAATGAAAACGTTTATAAAAGATTTGAAATTACTTTTAAAGTCGTTGGAAGTCGCTAACTGCTCTCATTGTGAACCACTGGATGAGTGTAGTCTGTGTAATTTTCACTCCGTTTTAAGCAAATGCTAGTTTCTCACCTATTTCAATCTTAATGACGTCGTATCTGCTGAATTGTGAGTCGTACAATGATATAATTTTGCAGGTACGTTGTGTGATATATGTGGATACCATCTGTAAAATGTGTTGCGAATAGAGTTAGTCATGAAGAAGCAATAAATTAAAACGTCAGGTCTGACGCTGAAATTTTACTGCATGAACAGCGTTTCGTTTCATCATTCTGTGGGAGACGGGCGCTTAGCGACAAAAAAATTCGAAAAGGTTTGAAACTATGTATAAAGTTTGTTGAAGGTCCCTAAGCGCTTTCATTCTCAAATGCTAGATGAATTTTGTTTGGGTTATTTGCGCATCATGATTTTCGCTATCTTAAAGCGTATACTCAGTTTCTAATTTTAATAACTGCCTTGTTAGCTCTAAGCACTATGGGACTTAACATCTGAGGTCATCAGTTCCCTAGACTTAGAACTACTTAAACCTAACTAACCTAAGGACATCACACACATCCATGCCGGAGGCAGGATTCGAAATGCCTTGTTGTGTTAAGCCTTTAACCTAGGATTATACCTCTTAAAGACTAAATTATGTCAGCATTTTAAATTTTTAAACACGGTCAGTAGTTATATGAGATACTGAAAATCAAATTTTTGTCGCCCCTGGAAGCTGTTAGATACCCGTTCAGCATTATAAACTGCACACATCACAGAGTGGCAAAGTTGGCCGAAAATCCCACCACTTGTGGGATTAGATCTGTAACTCGTTTTCTGAATGCGGAGGAAACTAAACCAGTCGGCATTCATCGACAAACATCGAAATTTACGAGAAATGCAATCAGTGATTCGGTGGCAATGGTATAATGGTAAGACAGTTCAATGAAGGACGTGATAAAGTGCCGTCCGTATTTCGTTAATGGAGAACTGGTACGTGCAGCTGAAGAGCCTTTAAGAACAACCGTAATGCTTAGGATCGGATATTTCTAAGGGCTTTCCGCAAATTTCAAGATCACTTCTTTATAAAATTGTCTCTGAAAAACCAACTTTTTCGAATACGTTATATATCACAACTTGTCTTCTTCCGAATTCAAGTCCATAGCCTGCCTACAAATCGATTTCTCCAAAAGGGCTGCAGTTCCATTTTACTTAACATTAGTCCACAGATTAAGTAAGCTCAAGTCGATGAGCTTTATTGGTTGCATTAAGCAAGCTTCTGCACCCGTGACTATATGTCAGACGTGGGTCCTACACAGTACAGTCACAATAATAACAGCGCCGCATATGTTCGATGTCAACATGCAATAACCACGCACAGACGGCAGTTGGCTGCGTTAGCAGTGGAGGGTATATAAAGCGTGTCGGGAGCAGGCGGGGACAATGCAGTGGTTCTCATAATGCGAAAACGGAGCGATTTCTCTGACGTCCAAACGGGCATGATCATTTGCTTTTGGGATCAGGGTGGAAGCTTTCCGAAACGGCTAAGTTTGTAAAATGTTCGCGTGCCGCCGTGGTAAAGTGTACCGTGTATGACAAAATGACGGCATCCAGAACAGGTACCGAGGTAACTGAAGTGCATCACGGGCCATAGATGGCAGGGGTGCAGGGGTGAACGACGGCTGCAGAGATGCGCACGGGCGAATAGGCGTGCAGCTGTTGAGCAGCTGAACCAATGGGCCGCCAACAGTGTCTCCTCAACGACCGTTGCTGCGTAGGGAACTCTGCAGCAGGTGCCTGGTTTATGCATCCATGCTGGTTGCTGTTCACCAACGACGAAGGTTGGAATTTGCACTCCAGTGCCGCTACTGGATGTCCACTCCCTATGAAGGTCGGCGTCAACAAAATATTTTCGCATTCTGAGGAGAAAGTAAGTGAGTCAAATTTCCCGCCGCAACGAGAAAATTCATTGTTTTACTGATTTCCACCCGAAATCCTGTACCTTGTCCGTGAAACTCTCTCCACTACTTCTTAATAATGCCAGACGTGATGCCTTTCTTTGAACTATATATAGGGAAAGTTCAATATATATATATATATATATACCCAAACATATTTCGACACCACTGTGCCATCATCAGTCGGTTTTCATTTTTATTTTTCTTTACATTTGGTGAGCATGAATTTTCTGGACCACTTTTGTGTTGATTATTAGAGGTAGCTTGTCATGTTTTCGTGTGGCAAGCACTTCCATTACTCACATCATGCTGAGATGTTGTGATGCATACGTAACTATAACAAGTATTTTCCACAAATAACGTAGTAAAATGCTTTTCACTACACCAGAACCTCTAATAATCAACACAAAAGTGGTCCAGAAAATTCATGCTCACCAAATGTAAAGAAAAATAAAAATGAAAACCCACTGATGATTGCACAGTGGTGCCGAAACTTGTTTGGGTACTGAGAAAAACGGTTTTTGCATAACTGTCGGACCTCAAAAAAAAAACTGCAAACACGGCCAATACAAGGAGCTGCAAATCAAAAAGATGGATATTTCTCTATATACTCCGTTAGTCCTATCTGTTAAGGATTCCGCACCACACAGCAGTACTCCAAATGACAGACAAGCGTAGTGTAGGCAGATTCTTTAGTACATTTTTCAACACAATCTCCGTTCAATGTGACGGCCTGGCGCCACCTTACTAGAGAGCCTGTATGCCCGCATGATACCTCTATTGGTCGACGTAGGAGCCGAAGTCTTATTGGATCAATAACCTCCCCATCATCCACGTACTGCTTCCCGCACAGTGCATCCTTCATTGATCTAAACAGAAGGGAGCCAGGTGGTACCGGCTGTAGGATGGATGAGGAAGAACAGTCCAAAGAAGTTCTGTGAGCTCCTCTCGGATGCGCAGGAGGCCTTGCGTTGACGTGGAGAAGAAATTTGTTTGCATTTCAGTGGCGACGAACACACCGAAGTCGTTGCTTCAATTTCCTGAGGGCAGCACAATATACTCCAGAGTTGATAGTTGCATCACGAGCAGGGACATCAAACAGAATGGCCCCTTCAGTGTCCCAGATAACCGTCGCCATGACTTTACCGACTGATAGTGCGGGTTTGAACTTTTTCTTCAGAGGCGAGGTGGTGTGGCGCCGCTCCGTGGATTGCCATTTTGTTTGAGATTCGAAGTAATCAACCCATGTTTCATCGCCTGTGACGATTTTTGACAAAATATTGTCACCCTAAGACTTGTAACGTGCAAGCTATTCCGCACAGGTGATCGTTCGTTTCTCTTCTGCTAGGCATGGACACCTTCGAGTATGCCAACAGGTGGGCGAGTGTGTCAGCACTACCAACAGAGACGTCCAGTAGTGTCCAGTGATATGTTTGACTGTGATCCACCGATCACCTCGTATGAGAGTGTCCACACGTTCCAACATTGCAGGAGTCACAGCTGTGAGCTGCCGGAGGGCAGATTTTGGCGACCTTGTTTCGACGATGACAGACGCCTCATGTAACGATTCACCGTGCTTTTGTTCACGACCAGGTGTCCGTAAACATTCTGCAAGAGCCTATAAATATCTGTGATGCTCTGGTTTTCCGCCAAAAGCAACTCAGTGAGAACTGTCTGCTTGGAACGTATCTCTATTACAGACGCCATGTAGAAGGCTACATATAGCGTCCCACCTATCCGAACTTCATGAAACTGTAGGGGCTGAAGCGGGAATATTCCACGATGTCCCGCAACGAATTCCACGAATTCAGTCTGGAACCGGCCGAGAAAATAGTGTTGAATTACTACTACCAGAAAGCATTTAGGGCGCCGTAGTGAGTAACAAAGGCCAATACTTACAGAAATCATCATGCCCAAGCCCAGGTGTATGGTAATACTTGCAGAAAGTTGTTTCATAGTAGCGGAAACGGGGCCACAGTTCTGTCTTGAAAGGAAGGCAATCAAATCTGACGGGCTAAGAAAGAGATCTGCTGCAATCTGACGGTCGACAGTCATTTGAGGAAAGCAGACTATTCAGTGTGGTGCGACCTAAATTAGAGAAGGAAAGGATTCCTTAAAAAAAGAAACTGTAGACCGCCGTGGAGAGGGGTGGTCGTTGAAGGCGGAAGGCGTTCTTCGATGGCTAATCTCGCTGAAACAGAAAAACTTGATGCAGTCGCTTCAGTATACGGCGAGAGATTCTGCAGAGTCCATGTGCAAAAACCATAGCGTAACAAACCGCGTCTCCGTTCATCATCACAGAGAAGTGAGACTTGCAGGATACGTTATTACTGCGATATTTATTCCGTTAACCCGTACATAAACACTCAGTGCAATTGTAATCTTGCACGCGAAAAGCGGAAGCCAAATGAGCGATGTTTAATTAGAGACTGCTGCTGAATTATTGTGGTGAGCTTTCTCCCGAACCGCTGTATCGCGGGACGTGCTCCACGCATCTGAGCGCTTCATTAGCCCTTCACCAGTGCGCTCTCTGCCCTCTTTCTATCGCTGGTCGTGACTGCACGCACAATATTCCACGCGCAGACTTCTTTGTCTCGCACGAGCACGAAAGCACTTTCATCCACGTTTCATATAATTGGCAGACCTACCATCTAATATAATGATGCAAATTGTGAAGGGACAGCTTTTCTCCGGTTGCAGTTTAATAGCCGGTCGGGGTGGCCGAGCGGTTCTAGGCGCTTCAGTTTGGAACCGCGCGACCGCTACGGTCGCAGGTTCGAATCCTGCCTCGCGCATGGATGTGTGTGATGCCCTTAGGATAGTTAGGTTTAAGTAGTTCTAAGTTCTAGGGGACTGATGGCCTCAGAAGTTAAGTCCCATAGTGCTCAGAACCATTTGAACCATTTTTTGCAGTTTTATTTTTGTTGCATGAACAACAAACATAATCTTCAACATTAGTTTTATCCATGACTATGCGAGAACGCTGCGGCTGTTTTCGTAAATATCACTGAAAGAAAAAACTGTAACTAGCCAACTTTCTGAGTGTATGATCAATTTCACAGTAACTATTTCTGATCCTGGGCCCATTGCCAGACGGCAGAGGGGCTCTGTTGTATAATTTTCACATTTTCGTCCGGTTATATAAAAATATATTTTTGATTTTCTGGTTTACAAAAGGTTTTACATTATATGTAAGGTTTGTACATTTTACTTGTTTAAGAAAAGGTTTGCCTTTTACATTACAGCGAAGTGCTTCTTTGATATGTAACATTCTGAACCATGACGCAGACTACATGCAAGATGGCGGACAAATCTGTTTACTCATGGACAGGGGACATCGGCTGGTTAAGTAATTGTCGACGTCAATGAAGTTCACCAACAGCCGCGTGATTTAAGATATTATTTTATTTATGCTATCTTTAGGCCTCATATGCGTCTCTCCAAATAAACAAAAATGTCATACAGAGCCATAAATCTCTGGATGTCGTGAATTCAATCGTTGCAGTAATGCTTCATTCGAAGACCTGATTGCAACTCTTATCAAATCTACCTACATACACAACGGGACTTCAAAGTAAGTTGTACGTTATCATCGCTGTCCAAGTAATTTCTACTGAATGCTGCACTGCAATAAATTCAAAGTGACACGGATACATGACACTATTTTTGAACATAGCCACGAAGTCCCTAGACAATGGTCGGAATGTTCGACCAGTTGCTAAGTTCTTCAAGACAGAAATCCGCTGTTTGGGAACGGAGCCATTCGAAAGCTGCAGTGTGAACGGCCTCATCGCTGAAAAATCTCTTTTCCTCGGATGTTCTTTCAACTTTTCGAAAATATGGAAATACCGCGGTGCAAGATCTGGATTCCTTGCGGATCGGCATCACCCATTTCTGTGCGGCTTTGCTTAAATTCTTGGCTGCGGCTGAACGCGCCGTTGCATTTGGTCCATATACAAGCAGAGTTTCAAAGTGAATCTGTGTGATTTAGACGTTTTGCCTTAGGCGTCGTACTGTAGTAATTTCTCAGTTGTTGCGCCATTTCACTCGCACGAGGTGGTGCACTTGTTGCACGCGACGTGGCAGAATTGTGTCTGCAAGAAACTCGGAATATGAACTCTCTTCTGACAAATGTGCCACTCTTTTTGCGTAATGGGCTTAAGTGTGAGAAGAAATGTCTAACCTACTTTTTGAAGTGTATATACGTGGTGGTGAGAAACAGTCTGAAAAGCTTGTAAGGGTGTTGTAAGGTAGGTTGTGTTTCGAAAAAAGAAAAAAAAACCTACCTTGATACGTTTCTTCGTTTTCGAGATAATTAGCATTGGACGTTAATCAATCAGGCCTAGAGGGCGCAAATTGAAAAGGCCTGCCGAATACAATTAGTGTCAATCCTTCTCATTGCGTAGATGATAGCGCACGAAACTGCTCAGCTTTTGGCTCGAGTTCGATTCTTACTACCGTCACAGGTCCAGTTTTTGTATCTCTCTCTTATTCGGTACGGTCCCACGTCCAGTTTTAGTATCGCCCTATTGTTCGGTTTTAGGAAACCAAACCAAGAATACGTTTGGCGACACTGTCTCTGGCGGACAGCTTCAATTTGCGCGCGAAATGGGCTGGTTGACTAACTTCAATGCTAGTTAACTTCGAAACGGCGCAACGTATCGAATTCTTCCTTAACAATTATTTCCCAGTACATCCAACACTGAAAACCCTTACAAGCTTTGCAGACTGTTCCTGACCACCCTGTACAGCCCCCAAGCTACTTCACGGCGTGTGGCGAAGGGTACAACTGGTGCCACTATCGTCTGCCTGGGGGCCTAGTAAGGGTAACGGAGGAGGTGCCTGAGGAGAAGCTATTATTTCGACATCTGGTATTAATAGCTAGAATAGCGGTGGAGTAGTCAAATGTCCATCCGTTGGCGCTGCACACTGGATTGATACTCTAGTTCAGTGGCAGGTGATTTATTATTTGTGCCAAGTGGGTGAGTGCGTGTTCAAACATGGTTAAGTAGATGATCAAGTGTCTGCTACTGCAACTCTTGGAGGAGAGATTAAAGTGAAAATAAAATAAAAAGGCCCAGGAAGGTTTTGGTCAAAGTTATTCCCAGTGTCGATTGGAAAATCTGAAGTGGCAGCAATAGCGTGCTTACAAAATTCCAACCAACAGTCTTACGTCGTAAATCAACAAATTCTTCGGGTCGCTATGTATAACTCCCGCAGGGACGCAAAGACGAGATTGATTACAGTGCGCAGAGAGCCGTTTAAGGTCGAACTTACAGGGATCCATGCGCTACTGAAATGGCAAAAAATCCTATCATGTGGTACTCTGCTTACACTGCACAGTGGGATGGAGAGTATACCTGTAGATGTAGACGTAGAGAGCCAAAGACATAGGGTTGTGTCGCCTTCAAATGAACCATCCCGGCGCTGGCCTTACTAGATTTATGGAAAACACAGAAAACACAAATCTGGATGGCCGGACAGCGATTTGAACCGTCGTCTTTCCGAATCTGAGTCCAGTGTCCGACCATGCGTCACCTTACGCTCGACACGTATTCTCAAGCGAATCTACATTCATACAGCACAGTGAACAGGGTAAGCGAGCGCGCCTGTTACGCTGTGCGCGCTTTGTATAGCAGTACTCCGATACGATATCGAAAGCGTAACTGGGTGACCTTCTCGATGTAACTTGTTTAGTTGCTCATTCACGAATTCCATGTAACGTTTACATCCACTGTCCCGCAAACCACCTTGCGCTGCGTGGCGGAGGGTATTTGTAAAACCACTATCATCCCTCCGCCCCAACCCCCCACCCCGAATCCGTAACCCATTCGCAAATGGTGCGTGGTAATAATGGCTGTCGATTAACCTCCGTATTTGCTCTAAATTCTCAGATTTTCTCGTAGTGATCACTTCACGAAGCATCTGTACGACGAAGCAACGCTTGTCCGACTCTTATTGGAACGTATGCTCTCGCAGTTCCAACAGAAAACCTTCCTGCGATACACAAAGTGTCTCCTGTAGCGTCTGCCAATGGAGTTTGATGAGTACCCCTGTAAACATCGCGGCAAAATGCTCTTGCACTTTGTGAACGAGCCTGTGGCGAAATGTCTCGCTCTTCGTTGGAACTTCCATATCTCATCTATTAATCTAAGCCGGTAAGTGTCCCAGATTGATGAGCAAAACTGAAGAACCGGGTTTACAAGTGTCTTTTGAAGCCACTTCTTTCGTGGATGAATTTCATTTCCTTATAATTCAGCGTGGCATATAGCTTCCTACAACCAGTTATTTCCACAGTCGTTCCGCTTTACGTCGGTCCGGAGGGTGCTCCTAGGTAGTGTACGGTTGTTACCATATGGTCACCTATAGCGTAATCGCCTAATGATGTATATTCACCTATTTGTGAGAAGTACTTTACATTCATTTATGTTCGGGTTCAACAGCCTACCACTATAATAATCAACGATCCTCCAGTGGTCTATCCTGCATTTTGCTTCAGTCTTCTGGCGTTGTAACCTTCCTATACACACCAGATTCGTCTGAGAAAAGCCTCACGAAGCCTCCGATGTAATCCACTAGGTCATCTTGTAAATAGTAGCAGCGCTTTAAGACTCCCTTGGGGTACTCCCGAAAATACTTTTACATCTGTAGATATAGTCCCTTCAAAAGCAGCGTGTCGAGTTCTGCTAGGAAGTCCTGAATCTAGCCACGAGTTTGGTCCGATACTCGGAAAGCTCGCGTTTTGTTCACTAAATGACTGTGCGGGACTTGCACCACATTCCATTAGATGATACATTTCTGAACACAGTTCTTTTTTTTTCACGCGGTAGTTCTGATGCTCTTCTACATATTTTTCCTCACTTTCAAGCGTAATGGGCACGATAAGGTACGGATTTCTGTTCGCTTCATATGGCGAATCGTTCGATTTGTTATCTGTATATAAATCGATATGACATTCAGATGTTCTCAGTATGTCATCAATTAGGACAACACTAAATAGCAGACCGCATCTCGTGGTCGTGCGGTAGCGTTCTCGCTTCCCACGCGTGGGTTCCCGGGTTCGATTCCCGGCGGGGTCAGGGATTTTCTCTGCCTCGTGATGGCTGGGTGTCGTGTGCTGTCCTTAGGTTAGTTAGGTTTAAGTAGTTCTAAGTTCTAGGGGACTGATGACCATAGATGTTAAGTCCCATAGTGCTCAGAGCCATTTGAACTAAATAGCAACATAATTCCTGGAAAATATCTGTGATGACTGCTGTTCTAGATGACTGCAAGTGATCCCTCTGATCCGCACGTGGAACACCTTAATAACAGTGAAGAGAAACATCACGAATACTTTAAAAGAGATGGAAAAATGTCATCGTGTAGCCCTATATTCCACCCTCCATGTGAAAAACGTCTGTAGATTTCAGGTCAAATCAGCAACAAAATCATTCAAGTACATACATCAGCGCCTTGTGACAAAGGCAACACACGAGAATTCGCGAAACATTGTCTGCGACATTGTTTGAAGATATTATGCTATTACACAAGCTTTTATTTACGCGAGACAAAATAGCTTTAGTATTACAAGTTTCCGCAGTTGCTACTTCCCAGCACACGATGTTATCGTGTTTAATTTCGCACACATGCTGCAAGGCTTGTACCGCCTTGTATCACTACACGATCTCTGTCGTCACCCAACGCCTGGGTTTCGGCACACGGTATAGTCATCTTCCTTATGTACGGGCAGAAAGTGGAAGTGACTCATTTTTGTGATAATGAACTGTTTTTACTGTACAGAGTAGCTATGAGAGCGTGAGAAGAGGACCTAAACACATGTAATTTTCAATGTGTTCTTTTGTATTTTTTGCTACTACTCTTTACTGTTTTTATAACTTTTTAACTGATAATGGCCACGACAATAATTTTTTAAAGAGAGTTTTTTAAGAGCTAAGTTTGAAACATAATTATCCGCAGTGTTATACACTTATTACTTAAAAACACGTTATTTGACAGCAAGTGATCCTGCTGTGCCGCTCTGATGATACGAAGCAGCCATCAGCTATCGTGCCGGCAAAACAAACCCTGAGATGTAAACAATATTTTCAAAACCAGCAGCAGCTAAAAACAAAATGAAACTCAACGCCAATTAAAGTGGGATATTAGCCTCTTGTGCTCATCACCGGAAGTCACTTACGAGCAAAGAAATGCACATATTATTGTTTTACTTCTAAAATAATTCATTTTAAACTGATATCAATTACGAGAAATTAACTACGAATAATAGCTTAGATTAACGTATTTGTCCCCATTATGCAGTAGCTGAATATATGTATTAATCGTATTAATAATTAAGGTCTGTCGGTTGACACATGTGACATTTTTCAGGTTTAAATAATAGCCATATTGTTTTACATATAAAACATCTTGTACGTCTGAATCGGTGCATAAAGGCTTGGTAAGATTGTGTTAGTAATGAAAAATGATGATTGGTAACTTTACATGAATGAAAGGACCTGTCGATCGTATGAAAGTAGTTGGCAGAGAGTTGCGTACAACAGTTGTAGTAAAAATTATAGATAAATTTACTTGGCTAGGGTAACCAATTTTCATGGAATAAAATAGAGATGCGACAAGATTTTTGAAAACCCGTCACTACGGGTCACCGGGGACTACTAGAGAGAACAGATATGTAACCTCAATCTCATCAAATTGTTCGAGGCAAGAGAAAGAACTTCAATACAAGAACAATAGTAATATACCAATAAACGCCGAACTCCCGTCTATAAAAGAACTTCAAACTCCCGATAACTTAAAAAACTGTGAATGTTTTTAATACTTGTCGCAAAGTGCGCAAACGATAAAAAGTTCATAAAAATTCTCAAATTACGTTAAAAGTTTGTTAGAAGTCGCTAAGTGCGCTCGTTATCAAACACTGGATAAGAATATTCGGGCAATTTGCGCTCCGCTTGAAGCAAAAGCTAGCTTTTCACACCTCTCGCTGTTTATGCCATCATCTCCTTATCTACATACTATGATACAGTTTTTCGCGTACATTCAGTGGTATATGCGGATAATACCAGCAAAATACGCTGCGAATAGGAAACATCATACCTGATGCTGAAGTTTCGCTTCATGAACGGCGAAAATGCAATAAGTGATAAAAAAAATTCCTTGCTTCTTTTTGTGGGGCAGAGCAGGGGAGCCAGCGACAAAAAGTTTCTTAAAGGTTTGAAATTATGTGCAAAGTTTGTTGGAAGTTGCTAAACGTTCCTGTTATCAAATGGTGGATGAATAATGTGTGGATATTTGCGCGCGGTGAGTTACGCTGCCTCTGTACATATACACAGTTCCTAAGTGTGATACTTGTCTTACTGCGTTAAACTATTAACATAAAAAATTATATCTCTTAATGAATAGATTATTACAACTTATTAATTTTTAATTGGCTTAGTAATTTTATGAAATACTGAAAATCACACTTTTGTTGCCCCTGGAAGCCGGCAGATTCGCAACGTGAAACTGGGAATGGGTGCCATGAACCGGGTTAGTTGTGTAGATTACTCAGAACAAGCAGTGAACACATGCAGTTTGCACGAATGCCAGCCTTTGATCTAACACGTAATTATTGAAGACGGGAGAACTTAAATACAAGAATAGCACTTGTGTTTTAGGCTATCCTAGATAATAGCTATCTAGGATCACGTCAAGATCGAGGCTACAATGAAACAACAAGAATAGTGAATGACACTATTTTAGGACTGGCAAAGCTGTTGTAGGACGAATTACAATTATCGGTTATCAGATTGATGGATTAAAGCCTGTGGTCTCGCACTTACTGTGCTGATATTGAAATGTGGTAAAGTAATTGTTTTGACTTACTTCGACAAAGAAATTTCATCGGTCAGCGCCGCGCATCGCTGTAGTGTCACTGTTGTCTCTTGTGACTTTTAGAAAAATATAAAACATTCACAAAATTATTCACAGAAAAACACTCGTAACTAAAATGGCAGTAAACATGGCTATGTAAACTCGTACTGCACGTATTTGCGTACATTTGCTCTTAAATGGCGCACAGTATACAGAAAATTGTCGAAAACTGCTGTAAATCTCTGTAGTAGTTTCACGAGGAAGTTAAACGCTATTTTTCTGAGCTTATTATAGAATATCTGTTACCTTTTCCTCTCGCATTTATTCGCTTCTTCAATAAAAGTTACCGTTTAGCAGCGGGAAAAGTCTCAAATCAAAGTTACGTCTAACAGCACTGAACACGAAATTCAACAAAAGAGATGAACAAAGATAATCTACGCCAAAGACAACACTAATCAAGGCTGCAAGCAAAGAGTAGGAATATCTATAGAGTGAGCATCAGACGCGCAGTACAGAATTTTTGTCACCAATATAACCGACACCAAAAATCTGACTTAACCGCAAGGTTTGTCCGTAAGTGCTCAGCAGATTATAAATATTATTAGGTCGCTAGAAAACACATATCTCGTTCCAGAGTAGTACCATGGATCTTGTACACGTGTATGATAGGCAAATTACGCATTTTTTGGTTCGAACTTAGCTTGACTTAGAAGAGATAAACGCAACGGCCGTTTGCTTGCTGGTAACAACTGTCACAGCTCGGATGTCACTATTCTTTTTTCGTTTTTGTTATAGAAAAAGAAAGGCGAGCTAACGCTATTTTTTAGTTTTGTACTGAACTTTATCTTATTACGGATCTCTGTTTTAATAAATTGATTACGTTGACATTGCCAAATGGCTCCCTAGTACATCTACATGAAAGTGTCCCGATAAACTTCCACTATGGAGTTGCGGGATGCTGTAAGTTAGCGATTTGTCTCACTCTGAAAGATCTAAATTGATCGGTTTTTACTTTTTGAAACAATTTTTTTAAAAATCTTTATTCATCCTTAGGATTCTGAAATGTTAATCCCATACAATCACTCACCATTTTGTAAAAACTTGACGATCATTGATTTGGAAAACCTAACAATACAAACAAAATAACTCAGATTGTCATATGTAAGTCCCATCTCCAGATGAACTTTTCTCGAAATGTGTATCCATTCATCCCATTGACTGGCAGCTCACTACCACACTATCAACTTTATCGAGTATTTATCTCATAAATATCGATATTAATCAACACATAACTTGGGTCTTACTAGTGTGGTAACTGTAATTTGATCACCGTTGTAATTAGGTACGAAAAGTAACTTTACCCCTTTGATTTTAGATTTGCATCCGTAGTGGCAACAATTCTACACCACTGCTGTTACTAATAACAGGAGAACACGGGACGAATATGTGTATTATTCAAGTTTCGATCTTAGCGTCAAACCCATCACGTGACTATTTCGCTTTCATATTAGCTACATGGGCAGTACGCTATACCCACTCCATATCTTTTCCTACTCTGTGGCTATTATGGCCAGCGATGTTTTTCAATCGCTGTTTATACTGGAAAACATTCTTTCTCAAATCAATGATGGGACTCCAAAATACTTAAGCGTTGGATAGACATGTGATTTTGCGTCAGTCACGAAGCAATTCTGAAGGTCTTTTCGTTTCGTATCCTGTTGTAAGAAACAGTGATTAAAAATGTGCGCCCGAACAACGTTCTTAGCTTATCGAATCATTTGATGTCTGTATTAATCATCTATTATCATGATATCTTGAGAGCAGAGAAAGAGTTATTGATTCTCCCAGCATTTTTTATGACTGTTTAAGTTGTTAGGAGCAGTCAAATGAGAACGAGACACATGGAAAACAGAATTACACTGTTAAAAGTAATTCACCATTACTCCTAACACATTCATCTCACTGTGAGCCAAGACGGTCAATGCCTTCATGGAAAAGGTTTAAAGTTGTCTACGGCAACATGATTGTACCCAGGCGTGCATCTCCTTGTCCGAAGCAAATCGACGGACACGAATTTCTTTCTTCAGGGCTCCAAAAGTGTGGAAATCGCATGGCGGGATATCGGGAGTGTGTGGAAGATGAGTAAGGGCTTCCCAGCGAAACCTCTGGAGCGTCCTCGAAACAGCCTTGGCAACATGTGGGCGGGCACACGTGAATGGGCGGGCCACGCCCATGCAATATTATGCCTCGCCACACCATAACACCTAGAACACCAAAACGATCATTTTCGACAGCGTTCCTGGGTGCGTTATGTACATTCATATGATGAGAGGAGGGAGCATTTAGCCTGCAGCCAGTGGAATTGTCGAACATGATCGGCTTGATGGTCCATGTGTATGGTCCAAGTTTCATTGAACTATGTTTCTTGGCAGTGACACATTATGCAAAAATTACTTATCTGAGTTTTGCATAACAATATAGATAGAGAGAGAGAATGAGAGAGAGGAAGAAAAAAGAGGAAGAGGGTGACCACAAGTGTAAATCACTATACAGGGTGGTCCATTGATAGTGACCGGGCCAAATATCTCACAAAATAGGCGTCAAACGAAAAAACTACAAAGAACGAAACTCGTCTATCTAGAAGGGGGAAACCACATGGCGCAAACGACCTGAGTGGCCGTGCGGTTCTAGGCGCTTCAGTCTGGAGCCGCGTGACCGCTACGGTCGCAGGTTCGAATCCTGCCTCGGGCATGGATGTGTGTGATGTCCTTAGGTTAGTTAGGTTTAAGTAGTTCTAAGTTCTAGGGGACTGATGACCACAGATGTTAAGTCCCATAGTGCTCAGAGCCAAATGAACCATTTTGAACCAGATGGCGCTATGGTTGGCCCGCTAGATGGCGCTGCCATAGGTCAAACGGATATCAACTGCGTTTTTAAAAATACGAGCCCCCATTTTTTTATTATACATTCACGTAGTACGTAAATAAATGACTGTTTTAGTTAGACCACTTTTTTCTCTTTATGATAAATGGCGCTGTAACAGTCACAAACGTATAAGTACGTGGTGTCACGTAACATTCCGCCAGTGCGGACGGTATTTACTTCGTGATACATTACACGTGTTAAAATGGACCGTTTACCAACTGCGGAAAAGGTCGACATCGTGTTGATGTAAGGCTATTGTGATCGAAATGCCCAACCGGCGTGTGCTGATTTCCTACGCAATGTTCTACCGATGTTACTACAAGATGTTTCACTGTATGACAGAATGGCGATGTACTTCCAACATGATGGATGTCCGGAACACAGCTCGCGTGCGGTTGAAGCGGTACTGAATAGCATATTTCATGACAGGTGGATTGATCGTCGAAGCAGCATACCATGGCCCACATGTTCACCGGATCCGACGTCCCCGGATTTCTTACTGTGGGGAAAGTTGAAGGTATTTGCTATCGTGATCCACCGACAACGCCTGACATTGTCAATGCATGTGCGAACATTACTACTCGCTGTTGAGAGGAATGTCGTTACACGTATTGCCAAATGCATTGAGGTTGACGGACATCATTTTGAGCATTTATTGCATTAATGTGGTATTTACAGGTAATCACTCTGTAACAGCATGCGTTCTCAGAAATGATAAGTTCACAAAGGTACATGTATCACATTGGAACTACCGAAATAAAATGTTCAAACGTACCTATGTTCTGTATTTTAATTTAAAAAACCTACCTGTTACCAACTCTTCGTCTAAAATTGTGAGCCATATGTTTTTGACTATTACAGCGCCATCTATCACAAAGCGAAAAAGGTGGTCCAACTAAAACATTCATATTTCTATACGTACTACACGAATATGTAATAAAAATGGGGATTCCTATTTTAAAAAACGCAGTTGATGTCCGTTTGACCTATGGCAGCGCCATCTAGCGGGCCAACCATAGCGCCATCCGGTTTCCCCCTTCAAGCTAGACGAGATTCGTTGTTTGTAGTTTTTCCGTTTTACGCATATTTCGTGAGATACTTGGCCTGGTCATGATCAATGGACCACCCTGTATATGGCTTTAAGTATTTAAACGGTTAGCATGTTGCCTTTCTTTCTGCAGAGTGTTTCCTTATTGTAAAATTTGTTTGTTTCTGACGATAGCGAGAGATCACAATTTTGATCCACAGAACAGGTAAATAAATAAACTAAATCGTACTGCGATGTAAGAGCCGACAGGCTGCCTGTGTACTGCGCTCTCCTTGTGGTGGTCGGCCTGTGCAGCGCCTGTCTCTTTGTTGCAGATGTCGTGCATGAGCTCGGTGCCCGGCCAGCAGCACGCGCATGCGCAGCCCACGTCTCCCGGCGTCGCCACCTACCCGCAGCACCAGCTGTCGCCCACCGTCATGGCTGCAGGTAAGATCCTTTCTCCACCTCACACCTCTCGTCCCACATCTGAACACAAATTTCTGACCTCTCTTAAAGCTTTTGAGTTAACTGTCCATCATACACTACTGGCCATTAAAATTGCTACACCAAGAAGAAATGCAGATGATAAACGAGTATTCACTGGACAAATATATTATACCAGAACTGACATGCGATTACATTTTCACGCAGTTTGGCTGCACTTATCGAGAGAAATCAGTGTCCAGAACAGCCACCTCTGGCCGTAATAACGGCCTTGATATGCCGGGCATTGAGTCAAACAGAGCTTGGATGGCGTGTGCAGGTACAGCTGCTCATGAAACTTCAACACGATACCACAGTTCATCAAGAGTAGCGACTGTCGTATTGTGACGAGCCAGTTGCTCGGCCACCATTGACCAGACGTTTTCAATTGGTGAGAGATCTGGAGAATGTGCTGGCCAGGACAGCAGTCGAACATTTTCTGTATGCAGAAAGTCCCGTACAGGACATGCAACATGCGGTCGTGCATTATCCTGCCGAAATGTAGGGTTTCGCAGGGATCGAATGAAGGGTAGAGCCACGGGTCGTAACACATCTGAAATGTGACGTCCACTGTTCAAAGTGCCGTCAATGCGAACAAGAGGTGACCGAGACGTGTAACCAATGGAACCCCAAACCATCACGTCGGGTGATACGCCAGTATGGCGATGACGAATACACGCTTCCAATGTGCGTTCACCGCGATGTCGCCAAACACGGATGCGACCATCATGATACTGTAAACAGAACCTGGATTCATCTGAAAAAATGACGTTTTGCCATTCGTGAACCCAGGTTCGTCGTTGACTACACCATCGTAGGCGCTCCTGTCTGTGATGCATCGTCAAGGGTAACCGCAGCCATGGTTAGCTGTTAGTCCCTGCTGCCGCAAACGTCGTCGAACTGTTCGTGCAGATGTTTGTTGTCTTGCAAACGTCCCCATCTGTTGACTCAGGGATCGAGACGTGGATGTGTATAAAATGCGTGTTACTTAATACTAGATATCAAAATGTATCGAGAGGAGTACACCACAGAGGGAAACAGTAAAAACTAAATTCGTTTGAGTGGCAGGGACTCAAGAGACGGCACTGACCGCTTTCTGAAAAAGAGGGAACATCTGTTATAATTAGGAACCCTTGTTATTGATTGCATATTCGTATTCTAAGCTGTAAAGGAAACAGGGGAGAAATTTGGAAAGAGAATAAAATCTCAGAAAGGAGAAATAAAAACATTGAGCTTTCAAAATGGTTCAAATGGCTCTGAGCACTATGGGACTTAACATCTACGGTCATCAGTCCCCTAGAACTTAGAACTACTTAAACCTAACTAACCTAAGGACAGCACACAACACCCAGTCATCACGAGGCAGAGAAAAATCCCTGACCCCGCCGGGAATCGAACCCGGGACCCCGTGCTCGGGAAAAGAGAACGCGACCGCGAGACCACGAGCTGTGGACTAATTTTGTGACGCAGAGAAACTGAGATTAGGATGTACGATACTAAACGTAATGGGTGACTTCCGTCAGTTTTGCAGCAAAATAGCTGATGATGATCTAGGTAGATAGGGTATAAGATTCAGACCGGAGAAAGTAAGACAAGCATTTATGAAAAGTAGGCATTTATCAAAATATACTTTACCAACTTTCTCATTTTCAGAAAAAACTTCCTAACATTTAAATTTACTCCATATCGTTTATTTTATTCGGGCACTCCGTGGCCCCATGAGCTAAAACTGTTGTGCTTCAGTTCTACATGTACATCTCTACTCCAGAGTTCGCATCCAAGAGCTTGGCAGAGGGCTGACAGAGCCTCTTTCAGAATATTTCTCGATCTTTATACTCTGGAATAACACGTAGGAAAAATGAACTCCTAAATCTTCCCGCTCGAGCTCTGATTTCTTTTATTTTATTACGATGGACATTTCCCCCTGTGTAAGTGGAAATCAAACAAATATTTTCACATACGTAGGAGAAAGTTGATGATTGGAATTTTGTGAAAGGCGCCGCAAAGAAAAACGCAAGTGTTTTAATGATTGCCACCCCAGCTCCCGTGTCGTATCCGTGGCTGCCACTCACCTGTTTCGCAATAACGCAAAACGTGCTGCCCCTGTTTGCATATTTTCGATGTTCTCCGTCAACCCTTTCTGACACCGATTCCAAACGCACAGCAATGCTCTAGCACATGACGTGCAAGCCTAGGTTAGGCAGTCTCTGTAGAGGATTTGTTGCGTTTTTGGTTCGCTTTTCCCACAATATTTTCTGCGTGAAGATTCTAATTTAAACTGTTCATAACTCCAATCCCTAGGTATTCAGATTAACCGACAGCCTTTAAATTTGTGTGATTTATCGTGTAAGCAAAATTTAATGGCCTCTTTTTAATAAACATGTAGAGGACTTCAAACTTTTTATAAATTCCACTTTTCGCATCATGCAGATATCTTGTCTACACCTTTTTGTTATTCGTATTGATCTTCTGATGACTTAACTGCACAGCAAACGACAGCGTCATCTGCTAACAATCTAACAGAGCCGATAACATTTCCTTAGGGAACGCCAGATATCATTGCTGTTTCACTCGGTGATATTTCCATCAATTACTACGAACAGTCTCGCTTGTGATAGAAAATAGGCTCACGGAGAATAGGAGACGATTAAACGACCTGAGAGAAAGAGGGATTGAAATGGAAGGAATTTTTTTCTGAAAGTAAGTAAATAGGCCTACTGAATCGAACTGGAGGGAAAAGAAATTTATAGAACAAACAACTTGACTAAATGATGGGATCGGTTGATTTAACACTCCCTGAGGTATCAAGGAATCGTGAAACTGTGGCAATGGATCGAAGAATGCGGCCGGGGGGGGGGGGGGAGGGGGGGAATTGTAAAAGGATACCAATGCTTGACTACAATAAGCACGATCTAAGGGATGTAGGATTCAATAATTATGTAGAGATGAAGCAGCCTGCACGGGATAGATTAGAGTGGAGAGTTGCATCACGAATAAATCATTTTCCATAGTGAAGACTATAAGAAGACGAAAATAAGTATAACTACATAACTGTACATTTTTTTTCTTCAAATGAGGCACGAAACTGAAGTTATAAAGACAAGTGCACACACAGAGTTTAAATGGAATGTGATAACATCTGCATAACCTCTACCAAGGAGGGAGGTGAATATGTGAATGTAAAAAGAGAGTTATTAAGCATTAAGCGTGCTGACTTTGTACTTTCTCTGTCCTGTGGAGCCGGCCACGGTGGTCTAGCGGTTCTAGGCGCTCAGTCCGGAACCGCGCGACTGCTACGGTCGCAGGTTCGAATCCTGCCTTGGGCATGGGTGTGTGTGATGTCCTTAGGTTAGTTAGGTTTAAGTAGTTCTAAGTTCTAGGGGACTGATGACCACAGATGTTTAGTCACATAGAGCTCAGAGCCATTTTTTTGTCCTGTGGAACAAGACGACCACTGTGGCCGAGCGGTTCTACGCGCTTCAGTCCTGAACCGTGCTGCTGCTACAGTCGCAAGCTCGAATCCTGCCTCGAGCGTGGATGTGTGTGATGTCCTTAGGTTAAGTAGTTCTAAATTCTAGGGGACTGATGACCTCAGATGTTAGGTCCCATAGTGCTCAGACACATTTGAACCATATTTTCCTGTGGAACAGCATCGTTTTGGACGTGGACGTCCATTGCAGGGCCTCCTGTTGCAAAAATCTATAAAAAAAGCGCAGCAATGTGGTATCCGTACCAGATAGGGTTGATAGAGGAGATAGAGAAGATCCAGCGGAGAGCAGCGCGAAAGCGTTACGGAGATGATAGATAAACTCCAGTGGAAGACTCTGCAGGAGAGATGCTCAGTAGCTCGGTACGGGCTTTTGTTGAAGTTTCGAGAACATACCTTCACCGAGGAGTCAAGCAGTATATTGCTCCCTCCTACGTATATCTCGCGAAGAGACGATGAGGATAAAATCAGAGAGATTAGAGCCCACACAGAGGCATACCGACAATCCTTCTTTCCACGAACAATGCGAGACTGGAATAGAAGGGAGAACCCATAGAGGTACTCAAGGTACCCTCCGCCACACACCGTCAGGTGCCTTGCGGAGTATGGATGTAGATGTAGATGGTCTGTGTTTATACTCTGCCTATATTCTAGAACGCCACAATAGACAGATTTTCATAATGTGCGAGTCGTTTTTAAGAGGTTAAGTAGGAGCAGAAACGAACATTCTGTTGAACAGATTAAAGTGATTGTAGTTAAAAGTGAAAGAAAAGTAACATTGCACATACTTTCGCTCTTTTCGTGCGAATATCGTCTCATGTTCCATTTTACCGCTCTCTTCAAGAGTTAACCACCAGCGGAAGCGTACTAACGAAGAAAAAAAAAGAGCTGTAAAGGAAAAAATGAGATTATTGTAAGTAATGCATAAGTTCTCCATCTGTTGCTGCTCGTAACTTCCTAATATAACAGCCTAGTGTCCTCAGAATTTTATTGAAACACTTCTTGTACCCTTATCTTATTTCTTTGCATAAAGAACTTCGTAGCATCGGTTATCATAATCGTCATCTGTTTTCTCAGTATTCTTGTGACAAAATAGAAATAAATACAGTTTTTTCATTGGTTCTTGTTGTGAGACAATTATTTCTCGAATCACGGTAAAGTCTACTGACACTACATTCAGCACAGAAACCCAGTATGCCTGGCATTGTCTGCGCAGAGAATATCCTCGAGTTTGGTCAGTTAACATGCAGTATGGAATAATCCGTAGCAAATTTGCTGCTTCTCGTTGTTTCTGATGCATCTAAAATGGAAAAACGGATTCACATTTTCTGGGGGACGAATTACCATTAATGGTAATCTTAGCCTTCTAGAATGTGGTAATACGTGGTTCCAAGTAAAAGGTTATTCAACACGTTAGTTACGAAAAACACGACAGCATGGGAGCTATGAGCTGGATCTGAAGAGAGACTACAACAAATTGGCCAGACATTACGCTTCTGAACGTAAAGAGAACGTGTGTCAACTTGTGTTAATATTACTGATGTATCAGAAATGACTGTAGAGGCGTTTGCGAGGAAATATTATTGCATTATCAGGAATCCTTTACGAGGAGAATCATTAGATGTTTTAAGGTTGAAAGTCATTACAAAGGGCAAATATTGGAGTAACTCCTTTTTGGATACTTATTCCAAATCTTGGTAAAAATGAAAACATTTCAGCATGACTTTATTCATTTTCTCCCAGTTCATAAATATATGTATAGAAGCAGAGATTTAGTTTTTAAAAAACGAGTTGCTCTCTGCTTCACCAACAAGATCATCATTTAGCAGAACGCAGATGGTGCCACTGTATAGACGCTTGTCATTCATGCGAATTTGGTCTTTACTATTTTCTCGAGGAAAGCAAAGTTCTGAAGATATTCCGGTATCACAGCTCACCTGTATACGAGCGAACTAGAGGATAACGCCAGAAACTTCGTGAGGAAGGACACAGATTATGCTGTTGCATATCGGTAACTAGCAACACCAGAAGATTGTACAGAAACGAACGATGATCTTGGAACTAGCAGCTTCTTCCTTTTGCCTTCCCTAGAACTGACGTCATCCGTTCGCCTTATTTCATAACACTTTTTACAACTAACCACCGGTATTTAAACGAAAAAACTAGGCTGCAAAAGTTTCCCAGAAGTCATGCAATCGCATGCCACCTGGACTTCTCATTTTGTTAAGAGCATTTATGCACATCCAACAAAAATTTGGTCTAAGTTGTTCCGGTAATCTTTTCACGATACTTTCCTGTAGGCGATAACAGTGGCAGCGAACAGTCTGAGAGTCCTGCTGATGTTATCTGAATGATTTTTTATTGCTTATCTCCAATATGAACGGTAGTTTATGTCTGAAAAAGGAAGCTTTCAATTGCTAGTTTTCATTTATTGCAGGGAGACATGAATTTTTTAATGAAAAACAACACTCAAAACACGATAATTTCTCCAAAATTCATGTTGGCATTTATTGGCAGAGACATCGCAGATCAAAAGGGTTTTGAAACAACATTTTAATGTCCGCTTTTCTTAATTGTGAATGGTAATCTTTTCCAGAGAAACTCATAGTAATTAATACAGGATTGTGCTGATACCGACATGTAAAGAATGTTCCAGAGATCTGAAGGAGTGTTTTGAAAGAAGGTAAAACAAAGGCTGTCGTTGATCCTGCACTTGGAGTATCTAGACAGCTGGTGTCTATTTGCATTAAAATTTGTAGGCTCATTGGTTATATGAGCAACAAACAATGACAAGGCCTAGCACCAAAAAACTGCCATCAAAGCTGGCAGAATTAGTAGAAGACAGCCTGTAGCGGACCCTAGGAAAACTATACGGCTTGATACGAACAAGTATTATGGAGTAGTTCATGTACGTGCAGTAAAAGGTCAACTTTTCAATCAGCGTTTGGCAGGCACCATCCTTACAAGGAACCTTTCGTCAGGTCAGCAGATAGGAAGAACAGAACTGTCTTTGCTAAAGAACACTGCAAGTGTACAGAAACAGATTAGTCCTAGATGTTATGGAGGGATAAAAGTAAATTTAATTTGATGTCTCTCTGTAGGGTTCAGTATATTCGTGTCCTACAGATGAAGGATCCAATCCACGCTATTAGGATCCATCCATGAATCACAGACGAGTAAACATTATGGTACGTGGATGCTTATAAGAACAAGTTGTGGGTCCTTCAGATAGCCTAGAAAGTATCACTAAAGGTTCTAACTATAGGGACATTTTGGAGAAACATGTTCTATCGTCTGACAGAAAAAAATCTTTCAAAACACAACGACCCAAAGCATCGTTCAGAGTGTGTCCAAGGGTATATTAAGAGAGAAAAAGACAGAAGTTTTTATTTCGTCAATTCAAAGTCTGGATTCAAATCCGATAGAACTTATTTGGGAGGTACTGAACAAACCTGGTAGGGGAAGAGAGTACCGAAATAATGCAGATTTCTATGACATTCTGCAGTCTAAATAGGACAAGATTCCTCAGACCGCTATCTGATTCTGTGACTAGAAGATGTGCCCAGGGCACAACACAGGTTGTACTGTATGTTGGGTTAGACGCTATCGAGCCTTCCTCGAGGCTCATCTACCTTCACAGTGCTTAATAGATACGTAACGTATTTTAAAACAATGGACGTACAGTATGCACGAAAAAAATCCGAGAATCTGTCTGATGCTGACTCACTGATGAAACTAATTGCGTAATAAGATATTTTAGCCACTTTATGATCGTTACACACAATAAAGTATGTCGTTTATATGTAAGCTACCTGCAGTCTGAATTTGCTGAAAGTTCTGTGGACACAGGTCATGGCGTGCTACATTAATAGTATACTTTATCCTCTTTCTGAACTCGACGTCTCATTCATTATGAGCAAGAGGGGGCAAGATTCTAAAATTGTCATTTTTATGTCAGAAAACAACGAGAAATTCCTGCTAATTATCAACAAAAATAACCAACAAAAATGCCACTGATTAATACTCCTCAAAGTGAAAAATCACGAAATAAACTTTAAAAACTCTTACTCAATTTATGCCGCAGCTGTCTGCTTACAAAGCTTCATATCTGATCGTGTTAATCGATTGTATTGCAGTTTTCATGCTTTCAATTTTATAGTTAACTGGCTTTAAATAAAGATTGATAAAATATATTTTGAAAGCTACACTTTCCAAGCTGTTCAGGTAAAGTGTAACCCAGGCCGAGAAATCTCCCAAGAATCACAAATTACCAGGTACAGTCGACTCTTATCGGCCTTGGATTGAAATTGGATGTCTCTTCCCTCCACACCCCGCACTTTGACAAATTATTGTGCAACCATGTCAACTGGAGAGCTGAATTCGTAGTTGTATGACCACATCTTATGGTGTGTTGCACCTCATGGAGCGTTTGCGAAGCTCCCATTTCAACTCCAAAAAATAGAGTGCATGAACATAATACAATAAAGTCCATTAACATGATCAGACAAGAAGTCTTATAAAAAACATTGTTGATACAAATTGAATAATTTTTTTTTTTAATTTTGAATGCAGTCTCAGCAAGCAGTGACGTATCTTCTTTGAATATAGATAAATGGTAAACTATTACTGGAGTTAAGTTGTGCTGGAGGAGGAGGTGCCTTGTGGGAGAGAGGTCACAGTTCGTAGTAATTGACGGAAAGTCATCGAGTAAAACAGAAGTGATTTCTGGCGTTCCCCAAGGTAGTGTTATAGACCCTTTGCTGTTCCTTATCCTTATAAACGATTTGGGAGACAATCTGAGCAGCCGTCTTCGGTTGTTTGCAGATGATGCTGTCGTTTATCGACTAATAAAGCCATCAGAAGATCAAAAGAAACTGCAAAACGATTTAGAAAAGATATCTGAATGGTGCAAAAATTGGCAGTTGACCCTAAATAACGAAAAGTGTGACGTCATCCACATGAGTACTGAAAGGAACTCGTTAA
Source organism: Schistocerca cancellata (assembly GCF_023864275.1). Taxonomy (NCBI): domain Eukaryota; kingdom Metazoa; phylum Arthropoda; class Insecta; order Orthoptera; family Acrididae; genus Schistocerca; species Schistocerca cancellata. The sequence goes on along the minus strand of NC_064628.1, from coordinate 599,837,847 downwards.
ACTTCGGTTACACCTTAAATCACTCTAATCTAAAAGCCGTAAATTCAACTAAATATCTAGGTATTACAATTACGAACTACTTGAATTGGAAGGAACACATAGAAAATGTTGTGGGGAAGGCTAACCAAAGGCTGCGTTTTATTGGCAGGACACTTAGAAAATGTAACAGACCTACTAAGGAGACTGCCTACACTACGCTTGACCGTCCTCTTTTAGAATTCTGCTGCGCGGTGTGGGATCCTTACCAGATAGGACTGACGGAGTACATCGAAAAAGTTCAAAGAAAGGCAGCACGTTTTGTATTATCGCGAAATATGGGAGAGAGTGTCACAGAAATGATACAGGATTTGGGCTGGAAATCATTGAAAGAAAGGCGTTTTTCGTTGCGACGGAACCTTCTCACGAAATTCCAATCAGCAACTTTCTCCTCCGAATGTGAAAATATTTTATTGACCCCGACCTACATAGGGAGGAACGATCACCACGATAAAATAAGGGAAATCAGAGCTTGTACGGAAAGATATAGGTGTTCATTCTTTCCGCGCGCTATACGAGATTGGAATAATAGAGAATTGTGAAGGTGGTTCGATGAACCCTCTGCCAGGCACTTAAATGTGATTTTCTGAATATCCATGCAGATATAGATGTAGATCTGAAGGTACAATTCGCCCATTCGACCTGCACGTCTGCTCAAGTCACACTGATCCATTACCTTCGATTTACAGCGACAATGAGAGCCGCAGGTACATTTTACCGGTAGCTGGTGTTGCGCCGCGATATCGATGTTGACTCTGAGCTGCTGGCTGACATGGTTCAAATGCTAGGGTGTGCGTGTGTGTGTCTTTATACTTTTTACTCGTATATTTAGTTACCACGCTCCTAACAAAATACCAGGTGCACACAGCTAAAAATGTTGGAAAACGCTTTGCTATACATCTATTGCTTTGAGTGATCGTTCGTGTCAGATCCCTGACTCTTGGGCATTCCTGTTAAGACAGCCTGTATTGTGCTGTAATCGTGTAGTGCCTGTGCAGATGTGAGCGCGCGTGTTCCAGGAGAGGGCGCGGCTTCGCGTGCCGAGGCGCCGCCGGTGCCGGTGAGCAGCGTGTCGTCCCCGGTGGGCGTGGTGGCGACGACGCCGACGCCCGCGCCGGCCCCCAGCCACGCCCACGGCCACGCCCACGGCCACGGGCACGCCCACGGCCACGGGCACTCGTGGGCGCCGCTGCCCGTGTCGTCGCCCCCGCAGCCGCAGCCGCAGCCGCCGCCGCCGCGCGCCGCCAGCCCCGCCGCCGGCAGCCACGCGCTCGCCGCCTCCTCCATGTCTCCGTCGCTGCACTCTGCGGCCCCCGCCGCCACCGCCTTCGGCCACCACCACCACCAGCACCCGCACGCAGGCTTCGCCACGGCCGCGCCGCAGCCGCGCCAGCCGGCCTTTTACTCGTGGTACTAGGCGGACCAACTGCCACCGACCTCCCTTCTCTCCCAAATCAGCGGATTCCTTCGTGTCGCACTACTGCTCGCCTACAGAGCAGCTTTTCCTGTATCAGAAACTACATATACGCCGGCTTTCTGTACAGTGCAGGGAAAGCTGACGTACTTCTCTTAAGCAGTTGTCTTCTCCACGCGACCGAAGACATACTTCTTTGATTTCCTACAGTCCAAGACCATGTGTAACCCCTCCAACAATGTAGGACTGTTCCTTATTCCGCTGTTAACTGAATCAACAAATATTATTTCATCCCTCATTGTGAGGACAAGCAGTCAAATGGCTGCAGTTCTCCAAATAGATTTATTACTCATCCGAACGCGAATTCGATTTCAGGCTATCATCTTCAAGTGAGTAAATCATACTTACAAGGAAGATTAATATGCAGAACAACATAATTATTTGCACACAGAGTATTTCAGCTGCCCACACTGATGGGTATTAGTACTGGGACACCTTTTTGCTGGAGGCCACAGTTTTGGAGTTATTCAAGAAAAACGCGTTTGAAGGTCATTTTTGTACATTCTCCTTGAACCTCCAAAAAGGTACATTTAACTAAATTAAATTTCCTATAAAAATTTCATGATCATTTTTTCTGCAAAACTACTAGTTTGCGAGTAGCGATCGAGAGAATACGAAGATTTTGCGCTTGGTATTTGAAGGCGTTGCAGGTTGCATGAAACCCATGGGTAGCAGCAACTGAAACACACAAATTTTTTCCGATTGTATCAATACAGGATGACAAGTTCACTCTCAAAGAGAGCTGAGAGCTGCCTGCAATTTTTGCAATCTTTGTGTTACGTATTGTACTGTTGATTGCTCTTTCGTATTTGTAGTGCCTTTGAAAGCAGCTGCATATCGAAATATACCCGCTACCGATATGTCATCTTAGAATTATTTCTGATATATTAAATTATATTTCTACGGCAAGCATTTGACGGAATAAGAGGCTCCGCATTTACAAACGGCAGTATGATCGTTGAATGCAAGTGATAATAAACAAGTATGAAAATACCTTAACGATAGTATTAAGTAAAATAATAATGTACATAAACTGAGCACCGAGCTGATAAATTGTCAATGTACGTGTTATATATGCTTAAGATATTACCTCTATTGTGAATTTAAAGCGTTGCATAACAGATTTTTGACAGGAAGACAATATGGAACTGAAATTTTACCCTTCTTATGGATATTATGTGTGCAGCACAACTTAAGGTTAGCTTATTTCACTTATAATTATTAAGCCACACACATTGTAATTATTTTTTAAAAAAGGTATTGGCGTAGTTTATTTTAATTTCGGATAGGTTTTGGAATTAGATCGTAAGACTACTGTTTACTTTGCACATGAAACTGTTGATTTTATGTCATCTTACGGTATGTTTACAATATATTAAGTGCACAGACTTCACCAAAGATAACGAATTGTTTGCGTTCGTTCAACGAGAATCATTTGGAGCTATTCTTCTATGGATTTGGTCCCACAGCTGAGAGGAATAACTGATGCGAACTTCTAAGATGTATTCCATCTTTCCCTTCGATTTATTAAAGACTCCGGGAAGAAATTTAATGTCAGGAAACATGTCTGAATAAATCTATTTAAATTGGCTTGTACCGTCTCGATTTGACGATCGTTGATTGTTACCTGTGTGAAAATGTGACTGACTTGAAACCTCATACATTATGAACAAGGTGTTCCTGACACATTGTAATACTGAACAAGTGAAATTATTTAAAATGATGTCTCAATAACTAAAGAACTAAAGAGTATTCCCTAGAAAGAAATCAGTTGTTATACAAAACTCAGTATTTTCATCTCATCATATATAATGAACTGTTTCTCAAATTTTTGTATTGAATATACCCTTGGTTATGTCATGTGCATATACTTTATTTTTAGACGAAAAATATAAAATGCGAAAATGTGCTGATTTTATTTATATATTAGCTAGAAATTTCACCAAATAAAGTTGTTCAACAATGCAACAGTATTTTTATGTTCATGCTGTTTCCCAAAATGTCAGATATTTGTTGTTAAAAGTGAGTAACAGTAATTATGTACACGAAAAATTATTTTGGGGTTGAGGGATCAGAAATTTTAGACTGAAACACTGATTTACTTCCAGAATTTTAATTATACTCATAACTGCTGTCAAAAGGATATGCAGCTTGTACAGTGGCGGATGAATTCAAAATAAATACAAATTAGTATCTATGTGATAAGTGAAGAAAGTGATAGATAACGAGGTGAAACTCAGCGATGTCCTCAGGACACGTGAGAAGCAAACCGAGGACTTGATGTGAGTCGTTTAACTTGGTGTCAGCTTGAAGTGTCTGGAGTTTTTATCACTTGATCGTAGTGGAATGTGCAATGATCGTGGCGGACTTCCCATTAGGGGCGCCTGAGATTAAAAGAAGGATGGCCTAACACCATTCCCCTACGAAACTACAAGAGTGTCACTCACCAGCTGATCACGTGTCCCAGGACAATTGAAGACATCCGTTTTCTTCACCTACTTGTAAGGCTTTGTTACCAAGTCGGTAACACACTTAATAAAAATGGGACAGCAGAAAGCTATAGTGAGTGAAATGTTTTCAGTGAAGTTAAACATGAAAGTATATTGTGAACCTAAAAAACACCTAAGCCGAGGTAGCTCTGTAACACAATTACATTTGTTCACTCACAATTACAAACGATTTGGCGAGCAGCCTTCCTGCTGCAGGCAAGGTGTCCCACAAGAAGATATAATCGAAAAACAGTACGTAGAGGGGTAGATTAAGAGCTAACTGCGCGAGTTTAACATAGAAAGTGAGAAATACAAGCCACGAGAATCGAGATACATTAACAGAAACAGGGGCAGCACACGGAGTTTACTGCATTACTGCTGAGGGACTTACAGTGCTGAATGCGAGTGAAGCATTCAGTGTAACTGAACGAGAGCAATTGTTGTAGTTGCTGCGTGCGCCTGGCTGCTTACCATGTTATTCGACTGCTTTCTGTTCCGTACAGGTTGCTGCTTCCAAGGTGATGACGAGACAGCTACCACGTTGGGCCTACTTAACATCTGACGTCTTCAAGCGACTGCATACAATTGACAGCCGAAGATTGGTTCCCCGTGCTTTTGTTACCACACGCATCTCTCCTCAGTAAGCTTCTGCAGGAGGCGAAGAGGCACCTGTAGCCAAAATAACTGAGCGAAGGAGGTGCTAATTCTTGCCTCAGACCAGTGGCGCAGCTCTGTTGTTTGAAGTTCGGGTTACAGGCTCTACTTGGGCGCCAGTTCTTCGAATGCATTGGCAGTTGTTGTTCCCATATGCTAAAGTGCTCTCTGGCCAAGTTTGAAAATAACGCTTCCAACTTTAAGAAAAATTCGCCATCTGGAGCTATTTCATATTAATTGAACGTTGAACTGGAGAAATGCTTAGCACCGTTCAAACGATAGTTTGTCATGTAGGCACTACAACGGTGGTCCTTGTTGACTGGAGAAAATTCGTTTTGATACTAAATTTACTGACTCAATTAGTGAGCTTTAAAATAACGCAGCTGGTAGGTGCGTTCTTGGCAACATTAACCCTCGCAACGCCAAGGGGTGGGGGTACACCTTTCGAAAAAATTGTAATCTGATCAGTTACTTTACATTTCGACACTTTGAAAAAATATTGTTTTTAACGAGTTCTTCAACCAGATTTCAAATATGTTTTAAATTTTTCTGCTAAACTCAGCCCAAAATTCAAGGTTCAGTTCTTTACTTACACATTAATATCTCTTTAAAAATATGTTGAGAGTAAAACTCAACAATAGTGGACGAAAGTTGCATTTTTAAATTTTTTGTGGTGGGCATGAAGTCTGTATTGAAAGTGAGTGCTAAAAGGTATTTTCAAGTTCTATACCCTACTTACGCTTCAGTACTTCTTTAAGAATATAATTCAACAACAATTAATGAATTTGGTTTTGTTATATTATTTCGGGTGGGCATAAAGTCCCTCTCCACTGGTGATGAGCGTTATGGGAAATGCCTTGGTATTGGTAGGGTTAATCTCATCATCATTTCATTGGTATCATGAATCTGTAATCAGAATCTGTGGATTACTTCTTTCACTCTCTGTCTTTGTTTTATGGTACTAGCAAGGACAGTCTGGGTGGCTTCACTACGTACTGTTCACGAAAAGTCTATGGATTACTGCTGCCCCTCCAGTGTGCTGAATGGGCTAACAACTGCCCTTTCCGGGAATAAGAGGGCCTCGTTAACGAACGCATACGTCATTATTTACCAAAAATCAAATATGCACACTCGCGAACGAAAAATAAGAAAGACAAGAAAAAGTACTAATCTTTACACAATTAGAAGGAACGGTTACTCAGGACTACCATTCCACAATTAGCAATGTACATGACGAGACATTTATGTCTATTACAAAGTTGACATCACGTTGCACTGGCGTTCCTTACCCTTCAACAGAATTTTATCGACAAGTGAAATTTAATGTTAACAAAATATCTTTTTCGAAGCTTTACAGAGTTTGTGTGACATTGATGAATTGATGGTACCTTCATTTCATCATTCACTGAACACTTATACCTATCAGACACAGGAGACTTTTCGTCCTCCGGAATGTCTGCACAGCACCAGGCGAGTTCACTTCATTTCTGGTTTGGTGAAACTTAACTTTACCTTCCCCTTCCTAAATGGGCGCTGTTTACTAATTAAACTTGCCTCAGGTACATGAGGCAGGAGGCCACGGAAGGGTCAATGTACGGTGTTCACGGAGGCGGGGATGGTTTTCAGCGGGTATGCCCTGCCCATTCATTAGGCAGGCCGCAGCCACCGACCTTCCAGCAGCTGATGAGGAGGGTCGACGTAAGTGGCTCCTGCAGACGGCGACTATCTGTCATCACGCCGAAGGTTATTGTCACTACTGCGGTCACTGGAACCAAACCCTTCCGTGCCTCACTGGACTACTTGCGCATCCCCTGGAGCCGCGAGGCTACTGCTCGTGCCCAGCTGTTGTTTTTATCACTGCTCAGTCCTACAGATGGTTTTGATTGTTTGGGCCTCTCGGAAGGAAAGGTCTGTGCAAAACAGCTATGATAGCTGAGTAGCGGACCGACAAAGCTCAGGCTCTGGGTTCGTTTACATAGCAAAACATATTATCGGGTATTCGACACAGTAAATGTATTAAACATGCTTAGGAATTCCAGAATGAGATTTTTCACTCTGCAGCGGAGTGTGCGCTGATATGAAACTTCCTGGCAGATTAAAACTGTGTGCAGGACCGAGACTCGAACTTGGGACCTTTGCCTTTTGCTGGCAGTGCTCTATCGAAAGGCAAACGTCCCGAGTTCGAGTCTCGGTTCGGCACACAGTTTTAATCTGCCAGGAAGTTTCATACTTAAGAGATTACACTTGTTTCCCCTGTGACTGTCTTCTTCCTCTCCTAGGCGCTGATTCTAAAGCAAGCGGTGTTCACTCTCATGCCTTTTCTTCACACGATAAACATCTGCTAACATCTAGTACAATTTTTCTTACGACTTGTACTACTGAAAGGTATGTGCTTAGGTCTCTTCAGGGTAGCTCCAGAAAATAGTCGGTAGTTGCCAGCCGCAAAGTGGAACGAGTATAATATCTTTGAGTAGGAGGATCTTTGATGGTTAAGAGAGCAGCGCACGCGCAGTAAAAAACCGTGAGGTCGCAGGTAGGTGCCCGGAGGAAGCAGACGTGAGCAGACAGCTTTAAGAACTGGCGTTATTCAAGTCAAGATGTAATTTCATAAAGTAAACATCAGGACCAAAAGTTAATTTTTCAGTACCATCTTAATGCCATTGCATACACGGCATTATTCCCCTAAACGTGATTTCTGAGTCAAATACATGTTGCATTTCTGACAAAATGGAGGAGTTCAAGAAACGAGTTCACAGACGCAGTCAGATGCAGGTTGGTTGAATAATTAATTTAGAACAATCTTATCATGAATACTTTCACAGAATAAGAGGATACAATTTTATCAAAGATACTTTCACTATCATCTAATTAATTGTTATTCAAGTCATTAGTTTTTCTAATTGGTAATGATTACGCTCATTTGTTGATCTTCTATCCACATGGTAAGTCTGCACCTATAGTTTTGAACAAGAGTACTACGGACAGTGTTTAAAGGACCGTAAGGGTGCTTTCCGTTGTCATTTAACTTGTTTTTACCCTGTAATCCTCGTGAGTCGCTGGTCGAACAAGTGGTTGAAACTAAAACCGATGTTTTGTGCTTCCAGAGTACAAACTGTTTATTAGTTATAGATCCCGTTTTCAATACTTTCACTGCTGTTGAGTCACAGCAATGTCACACGAGATCTGTTGATTAACCCCTTCTTTATTCCTAAATGTTTCCTTCTCCCTGTTCCACTTAATGACTTTTTAGAGAGCTTCTTTATTGTCCCGTCAGGACGTTCAGAATTTCCGTTCTGATTGATGACCCTTCTGTTTCTTAGTATGGCCTCTGGTAATTTGTATTTCTGGTTTCGCCTCCCCTCCCTTGTTCTCGCTTCCGAACATGTCTAAATCATTTACCAAAAGTAATAGAAATCAATGTCACTTTTTTCACTGGTTGGCCATGGTGAGTATTAGTGTCTGGAAGTCTGAGCTAGAACGTGTGTCAACGGCCTACTGTTTCTGTGGTCAATTGGACTGGGTACCAAATTATGAGGACATCACGCTTACCGATCGACCCACGAGTCCAATATGTCTATGACAAGTAGAAGGGGCTTATCCTGCACCGGTCATACCAGACATGCATAGCAGACACTTCTTAAGGTTCTACTGCCTCAAATGGGAAAGGATTACACTGTTACCACTTGTGATCTCCCATCCCACTGCGGCACATGCACAAATTCTTCAATTTCCCTACTCTTCCCGAAATAGACCACTTCTCAACCACTTAACAAACCTGTCCTCAGCAGAGGCCTCACGCCCTTGTCCTCTTTATTTCCATCTAGTAACTTCCAGTGTCAGACAGCTCTTTACCGCATTACACGTTTCTACACAAATGACAAAAATAAATAAAAAACTATACCACATATAGATACATACATAAAGGAGAGAAATTAATAGTAATATCACTTATTTAAATCTTAACAAGATGAGGAAATCTGATTGCGCTCAAAGACAAAAACGATCCACCATGAAGGAACATCCGGACGGGACGGGAATCGGTGGATGTGATGTACGTGTACAGACAAACAGTTGATTATAATTTCAGAAAAATTGTGGTGCTCATTCCTCCCTATGTAGGTCGGGGCCAAGAAAATATTTTCACATTCGGAGGAGAAAGTTGCTGATTGGAATTTCGTGAGAAGATTCCGTCGCAATGAAAAACGCCTTTATTTTAATGATTTCCAGCCCAAATCCTGTATCATTTCTGTGACACTCTCTCACATATTTCGCGATAATACAAAACGTGCTGCCTTTATTTGAACTTTTTCGATGTACTCCGTCAGTCCTATCTGGTAAGGATCCCACACCGCGCAGCAGAATTCTAAAAGAGGACGGTCAAGCGTAGTGTAGGCAGTCTCCTTAGTAGGTGTGTTACATTTTGTAAGTGTCCTGCCAATAAAACGCAGCCTTTGGTTAGACTTCCTCACAACATTTTCTGTGTGTTCCTTCCAATTTGGGGCCGAGCGGTTCTAGGCGCTACAGTCTGGAACCGTGCGACCATTACGGTTGCAGGTTCGAATCGTGCCTCGGGTATGGATGTGTGTGATGTCCTTAGGTTGGTTAGGTTTAAGCAGTTCTAAGTTCTAGGGGACTGATGACGTCAGATGTTAAGTCCCATAGTGCTCAGAGCCATTGTAACACCTAGGTATTTAGTTGAATTTACGGCTTTTAGATTAGACTGATTTATCGTGTAACCTAAGTGGGATACCGACCTGACTGTTGCACGCCATACAGCTGATAACCAGGAATGATGGTCTGGTGTGCCATTTTTTTCATAGGAAGGCCCTTCCTTGTCATCTACGTCACCCGTAATGCGCAGCGTTAAGTCGGCGATATTCTACATCTCGTTCATTTGACCCTGATGGCAAGCCGTCCTACACTTGCATTTCAACAACATACCGTAATGCCAGCCACTACAAAGCGAGAGTTTCTACTGCTTGTCTCCAATTGAGAACGTTTGGAGGTTCATGGGTGGAGCCCTCCAACCAGCCAGTTGGCCAGATTTTGGCCCAATATCCCTTACGACGACATCCAAACACTCTCTCAATCAATGCCAAGCATAAGGGCCAGAGGTGAACCAAAGTGTTCCTTACTTGCTCAATTTGTAAAGCTCTTTTTCTTGAATAAATCATCCAATTTTATTGTTTGTACATGTACATCACATCTATAGATTTCCGTCTTACTTGGATAATACCTTCTTAGAATGTAACAGCAGTATCTAAAACAACAATAGGACATAAATCTAGAAGGGTGGAGGTTCTAGCTGATGAGCAGTTTAACTTTACCAATCGTCTGCATGCCTTTTCCTGCTATAGTACCTTAACACATTGTGTTACGAAGCCTCCCAAGAACGTCACACGCAGTGACGAGCGCGTGGGCGGCTGCGCAGGCTGGAAACAAAGAATGAGTCGAAAGTAATTGATGAATATGAAATCATGTGACAGATGCGGGACCTTTTCACGAGGAACAAGCCGCTGCTCTATCCATTACTTACATGTCAGTTTTATTTCGTAGTACCTAAAGAATCAACCGCAAATTAAAGCATCTAAATAATTACAGAAACAAAAGGAACCTTGCAATAACAGTTCCTTTCTTACAGAGTAACCGATATCTGTAAACAGGACTTGGATGTCGTCATTTTGAGAGGAATTACTAAATTGTTCAAAATGACCGCAGCCGTTTGAAAGATTTCAAGTTCAAAAAGAGCTCTTTCTTCGTCTAAAGGCGCGTACGAACACAGAACATCCGCCCCCCAATCCCAACAGACGAGGCTGCGCCAGGTTAGGAAACTTCTGAGGCAAAAAGGAATCAGCCAGGTCTATGGCCCAGCGGGAGACAGCTAGCCTCTCGGCCACCCAACAAGTTGGCACCGGAACTACTTTTTTCAGCAGTAGACACACTAGTGTGAGGTGCCGACAACTGACAAAAGCGCTGAGCATCGCCACTCCAGTCCATTCTGGAACGTCTTCTTGGAAGGTCTACCAGCTGCCGTGTCGCCGGCGACCGCCCATTGTCCGTGGGTACGCTCGACCATGCGACGGTAAAGCTTAACGGTTCGTGATATCGGGCACAGTCTAATAATGCTGCTCGCATTCGATCGCCGTTTCCGTCATTTGGCGATCGAAAGTTTTTCGCGATACTACGGGAGAGCAGCAGCGCCAGCCATGCGGTAAGTTTCACTGAATTCTGCGAACCACCACCCCCCCCACCTTTTCGTTGCCGAAACCTAGTTCTCGTCTGCCATTCTGTGACTGTGTCTGTCTCACTGAGGACTGCCCTCAGTTAAGAGTACTTTGTTCTGTGATAATTTCAGAATATATCTTTTTGTGCGAGTGTGTAAATCTTTTATCTGCGTTGAGATTTCTACCACCTCCCTCCAGCTTCCATTCGTCGGTGACTTCCTACGAGTAGGGTCGTAGTCCAGGCCTTCCCATGTTCTGAATCTAGGGAGTATAATAACATGAGATACTGATGGCCTTTCAGTATTTATCTCACCCGCTAACTGGACAAGCTCATTTCATTCAGACCGCCTGGGATACGAAAACTGGGCACTCCGTGGATGTGTGATAGTTCTAGTACCTGGGTTGGTGACCAAATGGGAGTTGTCACCGAGTACTTTCTGACTTTGTAGGGACCGTCGTACAATAAATAGAGTTTGGCGACTTTCTTTTCAACCAGGACCGTCCGATTTGTGGTGGTCCCTCGCCAGCATTGAACGTCCGTCCTTGATGGTAGTTTTCTTGGGAGTTCTATTATTTCTTGCCTTGCTCAAAGCTTCCTTTTGTTTAATATTTCTCAAAGCCATTACTAGTTTGCTTTGAAGATGTTCTCCTGGTGAAGGGCGTAGTCTCGTCACTACTCTGACTGACACAGCTTCTGACCTTCCTAAAATAAGTTCTGGCCGTTTCTAGTAAGTGAATTCATGAATTATACTGGTTATAATCTCGTCGAATTGATGGATGTATTTGAGCCAAAGAGATTGTTCAGGCCAGATTCTCAACTTCCCTAAAGCAACGTTCCAAAGGGTTTGCTGCTCCATCGTATACACTCGTTCCGTGTATTGTTACTCCTTGCTGTTTCATCTCAGTAATCCAAGTGGTAGGGTGACTAGTTTGCGCTGGTTAGTTTTTTGGGGTAATCTCTGTGATGGTCGAGGTAGTCACTGGTTGTGTACTTTCCTGCTGTTCTGCAGTGGTGCAAGCTGCCATTTATTAGCTTTGTACTTCCACCATCCATTACTCGAAAATTGTACTGACATGTTGTTTCCGTCATTATGGTTTGTCTGCTGGTGGTTGCTATTCTAATTCCGTTCTGACTGTTCGTTTCCTCAGCCAGAACAACTCTGGTTTTGACATTGCTCGTCTGCAAGAGACTATTTACTCTACTTACTCTCGTCTTGGTAAGTAACTGACAATTCCTTTATTCTTGAAAGTCATCCAATTACAAAAAAATTTAGAGGGACTGCCCGATGCTTATAAAGAGAACTGTAAACAGCTGTCGCTGCGCCCATCCCGGCGTCCTGTGGGAAATTCATGGAATCATCTCCTCGAGGTCTAAGGCAGGCTCAAGATGACACAATGTCGACACCTTGCACAGCAAAAATACCACAGAGGAGGAAAAAATGTTTAATGGCACTGACACAAATGCACGCCAAAGTCGACCTTCACACTTGCTAGTTACAGTGCATCAACTTTCCTCTGACGTTGTCGCCTGAAGCGGCCGCCCAGAAGGGGGTCATAACATAAAAACCTAGCAACAAAGGCTTTCCTGTGACATAAAGAGAATTCTACTAACAGCCATTTCGTGGTGTAACTTAACACTAATCTTATCTTCTAGCCTCATCTCTAGTTCGGCAAACTGCACCGCGACCCTTTCAGGAACCCCAGATCCAAATTGCTCTAATTTTCCCTCTGTTAATTCCACCCTTGTCTGTATAGCTGAGAACAGTTCATTGTGGCGAGAAAGGACAATGCTCGTTTCTCCCATTCTTTCTCTCAGCAACTCGAATATAGTTTTCTCTCCATCTATTTGATTAGAAATTTTGATCACCTGTTCAGTTTCCTGAAGTTTTTCATCTAAGGAATTTAATTTTATTTCCAAATTTTCCCATTCTTCTTTATTTTCTGCAAGGACATTGCCCAGGTTCTCTCCTGTCTAAGTGGCAATTAAATTCCCCGCTGTGCACCTGAATGCTTCAGTGGAGGAATTTTATACAGCTTCAAGACCTGTGACTGGCGAGAGAACTTTTTATTTAATTCCAAACTTAATTTATTACTCTTTGTTTCTAACGATGCCTGTAACTCGGCATTCTGTGAGTTATTTTCTTATCTAACTTTGGCTCTAACTTTCCATTCTAATTTCTCATCTAACTTTTTCACTAACTTTGCATTCCGGGAATCTAATTTCGCACTGTGTCCTACCATGACAGGCAGCAACTGCCCCAGTGTAGTTTGCATGTCATTATTGACCACAGCTGGTTGTGAAGCAGTACTTTTCTCGTAAGTAGGTGTCTTTGCAACCAGCGGTGCATCAGCCATGCATCGGTTCCCTTGATGTGTGCTTGTTGTCATGCAACAGCATTAGTGGCTGTGTCGTCGCTGTCGGCAGCGTCGGATGCAGCAGTAGCCGTGGAATCGAGCTCGGCGGTGCTTGGGTCGCCGTTGGCTGTGACTGGCTGTGGGGTGGGCAGGAGCAGTACCTTGACGGTGTTTGTCTACTCCTCCGCACAGAGAAAGCGGTACGAGCCTTTACAATAGACTCCGTTTCTGTGGGGCCCAAAGGTTGGGAGAACACACAACACGGGGTGTCCAGAAGGTCTCTTCTGTCACCAGCCAAGCTTCGTGTGCTGCTTTGTAGCCTCTCCAACATGGCTATTGTTTGCAGATAATAACGAAAGAAAATAAAACTCTCTCGAAAAGTATGATCACCAGCTACAGTACAGCTAGCAGCCGTCACTGCTACTGGCTCGGTTAATTATGGTCAACAACAAAATTGATTTCTGGTAAATGTGGCAGTCAGCGCATGAATAGGATAGCCTAGTAACTGGAGCTTTTATCGCTTTGTCGTATGTTACAGTGGTCGCAGATTAAAATAAACAAGGATGACCCAACCCATTTCCATTAAAAGGCAGGGAGAATGTCACTCAGCTGTTGATCTGTGCCTGGTTGTACAGGCTTTCGTCTTTTTCACGTTGTTGCAAGTTTGTTGCCAAGTCGACAATACAATTAATAAAAAAAGGGGCAGGTGAAAGATACGGTAAGTAAAAGGCCTTCAGTGATTTTAAGGTTGAATAACAAGTACACTGGTTTTGTTCTACTGGTTTTTGTTTATTTCAAACTAGTTTTCGGCTTATTGGGTCACTTTCAGGAAACATCTGTGTAAATTGTAATTTCAACGTTAAGAAACAAGTTTGATGCACAACACTCTATGCAAGTGGACTGTATCTTTGCTTATAATGTTTGGTTACCTAAGAATTAGATTCCTTTTCGGACGCTAGATGTTTCCTGAAGATGGCTCAATAAGCCGAAAACTAGTTTGAAATAAACAAAAATCTATAAAACAAAAACAGTTACTTGTTATTCAATACTAAATACAGAGTTGTTCTACCAAGAAGTAAAGGAACAATCCATAAACAAGCCTTCAGTGAAGTCAAACATGAAAACATATCGTAAGAAAAAATTTAAAATAAACTGAATTGAGATAGCCATATCCATTCACAATTACCAGCGATTTTCAAGCAGCCATCCTACTGTAGACCAGGTACTACACATGACAAAGACATCAAGAACTTCAATAAAGGCGATGGAATCGAGCCAACTGCCAGAGCTGAATCTCTAAAATGAGAAATTCAATCAACAGGAATGCATATACATTAGCAGAAACAGAGGCGGCACATTGAAACTTATTGCACTACTTCTGACGAACTGTAGCGGTGCTAAATGCGAGCAAAGCAGTCACCGTGATTTCACAAGAGCAGCTACCATATCGATTTCTATCTCCTCCATAAACTTCGCTGCTTCCAAGGTGACGTAGAGATAGGTGGCAGTAGCTTCCACGATGCGGTTACTCACGAAGTCATTCGTCTAACATCTTCGAGCAACTGCATACAGCTGAGGGTCGGCGGTAAGTTCTCCGTGCTTTCGTTACGTCGCGCGCTACCCCGAAGTACGCTTTCGCGGGAGGCGCCCGCATCCGGCGCTTCCGAAGGAGGAGGAGCTACTAATAGTTCCTGTGGCATCCGACTGGCTGTGTGGCTTGGATTATTGAAGTTTAGGTTACAGGGCGTGTTTGGGCTCCAGTTCTTCGAATTCGTGGACAGTTGGTGTCATGTCGCTCTGGTGTGCTCTCTGGTCAAGTTTGAAAGTAGCTATTCCACTTTAAGAAACCCACCATCTTGAACGATTTTGATACTGATTGAATAATGAACTGGAAAAAATATTTAATCCTCTCCAACGGACAGTCTACCACACAAGCATGATATGGTGGTGTTTGATACTTGCAGGGGCAGTGTCTGTCCACGGAAAGCCTACAGGTGACGCGTTGTTTGATCTTCTGTCAGGGATACGTCTATATTGGTATTTAGTTCGCTGCGCAACCAGTCTCATTCGGTATTCTCAGGTAGTAGTATTGGATCTGTCCTGCACAAATAGTATTGGTGTAATTTACGTCGTGCCTTTATGTAAACAGTAGGAAAAATTTGTATGTAAAGGTCTAAATAAAACTAGAATAGCGAGTGACTACATCATTTCAAAATGTGTTGACTTTTGAAGAAGCACTTATGGCAAGTAGAAAAAGTGAGAGAGTGGGAGTGAGAGATAGGGTGATATGTATGTGCGAATGAGAAACTCCTGCTTGAAAAATATTTCTCTTCTTCGTGCCTTTCTATTAGCACAGATGACGTACACTGATCTCATTTGTACTAAGATTGCAGTACACGGGATGTGCCTATTTGCTCCCACCGCCATGAGAGGAATGCGTAAGTAGTAATAAATGTCAGTCAACCTGTAGTCTCTTGTCGTCCCCTGCGCAGAAAACAGCACGTAGGTCGTGAATCCATTACCTTGAGGTTGTAAAAAAAACTCTTAGCGATGAACTGTTATTTCAGAAATAATTAGTCCGCAGCTCGTGGTCGTGCGGTAGCGTTCTCGCTTCCCACGCCCGGGTTCCCGGCTTCGATTCCCGGCGGGGTCAGGGATTTTCTCTGCCTCGTGATGACTGGGTGTTGTGTGATGTCCTTAGGTTAGTTAGGTGTAATAGTTCTAAGTTCTAGGGGACTGATGACCATAGATGTTAAGTCCCATAGTGCTCAGAGCCATTTGAACAGAAATAATTAAATGTTGTTTATATGGGGTGCCATTCGCTTTTTGTTAGCAGAACACGAGAAACTGCACAATTACATGTCACTTTAGGGTCACAACTAATTTATATTCTTCAACAAATTAATGAGCTGCGTATTTCCGTAATTACTGTCGCACTATTGTCAACCATATGTTCCAAATAACCATACAATGCTAATAAAGTCTTAAACTAATACCAACCAGCTCTGACCTTACACAAGAACCATTTCGCCCGCCATCCAAGTTAGGCGCGATCCGTAGAACACCGAAGTGCTTCGTCGCCTTTTCGTTTAGCGGATATCTATCATTCTGTTGCTTATTAATACTTGTGAAATAATGGTGTAATAGCACATTATTGAGAGATGCTTTAATTTGAAATGCAAATAAATACACTGTTTAGTTTTTCTAGTATTAATAACAGAAGATTTTCATTTTGGAGCGAAACTTACGAATGCAGTAGTCAATCGAGGTGAAGGACCACAATTTAAGCTGTCTTTTCACGGAACCTGTACCTAATAAACCCTCTGTCACCGGTAGCCCACACCACATTAGATTATCTTACCACTACTGTCTTCTCAACTGCTCTAAGAAGACCTTCCTGTACCTGAATATGATGGCTGCAAAGCCAGATGTGTTACACAACTACTTGTGTCCTGCCTTGTTCAAGGTAATATCTGTTTGTTTAGTACAGTGCCACCAGGGCGTATACATTCTGCTATATAACGCTCAGGCAGGAATTCTGAGTGTCGTAACTTAAATTAGCCAACAGGTATCCACTAGCTTGAGAAGTGTATAGTTTCTTGCATACCTGTGTCTGTTGGTTACGCAATGCTTTTCATGTTTCAAGGGTTTGTGCAACGCTCTCCATAGATATTTTGGTGTTGTACCGTTGTATACAGTAATTTACTCTTGCTTGCAGAGATGAAGGTAGCGGTAACACTGTGGGAAAAAGTTGAGTACCGAGTGAGCGATCACCTAATTCCTGGAATTCAAAGTCTGCCACGTACCCATGTTGCCGTTAAATGATCCCAGGCAAGCAAAATTATCTAAAATAAACTAAGAGGTATCCTTTTAAGATCGAATTTATTTCTGTATCTCAAACAACTGTAATAATGGTTGAATGCAAAGTGAACAAGCTAAAGTTTGTAATTTTTCTGTAGTAATTACAATGTCATTACAAGTCTATATGGGACATAAATTTGACGTTGGACTCGAGATACAAATTTAAGGAAATATTTTGTGATGAAAGTGAATGCGATCGATAAGGAGAGAATAAGTATTGTAGTTCTAAATTGTCATACCTGAGTTGCGAAAGAATCAGAGTTCCAAGCGATCATATCGTTACAGGCAACGAAAGCTGGCTAAAGTCAGAGATAAACTCGGTCAAGATTTTTGTAAAGGACTTAGGTGTGTTCAGGGAGGGTAGATTAAATACCTCTAGTGGTAGGGTGTTTGTTACTGCTAGAAGTAGTTTAACTTATACTGACATCGAAGAAGATAGTTCCCGTTTGTTACTTGGTTGAGTTTGTACTTTATAACCAGAATAAATTAATAATTTATTCCTTTTAAGGATCCCCCGCCTCAACTGATTGATTTGCTGAACAGTTCAAAGAAAACTTGAGAGTCTTTGAAATAGGTAACCCATTCACACAATTATAATGGCTGGTGACTTCAAGCGACCCTCGATGAGCTGGCGAAAATACATGTTTGAAGTCGGTAGTAGGCATAAAATATCGTTCAAAAGTTTACTAAATGTTCCCTTCGTAAATTATTTTGAACAATTAGTTCTGAAGCCCACTCGAAGCGTAAATGGTTCCGAAAGCATACTTGACCTGTTATCAAATATCATGAGCAAATAGGTGCATCCAGGCGGATACAGTGATTAGTGACGAAAAGGTCTTTGTAGCGAGCCTGAATACCGTAACATCCAAATCAACCAAAAATAAACACGAAATAGATCTATTTAAAAATGCGAATGAAAATACTCTTGGCGCGTTCCTAAGATACAGTCTCCACTCCATCTATACTCAACTATGTAAATCTACACCAGATGCGGTTTACATTCAAAGAAACAGTATTCGTAGCAGTTGAGTGATTTATGCCGAACAAAATTTACGAAAGATGCTACTGATGCACCATGGTACACAAAACAGATCAGAGCACTGTTACAGAATCAATGAAAGCAGCACGCTGAATTTAAAACAACGAAATACCTCCAGGATTGGCGACGTTGTAAAGAAACTCGACGTTTAACACGGACATCAGTGCGACGCGTTTTTAATAGTTTCCACAGCGAGACTCTATCTCGACATCCAGCAGAAAATCCAAAGAGAGAACACGCAATCAACAGGTACCGATGCAGTACCACTAAAGTGGAGTTACTAAACACAGTTTTCCAAAATTCCTTCACCAAAGAAGACGGAATAAATATTCGAGAATTTGAACCACCTACCAGCATTAGTAGCTTAGAAGGAGATACCTTCGATGCAGCGAAGTAGATTAAAACACTTAATAAAGACAAGACTTCCACTCAGAATTGTATAATAGTTAGGTTCCTTTCAGAGTATTCTGATACAGTAGCCCCATACTTAGCAACCAAACACAACTGTTCGTTCGATGCAATATCTGTACCTAAAGATTGAAAAGTTGCACAAGTCGCACCAAAATTCAAGAAAGGAAATAGGACTGATACGCTGTATTACAGACCCATAAGACTGACGTCGACTGCAGTAGAATTTTGGAACATATACAGTGTACAAACATTCTGAATCATCTCAAAGGAAACTGTCTATTGACACTTCGCAAGGATTCAGAAAATATCGTTCTTGCGAAACACAAGTAGCTCTTTTTTCGCACTCATTAATGAGTTCTATCGGCAGGGGCTGTCAAATTCATTTCGTATTTTAAGAGTTCCAGGAGGCTTTTGACACTTTTACTCACAAGGGACTTTTATGAAACATCCCCTTAGAAAAATTATACATGACTGTGCTTAAACTGACACACAATATTTTTAGCGCAACGCAATCTGACTTTCAAAAATACCTACAAAAGAATGGCCCTGGCTAACATTAACCTATACCTTTCATGAATCACTTACCTCACAAAAATCTTCGTTACTCGAACTACTGCAATACAGCGAGCGCCACTACCGCCAGCTAAATAAAAGATTCAAACTACGGAAGGCACTAACTACTGATAGGCATAGTTAGCAAATGAAAGATTTTGATAGAGAACAAACAATGTGTTTACCTTAATAGTCACAATATATATAGCAGTTCATGACATCCAGTCTTACAAATTTCAAAACTCCGCCATTTCTCTCCCAACATCCACCACTGCTGGTGGCTCACCTGCAACTGCGCAACGCTACGCGCTGTTAACAGCCAACTGCCCAACGCTACAATAGCCAACAACAATGCAAACCAGCCACATACTGCACACAGCACAGCCAGGGATTTTCATACAGAGCGCTACGTGGCGTTACCAATAAGAAAACCTAAACAGCCTACTTACAACTTCTAATCAAATTGCTTGCCAACTGAGTACCGGTATCGATTAAGTTGTGCGAACGGATTCGTGGTTTTCTGGCAGGAGCATCACAGTTCGTAGTAACTGATGGGAAGTCATCGAGTAAAACAGAAGTCATATCCGGCCTCCTCCAAAAAAGTGTTATGCCCTCTGCTGTTACTAAACTATATAAACGATTTAGGAGACAATCTGAGTAGCGTCCTTTGACTGCTTGCAGATGATGCTGTCATTTACCCTCTAGTAAAGTTACAAGGTGATCAAAAGCAATTGCAAAATTATTTTCACAAGCTATATCAAATAGGGATAATGCCGGAGTAGGTTTAATAATGAATAGGAAAATAGGAGTGCGGGTAAGCTACCACAAACAGCATAGTGAACGCATTATTGTGGCCAAGATAGACACGAAGCCCACGCCTACTACAGTAGTACAAGTTTATATGCCAACTAGCTCTGCAGATGATGAAGAAATTGATGAAATGTATGATGAGATAAAAGAAATTCTTCAGGTAGTGAAGGGAGACGAAAACTTAATAGTCATGGGTGACTGGAATTCGACAGTAGGAAAAGGAAGAGAAGGAAACGTAGTAGGTGAATATGGATTGGGGCTAAGAAATGAAAGAGGAAGCCGCCTGGTAGAATTTTGCACAGAGCATAACTTAATCATAGCTAACACTTGATTCAAGAACCGTGAAAGAAGGCTGTATACATGGAAGAACCCTGGAGATACTAGAAGCTTTCAGGTAGATTATATAATGGTAAGACAGAGATTTAGGAACCAGATTTTAAATTGTAAGACATTTCCAGGGGCAGATGTGGACTCTGACCACAATCTATTAGTTATGAACTGTAGATTAAAACTGAAGAAACTGCAAAAATCGTGGGAATTTAAGGAGATGGGACCTGGATAAACTGAAAGAACCAGAGGTTGTACAGAGTTTCAGGGAGAGCATAAGGGAACAATTGACAAGAATGGGGGCAAGAGATACAGTAGAAGAAGAATGGGTAGCTTTGAGGAATGAAATAGTGGAGGCAGCAGAGGATCAAGTAGGTAAAAAGACGAGGGCTGGTAGAAATCCTAGGGCAACGGAAGAGATACTGAATTTAATAGATGAAAGGAGAAAATACAAAAATGCAGTAAGTGAAGCAGGAAGCAGGCAAAAAGGAATACAAACGTCTCAAAAATGAGATCGACAGGAAGTGCAAAATGGCTAAGCAGGGATGGCTAGAGGACAAATGTAAGGATGTAGAGGCTTATCTCACGAGAGGTGAGATAGATACTGCCTACAGGAAAATTAAAGAGACCTTTGGAGAAAAGACAACCACTTGCAAGAATATCAAGAGCTCAGATGGAAACCCAGTTCTAAGCAAAGAAGGGAAAGCAGAAAGATGGAAGGAGTATATAGAGGTTCTATATAGGGGCGATGTTATTGAGGACAATATTATGGAAATGGAGGAGGAGGTAGATGAAGATGAAATGGGAGATACAATACTGCATGAAGAGTGTGACAGAGAACTGAAAGACCCCGGGAGTAGACAACATTCCATTAGAACTGTGATTTCCCTAAATCACTCCAGGCAAATGCCGGGATGGTTCCTCTGAAAGGGCACGGCCGACTTCCTTCCCCATCCTTCCCTAATCCGATGAGACCGATGACCACGCTGTCTGGTCTCCTTCCCCAAAACAACCAACCAACCAACCATTAGAACTATTGACAGCCTTGGGAGAGCCAGTCCTGACAAAACTCTACCATCTGGTGAGCAAGATGTATGAGGCTGGCATAATTACCTCAGACTTCAAGAAGAATATAATAATTCCAATCCCAAAGGAAGCAGGTGTTGACAGATGTGAAAATTACCAAACTATCAGTTTAATAAGTCACAGCTGCAAAATACTAACGCGAATTCTTTACAGACGGATGGAAAAACTGGTAGAAGCCAACCTCCGGGAAGATCAGTTTGGATTCCGTAGAAATGTAGGAACACGTGAGGCAATACTGACCCTACGACTTACTTGGAGGAAAGATTGAGGAAAGCCAAACCTACGTTTCTAGCATTTGTAGACTTAGAGAAAGCTTTTGACAATGTTGACTGGAATACTCTCTTTCAAATTCTGAAGGTGGCAGGGGTAAAATACGGGAAGCGAAGGCTATTTACAATTTGTACAGAAATTCTACGATTTTTACCCTCCACGCTGCCCTCCAATACTAAATTGGTGATCCCTTGATGCCTCAGAACATGTCCTACCAACCAATCCCTTCTTCTAGTCAAGTTATGCCACAAACTCCTCTTCTCCCCAATTCTATTCAATACCTCCTACTGCTGCAACAATGTCAGATTTCCAAGATTTCAGTGAGTTTGAACGTGATGTTATAGTAGGCGCGCGAACAATGGGATACAGCATCTCCGAGGTAGCGATGAAGTGTGAATTTTCCCGTACGACTGCATTTATTCCATACACAGGCGCACTCTCGGGGAAAATCGCCCGCATTCTGAAGAAACACCAGGTCGGAACTGAGTTTTGTCCTCCGAATAAAACTCGTGCACTGGTGGGGAGCGCCAAAGATGACCTCGGTTTGATGAAGGCCGGCGTGTACCAGATTCCGTGTCAATGTGGCAAGTCGTATATTGGTCAGACGATGTGTACCGTCGAGGATCGATACCGTGAACACCAGAGGCACGCTCGACTGATGTATCCGAGCAAGTCGGCGGTCGCCGAATATTGTTTGTCGGAAAATCACGCTATGGAGTATGAACGCACGAGGATTCTGGTACAGACGTGGAGATACTTGGACATCGTTGTTAGAGAGGCCATCGAAATTCGCACCAATGACGACCTCATAAACCGTGACTATGGCTATAATCTTAGCAAGGCTTGGGAACCAGCGATTGGGTTAATCAGGAGTAAATCGAGCAAACGTATAGTTGTGACGACCACGGCGGACAGAGCCATCACACCGACATCATCTCAGACGCCGTCGCAGTCTGTTCCACCGCGCGACCGCGGCGCGGGGCGCGGACGGCGGGGGGAGCGCGCCGCGGACGGAGGGTATTTAAATCGGCCGCCGCCGCGACCGAACCCAGTTCCCCCTGAGCAGCCATAGCGTACGGATCTCCGTACCGGCACGTTCACAGGAGCTCAGTCCGTCAGTTCACCTGATGATGGCGACATGTATGATCGCTGAAATATTGTGCCCGTTGGACACTGTAGACCGGCAGTACACCCGTGGATATTTTGATTTACGTGTTAAATTACCTAACTGAATTGTTGAGTTTCCAATTGGCTTCACTCTTGCCTCTTCACGCCAGCCTCTGCTCTCTACATCTACACCTACATAATTACTCAGCAATTCACAGTTAAGTGCCTTGCAGAGCGTTCTTCGGACACCTTCAAGCTGTTTCTCTACCGTTTCACTCTCGAACAGCGCGCAGGAAAAACGAACACTTTGACCTTTCCGTGCAGCCTCTGATTTCTCTTATTTTATTAAGATGATCATTTCTCCCTATTAAGGTAGTCGCCAACAACACATTTTTGCATTTCCCAGCAGAGGTCGGTGATTGAAATTTCAGAGGAGATCCTGCTGCAACGAAAAACGCTTTTCTTTTAATGATTGCCATCCCAATTCGCTTATCATATCCGTGATACTCTCTCCCCTATTTCGCGATAATAACTGCGAGCTACCCTTCTTTGAACTTTTCCGATGTCCTCCGTCAGTCATATCTGTTGCGGATCCCACACTGCACAGCAATACCCCATAACAGGGCGGACAAGGTGGTGTAAGCAGGTTCTTTATTAAACCTGTTGCATCTTCCAAATGTTCTGCCAATAAATTTCAGTCTTTCTTTCTCTTTTCCCTGAACATTATCTATGGCCTCGTTTCAGTTTAAATTACTTGTAATTTTTATTCCTAAGTATTTAGTTGGATTCACAGACTATGATTTATCGTGTAACGGAAATTTGTCGGATTCCTTTTAGTAATCATATGGATGACATCACATTTGTCATTTTTTACAGTCAATTGCCTCTTTTAGCACCATACAGGTATCTTGTCTAAATCATTTTGTAATTGATTTTGATCATCTGATAACTCAACAAAACAGCAAAAGACAGCATCACCTCCAAACAATCTAAAAGGGTTGCTCAGACTGCCTCCTAAACCGTTATATAAACCACGAACAATAAAGGGCTTGTAACAGTTTCTTGGGGGACGACAGATATTACTTCTGTTTTACTCGATGACTTCCCGTCAACTACCTCAAACTGCCTTTCTGACAGGAGATCACGAATCCAGTCACAAAATTGAGATGATACTCCGCAGACACCCAATTTCACCAGAAGTCTCTTGCGAGGAAAGGTGTCAAAAGCCTTCTGGAAATCTAATGGTATCAATTTGACATCCCCTGTTGATAGTACTCATTGCTTCATGAGAACAAAAACCTAGCTCTCTTTCATAAGAACGATATTTTCTGAACCCGTGTTGGCTATTTTTCAATAAATCGTCATTTCCGAAATAAATAATAATGTTCGAACACAGTATATGCTCCCAAATCCTGCTGCAAATCAAGATTAGTGGTATTATGCAATTCAACGGATAACTCATTTTTCCCTTGAGTATTGATGTGACCTGTACAACTTTCCATTCTTTAATTACGGATCTTTCGCAGTGAAATTATTGATTGCATCTTGCCGGTAGTGTACTTTACAGACGACGAGAATTTCTTTGAGCGTTCCGCCAGATTTCTAGACAGAATTTCGTTGTGGCAGCTGTTAAAAGTATCTCGCGTTGAAGATCGTGCTATATTTCGAGCTTCTGTAAAACTACCCCAATCTTGGGTTTTTGCGTTCTTTTAAATCTGGCATGTTTTTGACATTGTTTCTGCAACCTTGTTCTGACCTTTTTTACATACTATGAGGGATTTGTACCATTTCTTATAAATTTATGTGGTATACACTGAGGTGGCGATGCTCATGGCATTGCGATACGCACATATACGGATGGTGATAATATCGCGTACACAATGTATTAAAAAAGCATCACATTTGTGAGCTGTCGTTTGTAATCAGATGATTCATGTGAAAAGATTTCCAGTGTGATTATGGCCGAACAACGAGAGTGAACAGACTTTGAACGCGGAATGGTAGGTGGAGCTAGAAGCGTGGGACACTCCATTTCGGAAATCGTTAGGGAATTCAGTATTCAGAGATTCACAATGTCAAGAGTGTGCCGTGAATACCAAATTGCAGGCATTACTTCTCACCAAGGACAGCACAATGGCCGACGGCTTTCACTTAACGACCGAGAGCAGCGGCGTTTGCGTACAGTTGTCAGTGCTAACAAACAAGCAACACTGCGTGAAATCCCCGCACAAGTCAATGTGGGACGTACGACAAGCGTATCTGTTAGGACAGTTCGGTGAAATTTGGCGTTAATGGGCTACGGCAGCAGACGACCGATGCGTCTGCCTTTGTGAACAGCACGACATCGCCCGCAGCGCCTCTCCTGGACTCGTGACCACGCCAGTTGGGCCCTAGACGACCTGAAAACCGTGGCCCGGTCAGGTGACTCAAGATTTCAGTTGGAAAGATCTGATGATAGGGTTCGAGTGTGGCGCAGACGCCGTGAAGCCATGGCCCCAAGTTATCAACAAGGCACTGTACAAGACGTTGGTGGCTTCATAATAGTGTGGCTGTGTTTACATGGAGTGGACTCGGTCTTCTGATCCAGCTGAATCAACAGAAACCATCTGCAGCCATTCATGGTCTTCATATTCGCAAACCACGATGAAATTTTTATAGACGAAAATGTGACGTGTCACCAGGCCACAATTGTTCGCAGCTGGTTTGAAGAATATCCTGGATAGTACAAGTGTATGATTTGAACACCCAGACCGCCCAGCATGAATCCCATCGAAATTTATGGGGCATAATCGAGGGTTGAGTTCGTGCACAAAATCCTGCACCAGCAACACTTTCCGAGTTATGGACGACTACAGAGACAACATGCTCAATATTTCTGCAGGGGATTTCCAACGACGTATTGAGTCCATGCCTCGTCGAGTTCTGCACTATGCCAGGCGAAAGGAGATCTCACACGAATTTAGGAGGTGTCCCATGAGTTTTTTCACCTCAGTGTATGTCTCTCAACTGCCGTCGATACTATTTATTTGAATTTAAACCACATCTGCTCTACACTTACAAAGTGCTGTTGGAAGGAGTGGAAACTCTCCCTTAGGAAGACGTCAAGCGAGCATTTTGTATTATTTTTAGTGGATTTGGATGTTATGCTATTCAATCTTGCTACATCGTTATTGTGGTCACTAATCCCTATACCCATCATGACCCTCCTTATTTGCTCAGGGTTACTTGTTACTAAGAGGTCAAGTATCCTTTCGCATGACCTCAGATGTTAAGTCCCATAGTGCTGAGAGCCATTTGAGCCATTTTTTAGCCATACAAATAAACTCTCCCCTCCATTACCTATGTGTGTAATTCCTTTTATCTCCTCATTCAGTCTTTCAATCTATTCATCATCTGCGGAGCTAGTTGGCATATAATCTTGTACTACTGAGGTGGGTGTTGGCTCCGTGCCTACCTTGCCTACAATAATGCATTCACTCTTGTCTTCTTAATAGCTTACCGACATTCTTAATTTCTTATTCATTATTATGCCTAGTCCTGTATTTCCCCTATTTGATTTTGTGTTGGTAACCCTGCACTCACCCGACCAGAAGCATTGTTCTTCTTGCCACTGCACTTCCATAATTCCTGCTATATGTAACTTCAACATATACAACTAAAATTCTCTAACCTACCAACCCATTTACGGTCTCTGTATGTTGCCATTTTTGTCTTTGTTGATGACCGTACCCTCCTTGGTATTCATCGGTTGGAGATCCAAATCGAGTACTGTTTCACCTCTGGAATGTTTTGCCCAAGAGGATGCCATCATCATTGAGCCATACAGTGGTGCTGCATGTTCTCAGGAAAAACCAACGGTCGTAGGGTCCTTTTCCTTTCAGCCATTCGCAGTACCAGCACAGCATGGTCACGTTGGCTAATGTTACAAGGCCAAATCTGTCATTGCTCCTGCAACAACTGAAAAGTTGCTGCCTTTCTTCAGGGACCACAGACTAGTTTGTCCACTCCACAGAAGGCCCTCCATTATTGTTCCACCGGCGGTACGGCTATCTGTATCGTCGAAGCATGGATACCTCCCCATCTCGGCTAGGTCCAACGTTGACGTATGGAAGGTAATCAGTTATGGGTATTGAAACCAAAATATTAATTTTTTGTATCTGTATTGTACCAAACATGTCTATTCGTGAAACATCTAAATTCATGTGGTGATATTTTTAGACTCTCTTTTTTTTTTTAACTAACGGAGCGCATCAAGTGTGCTCTCCAGTTATTCCAGGAGATGTTGAAAGGTTTTTCTAACTACAAGCAAACGTTGCCTGACAGCAGATTTCCCCTCATTTTTGAGAACCTCTGCATGCTGCCACATATTGCAGTGGCATTCAAATGGTTATACGAAATTCACTAAATGTATTCGCAATTGCGAATATCGACAACCATCAGGTGTACAATAGAATGAGGAGAATAAAATTTTGTGCCGGACCGCGACTCGAACCTGGACTTCCCACTTATCGCGAGCAGTCGCCTTATAATTTAACTATCCGTACACGACACCTGGCCACACCCAAACTTCCATCTGTCGTCAACAATCTGTCTACAACCTGTACTCGTGCACCCATTATGTATATTCCCGTACAAATGAGACCTTTCACTTAAAATCTCTTGCCGGTGTCAGCGGATAACCACGATCCGATATTGCACTGCATGTGTTATTCTGAATTACGATGCAAAGTGGCTTTAGATATGCATGCATGTCCAAAGGAACTTTGCATTGTAATTCGGAATAACACAGGCACTACAATATCGTATCGTGGTTATACAAAATTTTCGTACATACTGAAGGAAGGAGATTTCTTAAAGAAAAACATAGCGACAAATTAATAATTATTTTTGTAGTTGCTGTTTCAGTTGCCTATAAAGTTTTTCATTGCTCTAGTTCATTTTATAACACGCTACATATTTTTATATCACTTACATAATTTTGTCAATATTTTCATGTCCTTTCAGTGCTAATTTTTCAGGTATTTTCGGTCATAAAAATCTGAGTCCTGCGTTAACATGTCCTTTTTCATATTCGTATTGGATTGGTGCAAAAGTTTGTAGCGTTTTTTTCTTTTTTTCTTTCTTTTTCTTCAAGAGTTTAATAAACATAACAGATACACATTACAGAGACTTTAGTCATCAATACTTTTTCCTTCACTATTTGCAACAGTCTCCAAGCGCTGGAGTAACTTTTAGATTCCACGTCTGTAGAAATCGCCACGCCATGTTTGGAACGCATTTTCATCCTAGGTTCTTATATTGGTAACGCCACCGCCACATAGCGCTCTGTATGAAAATCACTGGCTGTGCTGTGTGCAGTCTGTGGCTGGGTGGCATTGTTGGAATTTGCTATTGTAGTGTTGGGCTGTTGGCTGTTAACAGTGCGTAGCGTTGCGCAGTTGGAGGTGAGCCGCCAGCAATGGTGGATGTGGGGAGAGAAATGGCGGAGTTTTGAAATTTGTAAGACTGGATGTCATGAACTGCTATATACATTATGACTTTTGAACACTATTGAGGTAAATACATTGTTTGTTCTGTATCAAAATCTTTCATTTGCTAACTATGCCTATCAGTAGTTAGTGCCTTCAGTAATTTGAATCTTTTATTTAGCTAGCAGTAGTGGCGCTCGCTGTATTGCAGTAGTTCGAGTAACGAAGATTTTTGTGAGGTAAGTGATTTGTGAATGGTATAGGTTGATTTTAGTCAGGGCCATTCTTTGGTAGGGATTTTTGAAAGTCAGATTGCGTTGCGCTAAAAATATTGTGTGTCAGTTTAAGCACAGTCATGTATAATTTTTCTAAGGGGACGTTTCAGGAGTTTCTTGAAAGTTGTTCGACAGAGAGTGGAAAAGGTGGTAATTTGAGGGCGCAAGAACAGGTGAATACGATAGGCTAGGATTGACTTCTCAACCCAGCCACTGTACTGTGTTTCTTGTCAGTCTAGTAGAATGCGGTCAGGTGTTATCGTGCTGGTAGTAAGTTCTGTGGGACCAAACTGCTGAGGTCATCGGTCCCTAGCCTTACACACTACTTACTCTAACTTAAACTAACTTAACGCTAAGGACAACACACACACCCGTGCCCGAGGGAGGACTCGAACCTTCGACGGAAGGAGCCGCGCGAACCGTGGCAAGATGGCTGAGACCGCCAGATACCCCGCGTGGCAATGTTATCGTGGAGTAGCATCACTTCACGCGGTCATCCTGGTCGTTGTTCTTGGGCTGCGTACGCAAGACGTCTCAATCTTTGACAATAAATGTTGGCAGTCATGGTTACACCTCAGAGAAGCCATATGTAGTTCACCATAACATCGCTGTTCCACCAGATACATAACATTATCTTTTGTCGATGCGCGCCGATTATTGTACAGGGAGTTTATCCCTTGTTTGGGTTCAACCACTCCTTTATTTTCGTTATGTTAGCATAAAGACACCATTTCTCGTTACCAGTAACAACACAAGTTAGGAACGGTCGGTGTTGTCCACGAGCCAATCGACGACGAGCAAGCAGAGATGTACGTTTGGCCATCCGTAGACTGTAGACCGTATGCTGTAAGTCAAAATCAAAAAAGATTTTGACTTACAGCATATGGTACACATACACCCGATTTTTGAACTTTCCCTATTGCGTGCAAATGTAGCACGATCGGAATGATCACAATTCATCACATTTGCCAGTTCTCGAGTACCGTGACGTGATTAATTGTGGATTAATGCGTTTAAACGATCTTTATCAAACCACGAAGGTTTTCCTGAATGTGGAGAGTCACTAACGTCACAACGACCCTCCTTAAAACGAGAAAACCAGTTTTTTGCCCTGCTCTGTCAAATGACATTATCATCATACACGGCGCAGTTGTTTCTGGCTCCCTCCGCTGCTGCCACCCCTCTATTGTACTCAAACGGAAGAATATGTCAGAAACGTTCTGATTTCTCCATTTGACACTCCACTTTTAACGTCCTCAGCACCACTCACTATCTTCAAATAACACAGTGACAATATTTAAACTCAAACAGCAACTACAAACAAAAAATTGCAATCGATAAATAACCCCATAGCAACTGGAATACCAACATGAAAAAAAGCACAACGACCTTATGTACCAACTGATTAACCAGGGGCGGTGGCAAGGGGGAGCTATGGCGCTATGGCCCCTCCCCCCCCTCCCAATGGAGTATCATATTACACTGGGTAAAATGACTTCAGGAATCAGCGAATATGTTACACTAACAGATTCAATCTTTTTTTTTATAATTATGTAGCAGTGTGGGTTGCAGTGTATTTCAGACACAATTTCACAAAAGAATAAGAGCGGCAAATAGCTTACTATCTAAACCAAAAAATATCACTTAACTTAAATGGGCGTCTTGTTATTTATTAATACACATTTTTTACCCTGAAGTCCAAAACAGTTACCAAAAACTACTTTAAGCAACACCAAATTTTACCTGTTTGTCAGAGGAGGACTCCAACTCTCCTTTTGTTAAGCGATATTCAATTCCTCCAAACTCCCCACCCACCACACCCATCTTCCCCCCTTGACCAACTTCTAGAATTACCCCTACCAATAACATCAGTGAATTCTCGCTAGGGGCAACTGTCCACACTGACCCCTGCTTTTAATGTAGCCATGTAAGATCACCAAATGAAAAGAGTATCTCCTATGCGTCTGTCTCAGGCAGCTATTAAAATTCTTCCACTGAAATAGAACAGAAAAAGAGAACAAGGGTGGATCTACAAGAGTTAAAATTAATCCTTTTGAGTGAAAATGGACTAAAAATGTGCAAAAGGGTTAATGTTCTGAGTGGAGCATGCCAAGAGTAAGAGATGTGAATGAACTTCAAGAAAACCAAAAGTATTATCACTGGTATGAATAAAAGACAGATAAATCATAACATCAGGGCAGGGGATAATTGAACAAGTAAAAAATTTCAAGTACTTAGGGACCATAATAAAAGAGAGCATGAGATGTTCTAAAGAAATAAAAATAAGAATTTCAATGACTAAAGAAGTATTCAATAGGAAGAACCTACTATGCAGAAACAAAAACAGGAAATTGACAAAAAGACTGATTAAATGTGAAATGTGGTTTTACATGACACAGAAATGTGAACAATAGGGAAGGAAGATGAAAAAAATTGGTGGCCTTCGAGAGGTGGGCATGGAGGAGCATGGAAAGGATAACCTGGGGAGATGGGGAGAAATAGTTAAGAATGAAGAAGTATTAAGAAGAATTGGCAAAAAAAAGAAAAATATTAAAGAAAATTTTAAAGAGAAAAATTAACTTGTTAGAACACTGTCTAAGAAGACAATGGTCATTGGCAGAAAATCTGCTTAATGGACAAAACATCAGAAAAAAATGATTGGTACATGTATTTTTTACGTAATGAAGTATGACGACACTTATTGATGGAATGTAAATTATCAAATATGCCAAAAAAATAAGCTTTTTTTATTCTTTTTTGTACAAGCAGGGATTTGGTCTCTCATTATTTCATTTAAAAACTATGCAATGATTTCTATATATTGCAAAAAAAGATACAGATACAGGAAATTGCTACTGTGGTCTGTATTAACAACTAATTGCAATTAGTACAAAGCTTGTATCAATGGTGCTAATTGTTCATTTACATACAAAAATGATGGAAATTGGCATTTTACAAGAATATCAAGACAGCTTCTACTTGGAAGAAAGCTTCTGATTTACATGGCATTCAGATACATGCAATGCACCAGAACGAAAGGAAAACTGTACAGTATTTCTAAAGGCTTGATGTAGAAGCACCATGCATGTAGAACCAATATTTTGTAGTCCAGAACATGCAGTAATTCTAAGCGCTGTGAAGTAGGTGGAGTAGTAATCACATGCTGCGTATCACATAGTCTAGTGCATGGCAGTTTTGATGTTTCGAGCATCCCACTAGGTTAGTAACCGTGACATGAGAACACTCAAAAGCATGTATCATGTAATAAACTAAATTCCACTGAGTTTATTTTGTTTACTTATGAGAGCCCAAAAGGTCCTTGACAACAACACATCAGTGTGCAGGATGCAAAGACTCAAAAGTGCAATGTTACTGGTGTCGGCGAACCAAAGACAGGCCATGTGTTATCTTAGACACACGATTTTGTTGGATCAGATTCAGTCTCTATTAAATATGGCAAGGTTGTTTTATTTGGGATCCTTTTTACTCTACTTCGGTAGTCAAAAATTTGAAACTCTTTCAATGCCAGATTGAAAAAATTCTCCAATTTGTCATCAAAAATCAAAATTCATGTAATATACTAGACAAATAAAACTCAAAATAAGGAAAACAATATTTGTAACATTATTAAAAATGAAACAAACAAACTGACCCACTTGAAACTAAGATCCCAGAAAATAGCAGCAGCGGAAATTGTGACACTCTTCAATCATTGGCTACCAAACACAGCAGTTACATCCTCAAAATGGCAGAAAACATCACAATGCCTAATAAAGAACCCAATAAAGAGACATTATATGTACTTGTGCAGACACTCACAAACATCACCCACACACATTTGTTTCAAAATTACAACTTCTAACAATATTACAAATTTTATCATGTCATTAGAAACTAGTAATTCTGCATGCTGTGATGATGTTTCTAGAAGAATGTTAAATACCCTATGCTGACTTCATAGGATTACCCATAAGCTACCTCTATAATCAATCAGTGATTAAGGGCATATTTTCTGAGAGACTTAAATTTGCTGTAGTAACACCTAGCTACAAAATTGGAGACTGTATGAATCACAAAATCCTACTTGGAAAATTGAAGTGTCAGGGCATTAATTGCATCCTCCTTCTATGGTTGGGATTATACCTCTGTAACACAAAGCAGAGTGTCTCATCAACAGACTGATCCCAAGCACAAAACTAACTTCAAAATGAGGTATTAAACATTTGTAGTGCTACAATGATTTGTACTAGACACACTCTTATTTCTAACGTACATATTGATCTACAAATGACATTAAAGGGCGGTTTGAATTTTTTTGATTTCCATCAGTGGGGAAGTTTAAAATTTGTAATGGACTGGGATTTGAACCCCAGTCTCCTGCTCACTAAGCAGATGCTTTGACCTCCAAGCAATCCAGACACATTGCTCATCACAACTGCACAAACTACCCTAACACACCTCTTCTCAAGCCAAATTCACAACTTATCCACACACTACTGACATAGTTCCCCTGCCCATTATCCTCATTACTTGCAGCATTTTGCCAGTTCCCATAAAAGTTTGAGCATGGTATGCATCAGCACTGAAGGGATCATTGGATAACTCCACCTTCGTTACACATATGTGGTGTCTGGTCATCGGGATGTGTGTGAAAGAATAGACACCATTTTGATCCTGCAGCCATTATGAAAAAGGAATTAATTACATTTAGTTCCTGTATGTCCATCTTTTTAGAAATGGTTGTGGGACTCGGCTGTTCGATAGAGGAAGTAAAATTAAACACCTTTCAGCCATCAATTTTCAATCTTAGTCAGCAGGTGATAGTTGAAGTGATCCACTGTAGCAAATATCCACTATTACCAATACTGCTAACCCCTCTTTCGATCAAAACTGGGGTAGATTCATCCTACACATTGGTCAGGAGCCTGAAGATGGGGTAGTAAAATGCTGAAACTGACTGCTAAATAAAATAAGGTTGAAAATTGACTGCTGAAAGGCATTTAACTTGACTTCCCTTAGTTACATTTAGTTGCCAGTGAGCATTGATCTACAACAACAGGTAAGTTGCAAATTTGCATTGCACTGAGATTCAGACCTAGGTCTCCTGCTTGCTGGGCAGATGGTCTGACGACTAAGCCATCTGGACGCAGTGGTCATCACAGCTGCATACATCCAAGAGGACAGACACCACATATATATAATTAAGGTGAGGCTGGTCAATGATCCCTTCAGCACAGATGCACACCACACTCAAACTCTTATGGAAATTAGTGAAATGTCATGAATAATGAGAATAATGGGCAGGGGCACTATGTCAGTAATAAGTGAATAAGTTGAGAATTTGGGTCTGACACGAGGCATGCTAGGGTAGTCTGAGCAGTTGTGATGACCTACTGAGAAAGAGACTCAGGTTTAAATTCCAATCCGGCACACATTTTCAACTTCCCCATTGATGTAAATCAATGCCCACTAGCAACTAAATCTCCTTAATTCTTTGTGCCTTCATTATTGCTTGCTTGAAACTGCATAATGTTTATCTTCATGAGGTTAAGATTTAAATCGGCCGCCGCCACGACTGAACCCAGTTCCCTCTGAGCAGCCATAGCGTATGGATCTCTGTGCTGGCATGTTGACAGGAGCTCAGTCCATCAGTTCACCTGATGATGGCGACATGTATGGTCGCCGAAATATTGTGCCCATTGGACACTGTAGACCAGCAGTACACCCGTAGATATTTTAATTATCAAATACGCCGGGAGAAACTCAAGAATCACACTAACTCACATGTTTATATCTTTTTCTTTTTTTCTTTTTCTGGTAAATGATTAGCACATATTCATAGTTACAAAATAATTTGTGATGTGAATTTAAATGGCTTGTTCCATATCATTACTATGTGTCATACAAATGGTCCATGGAATATGAAACTAACTAACTAAATCAAAAAATTTATTGAAGTCTTTTCATACACAGTATGTTATCAAAATAAAAGAAATCATCATCTCCCAGAACACAGTAACTTTATTGTGTGGTAATCTTGCTTCCAAGATAATATGATTTTTTTCTGTCACAATATTATGTACTTATTACTTAAATAGTTCATATTTTGTTTATGTAAGTGAGACATTTTATGCTGGGGTGGAGAAACAAACTCAGCTAATGTTACAAGGCTAACATTTTTTCCAAAATTATGTTTTAAGAAAAATCACTATGACTTACAAAATGTATTTTGAATTTTATTGCATTTCAAAATTTCAGCCATTCACCTGGAGAATCAGCATAGAAGTTACATATATCAGAGTAACAAAATATAAAAACATCAGTAGCAGTGCTGAACTTCTGATGTATAGGCTACACCTACAACCAAAAATATAAATATACGGTACTGGTAAGGCACTGACAAATACCAACCACTTAAACACACTTTATATAAAATGATTGACATTATTGTACAAAAGTTTGCATTTATTTGACATTTAAGACTTATCTTGAGCAATAATACAAGTTTGAGAGTAATGTATATTCCATATTTTATACTGACATCTCATTTTGCTTCATTTGAAATCACAACAACAGTTTATGAGATACGAGTATGTTTTGATGACAAAATATAATTTATGATTTAAATTCTATAAAAAATGATGAAACCAAGCAGAAAATCACTTCTATGAGTGCTTGCATTTCTTGGAAGAATCTACTTGTATTTTTCACATCAATTTTCCTCATTTTCAGGTGGCAGAAAAATGTTTCCTGTTTCACTTTTCATATATTTTCAAATCAGATTAACTTCAATACAAAAGACATTTGTTAAAGCTCAAATCTAACTATTTGTACTTTGTTTCCTAGTTTATAATGTATGGCTTTTATTTTGTCAGTTTTTTGTATCACAATCTATCTATTTTCAGCTGATTTTTTTATGTGACTCACCCATAGCATTTTAATTTTAATAGTGCACATAATAAATGCTTGTTTCTACCTCTTTTGAAAGTTTTTCACAACTCTCAAATGAGGTTTATTTAGTATTGTCTGCATTTGTACTATGAGAATCAGCTCCTAAATCTTACAGACAGTTGATATTATGTTACATGCATATTGCAGCTGTAATCAGTACATCTGTCAATGAGGTGAATGGGTGGAAGAGATTATTGTAATCAGTCAATACTTGTTTCAAAAATATATTTTCTGCCATTGTAAATGAGTAATAAATTTAACTAATTACTTGAGACATTAACTTATTTTATCTGTAATATCAATTGAATATAAGGTCTTTGTAGTTATTAAGTAGGTAGTAATTGGAGATACGGCAGTTTGTGGTTGTGCGAACTACAGTAGTACGATCAGCACGTTCAAAGTTTGCTTTCACCACCTCATAGTATCTGCCATCGCTGAAATGTAGAAAAAAATGTGAACATAAATTACATAACTGAATGCAGTAAGAGCTAATGCTCTAATGCTTGCCATTTATATTAAAGGAGACTCTTCAAACAACGACATGCTAAAGGTTAAAAGAAGGAATTTCAGTCTGGATGAGACAAAACAAGGGAATTATTTTGAAGAGAGACCATGTTGCCACCTCAGCATCGCAGGAGCTGCCAGCGACAGCCAGATGGTGCTCACTTTTTTTTTTTTTTTTTTTTTTTTTTTTTAGTTTAAGATGACATCGACATGAACTTGAAACTAATCATTAATAAAATATTACTGCAGTCTAGACTGTTGTTTAAGCCCTATTTCATTACACCTTCAATAGTAAATGTTAGAAAAAATACAAGATGCAATGGCTGGATCCTAGGGGGGATTAGAATGACCTGCCATAAACAGAGAATACAGTATTGCATTAACCCTACAAGAAAAAGAATGCCCACTTTCAGGAAAACTTGCTAAAATCATTTAAAAATCAAAAAGGAAAGACAGTAACAAAAGCATGAAATAATATAGTGTTATAGCAAAAGCTATGTGAGAGTCCATAAAAAAGAGAATCTGGGAAGAATTTTTAAAAAATAAGTCCAGATACAAAAAACATCTTACATTGACATGAAATGAAAAAAATATTTGCTATTTTATTTACTAAAGCATCTGAAAAACCAAAAAAAATTACAGTGAGAAACAACAGTCAATAGGAAAAAGATCAATACATAAAATGTCATTGTTTGCTCAAATGTAAACAAGAAAGAAACAATGAAGGCTATCTTAAAGTTAAGTAATACATACATAGCAAATACTGATGGCATACATACATATCACAACGCAAGAGTTTCTTACTGTTCTGTTCACATATGGGATATGGAAACAATAATATCAGATGCTTCTGTGCATGCAGTAATCCATCTAATCTCATCTTCATGGACCACATGGTGCTGTAGTACATTCCTGGGTTTTTCACTTAATACTGACAATGGTTCAAATGGCACTGAGTACTATGGGGCTTAACATCTGACGTCATCAGTCCCCTAGAACTTAGAACTACTTAAACTTAACTAACCAAAGGACATCACACACATCCATGCCCGAGGCAGGATTTGAACCTGCGACCGTAGTGGTCGCGTGGTTCCAGACTGAAGCGCCTAGAACCACTTGACACCACTGGCCGGCAATACTGACAATGAGCAGGTCTCTCCCTGCAAATCTACTGATCTTATCAGCCAGATATGTAACTGCCCATAGTAGCTATCCATCTTCTAACTACTTGAAACATTAAATGTGATGTTATTCACAACTAGCTGGAGATTTCAAGTAATCAATTATTGTTCCAACATCATATTCTGCTGTATACAAAGCTCTGGAATATATTGTTTAAGATCATGTCATAAATATCAGTTTGGCTTTTGTAAACAACATAGCACAAACATTTCATTAAGTAATGTAGCTGATGGCCTGAAATATGTGATGGAAAACTGTGAGGTCATGATATTGATTTTACTAAATGTGATCAAAGCAATTGATATTGTCAACTTTGTCATACTGCTCAGAAAAATCTGACAGCAAAAATTTTCAGATAGTGCTCTGCAGTGGTTTAAAACATTCTTGAAAACCAGACAGCAATGTGTAGTCTGTAGCAATGAAAACGCACCCTGGAGATATTTTCTCCTAGTGGTGCCACAGGAGACAGTTCTGGGCACACTATTGTTCTTGTATGTCAATGACATCTTGTCAGTTCTGCTTCCTGTAACTACGATTTCTATGATAACAATTCCCAGCTGTACTTCAGTGCCAGACATGAAGGTATCAAAACTGTCATCTCCTGCATGTATGAAAATTTGTCTTCCATTGTCAGAAGGGTATAAAACCTAGGACTTGAACTCAATGTGAAAAAATTCCAAGTAATTTTACTATTCCATCAGAAATTGATTAATTCTGGATCCCATGAATAATTACTCACTATTCTTCTCAACAAAATCCCAATACAGTATCAGAAAACATTGAAGAACTTGGTGTAGCTTTTGATGCTCCTCAATTGGGTAGAAAATACTGTTCCACTTGCAAGAAGACTTCCATTTGTCTCTATCCCTTCCAGAAATTCCAGGAAATATATCCACATGATGTGAAATGTACACTTGTGAAGCCACTTATTCTTCCAAATCTTTACTATACCAATGTAATCAATAAGTATTGAAATTCTAGACAGTAAGAACCAACCATGAAATTTTGTAACCATTACATCTGCAACCTCCATCTATTTGAGCAAGTTACTGCTTCCTATATCTGGTTAGGATGATTGCAGCCAGAAAAATTACATGACTACCAACTTTACATCTCTCTCATTAGCTTATCAATGCACTTGCATCCCAGTACCTCATACCAGGAATTAAGTACCTTTCATCACACTGTATTTGAAACACAAGGTCCCACTCATGTAGTATCCATCTATAAAAAGAAAACATTGGCAACCTTCTTCTCTGATTTTGCTGTTCACCTTCGAAACAAGTTACCCTGCACTCTGCGCACATCAGTGCCATGACACATTTAAGAAAAATCAGAAACACTTCCATCTGTCAACCTAACAGCTTTTCCAATGCTTTCTTCTGTCAACCTCATATTAAAATATATGCCCAGTTTTTTCCTCTGTCAAACAGTACAGAAAATGCTCCTGTCTCTTCCGAGCTACACTTCTTTCTCTTTTTATTCCTCAATCTGTCTTGCTATTTCTTTTCCTCTAACTCTATTATCTGCGTTTTTGTTTTATCACATTCCTCTTTCTCTCACTCTCCCCCCCCCCCCCCCACACCACCACCACCACCACCACCTCCATAGCACTCTACCTGCCTGTAATTTGTCTTAAGGGCTGTACTTGTCAGGAATGAATATAAACTATGTCTTTTTTGCACTACCGTATTTACTCGAATCTAAGCCGCACTTTTTTTCCGGTTTTCGTAATCCAAAAAACCGCCTGCGGCTTAGAATCAAGTGCAAAGTAAGCGGAAGTTATGAAAAATGTTGGAACGTGCCGCCACAACTAACTTCTGCCGTCGAATATATGTAGCGCGACACAAGCATGCTTTGTAGGCACAAAGATAAATACTGGCGCCAAAACCTCTGCGTCAGTAAATAAATTAAAAAAAAAAAGTGGAAGACGAGCTTTTTTTCTCCGCCGCGAGTTTCGACCACTGCATTTTCATACATTATCCAACGAAGTAAATACAAATTCCGTATTGTTCATCTTCGAATGTAGCACAATTTCAGTGTACTACGAAAATCTGACTGGCAAGACTGTTTGGGATGTTTGTCAATATGGCCAACTCTACGTTCTGAATTTTTTCCTATCTGTGAGAAGAGATGGTTGCTAATAGGAACCTGATGAAATTTGAATCACATACAGTATTCTCTTCACCATAAGAATAATACGAATATAAACATTTTGCCACGTATTCTTTTGTGTTTGCTGCTATCTCATTTAAATCCTGTCTGCCTAATAAACTACGAAACTAGAGTGAGACAACAGCAAACGCGGAAGAATATACCTATCGTGTCATGTTTATATTCGTATTATTCTTATGCCTAATAATGATACAGTCTGAAATGAAGCACGGCAAGTGACTAGATTTTTAAATCTAAGATGACTAGTTTCTGTGCAGAATTTGATGTACTAAAGAAGCGGCCGCAAAGATTTTCAAACGGAGAAAAATTTTCGCCTAACTCTCGTTCAGAACATGTTCTATCATACGCAGTCTATTATTTGATTCTTGTTGATCATTATCAAAGAAAGCAGCAGTGTAAGTAACAACAAATAGCAGTCTATTGCCATTGTTTCGCTAATGAGACGATTCCTCTCTTTTTTTTTTTTTTTTTAATTGTACGCGGCGGTAGCGCGCACAAAAGCAAGCCATGCCGCGAGCCACGACAGGCCGTAAACACGCACTATCAGAATGCGACAAACAATGCATGACACAGTGCAGTAATGCATTTTCAGCTTAAGAGTGACGCAAATACCTATAACAAAGAAAACGGCACTTATCAGATCAAAGCAAAATAAGCAATCGATTGAAACCAGACGAAGCACGTGAAAAAGGAAGGATACCCGTATAAATACGGACGGAGCACCTGACGCATAGCAATGGCTACGTGGTAAAGCTTAACTGCTAAGCTTACGACTCGAACCAAACTACTGTAGCTGTATTGTCATTCGTTCGACCTAAATTGTGTCTCATATTACAATGGACCAACTTTGTTTCGATTTGGAGGTGTGGCCTAAAACTTTTCTCTCCCCTTGAATTTCGAGTCTCAAATTTCAGGTGCGGCTTAGATTCGGGAAATTTTTTTTCCCTTGATTTCGAGTCTCATTTTTCAGGTGCGGCTTAGATTCGAGTGCGGCTTAGATTCGAGTAAATACGGTATTTGTATTTATGTCATACTACTTTCTAAATACTGGATTACATATCAGACGTAACTTCAATGTGTTTGTCATACTTAATATAATATAACAAACATCCTGTATGTAAGTCTCCCTGACCCGCAGTTCTGGGTGATTTCCCCAAAATCTACCCCTTTTCCTAGACCTATCCAGTCCTTTTCCTTCACCCCTCTTCTTTCCCCTTCAACCCTTATGCCTGAAGAAGGAGCCACTGGCTCCAAAAGCTTGCCAATTACTACTATATTTTGCGTGTGTGTTCTACCACCACTTGGTGAGTAGATTTTTTATCTATACAATTAAATAATTTTGTCAAAAACTGATTGTTTTCATTGTTATAAAGTACACAGATTATTTGATTAAATGTCAGGATAAACAAATAAATAAAGTACTGAAACATATACTGTATAACACCCTAAAAAAATTCATGACAAATATGGACTATTAAGCAACTACCAATATTGTGTAGAAGACAAATGAGGTGACTATCTGTGATGGCATTAAATAATAATTTTCTAAGAATAATGGATGAGAAACAGTTAACATCTCAGACATTTTTGGATCTAATATAAGCTCTAATATAAGCTCAGAAGAGATACCAAATTTAATTGATGAAAGGAGAAAATACAAAAATGCAGTAAGTGAAGCAGGCAAAAAGGAATACAAATGTCTCAAAAATGAGATTGACAGGAAGTGCATAATGGCTAAGCAGGGATGGCTAGAGGACAAATGTAAGGATGTAGAGGCTTATCTCACAAGGGGTAAGATTGATACTGCCTACAGGAAAATTAAAGAGACCTTCGGAGAAAAGAGAACCACATGTATGAATATCAAGAGCTCAGATGGAAACCCAGTTCTAAGCAAAGAAGGGAAAGCAGAAAGATGCAAGGAGTATATAGAGGGTCTATACAGGGGCGATGTTCTTGAGGACAATATTATGGAAATGGAAGAGGAGGTAGATGAAGATGAAATGGGAGATATGGTACTGCGTGAAGAGTTTGACAGAGTACTGAAAGACCTAAGTCGAAACAAGGCCCCGGGAGTAGACAACATTCCATTAGAACTACTGACGGCCTTGGGAGAGCCAGTCCTGACAAAACTCTACCATCTGGTGAGCAAGATGTATGAGGCTGGCATAATTTCCTTAGACTTCAAGAAGAATATAATAATTCTAATCCCAAAGAAAGCAGGTGTTGACAGATGTGAAAATTACCAAACTATCAGTTTAATAAGTCACAGCTGCAAAAAACTAACGCAAATTCTTTACAGATGAATGGAAAATCTAGTAGAAGCTGACGTCGGGGAAGATCAGTTTGGATTCCGTAGAAATGTTGGAACACGAGAGGCAATACTGACCCTACGACTTATCTCAGAAGAAAGATTAAGGAAAGACAAACCTACATTTCTAGCATTTGTAGACTTAGAGAAAGCTTTTGACAATGTTGACTGGAATACTCTCTTTCAAATTCTGAAGGTGGCAGGTGTAAAATACAGGGAGCAAAAGGCTATTTACAATTTGTACATAAACCAGATGGCAGTTATAAGAGTCGAGGGACATGAAAGGGAAGCAGTGGTTGGGAAGGGAGTGAGACAGGGTTGTAGCCTCTCCCGATGCTATTCAATCTGTATATTGAGCAAGCAGTAAAGGAAACAAAGGAAAAGTTCAGAGTAGGTATTAAAATCCATGGAGAAGAAATAAAAACTTTGAGGTTCGCTGATGACATTGTAATTCTGTCAGAGACAGCAAAGGACTTGGAAGAGCAGTTGAACGGAATGGACAGTGTCTTTAAAGGAGGGTATAAGATGAACATCAACAAAAGCAAAACGAGGATAATGGAATGTAGGGTGATGCTGAGGGAATTAGATTAGGAAATGAGACACTTAAAGTAGTAAAGGAGTTTTGCTATTTGGGGAGCAAAATAACTGATGATGGTCGAAGTAGAGAGGATATAAAATGTAGACTGGCAGTGGGAAGAAAAGCGTTTCTGAAGAAGAGAAATTTGTTAAGATTGAGTATAGATTTAAGTGTCAGGAAGTCGTTTCTGAAAGTATTTGTATGGAGTGTAGCCATGTATGGAAGTGAAACATGGACGATAAATAGTTTAGACAAGAAGAGAATAGAAGTTTTCGAAATGTGGTGCTACAGAAGAATACTGAAGATTAGATGGATAGATCACGTAACTAATGAGGAGGTATTGAATGGAATTGGGGAGAAGAGGAGTTTGTGGCACAAATTGACCAGAAGAAGGGATCGGTTGGTAGGACATGTTCTGAGGCATCAAGGGATCACCAATTTAGTACTGAAGGGCAGCATGGAGGGTAAAAATCGTAGAGGGAGACCAAGAGATGAATACACTAAGCAGATTCAGAAGGATGTAGGCTGCAGTAGGTACTGGGAGGTGAAGAAGCTTGCACAGGATAGAGTAGCATGGAGAGCTGCATCAAACCAGTCTCAGGACTGAAGACCACAACAACAACAATAAGCTCTTGACATGGTCATCCAAATAATTTTTCTTCATAAATTTATATTTCAAATTCATAATTCTCCCCCAGGGGATTCAAATGTTTTGGTATGCAGATGGTCACCACAGGGTCCAAAGTTGTGTTTGGCATTGCTTTCATGTAATTGTGTCAGGCTTTTTCCAAGTCCTGTGCTATCACCCTTCCTTGGTCAACTCTTCTTCTTCCTTTTTATTACAGTGCTTGGCTTTCAAGGCATAAAGGCATTGTTCAGCTTCTAGTCAAACTTGATCACCTCAAGGTGTACAAATGGCTACTGACACACTATCAGACTGAAGCGGAGCATTTTCTGCACCATATTGTGACCTGAGCTGAGGCATGGGTGCATTGTTACAAACTGTAATTGAAAACAAAGAGTGTGGAATGTTGCAAACAGCATGGATCTTCGTTCAGCAAAGCTGAAAACTGTATCTCCTAAGGGAAGGCTCATATAACAGTCTTTTACAATTTTAAAGTAATTTTTCACATCAGTTTTCTCCACAAACATCGTGCTATGAATACCACATACCAATGTTCGGACCAAATACAATGCTCGTTTCATCAGAAAAGGTGGGAATCTGATATGTGATCATGCTTCATGACAATGTTCCAACCCACACAACTGCCACCCCCCACCCCCCAAAAAAAACTGCCTATCTACTG
Organism: Schistocerca cancellata; assembly: GCF_023864275.1. NCBI lineage: Eukaryota > Metazoa > Arthropoda > Insecta > Orthoptera > Acrididae > Schistocerca > Schistocerca cancellata. The sequence continues at coordinate 599,794,405 of NC_064628.1, read as the reverse complement.
GGAAATATGTGTTTCCCATTCAGGAGACTATACAGAAAACTTAGTTCATGTGCATGAATTTTTCTGAAGCTTAAATAAACTGACTTAATAAATTCTGGTTTATATTTAATTCATCCTCATATTAAAGTGCTCACTCTCAGAAGCTAGAAAAATAACACCATGAAGATAGAAAAATTCTGGGCTCTACTGTAAGTGTCCTTTCATCAAATATTAACATTCTCTTTGGCAATTTAAATTTACAACTGGAATAAAAAAAGATACCCTGTCATCACTGAAAAGTGAGTAGCTCTTAAATGTCCATGAAAAATAGTCAAAGAATGACTGTAGTCGGCAGAAACCACAGTCTTCTCTCAAAGTCACCAGACTTTAAAATTAAGCTCCAGAAATTAAATACTTGGAAACATTTCAGTGTCAGAAAGAGTGAATGGCATCTGAATCACATCTCCACTGATAAATTCCATCAGTGGTAAATCCACAATATCAATATCCCATGGGGAGTAGATTCAGGATCTATGAACATAACAACCTGAAGGATGAAGAAAAGCTTTCCAAATTAAAACAGGAGAAAATCTGACCCAACAACTTTGGTAGCAAATATAGAGTAGTACAGAAAAATAGAAGAAGAATCTGTCAACACTAAAATTCTAAAATCACTGAGCACCAAATTAAAATTGTCAGCAGAACAATTAGCTCTAATAAATCCCACAAATAAACCTGAATGGTGGAATGAAGAAAGCAACTGGGTGGTACAGAGAAGGGATCAAACTTGAATAAAGTATCACACCCAAAGGGCAGAAGAATCAAAATTAAAACAAATAAAATTGACTCCTAAAATAATAAGACAAGGAAATCAAAATCACATCAAGGACACCATAGAGTGGATAGATGAAGATCTAGTCTGCACAGAAATCTGAAAAAGTTAAGGAAATCCTGTGATTATGAATCTCCACAAGCACCTAATTCAAATGAGGGTCACAGAGAAAATTCCAGAGCATTGGTCGTCAGGAATAGTAAGTCCAATATTTAAAAAAGGTTATAAACTAGTCTAGATAATTAGAGAGGATAACCCTTCTGGACTGCACATACAAAATTTTCTCACACACACATTATGTGATCAAAAGTATCCAGACACCTGGCTGAAAATGACTTAAAAGTTTTTGGCACCCTCCATTGGTAATGTTGAAATTCAATATGGTATTGGCTCACCCTTAGCCTTGATGACAGCTTCCATCCTTGCAGGCATATGTTCAATCAGGTGCTGGAAGGTTTTCTTGGGGAGTGGTAACTCATTCTTCATGGAATGCTGCAGTGAGGAGAGGTATCGACATTGGTCGGTGAGGCCTGGCATGAAGACGGCATTCCGAAACATCCCGAAGGAGTTCTATAGGATTCAGGTCAGAACTTTGTGCAGACCAGCCCATTACAGAGATTCTATTGTCATGTAACACTTTGCCACAGGCTGTGTATCATGAACAAGTGCCTGCTTGTGTTGAAAGATGCAATCGCCATCCCCGAATTGCTCTTCAATAGTGAGAAGCAAGAAAGTGTTTAAAACAACAATGTAGGCCTATGCTCTGATAGTGCCTTGCAAAACAACAAAGGGTGCAAGCCCCCTACATGATAAACACAACCACACCATAACACCAAAGCCTCCAAGTTTTACTGTTGGCACTACACACACTGGCAGATGATGCTCACCAGGCATTCGCCAAACCCACACCCTACCATTAGATTGCCACATTGTGTACCATGATTCATCACTCAACACAACATTTTCCCACTGTTCAGTTATCCAATGTTTATGCTCCTTACGCCAAGTGAGGCATTGTTTGGCATTTACCGGCATGATGCGTGGCTTATGAGCAGCCACTCGAGGACAAAATCCAAGTTTTCTCACCCCCCACCTAACTATCATAGAACTTGCAGTGGATCCTGATGCTGTCTGTAATTCCTGTGTGGTGGTCTGGACAGATGTCTGCCTATTATACATTATGGCCCTCTTGAACTGTCGTTGCTCTCTACCAGTCAACAGACAAGGTCGGCCTATATGCTTTTGTGTTGCAATTGTCCCTTCACATTTCCACTTCACTATCACATTGGAAACAATGGACCTAAGGATATTTAGGAATGTGGAAATCTCACATACAGACTGTGACACAAGTGACACCCAATCACCTGACCACGTTCGACATCCGTGAGTTTCGCGGAGTGCCCCATTCTGCTCTCTCACAAAGTCTAATGACTATTGAGGTTGCTGATATGCAGTACCTGGCATTAGGTGGCAGCACAATGCACCTAATATGAAGAATGTATGTTTTTGGGGGTGATCAGATACTTTTGATCCATAGTGTAATTTATAACAGCATCAAACACAGTCTGGAGCTGCAACTTGTAGAATACCAAAAAGAATGTTGCCCATACTGAAGTTGTCCAAGTAAATGTTTTGGCCCGGAACTGACAATGGAAAATTACAAGTACAGAAGTAAACAATTATTTATCTAATTCACAGGTTAAAGAAACTACAGTAGTATCCACAGACTGACGCTTTTAAAAATCCTCAGAACATAAAGTCTTTATTCAAAATAACTAAAAAACCTCACACTAACTTTAATCAGCACAAATTTCAATGTAAAGAGCAGAGGTGGAGTGTACAAGCTTTCATAATAAAGACTGGCCTCAGACAAGGTGATTGATTATTTTCCTGCTTACCCTTCACTACATCATGAAGATTTGGTAAAATAAAAAGCTACCTAAAATCAAAATTAGTGCAAATCTTTTACTAAGGCAAAACTATCTAAGATCAGGCCTTGATATAGTAGAAGTTCATGTCTAGATCACCAGTGAAGGGGGACAATAATTCAAAAACTTGGACTACATGTGACATTTAAGAAAACTGAGAATATGTTCATGAAATCCATGTTTATAAATAAAGTCTCAAAAATGATCTGAAAATTAACACAGTGTTGCCATATCCAGGAGAAATAATTATTCACAGTCTAAGCAAGAAAGTGACATGGACAGACAGAATCAACAAACTGAAAAAGCCTAATTTAAGACCTTGTCAACATATACTAAGAAATGCTTGCCAATTGATACTAAAATCCAACAATCTAAACTGTAACTCATCTGGAAGTCACTCACAAACTTAGTTTTACTTGTGAAACTATGTTTCATATAAAAACTGAAAGAAGTACTGCTCAACTCCTCAACACTGCAAGAAGAACCATCTGAATTTGAATGAACAAAAGTTATCAGGTGGAAAGAGTGTGGAGAGGCCTCTCCATTGAAATTGTCTATTGTGACACTAGTGCAATGAAGAACAAATATCTTTCACATCGTGCAGCAGCCAGAAACAGGATCTTAAGAATAGTAGCGATGATAAATTTGAGAAAGAAGATTGGAGAACAGTGGATCCAAGAAATGCAGCAAGATCTCAAAGCAGTTCAAGTCAAGAAATCAGCTGCAGAGAAAACAGACAAAATTAAGATTTACAAAATGAAGACACATATTTTTGTCACAATTGAAACATAGAAGGGCTATAGAGATTTTAGACAAGTTAAGTAAATCACAACCAAAATTGATGGAAATTGAACCACAAGAACCAAACTTCACAACCTTCAACCAAAAGGTGAATGTGGAACAACTCCAGTGGTCCAATGTAACTAATAAATATAATAATATTATTACAAAGCATTAAGAGGTTATCAAATGAATTAATTAATGTATTTCAGAGCAACCATAAATAAAAAAGTAAGCATAAAACAAATCATAAATATTCTCAGAATATTTGTCAGAAGAAGGACCAGTCACCTCAAAGGTCAGTTATAGAACTATTTCCATTTTCTTATATCAGTGATTTAAACTGAAATGTAGTTAATTAGTCAGTAAAACAATGTTATTGGTAAAACAGAGTTCTACAACACATTCTGTTATAAGTCAGCTAAGTAAATGATTAACAAATAACTATGTTTGTTATAAACAAGAAACAGCAAATTTTTTATCCCTTGTTCCAGCTTCAGTTTACTAGAAAAATGAAATTCAGTCTGAATCAGGTTGAGCTGGATACACATACATGTCTTACCTAAAGGCAAGGCAAAATGGACGATGAAAAATATGTCATTACCAACTACATGTCCCTTCCTTGTCATTTTAGACCTGTAAATCTGTAAATGTTTGTACTTGTGAATTACTTTCATTTTGTTGCTCTTAAAATGTGATACCAAGACATTTCCAATATCCTTGCAAGAGAGATCTAAGTATAAATAAAACTACTAGTATTACTGCTACTTATATATCATCACTGATTGTATTTATGTAGACAATTCTAAAAAGTCAAGTATGTTAACATACAGTGTGTGTTCCATCATAAATTCATATTCAAAAATTATAAAAATGTAAACTGGTAAATGACACCCTCAATGGCATATCACACCTGAGAAATGTTCGGTCAGATGTTCACATAACTATCAGACATGGTAACATTTGCAATAAGGACAAGTGTTTGCAATAGTTGTTATACAGTTTTCATGCTGGATATGGAAGAGTGAGAGTTGCAGCAAGTAGACAATAATCCTGTCAAGGTGTGCAAGAAATTGTGGTGTCTGAAGGCATACATCATGCTCCTCTGTGATAATTTCTGCCTGAGCAGTTACTTTATCCATCTCACTTATAATGTGCATAGTATAACACTACCATGCCAGATTGCAGTACTTTCAGTGAGTTCTAAGAGAAAATGCTGAAGGTTCACAGGTCACATTTTATTTTGCAGTTGAGGTGAGATGCACATGGAGTGGGATAAAAGATTACCACAGTAACCGTATGTAGACAGATGTAAACTCTCATGCATTTATGGGAAGAAATCATTGATGGTAGAATTATAGGCTCATACACTTTACTGGACACCAATTTATTCATGACAAATTATCCACATTATTGGAATTGTTACCTTTGTAGAAAGACAATGTATAAGGGGTAATAAAAAGTCTCTGTTTGAGGAAATTGCTGCAGCATATATACAACACAGTGTGACTCCAGTGCAGGTATATAAGCCCTGACATGTAGGCAAGCGATTAGTATGGCCTTTGAATGGAAACATTTTGATCACTCCTTATATACGGTTTCTGAATGATGGAGCACCACCCAATGCTCTACATCTGATACGACAGCACCTAATGTAAATGTTTAATGAGCAGTGTATTACTCAAGGAGGCCTAGTATCACGGCCTCTGCCTTCACCTGATGATAATCCATTAGATTTCTGGCTATGGGGCATTTAAAGTCTCTTATTTATTCCTCACCCACCAAAAATGTACACACATGACAGAGATGTGTGACCAAATCTGAGGGTAGCCAAATGTGTTCATAAGAGCTCATGATTCTTTGAGAACAAGGGCTTGGAGGACACATGAGAATGAGAGTTAAACAAATTGGGCACTTCCTGTATAGTGAGTAGACAGATAGTTATTGTAAGTAAAAATGGCTTGAATCTCAACAAGTATTTGTTACTGGACATATGTATGTAGAACCATTTTCTAGTTTTGACCAATATTATACCCTGTAAGAATGTGGAAAACCCTTATTCAAACACCCTGTGTATATTCAAGTATATAGTTGACATACCAATGATTCATCTAAAACCCGCAGCTACTGCGCTCACACACTAAATACAATTCAATAACATTTTACTGAAGTGACCAGCTGACTGCTGTTACCCAGTTCACTATTACATACAAGACATCAAACTATTAATTATTTACTCATCAGGGCCATACTGAGAGGATGGTGAGATAGGCCTCCACCAAGGGTGTAGGCACAAAAGGGGAGACATAGACCAGGAGAATTCAGATGTTACAACCAACCCCCCAACCAACAAGTCTGAGGTGCCGTCTTCCATTGAAAATGAAACTTAACTAGTGAAATTCACTTTCCCTTTGGGGAAATGTGCTGTGTTCCATGTCAAGGGGACGCTAATCCTAAAGGATAGGGGTCTATTAATCATCAGAAGTTTAGAAATATGGTGAATAATCCTACCCCTTAAGGAAATGGTAGGCAAGGGATGGGGAAAGCAGTTCAGAAATATGATGAATAATGCTAACCCTTAGGGAAATGGTAGACAAGGAATGGGGAAAGCACCATGTGCATTCGATGTATATGCCGGAGAGCTTCATTCAATAGATCGAAAAGGCTAGTGTAGCAGTCATTGAGGAAGCAGGGTGTGGAAAACTGCAGTTTGCAGCACATGTTGGGCCCAATGACACCCCTTGTCTGGCCTCCGAGATCATACTTGGATTATTCCAGTGACTGACAGAGAAGGTTTAGAGTACCTGCCTTGCTCAACAAATTTCAACAAAGCTTATGAACTACAGCATTGTTCCCAGAACAAATCATGGCCCCCTGGTTCTGAGTCAACTGGAATGCTTGAATCAGAGCTGTTAAAGTTCTGTGACAAGCCAGGATGTGACTTTGCCGACTTACAGCATAGGGTTGAGAACTGTATGGTCTACCTGAATGGGTCAGGGGTGCACTTTACATCAGAGACTGCTACCCAAGTAACTGATTGTGTGTTCTAACATTGTCCAAAAAAAAAAAATTAGAAATGAGATATTGGTATCATTGTTTGTTTCTCAGTCAGCTGTTTCATTGTGTTAAATAGTACAAAGGAAAACACAACACTGTTCAAGTTACAAATGTTTACAGAATTTTTATACAATGGAAAAAGCAGCAGAATCCACCTGAATAATGGTAATAAACAGCACAAACTGTTTAAGCAACAATCGGCACATGCGTGCTTTGTGTGCTGACTCATGATCTATTGTCACTGATCATAGCTTCTGATTTATATGATTCGCGTATTATGTGTATTGTGTTTCTTGGTTAATAGGTTTTCTTACATTACAGCTTGAATTTTTGTTGTAATAAGGCTGTACAGTAATTTCACTGGAATTTATTTGAAGGAAGTGACAAATATGTGTGTGCTAGTGAGGAAGAATCATTGAAAAAATGAAAAACATATGGTCACCTCAGTAATGTTCATTAACACCTATGAGCCACTTTATTTGAAACTGGAGTTGAATTAAAATGCAAATGATATGAATGTTTCCAGAATATTTCTACGAATAAATGGCATTATGTAATAACACAATTCAACAGTATTGGGTGTGATGGTGGTACTGTGCACAAAACAGTTATTTATCAGGCATTATCTCGGTGCATCCTGTAGCACACTGCAAATTATTCAACACTTTACACGTACAGGCTCAATTGGTTTCACTGGATATTTTCAAAACTAAAACCAAAGTGTGGATGAAGGAAAATACTTTCTGTAGTATAGAAGAATTTCAGAATAGTTGTAAAGATGTCCTAATTTATTGATAAATTAAGGCTTACTGTTATGTATAGATATGGGTGTAGGGGCAGTTATAAGCTAATAGGGTACAACACTGCTATATTTTTACCATATAATATTTTGTTGTGTAAAACTTAATGTACAAATAGCTGTAATTCTTCTGACATCAATTGCATGTTAATGCTGAAAGATGTATAAACAAATAAATAAATAAAAACCGAGGAAGAATGAAGAAGATGCTAAGTTAAATGACAGCTCCTATAGCTACAAAGCTAGGATGATAAGGGATTGTGAAGTAGTAGATGTACCAGTATGTTTTATAGCATCTCAGTCACTGTTTGGTATTAAACCTTTCTGTCTCCACACAATTAAAACATTTTTAAGAAAAACTGGTGAGTCACCATTGGATGAAAGAGGAAAGCACAATAATTGATCTCATAAGTTTGTTGAATGGACTCATGAAACAATAATCTTTTGTTTTGGTGCCTTCAGAGGAAGAAAAGCACATTGAGAAAACAAGAAGCAAACAACGTCCAGGCAGGCACTGAAAGCCCAGCAACGCCATCCAGCGGCCATGTCATCTTCAGCCCTAAGGCGTCACTGGATGCAGATAAGGAGGGGCATGTGGTCAGCACACTACTCTTCTAGCCATTGTCAATTTTCGTGACTAGTGCCACTACTTCTCAATCACGTACTTCATCAATTGGCCTCACAAGGGCCGAGAGCAACCCACTTGCCAATAACACTCGGCAGACACAGATGGTGACCCATCCAAGTGCTAGCCACACCCAACAGCACTTAACTTCAGCGATCTCACAGGAACCAGCATTACCACTGCAACAAAGCTGTTGGCAGAAAATGACATTACAGTATAAAAAAACTCACAAAATGTATGTTTCCAAAAGACTTAAATGTCAAGAAACTTCTTTCAAATTTTTTACTAAATATCCAGACTTTCAGTTTTCTTATGAAACATTCAGACACATTTTTGTCTCAGAAATTGACATCACTTTAAACTGCCCTCAAACCAATACATGCAGATGAACAGAAAGCCAAAGTAACTGATCTCAAGAGAAAAATCTATAATGCACCAAGAGAAGAAGATAGGAAAATGCTGCAGGGGGATAATAGGAAGCAGAAAATGAAAGATTATTGCACCTCAAGATAGTGGAGTGGTTCTACAGAGAGAACTACCAAAAAAGAGGCTAAACAATCACCAACTAGGGAGACCATTGGAATAGATTTTGTTGAAAACCTCCCTACAATGAATACAGCTTCAAGTGAGGTGTATTGAGAAGACTGTTTTCTTTCTACATTTTCAATAGCCATATTTTATTAACTGGCTCATCAGTTACATACACCTGTGACCAGACCAGGACAATGAGGGGATCAGATGATGTTGCATCAATGCTTCATCATTTTTTCTACAATTACCTGAACAGAGAGGACCAATTGATTCATGTCTTTGCAACTCATATGGGAAACAAAACGAAAACAACACCATCATTCAATTCCTACACTAACGTCACTGTTGAATTAATGTGATTTGAGAAGGGGACTTTTGCATCTCGAGTATGTGACCATTCTTTCACGGAGCCAGATAAAAGTATGGTATTGATCCTCAAGTATGTAAAAGCTGAAACTTCTGATAGCTAGATAGAAGTGATTGCCGAGGCCCGAGTCAACCTAAGTCCTTTTATTTATGTCTTGTTTGAACAGCAGATGTTTAAAAGCTGGAGTAAATACCTTTCTTCTAAGTCATAAAAGAAAAAGCTTTCTTTTGCTGTTAGGCCAGTGAAGCTGTTAAGATTCGTTCAAGCAAAATAAAAAAGCATAAAACACAGAGACACTTATAATGAACCAGCCTTCGTAGTACTGATAAAGGATCAGTGGAAGAAGCAGAGGCAACAACAATCCTACCAGATCTTCAGGAGCCTGAGCAGCTATACCATTCACCTATTCTTCTTTCCAAAGACAAGTGAAGTACTTGCAGATCCTGATGAAATTCTGTGAAGATGAGGATTGTGGGGAGTACTGAAACCAACCTGCTGTCCATCAGCTTGGACTGCCATCTGAACAACAAGATACCTCCACTGATGAAAGTGATTTTTAAAGGGAATGCCATTTTATTTCACACATTTCCTGAATTTGGATTATTTTTTGAACTTTGATAATAACAAGTCAAAATCTTTATAGACTTAAATAACATACATTGTCAACACAAGACCATGTGCTCCTAAGCAGTTTTATAAGCAGTTCTCATTTGCTTATTGTAAACTGCAGGAGAAAAACCAACACAAGCCAGCCATTGTATGTTAAATTAATTCTTATGTCAGGGGTAAACAAGCAAAAAATCAACTAAAGTTCAATAAGGTTGTTGAAAAAAAAGCTACAATAAATTGAAATATCTGAAAGTTTATTTTATTTCCCCTGAAAAATTTCAGCTTTTGGATTCTGCTGTGTTTCTCCTCTGTATCATTCTGCTGAAGTGGTTACAGTTTTGTTATTGGTGAGCATAACAACACATCCTGTGAAACATTACTAAATGCTTTCTCTGAAAACTATCTAAAACAGGTAAGCAGGAAGCCTACTCCTGATGGAAATATATTAGATCCAGTGGCAAAAACAGATGTGATGTCTTTGAGTATGTCCACATCAAAACTGGTATCAGTGACTATGATACAGTTGTAGTAACAATGATAACCAAATCTAAAACAAGAGGTAAGATTTGTATATTCAGTAAACTAAATAAAAAATCAGTAGTGTCATACCTCAATGAGGAACATGAAACTTTTAGCACAAGGTAGGAGCATGTAGAGATACTAAGGCTAAAGTTTAAAAGAATAATTGACCATTATCTGGACAGGTATGTGGCCAGTGAAACAGTTCACAATGGGAGGGAGCCTACATGGTATAAATTCACTCTAAAGAAACTTCTAAGGAAACAGATAAGTGATAACAAGTGTAAACAACGCATAGGGCTATAGATAGAAAGATTCTGAATTTTTCATTCAGCATCTTGGTTGACAAGAGCACAATGTGTGATGCCTTCATTGACTATCATAACAGAATATTGTCAAACGAAATTTCACAAAACTCAAACAAATTCTGGTCATATGGAAAATTTGTCAGTGATGACAAAGTTAATGTCCAGTCACGTAACGATGAGGCAAGAACTAAAACTGAGGATAGCAAAATAAAACCTTGATGAGTTAATGTCCCTTTACAAAGGAAAACCCAGGGGAATTGCCCTGTTTAATTCTTGTACCATGGAAAAGATGAGTGAAACAAATTTTAGAGTCACTGGCAGTGAAAAGTAGCAGAAATCATTAAAACTGAACAAAGCTCCAGGTGCTGATGGAATCCCTATCCAATTCTATACCGAGTTTGCAGCTGAGTTAGCTCCTCATTTAATTGTAATCTATTGTAGATCCTTGGAACAGAAATCTGTGTACAGGTGTTGGAAGAAAGCATGGGTAACACTCATCTACAAGAAGGGTAAAGGAAGTAAGCCACAAAACCAACATGTAATACCTTTGACAATGATTTGTTGCAGAATCTTAGAATATATTCTGAGCTCAAAAATAGTGATGTATCTCCAACAGAATGACCTCATCCATGCCAACGAGCATGGATTCTTACAACATCCATCATATGGAACCCAACTCGCACTTTTGTCACATGACATACTGTAAGCTTTGGGTCAAAGCAGTGAGACAGAACAGTACTTCCCAATTTACAGAAAGCATTTGATTCAGTACCACATCTATGCTTACTATCAAAAGTACAATCATATGGGATACAGAGCAAACTTTGTTACTGGCCTGAGGATATTTTGATAGTGATGACACAGTAAGTTATCTCAGTTGGAAAGTAATCGACAGATGTAGAATTACCATCTGCTGTGCTGCAGCTAAGTGTGTTGGGATCTTTGGTGTTCATGTTATATACTAATGACCTCACAGACAATAATAATAGTAACCTCAGACTTTTCACAGATGATGCAGCAATCTATAATGAATAACTGTCTAAAGAAGCTGCAAAAATATTTACTTGTTTCTTGATAGGATTTTAAATTGATGTAAAGGTTGGCAACTTGCTTTAAATGCTCAGAAATGTAAAATTGTGTACTCCATAAAATGAAAAAAATGTAGCATCCTATGACAATAATATCAATGTGTCATAGTTGAACTTAGTCAACTCATACAAATACCTAGATGTAACACTTCATAGGGATAGGAAATGGGATGCTCACAGAGGATCACTCATAGGTAAAGCAGATAGCAGACTTCAGTTTATTGGTAGAATATTAGGGAAATACAGTCAGCCTACAAAGGAGATCACTTACAAATGATTTGTGCAACCCATCCTAGAATATTGCTTAAGTGTGTGGGACCCATAAAAAGTAGGACAAACAAAGGATCTTGAATGTATACAGAGCAGGGCAACATAAATTGTCACATGTTTGTTTGACCCATGGGAGACTGTCACAGAGATACTGAAAAAACTGACCTGGCAAACTCTTGAAAGCAGATGTAAACTATCTCAAGAAAGCCTGTTTACAATGCTTCAAGAGCCAACTTTAACAATGATTCTAGGAATACATGTCACCCCACTACACATTATACCCACAGGGAGCCAAAGACAAGACTACATAATAAAAGTGTGCACAGAGGTATTTAAATAGTCATAAATCCTCTGCTCAACACATGGGTCAAACAGGCAAAAATCATAATAACTGATATAAATGCTTGTGCCCTCTCTCATGTACTTCACAGTGGTTTGCAGAGTACAAGGTCTGTTCAAAAACTTCCAGAACTTTGTCCACAAGGCACCACAACATGTTTCAACAGTACCATCGACTAAGAGAACAACTTGCTTAGACACTGGTCAACAGCATGTATGAATTTCACAAGATTTTTACAGGCAGCACAGTGTTATGATTTCGTAAAAAACATTGATTAACAGTTTGTCCCTGTGGCATGAATTCACAATGAACCAATCTTTAAAAGTCAAAGAAACCTATCAGCATTGGATTTGACATTTGACCTAGCCTAATGACCTTTTTTTGGTCTTGGAGAACATTTCCCGACCCATTGAGAAGACTGAACCTTGGTCTCAACATCACAACCATAGATTCACATCTCATCACCAGTTATTATTCTCTTAAGGAACATCTTGTTTTCATTTGTGTGATCCAGAACCCCTTCACAGATTGTGAGGCAAAGGTCTTTCTGGTCTTGACTCATAAGCCATGGGGCAAACATGGCAGCAACAAAATGCATTTCAAGATGCTGCATCAGTATTTCATGGCATGATCCAACTGAAACGTTATATTCTTCTGTAATCTATCAGACTGTCAGTCTTCAATTGGTATGCACAGTTTCATTTATGTTACTGACAAGATCGTCCTCAGTGGATGTTGAAGGGTGTCCTGAACATGCGTCATCTTTATTTCCTTCTGGTGATTTTTAAGCCATGTGAACCATTCGTAACACTGAGTAAGGCTTAAGCATTCATCACCATAGGCTTCCTGCAACATTTGGAGTGGCTCTGTAAATGTTTCCATCAGTTTCATGCAAAATTTAACGCGTTGCTCCTCTAACTCTGCCATCTTGAATTTTGCAAACTGTGTGATATAACTTCTTACTCAATACAGTACTGGACAATGGCTAACAGACATACAACAATGACACTTCCAGTAGTTACACATTAAACACTGTCATGTGCAGGGATGTCAACCGCATTTCACTCCAATATACAATTAGCGTAAAATTATGATTGTTCTGGAACTTTTTGAACAGACCTCATACAGCTGCAGATGTAGCTGTAGAAACGGCTCAAAAACTGATGAAAAAAGAAAGAAAGGTGGTTTAAGAATCAACTGGGAGAGGTATATAAGTTATAGAACCTCTGTGTTCCTATCTGCAGTCTATGAGAAGAAACTTTTCCCTGACAGCTCTAAAAGCATAATGTTGTCACAATGTCATTTTTGGAGTATCAGTTTATCCAAATAGTGCCATCAATAAATGACTGTCACTGAACATATGTGTGTTCATAATACAGTTTATGTGACAACAGTATCATTGGTTCTCATACCTCCTGCCTAAATTGCTCCTTTGTTATTGTACAGTGAACTTTCAAAGATCAGTTGCTGAAGCATATATGCTATTTGCCTAAAAGTTTCAGATTTATGCTGACTGTAGACTGGAGCAAGATGCAATAGTGGAGGAAGCAAGGAAGAAAGATGGTGAGGATATGTAATTTATGGTCTCTCCTGCCAGTACTTTTTCTGCTCCCAAGTTTCATTTTGTATGAACTTCTGTGTAAACTGAAAAAAATCTCCTATGATTGGTGAATAATATAACAAGAGTTGTTAGTTACGCTACACACAAGCAGTTAATCTCTGTCCATCTAAGTAGAAATCTCACATAAACAAATGTATGTCCTGCCTAATTGGTAATCGGCTGCACTGTTCAAGCATCTGCAGTCATAAGATCACTGAAATATACTATCAGGTATTTTATATCTAAAAACAAAGATGATGTGACTTACCAAAAGAAAGCACTGGCAGGTCGATAGACACACAAACAAACACAAACATACACACAAAATTCTAGCTTTTGCAACCAACGGCTGCTTCGTCAGGAAAGAGGAAAGGAGAGGGAAAGACGAAAGGATGTGGGTTTTAAGGGAGAGGGTAAGGAGTCATTCCAATCCCAGGAGCGGAAAGACTATATGTGTGGATGGATATGTGTGTGTGTGTGTGTGCGAGTGTATACCCGTCCTTTTTTCCCCCTAAGGTAAGTCTTTCCGCTCCCGGGATTGGAATGACTCCTTACCCTCTCCCTTAAAACCCACATCCTTTCGTCTTTCCCTCTCCTTCCCTCTTTCCTGACGAAGCAGCCATTGGTTGCGAAAGCTAGAATTTTGTGTGTATGTTTGTGTTTGTCTGTGTGTCTATCGACCTGCCAGCGCTTTCTTTTGGTAAGTCACATCATCTTTGTTTTTAGATATATTTTTCCAACGTGGAATGTTTCCCTCTATTATATTCCTATCATGTATTTTGTTATTCTGGTGTGAATGAAACTCTGACAAACACTGTGTCCCCTGTAGTAACACACCTGTGTACAGTAGCTGCCATGAACAATAAGATTTAGATATTGTTTTACTTTTATTTTTTATGAAGTTTATATGATTTGTAATTTACTTACTTTAGCGATATTTTTATTTGTTGTGTGTAATATTTTTCGTCAATGTATTTCATTTAAGTCACATTATAAATCATAGCTCATTTTTATTAAACAAATTTACAAAATTATACACATATCTCTGAATACATTGTCTGATACACAAATGTCACAGGATAATAAACAAAAGATGAAGTTGCAAATATTTTCCAAATTTCAATCTAAAAGAACTGGGTCATCTAGATTTGTGATGAATCTTGAAATTATTGGAATGTACCTTCATTTAGTTTAAGATATATAGATCACAAGGCAACCATGACATACCAGTTATTATTCTGTGAGATTAGTGTAACTATTGTGTAGAAACACCCTATTAAATATAATTCTGATCAACTACAAAAAAACAGTTATCAATTGATCACTCCATAACAAAATGTTCAGGTTGTTTTTTCATATCTGAATTAATATTACAACTTATATCTGTTTGAGCCTGCTAATGTGTTCATCCCTTGGTCTACCTTTACAATTCCCCCCCCCCCCCCCTACATAGTTCCTACCAAATTGATGATTCCTTGTGGTGTCAGGATGTGTGCAATTTACCCTTCTGCTAGTCAAGTTGTCTCACAAATTTCTTTTTTTCCCCAATTTGATCGGTACCTCCTCTTTAGGTATTCGATCCATGCATTTAATCCTCATGATTATTCTGTAGCACCATATCTCAAATGCTCCATTCTCTTCTTGTTTAAACTGCTGAACATCCATGTTTCACACCCACAAAAGTTTACACTCCAGGAAAATACCTTCAGAATAGTCTTCATAACACTTTAATTTATATTTGATATTAAAAGTTCCTCATTTTCGGAAGTTTTATTTGTTTATTTATTTATTGAGTCCTTTGATCATATGTAGTACAGTGTACAGGGTGATATTGCACTTATTACTAAGTTCAAAATGATACATATTTAAATAATCATTTTTCAACATGCTACCAATTTCAATAGTTGTAGTTCTTACAATGATACAATGTTACAAATTACAGTAGTTTTAGTTCTTAACAGTTATTCTGGTCCAAGTATTCCTTTACTGAGTAGAAACAGTGGTACTATAGATATTCTCTGACAGATCTTTCAAAAGCACTAATATTTTGTAAGGATTTTATACTATTTGATAGTCTATTATAGAGTTTAATACCCAGATAGCATGTACCTTTCTGATACAAACTGGTACTGGCTGGGGGTACATGCAAGTTATATTTTATTTGAGTATTATAACCATGTATATCTTTGTTTTTTAAAGTATTATCATAATTTCCAATCATATACTTTTTTACGTACATTAGTGTGTCAACAATAAACATACACGGTAGAGGTGCTTTAAACATTGGTTTGCAGGACTGTTGAGCACCACTCCCTGCCATAATCCTAATGGCTCTTTTTTGTATTCTGAAAGTCCCTTGAGCTGCTGGGGAATTTCCCCAGAATATGAGTCCACACTTGGGATGGGCATTGAAGTACGCATAATAGGCACACAATAGTGCCTGTTCATTTATGCATCATTTGAGAACCCTAAGAAGATAACAGCCCGTGCTCAGCTTGGCATTAATTTGTTCTATGTATTTGTCCCATTTTAAGTCTCTTTGTATCCAGATGCTGAGAAATTTTGTAGCCTCATCATTTGCAATAGGGTGTTGATTGATTTTTTTTTCTGGATATATCAATGTGGTGTTTTGGTGGTTATGGAAATTAAGGCTATTGTTTTGTTGTAGTTTATTATCAACTGATTCTCTGCTGTTCAATTACTTAGATGTTTTGTAACTATGTTTACTTCTTCTTGTATATTTTCATTTTTTGCTGCTTTTACCAGTATTGTTGTGTCATCAGCAAACAGTATTACTTTTTGGGAATCAATATGTATATCCAAATCATTGATATATAACAAGAAAAGTAGGGGTCCCATTACCGACCCTTGCGGTACCCCGTAAGTGATTGGGCTTTCTGATGATACATATTCTGTGATTATTCGTGCTTTATCATCTATATGTCTGATGGATACTTTTTGTTTACGGTCGCTACGAAATGAATGAATACAATCATTTGCCAACCCCCTAATTCCATAGTGCTCTAGCTTCTTCAATAGGGTTTTGTGGTTTACCAGATCAAAGGCTTTGGTTAGGTCCAAAAAAATACCTGTTGTTTGTTGTTTTTCATCTATTGTTTTTAATACAGTAGATATGCATTCATCGATTGCTGTCTCCATTGATTTCTTGCTTCTAAAGCCATGTTGAGTATTAGATAGCACACTATTTTTGTTTATAAACTTTAACAACTTACTACATATAATTTTTTCTATTACTTTTGAAAAACAGGATGTTAATGTAATGGGACGATAGTTTATTACTTCATCTTTGTCACCAGCTTTGAAAATAGGGATGGCTTTTGATGTTTTTAGTTGATCTGGAAAGATGCCTGACTCTAGGGAACAGTTGCATAAGTGAGTAAGGGGGTCAATTATATTTTGGATACAGAATTTTAGAATTCTGTTTGGTATACCATCAATTCCTGCTGAGTATGTTGTCTTTAGTTCTCTGACAGCTTTCAATGTCTCCTCCCTGCTTACTTGGTCCACAAACATTAAAAATTTATTACTGTTGCACTTTTTGACCACTTGATGCTGATTTGAACTAAAATTAGTTTTTATTAAATTTTCAGCTATCCCAGTGAAGTATTTGTTGCCAGTATGCATTTTATAACAGTTCTACTTCAACTAGCAACAGTTATTTTATAGTCCAAATAACAAAACTCATCTACTGCTTTTAGTGTCTCACTTTTTAAACTAAATCCCTCAGAATCACATGATTTAATCTGACTTCATTCCATTGTCTTTGTTTTACTTCAGCTGATGTTTACCTTATAACCTCTTTTCAATACACCATCCATTCTGTTCAATTGCTCTTCCAAGTCTTGAGCTGTCTCTGACAGGACTCCATTATGTCATTTGCAGATCTCATTTTTTTATTTCTTTTCCCTGAACTTTAATCCCTTTTCCAAATTTTTCCTTTGTTTCCTTTACTGCCTCCTCCATGTACAGATTGAATAACATTGAAGATATGCTAATACTCTGTCTCCCTTTCTTCTCAACTGCTGCTTACCACTCCACAGTCTAATTTCGATAAATGATGCAAATAACTATTCATTCCCTGTATCTTATTTCTACTGCCTTCAGAAGATCAAAGAGAATATTCCAGTCATCACTGTTTCTTTGAATATACAAATAATGTAAACATAGGTTTGTCTTTCTTCAACCTCGGTTGAGTCTCAGTGCCTAGAGACAGTGGTCATTTATGTGTGAATTTTCCTTGTGTGAATGTGTGTGTTTCTCACTTCCATTAGATGAAATATTTCTAGCTTTGTTTTTCATTGAGTCTGTCTGTGAGTCAGTGCCTCTTCTTTGTGGTGAGTAGCAATCTATCCTTTCCATACCACTGTAATTAACTTTCATCTATAAATACCTTTATTTGTGTTTGTCATCTGTTTACTGGACATTACACATGAATCTATGCTCACTTTTTAGATCACATAAATAGAGCAGTTTCTTTTCTTTAATTACAATCCTGTTGGTGGATATAAATATCTGTTTAAGGCACCCTCTGCAACACAAGGTAGCACTGGTAGGTTTCAAAGGAGCACTTAATGGTATCAAGTAGGTGTTTACTCTCATCCCCCTATTTTTGACCCCTGCTTAGAAGAGAATGATGATGAAGGGTCATAGAGAAAGGAAAATAAATAAATAGAAAATTTTTGTTTAGTTAAACTGAATGTCTCATCATATTTATTGTAGATTTTTATGTTGGGTTCATACATACTGTGCCCACACACCTTTATCATTGGGTAGATGAAATAAATACATGGTGCTAGTGACAACATGAACAGTCAACAAAATCCAAGTAAAGGTGCAACAAAGTTCCTTGGGAAATGGATACAAAGTGATTTAAAATGAAACATACTTATTAAATATATCAGTGCTAAGCAGAATAAAGGCTGTCATGTTTCAAGGAATCTAAAAATCAGCATAAATGAGTAACAGATATTGAACATTTATCATCTACCAAGTGGTTATAACAAAAGTGCACCTACTCACAGATGTCCAGTGTGGGCAATAATTATCATATGGCAGTGAAACTTGATAGTTATGCTAAAACATTAATGTGGGACCAATTTATACTGGAAAAGACTAGTTCTAATTCTGTTCACCAGTTGCAAATATCATCTGCATACTGTTTGTATGACAGTATGACATCCACACTGTCATTTGACAAGTCATAACATGAGTGAACAGTATGGCTATCAAGAAGAGAGAGTGTATGCTGACCATGAAAGCATTTTATGTGAACAACAGCAATTACAGTGCTGAATTGAGAGAGCATTGCTGACTGAAAGGTCTTAGGAGAGGCCCAACATTGTTAAGTGGTTTAAAGAAGATGATAATGAAACTGTAAGCACAGGTGAGCTTTGTGCGGAACCTGGAATGGGAAGACGTCCTATCCTGGTGGTAGTTACTGACAATGTCGCTGTTGCTGTCACTGATCATGCAGAATATGGCCCGGGTATTGTTAGTGCTTCTATGGTACCACAAGAATTGTCTGTCCCATGGTAAACAGCATGTAAAATTACATGGTCTACCATAGACCAGTACCTGTACAAGATCCAGATAGTGCAGCAAATGAAACCTCACAGTCCTCCACAATGTTCTGAATTTGCTCTTTGGTTTCCGGCTTGGATCAAAGTTGATGACATGCAGCTGGGAAATATTCTGTGGAGCACCAAGGAACATTTAACACTACAGGTTGCAGTGAATACACAGAACTGCTGCATTTTGGACATTGATAACCCTCATGTTGTGCATGAAGAGCCATTGCACTCACTGTATGTGACTTTGTGGTTTCGATTCATAAGCACCTTTATTCTAAATCTAATATTCTTTGAAGAAAATACACTTAGAGGGCCTGTTGGGCATACTATAACACCTGCACACTATCGAGACCTCCTTGTACAGCACATGACTTCAGCTTTGGAAGAGCACAACTGCGTGGAAACCACTGTTTTCATGCAAAATGATGCAACAACTCATATTGCTTGCTCAGTGAAAGCTCTGCTTAATGCAGCCTTCCATGACCTTGTTACCTACAGAGGTTTTACAGTTGCATGTCCTGCAGGATCACCTGATTGGAATCCATCTGACTTTTGACTCTGGGGATATCTATACCAGGTACACATTCAGTCTCTACCCACTCTGAAAGCCGGTCAGTATACAGGAACACATTGCTCAGATTACAGTGGAACTGCTGCATCACTTTATTGATGCAGTATCTTGCTGGTGTCTCCAGTGTTCATATTGAACAAACTGTGCAGGCGGCAGTTAATAATAAAATCAACATTATGCCTTTCTCACTTGTTTGACCTTTCCTACCCATGCCCCTTTCCTAATTAATTACATATGGAAACATTTCTACACATCTTTCTTGCATTTCTTCTGGCATAAATTGATTCCACATTAACACATTAGCATATCTACTAAGTTTCACTGCACTGATAATTACAGCCCACAACTTCCATGAGTAGCTGCACTTTAATTATAACCACATGTTATGTTTCAACCAGGGTGGCCATTTAATTTTTATTAACAAACAGGACTTTCTAAGAAGTTCAGAGAAAAATCTGTGATAATTAATGGGGAAAAATGCATTGACAAAATTTAACGGATGTACAAGTTTGCTCCTTTCTTCTCAGTAGGGCCTGCAGAATACGTTGAAAACATTGTACAAATTTTATGCAAAATTTGTAAAGGACATACTATTAACATTTTGGAAGAATTGGAGATACACACTCATATGAAAAATTTCCTGAATGACTTACTCAATGAACAAACTGACCTGAAACATAATTTCTGACCATGAGGAAGAACAAACGTGTGAGATCACAGATAATACATCCACAAAATTTTTTAACCATATAATATCATGCAATAAACATACCACCCTGGGCTCCCAAAGATAAAAAGTCTGTAAACATATAGCATCTAAGGATCCCAACTGTCAAACTGCTGTCAAACAACTATTATCATCAAAAATTCATATTATAACAACTGTGTGATTATAGTAACAATATTTCACAATCAGAAGCTCATAGTCAACCTACAGATGCCATATATTGTCAACTTCACCTAGACATAAATAGAAATGTCTATAAAACTATCACTTGACCATAAGTAAGATGTAAATTAGATTCATTATTAACAACATCCACAGGTGCACTTGAAAATGACACTGTAAGCCAAAACAGCCCAGCTTGATGTGCATAAATATCTAAATACAAGCAAAATATATTTAAAAAGAAAGATGATGAGACTTACCAAACAAAAGCGCTGGCAGGTCGATAGACACACAAACAAACACAAACATACACACAAAAATCTAGCTTTCGCAACCAACGGTTGCCTCGTCAGGAAAGAGGGAAGGAGAAGGAAAGACAAAAGGATATGGGTTTTAAGGGAGAGGGTAAGGAGTCATTCCAATCCCGGGAGCAGAAAGACTTACCTTACCCTCTCCCTTAAAACCCATATCCTTTTGTCTTTCCTTCTCCTTCCCTCTTTCCTGACGAGGCAACCGTTGGTTGCGAAAGCTAGATTTTTGTGTGTATGTTTGTGTTTGTTTGTGTGTCTATCAACCTGCCAGCACTTTTGTTTGGTAAGTCTCATCATCTTTCTTTTTAAATATATTTTTCCCACGTGGAATGTTTCCCTCTATTATATATAAATACAAGCAAATAAATATTACACAGCAGCTACTGAAATTGATTTCCCTAAAAATAGAAGTTTGCCTTTGTTTCATTCACTCAGATGATCCCAAATGATTTTTTACAATTGTTCTCCTGCCTTATCACCATACTTTTCACTTTTATGCTTTTTACCAAGAAGCACATTTTCGTAGGCTTTCAGGCTTTCCCAGCATGGTGCTATCATATTGGAAAATTGGGTTTTCTGTAGGTAATCTGCATCATACTTGCATTGTATTTTGATCACATAACTCACAGTCTTCATCAGGTGTTCTCTGAGCCCTCGAGGGGCACCAGATGCAGATCGTGGATTACATAATTGAAATAACATGCAAGTGTGATGTGGATTACTGGTAGAAAACCTGAATTTCCAAGATGACAAGTACATTTTTGTTTGAAAACTCAAATGGTGTTTCTTTGTCTTAATGTGATTCACAGTACCAGATCTTCCACCATCCAACACCAAAGTTTGATCTGCACAATGCACATTCTACAGTTTCTGCACTGCCTATGATAAATGTAAACTCACAGTTTCTACATTGATGTTGAAACTACACTTTCGTTTTGGCATGATGAAACAGTGAACATGGTTCAGTACTATCAGCAGTCGAAATGTAAACAATAAAAAAAATAAAGACTGTACAGCAACTCATACAAGTGGCACTTCCAGGCCCATATACTTGGAACAATGCACAGCAAATTGCAAGTCAAACATCTGGTAGTGTAATGTGCTTTAGCCAAGCAGAATCACGAACAAATAAAAAAAGAAAGGGACTGTTCTGGCAAATATGGGATGAATGGACACCCTAGTTTTAACAGTTGTGTAAAAACTATGTCTTATTGTCGAAAAAGCATGCAGCAGCTGAGTGCACTTTCAGAATTCATTGGGAATCTGTCAGGGAGTACACTTAAGACAGTCATCTAAACTACTAGTTAATAATGCACCTATATTATAGATACACTAATGTGCATTAACAGAAATGTAATTGTGACTTACTATTGCACCCATAAAAACCAAAGTCACTGTAGTCAGCCATAAAAATATTTTGACAGTGAGACAATGTTTTCTCAATTAAAGTACTTATACCAATATTAGTATGGTACCACCAAAAAGATGTAATTCATCTTTATACACCTTGCTGACTGAAAAGCCCCATTGTGCCATTTAATAACTTAACCAGCCCAGCCATGGTACTATAAATGACACTCAGTAAGCTGGCATACCTTATCTATCATCTACTTGAAAGCTTTATAATACTTCTTAATGAGCCTAATCCACAGCCAATTGCTAACTAAAAATGGATTGGTGTAATTCAACAATTCTGTCCATTTGGCCCACCTCCTCAGCCTATCATCATATGACACCGCAGACGCGTGAAGGAAATATTTTGCATATACAGTCACATTATAAGATTACAAGGAAACTAACATATGATCCTTGAAAGGCACATTCCGCATAACAATACCCAGATTTTAAAATACCCAAGTGGGTTTGTAGTGATTATTGACAAATGAACAAGAGAACTTATAATGCTGCCTGATATGATGGATCAGTGAAACTAAGAATATAATCTATCAGTAAAAGTCCAAAATATGAAAATACAAGATTGAAAATTTCTTCTGTTATGGTTTTATGTGATATTTTTAATATTTTATTTGGTGGGAGGTTTCCATCATTATGATTTCTTAGATCAGTCAGCATTGGCAAAATCATTCAGATCCATAGAATTTTCAGTCAAGGATGGCAGTGTCAAACAATGTGAAATATAATGAAACCAGAAGGCAAACAGTTTTGTAAAACCTATACTCTGGGACCAGCACCAGAGTACAGCTGATTAATAATTATGTCTGTTTGGTGCTCAATGAGTAAACCATTAAATTACATTCACTGGCCTACAATGAATATTAAGATCAGAATGAGGTAATAGTTGATTAACATGTGGACAGATTCATATATGCTCAGAATATACAAATTCATATCATGAAAAGGCTAATATATGCTATGCATTTATTTCTGCTACAAATTAATAACATTAATTAAAAATTACTGTCTTTTTACTTTCATCTTTCTCTCTCTCTCTCTCTCTCTCTCTCTCTCTCTCTCTCTCTCTGTCTCTCTCACACACACACACAAAGAGGTCTCGTTAAGCCAAAAGTTTTCTCAGGCTACAGATAATATAAAGGGTGCCCCATAAAGAATGCAACTTTTTAGTGCTTAATAACGTAAAAATTTATCGATGAAACTAAATAATTTACATGTTATTGCACTGCACGCCACCTGTGATCATACATGAAATATGATATTACTCAAATGCTATCCATGACTCTGCAGCCACAATGTCACTTTTTGATGAAATTTTCCATAACTTTCCAGCATACTTGCATCTCTAGTTCTGAAATCATATGCTAAAACTTGGCCTTGATTTCTGAGAGTGATTGTGAATTGCTGCTATACACATGAGATTTCAAATACTCATATAGAAAGAGACCACATACTTACTATCTTATCACTAAATGTGGTTGGCCTATTCAGTCAACATTGGAGGAATTGCCCAGCCTAGGAACCTCTCTCGAACAAGTCCATTGCAATTGATGCATGAAAGGTAGCAGTGTGTTGTTGAAAACCAAACCCCATCGTTATTCACATGATCCAGTTCTCGTCATAAAAACTCTGTTAAGATATTGTGGTAGTGTTTGCTGTCAATTATTAATGCATTTCTGGCACCATCTTAGAAGGAGAGAGTCCAATTAAACACTCAGCCCAAATGCTACATCTCACAGTCACTTGTTGATGTAAGGACTTCTCCATAATAACTTAAGGGTTTTCTGTGCTGCAAGTCCTACAATTTGGCTCGTTGATGAAGCCATTCAAGAGAAAGTGCATCAGTGAACACTATTTTCTTGATGAAATTGTTCTCCTTTCTTTGCTTTGCAAGCACCCATGAGCAAATGCTACAGCAATATTATCACTCATGATGGTAATGTTTTCTGCAGAATGACTAATGCAAGAATCCTTTGAGAGTTTAAAGTGTACAAACAAAAGTGGTTTTCTCAAATGCATCAATAAATCTCACCACAGTCCATATATTCGGTGCATTACAATACCCAAACATTCTGTGAAGTTCACAAACAGTCACAACATTCACCACATTTGTAATAAAGTTTCACTATGATAACATGCTGTTCCATCATGAGGCACTCCTCTGCTACCTCAAAGAAAACAGATGAAAATCATGCAACTTACAATGCTCTCAAGTTACCAGAACAGAAATGGTAGGCATCTCAAAAGTTACATTCTTTGTGGGTCACCATTCAGTACGATTTCTATATACAGGGTGTATCACCTAAAACTTGCACCACAAATATTACGGAAATCAAAAGTGCTATTGATGTGTGGTTTTCAGAGAGCAGATTGGTAGTCAGGGGCTCATGTTATTAGCCAATAAATAGATTGTAATAATACTTATAAAGTGTATCTTTTATGCAAACATACACTTTTTAAAAATAAAACAATGCCTATTGGCATTAATAAACTAAAAGTAGGTTAAATTAAAATGTCAGTGGTCTTTGTTAGAGCATCCTAGTGTGAGTCATTTATGAAATATCATATTTTGAAAAGTTTTCACAATGGCACTTGTATAGTACATTTGGTAGCACATGCTACATGTATTCTGATCAGTAACAAAACAATTGACCTGATCATCACTGCTTGTGTTCAAAATAACCACAGCAGTGGCAATACACCCTTCTAGTCTCGTACGGAGCAAATGCTGCACATGTGCTAAGATTTCATTGGAGGTGTCTGCACAGGCTGTAGTAATACATCACTGCATATAATTGAATGTAGTTGGTATGTCCTTACAGACAGCATCTTTCAGGTTCCCCCACAGAAAAAAGTCTACTGGCATCACATCCTGGGAATGGGCCAACCCAGGTACAGGTCCCCTGTGTCCAGTCCAATGATATGGAAACAATTTGTGAAGACATGATGTAGTACTTCACACACTATGGGCTGGACAGTCATCATGTTGGTGCCACAGGTTCCTCTAGTCTACAGAGGAATGTCTGTTAGGAGACTGTGATACTTGTGCACTTTTAGTGTTCCATTTATGAAATATCGGCCTATGAGCTGATAGTTCACTATCCCACACCACACATTTACACTACATGAATGTGGTGTTCCACCTGAAAAAGCCAGCTGGGATTGTCAACAGACCAACAGTGCATGTTTCAGTGGTTTGCCTGGCCACAGTTGGTAAATGTGACTTCATCACTAAACAAGATGCATGGTACATCTGGAGTATCCTGTTTTAGTACCCATGTACAGAAGTTAACATGATTCTCATAATTGTTTTCATGCTGCTCTAGATGGAGAGAGATGTGATATGGATGGAACCTATGTCAATGCAGAATGCATAGCACCCTTTCCTGACTCTGCCACTTCTGCTGCGATTCCTTCTGTTATGTTCTCTAGGTGTTACCTACCACTTTCATGTAACTGACTGAAGAGGTTGATAAATAACTGCCAAGATGGTTGACATCAATTGGACTATTTTGCTGCATACACTGTACGAGAATGAACTGCATTCCTTCTGCAATCTCCATACACCATGAGAATGTTATCTTTTTCTACATTTTTAAAACCCATTGTCCACTCATGACCTACTGCATGAACTGTCATGCATTAACTGACTAGCAAGTTGCAGTGCAATCAATGAACACACAAGCACAGTGTAAACAAACATAACAACATTGTACCTAGCAGCTACACAGGTTGAATGGCACAAACTAGTGTTGATGTGGAAACTTTTCAAAATGCATCTCATAAACAACTCACACTAGAATCCTGCAACCAACACCACTGACATTCTAATTTACCCTACTTTTAGTTTGTTAATGTCAATAGGCATTGTTACATTTAAAAAAGTGTGTGTTTGCACAAAAAATACACTTTCTAAGTATTATTACAATCTATTTTTTGGCTAACAATATGAGTCCCTGACTTCCAATCCATTCTATGGAAACTGCACATCAACAGCACTTCCCATTTCCTATATGTTTGTGGTGCAAGTTTTGCATAATTCACTCTGTGTAAAAAGGAGACTCAATTGAAATTTTACATACAAATGGCATATATTTGAGAGCTTAAGGTAAAGGGTTCATCAAAATGGATAAACATGTTCTTACATGCCTCCCCATTTCACAAATGGAAAATGGTGTCTGGTATATAACATACCCCACTGTGCTAGTATCCATGAACTTTATCTATGAAATTCATTATAACTCCCAGACAAGATCCCAGGTTCATTTCATCACCATCATGTCCAATTTCCTCCTTTAACTCATGGTGAATATTTTAGGGTTGAATGATATACACCAATCATTTAAGATAATCCCAAAGAAAAAACAATAAGGAGGCACATGAGCTTGGTGATCATTGTTGGTGACTATTATGTGAGATGAGGTGAACCAGAACTGCTCATTGAGCAACTCAATTGCTTTGCAGGAAGTGTATCCTGCTGAAAGCATAACTCATGAACATCCCTTCAATTGAAATGAGGCCGCAAAAAACCTCTTGTCATCACACAGTATCACTTATCATTAATTGTCAGCTTGTACCACCTCAACTTCAAAAAAGTAAGGACCGGTGATACCATCTGTCCAAAAGTCACAGCACACCATTTTCTGTGGATGCATCCACACTCTTAAATTATAAAAGCATTTTCTGACCCCTAGATACAGCAGTTCTCTTTATTCACAAATGCATTTAAGTGGAAGTGCACCTCATGATTAAAGAAGAGGTTCCTCATAAAACCATTTTCTTCCCATCATCTTCACCCAACCACTCAACAAAATATTGTTTTTTCTCACGATCGTCTTATTTCAGCTGCTGAGGTAACTGAATTCTGTAATATTGGCAATGGATATTACACCTGAGAATTTGCTGTACTGATGTATGTCCTGTGCCTAATGTGAAGAACTGACTTCACTAGACTAATAGCCACATTGTCATGAACCACCACAATTTTCTCCCCATATCAACTCTAATGAGGCCACCCACAACTCTTAACATTCACAGTTGAACCTGTTCCATTGAACTTTACAATAAGTCTGCAAACTGTGGATTCATTAGGTGCTTCACTGTGCGCTAGAATTGCATGGAGATACTTTACAGTTATTGTTTAACTGTCTCCATTCTGATAAAACGTTTGCACTATTAGCACATGCTGTGAAACAGTAAACAGCTCCACACAATAAACTGCTGCACGTAATGCAGAAATATGATAAATTCACACTGATGCAATAATTTGAATGTTTCTGGAAAACAAAATGGTGCACAACAGTATTGTTAAGTTACAAAAAAATATAACTTTTTGAAGGACACATTATAACTGATTTTTAAAGTATAGAAGTTGAAACAATAGACTATGAAGGTACTTAAATCCCTAATGCTATTATACGGAAGATGCACTGATAATCTGGTACAGTATTACGTATCTCACCTGAGCACAAGGCAACGGAGTTTGAGGCATTTGACACGCAAGATGTCTATGGCTTTTTGGCTCTTGTCAGAAAACCGCAAGTTCTCTGGATCCCAGCGTAGCTCCAGTCGTTCCAAGTTCGGACAGTTATTAGCTATACCATCCATTAACTGATCAACATGGATGTTTACTCCTAGGCGCTCAGGGGTGCCCATAACAATGATCCTGAAATAGTATTTTGCTAAAATAAACAGCGAATTTGAACACAAGAAAGTTTATGCATGTATGGGAAGCTGAAGCAGGGTAGATCTCTGGAATACTACAGACTTTCATTAGTGAATTTGAAAGAAAGAAATGGTTTCCCTTAGTAAAAGCAGTATGCTGATGAGGATGTTTCCATTATTTATGACAGCTGCCATTATTACACATCAAAATATTTATGGCTGTAAAAAATTAAAAAGCTAACACACATATATGTACATATTGAGAAGCTGATAACAAATTCAAGAGTCCTTTTCATTTAATTACTCTCTCCCCTGACAGTGCTTCAGAACTATACCACTGCCTGAGGCAAATGAAATACAATGCTAACATTAGTTTCGATATTTGTTCTTTGCACAAATTTGTTCAAAAAACTGGAACTTCAATTTGTGATTTGAATTTAAATGCTTTAGCTTTACTTATTAGATCCATTATATTCTTAAATGTTTATTGTTTCCATTATTTTTCCAAAGTAAGATATAAATCTGGCAATATAATATACTAAGTCAACAGAATAACATCTATGTTTGATTAAATAAAAATTAATTAAAGGTCATACACATGATGAATAACAATTTTGGTTATAATGAAGAAATTTAGTATTCTCAAGGAATGAGATATGCAAGATAATCACATATCACTGAATATTCTCATATTCATAAATGTGAAGGTTTTACTTGGTAAAAACTTTCTAAAGCCAAGTTTGCATAAATATGTCTCTGTTTCCAACAACTAATTTCAGCAGACTTTGCTGTCTTCTCCAGGTCTTCAAAATTCTTGTTACAAAATGTGTTTGAAATGTGTTACAAAACATGAGTTTGAACCCCATCTTAAGTTGTCATGCTAGTGAATAAAATGTAGCATTTTATACAAAGGCTTGTCAGAAATAAAATATTTACAATCAAAACCATCTTGTGCACATGACACTGTTCATATATGTAGCACTCATAGATGAATGTTACATCATAAAAATCATTATATATAATAAAATGCACAGCAGCACATCTGTTTACATTAGCTAGACATGTTCCAATCAATGACAATTCGACTTAGATAGTGCATATGGTACAACTCAATGAATAATGTGTACATTTTACCCACTAATATGACAACTTGGCATGAAGTTCCAACTTACAATGAACACATTTTGTAAGAAAAATTTTGAAGAACAGAGGTTGACAACGAAGTCTTTTGCAATCAGTTGTTGAAAACAAAAAAAGTATTTATATAATCTTGGCTTTAGAAAGCTTTTTATCAGTCATGTATTCAACTTTATCAGGAATACAGGGTAAAGCTGTGTTAACCAACAAACAAAAGCATACTATTTATAAGAAAAAATGCATTGTTCTGTGTCATCTTTGACATGACTTCCAGATAGAATCCCAACTACTGAAGTTTAGATGAGTACTGATACAAAAGTATCCCATATATGGGCTTAAACCATGATTCAGCTTCTTTTGTGCCTCTAAATCAAGAATAAAATAACAGTGAAATGGAAGATATGCATGAATATGAGAGACTCATACATTATTTTTCAGGCAATATATTAATGAGCACTGAAAATGTACCTACTTGGCATTTGTGAGAATGGGAAGTACTGACATCCACAGTTGATCAGTGATGTGTGGCATTCCAGAGAGTGCTATTCCCCACAGCTGATGTCCATGGCGAGAAAGGAATTTGTGGAGAGCATCATCAGTCAAATTATCTGAGCTGTCCAAGTCCAAGGCAATCAATGAGCGTGGATTTCCAAGTTCCATGTATGCCTTCAGAACCTGAAAAAAAAAGCTATTGTTAATGAGTATGTACACACACAAACACACACACAGACAAGAGCTGTTGTGGTCCCTTACACTTAGAAATAGTGTAGATATTTTCCAGATATATCAAAACTATGATTAGATCTCCAGAATCAGATTTTCACTCTGCAGTGGAGTGTACACTGATATGAAACTTCCTGGCAGATTAAAACTGTGTGTCGGGCCAAGACTCAAACTCAAGACCTTTGTCTTTTGCAGGCAAGTGCTCTACCAACTCAGGTACCCAAGCATGTCTCACGACCCATCCTCACAGCTTTAATTCCACTAGTACCTTGTCTCCTACCTTCCAAACTTCACAGAAGCTCTCCTGCATACCTTGCAGAACTAGCACTCATGGAAGAAAAGATATTGTGGAGACATGGCTTCTCTTTTTGCAGCCATCAGTGTTCTGATGCTTAACTCAATTACACCTCACTGGCCAATTTTTGCTCAGCTTTTTCCCTCCAAAGTGCACAGAGACTCTCCTGCGAAGTCTGCAGATCTAAAACTCATAGGGTATAAAATATGTCACCCAATGTGATCAGAGTCTTAAGAATGTTTCTCATACTAACTTACTCATATTGTTCTCTAGATCACAGTACAAGTGAAAATGTTTTGGGTTGTTGAATGCATGAAGGAAAACATTACTCTAGAAAAACATTTCTTCAGTATGGTGCACTAAATTTTACCTATCACTGATGACAATCTGCTTAGGAGATACTACATAAGGACATTTGTTTCACTCCGTTTAGTCTTTAACCTGTTCTTCATCTCACATTACTTAATTGTAGTTTATCAACTAGTAGGGGTATTAAAATGAAAATGAGACAGATGAAAAAAGTAAGTAAACTGTTTATTATATTCAAAAGTAGTCACCCTAATTGGTAATACATTTATGCCACTGTCAGACAAGATGGTCAGTGTCTTTATGGGAAAATGTTTGTGGTTGTCTCTAGAAACATGATTACACCCAGGCATGCACTTTCCTAATCATCTGAAGCAAATTGTTGGCCACAAATGTCTTTCTTCAGGGTTCCAAAAATATGGAAATTGCATGGGAAGATATGGAGACTGTATGGAGGATGTGTAAGGACTTCCAAGCAAAATGTCTGCACTGTAGTCAAAAAAACCTTGGAAATGTGTGCTCTGGCGCTATGAAACTTCTGCTGCTGTGTGGTCAAAACGACCTTGGCAGTATGTTAGTGGGCCCACACATACCCAAGGTAGTTTTGTCAAGGTTGTTTTGACTATGCTGCAGTAGTTTCATTGGGAAGCCCTTCATTTTTAGTAAATTGTCCATCATAGTCAAATAGTGCACTAGCATTGGGGTAAACATGAGTTATTTTCAGCCCAAATAATAACTAAAAAATATGTAATAATTGCTACACATCTGAAAAATTTACTAATCAAATCAAATTGTAAAAGCCAAATAATATGGCCAGAAGATCAACAAATATTGTATGGCTGTCAGGTTATTAATGCTTATTTGGTACCACTCAGAGGACACATAAAGGGCAATCTGAAGGTAACTCCTACATACATTACCAGCAATCATTCTTCTATTGTCCATAGCATTTGTTGATTTAATAGCAGCTTCTGATATTTTGTGGGGAAAGATAATCCTTCTGAAGTTTCTAACAACAATCCCCTGTAGAATTCAAGCTCAATTATTCAATAATATTATCTGTGACAGATATCTCCAAGTTATTCTACACAAGGCATTAGTAATCAAAAGTTCTGAAGAATGGACTGCTACAGGGCTCTCTACTTTCACCACTCTACTCACTCTAATTCTCTTAAGTTTATATACTGCAGATATTCTTCACACTGACAACAGGAAATTTACTTCTGCAGATGACCTAGCTACTGGTAACTGAAGAAAGTCCATAGAGGAAACAAAGGATATTGACAGAAAATTCTCAGTCTTGTGGAAGTGCACTGCTCTGAAAAACTTAAAGACAAGCTTGATAAAGTAATATAACATATTAACTACTCAGTGGAAATGAATGAAAGAGCAGGAGCATGTTGCCAGACACTTCTCAACTGTGCACAGAAAGTTGGACATCACATGGCATGAGGTCAGCATGACTATAATGCCAAATGGAGCTGGACCTGCAACATAAGGTAGTTGACAATGATTGACCACATCAAACAGTGCAGCTGGAGGAGCTTTTGAAATGAGAGGATATTCAGCGAACGCACTGGTCTGCCCCTTCCCCTAACTTAAATCCCATTGATCATGTGCGGGATGCATTGGCAAGACACACTGCAGTAAATTGGCATGCACCAATGACCATCCAGCAGTTGTCAACCATGCTGATGGAGGAATGGAATACCGTACCACAATAACTCCTTGCCAACCTTGCAGCCAGCATGTGATCATGTCACACAGCATAAATTGCTGTCCGTGCTCATCACAGGCCCCATTAAGAATGATCTCCCACCTTCTGTTAATGCCCAAAGGACAATCATCAATCATTGTGATTTCAGTGTAATGATTTTCTTTGAATGAAAGTGTCATTTCTGTTTATCTCATTGTGTATTTCTCTCATTTATCTTCTGCACTATATTGTAGCTGTTCTTCCTATCTACAGTCAAAGTTTCATTTTGCTATATTACTTGGCAGTGACACATCTTATGAAATTCACTTTCATACTTAAGTTTTTCTCACCTGTGTATAAATGGCTCCCAGTTCCACACAGTTCTAATGGAACAAACTAACTTTACCTACCTGACAACTGTATGTTACCTATCTGACAGCTGTATTTTACCTACCTGACCATTTGCTATTCCGATCTCTCTCAAGAATGCTTCTGTCCATAACTTAAAACTGTGTCCTGTGAATCTAGTAATTACAGAGAATCTCTTCAGAGAATCTCTTGTGTCCTAGAGCCCCCCCCCCCCCCCCCTGTTCTTTGCACATTGTGCAAGCAGTTCAGCTAATCTGTATTTCTTCCTTCCTGCTACTCAGGTGCAGGCCTTGGACATCTGGGCTTGGAGTATTGGCATTAGCACAAAATATGATGATTAGCATTTGCTCTGGTTCACCTACCACATCTGATGACATGAGTTTCTCATTAGTATTTGCATAAATATAGAGTTTAATATTCCGCTGCATAATATACCACATCTACTTTCACATATTACAATGTTAAATCAGCTGTTGATTCTAGTAAATCTACTAACAAGAATCTAACACATTTTACTCTTAACTATTCATATGGTGAAAAAACACGGTACCCATTGAGTGCAAAAGGGAAAATACAACACCAGTATTTAAAGAAGGGGATAAAAAGAAGTGTACCAACTATGGAGTGATCTTGGAAAAGAATCTGGGAAAGAGGTTGAGAGCTATCCTGTAACTTGAATAACAGCAGCCTGGATTTAGGATTAATGAAGAATAATTGACCTTGGTTTTTCACTTGAACAAATAATGGAAAAATACTGAGAGAAAGGAAAAGCCCTGATAATCGTGTTCGTAGATTTGGAGAACATGTAAGACAACATATCAAAATAAAAATTCTCTAACTACAAAAATTCAGACACTGCATGATAATTGTGAGAACAGTGTAAAAAAGTAGTTCAGAACAAAGAGAGATGTGCAACAGGTCAGTACCCTTTTCCCAACACTCTTCATCACACTTGTGAATGCTGTAATGAAGGACTCCAGGAGAGTGGAAAAAGAAGACCTAAATGTCCTTGAAGTTGTAGGTGGCAACACCATTTGGAGTGAAGTCAGCTTGGAGGTGCAGAGGAAATTGGATCTGTGGTGGTAAACACCAAGTTCAAAGAGTTTGCCCCATCGGAGGTTTGAGACCTCAGCAGTTTGGTCCCGTAGGAACGTATCACCGAATATCAACTCAAAGAGTTTGAATTAATTGTGAACGAAAGCAAGACAATGACAATGTGAATTAGAACAATACCCATGCCATGTAATGTATTTTTGGAAGGGAATAAGATCAAGATTGTGAATATCTTGGTTGTGTTGTGGCAAATAATGAGAGTATCATCTTGAAGGTCTGAATCAGGGTAACCAAACAGCCCAAGTTCTTCAGTTTAGTATGAAATCTTCTCTGGGATAACATTGTTCCTCTAGGAGCTAAAGCGACTATTTTCAGAGCTTTTCTTCTATCCGTCACATTCTACAATTTGGAGAGCCGAGTTGTAATCAGTGACAAGTAAGACAACTGCAAGTTTTTGAGAATATTTCTTCAGATCTGCTCAATAAAAGAAAAAGGGTGACCAGATGAGAAGTGAGCACATAAGGAGAAACCTGCCAGTAGAAGTGACAATGGACAAAGGGCTCAATGCAGCAAGACTGAACTGGTTTCAGCATGTGAGATGGATGCAGCCTAACAGAATTTCCCATGGGGAAGGAATTTGCCAAGATGAAGACCAATTGGGCAAAAGAGGTGGCTGGACCAAATTAAAGAAGACCTTAAAAGGAAAGGAGTGGCATGGGATGCTGTGGTGAGAGTGGAAATTTACCATGACAGAAACAGATTAAGGCAAACTGTTCAGAGAAATCCCAATTGGTTTGCTGGAAAGATTCCCAGATAATGATGATGTTTTTATTATTGAAGATATTCTACACCATAAATATTCAAAAATAAAAGGAATAATTTTAAAAAATAAACAAAAAAGAAAAGAAAAAGAAAATGCTGACTGGTTCCATATCTTATATCCAAGTAACTCTCCTCCTATCTGAATCAATGGAGTTCGTAATAACATGAAATACAATAAACAAATATAAATAAAGCAGAAACTCTTTGTACAGCCCAAACCATACTGATTATTTTGAATAATTAAACTTGTCAGCCACATTAGAAAAATGTTTAACTGGAAATAGGCAACATCTTATTTTGACTGATCATGGCAAAATTTTATTTCCTCTAAATTGTAAGTAATTTCTTACAGAAAGTACTGTTTATTGTGCATCAAACATGAAACATAGCCAGAAAATTGTCACCTAATATGTACAATTACTCACACTCTTCAATGGTAAAACAGGCGAAACTAGCAGAAAGATGCTATTGGTTGTTAGGTCATGTAATATATGGTACTTCTCTTTTATACTGTATGTCATTTGACCAACTATCCTTGTCACTGCATGCAGTGTTTCAGTCCAGATCATCAATTAAAGTGAATTTTTGACAGGAAATACCAGTGTCACAAAAGTTGCAGAAGAACTGTTGCAACAATTTGAAACTGTATGACAAATAAAAATGCAAACTAAAACTATTTGTGCCATCTGGGGGAAGATACACAGGTTTGTGGACAGAAAAGATATTGATTTTCATGGAAGAGTTCAGTTGGTGTTTCTATTACTGAATTAGCTTGACTCATATAAAATAACAGTTGTTTCATATCATACTAGACTCTGACTAAAAACTAGTCTGTCCAAACAGGCCATGGGTGGTTCAATGGTACTGACCAACCACTGTGTCATCCACAGCCGATAAGTGTCACTGGATGCAGATACAGAGAAGCACATAATCAGCACACTGCTCTTGCAGCCATTGTCAGTTTTCATGTCCAGAACTAGACTCTCACATACATTAATTATGTATTCTGGTGGTTAAAAATGTTTCATAACATTCTAATTACAACAATATGTGGATATCTCTTACTTACAGCAAAAAATCAAATTTCCATTTTAAATTTCTTTAAAAGTATACACAATTAATAGTTTGTAGGTTCCAAAAGATATAAAAAATTTGATCAGTAGCATTTCTGCAACCTAACAACTATTACAAATCATCAAGTTTAAATTTAGAGCCTGTAACACAATTAAAGCTTCATAAAATATTTGTACAAAATGAGGAAAGTCCCTATAGCTTGAAAATAATGGCTCTACCAATATTCTGTGTCAACTGAATTGAATAAATCTATACTAATTGTTTCAGTTGCAATGCACCTATTGTCATATATTTCAACAGTGGAACTTAATGATACAATGAATCTGTTTCATTGCCTTTAAGAGTAAAATTCTGCTCTGTGACCTCTGAAAAAGGAGTTTCTATATGTTGCAACAGGATCTGAATCCTTTTGAAGCACACAGTTTTAGTCCCCCAGCAAGAGTCATTGCAGTTAAAAATACAATGAAGAATAAAAGTTTACACTGGAGCACAGTAAAGTTTACATTATGCAGTATTGAAGCCTCAAATAAAATTTTATCCAGTAATAGCTAGAAAAATAACTGATAGTGCTTTACCGAATCATTGAATCCATTGATCTGGCCAGCAGACAGAAAACGTAGTCCGGGAATGCGTGTGAGCATATCAATGAGGCACTCAGTTGACAGATCTGTTGCTGTTATATCAAGTTCTTGAATGTTGGCCTTCTCCCACTCCACTTGCATCACATGTTCACTCTGCAAGCCTGTTTTCAGACAAATATTTTTCATGCTACTGATATCATCATTAACTTGTTTAAAATAAAACAAACTATGTCAAGCCAATAATTTTTCATTGTAACAGCTGTGTGTAAATAATATACTTTAATGGCAGTAAATTTTACAACAGAATACCATAGTAGTAACTTGGCATGGCCGTGTTATTAATTTGTGAACTGATCTGACTGGGAACAATTAACTGCTAATTCAGAGTGATAAAAAAGTTCAGTGGCTGAATAGATGTATCTGACTACATCTGCACTGAACTTGTGCATAATATTTACTTCTATTTACAACTTTTATGAAATATGGTTATGTATGTTGGGGACTGGCAGATAATGTATCATCACACTTACTGACTTGGCTGCACAGTCTGACATGAGGTGAAGATTTATTCTGTGTAGTCAATGTTTTGCTTTCCAGACTATTTGTCTTTGCTTTGAATGGAACTTATCTGTTAACTCATGCCCTAGAGCATACAAAAGTGCATACATAGCAGTGCATTATGCCCCCACCAAAGCTGCACTTCAGAAAAGGAAAATAACATGGCTGATGGCAATTAAAACACAAGGAAAACAAATAAATACAAAGTTCAGAAAAAACATAGTTAATGTAATGACATTATACAAATCAGTGATGTGATTGGATTTAGAAAAGGAGTCAATAAAAATCATGAATTCTGAAGAAGTCTACTATTATTTTAGTAACTATGGAGAGAGGAAAGAAGCTGAAAGAAATATCACAAATAGACTGAGAAATGAAGCAAAGTTGGAAGGTATTTTGAGAAATAAAGTACAGTCCAGTTTTGAAGTAATCAAACTGGAAATCCTCTACACACATTAATAGTAAGTCAACAAGCAAAATGCACCAGTTATACTGCTGGGGATATTTTGTGAAGTGCATTGGTTATAGTTGGTAGACACTGCTGCTAATGTTCATTGTCACACAAGATTTAACAGCAGCAATAAAGTGACTGTAAAATGTGATACCATGTGAAAATGTTAACTAACAAAATACATGATTCTCCTCACATGCAGTGAAATCTTTGGACATATCTGTATACTGAAAGTTCAGGTTATATTTAATGGGAAGTAACTAATTTGTAGTAGTAGATAGGAATCTAATATTTACTGAGATGTAAACTGAGGGTATGAGAAATAATCTGGAAAGAATTAATTATGAAAAGAAGCTTAAAACTGGTGGTTTTTTCATCTGTCAACCATCAGTCTCTTCCACAAATGCAACAGAAAATTTCAGTGCATTAGTTTAGTTTAGTTTAGTTTATTGAGCACCCGTTTTATCATGTACAATGATATGGGATTTGTCATATGTTACATGCAGAAAAAATATGAATAACAACATATTATGTAAAAACTATCAGTGAACAATCTGAATTAAATATAGGGCCTATGGGCAAAACAATTATAGCTTACATGATATAAATTTGTAACAATATAGGACACAAATAAGTTACATATATTTTGTGTATAATGGACAGCAAACAAGAAACAATGATTATAACATTCTATATTGACAGATTAATTAATTTTTGTGTGTACATAAAAGAGTTTACCCCACGACACAAGTTTGTATATGAGTAACTTATATGATAGGTGAAGGCACGCTATCTTTCTGAAGAATTCATATATTCACTAACACTGTAAAAACTATTACTGATTAACATTCTTTTGAGTTCACTTTTAAAACTGCTCAGCTGCTGAATCCTTTTTATTTTTAAGGGAAGAGCACTATAGAGAATTTTTGGGTGGTATATTGCACTCTTGTTGTATTGGGCTTTCTTATGCACTTCTCTGTGAAATTCATTACTCTGTCTTGTTGTATAGTCATGGAACTCACTGTTTAAAGAAGAAAACTGGGGGTGAGACTTCAGAAAGCATATACTTTCATAGATGTAAATGGATGGAAGAGTCATGATTTTATATTCCTTGAAAATTTCCCTACATGGATCTCTAGGTGCAGCTCCTTTTATGATTCTTATAGCTCGTTTTTGAATAATAAAGGAGCGTTTTGCCTGACTTGAATTGCCCCAAAATATGACACCATATCGCAAAAGACTATGCATAAATGCATAATATGTACACAATATTGTTTGATCACTGCAGCAATTTTTGAGCATTCTAAATACATAGCAACATTTACTTAACTTTTTATTGAGCACATCTATATGTTTGTCCCATTTTAGATGCTCATCTAACCAAATTCCTAAGAATTTTGTATTTGGCGTTTGTAGTATATTCTGTTGGCCTAGCTTCACAGTTTTATTGGGCTTCATATTATTTGAAACATGTCTGTAATTCATCCATAATGTTTTTTCCTCATTCACAAATAAACTGTTGTCCCTGAACCATTTATTTGCTTCAACTGTTGTTGTTTCAATTTTGCTGTTAAGGTCAGTCTCATTCTGAGCTTTAATAAAGAGACTTGTATCATCAGCAAAAAGTACACAATCAGCTTGTGTTAAATAGTTTGGCAAGTCATTTATAAAGATCAAGAACAACAGGGGTCCCAACACCGAACCTTGGGGCACCCCATAACTAACTTCCTTATAACCAGAAAAGTATGACTTTCCATCATGAACTATTTCTACTTTCTGGGATCTGCCAGATAAATATGACTTAAACCATGCATGAGCAGTACCACGGAGTCCATAGCAACTAGTATATTTGTTCCTGTAATGCCATAATAGACTGGGAAAATTAAAATTTCTCATGAGAGATGAAATGAACCTTCCTGTAAAGGTAACAACACACTGGGTACTAGAAGCAGTCAGTCGTCAGCAAACAACAAACAAGACTGAAAACTTTGCTAGCATTTGTACAAACAATTTTTTAGGTTAGAATACACATACACACACATTCATATACAATGTTGCAAAGCAGAATAGTAATTAAGTGAGAAATAATATTTTGTTGAAACCATTTGGGACTCTGCAGGAAATGGAGCATATCTGTCAAGTACCCAATGATAGTGAAACCAAAGGCAACATTTAGAAGAGCCGAAGTACAAACAAGCTGTGGGAGAGAGTATCAGAAACCCCTGATTCAGCACCTTGACACAGTGCAGAGCAGACATAACACTATTCTGTCAATGTGGACAAAACATAGGGACAATGCGAGAATGACTTTCACACTGCAAACTTTGCATTAAAGAAAGCTCAGAAGTTCCGAAAGTACACATTAGGCTAGCCAAGAATGCTCACAGGCCTGGAAAATGGGAGCACATGAATGAAGAATGGCTCTGCCTATCTGTGAATTGTTCAGCCTGGGAGTAGGGTGCCTGTGCCACCATACCTGTGCAGTAAAAATATTGCTTTGCTGGCTGTATGCTGAGACCACCTCTCAGGCTATCCTCCATGTTGCTGTTGGGTTTCTGCCCACATGCCACAACAAAGAAATGCAGATTTCTGGGGCCAAGTGTAGCTACACTCAAAAGAAAATTCAGGCTCTGACAGAAGTCCACAGCTGCACCAGACTACAGAGACGCACTGGCAGCCACACCAACTCATGATGGAGCCATGGCACTGACCTCAGATTACACCATGGACTGAACCAGTAGATTCCTTGCCTGGTGCAGATGTGCTACTCTGTGCCACCGTGCAATATGAGCACAGCATGACCACTGTTAGGCCACAGTGGTAAAGGACATAGTGATCACAGAACTCTCTGAAATAGATGACTGTTAATTGAATGTCTCACTAGCACCTTGGTGCACCACAGGACCACATCTCCACACCTTTGTTTGACTACCCCTCATCACCAGGGAGGCTGTATCCAGTGCACCCATGCAGCACATCATACACTGTACAGCTATCTTGTACTTGTTGATGCTGAATGTCAGGACTGCAGTTTGGCATGTGAGTTGAGGCGAGGGGTTGTTGACTGGAGTAGGTGAAGGGAAAAAAGAAGTGGAGAGTGGAAGAATGGCTGACGGCGCAGAGAAAGGCAGCTGGTACACAAGACAGGAATGCAGGAGGGGCAGGCAGTAGCAATGTAACTCACAGCTGCCAGAATCACATGTGATTATGATGTGGAGGAGTGGATTGGGAGAGATGACAGAACAGAGGAAAGAGGGACTGTGTGGAATAGGGTGTGGGTATAGGGGGTTAGCAGAGATTTGAGACCAGGCTGGTACGGGAATTTAGGATGTGTTGCTAGGATAGCACTCATGTATACAGTTCAGAGAAACTGGAGGTTGGAGGGGGTTGGGGGGAGGATCCAAATGTCAAGGATTATGAAGCAGTCATTGAAATCAAGAATGTTGGTCTGCTTGTTACACCATTGGCTGGTCAAGCCTGCTCTTAGATGCAGTTTAGTGGTGGCTATTCATTTGGGTGGACACTTGGTTGGTGGCCATGCCCACATAAAATGCTGTGCACATCCAAATTGGAGCAGAACTGGTATATGAGATGGCTACTTGCACAGTTGGCCCTGCCTCTGATGGGATAGGATATGTCTGTTAAGAGACTGGAGTAGGACGTGCATGGTGAGTGAATCGGACAGGCCTTGCACCTGGGTGTTCCAGAGCTATATGACTCATGTGGAATGAGACTGGGAGTGAATGTGACATAGGGATCAACCAGAATATCATATAAGTAGGGTTGGCAGTGGAATGCCATTGTAGGACGGGTGGGAAACATTGTGAGTAGAACATCTCTTCAATCCAAATCTAACTGCAAAAAATACTAAAAATTCTCTCAAAAAGAATCCGCAACAGGTAGTTCAGGAACCCATTCATTAATGAAGTACAAAATATATGTCAATGACAAACAGATCTGACCTATTTGACAGTAGCTACATAGAGAATAATATCAGTAATTATGATGTGTTTGTAGCAACAATGATCACCAAACTACAAAGAGTTATTAAAATTAGGAAAACACCTACAAAAAGAAGGATATAACATTTCTTAGGCATGTGCTGCAATCATTAAACTCAAGCAAAGAACAGAGAACTATGGCTCAAATTTAGATAACCAGTTGCCCTGACTGATAAAACTAAGTTCCCAGTCAGAACAGTTACAGCTAACAGAGGTACAAGTAATATGCAGGAACCTTATTTTTTACAAATGCTGCCTGCTACACAAGAGGGAGATAAAGCAAAGCATACAACCACAGATAGGCAGATATTAATTCTGAGCAGCAATATGCTAAGTCTTCAACAATAACAATAGTAAAATCCTTTTATGAGATATCTATCAAAGCTCTAAGATTTTTTGTGATAAACTAACAAGCAACAATATTCCAACCATTGTTGATATCAGTGGATCAAAATAGATAATGACAAAATGAAAACCACAATGACAAATCCTTTTTCAACTGTTTCTTCACATTTTCAAATCAAGGAATGTTGGCACAATTCAAATATTGTATCACTGCAAAGCAAATTGCTGGATCTATCAGCAATAATGTAGAAAAGCTGCTAAAGCTTAATGAAGCCTGAAGGTTCATGGAGTCCATGTCATATTGTACACAAAGACTGCAAGTGGATTAGCTACTCTTTTAACTAAATTTTACTACAGATATGATGAGTGCACAACTGTTCCCAGTAATTCAAAAAGAACACAGGACATAATCAATAGTAATAAAGCAAAAAGGTTACTGTTCTACAACACACCATTATCATCAATCTGTAACAAATAGCATATTTACTGAGTCTAAAGTTAACAAATCAAATAGAAACCAACATGAATCTAAAAACAGTAATAATGTGGAATCTAACACATGTAATATTAACATGAATTCCAAAGTCTTATTTACAATCACAGACACAAGAAAATTGCTCTAAGTGTAGATTATTTTTGTGTGTGTTATTGATAATATCACTTATTGACTATGAAATACTGCAGCCCAAACTTTTAGAGAATAAATCTTGAACAATCTCTTCTTTAATGGGCAGATGACCCATCAATAATGGACACTGTCATCACAGATTAAGACACAATATGTTAACAAAGTCTCTGTCTCTTAATCTGCAACATTTTAGGCTACTTTTTATATACCATTGCCTCCTCTTAGGTCAACATTAGACTGTGTAAACTTTAACACTGAAGTGTCCAGAAGATCATAGTTCTGTTGAAAAAAAGAAGGGAAGGTTAGAGTTTTACATCTTAACAATGGCAAGATTATTAAAGATGGATCACTATAGCTCAGTTGGGGAAGGATGAGACAAGAAGTTTGTCATAGCTTCCTCAAAAGCCATCCTAACATTTGCTCTATGTAATTTTTGGGAAATTACTGAAACCTAAATC
The DNA here is from genome assembly GCF_023864275.1 of Schistocerca cancellata. Taxonomy (NCBI): domain Eukaryota; kingdom Metazoa; phylum Arthropoda; class Insecta; order Orthoptera; family Acrididae; genus Schistocerca; species Schistocerca cancellata. Next base: position 599,751,837 of record NC_064628.1, on the reverse strand, counting down.
TTGATGAATGGATAGGAATTAAAATTGGAAACCTTCAGAAAATTTGTCCACTGCCTTAACTATCAATTTAATAGCCATTAAACAGGAAACAACCATGCAGCAAGAAATCCACAAGTGACATTTGTAAAGATATTACATTTGTTTCCACAGGGTTTTTTGGCTAATGGATAAGTGTCAGCCTACAAATCCAGAGGACAAGGGTTCATGTCTTGATCAATCCTAGGTTTTCTTGTGTCACGTATCACTTCCTTCATCTCTGGCAATGATTTTTAAATGTGAAAAATGATAAGCTGCGCTATAGTTTGGAGTCCATATTAAACTGTAGGTCTCACTATAACTGGCTGTATGTCTGTTCAAAGGTCAGAGGAAGCAGTGGAACATCCCTCTAATATGATCATACCTAATACAGCATTGTGGTGTTCAAATCAATCTTTGGGATGACAATAGCCTTATTTTTTCATTTCTTAACAGACAAAATTTCAAATACAGGCATTTTCATCTGTTGATTGCCGATTTTGTTGTTTCAGACTGACCAGTTTTGGACAATGTCATTCATCTCCATATCATTTCTTGGAGTTACAGAGTAACCAGTTTTAATTTCCTTATTAGCTTCACTGTGATATATTTGAGTATATGACGGTGAAACTGATTGTGCAGTTAAGACTGGTTACTCTGTAACTACGAGAAATGATCTGAAGATGGGTGACACTGCCTAAAACCAGTCAGTTTGAAATAATAAAAAAATAAAAACAGTATCAAATATAATTTTTAGTATTTTGGTATGATATGTCACAATCAAAATTCGAGAGTAACATACATGAAAACATGAAAATATTGGCAATATTTTTCACCCAAGGTAGGTGGCCCAATGGTAAGGCAATGGGTTATCCATATTTAGGTTTCCAGTGTTTCCTTAAATAACTCAAAGTAGTTCCTATGAAAAGGATGTGGTTAATTTTCTTCCCTATCCTTTCCATATCTGAGCTTGTACTCCAGCTCCAGTTACCTTGATGTCAACAGGAAGTAAACTCTTCTTTTCCACCTTTTTGTTAAATATTTTAAGAACTTCATTCTTGTATTAATCAAATTCCAAAAAAATAAGATATGTATGCATGAGACAACAAAGCTAAAAGACATATTGGACAATACGGGGAGCACTTATGTATCAGAAATGCAAACAGAAGAAACTAAATATAGGACATGACCTGACATACAAACTTACTTAAGACATTAAAATCTCTGTCTGTATTGTGTGACTTTTCAGTGTTTCCTGCTTCATCTGTTGGAAAATGAAATGCTTTTTCTCAAAACATTATTACATTCAGTTACAGTTTCTTTTACAAACTAGTTTTAATCCTGAAGTATCATGTCACATGGTAGTATGGTATTTGCAAACTATTAGGCCAGGTATCATAAAGTAAACTTACTTGTTTGGTTCATAAGTAAACATCGAAGCCTGCGGCTACGTTGGAATAAAGTTTTCAAACATGACCCAGTCACCTTGGCACAGAAGTTCACCGCCAGACATTCAAGCTGTAAGGATTAGCAGAGCTGCTTAAGATGCTCACGCAAAGTAAGTGAAAGAAAATTCCAAGTATAACAACAATTCAGTATTACTAAAGTGCATTTATAATTATTAAACCACATTAATCCTATACAACAAATACACAAATGGCTACATGTTAGTGTGAAGTTACAAGCTGTGAGATGCATAAATCTTAATACTTCTAAAAGATTCATAACTTAACAGGTAAATGTACACAAACACACACACACATACACACGTGCACACTTGTGCCCCACATAGTGTTGGCTGGCTAGTTGGATGCACAACACCAGAAATGCACTTCAGGAAGTGGACAAGGATGGGTGAGTAGAGGAAAAGGGAGGCAGGAGGCAGGAAGAGGACTTGGGGTTTGGAAGCTAGTGGTTCAGAGGAAAGTAGTCAGTTTGCTGGCTCAATGTGAGAGGGAAGGTTGGCAGGTGAATGGACTAGGCCAGTTATGCATGGGTGTCAGAGCCAGGGGGAAGCAGCACACATTGAAGATGACAATGGAAAGTGAGCTGGGAGGGAGTGATAGGACAGAGGGAGGGAGAGCTGTTGGGCAGAGAGTGTGAGGACGCTCAGATAATGAAGATTGAGGCCAGGATTGTTCCAGGAATGAAGGATGTGTTGCAAGGGTAAATCCCATCCACGTAGTTCAGAAAAGCTGGTTGTGGACGGGAGGATCCAGATGGTCTCAGTTGTGAAGCAGCCATTGGGATTGAGCATGTTGAGTTCAATTGCATTTTGTGCCACAGGGTGGTCTTGTCCACAGTTTAACAGTGGCCATTCATTCTGGGGGACAGCTACTTGGATGTCATATTGACATAAAATACTGTGCAGTGATTGCAGCAGAGTTAGCATATAACATAGCTGCTGTCACAAGTGGCCCAGCTCTAAGGCAGTAAGGTCAGCATGATTATAGTAAGAAGTGGTGGAGTGTCTTCCACAGTGATATGATCCTTGTGGCAAGGAGTTGGGAATGGAAGTGGCATAGGGATGGAGTACAATGTTGTGCAGGTGTGATGGGTAATCGAACACCGGTTTAGAAAGCAGTGAGAAGGATCTTGGGTAGGATTTCACTCATTTCAGGGCATGATGATAGATAGTGAAAGCCCTGATGAGGGATGAGAATCTGTTGGTCCAGTCCAGGGTGGTACTGCGTGACAAAGCGGGTGCTCCTTTGTAGCTGATTCTTGGGAGGGGGGGGGGGGGGGGGGAGTGGCGACTGAGGGTGTGAGGGGATATGACATGAGAAATATGTTTTCAGAGTAAGTCTAGGGGATAGTGCCTGTCTGTAAAGGCCTTTGTGAGACCATCAGCATACTGGGCAAGGGAGTTATGGTCATTGCAGATATGCCATCCCCAGGTGGCCAGGCTCTATGGGAGGGATTTTTTTGTTGTTGAAGGGATGACAATGTCAAAATGCAGGTACTGTTGGTGGTTGGTGGGTTTAATGTGGACAAAAGTGTGGATGGAGCCATCAGAGAGGAGGAGGTCAATGTCCAGGATGTGACTTGTTGGGTTAAGGAGGACCAAGTGAAGCGGATGGGATAGAAAGCATTGCACTTGTGAAGGAATGAGGATAGTGTGTTTTGATTCTTGTGAAGGAATTAGGATAGTGTGTTTTGGTCCTTGTGAAGGAATGAGGATAGTGTGTCTTGATCCTTGTAAAAGTATGAGGATAGTGGCCTTGATTCTGAGTGCAGATCATGAAGAAATCGTCAGTGACCTGAACCAGACAAGGACTTTTGGGTAGTGGAAGGCTAGAAAGGTTTCTTCTAAATGGACCATAAAAGTACTTGCAAGGTGGGTGCAGTGCAAGTGCCCGTGGCTGTGCCACTGTTTTGTTTACATATTTTCCCTCAATGTAGAAGTAGTTGTGTGTCAGGATATAGTTCATAAGGCATATGAGAAATGAGTCAGTGGGTTTGGAGTTTGAAGAAACTGGGAGGGATGCCATTTGATAGTGGCAAGGCCATGAGTATGAGGGATTTGGTATATTGGGAGGTCGCATCAACAGTGACAAGAATGGATGCACGATGTAAATGATTGGGGATGGTTAAAACTTGGTGAAGAAAGTGATGTGAGTGGCAAGGTTTCAGTCAACTGGTTGGAGGTGTTGGTCAACAGGTGCAGAAATTATTTCAGTAGGAGCACAATAACTGAATTCAATGGGGCATCCAGGATTGTTGGGTTTATGGTTTTCTGTGGGTATGTAGAAGGTGAGTGTGCAGGGTGTCATTGCGTTGAGGCAGGAGACAGAGTTGGGGAGAGAGGTTCTGGGATGTGCCTACAGTTTCCAGTAGGAAATGGTGCTTACATTGGACTTCTGGGATACGGTGACTGACTCCTCCAAATACAATCTCTGCTATAGTTTGTTTTCTTTCCAGATAAAAACTGCAGTAAATAGCTAATCAAGTACATTAATAGATGTTTCCTAGCCAAGTCTTTGTCACTACATGTAGTTCAGAATGTGGAAGATGCTGCCTGCCAGTATATACCTGAAATCTGACAGTGTTTAATTCTTGGGATTACAGCTTGAAAATAAATTCAATGGGGAGGAGCATACAGCAGAAGTGCTGAAGCACCTAAACAACTCTCAATTTGCAATGCAAACATTGTCAGACCTAGGGGATATAAAGATAAAAAAGTTAGTACCTTACTTACTTTCATCCCATAATGTAACATGTGATTATTTCTCGGGATAATTGATCAAGCCAAGATAAAGTTTTCTTAGTCCAAAAACATGGATTAAGAATTGTCTGTGGTGTTAACTTGAGAATGTTTTGCAGAGGCCTGTTTAGGAAACAAGAGGTAGTAACTACTGCTTCCCAATATACTTATTCCTTAATGAAATATCTTTTTTTTTTTCCCAATCCGAGAGTCCACTTTATGGAATGAATACTAGAAATAAGAATAATCTTCACATGGATTTAAAGTCACTTACTTTGATCCGGAAAGGTATCTGTCATTCAGGAACAAATCCTTTCAACAACTTATCCATAAAAAGCTTAACTACTAATAAAGTTCAGTTTAAAAGAAACCAATAGGATTTGTTGGCAGACAATTCCTTTTACTCCACTGATGAACTTCTTAGTAGTGTGTATTTGTTGCTTACAAAGTCAAGTATTGTATTGTGGACAATCTGACTTCTGTACAAATTCAGTGAGATAATTGTTGTAAAATTATTTTTTTTTAATTTATGGTTCATGGCTACAATAGCCTAAGAGTTACCATATACATCTCGTTGTATTGAGCACTGACAAGTTTAGTGACCACAATCATGAGGACCATTTCTCTTGGGATGTATAGAAAGTACTTTAACATATCTGCTGTTTTTGTTTGTAAATATTTATTTTGTACTTCTGTTTGCAGACATGTGCTACATCCTGGAGGATCTCCTCAATATGGATCTATTGGAACACTAAGTACATTTCCCCAATCTAATGACATCCTGCAAATCCACTCCAACTTTCGCAGCATTTCTGGAATTTGTGCCTCCACTTATTTGATACAAATGATCCTTGTTGGAAGCTGATAACACATTTGCATTAAAGTCATTGTTCATTAGATTACTGTTGAACTGTACAAGGTCTCTAGAGAGAGCTTGATAATGGGATTATGATACTCAAAATATTCCATACTGCCTGATAGTTGCTACGGAATAGACTCATTGTTGGCTGGGAGTAAGCACAGTCAATGATGGACAACATGAAACACAGCACATACTTAACAGAGCTGGAATGGTTTATTTATAATGAAAAAGATAACAAAGATAAATAGTGTTCTCGTTTGACACAGGTCAGACTCCCAACATATCGGACTCCCAGTAAGAAGTATGCCCTCCTTAGGCACTAATGCATATTTTGCACCTATTTTCATGTTGGCTATAAAACCGGTTCTGAGTCCTTGACTGATATTGTCCCACTCCTATCTTGAGGCAGTTTCCAGTTCTTGCATGGTTCAGGGAGGGGTGTTCATTGAGAAATGTGTCTGCCAAGAGCATCCCAGGCTTGCTCAATAGAATTTGGGTCCAGGGAGTAAGCAGGCCATTCTGTACATTCAATATTTTCACTTTCTAGTGTGTCTGACAGCACAGCAGTCCTGTGTGGGCAGGCATTATCATCCATAAACAGGAAGGTGGGACCTGCTGCACCCCTAAACAGATGGACGTGACCTAGAGTGAGCTCCCTGCAGTACTGCTGTACTGTAACAGTACCTCATGCAAAGATATGCAGTCATATTTGGCCATCGGTCATACTGCCTGCCCACATCTACATCTACATTTATACTCCGCAAGCCAACCAACGGTGTGTGGCGGAGGGCACTTTACGTGCCACTGTCATTACCTCCCTTTCCTGTTCCACTCGTGTATGGTTTGCGGGAAGAACGACCACCAGAAAGCCTCCGTGCATGCTCAAATCTCTCTGATTTTACATTCGTGATCTCCTCGGAAGGTGTAAGGAGAGGGAAGCAATATATTCGATACCTCATCCAGAAACACACCGTCTCGAAACCTGGACAGCAAGCTACACCACAATGCAGAGCGCCTCTCTTGAAGAGTCTGCCACCTGAGTTTGCTAAACGTCTCCGTAACGCTATCACGCTTACCAAATAACTGCTCTTCTTTGGATCTTCTCTATCTCCTCTGTCAACCTGACCTGGTACAGATCCCATACTGATGAGCAATACTCAAGTATAGGCCAACGAGCGTTTTGTATGCCACCTCCTTTGTTGATGGACTACATTTTCTAGGGACTCTCCCAATGAATCTCAACCTGGCACCCGCCTTACCAACAATTAATTTTATATGATCATTCCACTTCAAATCGTTCCGTACACATACTCCCAGATATTTTACAGAAATAACTGCTGCCAGTGTTTGTTCCGCTATCATATAATCATACAACAAAGGATCCTTCTTTTGTATGTATTCGCAATACATTACATTTGTTTATGTTAAGGGTCAGTTGCCACTCCCTGCACCAAGTGCCTATCCGCTGCAGATCTTCCTGCATTTCGCTGCAATTTTCTAATGCTGCAGATTCTCTGTATACTACAGCATCATCCGCAAAAAGCCGCATGGAACTTCCGACACTATCTACTAGGTCATTTATATATATTGTGTAAAGCAATGGTCCCATAGCACTCCCCTGTGGCACGCCAGAGGTGACTTTAACGTCTGTAGAAGTCTCTCCAGAAGACAGTGCGGAACTGTATCGAACGCCTTCCGGAAGTCAAGGAAAATGGCATCTACCTGGGAGCCTGTATCTAATATTTTCTGGGTCTCGTGAACAAATAAAGCGAGTTGGGTCTCACACGATCGCTGTTTCCGGAATCCATGTTGATTCCTACGGAGTAGATTCTGGGTTTCCAGAAATGACATGATACGCGAGCAAAAAACATGTTCTAAAATTCTACAACAGATCGATGTCAGAGATATAGGTGTATAGTTTTGCGCATCTGCTCGACGACCCTTCTTGAAAACTGGGACTACCTGTGCTCTTTTCCAATCTTTTGGAACCTTCCGTTCCTCTAGAGACTTGTGGTACATGGCTGTTAGAAGGGGGGCAAGTTCTTTCGCGTACTCTGTGTAGAATCGAATTGGTATCCCGTCAGTTTTTTGAATTAGTCCACAATCATGAGGACCATTTCACTTGGGATCTATAGAAAGTACATTACCATATCTGCTGTTTTTGTTTGTAAATATTTATTTTGCACTTCTGTTTGCAGACATGTTCTACATCCTGGAGGATCTCCTCAATACGGATCTACTGGAACACTAAGTACATTTCCTCTAATCTAATCACATCCTACAAATCCACTCCATCTTTCACGGCATTTCTGGAATTTGTGCCTCCACTTATCTGATACAAATGATCCTTTCTTGGAAGCTGATATCACATTTGCATTAAAGTCATTGTTCATCAGATTACTTTCCTCTGCTGAGTGATTTCAGTTGCTTTTCTATTCCTTGGACACTTATTTCGATGTCAGCCCTTTTTTCGTTCGTGCGAGGATTTGGAGAAGGAACTGCAGTGCGGTCTTCCTCTGTGAAACAGCTTTGGAAAAAGGTGTTTAGTTTTTCTGCTTTATGCCTAGGCCATACTGATAACATACATGAACATTCTGTGGTATGTAACATGTTCCCCTCTCTCTCCACATTAACTGATGCCTAGAATCACTCACCACAGTGAAATGAGATTTGTCAGAGAACACCACGCTAGACAGCTGTTGCTGACCCCAGGCAACCTGCTCCCTACACCACCAACCTCTTTCTCGACAATGGCATGGATGGAGTGAGATGCATTAAACAGGCTTCCAAGCATAAAAACCAGTCTGAATTAATCACTATGAAATGGTTTTGTGGAGACACATGTACCGGTAGTGGCTGCAAGGTATGCAGCATCTGCCTAGAGTGAGATATATGTTCCTTGTCACCAATGGGGCTACAGATCGATCCCCTTGCAGTGTGGTAGTCTGTCTATGCTTTTACATAGCATGTCATCTCCTCCAGAGGCCTTTTTAAAATGCAAGATGACACTTTTGGATACGTTCATTACTATGGCCATAGTAGCGACACTCCAACCGCATTGAAGCCATCCAACTGCTTGTCCACGATTGTAAGCATTCAAATGATGTCTTGCACATATGTTGCCATACCAAACGAAATGTCACACTAACTGGTTCTACAGAAAGTGGTTAATACCACATTAAAGTGTACCACCGAGACCGTATGGTCTTCCTAAAGTGCATAAAGAAGGTCTGCCTTTATGGCCTATAGTGAGTAATAATTGACGCACCCACATATGATTTAGCCAAACATCCAGCCTCTTTGCTGAGACCATTTGTTGGCAAATGTTCACATCATATACGGAACTCTGCTGATTTTACAACAGAGTAGTTCGGATCTTCTAGTGAGTTTTGATGTAGTTTCCCTTTTCGCAAAAGTGCCTCTTGCGGATTCCTTGATTCTAATTGGTCAACAGTTTGAATCGGACATCACTGCTTTGTTTCGACATGGTCTTTCCTCAACTTATTTTATGTTTAACCAGGAATATTTTGAACAGTCTGACGGTGTCGCCATGGGCAGCCCTCTGTCTCCTCTGGTGGCTAACCATTTTATGGAGGATTTTGAGGAGAGAGCACTTGAATCAGCGGTCTGTAAACCAACTGTTTTTTGGAGATATGTGGATAATACTTTCATAGTGTGGCCCCAAGTTAATGGAGTTTTTTCATCATATTAACTCCATTCAAGAGAATATTCGATTTACTATGGAACTAGAGAATGATGGCTGCCTTCCATTCCTGGATGTTTTGGTTAAACGGAAGAGTGACGGCACCGTGGGTCGTTCTGTCTATCGTAAGCACACTCACACTGATTTGTATGTGCATTCTTCAAGTTACCATGACCCAACCCAGACCATGAGTGTACTTAAAACCCTTGTGCACAGGGCACATACGGTGTCGGATGCAGAGAATTTGCCTAAGGAACTTACACATTTGAGGACGGTGTTCAGAGACAATGGGTACTCGACCCGGCAAATTAACATGGCCTTCTCAACTAGAGCCAGGAACCGGAAAGTGGATAAAGAGGAGAACGCGCCCGCCAAGTCTCAAGCTTTTCTTCCCTTCGTTGGAAATATCTCCTTCAAGATAGCGAGGATTCTTAATAATTTTCATGTGAAAGTGATTTTTCGTCCGCCTTCTAAGATTACGGATTTGTTGGGATCGGTGAAGGGTGATATGTTACTGCGGAAGGTGGGAATTTACAAAATACCGTGTCAATGTGGTGTGGCTTATGTAGGACAGACAACACGTACAGTGGAAGAGCATTGTACAGAATATCAACGTTGCACTCGCCTACTGCAACCCAGTAAGTCTGCTGTTGCGGAACATCGTATTTCTAACGGACATTCAATGGAGTACGACAAAACTTCGATTTTGGCCACAGCAACAACTTTTTCGGACTCCATTATCAAAGAATCCGTTGAAATACGCATTGCGGGAAATCTAATGAACCGTGACAGTGGTTACCAATTGAATAACGCACGGAATCCCGTCATCTCCGAAATTTGCTCGAGACGAAGACGCGAGAAGACTTCGATAGCTGCGGCCAGCGACAATACCGACGGCAGCTGAGTACTGCAGTTCCATCAGGGAGGGCGCTGTCGCTGGGCGATGTGGCCCTTCTGTCTCCGCAACTGCAACGCATGCGCGGCAGTACTATCAGCGCACTATATAAGACGGAGCGGAGAACATCTTCGTCAAGGATACGGATCCTGTACACCTCCCGTAAACTTGATCCTCCTCACCCGCTCGTGTCCCCGTTCCTCTCCCACCCCCGCCCGCTGCCGCGCCTGTATTCCCACATCCCACCTGGTCTCCATCTCTCCACCCTCCTTATCCTCTCCCAAGGTGGCTTCCGCCAGCTCCCCCTCCCTGATGATGCCCTCCTCCCCTGCATCTACCCCTCCTATCAACTTTGATCCTCCCCCCCCCCACCTCCTGTGTCCTTTCCTTTAGGCACCCTCCCTCCCCCCCTTTCCCTTCCCTTCTCTTTCCTTTCCCCCCTCCCTCCTACCCTCTCCTCCGGGCTTCCCCTCCCCCTTCCTCCCTCCCCCTCTCTCCTTTGCCCATGGCATCTCTGCTCTCCCCTCTCCCATCTCCCCTTCCTCCTCCTCCACCTCCACTCTTGGCAGGTCCCCGGACTAGTACACGCTGAGTGAACATTCGCGCGCCGGAGGTCATCGCCATCAGTGTATCGTGTGTGCCGTCGTGTTTAGTGTTCAGTTTCGTCGTCACACTCCATTGTTCACCAGTGCCATTGTCTTCTTCAGTGTTTGTGCGTCGTGTCAACAGTTCGTAATGTGGATTGTCATCGAGTGTGAACAGCTTCTTGTGTTTTTATGTTCATGAGTCTACTGTTTTTTCCCGCCGTTTTTCTAAGTGATGTCTCTTCTCTGTTTATTTCCTTGTACTCTCTTCGGCTGAAGAGCAGCGTATTGTGCTGCTGCCAGCCTACCTGCTTGCTCAGGTGTCAAAATAACAATAAAGTAAAAAAAAAAAAAAAAAAAAACAACATCTTCGTCAGTCCTCGTTCGGCTCCCCTGAAGATGGCTGGCAGTTGTCCAGCCGAAATATCGTGCAATGAAGTTTAAGACGACCGGCTGCCAGCCCGAAATCTTTTTCAACCATCCAACGTGACTGTCTCCATGCAGCATCGCGCGCTGCTGGTAAAGCTCTTTTACGAGAACGGTGGCTGTGCACCAGTAACCCTACAGAAGTTCCTGACACTCAGGGGTATGAAAAAATGCATTGGTCCGGTGCCTGCTAAGGGTCTGGAGAAAATGATTACAAAATTGGAAAAGACAGGTTCTTTTGAAATGCAATGTGGCAGAGGGAGGAAAGCAGCTCATCCGACGTTTGTTGAAGATGTGATCACAGCATTGCAGAGAGTTTGTTGTGTGCAAACATGCATTACACAGGGAATTGCCCAAACATTGGACATGACTGTGAGCACGGTGCATAAAATCCTACGAAACATCCCGCATTGCTATCCATATAAAATCACCCATGTTCGGGAGTCGCTTTCTGCTGAACTAACTGCAAGACGATTTCTTGCTCGCATGGAAGTGGACTGTGAATAGCCATTGAAAACTCTGTGGACAGACGAATTTCGTTTCCATCTCCAAGGATATGTCAATATGCAGAATTGCCGAATATGGGCAATGGAAACCGCTGCCACTTGATTCTGCAAAGGTGGCTAAGTGGTGCGGGTTTGTGGCATCGTTTATCGTCGCGCCGTGTTTCTTCGAGGAGGTGAGTCGTGCGGGTTCTGTTACCTGCACCATCATTGGAAAACTCTTTTGCGCACCAACGTCACTCCAACTCTTTAACAGCGTGGATGTAACGGTAGGGTCAATTCTACGCAAGATGGCGCTCCTCCGCATAGTGCACAGCCAGTGAAACGGCTGCTACAGACGTGACTTCTGGCTGTGAGATTAACTGAAAGATGTTGTGTTTAGTGTTACAATGACGAAAGTAGCTGAACTGAAGACACGCATTGCTCAACGCATTCTGAACGCGACCCCAGAGACACTCCGATCTGTTGCGGAACGTGCTGTTACTCGATTTCAACATGTGGCAGGCAGTGGTGGACAGCATATTGAACATGTCTTGCGCCAGTCTCACGACAATCAGAAATCGATTTCATTTTGCTTTTTATGCCGTTTTTGGCCACAGGACTATTAAAAACAGATTTTTTTTTCCATCCGTTGTCTTACGACTTTGCCGTGGTGGATGGACCTACATAACTGAAAGTGCTACAACTGTTGACTGTTAAACTTGTGGAGTCATACACATTTAACAGTACGGATGGTGTAATGTGTAAATCAAACAATAGCCGTCGTATTGCAATTCATCTGTTATTCGTAGTCGACCTCATTTAAATTAAGACGTTTACAGCGCCATCTACTGATCAAATTTTCGTTAAATTTTTCTGTTCCGTCACGTTTCCCCTGCGTCAATAACACGCTTTTCAAATTAGACGTCATTCTGAGCAGTAGTTCTCTTTCTACAGCGTTTTGAAACTGGAACTTTAATTATGGACAGATTGTTTATTATAATAATGAAAGTTTATGAACTGGTTTTTTATGAAGTAGAAATACCAACAGCGTCTTCCCCACCTAATGACCAATCCTACAGCAAACAGTTGGATATGTCTTTCAAGACGATAATGAACGACCAGAGCAAGCTCACCTTGTGAACACCTACCTGCAGGTGGCAACAATCAACCGAACGGTCGGCCTACGGTATATGCAGACATTAACCCGCTCAGCATGCTTGACACATATTAAAACATGCAGTACGCCGTAATAGGAACCCCCCCCCCCCCCCCTGCTCCCTCGATGACCTCATGAGGACCACCGTCAAAGAATGGCTTAGTCTTGATTAGCAATGTATCAACTACCTTGACGACAGCGTGTCAAAGTGGACAGGGCAGAGCAACAACCCAGCAGTAGATGTTTATTTCACAGCTGTACAAGTCCTCATACTTTCGAAAAGATCGCCTTTAGTTTGGAATTTTATGTTTTGCTTTTATTTCACAGTAAAGGCTTTTTTTCTTTTCTTCTGCTCCGCTTGAATGTAAGTCCAGACACTAGACACTTTCGCAAGTATGCAGATGGTGCAGACCATTTTTTGACCTGTTCAGCTACGCAGTGGGTCTTTGCCTTCTGATCACACTGTTGCGTACATACTATCAATAACCAACATTTGCTCCCAAATGCAGCGTATCTCCAGCATAGTTGAAGTTATAGTAAGCACCGTGAGAGGGGGATCAGTGGTTTGACAACTGGACATGCGTTCGAGAGGAGTGCTTTTCGAATCCCCTTCCGAGCATCCAGATCTATATTTACCGCACTTTCTTCTAAATCCATTATGGCAGATGCCTGCAAAATTGCCAAGATAATGATCCTTCCTCTTTCCTTCTTCATCTTTGTCCTCTCCATGCTAGAGCTCCGTCACCAATGACCTCGTCGCCGGAACGATAACGCAGCTGTTCCGTCATTTTTTAAAAAATGCATTAATTTAGTTCGAGCACTTAATACTGTGCTGCACCTGAAGTAACGTATTGTTTATGTGCATGTGTGTGTGTGTGTGTGTGTGTGTGTGTGTGTGTGTGTGTGTGTGAGTGAAACGTACCAGCGTCATACAACAAACTGTCAGATGTGTTTCTCATTGTAAATTTCCCATGCATACAGCACACGCTGGCTTCTGCAGCAAATGCGCCCTCTTGTCTGTGTAGCCTACATACACTGAGATGACGAAAGTCATGAGATACCTCCTAATATAGTGTCGGACCTCGTTTTGCCTGGTGTAGTCCAACAAGTCGACACGGCATGTACAAAACAAGTCGTTGGAAATCCCCTGAAGAAATACTCAGCCATGCTGCATCTATAGCCGTCCACGACTGCGAAAGTGTTTCCGGTATAGGATTTTATACATGAACTGCCCTCTCGATTATAGCCCCATACATATTCGATTAGTTTCATGTTGGGCGATCTGCGAGGCCAGATCATTCGCTCGAATTATCCAGAATGTTCTCCAAACCAGTAGCGAACAATTGTGACCCGATGATATGGCGCAATGTCATCCATAAAAATTCAATCGTCATTTGGGAACATGAAGCCCATGAATGGCTGCAGATGGTCTCCAAAGAGCCGAACATAACCATTTCCAGTCAATGATCGGTTCAGTCGCACCAGAGGACCCAGTCCATTCCATGTAAACACGGCCCACACGATTATGGAACCATCACCTGTTTGCACAGTGCCTTGTTGACAACTGGCGTCCATGTCTTCATGGGATGTGGCCAACGCTCAAAACCTACCATCAGCTCTTACCAACGGAAATTGGGACTCACATGACCAGGCCACGGTGTTCCAGTCGTCTAGGGTCCAATCGATGTGGTCTGGCGCCCAGGAGAGGCGCTGCAGGCGATGTCGTGCTGTCAGCAAAAGCACTCGCGTCGCTCGTCTGCTGGCATAGCCCATTAACGCCAGATTTCGTCACACTGTCCTAACGAACTGAATTCTGTGGTTATTTCACGCTGTGTTGCTTGTCTGTTCGCATTGACTACTCTCCGCACACGCCGCTGCTCTCGGTCGTTAAGAGAAGGTCGTCGGTCACTGTGTTGTCCACGGTGAGAGGTAATGTTCGAAATATGGTATTTCTGGCAGACTCTTGTCACTGTGGATCTAGGAATATTGAATGCCCTAACGATTTCCGAAATGGAATGTTCCATGCCTCTAGCTCCAACTACCATTCCACTTTAGTGTCTGCTAATTCCCGTCGTGCGACCATAATCACCTCAGATACCTTTTCACGTGAGTCACCTAAAACAAATGACTGCCCTTTTATATTTTTATACCTTGTGTACATGACACTACTGGCATCTGTACACTCGTATGTACATAGTGCTATCCCAAGACTTTTGTCACCTCAGTGTAAGCAGTTTTCATTTCAAACCCACGGCGATATGGCAAATTCTCTGTGACAAAGCCTTAATTTCGATCATTTGCCTGTCATACCTTGCTTTAAATTTCCCGTTGAAAAATTGCAGTTGCCTCGTTCTACGAGGGGCGTCACGTCAGTCTCTCAGCAAACACAAACACAAACACACACACACAGCTATTTAGCATCACCTTGCTTGATGATTCGAGGGACATTCAATACGTAATGCAACACGTTTTTCCTGAAAGAGGTTGATTTTACTCAATATTCCAATACACCACATTATTCCCTACTCCATTGGCTACAAAACCCTACTTGTCAACATAATCTCCGTTCAAAGCGACGGCCTCACGCCACCTTACCGTGAGGACCTGTATGCCCACGTGGTATCTCTCTACTGGTCGACGTCGCAGCCGACACCTTGCTGCATTGATAACCGTCATCCACGTACTGCTTCCCGTGAGTGCATTCTTCATTGGGCCAAACAGACGGAAGCTGAGCTGTAGGGTGAATGAGGAAGAACGGTACAGCGAAGTTTTGTGAGCTCCTTTCGAATGTGCAGACTTGTGTGTGCCCTTGCGTTGTCATGAAGAAAGAGAAGCTCGTTTCACTTTTTGTGGTGATGAACATGGTAAGGTTGTTTCTTCAATTTCCTGAGGGTAGCACAACAGACTTCAGAGTTGATTGTTACACCATGAGAGAGGACATCAAACAGAATAAGCCCTTCAGGGTCCCAGAAGACCGTCGCCATGACTACAAGACCTTCGCTATGACTTTACCAGCTGAGAGGTGCGGCTTTGAACGTTTCAACATTGTAGGAGTCACAGGTGTGTGCGACCGGCCGGCACGTGGAAGATCCAACAGGTTTGCGCCTCCTTATCGCGATCATGACAGACGCCTCACGCAACGACCCACCTTGATTTTGTTTATTGCCAGGTATCTGCAGACATTTTGCAAGCGAATATGCTCTCGTTTTCCGCCAAAAGACGTCTATTGACAGATTTCTGCTTGGGACGCACATCCGTTTCAGACGCCATTTTGAAGGCTACGTATAGCGCCACCATCTGTTGGAACTTCATGAAACTATAGGGGCTGAAGCGAGAATATTCTACGATCTAACGTAACAAATTTCGCATTTTTTCGACTGAAACTGGCTGAGGAAAAATTTGTTGCATTACTTATTGAACCCCACTCGTACATTTCATATCTCACCTCTCTTGAGTGGGGGCTTTATAAGCACATGG
The DNA here is from genome assembly GCF_023864275.1 of Schistocerca cancellata. NCBI lineage: Eukaryota > Metazoa > Arthropoda > Insecta > Orthoptera > Acrididae > Schistocerca > Schistocerca cancellata. The sequence continues at coordinate 599,736,030 of NC_064628.1, read as the reverse complement.
GACAAGAAGTTAGTCACCTGCAGGAGATATGACTCTAATCTCGTGTAGCACTACCCTTAGACTTGGTAATGGCCTCAGTTCGGCGAAGAAGAGGCTACACGAGGTTATACAGGTACGCCATATCGAGCTGATTAGATCCCCAATTATAGGGAATTTAATAAAATGAAACAACTGCAACCGTCGTTTTGGTATTATTTCGTTATACTGTAACCAGTTTTGATGACTTAGTACACCGTCTTCAGGTCTTACTTAGCTGACGGTGAGGGGTTGAACTCCAATCGTGTACATGATCCCATCAGAGGCCAACATCTGTGAACCGGCTGACCTGAAAATAGTGTATTGAGATACGGAAACTGGTTGCAGTATAACGAAATAACATCACCACGACGGCTGCAGTTGTTCCATTCTATTACATACGTGAACGGCCGAGGCCCCGCAGACCATCAGGCTCAAGAGTGGACAAAGAAAAATTTGGGTGGATGGTGATTATTGTGATTCACCAGCAGTACCAGATAGTCCCAGTCATATTCTGCGAGATTAAGCCAGTGATCCAGCGAGATGAGATAGGATGCCTGAGTGTCTTCCAAACCAGGAACGTATGTGCGCAGCCCTGTGAACATGTTGTTGTTACCTTGGAAAATGGAAGAACGCACAGCAAACTCAACGTGATGATGTGGAAGAAACAGAACACCAAGACACCGAGAATCCTGAAGTTAACATCCTGCTTCACGATCACGCTAATCTTCAGAGTGGACCTAAAGCCTCATAGAAGCACCTCCAGCCTGAAACACACCTTCCAGAACTGCGGATAAAGGGGTCATTGGGCTGTCGGTGCGTCTTTCCAAAAAAGGCAATGTTATGTATGTCCGACGACGCTACACGCCTCTTGTCAGCTACAGTCCAGTTTCTGTGCTGTTTGGTCGACTGAAGACATGCAGCTTTACGTGCTGCAGCGATCAATGGCCTTTTGTGAAGTACCTGCCTCCGTATGTCCATTACAGGCATTTATCTTCGCAGTATTTACTCAGAAACTGGTTGAGATGGATCTGCATTCACTGACAGCACCAATTACCAGTGAGTTTGATACCGATTGTCATTGACATCATCTATGGTCCTTGTTGGTTAGGATCTTTTAAAGAACACTGGTCTTATGCCGTGATCAATGACTGCGTCTGAAACACGATTCATTGTAGACGCATTCAACAGACCGTGCTGGTACACCAAAAAATACTGCAACTTAATGCTCGGAGTTGTTATGGGGACGTCCTTCCTGCCACGTCTCCACACGGATCCGTTTTACTGCATCGATTCCGTATAACCGACTGGCACAAACACATAACTTCACTGTCGTGTCTTAAGTCAGTGGTAAAGCGTCACACGACCGACTGATATTGGTTCTACACCGTTTAGACTCTAGAGGACTCCAAAGCAACCAGTGTGCTTTATTAAGGGGAAAGGACTGGTACTTTGGCTGGTGAGCGTATTTCATCACAGTGCCGAATGGTAGTACATTACATAACTCATATGTATCGTTTCATATTGTTTTCCCTTGCAGACAGGAGACGAATAAATGAGTAATATTCAGACAGTACACATCAGTGGAGTGCTGACGTGGATAAAAAGAAATAAAATCCAGAGTGTCCGAGCCAGAGGTACACAAAAATATTTCTTTGTGTTTCAGTAGGTATTATGTTAAATAACCTTATTTGTCCAATATTGTACACAGCTTGGTAGAAAAGTTCAATGTAGCCACGTTTGTAGCTCGGCAGATATCGAAACTATACTACACTTTTCGCCACACGTTCGTAAGCATGACAGGTGTTATGGCTCTACTGCAGCGTAGATCCGTTGTCTCAAATC